>NC_133971.1:21408218-22721681 GCF_031877795.1 Strix aluco
TGATTCAGTGTGGGATTTCATATGAAAAGAATGTGATAATACACTGATGTTTTCAGTTTTTGCTAAGAGATCAAGGACTCTCCAACCCCCCATGTCCTGCCCGTGCACAGGTGTACAAGGAGCTGGGGGGTACAACGGTCAGAGCACCGGACCCAAATTGACCAATGAAATATTCCACATCATGTACCATCATGCTCAGTATATAAAGAAGGGGTGGCTGGGAAGGAGGGGACTCTCTCTCACTTCTGGGATTGCGGTTTCAGAATCTTGTTATTTTCAGGATCGCTAGCCAGGAATGGCCTGGGTATCCATCAACAGGTGGTGAGCAATCACATTGTGCATTACTTGTTTGTACTTTCTATTATTGTTATTGTTTTATTTTATTTCAATTATTAATCTTTTCATCTCAACCTACAAGTCTTCCTTTTACCCCTTCGATTTTACCACCATCCCCTAGGTGGGGAAGGTGAGCAAGTTGCTGTGTGGTGTTTGGCTGCTGACCGGGTTCAAACCAAAACAATGTAAAATAAAGGGTGATATGTCGGCCATAAACCAAAAGTTTCTTGAAAGAGATTGTCCCAAAACTGTAGTATCACTGAAATCTTCTGGCTTCTTAAAAATAATTTAGCATGGATAGCCTGTGTGATGAGAGGAGGCCTTGAAATGACAAAAGTTTGAGAGAGGTGGCTCGGAAAAAGAAGCCTAGGTATTATTTAATATAATACATGTAAAACCAGAAATTAACCGGTTCTTGAGGCATGCAATCTAGAAAATGGTATAAGAACCCGTATTTCAATATTTCATACCAACAAAATTATTTTCTAGAATTGTGGTCATATGCTGCAATTATTTTTAAGATCTCTTCTGATTACATAATACTTTACTTCTGACAGTCCATTAACAGTAATTTGAAACTTCTTCTGGGTGAATTAAAGTAATCCTCATGGTGATTATTTTTGTCGCTACTGACAGCTACACAATATTTTCTCTATTCATCTCTTTATAACAGGTGAAACTCGGATAAGTGATGAATAATAACATCACAATCACTACAGTTGCCACACTCAACATATGGATTTAAGGCTACTAGTTTAAATAAATAAATAAATGAATAAATATATATTATATTTGTATTGAGAACAATATAAACATTAACATGCCTACAAAAAGAACCCCAATCCTTAATTTCTCAATGCAGAACAGATCATGCTGTAGTTAAGCATTCTGGAGTTTGATCCAATCATCTTCCTTTAAAATCAAAGGGAAGATCTGCATTCTTTCAGTTAATCCTGGTATACAGATGGGATGTTCTTGTCTTGCTCTCATGTCTCTGCTGGGTGTTTAACTTACTTGAATAAAAGCAGATTTTTACCAAAAAAAATCACTGTATTTTAGAGAATGAGAGGTTCTCACATCCCCTTCAAAGAATTTCAATTACTGATGCTGTAAAGATGCAAGATACTTTTTGTCAACAATATTAATTTGGGTCATGAGTCTGGAAAACTTCAAACACTATGGAACTTTATGAATTACAGGTAAATTCACACTTCTGTTTTCAGTGAAATAAAGTTACAGGTGTAAATCTTTACATGATGTTAATGTAGTAGGATTAAGAATATGAAAACCTTCTACCATAAGTAAGGTTATATGAATTATCCAGGACCTAAAGAATCATGAATATATCAATAATAATTTATACATAGATTTTTTCACATCATAATTTTATAAAGAGTTTCATAGACAGCTTTGTTATTGTTTACCCTGCAGATTCTGCTTTTAATTAACTCATCCGCAGCAACGTAATTTAATTGCTAATGAGTTTCTTGAAAGAATAATGACAAATGTTTCTTTTTTTTTACTGAAAAACATTTTGAACAGAAGTGATTGACTTAGTTCTAAACAGGATTTACCCACAACAGTTGTCTAGTATTAGTCTTGCCTTGTTTTCAAGCTTACAATGAAATCTGAAATAAATAATCAGAACGTTTAATGAAGATAAAAGTATACCCTGCTTGTTCCTGCATGCCAACAGATAGTACCAGCTGAGTCTTGAAGACCTGGTTATACTCTAAACATAAGCTACAACTAAGAAATACTATCAAATCTTTCTCTATGCTTCACACAACTGTAAGCAGCTGAGTTACTATCAAAGACTATTAATTCTACAGTCTTTTCTATAATAGTGTCTGTTTAATATCTGTTGCAGTTGTTGGCTGGAGAGTTTAATTGTCTTCAACATTTGAACTGAAGATTTTTTGAAGTGGGTTTTTAGATAAATGTAACAATTTTTCTGGAATTAGAGAACCACAAGAACTGAGAATTCTAGGTAGCTATTGTCATTTATTTAATATCTTCACAAAAGCATAAAGATGTCCTGACTGGTTCAAATATTGGTAACTTGTTCTCATAACTGAAGTTATGGTTTACCCCCTACACCATATGTAGAATAAGAACAGGGCAAGCATATAGAATAAATTCTTGGTGCTATTACTGTCTCAGCTTCCAGTTGTTTACATTTCAGTGACTTCCTGGGAAGGATACAGTTTCTCTGTATTTAATAGCTGTCAATGGAATTTTTTTCCTTAGCTCAAGGTGAGCTAAGGAAAACACAAACTCCTAGAGTCCACCACATCCTGAGAAAAACCTTCCACAAATCACTAACCCAATGCATGAGGAATCACTGTTTTTCAGTTTTTCTGAACCTGGTTTCATTTGTTTCCCTCTGCTCCCATACCAGAAGAGAGATACTCATCCAAGTTCTCCAAGGTCTTTGTAGACTTCTGTGTTATCCTGCTCAATGGTTTCTTCTCCAGACCAGAGTCCTAGCATGCCCACTCATCCCTCTTTTGGAAAGTATTTAATGCTTTTGATCATTCTTACTTCCTTTCTCTAAACTTTTATGAGTTCAACAGGTATTAAACTTCAGAAAGGTAAAATAATGCTTTACAAGGCAAAATATAATGGAACTTCACATCAGAGAACTTGAGAAATTATAGTAAAGAAGAGGAAGATAATAGTCTAGAATTAAGGTGTAATCAAAACAGACAATAAAGTCAAATAAAATCCCCTTAAAATATGTAGCTAAAGTAAAAACCATGCCCAAAATAATGTACACAATAAACAATCTACTTCACAAATTACTGATAACATGATCCAATGATGACTGAACTGCTGGAAAAAAAACCTGTCAGTTTCACGGTCCACAGTGTCAATAAAATTCTGTTTTGTGGCACTAGTGATATCACATCTGAGAAGCAATAGAAAGATTTTACTTGGCTGTGGAGAAGTTTCATACAAACTGAGAAGGTTTGACTGGATTCTAGCTGAGAGATGGAAAGGATCGCTGAATATTTTGGGAGGCAGAGTTGAGGGACAGGCATCTCCCTGTCTTCTCTTGTGCCCATTCTTTTCATACACTAATCTCCTCCACTCCTTTTTCCTGGTTTTGTGCCCATTCTTTTCATACACTAACCTCCTCCACTCTTCTTTTTCCTTGTTTTGTGCCCATTCTTTTCATACACTAACCTCCTCCACTCTTCTTTTTCCTTGTTTTGCAGAAGAAGTGAAGGAGAGAAGAAGGAGCCAAAGGCAGTCCTGCAGCAAGAGGAAGGGGTTGTAGGAGAGGAATGGAAGTGAGACAGGGATTGGTGCTCAGGGCTTCTTCTGCTGGGGATAAGCAAGAGGGCTTTACAGGCAGAAAGAAGAACCAGTGGTTGGGAAAGTAGACACTGCTCCAGCAGCCAGCCTCCACTGCTACTAGCATGAGCTTGGCAAGCAGTTTGTGTCCTGTCTGCTTTGCCAATCCTTAAAGACAGCCATCCCTGCACCAAAGCCTGACACCAGATACAAAGCTTAAATTACATGGGGAAAGTCTGAGTGGTGCATACCGTTAAGCCAGCTTGGAAATGCGATGCTTCTGCTGCATAAACTGAAGCAATTTAGTTTTACAACTGCCTCTGCATTTACTGTAGTTATAATGTTGCTGTTTATCCCTAGATTTCTAAATAAATGCCTTCACATGGCAACAAATAGTTACTCTAATCAATAAAAAGAAAAAGAACAGGAATCAGTGTGGTGTGCAAGACACAAACAAACTCTGTATCATTCTAATTAGCTGCTAAATGTTTTTAAATGCATAGTAACTAAATATAACTATATTGCTAAAGTTGAGCTTCAGACTGTTTAAAACAAAAGGTCACTGATTCTCACTTGACACAGCAATCTTATGAATGTTGCATGCTGAGTCAGTCCATTGCCCATGAGCATCCTTTAGAAAAAAGTGAGTTTTCTGAGCCAGGCTTTAAAAATTTATTCACCTACACTATACCTAAAGGATGATATCAGCGACAAATGATACCATATGACAAATGGTTTTGCAAAAGCTTTGAGAATATAAAATAAAAAGGCAAAACAGAATCCTAGAACTGAAATAGCGTGTTTCCAAATCTTAATGTAAGAATAGCGTTCATGTCACTGGTGTCAAGAAATGGAGCAAAAATTATGAAACAGTCTCAGTACTGTAAAAGACTGTGTTGGACTGTGTTTGTCTCGACATTGCTGCTGCACCACTACTACTTCCTGGTCTCAACATCCTGTTCCCATGGAGGGGTATGCTCTGAAGGAGACGAAATGTCCCTGAAGAAACCTCCATATCCGCCTGAAGCCAGAACAACAACATCACCAAGCTTGCACGTGAGGCTGGGTGGAGAGGAACTCGGGGTGAGGAAGATGTGCAGAGGCTGAAGATGCCTCAGGTCAATCCCTGCCCTGGCATGACCACCGTGAACACCTGGTCATGGGCACATGGAGGAACATGAGGCGACACATGTGCCAATGAGCTCCGTGGAAATAGGTGGACTCTTCAGTGAAATCAAGGGGACTGGGACAATAAAAGGACTGTGTACTCACCTCTTGGGGGGATCTGACATCATCTCTCTGCTGGAGCTTGGAGCTCGGAGCTTGGAGCAAAGAACTGTAAACTCTTTTCTCGGACTCCATCACCTGCACCAAGACCGAGTCAACGGGACGTCACTGGATTCGTGGTGGTGGTATCTGATCTTACTGTATCTCTTCTGTTTGCTTGTTTAGGTATTCTGACTTTTTCTTTCTTCTTTCTGTCTTATCGCTATTACACCTTGTTACAGGAATAAAGTTTACAAGTTGTATGACATCTGACCTCGTTTGTGTCTTATATTTCACTCCTGGGATCGTATAAGAACACTCCACAATATTGGATCAGGACAGTAGCACAAAAATTTCTCATCTCACCTTTTGCCAGGACTACTAATTTTCCACCATAACTTATTTGTAAAGAATTATTCTAAACCAGTGTAAAATTTCTTTAGCATAAATCAGAAAGTACTACTGGGAGATTACAGTACTAAGAGACCTGGAGAACTTTATAACCTGAGTGAAAAATGAGAACAGATTAGACAATTAATTTAGAATCATTAACTGAAAAAAAGAAGTAGCACCAAGGTTTTTCAGAAATCATTATTGCTGATTGAAAAAAACAGTAGTGGTTATATTTTATTGTTTTTTCATTCAAGTATTGAAGAAAAGAAAGAACATATATGTGTGTCTTTTTAAAAATAAATCAATACAAAAAATAAATTTAAAAAATAAAATTTTTGATCTGCTATGAAAAAGACTTCAATTCATTACTTCTGAAAGTATCCTTTGAATCTGTTATGTCAATGACTGATTCACTTATTAAGGTTGCATATCTAGACCAAACAAACCGGGACTGTATACTCATATAAGCAGCCGTAAAAGCAAAAACAATGTTAGCCTTTGCAGGTGTAGAAACAGAAGTTTACTTAGGGAAAGTCCTTACTTTAAGTGTAACTTTCAAGAAAAGTGGGAGGGTTAGGCAACATGAGAAAGAATAGCCCTAATCCCCTACTTCCTTTGAGTGTATTTTAACAAAGGTCCAAACAGCTAGTTTTGGTTTTAAACATCTTTACTACAATAGTACACATTTGCTTCTGAAGAATAGTCTCTCTGTGAACTAAGTAACCTCAGTGTCTGCTGAGTCTATCATTGCTGAGACTCTGCTGTCCATGCTTATTCTCAGCACATCAGACTCTTGATTCTTAGACAAGTTGTTTACTAAATCCTCAGTCAGATTTGTCAGATTTAAAAGAGATTTTTGTCAGCCCTGGCTTTACATCAGAGATAGAGATGTCTAATACGAAGGAAGAAAAACTGGTTCTCACCTGCTCATTCTCCTTTTTTTCCATCCTTTCCCCCTCTTTCTTTTTATCTTATCCTGCCTCATTTTGTTTTATAAAATCAAAATGAAAAAGTTCCTGACAAACAGCTTCCATCGTGCAAAATTACTTGTACTCCCTTCACCCTACTGCAATACAAACAGGATTGCTGTGTCAATGAATGGAGTGGACTGCACTACCAGTCCAAGGTCAAGTGAAGAAAGGTGGGAAAAAAATGGCTACAACCTGGAGCATGCTAAGGCAAAGAGGAACTCTGAATAAGGGCACAAAGAGATGGGTGATAGTGGGGTAGATCCTGTAGGGAAAAGAACTAGTCAGGAAGCCTGTGTGATCCACCTGTAATGCTAAGGAAAAACAGATTGCATGTCTGCTTCATTATTTTTCATTATTGCTTCCCACAATTGTGTTTTGTTGTGTGGTTTCTTTTTTTTTTTTTTTTAAAGTCTCCTTCTCCTAAAAGAGAAGGAGACTGGCTATATCAGTCTTAGGGAAACTTTCTGAAAACTACACAAGAATTACATGAAACCTGAAGCATCAGAGGAAAGTTGTACAGATTGTGCAGAACATGAAAATGAACTTCACGCAAATTGCTTTAACCAGTTAACACTGGCAGTTACCATTTGTAGATTTAAATGTCTAAAACATATATAAGAATAAAAACATCAGACTACACATTTTTGTTCTTCTTCCCTTGCTTTGGGTATAGGAGAAAACAGGGCTGCCCTACACAAATGCAGAAAAATCCAGACTATAAGACAGGCATTTCTAGGCAGATTTTTGCATGCAAGATATACTTTGGTGTGATTAAATTAATATGTAAATAGAACACCTAACTTTGCAATTCTGTCTGGTGGAGTTTTTTTATTCTGTGCTTCACATTTCTTTTTACAATAATGCAACATTTACTATATTAGTAAAATTTTTTTCACATCTTGTACTTTCTCAGTTTTTGAGCTTAAGTGGAGGTATAACTTCTTCTACTTAATTGTTCTTTTCCCTTTTGTTTCTCTTCATTTTATTGTATATGCATTGTTTTCCTCTAGACAGGAACAAATGGTTCTGTCAAAAATAAGCTCTACAACTTTAATGAAGTTTCTGGATGGTGCCCATGATTGATTTTAAACTAATCCAATTTCTTGTAAAGACCATGTATCTCTTCTAACATCACAGCATTTGACATCACAAGCAGTCAAAATCATCTCACATATGAGAGATGAACAGCCTCAGAAGTACCACTGACAGCCCACAGAGCCTCAGTGCTTTCCACAAGCCTGTCAGAAGAGAAAAGCATTGTCTCCTATACAGGAAGTCTATTTGTGAATAATGTCTATTCTTTCAAAACTCAGAAAGATCTCAACAGCTGGTTTTGCAGCCAGATTTTGCAGTCATCTACTTCATACTCAAAACAAATTAAAAATTTAGTGTGATCTAGCAGGGCTCAGGACTTAAAGCCCAGCTTTTTAAGGTATGTATCTGCTTTTGGACAAATGTAAATGGATGGGGTTACAATGCATTTCACTTTTGCTTATTGTATCTTTATACCCAAAGGTAAGGTCCACCTATTATTCGATAATCTCTGTCCAATGAAAAAAAGAAAAAACAATAGGAATATTTCCATAAACTTCAATGGAAACTGACTTCAGCTTATAAATTACTCATGCAATGAGAGATGAGGTCAATAATAATTTAATACTAAGTTTTGAAATAAAGTTATAACATTTCATCAGTACTTTCAGTTCTTCCCTCCTCACTCATGTTTCCTGTATTTTTAAAATGAGCAAAATACTATCGACATAGTTTAACAGTGACCATATCAAAACTGCTATCCTAAGTTTTCAGGGCAGTGGGGTTTTTTGAGTTAAAGTTCTAAAATATTTTCAGAAGTGTGGTCCATAGGTCAGTGAGATCTCATTACCCATCCTACACTCACAGGATACTTATTTATAAAAATGTCCAGTTGATGTTTAAGAACAAATAATCACAGTGTGAACCACTGTAAGTACTAGCAATAAGGGAACCATACATTAAAGTAACTGTACCAACAATCTGCCAAAGCCATTTTAGAAGGAAAATGCTGCTCTTACATTACTACCTTCACAGCTGGTGTCCCCTAAAGATTTACAGTATATGTTTGCAAAATGTGAGGTTAAAAAGTCATATGACTGAATAGCAGTGAATTAAAAAAACCTTCCTGATCTGATTACTAGAATTAAAAAAATAGAAAAATAGGACTGGAAAGGACCCAAAGAATCACTTATTCTTTCCATTGTTCAAAAGATAGGATCAATTATATCATTTTTTTTATAACACAGTCTCCTCAGCCTAAGTCATTTATTGTATTGTCTCATTACCTTTATCAATTGAAATAAAAGTCAACTGAAAATTCCTATTGAATTTTTTCTTCTGTAGCTTAAGCTGGTCTCTTCTTCCTGATCTTTGCAACAGCCTTTGCATACCTGACTTCTTGTTTTTCCCCCTTTATTCTTTCATCTTCTTTTTTTTAAATAAATTTAAATAGTGCCAGTGTCTTTAAGTTTCTCTCAGAAGTGATTTATTTTAGAGCCCTGATATGTCTCATCCAGATCTTTCAGATCTTACCGATGTATTCCTCAAAATGTTGTACATCTTTCTCAAACTGCCTGAAATGAAAAAAAAAAAAAAAACACCATACTTGAGGCCTCACTAATGGTAAATAAATTTTAAAAAGGAATAGTTATTTAACATTTCTTACAAGCTCTGTTTGTGTTAAGTCCTAGTATACATCCTAGCATTTTCTCTTACAATTGTGATGGTTCATGGCTATAGCTACTTGCTCATCATAATCTGAAGAATCTTTTTTTCAAGTTTGCTTTCTATAGTCCTGTCCTGAATTTCTGCAGTCTATCATTACTATACAAATAGACTTCTTCATATTTATCATAATGAATTTCATCCTTATTTCCCATACCATATCTCTAATTTGTGAAGATGATTTTGAATTCTAAATCCTTTCTCCAGAGCAGTTGTTATCCAACTTTGTTTTCTGGAACATATTTATTAAGTAAACTCTTCCCTCATCCAAGTACCTTAAAGTACTAAGCAGTGCCTCTGCAAACCATCACATTCGTTTACTTATTAGACCACTAATTCCCACACCGTGGTACAGTTGTCTTTTGCATGTACACAACAGTTTCATCTAGACCATGTTTTGCAACCACTCTTATCAAAATGTTCTGTAAGAGAATTGTAAATGATTTTTCAGACTGGATATCATGTGTTGAAAACCTAGTTTAAAATATATGAAAGTAGCACAGTTTCTCTTTCTTTAAAAAAAAAAATAAAAATGTGTTCTTAAATTTATCAGAAGTTTGATTTCTCTAGATAGAAATAAAAAAATCTGGTACAGAAATCTAAGATTCCAATCCTGTATTGCATAGACCATTAAACAATAATGACCTGTAAAGATTATATCAGATTAATTGATTAGAATAGGACAATTACATATTAAATGAGATCTAAGATTCCCATATAATGTCATCAATGTGGCATGCTTGGTGTTCCACAAAACAGACCAGAGGCATATCTTCCAGAGTGATTTTTGGTTTTCTGGCATTCATCAGAATAAAGCCAGATATTTAAGGAAGTAAGGCTTTCTCTTAAAAGTTCTTCTTTGAAAGTCCTGAATCTTCTCATGAAGATAGATCTTCATTAATGTATTATAAAATTTCTGATTTTCCATTAATAATCACAACACTTCTTCTTCACAACAGGGTGTTTCACTAATACAAGGCAAAACCTGAATTCAGTATTTTCAGTAGAATTCATGGATTTCTAAAAAAATTATGTATTATTAAAGTGAACTAGGGATGCAAGTTACAATATCACCTGTTTCTTGCCTTTTATTCATAGATAATAAGATGGACTGGAAAGTATTGTCAAATATCAAGAGAAGATATTTGGCTTATATGAAGAAAATAAAATTTCAGAAAATATATAAGAAATCTAAATAACTGTTTCTGAGAATAGATGTTGTGCTCTTGCTTGATTGGAGTGAAAAGACAAGAACTTTAACTTGTAGTAAGCTTAATGATAGGATTTAAAATAGCTATTTTAAATATTTAAAATAATACAGGATTTAAAATAATAAATTATCTCTCTGTCTTACAATATCAATGACAGATCTGAAGTTAGTGAAATAACTTTTTTGGTTTTGCTGGGTCTTTCTGTACTCACTTAAGGTAATAGCATCTTCCTCTTTCTGTTTGTTATTCATTAGTAACAATTAGGATTACTAGAAAATCAAAATATTTATTGAAAAACACATTTATTTGGTAATGATTTGAAGATGAACTTTTTTTTTAAAAAAAAGTGGTTATCAAAACAGATTAGCATTTAGATTATTGACATTCAATTTTGCCAATTCTCTTTATTTCTATGTTTTTTACCAGTAAAAGTATACAAATATTGACAGAACTCACATTTTGAAAAAATATAAAAAATTCATTAAAACAATCAACATTACCAAAATATTTATGTTAGAAAAAAAGGCTATTTGGGCACAAAAAGTTGTAATATCTAACACTTTTCATTTGAAACTTTTGACTTTATTCTAGCAGCAATGGAATATAAGAAATATTATGCACTTTTTCTTCCACTAAAACCAGCTATATGATCTTTGGTTGTCAGGGTCACTAACAATACTACACCATTGCCTCTGTATGCAGCTGCATTAATTATAGAACTATAATTATATAGCTATTTTAGAATGCGATTTAGGCCTCTGGTTTTCTTTCTGTCTAGCACACCATTACACATGAATCAACATAGATTCCAAATATAAAATAGTGATTGATTTGGTTTGCTGCCACTCATGATCTAATAATTCCAAAAGGCACTTATGGGTGGCTCACATGTTGTGGAGGTCTCAGGTAACAAGGAGGAGCAGGTTGCCCTCACCTGTGCCCTCAAAAAAAAAAAAAAAAAAAAAAGGCAAGTACAAGTCAAACCACAAGACTTTTTTCCAAAATGTTTACTCCTCCCTTCATTCTTTATTGTAAGAAACAAAGTAATTTTACATTCTTTTACATTAAAGGAGGATGCAAGAAACAGCTGGTGTCAGCACCTTCCTACAACTGTAACATGCTAGACTGGTTCACATGAAGTATCATCTACCAATTTCTGTGAGACTGGTCTCAAAATAAGATATTATTCAGTGTAATGATGACAGAATCTATATCCTGAGGGAATGCAACCTTGTATGTGTTCAAGGAAAAGGAAGAGAGATACACACATACAAGGAGAATAAAAGAAGGACAGAGATACTAATGTCCTTGAGCAAATATATTCAATTATATTTCTCTGTACTGTTTCAATGTAAACCAATTTCTTTATTGTCACAGGCAAAATTTACCTTGGACAAGTGCAGAGAAAAAGCTACTATGAAGACTGAAAAGAAAGACTGCTTTATTCTAAGCTACCTCCTAGTCTTCCGCATTAAATAGCTGAAAAGTTGAGTATAGAGCAGTCACTGACTTCAAATTAAGTGGTAATGAATGCAGATTTTCATGAAGATTCCACAAGTTAGTACTTACAGTTTTATTGCTATTGGAAATGGTGAAATAAACTCAGTCTCCACTGTCCCATACATGTAATTGATGAGTTAATTTGTCTTCAGCACTCTCACAGTTTTAATATTTCTCCATCAATGCCATGAAAATTAATAGGATGCAAAATGTATAAAATCATATCCCCCAAGAAACCACTATTCACTACCAGTGAAGCATATTTATTTCATTTGCCTTTGGTGTGGGATTTCTTTTTCTCTTTTTCTTTTTCTTTTTCTTTTTCTTTTTCTTTTTCTTTTTCTTTTTCTTTTTCTTTTTCTTTTTCTTTTTCTTTTTCTTTTTCTTTTTCTTTTTCTTTTTCTTTTTCTTTTTCTTTTTCTTTTTCTTTTTCTTTTTCTTTTCCTTTTCCTTTTCCTTTTCCTTTTTCTTTTTCTTTTTCTTTTCATTTTATTTTCATTTTCATTTTTAATTTCCTTTCTTTTTCTTCTTTATTTCTTTTTTTTTCTTTCTTTCCTCAGTGACATTTTCAGACTTGGCATTTTGTGACATTTTCGGTTTCATCTTTCTAAACTCTGGCTGCAGAATTAAAAGTACACCTGAAGGAAGAGTTGCATTCAGGCACATCAGTAGAGGTTTACATGGGCTCCTTTCCTTATGAATATTTACATGTAGACAGCTTTCATATGAAAAGGCTAGGTTGATTTTTCATTTTGTTTTTGTCTCTGTTATGGATTGTGTCATGTTTCACTTCATTTTGTAAAACACATGGGTCCATAGGATTCCTCTGAGATTCAGTCAAGCAATAATAAACCAGAATAAAAAGAAACAACTACTCTGCACCAGACTGTGGTTGTACTAGGCAAAAAGAGACTCTCACAGAATGGGAAAGAAATAAACTTCATACAGGAATTACTCTTAATTTCTGTTCTGGAAGAGTGACTTGCCTTGATGCTTTTTGCCAAGATTATCATCTGCATTTCTGCAAGGCATTACTAAGGTCCCACTAGCTGCTGTGCAGGTTATCGTGCTAATTCATTGACAACTGCTACATTTTTGGGTTTTTTCAGGTTTTTATTTTTAATTGATGTATAGTATAAAATATTATCTCAAGTACAATCCAAAACAGTCCAAGAAATGCATCCTCATTTAACGTGCAGGAAGGTGAGGAAATAAAGTGTTCTTTATGGGAAGGGATGAATTAGGACTGTTTGTACCTGCCACATCTAATTTTCTTCAAAGTTGAGGTTTTTTACCTCAACAATTTGTTTAATCTTAATGGGAAAAAGATGAGATATTAATTCATCTGACCTGCAGAGTTATTTGCTTCAAGATCTGAAAGTTTGACTCCATCTATATCTACAGTCAAGTTAAAATTTAAATCTAATTAACAAACATCTTATTCTAGTAACATTTAGGGGTTTCTTTCCTGACCTCATATTGGTGTAAAGCTGTTCTGTCTGTATTATATCTAGATGGTAGTTTTCCATCAGATATTTTTGCTGTGGCAAAATGGCTTTTCCGGTACACGATAATGTTGGTGGTACCCTACCCCCCTTTCCATTTTCTGCAAAAAAGAATATAATTGAATTAATTATTTTTTAGTTAGTTTCAATTGTTCAAAGAAAATAGAAAAATGTTTAAGAAAAACTCAAGGGGTTTAGCATAAAGGAAAGGCATCATAGGAAAAGAAATAATTTCCCAACATACACTATGAGATAGAAAATGAAAAAATACTTCTAGTTTTCCAGAGACCTATTTAGCCTGGGGTAAAAAAAATCAAAATATTCAATGTATATAAACATTCAACAATACCCTATGAGATCTTAATTCAGAAAGAGGTGTGACAAGAAAACACTCAAAAAGATACCATGTCTCTCTTTTTCCCTTCTCAGTGTTTATTCCTAAAAAATGTGAGCACATATTCTCTGTTGATTTAGAAAAGAAAGAAAGAAAGAAAGAAAGAAAGAAAGAAAGAAAGAAAGAAAGAAAGAAAGAAAGAAAGAAAGAAAGAAAGAAAGAAAGAAAGAAAGAAAGAAAGAAAGAAATGCAAGTCTAGAAAAAGAGAAAAAACAGGTCTCACTGGTAAGATAAATTTATATCTAACTTGTTACCAACATACTGATGCCTTCTTGCTGCAGTTTCTTTATGAATGTCACTCAGTGAAGACAAAATCATTAAAAGTGCCAGGACGAAGCTGAAGTAACAGTGGGACTGTCATTCTTATTTGTTTCTACATAAACTTATTAAAAACATACCAGCTATTCTCCAGGCAGTAATATAAATATTAAAAATACAGATCAAATGTCTGTGACACTTGGGGCTGCCACTGGTAGTTTGTGAACCTATGCTACAACTGGCTTAGTCACCTCAGCCTACACCTAACTAGGTAAAATGACCAGCCTTGAAGGTCAACAGCTGGAGGCTGTGCTTATCTAGCCAGTGAGAATTATATCAGATTTATAACCACTGAATAGACAACAGAAAATCCCCTTCCTCCAGGTTTATCTACAAAGCCACTGTGCCTCCTCTTTTTATAGGTGAAGACTGGGAACATGTCAGCATCAGCAAGGTTAAACAGCATTACTAATGCATCTATGTAAATAATATCAGTCATGAAGCTTGGTGTTATTTTCTTCTACAGCACAGTTGTTTTTATGATCGTGGTGTTTTGCGGAGGAGAAGTCTAAAAATTCCCATTTTCTTGTGATTTTAGTGAGTGTTCAAGTGTAGATGTTAACTGTTTCCCCACAACATCTGTCTCCTGCCCTTATCATAATTTTTCTCCAGCAAATGCAATATTCTGTCAGCATACCTAACTCCACCTATTTTCATTACACTTCTACTTTTCTTACAGATGTAATTATTTTATAAATAAGACCATACTTGTTACATATAAGAACTTCTTAAGCACAGAACAGACTTTATGCTTGTCTCTTCACAGTTCCCCAGCATGCAAGTATGGTTTAAAGTTTATAACTTTAGAAGGTGGAAAACCAATTGATTTATACCTTAATTATACCTACAGCCATTACCTAACATGCCTGTGAACTAAAAGATCTACTTGCATAATCTAGTCAGCACTACAGCAGAGGTATTATCACTATCACTATGTATGGTTCTGGTCACTTCAGCTCCAGAATGCAGATATAAGAAGAGCTAATAAAATTATTAGGAAGAGGGACTAGTTGTCTTACAAGGACATAATAAAAATGCTAGACTTCTTCTTCCATTTGAAGAGGAAAAGGCCACAGAAGAATATAATTAAGGTTTGCAAAATCATGAGCATGTTGGTAAGGAATGCAGAACTGTTACGCAGAAAATTCTGCAACACTGGAATCATAGAGTGCATGCTGAAACTATTAGGAGATCATTTTGAAAAAGAAATTAAAGCACTTTTTTACACAGCAGATAATGATCTTCTGGGATATGGCATCACAAAATGTGTACAAAGGCAAAAAACATCAGAAAATTCAAAAAAGGATTAGGCTGATTCATGGAAAACAGGTCTTCAAACAGACCTGTAAAGTAGACACGTATCAGGTAACCTACTTGATACTGGGATGATTGTGAGAGATGGAGGGCTATGAGGGGAAAGTACCATCACCACTGCAGCCGCTGCTGGAGGGAGACTACCAGGACAGACAGACCATCAGCATGACCTTCTGGGGAACAGCTAACATTTCTTTGTTTGAAACATAGCCCTTTTCATTTGCTTGCAAAATCTGAGCTGCAGATAACCTTTCATAACTAAGTTTCCAGGTCAAGCCATGTTTTCTTCTTCAGTGGTGTATTCACCGAGTGTCTACACAGTCTTTGAGAACAGCTGAAACTTAAACAGCAACCTATTGTAACTACTCTTGCAAGTGAGGACAAATCTTCCACTGGAGGTGAGCCCATGACAGATTTATTAAAAAATATTTAACAGTTTTTTTACTAATCTCAGTCCTGATATTTGAGAATTCCAATGATTTGGCATAAGATTTTTAATAGGGAACACATTTTTTCTCAGGTCTGGAAAAATTTCCATATCACCAAAAAAAAAAGGCAGTAAAATTTGGCACTAAAATCCATCTGTCCTCATCAGAAGCCAGCATTAAGCAGGTAGGGGACTGACATGTCACCTATGGGATGAACTATGTGTCAAATCACAAAACCACATCTTTGTTATACGATAGCTTTCCTCACAGAGGTTTGGTCTATGGATAAATGGGGAGACATATACCCACACACAGTTTTCAATATTTTAGTCATTATAAACCACTACAAATAGAAGAAGAGCAAGTGTAAACAACAAGAAAAAATAAAATGTGAGAAAACAATTTTTAAAAAAGCATAAAATGAAGATAAGAGAAATCATTCTTCAACATACAAGTTACACAAAGTACGCTATTTAAGTCAGTTGAATAATGTGTAATATTTTTTTGAAGTCTCAGTTTGTTCTCAGTATTCAGCAACAAGAAAGGGAAAGGGTCAATGTAAGAATAACTTCACCTTTAGAAAAATAAAAAAACCCTCTTCTATTCATCAGGGATGACCCAACAAGAGTTAAGTTTGATCTACAGTACTAAACAATCAGTCTCACAAAAAGCAGAAGTATATTGTATTGTAGGAAAACAGTATCTATTTGCTTCTCCCTATTCCCTCTTGCTTGTGTGTAAACTCTTACAGAAATGGTGCACTGCACCAAAAATCACCTATTACTGGCAGCTCAAGTGAAAAAAAACCAAAAAACTGTAAAAATACTGTGAAATGAACACACTGATAAATGAGTTTCCTCAGTTTCTTAGGCAATGATGCATGCAGAGTTTCTAATTTTAACATAAAGGCAAAAAATACAGAGTACAAAACAAATTTTAAAAATCCTTTTGTTAAAACAACCTTTACCTTTAAAAAGAAATGAAGCATGGATTCAGGTTTTTTCCAAAATACAGTACCTCTGTTTGCACAAGTGTGTGAAGGATCAAATTACTGTCTACAACAGCTTGGAAAGAATACAGTCAGACTTGACGGGCATAATGATATTTATAAGTTCAGCCAGAGTGCAAAAGAAAGAAATCCCTCAGGTACCTGTCAGACGCAGGTGTGATCTGCCCAGGACAGATTCACACTGTGTTTTGGGCTTTATCCCCTGTGTCCACTTGTCATTAGTGCCCATTTCTGATCTGGTGAAAGGTTGTTACATAGCAGCATGCAGTCTTTGCTATGGCTGTCCTTTCTCTCGGAGTTATTCACATTTTTCCCCTTCATAGGTTTTGATGAAAAGCTTTTGATTATTTCTGATAATCTGATGAAATAACCTCCTCTCATGCTTTTGTGCAACTGGCCTATTCCTTGGTCCTGCAAAACTGTTCCTGCAAAGGAAAGACATTAGAGGTTCAACTTCTCTGGGAGAAACATCTCGTGCAGAAGCAGCTCTGTGTGTCCAGCATTCATTACAGCTCCTGACCATCAGCAGCATGCTAACAAAGTATCCCAGTGTTAGCTAACAGATGGTAAGGAAAACAGCCAAAACCCCTCACACCGTTTATTTTGAGCTGTGTCTATCACAACCATGGCCATTTGCAGTTTTCATAAAGGAAGGCATGCAGGTGAAGAAAAACCAAATCTACCCAGAATTTATAGGTGCCTGAAGGGACCTTTTGACATAGTAGTCATGGAGCTATTAAACGCTGTGATCACAAAGTTATTACCTGGAAGGAATTTACAGGTTGAAAACTTTATATTTTTTTTAACAAGATCTAGGCTAGGTCAGCACACAAAAATGGGGACATGTCTTTGCTAATTAAAAAAAATGTCAGATAAAACATAGGACTGGCAGATTGTCTGGCAAAAGCCTTAGCATGAATTCATCTCATAACAACTTAGAATATATTTTCTGCTGCAAGTTGTTTCATTCAGTGGAATGTGGGATATACTGTGCTGGCAAAATCTCAGTTTTTGTAAGTTATATCCAAGTGGTATTTTAGTATGCTAAACTAGTTTAACAACACTGGTAAAGCACTTCAGATGTAGTCAGCCCAAATCTCCCTAAATTAACACCTCTTTTCAGTAAAGATCCTACTTGAATATATTTTGATGACATTGGTTATCTCTTTCCATATTTCAGACTGTATGCATTTTAGAGCATGGGAAACTGATTCCTTGATGTAAAAAGAATGAGCTTTAATATGTGGACTAGACCTCCCATGAGATAAGGAATACACAATGATTTCGTATTCATTGATTTCAACAAAACACAATGGAAAAGAAGAAGAAATAAAATATGTTCCTCTAGAATTATCTTTCACTTTAGCAAAATTAGAAATCTGTTTTGTTGAAAATCTACTTAATCTACTGTCAGAAAAGCAAGTAGAGCTAAGTAAATAACGTGAAAGAGTGTTGTAAGACAGGTATTGGCTTGGTCATTATGCATATGTTAAGTTTAGCATCTTCATTTTGGTTTTATGACAGGCATCTTTTTTGTTACTTGTTTGATTTTTACACAAATGTCTGTTTTCATGCTTAAATATGAATGACAATCCAGGCATTTGCTACATATTTTAAGCCTGCATGAATATTTTAACAGACAAAATAATAGACAGATGTTATTAAAGGATGTACACTGGTTTCCTTTTTAAGTGCCTGACTGATAGAATCTAGTAAAATAAGTAGGATTATTGTAAATTCATAAGTAGGAATTTGTTATTTTTTTGTAAATATTAGTTTAAGGATTTCCATCATGCTTTCAACACATTGAATTTTACTGAAATTGCAGCTCCATGATATTTCCTTTCCTAATTTTGGTAAACGATGATAAAGATTTTCTTATAACTGAATGCTTGCCAGTGGAAGAGTGCATATCTGCAAAAAGTAAGACACTATGAATCAAATCAGAACCACATTATTGGCAAAAAGAGGAAAGGATTTTAGGCTTACACTTGCTTCCAAGTTTATGAAAGCTATCAGCAGACCTTGTCTAGCATTTCTAACAGGAGACCTGATGAAAGGGAGGGAAAGGATTTTGCAGTTTATATGAAATGCCACCTAACCAGAATGAAAACTTGGTAGAAGCTGCAAATTTACAATTTAAGGTTATTGCATATTAATAATTATTACATTTTCCTGAATTGACAAGTGGACATGAGGCCTCTGATATATCCTCTTCTTATTATTTATCAATCATTAGTAGTCAACAGGAAAGATATTTTTTCTCCTCCAGCATTCTTGGCTAACACAATATGTCCTATCTAGCTATACTAATAAAAGTAAACTGTCCAATAAGTGTTGCCAGCCTCTAAGCTTCTTGAGTTCATTCCAGCCACTAACATTTTCTGGAAAGAGGGATGTGTTCACTGATACTTGGCAAGGTACAGAAATTCAGGGATATCTGTTTGGCACTACTATAGGAATACATTAGTAAGTAGAAAATTTGTTTCTCATGATGTCCAAACAAACCAATAAGCTGAAATCAAGCATTTTGGAGGAAGGAAACAACACTCTGTATATTTAGCCACATATGGTATCTCTCAATGCATATGTCACTGCAAGCATAGAAAAGACCACAATCCTGAAAAGAGATCAAAAGTAAAGACAGGTTTGTAAGTGATACTGGATCTGCAGCAGATTGATAGTCTTGCTGAATCACTGACATGACTTGACTTCTTTGTGAACATTATATCACAGGCATCATATATTTAAGAAAAAAAAGTACTTGGTCAGTGTCTCTTCTGAATGACATAATTTTACACCATTTACAGAATCCTAACAAGTCAAATTTTTTTAAGATTAGAAGAATAAAGTCACCCTGTGGAAAATTGTATATATGTGGATGTTACAGGAAAAGAACAGGGAAAGAGAGCATTCTGTTATATACTATTTTTTCTCTCAAATTGATCATGAAAGTTCTATGAAATAATCTTTTTTTTTTTTAAAGCTCTTCTTTAGGCTCAAATCTATACAATATTGTGCTGGATTTTCTTATGAATAAAATAAGGAAGTATTCTTCCAGTGATCTTAAACCTGGGGGTTTATTTCCAGAACCTGTATAGGTAATTATTACATCAAATCTTCTTCTGATTTCTAGATGAAAGTTGACCAGTCACTTTGCAATGATCAAGGCAGCAGCCAAGACAACTTTCTCAATGGTCTGTCACACTATGGCAAAATGGCAAAAAGTGGCATTGAGCATTTGCTTTCTATTATACGTTAGTGGTTTCTGAAACCCAAACATTTTATTTTGACAAAGATAAAAATAAATTTTTCTACTGCCTTTCACTCTTCTTTTGTCCCCACACCTCTTTCCTTAGCAGCTTTCTTAAATGCAAAAATTGGTTTTTTAAATAAAGATAACTATAAAAGCTGTGTAGGTTCATCTGTAGTTTCATAATTCAAGTTGAAACAACATCCATCTTATAGAATTTACAGTTTAACAAACTTCTTTTAAACAAATTTAATATTAATAATAAAAAATTATATTTTATTACAAACTCAATAAATTTCACTAAAAATAACTTAAGTCAGCCCTTAAGCAAATAATTTTATTTATTTTTTTAAGAACAGAACAAGAAGTTGCAATTGCCATCAGAATTACAATATACCACCTTGCACAAGTTAGGCTGGTGACCACCCATGGCTACAAACTTTTGTAAATGCACCTGTTTCTATAAATGCTTTGTCCTCTCATCCAGCTCACCATCTGCCTTATCCACCTGTTGCATCATGCCTAAATCTTAGGCTTAAATTTCTAGTGTAAGGACTGTTTAGTGTCATTTGTGAAATGCTTGGGACAATTAAATTCTGACCCTTATTGAGATCCTTAAGGACTTCTACCATTCAGACAATGAATAATTAGAAGATCGGAAATATAAAACACACTGTGGTAATTTCACATAGTCTCAGATGTAAACATTTTCAGCCAAGTCTGCTCTCATCAGCTATGAAATATGCTTAGAACAGTAACACCTGCAAATGTTAATATACAGGCCAATATGTTCCATATTTTTCATCCATGGTCTGTAATGATGAATTAATCTTGAGAAAGGACAGATGTTTAAAATAAGTGTGTCTCTAGAAATAGCAGGATCTTGGAGTCGAAAGCAAGTGTGCAGAAATATTGTATAAACTGAAAACATCTTCCATTTTCTCTGATTTAACAGAAGCTTATAATCATCAAATACGTCTTGGATTTAGAATGAACATCTTGACTGATAGTTCAGTAATATCATACATCATCTAAACTTGAATTGCAGTGACTCTGTAGTCCTGATTCAGTTTATGGTATGAATTGTCCATTCCACCCTAAACTAAAATGCTGGTAGAAAAACACAGTGATAATTCTATATTTGACAGCATCAATAAAAACATGAAAATGAGTTAATTATTTTACATTTTGAAGAGCAGAACTGAATTTACTTTTTGGTGAATCCTCTGAATTTATGTTTCTCAAACTACGTAGTATGCATAGTTTAGGCTGAAAGTTAACTCAGAAAGCAGCAAAACTACTTTTGTATTTTATATTTTGGCTGGATGAATGGTGCATTTCCAGCTTGTACATTTAGTACAAGGGATTAGCTGAAGCTAGTTTGGAAACAGGGTAGAAGGAAAGAAATATACATTAAAAAGGGATATGAATACATACAAAATGCTAGCAAATGTGTTAATGGATGTTGGCAGGCAGCAGATAGCCAAGGTCTACCTAACACTGATCAGCAGTTTTGTTCTGATCTGATATCCAAAAAAGCTTTTGAGTTTTAAGAGGTGAGCATCTCACCCTTCACTCTTGGCATGAGTGAGAAGAAACATCGTTTGTTTGGATTTTTTCCCTCAGCTGATGGCAATGACCATTTGGGCCAGCATTTGGCAAACAAGAATTTTCGTTTAGCTTTTATGATATGGCTGTAGTAGCAATTGCCTATAAACAGTAAGCTCTTTCCACTTCAGTAATGTGTCTACTGAGGCTCTTCCTGTGGCTCTGTCTGGTACAAAAAACTAACTTTCATGATAGACATCTCTCTGGGAAGGTGAATAACTTCCTTTCTTTCCTAGTGATAACATTTCAACTCAAAGCTGAACATAGACTTGAATGCCTTCTCCTGGATTTCTTCTGCAGTCAGCTTGTGACCCTCATAAGTAACAAGGAGTCCCAATGCTTATGGTTTGGTGGGTTTTATCTTAAGATGTTAACTTCCAGAATTCAGAAATGCCTGAGAATTACATATTGTATTTTTCTCCTTCTGAACATGAGTTGAAATTCTTGCTGCTTCAGACTGAAAGGGGGATGCTTACAGACTAGTCACACATAATTATGTATATGATGTATTATGTCTCTTAAGATTTCATGTTCTTATTACTTTTAGAATATTTTGGTTTAAATATGTGCAAACAAAAATGACAGCCTGTTATCATCAGGAAACAACTAATTTAACACAAAATGTACCTAAATTCCCAAACTAATCACACCAACTGCTTAAACCTTGGACCTAGGAAAATGACTAGGGTTAGTCTGTCTACATGCATAGACTGGCAAAGATGTTTTGTTTCAAGGTATCTTGCTACTGGATGTTTTTGTCTACTTTTGGGGAAAGAAAATGCTGATTTTTGCCATGTTTCTTCACCCCTTTAAAAGAAAGTGATCTTGTTCTAGAACTAACTGCTGTTATCAGTATAGCACATTTCTAAAAATGACAGTGAGATGACATCATGAAGGTGAGGGAGATTTGCCAAATGTGTAAAAGAAATCATATGCCTAAGCAAAAAAACCATAGTAATCTTCACGCACAGGTACAGCTAGTTGCTTGGGGTGTCTCAGTGCTACTGTTCTCTTAAAAAAGACAATGTATTCTTTGATATTGAGGAAAGTGAAATTAGCCAATGAACATCATTTTTAGTATTTATTATAGGAAACAATTGAACCATTAGTATTTTACTTGCCTGTTTTTTACAGATAAATGTTCCTATTCCTTGTGTTATCTACTAACTTGCATTTTGCTGACTTTTCATCCTCTGAAGCAAATAAAGAAATCAATGAAAATGTAATTTGACTTTTATTACATTATCATTCCTGGACATAGAGTCAGTTGACACTTTAATAGATTCAAGTGGGTGTTTTCCGGCTCTGATATGTTACAAAGAATTAGCCAGAGCTAACACAGTGAGTGAGGGTCAGGGCCTTGAGAGCATCCATGGGTCTTACCATGCCCTGTCAAATCTCCCTTGGAATACCTCACACCCCTAACCACAGGACTGGGACCCATGCCACATTCTGGTCTCCTGAGTGGGACTTGGACCCAGGCCATGCCCTTGTCTTCAGTCCTGCCACCGGCCCTATCTTCCTGCTCCTGGACTGACCCTGAACCTGACTTAATCCCTGACCGTGCTCAGCACACGGCTCTGCCTCTCACTTATTATTAATAAAAATGAACTCAAAAGCTTGAACTCTATACATATAAATGTAACTTGCACATCCACCAATAAATAAACAGCTCTGTCCTAAGTTGTGTGATTTTAGTCCACAAGGGCTAAAGACTGCTCAGACCCTGCACACTCAGCTATTGCAGTAGTGAACAGTGAGGTACATCAGCAGTGATTTATGTGCCTAATTATCCAGTCTTCAAACAAGCTCACAGTTGCATAAGCAAATTCATGTCTACCTTGCTTGTGATGATAAGCACTATTGTTAAAAAATATTAGCTCAAAATGCAAGCATAAACATTTACTGTTTGCATCATGGTACTTTTTATTGTAATTAAGAACACCACCTCATGTGTCTCAGTTGACATATTAATTTACAAGGAGAGAGGTTCCTGACAAAGAGAACTTATTGTACAAGAACAAAAGTAGGAACTGTCACTTTTAGTCACTTTTAGTGACCGTTTGATACAGCAAGATTATGTGAGCTGAGTAATATTACATGGGAAAGTCACCCAAGCTGTGTCCCTAAACTATATTTTCTGATACCAAGTCTTTTTTTTCTTTTCTGTGTACTACTTAACACAATGTGTCTTTCCCCTTATAAAGATTAATCACAAGTGTTTTTGTTATACCTAAACCAGAGAAATTCTAAAACTGATCAAAACCAATTCATCAGTACAATAAGATAAATAAATACCCATAAATAAAAAAATATTACAAATGCTACTGTTTTAAAATAAGGCCCCAAATAATATCTTGCAAAATCCTTCCAAATAGTGATTCAAATTTAAATCATTTCTTTGGTATAAAGCAAATACTTGAAGTGAAGCTAGAACTAAGTTATGTAATCTGCATACTTTTTACATTACTTATATCAAAAATAAGTGTTTCACATATCTCAAAGTCAATGCCCGGCACATACGAAGATCTGTATAATCGTCTCTAAATACACTTACACTCATTGATAAATTCTATACATTATATCAAAATTACCCAGATAAACATTTCTCCTCTGACAATTCAGTCCTCTGACCCAAAGCTATGGGATCCTTTCCAATATAGATAACTTCTAGATTAAATCCTTAATGTATTAGGTTTTTTTCACTGTAGAAAGAGAAGTAGAAATCTTACCAGTTTGTTATGCTGAACGAAGCCAGCTTAAAAATGTATTACTAGTCATCAGATCATGAGTTTCACTTTGCTTTGCCTTTCATTACTGCTATAGATTTATACATGTGTATAGTCATATACAGAGGTTTTGCATCCTGAAGCTATTAATATATTCAGAATGTGTAACTGTTTTGAAATAAAATCAGTTTTGCCATTAGGGTGACATTGGTTTCTACTGTGCAAATGGACTGAATAAACTAAACAACACAGTATTAAGAATTAAAGCACTTTTTCTTTATCCCTGTATTAACTGTTCATGTTGTTCTATCCATATCTTAGAAGTATACTTAAATTATGAAAAGTTCAAATTTTTTAAACAAAAACTAGAGTTAAAATCACATGTAAAATATATCTACAAAATTTAATTAACATTCTCAATGAAAGCTTCATGAGAGAAAATGCAAAAATAAAAAAATGTTTTAATGGGATTTGTAGGAATGTACCTTATCACACCTTGGGCTGAAGGTACAAATACAGAGAGGGCACTGTACTTTCTATAACAAGACAAAAATCCAGTGCAGATATACCCAGGTTACCTTTAAGCCTGCCAGCTGAGGTATAAAAACCCATGCTAGCTGCAGCAATAGAGAGCTAATGAGGACTAATTTACCATCTTAAAAAGCAGAATTATCCTGTGCTGAGTTCAGTGTACCTACAAGAAGCTTGACTCATTTTGGTAATTAAGCTAAGGCAGAAAGCTAAAACTGGACAGGGTAGGATGTGGGGAGCTGCAGTCTGTGACTGTGGGACTCTTTTCCACTCCCATACCTGAACATGCCCTGCATTGAGCACTTCTGATCAGCATCCCCTGGCCTCTGAATCAATGAATCCTCTGACTCTACATCCGCTTACTGTTTCTCTTTTCTGTAGCCATTTAGCTCCATATCCCATTTCCCTCTATTTTGTCTAATACTTTTCCCCCTTGATATTCCTGGGTCCCAGGGTGGATAAGCAAGTACCCTGTGAAATTTGCACTGGGTTTTAGGAGAAAAAGGGAAAGTTTATCTGTAAATCTCTGTTCCAGAAGGGAGTAAAAGCAGTCAGAGAGGCAGTGGGTGACAGGAGATGGAGTCCTCTGTTTTCGTTGAGATTTGGGAGGACATGAAAGCTGGAGTTTTTGGCATTGTTCTGAGTCTGGCTTCACCCCTGGCTGAAATCTCACAGGCAGCACCCACATGTCCAAACTCCTGAGAACTGGCAACACTACAGCTGCGACATGAAAAAAGGTATGTATTAGAACTGCCAGTATTTAAGGGTACTGTGCCCAGCATTCAGGAAGAGAAATGACTGGGATGTGCTGGGAAAGCACTTTTTCATGTTCCCTACTTGTGTTCCAGCAGAATTTAGGCCTTTTTGGACCCTGTATTGTGCTAATAAGGATTTCTCTGGGCCAACTCAAAAACATACAGTTTCCAGACTCTGAAGTGACTCAGATATGTGTCTTACTTGGGTATCCCCAACACAACTGTGCAACCACCAGCTCAATTTTCACTGAGAGACAACAGATAGAAACCAATGCACCTGTGAGATGGTGTTGTTAGGGATGTAGGTAAAGTTTAATAGTTTTATCAGCTTCTCAGCTGCTATGAATTGATACAGCTTCAATGTTTACACTGGCTGTTTGTCCAGCCCTTAAAAATGAATGTAGGTGCCAAAATTGGCACCTGGAGGACACAGCAGCAATAGCGGTCAGCCATGCAGGTGAACCTATACCTCACAGCAATGCATCATTGGTGATCATAAGGGCTCTTTACTTTATCAGAGTGGGTAATAAGAAACATGACATGACACTTATCTTGCTGTCTTTTCAGCCACCTTATCTTGTCTCCCATTCAAAAAAAAAAAAAAAAAGATACCAATTACAGTAAATTGAGTTGATGATTTTAAATGGTTTTATGACATGGACACCTGCATGTTAGGAACTGAACTGAAATCACTTCTTTCTGCCATTGAACAGGTATCACATGCAATGACTTTCAGTCATCCTTGTTTCACTGTGAACTTAAACCAACAATTTAGAGATTAAAAGTTTTGGATGTCCTTAGCAAGTCCCTAAACTGGAGCAGAAGGAGCCATTACTAATCTTCTGAACTCCAGAAGTTGTTCTATTGAAAGATGCCAGAGCATCCATACCTTCCCAGCAAAAGAAATTTCACAAATTTTTACGTAAGTGAAAACAAACAAACCTAAAAAGAAACCCCACTGTGAAGATGAAAAGTCAGTAACTATCTTGTATTTTCTTACAAGTTACAGGTTGCACTTTAATCAATGAAAGTAATATATCGTTTTAGTTTCTAGGAATCTAAGATATTGGAGGGGATAAAATCTTCATTTAGTTCTTATTTTATGCCTGTATTTATGTGAAAAATGTATTTAGTTCAGGATTAAATGTGTGTTACTGTACAAAGTTGTAACTTTAATCCAAAAATGTCTATGTAACATCAGCTTTTCTGCTAACTTGTATGCCCCACAGAAAGTGTTCTTGTCAATATTTTAATTTCAGTGAGACTGAATGAGAGAAAAAAAACAAAAAAACATGTCATGCTAAGCAGATGGTTGTCACAGACTGCGTACCACAACTAAGAGTTAGTATACAAGTTTATGCAGCTTGACATACTATAAACAATTCCTGCACATAAATGCTGAATGAAATAAGCCTTGGGTAACACTTGAACAAAATACTTCATTTTTATTGTTTCTCTGTTTCTCAAAGTGTTTTTTTAAATTTCTAGATATATAGATGTATTTTTAAATTATTTATAGATACATAACAAATACACTACCCATGCCTACTGACAGATATAAGTCCTCCCTTATGAGGACAGGCTGAGAGAGTTGGAGTTGTTCAGCCTAGAGAAGAAAAGTCTCCAGGGTGACATTATAGCAGCTTCCAGTCCTTAAAGGGGGCTACAGGAAAGATGGGGAGGGACTCTTGATCAGGGAGTGTACTGATAGGACAAGGGGTAACCGTTTTAAACTGAAAGAAGGTAGATTTAGATTAGAGGTAAAGAAGTTCTTCATTGTGAGGGTCATGAGACACTGGAACAGGTTGCCCAGAGAGGTTGTGGCTGCCCCAGCTCTAAAAGTGTTTAAGCCCAGGTTGGACAGGGCTTTGAGCAACCTGGTCTTGTGGAAGCTGTCTCTGCCTGTGGGAGGGGATTGGAACTAGATGATTTTCCAGGTTCCTTCTAATCCAAACCATTTTATGATTCTATGATTCTATGTAGAGTCTCTGCAATGCAGAAGCAGCTATGCACAGAAGCAGTCTGTGTCTTCCAAATGGATGCATCATTTAGTAACTTTGAGGGGATTTGGGTAATCCTTTCACTCACAGGGAGGCAAGTGAATTTTGGTGAAAAAAAATGTGGTAGCCACTCACTGTTTACAGGCCTTTTTCCAAATATTTAAACAATTATATAAAATATTGTTTTGCCTATATAATATTCCTTCATTTTCTCTTTCTTCAGCTACTGCCTTCCCTATGTTTTATCTTTCAGGTCTTCAAATGAGTCATTTGCTGCCACTGCCCAGTTTTCTTTAAATTGCTGGTGAAGCATCACAGGACCTCTTAAAGTTTAAAACTATCATATACCCCAGTGTGCTTGGCACTGTACCTAACAACAAAAAGACATGTGCATCACACTGAATCAGAGAACTATTGTAACTGCCAGCAACTGCCCATGGTTAAGAAAAAAATGAGTCATCCACTCATGCAGATATTCAGTCAGTAGCAATCACTATGTGATATCCACTTAAGAATAATAGTGTATATTTTGATTCCCATAAGATTATCTACTCTTGACATAAGGAAATAAAACACCTTGTGTAGGTTCACACCGATAAAGTAATTGGATTTTTTTTATGACTTAGAAAGAATTAATTTTTTTGTCTACATCTCTCCCATTTAAAAAAAAAAAAAAAAAAAAGAGGAGGGCAGGTGGTAATTAACATAAGGTATGAGATTTTTATTTTGTTTAATTGAGATGTTACTAGTGGAAAGGGAGCTGAAAAGATCTTTTCAGACAGTCATATTCTTCAAAATAACATGGCAATGCTTTCTGGATTTTATCCCACTGATATATAGAAGAACCCAGTTGTGCTTTGTAGACATCACTGTATATATGATTTCACCTGAAAAGATTTAATGTAAAATTGCTATCATTACATTTTTTATATTTCTGTCCAACACATTAAATGGCAGCTGATTTACCTGGTTTGAGATCACACTTGATTTTTCTCAACAAGTACTTTTTTGTAGCAATTACCAGCTATGAAGATAGTCCATAAAATCATTCAGTTTAAGACTTGGGCCATTTAAAACTTAACCTGCTCTGAAAAGTACTTCTTATCCTAAAGAATAAGATCTACCAAATCCTGAGCAGAACACAACATAGGTGTGGCTAAACTGACATATGAGACTAGTTTTCCAGGTGACTTAAAACATCCCAAGTC
Source organism: Strix aluco (assembly GCF_031877795.1). Classification (NCBI taxonomy): domain Eukaryota; kingdom Metazoa; phylum Chordata; class Aves; order Strigiformes; family Strigidae; genus Strix; species Strix aluco. Next base: position 21,437,005 of record NC_133971.1, read on the forward strand.
ACATCTTCCTTATACAGATCCTGTTCCCTTCCCAGGGAGGTGTCCAATGACCACAGGTAGGGCTGCCCCAGCTGTCTACCAGTCTGCCCTTCTCCCCAGCTAAGGGTGATGGGACAGTTGCCACAATCCCTGGGAGCCCACAGCCTCCATGGTGCCCTGAGAGCCTTGAAGACAGATCTTACAAGTGAAATCTGATAAAAAAGATGTGTTGAGAACTTTGACTTTTTGACACCCTAGGTCACGAGGTTGTCTGCTGAGTAGCAGACCTATGTTAGCCTTAGCTTTTCTTTTGTGAGAAAGCCTTTCTTCTCACCCTTCACATCCCTCAGTGGTTTCTAGTCTGGCTAAGGACTGCATTGTTTCACCTCTCCATGTTCAGACAACATCTCCTTCCAGGCAGTTCACCTCCATTTCCTCTTCTGGATGCTTTTTGTTCACCTCTGAGTCAGTCAGGACCCCCCTGTTCCTCTGTGCTGGCTCTCTGTCTGTTGGAAAGGACAGGTCTTGTGATTTGAGGAGTTGTCCTTCAAGTTTACCAGCACTCCTGTTCACTTCTACACTCCAGAACAGTTTTCTATGGGATCCTGCTAAGAGAACCTCAGAACAAGCTGAAATCTTCTGTCCTCAAGCCCACAACTGTGACACTGCAACGCTGGTCTAGAGCACAAGTCTTAAGAAGAGCAGCTGAGGGAGCTGGGGTTGTTTAGCCTGTAGAAAAGGAGGCTGAGGGGAGACCTTATTGCTCTCTACAACTACGTGAAAGGAGGTTGTACCGAGGTGGGTGTTGGTCTCTTTTCCCATGTAACAAGTGATAGAATGAGAAGAAACAGCCTCAAGTTGCATCAGGGGAGGTTTAGATCAGATATCAGGAAAAATTTCTTCACCGAAAGGGTTATCAAGCACTGGAACAGGCTGCCCAGGGAATTGGCTGAGGGAAGTGGCACTGTCATTTTCAATGTCATTGCACCAGTCAGACCAATTAATCCTGAGTGCCTCTAAAGAAGGCATGCACTTAAGAGCAAACACATTCATTTATACATGCAATACCAGCATGAAGTGTACTTAGTGACTCCAATTGCTAGAGTGATTACTTAAACGGAACATTTCTGCCGAATGTGTCACACCCTGTTTCTATCAGGCATGTGGAATTCAGATACTTTCATGCATTAGGAATACAATTAATAAATAATTATTAAATACAAATAAGTAGTAATCAAGAGAACAAGCAACTAAGAACTACTCTAATGACAGAAAGACTTCCTATTATTCATCCATGTAATTCAACTAATTTCCACAAAACTAATACTATTATTCAAACCCCAAATTCCTTGTCTTCATCTAGCACAGAATGTAGTTTGGCACTTATGCAAGTGTTGCCCATATACCAAAAACTGAGGTTTTTGTGACTCTGCTTTCAAATAAAGAGTTTAGTTTGAGGTTCTGCTACTAAGACTAAACTAGCAAACACTGTGGGAGGCCTAGGTTGCATAACACTCAGGTTCAAGTGCAGCATTGTCAAATATCTCTTGATAATCTCAAACAGCTGAAGATAGAATATAATTGGTCAAAACGTCTCCATCTCAGACTACTCTATATTTGACTTCATCTTGTCTTAGATAATTCAGTTGGTTCATTTTCTCAAAACACATCCCATTGCTTCTCATGAATCTCCTGGCCTGATTATATGTTTGTATCACACAAATGTCTCATCCAAGGTCAGTTTTCCACTGCACTAGGCTTTGGACATACAGATGAGAATGAGATGCCACTGCAGTTTTAAATATCATATTGCAATTCTCTTTAGAGAAAAGAATCGTGCACATTTTAGGTTGGAAGCCCTTTGCAACAAGCAAATAATAGGTACAAAATATTTGATCCACTTGATAACCTAAAAAAGTAGTTACATTCAGGAGCCGAAGTAGAAATAGTTCTGAAATTACTACTTACTACTGAAACCCATATTGTGTTATCAGAGTTCAGGATTGTTTCCATAGTAAAATGCAGGAGATAAAAAAAATAGTTAAAAAATCTGTGAAGAATAGTAACATATGTTTCTTAATGGAAGAGGGAAAGAGAAAGAAGGAGGATTGCACTGATGATATGGCCTGCAGCACTCTGTGTATGATACAGTCTTTACAGCAAGACACAGTCTGTCTGCATTGGCTGGTACAATGTTTTTACTCATACATTTCCACCAGTGTTGTTCACAGTGCACATGATTTGATATAGCTCCTGCCAACAGTTTTAATTGGACTTATGCTGACTGTGCAGCAATAAAATGTTGGTGCTGCATTGACTCTGCATTCTGCGAAACCAGCTCTGGGAGGCAAAAGGAGCTAAGCATGCACAGCACCTTGCTACTTGTTGCAGAGCCCACTGAGGTCAAGAGGATATTTTGCAGTGGTGTCTGTGGGGTTTGAATTAGACATTATGTTTCTGGCAGGAAGCCTTCACTCCATCCAACTTTCCTCTAAAAAATAGCAGGATACAACTTCTTCTTTGAACATATTAGGCATAAACCAGCAAACTACATAGCAAATTCACACTTTTTGATGAGGCACTTTAGACCAGTCCTGTTCACGGCTCCAACTAAGGTTGTACTGCAGGGTGCAAGAGACGAATTTAGCTTGATAGATTAGATTTTTGCTTCCCTGTTTTTAAGAGCGATCCTGCAGTCTTATTATCTTCTGTTAGATGATCAACTCTGGGAGCAATATGCACTTACCTGGCCAGCTACAACAAAGTCACCCTAGTAAAGGTGGGGGGTTTGTCAACAAACGTAAAGCTACACTATCTGATTCTGAGGTAATGGTCAGAAAAACTGACCAGGTTCTGTCAAGGTTGTTCTGAGAACAAATCACTATCTCTTTGAAGTCTCAGAACTGTTTTTCTCCTGCTATTCTAATCTGATTATTTCTCTCACTCTGATATTTCAGCTGATGGGCACTTTTGGTTTGTTATTTAGTCCTCTCACATTCTCTTTTCCCTCTATCCCATTTCTTCTGTTTTCCTGTAACTTTTATAAACTTCTTACATTTTATTTGCAACCATTTAAAAATTGTGTTGACCATAAATAGGGGGCATAGGGAAGTAAATGAGGTTTATGCTTGTACCACAGAAATAATTCTCATCTCCTGTACTAAATTCACATATAATTTCAAATAATAAATATGATTAATGGCTGACAAATACACTGACAGGTGCTTAGGAAAGGATTACTTTACACTGTCTAGCATTTTATTTATATCACTACATAGCAAAATGTACTGGCAGTATCTAGAAATTCTTAAGAAAATCAGGATCAAATTATTTTCCAAATTATATTACTTCACTTCTGGTTTCTGAAATACAGCTTATATGTGCGGGCTGGAGTTTTCTTCTCCCTATTCAGAGTCGGTCACAACAGTCCCCAACTTCACAAAGCAAGACTGTATAGAAGTGTCTGCCAAGATATCAAAAAAATCAAGCACAGAAAAATAACAAATCAAATGAACATGTGCATGAGAGAGAAAGACAATTTTGTAGAAATTTCTTGAATATTTTATTATATGAGGGAGCAAAAAACTAACAGAAAACAAAAATTAAAAAAAGTGAAACCCACAACACATATTTTTACAGCTAATAAAATGCTTCTTATGAAGTTCTCCAACTGAAAATTCTATTCAATTTAAAGCAAAGTATTTAAAATTAAAAAATAATTCTAATTATTTTTTAATTGGGATGTTTTGGAACAAGAGAGAAAAAGTCTAGAGCTGTCAGCAGCTGATATTTAAGATTATACCTGATACACAAGTAATTTAAGATTAAGCACCTTTTCTGCTGCATTTAGAGTTTACTTTGCACTGATCTCATGCGAGTTTCTTAGCCATCTTTCTGCATGAGCATATCTTGTGCTTTCTGCTTTATTCCCCCTGTCTTCACATCCTTTTCAAAAACATAAAAGATGCTGCATTTTTATACCCCATAATGAAAACTAGTTTTGAAATCTCAGAATTCATGACAGAATATTGTTCCTTTCAATTTACACACTTTAACAGCTGTAGCAAACAAAGCTCTGGGATAAATCTAATTAACACAAAACTAAGTAGGACATTGTGAAGGGTTAGTGCAACCTACTCATCCTAATTAAGTAACTGACAAAAAGTATTAGAAGGAGTTAAAAGGAAATGGTGTGCTATGTATGCTAAAGGCTCCTCATACCTGGCTAATGAAATAAGAGCTCCCCCTTCTTTTGTTTTGGTGTTTTTCCTTAAATTTAAAGGACCTTCATACAGCTCAACAGACTAATGTGGCCTATCTGTAACACTGAAGTGGTGCAAGACTTCAGTTAGGACCCATCTTTTTACATTTATGTCTGAAAAGAATGTTCCAACAACTTTCTCTTCCAATGGAATTGGTGTTAAAGTGGCGTTAGATGGAGTAAAGTGATTTGTAATTACAGTCCTACAGAACTGGGGACTTGAAGTTGTATAAATAGAACTGTTACCCCTGCAAGCATAACAGGAGTTAGTCGAGAAAGAGAGAGAGGGAGAAAATGCCTGGACATGAGAAGCAAAGGTTCAGAACTCTAATTAAATGCATATGTTTGTGTGCCTTTGCACACTGGCACAACATTTCCAAAAGCTCTATTGGTCCTCTAAACAAACAATCACATGGGTCAGGAATGAATGAAAACAGTTAAATGCAGTGTTTCTCTTAAGGCTTTCTTCAACTTTCTCTACCTTCTAGTTTGTTTCTTAGACTCACACTTGAAGTGAGCAGGGATGAATCTCTGCAATGTCAAATGATATGAGGCAGATCTTCTTGTGCTTAGTAACCCTTAGAGTGCTGGACTGATTTAATAAACTGTTTAAACATAGGCTTAATGCAACCACTAGGGCCAGCAGTGGTTTCATCAAGGTTAGTTCAGAAACATATCCACTACATTCTGCTCTGCACACTTACATACCCTTCAACTAATGCAATTCTTCTGTTCCAGTAGCTGTGCTCCCCTTGTGCATATACACAATAAACTCAAGTAGCACAAGTGGACTATTTCATAATAATTATGGGAAAAAATATGGTGGAACATTTACTGCACAAGGAAAAAAATGTTAGCAAATTCAGAGCAGATCCTGCTTATTTTTGTGGTTTTATTTTGTTTTTAAAATATTTTAAACCTGGTAAAAGCAATAATTGAAACATGAAATATCTCTCTATTTGCATTATGGAATATTTCCAAATAGCAATTGTATTTGTCTGGTTGTTTTGTGTATGGCACAGTTTCTGTGACTAGCTTGATCTGTTTTAATGGTTAGATAATCTTGTGAATATCATCTGCAGTGTGTTTTCATGTTTTTATTTGTATTGATTCTGTCTTATTTTACTGAAGGCATCAAGTTTATAACAAGAATGATGGACTTATTGCTTGGTCGTAAGTTACCATTACAAAACCCACCACTTCTCTTGATAGTATCTGGAATGGATGTGTTCTCCATAAATCCTGGGTTTATTGAAGAAAACTAAGGACACTGAGCACCTCGCAGAACACTTCAGCATGTGCAATGGTTCAGAAATGGCCTTTAAAATTCTGCTGTCTTCCTTGTCACAAGGGGTCTAACATATAAGAAAAATGTCCCAATTTTGATTCTCAGGCAGACTACACAGCCAAAGTGCAAGTACAGCTTTCTGCCCTATTTCCTCTAAAATTTTATCATAAATCATAAATAACAATAGTCTGACACTCATCGGTCCCTGTTTCCTCTGAAGACAAAAGTGTTCACCTCACATCAGCTGTGTGCAGCTGAATGCAGAAGGTACAGAAAAGAATAAGGAATGGAACAGGCGATATACCAAAGAATTAGAGAACTGTGTATGTAGGATACAGATTTGCAAAATGGACCATTTTCTCAGCCTACAGAGGCTACCAACAGATTTACCCAAACTGTTGATATGGCTGCAGTACTTAATGTACAATCCTATTCAAAATCCTGCCATTTAAAAACCTACAAGTAGGCAAGCTGCTAGAAAATGAGACTATCAGAGTTGGAGCTAATTTTCTGAACTGCGCAGAGTGTATAAAGAATATGATTTAAATAAAGTTTCCCATATGGAAACAGAAAATGGAGGTTATATTTCCAGGATAATGCTTTTTCATCTGTTTAAACTACTCATGTGGCTGAAGAAGAGCATAATTTATTCAGGCTTTTAAAAGGGTATGTCATACAGTTCTTTTCTCCAGAGAGGGTCTGTATGTAAGTGGTGTGTAAAACCTTTCCTTTTTTTCTGAAGTTCTCTAGGTTTTCAGAATAAAAGTCACTGCCATATGTGTCCTCATGTTTGTTGAGTGAACTTGCTAAGGACTTCTGTAATGCCATAAATAGAAATAAATAGATTAGTGATTATGTTTTGGTTCCTCTTAGATCAGAAGCTCTAAATTGTGCTCTTAGGAACTGGAAGGTGAAGCACGTAATGGTCTGAGGTTGGTGACCCACAATAAGTCCAGATAAGTACAAATGATATAAAGTTTGAATTTTTTTTAGACCTTTTTCAGGTTCTTGCATTTCTTTGCTTTTCATGGCTGAGATGAAAATTCAAAGAAGATAAAATCTTCCCAGTGGCATTTTATTGTTTTCCCTACCCTTCTCAATCGATCCATAATTTGTATATAAAAGTAGAGAAGACTGCAAAAGTCTTGCACCGAAGCAAAAAGTCTTTTCTGATGAATAAATCTTATTAGATTCATCAATAAAACACTCAGATTAAGAAGCTTCTAGAACTGAAAAAAAGGGAGGAAAAGCAGTCACAATATCTCATTTCTGTATTTCCATCCCACTTAGTATTGGAGTTCTGTCAATCCTTTTACATGCACAGATGGACAGTTCATTCCTGCATCACTGTTCAGATGATGCCCTTTCTCATGCATATTTCAGCCTTCTTTCAAGGTTTCAGTCATGCTGTTTCATATTTCTCCTTTGTCATCTGTGTATCCTAATTGTAGCATCCTTCAGAAATGTTTGTAAAGTTTTAAAAGTTTTAAAAATGTTTTAAAAAAGAATATATATGCTGTAGGAAAAATGTTGATTTTTGTTACCTTTCCTCCTTGGGCTATTTATCCCATTGCTTTCTGCAACACTCATAGCTCCAGACTATCAGATGGAAAGACAAATGGCTTTGGGAGGAATCAGACATATAAATAAGTATGGATGGCGATTATATATACAAATTTGTTGACATATATATATATATATATATATATGAAGATTCACCAAGATCATCAGTACTGTGTTTTCTGCCTTTGTCATTTCCTTCAACAGCCCTGGAGGGAAGAGAGGCCCAAGAAAGCTGGTTGATATTGAAAGATCGCCTCCTCAAAACTCATGAGTGATGCATCCTGACAAAGACCAAGTCAGGCAAAAAAAAAAAAAAAAAAAATCAGGAGGCCTGCATGGATAAAGAAGGTCCAGGAGCTCCTGGACCAGCTCAAACATAAAAAAAAAAAGCCTACAGATAGTGGAAACAAGGACAGATACCTGGGAAGAATATAGAGAAATTGTCCAAGCTGCCAGGGATCCGGTTAGGAAGGCCAAAGCCTTAAATCTGTCCAGGGACAAGAAGAGCAACAAGAAAAGCTTCTATAGGAAAGTCATGGATAAAAGGAAGACTAAAGAAAATGTGGGCCCTTTTTGGAAGGAAAAGAGAGACCTGGTGTCCTGGTTTAACCAGGATAGGGTTAAGTATCCCCAGTAGCAGGCGGGGAGGTCTAGCCGGGTTATTCAGATGCCATGCGGAGGTCACATCCTGGCCCCTAAGTGGGAGAGTCGGTTACCGCATGTACTGTGGGATTTGCTCTGTTCTCACTGCTGTATTGGTAGATATTTTGCTCTGTTCAATGTTATTACTGTTATTCTTATTGTTCTTGTTGTTGTTTGTTGTGTTGCTGTTGCACCGTTGTATTAAACCTCTCCTTACCTCAGCCTCAGGGCTTTGTATTTCACTCCCTTTGTGGGGGAGGGACAACAGCCACGTGGTCTCAGACCCTGGCAGGGACTAAACCACCACACCTGGTTACCCAGGACAAGGAGAAGTCTGAGGTACTCAATGACATTGTTGCTTCAGTCTTCACCAGCCAGTGGTCCACCCACACCTCCCAAGATGCAGAAGACAAATGTGGGGATTGGGAGAAGGAAGAACTGCCCACTGCAGGAGAAGATCAGATTCGAGTCCATCTAAGGAACCTGAATGTGCACAAGTCCATGAGACCTGATGGGATGCATCTGCAGGTGCTGAGGGAACTGGCAGATGAAGTGGCTAAGCCAATATCCACCATATTTGACAAGTTGCAGCAGTCCAGTGAAGTTCCTGCTGACTGGAAGAGGGGAAACATAACCCCCATTTTTAAAAAGGGAAAAAAAGGGAGACCCAAGGAACTACAGGCCAGTCAGTGTCAGCTCTGTGCCCAGCAAGATCATGGAGTGGATCCTCCTGGAAACTATGCTAGGGCACAAAGAAAATAAAGAGGTGATTGGTGGTGGCCAACAGGGCTTCACTAAGGGCAAATTGTGCCTGACAAATTTGGTGGCCTTCTATGGTTGGTGAATAAGGGAAGGGCAACTGATGTCATCTGCCTGGACTTGTGTAAAGATTTTGACACTGTCCCACACAACATCCTTGTCTCTGAACTGGAGAGACATGGATTTGACAGATGGACCACTCGGTGGATAAGGAATTCACTGGATGGTCACATTCAAAGATTTGCTGTCAATGGCTTGATGTCCAAGTGGAGAGCAGCGACAAATGCCATTCCTCAGGGGTCAGTGTTGGGACTGGTGCTGTTTAATATCTTTGTTGGGGACACAGTCAGTGGGATTGAGTTCACCCTCAGCAAGTTTGCTGACAACACCAAGATGTGTGGTGTGGTCGACACACTGGAGGGAAGGGATGTGCAATCCAGCGGGACCTGGACAGGCTTGAGACGTGGGCCTGTGCAAACCTCATGGAATTCAGCAAGGCCAAGTGCAGGGTCCTGCACACGAGTCAAGGCAATCGCAAGCACAAACAGAGGCTGGGCGAGGAGTGGATTGAGAGCAGCCCCGCAGAGAAGGACTTGAGGGTGTTATTGGAGGGAAAACTGGCCATGAGCCAGCAATGTGTGCTCACAGCCCAGAAAGCCAACCGTATCCTGGGTTGCATCAAGGACATGGACCTGCTGAAGGGGCTCCAGAGGAGGCCACAAAGATGATCAGGGGGCTGGAGCACCTCCTTTTGAGACAGGCTGAGAGAGTCGGAGTTGTTCAGCCTGGAGAAAAGAAGACTCCAGGGAGACCTTAGAGTGGCCTTCCAGTACTTAAAGGGGCCTACAGGAAAGATGTGGAGGGACTCTTGATCAGGGAGTGTACTGATAGGACAAGGGGTAACAGTTTTAAACTGAAAGAAGGTAGATTCAGATTATAAGAAAGAAATTCTTCACTGTGAGAGTGGTGAGGCAATGGAACAGGTTGCCTAGAGAGGTTGTGGTTGTCCCCTCCCTGGAGGTGTTCAAGGCCAGGTTGGACAGGGCTTTGAGCAACCTGGTCTAGTGGAAGGTGTCCCTGACCATGGCAGTGAGGTTGGAACTACATGATCTTTAACATCCCTTCCAACCCAAACCATTCTATGATATCATGTAATTTAGGATTTACTTGTATCGTATCTTGTCTTTGACAGTGATTAGTTCCAAATCTATTAGTGTAAAGCATAGATATCTTTTCCTTCATTAGCTTCAGGTCTGGTTACTTATCTTGTTGACCACACAAATCCTTAACCCTTAGGCTGATTTGCTTTTGTTTTGTATTGTTTTGTTTTATTTTGTTTTTACCTCAATGACATTCTGTTGTAGGAAACTTCAAAACAGAACTGTATATTGTGTGAAAACAGATATTTTTAATCATTTCTGAAAATAATGTTCTTCATTTTGAAGTTTAAGTTAATCATGGTTTTAAAATTCAGCTGCTGTGTTAAACAATGTGAAAAAAATTACATGTTTATAAATATCATATGATCAATTTTATTTATGAATGAGAGTTGCAGGTGCACTTTGGCAACTTTTGCACTAAAAATAATTACATACAATGTTCGTGAAGGAGACGAATTCAAGTGTTCAAGACTCAGGTAGATCAAACTCTGTTCATAGCCCATGTACATTATAGATCAGTGGCAATGAATTTTTCTCCTTTATCTTCTTTATTTTTTCCTAGTGTTCTTCAAAGATGAACCGGTAAAAAGCAAATAAATACACTTACAGTAAGGTGGACTAAGAAGATGAGGCTAGGAAATTGTAGCATAGAAAGGAATATCTAAGTGGATAGGAGTGGAGGAGAAAAGAAAGTCCATTGTCACAGCTGTACCATTGATATCACATCACAAATGACATTCAAGCTCAACCGCTATCTGACATATTTCACTGTAGACTTGCTGGCCATCATAAAATATTGAACTGCAGTGTATAATACCTGTTAGTCTCAAAAGCATGGTTTCTTTATTTCTTAAAGGTAGCTGTACTACCCAAATATCAATTAAAAAGTATTATTGACAAATATATGACATTTAGGAGAGTAAAAATTTTTACAGAATGGAACACAGTTAGATTTCTAAGTGTTCTGTCCCCAACTCAAATCTGAAGTTGCAAAAAATGCCAGGTTTATTCAAAGCTCTTTTTTGACTTTTTATATTTTTCATTATAATTTTGAAAAATATTTTGATTACATTAATTTGCATGTGCACCTTATTAATACGATACAGAACTAAAGAGTTCTATATTATAGTATGGAACAAGGCACTCCTTCAGTCACATGCTCCCTTCTTCATTGCACAGTTACAGTTTCCTGTTCTTTAGCCTCTAGTACTTAAAATGCTGCTTTATTTGTTGTTATGATTTGGGCTGCATCTTAACCAAGAACTGAGTAACATCTCAATAATGCATGATCTCATTGTGTGTTGAATAGCATAAACACAACAAGTAAGAATGCATCTACATGCTTTTGAATTAAGAAACAGAATTTGATTTCATAGAATGATAGAATGGATTGTGCTGAAAGAGACCCATACGGTTGGCTTTCTGGGCTGTGAGCACACATTGCTGGCTCATGGCCAGTTTTCCCTCCAATAACACCCTCAAGTCCTTCTCCGCAGGGCTGCTCTCAATCCACTCCTCGCCCAGCCTCTGTTTGTGCTTGCTATTGCCTTGACTCGTGTGCAGGACCTTGCACTTGGCCTTGCTGAATTCCATGAGGTTTGCACAGGCCCACGTCTCAAGCCTGTCCAGGTCCTGCTGGATTGCACATCCCTTCCCTCCAGTGTGTCGACCACACCACACATCTTGGTGTTGTCAGCAAACTTGCTGAGGGTGAACTCAATCCCACTGTCTGTGTCCCCAACAAAGATATTAAACAGCACCAGTCCCAACACTGACCCCTGAGGAATGGCATTTGTCACTGCTCTCCACTTGGACATCAAGCCATTGACAGCAAATCTTTGAATGTGACCATCCAGTGAATTCCTTATCCACCGAGTGGTCCATCTGTCAAATCCATGTCTCTCCAGTTCAGAGACAAGGATGTTGTGTGGGACAGTGTCAAAATCTTTACACAAGTCCAGGCAGATGACATCAGTTGCCCTTCCCTTATTCACCAACCATAGAAGGCCACCAAATTTGTCAGGCACAATTTGCCCTTAGTGAAGCCCTGTTGGCCACCACCAATCACCTCTTTATTTTCTTTGTGCCCTAGCATAGTTTCCAGGAGGATCCACTCCATGATCTTGCTGGGCACAGAGCTGACACTGACTGGCCTGTAGTTCCTTGGGTCTCCCTTTTTTTCCCTTTTTAAAAATGGGGGTTATGTTTCCCCTCTTCCAGTCAGCAGGAACTTCACTGGACTGCTGCAACTTGTCAAATATGGTGGATATTGGCTTAGCCACTTCATCTGCCAGTTCCCTCAGCACCTGCAGATGCATCCCATCAGGTCTCATGGACTGTGGCAGTTGCACCTGCCCAATGAAAATAGGGCTTCTTTCCTGCTGAAGTGTAGCAGCTCCTGATTGCCTGTTCTCGGGGCTTTATGGTATTTGGGGCTTTTGGCCAATGGGAGACGCTATTGACTACAGATCAGATTTGGCCTGGGTATCAACGGAGTCCCCTGGGGGAGCCATTTTGAGCTCATCCCCTGGAGCAGCATGCTGCGGTCGAGGACTCTCCCCTTGAGTTGGGACACCGCCCAAGGAAACTCCTCAAGGTGCCTTGGGTCAGGACACTGGCCTGAGCAGGTCCTCAAGGTTGAGAACCCTCACTTTTTAGGTGAGTAATAGAGCATTTTGGGTTGTTGTTAAACCCTAGGAAGTTGTTCTGTTCTCTTCTCCCAGACATTCGAATGTGTAATTTGCAGAGGGCTGTTTAATTGTGTTGACAATAAATTTTTAAATTTTGGTGCTAGATTGTTTATTTGAGAGCCTCCATACATGGACTTGTGCACCTTCAGGTTCTTTAGATCTTCTCAAACCTGATATTCTTCTATAGTGGGCAGTTCTTCCTTTTCCCAATTCCTGCCTGTTGTCCTGCATCTTGGGTGGTATGGGTGGAGCACTTGCCGGTGAAGACTGGGGCAAAAAAGTAATTTTGCATTTTTCTCCATGTCCAGGTGATCAAGTCTCCCATTTTGTTCTGGAGAGGGCCCACATTTTTCCTAGTCTTACTTTTATCATTGATTTACCTATAGAAGCTCTTCTGGTTGCCCTTGACACCCCTGGGCAGATTTAATTCTATCAGGGCTTTGGCCTTCCTAATCTGATCCCTGGCTGCTCAGACAATTTCTCTGTATTCCTCCCAGGCTACCTGTCCTTGTTTCCACCATCTGTAGGATTCCTTTTTGTGCTTGAGCGTGTCCAGGATCTCGTTGTTCATCCATGCAGGACTCCTGGCATTCTTATTGACTTCCACTTTGCTGGGATGCATCACTCCTGAGCTTGGAGGAGGTGATCCTTGAGTATTAACCAGCATTCTTGGGCCCCTTTTCCCTCCAGGGCTTTACCCCATGTTACTCTGCCAAGCAGATCCCTGAAGAGGCCAAATTTCAAAGATTATTTATTAAATTTTTCTGTAGATCAAATTCACAGCTCATAAAATCACAATTTACTAGTTTACCAGCTAATTACCTTTCAATTTCTCATTCAGCTATCATGAAATTATTTCCACTGTTTCAAATTTAGCATCAATTTTCCTTTAATAAACAGAACTCATTTTACTACATGTAATGGTTCAGTGTATTTTAGTTGCCCTCATTTTCTCTAAAAACAAGTGGTAAAGGACAAAAAGATAAATATTTTTTATACCTGTGCTGGTTGTCATTTGTGGGTCTCAGCTGAAACTCTGGATTCACAAATTGGAATTTTTTGGAAAAGTATTGTTTTACATATTTTGAGCATAAAATAGTTTTACACTAAATCCTTTTGAAGTTTAAATTATTTCTTTGTTTTATTCCTGACATATGTGAATTTCAGAAATATTTATTTCAAAGATTATATTTTCCTCATTTTATGTATCTCCATTCACCTGATTCGGTAAGATAGGTTAATAAAACTCTGTGTTTCCAGGTGGAGACATTATTAAATGGTCACATTTTTAAGAAGTACTAGGTGGTTGTTACTTCAAGATTTAACAGTTTGATGCCACTCCCTGTGGCAACTATACTGTATTGTGTATTTGGTCTTCCCAAACCTCTTAGTATCCTATTTTAACTGGAAATGAAGTTCATAAAATGCATCCCTAGTTGAAAGAGTAGGAAGTGGAAAAGGGTTGTGCAGTTTATCACTGCAAACACATCTCACGATATTTGAATATTTGCCTCTGGGCTGGAGAACTTGCACTGAATTTCCCTTACCTCTCCTTGTAAACTTGCAGCTTGAACTACAAATTGTCCATGCCTTAATCCTGAGAATGGATTTACTGAGGTGCTTTTGTGTCTCATGCTACCACATGACAAAATTATTTGTTTTGTTGAACAATAAGCTGTTTTCCTCAGGTGATATATAGCTTGTTCAGCTATTTTTATAAATTTTGTCTATGATAGAAAGATATAGTGACCCACCTGACTGTTAATTGAATGCATTAGGCTTCTTGCTATATTATGCACCCACAGTTAATAGCTGTAATTGATTAGAGCCTCATCTGGATTCAGAAGATTAAGTAATGCAAATTGTTTTACAGTTCCTTAATAGAGCCTGCTTAATGAGACAATCAGGAGATTTCAAGGCTTACTCTCTGTTTGGAATTACACGAAAAGCAGTGACTACGACTGAGATCTAGTGCTACTGATATTAACTATTATGCACATGGAAAATAACTGCCATCTGCATTTCTAAATATTGTAATTCTATTCATTTATTAGCAATAATTAAAAAGAAAAAAACAAAGGAATAGCTTTTCCCTCTGCCTACCCCTCTGCCCCCCAACCTCCTTTCCATCTCTGCTTCCATTTTGTCTCTGGATTTTCTGCACAGATCTGGAGAAATAGAGAGAGTGATACTATGTGCTCTGGGGGAATTTTCAGCAGATAAATAGTTCACAGAGAAGGCCTGGAAATTTAACTAAATGTTTGCAGTCCTCACCAGAACAGAGAGTTACTTAAATAAATAGAATAATCAGATGCATAACTTCATGTACCTGTGAGTCAGCCCAATGCCGTCTTTCAGGTGTGTCCACCCTAGAAATAACATCACACTGCCAGGCTGTTGGCATTGCTAACATCAAGTGTATCAGAGGTTGTACTTCTGGGAAAAGCAGTCATGCTAGCTGGCCAACAGGACAGATAGCCAAATACCCTTTACTTATGAGAATTAAGTTATTCTGAATTTCATATGTGCATAACTAATCTCAGTTTATTTTGTGTATTACAGACCATGAAAAACTGCTAAATAATTGGGACAACATTCACAACTCATTAAAGCAGTCAGAAAAACATAATGAATCCTTGGACTTGGCCAATAGGTGTGAGGACAGGGCTTGTCATTCACTGGGATGGGGACTGGCAGGAGGGAGGGGCTGACAGGACCCTATGCCCTTGGGGCAGGAGCACTTTGCATCCCTGCCCCAGGCAGGCAGAGCCCCAGCACTGATACTGGTGAGGTGGGGGCAACTCTGGGGAGAAGGTCCCACGTCCTGTCAGGCAGTGAGCTGAGCAAGGCCAGAGAGGCTGAAGATAAGGGAAAGTTTTTCCTCCCTGAGAATGGTAGGTCAGTGGGGTTAATGCCCAGGGAGGTGGTGCCATCTCCCTCTTTGGAGGGTTCCCAGCTCCCACGGGATAAAACCCTGAGGAACCTGGTCTGGGCAGGGAGTCAGACTGGAGACCTTCTGTGGTCCCTGATGGTTTGAAATGTCCTAGGATCGATCCTATGGTCTTCTGATTAATTTAAAAATATGGAATCAATTTCTGGATTACTTTATAATTACAGGGAAAGAAAGACTTGTCCTCTGTTGGTGAGTCAAAATTTGTGCTACCTTATGTAGGGAAGAAATCTTTCATAAAAGGAACCTATAACTTCCATTACAATTGCGAATTAGGATCTCCTTGTTTCCTGCCAAATATGAGTGATGATTTGTTTTTCTTTTGATTCTGAAGTATTTAGAAAGCTTTTTACAAGATACAGAGATAAAAATTGCCTTTGAAATGTGCATTGCAATGAGGAGCTCTTTGCTTTTCTGATTTTGTTATGAAATACTACCTTGTTGATTCAAGAGCTACATTTGCTCTGCAAGAATACCTTTGAGACTTTCACACTGGAGGAAGAAAGGTTTAAAGATGATTCCTTGCGTAGAATCATTGGACACAGATATTCCAGAGATCTGATTTTTCAAGCCATCTTTTTTTTTTTCTCCCTGTTCTCTTCTTTGTGGATGTTTGCATTTCTACTTTTTTGATAAATAGCACTTGGTAGTTCAGAGATGGAATCACACAGACTATGTAGTATTTATGATTAATTTACTAACCACATAAATAATAATTTTTCATCCTCTGTGTGTGGGCATACTAACTTTTTGTGCTGTCATTTGCACATTTTGATCTTGATGTTTTTTTAATTACAACAGACCAGTTATTTATTCATGGTGTAAATCTATTAAAGAAAGCTGGGTCCTGGTCCATCTGTAGTGTGTGCACCCTGTTTCCCCTACTGTCATCACTTCTGATGGGGAAATTAGATTTAAAGGGCCCCATTATTCACTGTTTATGCACCCTAATCACTGATTAAGTTATTATGAGTACACAAGGAAAATGAAGCAGACAGAAAATCGGGAATGAGCTTTGTCTATGGTGAAAAAGAATTTTGTTATTTGGTTTAAATATACATAGAACAAGTCCTACTTATATTTAGTTGCACTGTGTCATACTTGATAGTGCTTTGTCATTTTCATCCTTTCTAAAACAATGTGTAATAAGAGAACTCCTTTTTACACCATTTTCTAGCTGAACATTACATAAAGCAACTTACAGGATCAAACCCTAGCTGCAAGCAGCCCTAGTTCATGCAGTGGCGTTACATGGATTGTAGATCATGGCATGATCTGACACCTAACAATCTGGGAAGTGACTAAATGCAGACACTGGCATATCATTCATCTAAGAATAAAAGCCAAATTAGTACTTCAATGAAAAAAAAAAAAATTTCTTACCTAACAGGTAGGATCAATGAAAATATCTATTAAAAATTACTTCCGATTTTTTTTTAATTGACTTGATAGCTCACTGATAAATAAAAAACTAAAAAATGATTCTGCAAGTGAAAGAACAAGCAAGCTGTCTCTTTCAATCCCTCACTATCTGGTTTAGATTTTATGGCACAAGAGACAAAAAGCTTCAATACTGTATGCTCAGGCAATTTTTGATACATGTATTCAGCTGTATTGCAGATTGTTAGTATAGATCTTCATGCTCAGAACAGCAGATACTATCCTCTTCTGCAACACATTCACTACATTACCAAGAAGCTAACAGGTCAGTGACTGGAAGGAATTATTCTCCCGGTCTACAGTAGGATCATAAATATGTATTCTTTCAGGATATGAACCAGCATGCTCAAGTCATTAGTATTATTCATCCCTCCAAAAATAAAAATGGATTAAAAAACATTACCAACATTGCCAATATTCTCCTTTTCCTATCTGTCTTGTATTTGGAAGAGCCAGGACAACATGTAGGTTTTGGTGTAAAACTGATTTGTATGACTGTATTATATGGGTTTCATTATTAATAAAACAGTTCTTCAGCAATTAAGTATATGAAAAAAATAATTATTAAGTTACTCTTAATTTAATGTTAAATGGATGATAAAGATTAGCATCTATCCATCTATACTAGATTTCATTTGTGCTATGTGTCACTCTATATGTTCTCAGTTCCTAAAATTTTTCTTAATATATGTTTAGAGCAATTCTTCAAGGATAACAGATTTTTGCCTAGCTAACCATAAGTATTATGGCACTTAGAAATTATTTAAATCATGCAATAATGCAATAAGACTATGACTACATTTTGACAGTGTTATTTTTATTGATGGTAAATCGGACTCTATTGAAGCCTATTCAGAGTTTTCTTTATTTAAGGCAAAATAAAATGTGTTCATGTGCTTTCCAAGAAACCTTAATGTAGAAAGTAGTCTTCTGTGGAAGAAAAGGGTTGAGACAGATAATAGAAAGGTGTTTTGCAGAGAAGTGAGCCTTTAGACAAATATGAAAGTAATAAAAAAACGCATAATGATTTTGTGAGGGATTTTTCACTGGTTGTACTGTGGTATGGAAGAACCATGAGAGAAAGTGACTCAGCAGCCCTCAGAGTGCGAAAAATCTCCAAATCCCTCAGGTTGTTGATAAAGACACTATCTAAACAATGTCTTGAATCTGCAAGAGTTATCACTAGCTGGGAGCATAGAAGGTTTTCTAAAGCATTTTTGCAGTATGACTTCTGGTTCTTTGCAGAAACTCATTTGCAGGTTGACTGTACCTAAACCACATCATAGCCTCCGATATCAGGGGAATATAAAATAGTACATAGGGGCCTGGAGAGCTAGTGAACATTCTGAGAAATTGAAAGTTTGCTGTTGATAGTACTAAGCTGAGCAATAAAAAAAAAAAAAAATTCAAAACTTAATGCTGGTTTTGCAGAACTCTGAAAAATAATTTTAGTACTCAACTGTGCTCAGACATGTGGATCAATATACAGGGCTTTATGTGTATGACACTGAGTATGGTTATGAAACACTTTTATTTAGGGGAATATTTCATGTTTGCAACACACTGGTTGTGCCAATAACATTGAAATACCAATGTTAGAATGAGTGTTGTGTTTGGAAAGATGTCTAAATGTAAAACAGACCTTGCTTTGCTCCTTTAAAAAACATGCAAGCAAGTTATCTGGAGAGACTATAGTAACATAGAATCACAGAATCATAGAATGGTTGGAAGGGATGTTAAAGATCATGTAGTTCCAACCCCACTGCCATGGTCAGGGACACCTTCCACTAGACCAGGTTGCTCAAAGCCCCATCCAACCTGGCCTTGAACACCTCCAGGGAGGAGGCAACCACAACCTCTCTAGGCAACCTGTTCCATTGCCTCACCACTCTCACAGTGAAGAATTTCTTTCTTATAATCTGAATCTACCTTCTTTCAGTTTAAAACTGTTACCCCTTGTCCTATCAGTACACTCCCTGATCAAGAGTCCCTCCACATCTTTCCTGTAGGCCCCTTTAAGTACTGGAAGGCCACTCTAAGGTCTCCCTGGAGTCTTCTTTTCTCCAGGCTGAACAACTCCGACTCTCTCAGCCTGTCTTAAAAGGAGGTGCTCCAGCCCCCTGATCATCTTTGTGGCCTCCTCTGGAGCCCCTTCAGCAGGTCCATGTCCTTGATGCAACCCAGGATACGGTTGGCTTTCTGGGCTGTGAGCACACATTGCTGGCTCATGGCCAGTTTTCCCTCCAATAACACCCTCAAGTCCTTCTCTGCGGGGCTGCTCTCAACCCACTCCTCGCCCAGCCTCTGTTTGTGCTTGCGATTGCCTTGACTCGTGTGCAGGACCCTGCACTTGGCCTTGCTGAACTCCATGAGGTTTGCACAGGCCCACGTCTCAAGCCTGTCCAGGTCCCGCTGGATTGCACATCCCTTCCCTCCAGTGTGTCGACCACACCACACATCTTGGTGTTGTCAGCAAACTTGCTGAGGGTGAACTCAATCCCACTGACTGTGTCCCCAACAAAGATATTAAACAGCACCAGTCCCAACACTGACCCCTGAGGAATGGCATTTGTCACTGCTCTCCACTTGGACATCAAGCCATTGACAGCAAATCTTTGAATGTGACCATCCAGTGAATTCCTTATCCACCGAGTGGTCCATCTGTCAAATCCATGTCTCTCCAGTTCAGAGACAAGGATGTTGTGTGGGACAGTGTCAAAATCTTTACACAAGTCCAGGCAGATGACATCAGTTGCCCTTCCCTTATTCACCAATCATAGAAGGCCACCAAATTTGTCAGGCACAATTTGCCCTTAGTGAAGCCCTGTTGGCCACCACCAATCACCTCTTTATTTTCTTTGTGCCCTAGCATAGTTTCCAGGAGGATCCACTCCATGATCTTGCTGGGCACAGAGCTGACACTGACTGGCCTGTAGTTCCTTGGGTCTCCCTTTTTTTCCCTTTTTAAAAATGGGGGTTATGTTTCCCCTCTTCCAGTCAGCAGGAACTTCACTGGACTGCTGCAACTTGTCAAATATGGTGGATATTGGCTTAGCCACTTCATCTGCCAGTTCCCTCAGCACCTGCAGATGCATCCCATCAGGTCTCATGGACTTGTGCACATGCAGGTTCCTTAGATGGACTCGAATCTGATCTTCTCCTGCAGTGGGCAGTTCATCTTTCTCGCAGTCACTGCCTTTACCTCCTGCATCTTGGGAGGTGCAGCTGAAGCACTGACTTATTACTTAAATCTTGTGATGCTCTTTCTATTCTGTTGACTGCTGTAAGGTGACAAGTATTCTGTCAGCACGTTGTCATCTGTATTATCACTGGACCATGTGTGTTCCTTGTAAAACATTAGGAATAGCTGGAATGCTACAACGCTTTTAGACTTGAGTCCTCCGTAATGACAACAACATGCAGAAACCATTAATGGTGTTGAGTGTTAGAGCAAATAAGATCTTCCAGATCTGTAGAGACCAGAAAATATCCAAGTTGTAGCCATCAAGTAGTCTCACCTGTCCTGTTTGACTTCTCTTAGAAGTGCTGATAACTTGAGTAGCAGGCCTGAAAGTAGATGAAGCTGATATTTGTTTTATCAACCCTTATTTCCATCTTAGTGTGCAGAATTTGCCACACACTGAGACATTCATCTGGGACACGGGAAAGCCATTACCCCTTTCTGCCATCTAGAGTAGATATTTAACTAAGTTTTCCCAATTCTCTGTAGAATTCCCCAACCACAGGCATAGAAAATTAGTCCCATTTTTCTGTTCTCTTCTTCACTGAATAATTAATTTTATTTTCCAGTTGGAAAAGGTTCAACAGGTGATGTTAATGAAAGATGACCCAAAGAGTGTTCCAGAAAGCTAAGGGACTTCTGAATTCAGAGACCAAAATTTAGATCCCAAACATTTATGCTTCATTAGGCTTTAAGGTATGACCAAAGGAGGAGGATTTTTCCCCCATTTTTTAATTTCATATAATGCAGACAATTTTTTCCATGTTACATCTTTCCATTTTATGTCCAACTGATACTTCTTTTAATTTATATAAAACCATGGACTCTATTACCATGGTATCTTGGTTTTTTACCTTGCTCCTCATTATTCAATCTTGTTGATGTAGGAAGCTTCTGCCTTGTTTCCTTTTCCTTCACCTTTCTTAATTGTTTAGTTTTTTTGGTCTCCAGATGACAAGAGAACATCAGCATGAATTTTAAATATGTTAGAAATAATCCTGTTTTGTCACTTCATTTATTTATTTGGTACAAAATCTGACCTTGCGTCATAGAATAACTGTGCTGCTTTCTACTTTCTCTAACAGTCCAATGAAAGAGTAAAGCATACAAATCATTTTACTGTTTAAAACTTTTGAATAAAACATGCTAACCTTGTCATACTAAGTGACAGACAGAAATGTCACCATTGTTTGCCTGGGACAAATAATCCATATACTTCATGTATAATTCATCTGATCTTTAAGAATGTTTAACAATATTGGATTTAGATAAATTTCAATAGTATGGTGCATCAGACTCCCTTTATCAATTTACACGTGTGCCTCATCAATTTAAGTCTGTATCTATATCACTCTACCTCTATGTTAACTCTGACAGGTTTGGAGGTTGTTCTTATTTTATAGCACATGGACACTAGCACTGCCCAAGTTTTATCATTCAGTATCCTCCTTGTGACCTTCTCTCTACTATTCTGAACTTAAGAACCTACAATAAACCAAGGTTGTACATCCATCACAGTGGCATTAGCTGCAGGGACACATATCTAGTAGCAGTTTGTCTCAGGGCCATTGGATTCTGAAAAGGGATTGAAACACTAGTCTAGATAAGATTTAAATCCCTCCCAAAATAAGATTCCAATCCTTTCCTAAAGCTTCCTGTCCATCAAACTTGAAAAATAACAAATCTGAAAACAAAGGCACTTGAGTGGCAGGGAGAAGGGAATATGTCTTATAGTAAAATGCACATGTGCACATACACATACACACACTCGCACATGCAGAGTCCTGATGGCACTCCTCAGTCTCAGAGGGAAAAGATGTGGGCTTGGTAGCTTTTAAGGTATCACTTTTGTGAAAGGTACCAGTCCTGTACTGTCCATTATGCATCAACTCAGTACAAACACTTAAAGGGCTGTAATATGGCAGGATCAGGAACATAAAAGTTGTGGCTGGACAGTTCTAAAATGCAGTGATTTTTTTTCCCTTAAGACATGAAGTATAATTTTGTGTAAAAGGGCTTGCACAATGCAAATACAAAAGAAAATTAAGTATATCTGAAGGTTTTATGTGACAACAGCAGACAACTATAAATAGGTTCTCTTTCTTCTAGCGCTTAACAAGTTTACATGATGCAGCAGATTCTCTCAATCTAAAGTTCACACACAGGCATGGAGAGAGACTGGTAAGTGGGTGGGAATATTTGTTGCAGTAAACAAAGTTTTTCCCAAAATTTTTTTTCCCCAAATAGTTTTTAAACTTGCCAAAATCTTGCTACCTTATCATGTTTCTACTTCCCTGATGAGGAAATGGAAGCAACAAAATATTGGGGTGAAAAAAAAAAAAACAAGATGCAAATTGCAAAGAAACACTGCCTGGTTCCTTCACAGATTTTTATTGATGTTTCCTGGATGGAGAAAATGTAGTCCAAATGAACAAATCCAATGGGTCATACCTCCAGGTAGAGCTCTTTAGACAACAGGGACCTGGTATATGAATGAAGTTCCTAGCTCTTAGAACAAAACTCTTCAAAGTAGCATGAAATATGTTGTGTTGTACTAGAGTGCATTCTGCTTCTACTTAAAAGAGCAAAGAAAGATGATAAAAATATAAAGCTTTAATGTTTTGTTTCACACACATACACACACACACATAAAGAACACAGGTTTTTTTCTGGAGAGATTGACTTTGGCACTAGTTTCATTCAGAAGTAGCCCTGTACAGGAAAATCCTAATCTCTCTTCTAGCACGATGCTAGCTTTTCAGTTCTCCCAGAGTCAACAGCTCACGTCTTGAAATACTTTTCCAAAATATTTGCTACACCATAGCCAGCAGATGAACAGTAAATGGAAGGTTACAAGTTTGACTGCAGATGAAGAAGCAGTATCAATATTTACTATCACGTCTACAGAAAACCAGGTTTTTTTATGAATTTTTACCTTAGCAAACCGGTTAAGCAAGTCATGCAATCTGTTTAATAGAGTGAGAAAGAGGGAGAGCGAATAAAAAGTATTATTCCCATATGTCTCCTCTTCCCTGTACATTTCTTTTCTATCCTCTGTCCATGAATGAACACACCTGCATTTGAAACACAGCTGTAAGTTGTTGAAAGATTTGTTACATTTCTATTGTGATGTAACAGTATCAAATAGTAAGGAGGGCAATATTAACTGGAAATCCAGATCAAAAGCCTCAGAACTATTTACATTTTTTAACACAATCTACATAGCGGAATAATCCAACTTGATTCTGAAAGTCTTAAATATATAAAGATCAGCAAGATACTGCATTTCTCTATAATTCTTTCAAAAATTTATTTTGATTTGCAGCCAGGATACATGGAGGCTGACAGCAGTCCTAATACCTCTAAATTATGGTGCTGGGATTTGCTGATCTGTGCAATCTCAAAACTAGAAAGTGAATAAATTTAGATGCATATAAATTTAGATGGGACTGCAAGTCTGTTTAGGTCATCTGTAGGCATATAAACAGAGATGGAAGAAGGCTTCTGCTCTTTGTACAAAATCTGTTATTGAGTGACCTTGAATTTCCACTTCCCCTAGTGTATCAAAGTCTGGTTGGTGCACAGGGTACGAAACCATTTGTTTCATTACAAAACTCCTTCTGTTATAAGAATAGTTATGGGATTAAATTAATATCTGTAAGGGGGTTCAAAATTTTTATTTAAATTTTGTTTAATTAAAGATTGCTTTATTACTTCTATTTTTCACCTCACTCTCTATGTCTTGCCTATCTTAAACTACCTAATCTGCCAGACTGTTTTATTTTTGTCAATGGTAACACACTTTTCCATAGCAGAACAATAGCAGAAAACAAAGGCCAACTCATTATAAAATATTAAGACCATTGTCAACACTTTTTACTCAGTAGAGATTATTTGGATGGGATAGGTTTCTTTTTTAAAGAAATCATATACTGGCTCTCTGTCAGGAGAAATCTCAGACATTCAGCTGCTGTATTCATTCTTCACTGGATCTTTACCTTAGCAATTTAATAAGGGTGGCAAGCATTATGAATAACAATGTGTTAATAAATTTTGATTTGAACCTTGGGATATAGTTATTGTCCCTTGAATTAAGAGTGAAATTCTTACATTACTTGCAGCTATGCTACCTTTAAACATAAAAGTTCAAAATAGATGGAAAATTTTTTATTAATTTTAATGTTTGGTAATAAATCCTTCCTGACAATACTCTGTAATCACTGCATCCTTGAAAATTAGCTCTCCCTGTACAGAAGCATCATGTAAAATATTTACTTATGGAAACTTAACCTCTATAATATTAATACAAGAAAAAAAATAAGGATGACTGAATCAAACTTAAGAATAGGAAAATGCTAACTCAAATACTATTGAGTTTACACT
Source organism: Strix aluco (assembly GCF_031877795.1). Lineage (NCBI taxonomy): Eukaryota > Metazoa > Chordata > Aves > Strigiformes > Strigidae > Strix > Strix aluco. The sequence continues at coordinate 21,461,361 of NC_133971.1, forward strand.
GTGTCTTAGGAACAGCTATAAAGTAGAAGTAAGCATTTCAATTTTCTTCTTGAAATTTTTATCAAAATATCTGGTGTTGGTAAAAACAAAGTTGAAAACCAAAGACTTATTTTTCAACCAGTATAGTTAGCAATATATATACATACTGTGGAAAGAATTTTTAAGTACTTTATTTTTTCAGAAAATAATGCTGTGGAATAATGCTGGAATTTTTTTTAAAAATACCCTTCTTTCTCTAAGGATTATTATTCATAGTACTTCTGTACCTTTCCCATCTGCACCAGCACAAAACACAGAGCTATGTATATCCAGATAAAAATGTACTTTCTTGGTCATGGAAGAAAGTAAACCAATTATATTGCACTTTGGTTTTGCTTTTTTTTTTTATTTCTTTGTCTCATTCACATTACTCAGCAGTTTGCATGGATAAAGCACAAACAAATTAGCAAGAATACCCTTGAAGAATTTAATGAGAAAGGGACAAAGAGAAACTAGGAAAGAATAATTATACTTCTGCATTCACCTTTTCAGACAGAACAATTCAGAGACCTCAAAACTTCTACAGCTTGTGAAGATCAACATGATCAATTAATCTGAGGAAAACCATCTTGTTCTCTCTTTCTCCTGCAGTTGCAATCCATATGGGTGTCATGATTTGAGCCCAGAGGACAACTGAGCCCCACACAACCACTCACTCACCCCTTCCCCTCAGGAATGGAAAGGAGAAAATAAAGTAAAAGGCTCGAGAATTGAGATAATGACAAGGAGGGATGACTCACTCATTATAGGCACAAACAAAAGACAGATTTGTTAACGGAAGAAAAGAACATCACTTTAATTCAATCACTAAAAACAACACTTAACAGACAGAGTGAGACAGTGAGAAGAATTACCACATCTTAAAAACACCTTACCCCCAACCCTCCCTTCTTCCCAGGCTCAGCTTTGCCTCCAATTTCTCTATCTCCTCCCCCTAGCAGCTCAGGGGGGAGGGAATGGGGGGTGCAGTCAGTTCTGCTGCTCCTTCCTCCTCAGGGGGAGGACTCCTCGCATTCTTCCCCTTCTCCACCATGGGGTCCCTCTCACTGGGGACAGTCGTCCTCAAACTTTCACCAATGTGAGTCCTTCCCATGGACCGCAGTACTTCTTTAGCTGCTCCAGTGTGGATCCTTCCCATGTGTCGCAGTCCTCCCAGCACTGAACCACAATGGCGAGGGTTTCTTCCCTCAGAGTCCCAGCCTTCTTTGGGCACAGCCACCTGCTCTGGCGTGGGGTCCTCCATGGGCTGCAGGTCGGCATCTGCTCCACCGGTGACCTCCATGGGTGGCAGGGGGGTGGCCCTGCCGTCTCACCACAAGCTGCAAGGGAGTCTCTGCTTTGACGTACTTCCCTTCTGTCCTCCTCCTTTCTTCCACTGACCTCAGTGTTTGCATAGATGTCCTTCTTGCATCTTTTCCTCACAACTCCAACTCCTCCTCGCAGGTTCCCCTTAAATATATTATCACAGATGCACAACCACCATCGCTATTTGTCTCGGCCTTGGCCAGAGGTGGGTCCGACTTGGAGTTGGAGGATTTCCAAGAAGCTTCTCACAGAGGCCACCCCTGTAGACCCTTGCCGCACTACCAAAAAAACCCTGCCACACACACAAACCCAGCACAATGGGAAATCACTGCACTAGGCGTCCATGAAAAGGAGAGAAAGAAGTTGCAGTGTATAAAAGATGTAGCAAAGAAGAACTGGTTGAGGGGTGAGTGTCTTGAGACTGATCCTGAGATGGTGGGCTTTTAGCTAAGGTCATGTTTTATGTCACAGGCAGCCTGGACAACTGGTAAAATGCTACCATACAAGCTTTTCTGTGGCCAACTTCTGACATGTATACTTTTTTAAAAAAGTATAGAAATCTTTACTGAGAGGCAAATCCATTTTTGTTAACCATGTAAATATTAATGTGTTACCCTCCAAAGGTTGTCTAGCTTTTGAGCCTGTTACCCAGACAACTATGTTTGGACGTTCTTAACAAGATTTACCTTTTCGTCTCAAGACACTATCAAAATATTAAATCTAGTTTCTCAGTATAGGAGGGGAACAGGTCGGGGAGAACTATTGCCCTTTACTAGGTGAAATGATAACTGCAGTTGTGTGATTCTCAGTCAGATAAATTTTTAATTCTTTAATTTCGTAAAGGGCAAATCTTAAAAGTATTTTTTCCATCTTCTACAATGCATAAATTTTAAAAATGTCATGATCATCAATCAGATAGCCATAATTACACAAGTGTATGACTTCTGCTCTTGGTTCAGATCCAAATAGTTCAGTGCTGAGTAAGTAATGGCCAGATAAAGAATAGCTGATATCTACCCTTTAAGAAGATTAAAATAATAATGGTCATGATAGATTTCATTAAAAAGAAACAATATAATTCACATTTAAAAGAATAAGTTTACACATTCCCCCAAATGCAACAAGAAAACATGCACAGACTGACATCTCTTATATGTTTTTAACATATGTATACTGCTCCTCTCTTGCAGCATACCAGAGTTCCTGCTTAGTTGTCCATTCTTAAAGTTAGGTTGTGTCCCTTTCCTTCACTAAGTAGAAGTTTCTTCAGATCACAGAATCATAGAATATCAGGTTGGAAGGGACCTCAAGGATCATCTGGCCCAACCCTTCTTGGCAAAAGAATGGTCTAAACAAGATGGCCCAGCACCCTGTCCAGCTGAATCTTAACAGTGTCCAATGTTGGAGAATCCACCACTTCCCTGCAGAGATTATTCCAGTGACTGATTGTTCTCATGGTGAAAAGTTTTCCTCTTGTGTCCAATCAGAATCTCCCCAGGAGTAACATGTACCCATCACCCCTTATCTTTTCCATGTGACTCCTTGAAAAAAGGGAGTCTCCATCTTCTTTGTAGCCACCCTTTAAATACTGGAACATGATGATGAGGTCTCCCCTCAAGGCTGAACAAACCCAGTTCTCTCAGCCTTTCCTCATACACAGACTTCCCAGTCCTTTGATCATCTTTGTGGCCCTCCTCTGGACCCTCTCCAGACTGTCCACATCTTTTTTGCATAGTGGGGACAAAACCTGAACACAGTATTCCAGGTGTGGTCTGACAAGTGCTGAGTACAGTGGGATAATGACTTCTTTATCACTCCTTGTGATGCCCTTGTTGATGCAACCCAGCATCCTCTTGGGTTTCTTTGCCACTGCAGCACACTGTTCACTCATGCTGAGCTTGTTGACCACCAGGATCCCCAGATACCTTTCCACAGAGCCACTCCCCAGCCGGTTAGAACCCAGCCTGTGCTGCACTCCTGGATTATGTCTACACAGATGTAAGACCTTATACTTGGCCTTGTTGAACTCCATAAGGTTTTTGTTAGCTCACTCTTCCAGCCTACCCAGGTCTTCCTGCAGGGTGGTTCTCCTTTCTGAAGTGTCCACTTCCCCACTCAGTTTGGTATCATCAGCAAATTTCATCAGGGTACACTTGCTCTCATCATCCAGACCACTTATGAAGATATTAAACAGTGTTGGGCCCAATACCGGTGTCTTGGGGACCCCACATGACAGGTTGTCAGTTTGAAAAGGAGCTATTTCCCACCACCCTCCAGGTGCAGCCTGTCAGCCTGTTCCCCACCCACCACACAGACCACTTGTCTAAACTGTAACACATCAGTTTCTCTTGGAGGAGGCTGTGGGGAACAATATCACAAACCTTGGAGAAATCCAGGCAATCAATGTCCACTGCTTGCCCTACATCAACTGAGCAGGTTACTTTCTCATAGAAGGCGAACAGGTTTGTCAAGAATTATTTGTCTTTGGTGAATCCGTGCTGGCTTTTCCCAGTCATGTGCTTCATTTGAATTGTGATAGCCCCTAGGAAGATTTGTTCCATAACTCTCCTAGGGACTGAAGTAGGACTGATGGGCCTATAATTTCCCGGATCCTCTTTCAAACCCTTCTTGGAGAAGGGGCTGACATTAGCCTTCCTCCAGGCTTCTGGTACATCCCCCGATCTCCACACAAGATTATGGATAGCAGCCTTGTAATGACATCAGTCAGCTCTCCTCACACCGTTGGGTGGATAGAATCAGGGCCCATCAATTTGTAGGGGTCAAGCTCCCGTAATAGTTCACATACCAACTCTTCCTTCACTGATGGTGGGTCTGTGTTTGCATCAACCTGGATTTTTGTTCCCAAGGCCTGGGGCCCAGCAGTGCTGGTAAAGACAGAGATGAAGAAAGTGTTGAGAACCTCTGCCCTTTCAGCATTATTGGTGACTAATTCACCTCTCCTGTTTCTGCTTTCCTTCTCTTTCTGCTTGTTTATGAATCTGGATGCTGTGGTTTGAGCCCAGAGGCCAAATGAGCACCACACAGCCACTTGCTCATTTCTTCCCCCTCAGAGATGAGAAGAAAATAAAATAAAATCAAAATAAGGACAAGGAGGAATGACTCATGGGTAGAAGACAAACTATTAGGGAAGATAAAGAACACCAATTTAATTTAAACATCACCACTACCATTCAATTTACTAATCAAACAGAGTAGGATAGTGAGAAATATAACCCTATCTTAAAAACACCTCCCCTCACCCCTCCCTTCTTCCCAGGCTCAACTTTGCTCCCAATTTCTCTGTCTCCACTCCCTCAGTGGCACAGGTGGAGATGTGGAATGGGGAATGCATTCAGTTCATCACCCATTGTTTCTGCCTCTCCTTCTTCAGGGGCAGGACTCCTTGTGCTCTTCCCCTGCTCCAGCGTGGGGTCCCTCTCACAGAAGACAGTCCTCCATGAACTTGTCTAACATGGGTACTTCCTACAGGCTGCAGGTCTTCCTGAACTGCTCTGCCATAGGTCCCTCCCACAGGCTTCAGTCCTCCCATTCACAAACTGCTCCAGCATGGGCTTCCCTCAGAGTCCCAGCCTTCTTCAGGCACAACCACCTGCTCCAGTGTGGGTTCCTCCATGGGCTGCAGGTGTGCATCTGGTCCACCAGTGACCTATATGGGCTGCAGAAAGACAGTCTGCCCTCTCACCATGGGCTGCAGGGTAGTCTCTGCTCCAACATGCCTCCTCCTCTCCTCCTTTCTTCACTGATCTCAGTGTTTACATAGGTATCTCCCTCACAACTCCTCAAGTTCACCTTCTTAAATATGCTATCATAGAGGTGCAGCCACCATCACTAATTGTCTCAGGGTTGGCCAGAGGAGGGTCTGACTTGGAGCCAGGAAAGCTTCAAGAAGCTTCTCACAGGGGCCACCGTTGTAGCCCCTTCTCCCTCTACCAAACCATGACCCCCACCACCACACACACAAACCCAACACATTGAAGAACCCTTTCTGGCAGTTTTTGACATCTCTGGCTAATTTCAATTTCAGATGAACTTTTGCTTTTCTAACTGCATCTCTGCACACCCTGGCAATGTTCTTGTATTTCTCAACAGGTATTTGTCCACTTTTCTGTCTCTGCAATGTTTCTTTTTTGGTTTTGAGCAGACTCAGAAGTCTGCAGTTAAGCCAAAGGGGTCTCATGCTCCACTTACTTCCCTAACCTTTAAAGGAGGTGACCTGCTTTTGTGCTTCCAGGAAAGCATTATTGAAAAACTCCCAGCACTTGCTAGTTCCTTTATCTGCCATGGAAGCTTCCCATGGAACCCTTTCTAACTGAGCTCTGAGCAAGCTGAATTTTTCTCTTCTAAAATCTAAAACCTTTGTTCTGTTGACGAGAATCTTGCTTAAATGACCTAAATATTGCTTTGTTGGCCTTATTGTCTTGGTTTGGAGGTCAGTAGCAGATGCTAACTGCAACTCCTCCTTGGAGACAACCCCTCTGATCTTGATCCAGAGTCATTCAACAGGGCTTCCACAACCACTGTAGTTGACTTCTATACATTCAAGGTTCTCCTTAACATAGAGCGCAACTCACCCACCTCTTCTTCCATGCCCGTCCTTATGAAACAACCTATAACGTCATCCTCCAGTCATGGGAGTTGTCCAACTGTGTTTCAGTTATTCCTATGATATTATAACTTTCTGACTGGTTGCAGAGCTCCAGTTCCTCCTGTTTGTTCCTCAGGCTGTGTGCATTGGTATGCATACACTTGAGGTGGTTGGTCTTCTGGTTCACATCTTGAGAGGCAGCCAAGGAACACTTGTCACTGCTCTGCTTGGCTTGGCTTATTCCCCAGCTGGTTGCAATGGTGTGAGTGTGGTCACTTTGGACCCCACTCCCCCAAGTCCTTCAGTTTAAAGCCCACCTCACCAAGTTGTTCAACCTGCTGCTTATCTAATAAGTTTCAATGGTTTCTTTTGTAGAGCTAGACTTAACTTAAATAAAGTTGGCAGTATCTGGTCCTCAAACTTAGCAATCACACTTATTTCCATTTGTAACAGTAAAACTTTTAACAACCATATCTGGAGTACCGTTACTAGCATAACAACATGAAGCATCTGCCAACTCCATCATTTTAAATCTAGTAAAAACAAATACTTCAGCTACAGTTAAAATAGTGGTTTATCAGATGATATCTAAGCAGCTGAGAGTGATACTAAGGAGAAAATCATGGGTATAATTATTTTTATTCACATTTTGTATTTTAGACATTAAAAATACATAATGCTTTGTACACTGAATTCACTAATAAGTGAAAAGTGTCATATGACACTGGCAGAGATACAAGCACAAGGAACATAAAACTGGTCCTATTTGGCAACCGTCTAGGATAAGATCATCAGCTAGTTTAGCAACAGACTTTCATTTCAAATATTCTTTTTGGTGTAGAATCCACTGTCTCCAGCAAAACAAACATCACTGGAAATTGAAAGAGTGCACATTTTAAAATCATCAATCTTTAAGCTTGTGATGCTACAGTCATGCTAAACTATTATCTCTAAAAGACTTTTTTTTCAAGAGTCTAATCTATTCCCATGAGTGTCTTGATGACCTTTTGTCTCCAACTCCACTTTGTTATTTTATGCTGTCCACATGCATGTAAGCTGCAAAACAAATGAATCCCTGTGCTCTGAATCTCCTTACAAGTTCTGCAGTCTCTCAAAAAATTCGTATTTAAAATAGTGAATCAACAGGCAACGTAATAATGAGAACATACTTTTCACTAATGGTTTTAAATTTTTCTTGGTATAGATACAGCAAAGTAATGGAAGAAGAAAAAGTAAGTCAGGTGATAACACAGGTCAAAACTTGATTAGAAATAAGAAAATGTACTTGTGATCTTACTTATCTTTAGAAATAGGTTACATTGCTTTGGATCACTTTGCAGAAGAGTTGTCTCTCCATGGTTATGTTGGCAGAACTAAAGAAGAAAGAAAAAAAAACCCAATGTGCCTTCTTTGTTCTCTTAAATTATGAAAAATACTGAAGATGAGTTTCACAGTGTTTCCATTTTCCCTTAGACTTTCCTTCCTTTCTGTCCTTCCCTCAACATGCTTCAGACTCTTCCTTCAATGGAGCTATACCAAACAAACAAACAAGCAAATAAATATAGTTTAGATCAGATTGGTCAGATTAGTGAAATTATGGGGCTAACACTGTGGCTTAATGAACTGTAAAACTAGAGGATGGGAAAGTGCAGCTGAGGACTGTGGGGAGAAAGAAGAAGGAACCGAGTCCATCCTCCCTGACTCTTTTTCTACATTAGTCTACAAACAGATTAGATGAAGATTACAGTGAAACCCCAAAACAGATATTTTTTAGCCTGGTTTTGACAGTGATCTCCTCAGAGCACTAAGGAGCTATAAATTATGCTATTCAAGAACACACTTGTGCCCTTCTGTTAAAGTTCTTTCCTTTTGTTTGCTTCCCAGGTGTTGCAATAAAGTGACAATAAAGAAGAAAAAAAAAAAAAAAAGAGTAAGTACAAGCAGTAAAATAACCTCTCAAATTCTAGTGTTTCTGATTCTTGTTACCTGTGAAGTTGCCAGCCAGCCCCTTTCAGACAACCATAGATTTTTCCAGCTAAATTTGGTTAGAGTTGTCTAATATAAAAATTATATTGTCTAATATATTTATTGTCTAAAAATTAAATTGTCTAATATAAAAAAATAGTGTTGTTTAATATAAAAACACATGCAGGAAAGAAATGTCATTTAGAGAAGCCACTCCTTTGTCTCCTTCATAAAGAAGCATTAATAATTCTCCCTCTCCTCCAGCTGATCATCCTTCAACTGTTCTATAGTGATTTTACCATTAATAAGTAAGCAAACATCATTATATGTCAACATTCTTTCAGTCATAAGGGAAAAAAAGTCAAAAGTTCCTTTGTCAGAAAGCATGACATAAACTTTGGGGACTTACTGGGGAAGTTCTAAGTCCTCTGTGCTCTTAATGGTGTGCTTTAAGGCACAAAGATGTTAAGAAAATTAACAACCTGACATAAAGGAGTCATCAAGAACAAAGAACTTTTAAAATCCAAAAATACCAAATTGGAATGTTATTTAATACAACTGTACATTGGCTTAAAATTATTTCCTGCACCTCTTCACAGTGACTACACAGTTGGTTCATCACATGTCAGTTTTACAAGCTGACACACTCCACAAAGCAATGGATATCTACAAAATTAAAGATCAATTTGATCATTGTTTTGAAGACTGATGTGTTAAAGATCTAAGATTTGCTTCTTAAAATAATTAACCATTTTATTTCCTTCATAACTTACGACACTCATTTCATAACACTCAATTATCATTATCTGTGCAGAAAAAAAGTACTAGCTAAGCTTTTTTTAAGCATTTTAGCTGACATGGGGCCCCAGTTTTCTATTTTAAACAAAGTAGCTTCAGAACTTGCAAGTTGTAGGCAAAAGGGAAAGTCTCAGGGGGAGTTTATTATTTCAGTCAAAATTATTTCAGAAAATAAAAATAAAATATTAAAAAACCTTTCTAAATCAATGTGCACATTTTACTCTTCAGAGAATAGGAAAATGTTTTTCTTTATTTTTAAAAGACCTTGGTCTGCACGTAGGCTTGAATATAGGTAAATAAACAGGCTCTCTAACATCAATTTTAATGGATTAGAATGGGCCTACATTTGGATATTTATGGGATAAAAATGGCTAAAATGAATTTGGTTTAGGCAAATCATAAATGTATTCTCATTAGCTTTAAGCATTTAATTTGGGTGCCTAATTTAGATACCAAAACTCCATATAGTTAATAGAAAAAACAAGTCTCATGTCCAGGTGTTCTGATGAGCTGCCCTCAGAGAACTCTGTGGAATGAGTTTGTTCCTGACACTGATTTCTAATGCTTTCATTTACAGGAGAAAAGAGTTTATACAGAAGACACTGAGTGATAAAAAGCTTTGAATCCTTGGCATATGAGAAAAAAATTGACTGAGAATAAAGAATAAACTGTCACTACCATTTAATGTTCAGTTAATGTTCATATTCAATACTGGAAGGCTTAGCATTCCTACTTTTTACTCATAAGACTTTCTGAGAGAGACATCTTGATTCTGTTTTTAGTTAGATGCTACTTAAAAAACTTAACCCTTACATGCAGAATACACCAATGTATTGATTCAATATCATAAATTGGGGATCTTGTTGGGGTTTTTAAATTGTATATTTTTCTAAAATTTATTGAAAATGTATTAACGAGGGGGAAATATACTAAAATTCATAGAAGAACGACACACTTTTCATGGAAGAAATTAATTTATTTAAGAATATGGTGAAAAGGTGTGAAGGAAATTTAGAATTTGATGCTACAGTCCTTATAGAAATAATCGGGTTTGTTTTATGCCGGTTACACCAAGAAAGGAGGAACCTCCAGATCCAATCTGATGGACTTTGTTTCACTTCAGTTCAGCTAAGCAAGATGTAAAGCTTGAGAACCTGAATTTCAGAAAATTTCCTCAATAGATCCTGAATTGCTTGCCTTATCTATAACTTGTGGAAATTTAGGGGATTGGGGGAAACCACAGACAGAAAAGAAAAGTCCTATGATCAAAGAATAAAAACTTCTTTCATTTGCTCAAGTATAGTGGCTTTTCTGAAAAAAAAGTAGGAAAGGACATACTAGTTAGATTAAATCAAAACAAATTGAATACTAAATGGAGCTGGCTTTGTGTCAAATTCCTTGGAAATGGGACATCTAAATGTTTCCGCCACCCTTCACCACATTGATATGGCTATTTTTCTTCAAAGCAAACATAACTGATTAATTCTATTTCAATATTTTTAGAGGAAATTTTGGAGGATTTGTCTTCCTTATTTTTTCGAGAAATTGCTTTCTACCTGATGCTAATAAGAAGAGAAGAAATATATAACCTTAGTAATTCTTATCTCCCTTAGGCAAAGGCTAATGGTTTCTGGGAGAGCATAGGAGAGGAGAAGAGAGGAGAGGAATCAGAATTATTTCTTCTGTAAGCATGGTGTTTACTAGGAGACATACTTATATCCTGCCACCTCTTTTTTGTGACCTATAACTAAATTATAAATCCCCAGGTTCCTTTGTGCTCAGCATTTTTTGAGAGTGACACAAGAACTGTTAGTTCTTATAAACACTTTAAATCATTCATTCTATTCCTTCCTTTTCCACCCAACACAGTATTTATAAAAAGCTAACAAATATCTTCTTCTGTTTTTTTTTAATAGTCAGAAAGTCTGTTCCTGAACAGCAGTTCAGGATACATCAGGATACATGGCTTGAGCTTACAAATTCTGTTTATAAGCAATGTAACATGATCCAAAGACATCAGTAGGTTTTGCTCATGTAAGTAAAACCATTAACAAGGTTATATTCAGCCCTCAGTCCACAACTATTCACAAGGCTGAGATTTTCTTGGATTAAATTTAAAAAATTCTATGAATAAAATATATCTGCATTCTCTTTTACATTAAAAAAGTATCACAGTACATAAAAATCAATATAGTACCAGCAATTTGCTTTCTGCAAAACAATACTTACATGTCAAGTGATTTCTTATCTACTGAAATATGTTTACTATATAATATACCAAAGAAAAAATAGCACTTCTACCTCATACAAGCTGTGTAAATAGAATGATGCAGGGAAAAAGACCTTGAAATTAAGTGATAAATTAACCTGAGATACTTAACTTCTTGCCTCAAATCCATCACTGGTAAAAAAGAAAATTTGTTATTGTCACAGAGGAGAAAAATTTGAGAGCTTGTTTTGATTGAAAACTCTATATAATTACCACTTTGCAAATTATTAATATTGTGCAATTTCGTACTGAATCTTAACCCAAAAGCTGCAGCATTCCTCAAATTTTCATCAGAAGTTTTTCAGAGGTGGATTGATATTTTCTACTGCCAGGTGCTCTTAAAAACTTCTGCCTATTCTTGATGGACTTCTTGAAGCCTACACAGGAGCACCAATATGCAAAGATGTATGCAAAACTCATTCATGTGCCCTAACCTTGATGTTTTACAGCTCACACTGTACCAATGACCTTTATCCCTGAAAGCAGAAGGTGCTCCAGTAAGAAAATAGTTGTTCTTCTCAAACTACTGAATGACAAAACAATGTGTTCTTTGCAGAACTGCCCTCTCAACTTCTGCTGAACCCTAAACCTGACACTGTCAAGGATTAAGAGATGAGTGAAGAACAAACCATACATATAAGCTTCAGGTCAAAGTTTCTATAAAGGAGATGGTTCAATATATGTTGGTTTTTCAGGAAGGATACAAGCCTTAAAGACAGGGCAAATAATAATTTCCATTATAATAACAATTAAAAAATACACTTACATCTGTAAAGGCTTGAAATCTGCACTTAAATCTGAGATTTCTCAAAGTCTGAGAGTTTCTACACTTCCCAAGGATAATGAGAAAATCATAGGAAAGTGGGCAAAACTTGAGTACAATATTCCAAAGCTCTTGCTATACATTATTTGTATCAAGATGTAAGAAAACTCTCTATTTAGAAGTACATACTTTATATTGAAGTCTGAAACTCTATCGCTCAAAACTGATTAAACATTTTCATCAGTCAATACATGTGTGAACAAAACATTTTTGTATAACACAGTCTACTCGTATTCTTAGGCTCTCCCATGAAGAAAAACTTCATTTATTTGTGAAAAAAAAAAATAATCAAAAGCATGAAAACCAGATAGACCTTGCAGATAAATCAGGTTTTCAGGAGCTTGTTTGATTCTTCGGTCCTTTCTGCAAACAGATTAATGAGAGATATGAAAGGTGGTTTTCCTGTGAAATTTTGAATATAGAAATCATACTGGTGACAATCGTAAGGAATTAGTTTGGACAATATTGTATGTCTGTGTGATTTTTTAAGAAATATGGTGGAACTTAAGTGAGATTTTAAAAGCTCACAGGTCTCATGTACAAGATTTAGGAACATAACTTGCACTTCCTTGTTTTCTTTTTCTCCCAAGGCCATCAAAGAACTTTTTGTTTTGAACTTTTGTCTTTCTATGTATACCTTTCATCTTCCCAGACTATCATCGATGTATTACATAAAGAAACTTACCACTTCATTTTAAATACAGAGATATAAAAAATTGTAAGAAAAAAATGCTCTCTTGAATCCACTGTTTACTAACATGCAATCTTACAGTGGGGAGCATGAATGAACACTGAAGTAAACACAAACACTGACCAATTTGTTGCTTACTCATGTTAAGACATTACCACCTTCTTTTTTCTCTCTATCCTGTCCTGATGTCTCTACATTCATGTTTACCACTGCTTAACAGTTTTCTTGTTCATCCTCTGACCTGATTTTGTCGAATGACTCTGGTTTAACTTGTGTTATCCAAATAATTTTATTTTTGTCCAAGGACTCTCTACTCCATCAGGTTAAAGTACAAAGTGGTGAGCAATCAGATCATAAAAACAAGACTGGTAATTTTGAGCAGCTGAGGGCTATGACCTCCGAATCCAGACCTTACTCAATTTACGGCTTGCCTGGAAGCACAATGAAATATAGAGATATCACATTTGCTTGAAGTCCTCAACACACCTTTCTAAAGTAGACTCATTTTGTTTCCATAAAAATATACAAACGAGTTAATTTTTTAAGAATACTTGTCACAAAGACTACATTCTGTGATAATGAAGTTTGGAATTTAATTAATATTATTGCCTTTCAGGGACTGTAAGATTAGAATTTTAGCCACAGTGAAGTTAACCTTTTCATAAGACTTTGATTTGACACTGCAGTGAAACCTTTATGATTAACAAGACCATAAACCTTCAATATCTAAGAATTTTCCTGCAGTCCGTGGCTTTGCCTGCTTTCTACCCTGCAGTCTAGTTCTTCTACACAAAGATTTATGTGACTGAGAGAAGATTCACCAGATAACAAAAAATGGTGCACAAAGCTCCCCCTTTATTTTTTAGGAAATAGATTTTATCTGCATATAACTAATTATAAAAAAAAAAAAAAAAAAAAAAAAAAAAAGGAAGGAACAAAACAACCTACATTTACAATCTCTAGACATTACCATTTTTTAAAGTCTTCAGTACACAAAAGCTACTATTATACTGAAATAGAAAAATTTATGACTGTAACAAATCCTGATTTTGCATTGTAGGGTTTTTTGGTTAATGTTTCTCCTAAAGGTTACATAAAAATATTATATGTAGCATTACAGGTGTATATATATGTAATTTTATGCATATAAATATGCATTTTATACATATGAATATTATATGTAGCATTAGTAATTGAAAACTGTTTAAAAAAATCTTATAGGGCATCAAATCCAAGTTGTTGTGTAAGTTTCTTAGTGTTGGGCATTGTGAAGATAGAAAAATCAGATAAGCGAACAATCATGGGTTTACTAGTGTTAGCTCCAGGGCTTTTTTTAAATCTTAAACAAGATATACTGAAAAGTTTTGTGATGTTTTTACTGGAAAGTAATAAAAAGTTACCTCAAACTTGAAAGTTTTTGAAAAATTTAAGAATGACAATTTTCTGCTGTATAATAATGGCAGATATGCTCCAAAAACCCAAAATTACTTTGGTTCCTTTTCTATGTAAAGAAATGAGGGCAAGTTCAAAACCAACATAATCAGGCTCAACTCTGTTACAGTAGTTTTTAGCTACTATACATCTTTATCTCATTAATGCTACTGTGATGCTTGGAGGTGGAAGAGTTTACAAAACTTTAAAAAAAAATTATGTTACATCTAACTCATTACTTGGTAATGGTGTTGCTTTGAGCCTATTTTGAAAGTAGAAAACATCATTATAGAAAGGCAAAAGTTTCCCCATAATATCCCACACTCGATATCTTAGATGCAAGGTACTGAAAAACGCAAAAGCTAGAAGAATGTATTGGAAACTCACATTTAGCAGATAGATTTTTTGCAAATAATATCTCCATGAGGGCCAGCTGAATCACCAATGCACAATCACTGTAATTCTGAGATGTCTGCTTGGCTCAGCAGTTTTAATACACAGATCAATTTTGCATTACCTCCTTCTGGCTATGAGTGCCTGCGAGTGCTTATAGAGGGAGGTCATAAAACATTTATAGACCTAAGAATGTAAATTGCAGCAAAGAGCAAATCCTCAATCTGGGGACAGACCCTTGAAAGAAATTTTTCTGAGAAGTATGTGGTAAGCATTTGCTTTGTATCACACCCCATAAAATCTTTGTTTTCATTTCCTTTACAGACTTTATTTTTTGATTAATATTTGGGATTCTAATATGTAATGCCAAATGCCACATATACTAAAAATAATAAACAATAATATTAATTATTATTATTGTCCCATGTACCAAAAAGGGTGGAAAGATAAACAATATTCCAGTTATGCTCTAGGTATTAAAGCCAAAGGATAATTTAAGAAAAATAGAAAAATCACACTGACAAAAGAGTGTATAACAGCACATTGCAAAGCAAGAACTGTCTTCTTTCAGATCAAATATGAATAGAAAGATCATTTATTTAATTTTATTTCAATTTAATTTCTTGTGGACAAAGTTCATATTGAGTGATAAAAATGTCCAATTTCTCCCTCAATATTCTGTCATCAAAATCAAATAATCTTTTCAGTTAAGCATGATATGGTCATTGAGCTCCTAATTAAGAAGTCCCTTAGAGGCTTCATACTTCACAGTGTAAACACCCAAGCCTTCCTGAAAAAGTCTGCAGTATGAAAATAGTACAAAGATTTCAAGTTCTGAAGCATACAAGAATTCAGTAATGAGAAAACTATAGAATTCTCAAACTCTTTGTGTATGTATATCTTTTATGATTTCTGGAATTACTTAGTAATATGACAAAAGGGGTAAACTGGGCCAGACAGAGACAAGCATGCCTTCTGACAATCACTAACAATGGGTGTAACCACTGTCACTAAATCAATGCTGAAATTATTCTATTACAAAGTGAGAAGCAAGGAGAAAATATGCCATGAAATAATTATACAAAGCCAGTGTTTACCATAATGCCCCCACAGGCTGCAGGTATTGTCAACATCACGCAAAATCTGCAGGGAAGAAACTATGAAATATGTCAAACACAATATACATCTTTATTCATGGCAGAGGACGGATATATATCTATGTCTGACGACTGAGTAGTCTGTCCTACTTGATTCCTGCTTCAACCTCCTCTCCCACAAATGTTAGAAAGCTATATTACTAATTCAAAAACTAGAAAAGTACTTGTCTTGAATCTGATAAGAATCAAATGACTAAACAGCAGACAGGTATCCTGTGCATATATACATGTTAGAAAGGTGTTTTCTAGAAGGTTTTGATGTTACAGAATCACAGAGTAGTTGAGCTTAGAAAGGACCTTTCGAGATCGTCTAGTACAATCTATATGCTTTTTTTCATACAACCAATAGTAGTTGGAATTTTCTTCCTCATCAATACTAAGCTGTTCTTTTCAATCCAGCTCATGCAAAGCAAACAGTGCATTCCTATAATCAAGTGCATGGAATTCAGGAGAAAAAGAATCAGCAATATGCAATTCAGTTAGAGTGACATTTATTAAGCTCTGAAGGTCTCATCTGAACATCAAAGAATGTCATATGCTGATTTTAAAGTATTTACTTCTTATATACCTTGTAGGTCGAAATGGCATTTATATGTCTTGCCTTTCTATGATAATGAAAATTTAAATCTAATATCCACAATGCCTGGCTTTTTTCCACAGTCACTCAATAAAACTCAGGACCTTTAAACACAACTTGAGTTTGGTCTTAGAAATGACAGTTGAAACTTTTAACACCTAGGCAGGGCAGGTACTGGAAAATATATGCAAATGCATAAATGTAGGAGTCAGAACATGCAATTTCTCTCCCTATCAATACCAATGATTTTTGTTTTCTTTCAAATTTGGAAGTCATTTAGTCTTATCTACATAATGGGGATAACAGCTATTTGACAGGGTGCTCAATCACAGCTTCTATTCTTGGATCCCTGGGGATGCAAGGTAGCAATTATGTACTTTTCTTCCACCGTCACCTCTGGTCTGTTGTGGCAGTTTGCATCTCCAGCTCATCTCCCTACGTCTCTCATCCCAGTCCTGTTTCTAATTTTCACTCCTGGTTCTCACTTTCACACACTGTAATTCCAGTCTTTTCTTGTCACTGAGCTCCTCACCTCAGTATCTGCTCTTGCTAAGGTGTTTCCAAGGGCTCATTAGTTATTTGCCTTTCTGCATCCTGATATCCTCGATGGGAGCTATGACAGCAGGAGTCTGGAAAGCAGAGGGAAGAAAATTTCACTGGTCTCTCTTTCAGTATATCGTACTACTCTTGTCTTTTTGCAAGAAGAAAACATAACCAAATTTTACTCAAAACTAAAAGCCCCAAGCTGGAACATGTACAGAACAGGCCATCTTTCACAAAGTTAAACATCACACGAAAATTAGTCTTCATGAATCATGTGAAAAACTGTGGGGGTTTTCATTTTTTTCTAAAGCATAGAATTTGGCCAAATTATAATGATTTAAAGGATTTTCACGTGGAAGACAAATATAAAAAAACAAAACAAAACAACTCTCCACCCATCAGGTCAATGCAATATCCTTGACACCTTTCAAGACCCTTTCCAGAAAGTGCAAATAATTTCTTAGCAAAAATAATTTTTTTTTTTTTTTATGGACAAATGACAACATTTTCCCCCATGTCTCGTGACAAATAGGCTGGTGTTTCCAACATTACCACCTGAATTTGTCCTGAGAGATGCACATCATCTAAATCAAAGTTACACAAAACTTAAAAAGGGTAGTTCAAAGGTTAAGTGTGGCATAAGAGGTAATGTTGTCTGAATCTCCTGTAAAAATGCTGGGTCATACTCCACAGATTATAATTGCCTGTAAGAAGAGAGATGTACTCTACAAATCTCTGTGAGTGAGTTTTATCACTTTTCAATATTAAAACATGAATTCTTTCTGATTGTACACTGAAAACAGAAAAGTAAGAGTCTGGAACTACTATAGTATTTTTGAAGAAAAATCTGGAGCAAATTAGATGTGTAAAGTTTCCACACTTCTCCATTCTGACCCTGAAGACCAGAGTCTATTTAAAAAAAAAAAAAAAAAAAAAAATAGTACTGTCTGTAAGAGATTATTTTGGTCCATCACAGCAAGTCATTCAGATTCTGTCCTAACATTTGTCTGCTAAAAATACAGTTAATCGAAATCATTCAAGATTATAATTAATCTCTAATATCAACTTTGAGAGATTGTTCCCCCACTCATTCTTCATTGAGAAGTGTAAGCAGGTTTTTCCCCTCCCCGTCCAAATTATTTCCACACTCTCTCAAAATTAAGTCAGTGGAAGCATGGCTATGCATGCTTCTAACAAACTGAACAAGACCATCATATTTCAGTGCTTTGAGATTAATCTTGAAGTGCCTGTAACTCTCAGAATCAGGACAGAGTATCTCAGAAAGGTTGTATAAAGTCCAGGGGTGTATCAAATTTAGTTTCAGACAGTTTTGCTCCAAGAAAATTAAGAATGAGCATTTATGACCATCCGTTTATGATTACTTTGGTCAGGGAAAGTCTTATATTAATGTTTCTGCGTTCTTGGTGTCAGGTATGATATTCTAGCAAAGAAGGAGTTGGAATGTTATATATTCGTAACCTTTCTATAAGGGAGTGTTTTCAATGTGATTAATACAGAAAATGAATGCACAAGCGCAAATTCACTGCACCAGTGAAATCCATAACACCACTGTAATTATTTATACATGGAAATTTCAGCACAATGGATCAGCCAAAAAAAGATGTGTTGTGTTAGTATGTGGCCCCACATGTTAATATAGAAATAACTTTTGGCTCTGATTTTGAAGAGGTTACCCAAAATCTTTGGTAATTCAGTAGACAAAGAAAGGTAGAAAAAAATGAATGATTACTCACGAAGTTACAATTTCAATATTTTGAACAAGCTGAGAGCAAATATATTTTGACAGAGCTGAGGAATGGAAGTATCTCTTCACACAGAATTCAAGCTCTTTTGTTTGCTAAACAAATCCAAATTAACCCAGTCTTGCTCTCTTTAGAAATTGCCAAAGAATGTCAGGTTAAACATAACGTTTGCTGTGGAGAGACAAAAGAAAAGACGTTGCAGAAATATTTCATAAACAATAGCAAGGATTGGCAAATAAGTTGAAATCTGAATGAGGTTTCATTGTCATTGTTTATATTGCTTTTTAACTAGCTCGTGATAACTGCAATATGCAAACATAATTATTCCACAGGATTTTTATAAACACCATATTATGTTTTTCCCTTCCACTAGTTTATCTGTATTTTACTTCTAACTTTTCTGAAAAACTCTTGACTGATATGATTTTATCTCCATTTGTCTTTTTGGTTTTATGTTGATTTTAGAGGATTTCTGTTAGTTCTTTTCCTTTCTTTTTTCAATCAAAATATATAATATAATGCAACATCAAACATCTCTTTTGGGAAAATCTACAAGTCACGCAAAATGGAAGAGTAGTTTTTGCTTTTCCTTTACTATCCACAACTAAATGGGTTATCTGTCTTGCATTTAGTCAATCTAATTTTTTCTCTTTCTCATTGTACACTCTTCTTTGTGTATTAGTCTTTCCTTATGAGTCATGTGTGCCTTTTTTGGATTCTTCTGGCTCTGTCTTTGTCTAATTCAGTATTTTATGACAGAAAATATTAGCCTACAGAAACAAATACCATGAGATATCATAGAGACAACAAAAAAAGACATTTTTAAAACAGATAATAAGAAACTCCAAACTCTGATTTGTGTTTTTTTAAATGTATTCTCTGGAGGGTAAACAAACAAATGAGTGTTATAAACTGTCTTCGTGAAGACTCTTCCACAGGATCCATCTCCAAACTTTTTTGTTTACTCTTCTGAACCAGAGAATGCATGAAGTGAATGGGAGAATCACATGTCCTATGAACTCCACTAATGTGGCTTCTATATTTCTAAGTAAAATAAAAACATCCTTAGCATTTTATATGCAGGTTATTTATACACACATGTTATACTAATTTTCTTTCTGAGGAACTTTTACTGATAGTAAGGACATTGTCATAGCTAAGTAATGGTTGA
Source organism: Strix aluco (assembly GCF_031877795.1). Classification (NCBI taxonomy): domain Eukaryota; kingdom Metazoa; phylum Chordata; class Aves; order Strigiformes; family Strigidae; genus Strix; species Strix aluco. The sequence goes on from NC_133971.1 coordinate 21,480,892, forward strand.
TTGGGTGAAAGGATGGCCATATGTCTTCTGAGTGTCTCTGATTCATTATTTTGTATCTATTATTTTCCTGTGCTTCAGGAAGATGAGAGGAACTTGCTTCCCTCATTGTTCACTGAATATTCGTCTAGAAACCCTATTGAATTGACAACAGTTACACAATTCTTGAGTTACTTATTCTGTAGATTTTGCACACTGCAGTGCAGCTAACAAGCATAAAGTTATCAGTGTAACCAAAGTTAGTTATCTGAAGTTCAAACTGTGTGGGCATGGAAAAAAAAATCTGACCCTTAATAATTATAACTAATGACTGCAACATATGCTTTAGTTAAGAGAAAAAGATCAAAAGACTGCTTAGCATGTAAGACAAGATAAAAATGACTCAATGTACAGCCAACTATTTTCTGGCTTAGACTTGCATATATGTTCAGTATACCTTTATATGCATGCCACCTTTTCATACATAATACATTTCACCCTACATTCCTCAAATTTCATAGCAGGTTTTGTCAGTAGTCTCAACAAATAAAACTCAAGTTCCTGTCTGATATCACACACCTGGGGTGATGTTACTTGGGATTCATGAAATACTATACTGGAGCATATCTGCTTACCATTTAATATGATTATATACTGTTAACAAAAGCTTCTGCACCTTGTTCTGTAATGCATGAGGTCACTACAGAAAGGAAAACAAGGCCAACCTGAGCTACAGTGATAGTATCATTCATATGATTTAGCATAATTACACGTGTAAACTTTATGCCTCTTAAGACTTAATTCTACATCAATTATCAAACAGCTTTACATTGTGCTATATAAGTTTATATAAGAAAGTTATTAATGGACTCATAAAAATCAGAGGAAAGTTAATGACATAAACAAACCATTCCACAATTCTTATACACGCAAAATCTCATGTCATGTATTTAAGTAACTGAAACATTTTATTAGATGATCTGCAGAATGATATGTGAATATGTTAAGTCTGTGTGACAGGTCTGTCCATATGTCACTATGTTAAACTTGGAGTGTTAATTTTGTCATTTTGTCATTTTTCAATGACCGTTTTACTTTGTAATGGTATTGGGGATTTTGTTTGGTTTGGGTTTTGGTTTTTTTTCATTTTGGTAATTTTGAATGTTCATATATTTTATTCTAGTTTTGGAATTTATCATGTTAGCTTAGTTGAATTTATCATTTTAGCCCCTCACTACAAAAAGGACATTGAATTACTTGAGCGTGTCCAGAGAAGGGCAACGAAGCTGGTGAAGGGTCTGGAGCACATGTCGTACGAGGAGCGGCTGAGGGAACTGGGGATGTTTAGTCTGGAGAAGAGGAGGCTGAGGGGAGACCTCATCACCCTCTACAGCTACCTGAAAGGAGGTTGCAGAGAGCTGGGGATGAGTCTCTTTAACCAAGTAACAAGCCATAGGACAAGAGGTAATGGCCTCAAGTTGCGTCAGGGAAGGTTTAGACTGGATATTAGGAAGCATTTCTTTCCAGAAGGGGTTGTTAGGCGTTGGAATGGGCTGCCCAGGGAGGTGGTGGAATCCCCATCCCTGGGGGGGTTTAAGAGTAGAGTCGACATAGCGCTAAGGGATATGGTGTAGATGGGAACTGTCAGTGCTAGGTTAACGGTTGAACTAGGTTATCTTCAAGGTCTTTTCCAACCTAGATGATTCTGTGATTCAGTGATATAGTTTACAGCAAAATGACTTTTTTTTTTTAAGTTATGAGATATTCTTTTCATTCACACATTAATGATACCAAATTGTTGTGACTTATGTGTTTGTGCTAGGTATCCATTTCTGTTCAATCTCCTCCCCCAGCTAATACAGTTCAATCTTACTCAAAGTCTATGTGAGAAAAAGTTGTTTCATCTATATTAAAAAAATCTGAAAATTGTTTCAGTAAGAGTGCTAACTTTTGAGGTTAGAAGAAAAAGAAGCAGTGAGGGAGAGATGCCACCAAGCTGTCTGTACAACTCTTGGTACCAGACTGACTCTGGCTGGTACACTTTTCCTAGCAGATTTCCTTCCAGAACCTATCAAAATTCAGAGGAAGCAGACTGATATAACTGATATCAGCTCTCACATCTATTTCCATTCAAAAAACTTGGGATTCAGGCGGAGGACGCTGTATCTAGTCTTCTGCACTCTTGTGACTCCACACCTGTGAAAATCACTGCAGTTGTAGTGTAGAGATGTATTTGGGACTAATTGGAAATATTGGAGAAAAAACTGCAAAACCCAATTAAAGATTTCCATTTTCATCCACTCCACACTGGAAATAGTCTGTTAAGCTTTGGTTTATTGGTGGCCTCACCTTATCTGTGCTACCTAGCATCTAACACCCTGTTGAGCATTGATTGAAAGAAAAAGCAAAGAGTAATTACATATCTGTACATTATTTAATAATGGATTCAGCAAAGGGGAATGTATTTTAAAAGATTAAGAGGGAGGCACATACTCTGCACAGGATTAAGAAAGAGTATTATGTTCACAGGCTATCAATAAGTATTTCAGTGAAGTACTGGACTTTCTCTGTGCCACCGACTCTGGCCTCACCTTGTCACTGAATTCAAATGTCAAAATGCTGTGAGCAATTTTCTTGCAGACTCACCTGGGCAGAAACACTGAAGGAGGTGGAAGATAGAGGAGACAAAAGGAAAAGAATTATTACATGAACTCAAACTAACAGGTCTAGGTTTTTTATTAAATCTATGAACACTATTATCTTCTTTCTCCAGATTTATGAACCTCCTTATTTCATGTTTTACTAACAAAATTTCTGAAACCACCTACATGAGCTATAGAGACTTTACAAATAAGGATAAGTAGTTGAGAAAGTTTTTCTGTTTTTTCCTTTTGTTGCTAGATGTAGACATATCTTCAGCACGCATTTGCTGTATGTAAAATGCAGTGCCTCCTCTATAAGAATAACTAAAATTTGAGGTGTCCTTATACTGTCACAAAAAGTGATACCATACCTGAAACAGAAACTGAAAATTCATAATTTTCTCAAAAGGACAGGAATGGTAGATCAATATACAGAAAAAAAAAAAAAAAAAAAAAAAAAAAAAAGACATTTTTCATGTGAGGCTTCTTGATTTTTTGTAAGATTGGATAAATGATAAACTGTCTTTAAGAAGTAATGGAAAATATACTGATTTTGAGACTACACTGAGGAGACCTGCTCACTGCATCAGACACTTATTCCACATCAACCAGATAGAAAGATGGTTAAAGACAAAGCCCATTGTCCTGCAAAAATGAAATGTGATCAGAAGACAGATGACTGTAATTGCTTTGTAAAATTAGATATATGTACTCAACCACTATTACCAGCAAAGAAGTGAAAGGAGAGAAACTATTAACCACTTTGTGCCTCTTGTTTGTAGTCCTTGGGAAAAGACTCTCAATTCTGCTCTTGTTCTAAAAGTAAGCCACGAAAACCATCTTTCAACAAAAGCAGTAGGACATGGAGTGAGAACCATGTCCCTGTTTTCCATCCTTCAGAGATTTCACATAATGCAAATCTAACAAAGTTTTTGTTGTGTAACGGATGCCCTAAAATGACGTACAGCCAGCAAAGAAAACTCAGCTAGAACAACACCACAACAAATAGGAAGATATTATGTGAAGATAACTTAAGGCATTTTAATGAGGGGACAAATATAAATACACAGGGATTTCCTGGCAGATGGACCCACCATTGGCTAAAGGCAAGCCCATCAGTGATGGTGGTAGCACCTCTGGGATAACATATTTAAGAAAGGGGGAAAAAACTGTGGAACAGCAGCCAGAGACAGGAGTGAGAATATAAGAGAGAACAACTCTGCAGACACCGAGGTCAGTGCAGAAGGAGGGGGAGGAGGTGCTCCAGGAGCCAGAGCAGAGATTCCCCCACAGCCCGTGGTGCAGCCCATGGTGAGGCAGCTGTGCCCTGCACCCATGGAGGTCCATGGTGGAGCAGATCTCCACCTGCAGCCCGGGGAGGAGCCCAGCCCGGAGCAGGGGGATGTGCCCGAAGGAGGCTGTGACCCCGTGGGAAGCCCGTGCTGGAGCAGGCTCCTGGCAGGACCTGTGGCCCCATGGAGAGAGGAGCCCACGCTGGAGCAGGTTTGCTGGCAGCACTTGTGACCCCGTGGGGGACCCAGGCTGGAGCAGTCTGTTCCTGAGGGACTGCACCCCGGGGAAGGGACCCACGCTGGGGCAGTTCATGAAGAACTGCAGCCTGTGAGAAGGACTCACATTGGAGAAGCTCTTGGAGGACTGTCTCCTGTGGGAGGGACCCCACACTGGAGCAGGGGAAGAGTGTGAGGAGTGGCAGAGACAATGGGTGATGGACTGACCACAACCCCCATTCCCTGCTCCCTGCTGGTAGGGAGGAGGGAGAGGAAATCAGGAGCAAACCTGAGCCTGGGAAGAAGGGAGGGTTGGGGGGAAAGTGTTTTTAAGATTTGGGTTTATTTCTCATTATTCTACTCTAATTTGATTGGTAATAAATTAAATTAATTTTTCCCTAAGTCAGGTCTGGTTTGTTCATTATGGTAATTGGTGAGTGATCTGTCCCTGTCCTTATCTCAACCCATGAGTCTTTTGTTATATTTTCTCTCCCCTGTCCAGCTGAGGAGGGGAATTGATAGAGCAGCTTTGGTGGGCACCTGACATTCAGGTTGACATAGTGCTTAGGGATATGGTGTAGTTGAGAATGGTCAGAGTTAGGTTAATGGTTGGACTAGATGATCTTCAAGGTCTTTTCCAACCTTGATGATTCTGTGATTCTGATTCTGTGATTCTAACCAGGGTCAAACCACCACATATAGACAACCTATAAATACCTACAGGGATTTATTCGTTCTTTAATCACTAGTAAACTGCTAAAGAAAAACAGTACCTGAAATAAATCTCAGGTGTGCAATCTGCCAAAGACTTCCAGAGATTCACAAAGTCTATTTATTAGAATATAATTCCTACTGTTCATGTAAATGTCAAAATTATTATAATCCAACAAAAATAAAGTAACATAAGGCAAAATCCAAAAGTCCCATATTGGTCATACTAAAAAAATTAAAATACTGAATACTTCACTTAACTGGCGTACATCCCAGTGTAAGGAACAAGCTGCCAAAGAGCAATGATCTCCAGTTATCACAGGCTCATGTGAGTAAGTTGTTTCAGAAGATGTTAATTTTATTTTTAGAATTGTTCTAAAATGACCATTGTGTGAAACATTGTTTTATGATTATATGAATTATGATTATATGAACTTGAAATTAAGTCACCCAGCTACCATAATGGAATAGAAAATCTCCATGAGATGAGCGAAAGGAGCACTAACATAAATGAGATCTGTGCCAGCAGAAAGTAACACTTTGCACATAGTAGCTGCTCCACATAGGTTGGTAGGTAACTACCATATTTAAAGACAAGGCATGTGATTTTGTGTTCATTTTTGTCCTCTGCAAACATTTGATAACATTATGTGAATATACTTCTAAAACAAAACGAAAACACTTTATGTCCTAAAGTCTCATAAAAATCAAAATAACCGAAGCAAAATCCAGTCTCTAGAAATAATGTGAGTAGGTCCCTAGAAAGCATAAAGTGCAAAATGTACAATCCTCCTTTTAATCTTAATTGCACCTGCAGTTTTCACTATTCTGCTTGAAATACAATCTTACCTTTCCCTATTTTATCTTTTTCTTAAACGCTTACCTTTCATTTCTTTCCTTTATTCTTTTTAGTGTCAATGTCCTTTCTCTGCCATAGAAGTACTAATGGCTTCATTATACTTGATTGTTTTAAACGCCTCTGGGTCCAAAATCTGGCACATTTTTCTGTAGTCTTATCTGACAAAAATGTAAAAATGGAATCAGTATGGGCACATACAAGAATCTGGGAGTTCAGCAGCTATGGAGGCTTGCTTCAACATTTCTGTTCCATGGTTGCATCTCTTTTCCAGGCTGGTGAGTCTTCACCTCAGTTTTTCATTTTTCTTCATTTATCAGCTTTCTAGATTAATGCTGTACTCTAGTTTACACACGAGTTTCCATAAACAAGATGACCAAAGCTGAACAGCTCATTTCCAAATATTCCTCAGTGATCATACAGTTATGTTGCACAGCACCAGAGGTATCTTAGTGCCTTAGCTACAGATACGCTAAGGACTAGCTGTTTGAGGCTCTGTACCCATTCAATCAAGCTGCTGTGACTATGTTAGTCCAGAGCCTCTGTGACAGTTTTCCCAAGTGTTTCCATGCTATTTTCCCAGTGCAAATGCTCTCATGGGTTTGCACCTGAAATCATTCTTATGACAGGTTCTCATGGGTAGCAAGAGTCACTGGCATGAGAAATGCCTCTTTTTCCCTCATTTCTTGCTTTGCAGATTTTAGTTTATATTAGAGTAAACCAAATATAAAGCACAACAAAGCAGATAAGTCATTTAAATACTTCAAAGATACTATCCAATATTTCATGTGTGCAGAGACTGAACAGCCAATGAATATGCAACACCGATGTCTAATTAGCATGCCCCAAACAGTGCTAATAGCATCACAAGTAGGAACAAACAACAGGAAGTTTGAGCAGGTCCTAAGGAAAAGTGTGCAATTTTAGGAGAAAAACATGGCACGAATTGTCAGTATCATCATCAGTACCTGCACTGGAGAAACCTGTCCCCTCTCTACTGGAGGACACTTTGTCTGGGACAACCATTGCTGGTTTTATCAGCTGACTACTGCAGAGAGTTTTCCATTTTTCATCTTTCTCTTCTTTATTTTTCCTTCAAAACTAACTTTCACTGCTACAGTCAATGTGTGTTATCAGCTATGGATCCCACTAAAAAAATCTCTATCCATGTGAATCTGTCTCACCCTCCCTTGAGTAAATGGTCACTTTCTTCATATGAGCCAATAGCTGTCATTCTTCTTTACCACTTGCTGCCAAATTTAAACATAAAGTTTATTCTTTTCAGTTATAAAATTACCTATATTTCAGTGTTATTAAATATTTCTTATCTTGGGCATGATTTCTACCTTAAAGTACCGCTTTAAATGTAGACACAATCTCACATTCTGCCTCTGATTCAACTAAAACAGTCGTGAAACTAGTCTTCTATGTTATTTTAAATATCATCATTCCTAGATAGAGCCCTATTTCTGTTCTTAAAATGATATAGAAATGCAATTGTTTTAAACATTCTATCTTCCTCTAAAATAATTCATCAGAAGTACTACCTGTTAACTACCATTGACTTTGTAGACTACCATCTGCAAAACCTTCCATGAGCCGAAAACACCACTAACTCCCACTCCTAAGCTGTTTCATCATTTAAAAGACAGTCTTTATTTCTAGAGACTGGACAAGTGAACCCTCTACTTGTAACATCAAATGTTAGAAGGATGCTGTTTCCTACTACAAGAGCTTGCTGGTGTATCAGCCTATAAACTGTGGAGCTTGAAAGACAAGGTTTGGAACATGTTTATAACTTCACATCAAAGAAAGACAATGAACGTTGCATGAACTCAGACAGCAACTGAGCCAGAATGTGGACCAGAACACTTTTTGAAAACAGATTTCAAACCACTGAAAAATGTCAGATCTAAACAGACAAGAAGCATCATCAGACCTGATTTTTTTCCTACCTTCTTATGTTTTTGAGGAAACACAGAAAATGTGTGGAAATCAGAAACACAGGTGGAAATCGGAAATTGCTACAAAAATTGCTATTTTGATATGTAGGAGTGATATTTCTCTAGAAGTTTGACTTCTTTAATTCATTTTTTGCAAGCACAAATGGATGCACCCATGACATCCATCTTGTGGTTTATCAGCATAAAATTTTCTGGTGGAACTTTTAGTCTTTAAATACATATTGATGGCCATTGACACATACTAGTGGTCCTCTTCTTTTGCCCACCTCCTCAGTACTTGTTGTCTGCTCACCACATCTCTACCTCCAGCTCGTTAGTTCAGTTCCTGACTGGGTTGCAACAAAGGCAGAGAGCTAAAGTTTGCAAATCACTGATTCATTTTCCCCCCTCACCTGCATCACTTTTTCTTCTTTTTTTTTAAAGTAAAATGCATAATAAATTACTTTGGAAATGTTTATTAGGTGTTTTTTTAATACTACAATTGTTGTTTGTGTCAAAAAAAATTATAAACACCCAGTTAATAGCTATGCAACATCTTTCCTTTTTCTGCTCTGCAGAAAAAGCAAGTTTTTGTCAGATTATAGGACACATGCAAGTTGGTTTCAGTGATCCAGGTCAGTATGAAAACTCCAAATGCACAGTTAATTTCAGCTGTTCCTACTGTGCTGTCAGTACATCTTATCCCAAATGGAAGATATTTTTCCCGCTGTGTTCCTGGCAGGACACATGCACTCCTCAGATGCTTCATTCCCTGCTTCTTTAAAAGGCAACTGTCATCATAAACAGTGAGTAACCCCATCTCTGCTTCTGGGAGATGAGTATGCTTCATCAGTAAGGTGTGGTAAAGATAAAATTAGCATCTGCTGTCTTTCCACATATAATGTATGAAAAAAGGAAAGTTTCCACCCTTGCAAATAAACCACATGGACTGTCACAGTGCTTTCAGTGTGGATGAAATTGCTTGGATTTGTCTGGTAGCTGGGAAAAACAACACTCTATTCTTTTGGTAATGCATCATATTTCTATTTTTATATTATGATACAATTCCTTTAAAATGTCAAATTAAATGGAGAGATCTTATTTTGAATACTGATTTATCTCAAAAAACTTGGTTTTATTACATACTCCTAAGTTACTCCTCAGCAAAGTTTCAGCTTCCTAGACACCAGTGAAAATGAGTAAATACTTGACCCCTGGCTGGCTTGTGGTCCCATTCTCAATAAATATCTCTATATAATCTGAGACAGATGCACTCAAAAGAATGAGTACATTCTGTGAACAAGAAAGCAGAAAGTTTAAATAACTGAAATTACTATTCTATCCATTACCAGTAACTTAACAGGAAAGGGGTTTTTTTAAACATTCCAACTGACAGTATTATTGATATGGGGAATTATGACCTGTGAACTCCAGCGCCATCCATCGATGTGCAGTGGAGCAGCAGGAAAATAAACCTATCAGCTTTCAAATATTCAGTAGATGAATAAGATATGATAAAAGGAATATTTTATAAATGATAAATAATTTTATTTTATAATTCATGACTAATTATTTTCTTCACAAATCCATTCTCTTCCTCTGCCTCATTCTTTTCAGGAACTCTAGTGTCCTTTATAACTCAAGGATTTTGCAAATTAGATATTGCTTTTTATTCCTTTTTCCAAAATCCTAATCCAAATTCTACTTTTTAAAGTCTCATAAAAAGCTGTGTGCATTTAGATCAAGATTAAAGATATTCATAGAAAATTTTCTGGCTGTCTGTGTACCACAGTAACAAAGCCCACACACCACCACACCTTTCCCAATACCAGCCAACCAACTAGCCCTGACATCACATCTTACATAACAGCTAATATCTCTGCTTCCAGGATATTCTCTTCTAATGTTGTCTATATCATCTCCTATCCTCCTGACCAAGAATTCTTTTTTGCCAACCTATAAACCATATTTGTAAAAGCTATATTGCTACATCAAAAAGTCCAAGCACAATTAACAATCCCAAGGTGACACCACGACAGTGCTGTTTTATGTTCTCCGCAGTTTATCTGTCTTTGCCCTCCCTCTGCCAGTGGTACACTTAACATTCCTCTGAGAAGTGCCATGCATGCTTTAAGATGTCATATCAATAATAAATAATAGCTATAGTACCTATATCTCACTAACTTCTATAATAATATCTGTATTTATTAAAATAATAAATATACAACTACCAGTATTCATTTTTATTGTCTGTTGTTCATGTTCCTTTAAAAGTGATTCTGTCAGATGCTGTTCTTATGAACATAGATAGGCTACTTCATTTAACATATCTTCTCAGGTGCCCCATGCTACTTTTCTGGACTTTAGTGTGTCTGTTGCCACTCAGGTGCCCCAAGCAACTTTTCTGGACATTAGTGTATCTGTTGCCACTCATCTATGAGGTTGCACACAAATATTGAGTTTTTCCTCTGTTCTTTAGTGTTTTAGCCCACCAGTAGTCTAATTTTTTTAGTATAGAAGTTCAGTAAGAACTGTAAGCTTTTAATGTTGTGGTGGTTTGACCTTGGCTGGCACCAGGTGCCCACCAGTCCTCTCTATCACTCCCCTCTTCAGCAGAACAGGGGGAGAAAATATGACAAAAGGCTCATGGGTCAAGATAAGGACATGCAGATCACTCAGCAATTACTGTCACAGGCAAACCAGACTTGGGAAAATGAATTTAATTTATTGCCAATCAAGTCAGAATAAGATAATAAGAAATAAGAACAAAACTTAAAACACTTTGCCCCCACCTCTCCCTGCTTCCTGGGTTCAGCTTCACTTCCAAGTTCTCTGTTTCCCCACCCTCGAGTAGCACAGGAGGACAGGGAATGGGGGTGCGGTCAGTTCATTACATGTTGTCTCTGTCACGTCCTCCTCATGGTCTTTCCCTGCTCCAGAATGATATCCCACCCATGGGAGACAATCCTCCACAAACTTCTCCAATGTGAATCCTTACCACAGGCTGTAGTTCTCATGAACTGGTTCAGCATGGGTCCTTTCAACAGAGTGCAGTGGAGGGAGGCAATATAGCACTCTGTTTAGCCATGGTAAGACACACCTGGAGTGCTGTGTCTTGTTCTGGGCTCCCCAGTGCAAAGGAGACATGCACTTACTGGAGTTCTTCCAGCGAAGGGCTGCAAAGGTGATGGAGGGGCTGGAGCATCTCCATGCAAGGACAAGCTGAGAGAGCTGGGATTCTCCTGCCTGGAGAAGAAAAGGATCAGGGAGATCTTACCCATGTGTATAAATACTTAACGGGGGAAGTAAAGAACATGGAGTCAATGTGGTGCCCAGTGAGAGAACAAGAGGTAATAGACATATTGAAATACACAAAATTACATTTAAACATGAAAAATCTTTCTTACTGTGAGAGTGGTCAAGTGCTGGAAGAGGCTATCCATAGATGTTGTGGACTCTCTGTCTTTGGAGCTATACAAAACCCAGTTGGACACAGCCCAGAGCTCTAGCTGATTCTGCTTGACTGGAGGGATTGGACACTGTCATCTACAGTAGTGCCTTCTAACCTTTATGATTATATGATTTAATTAAAGCAAAGTTTAAACCAATCACCTAAGAAATAAACAAAAGGAACAACTATAGCAAAGGAATTATGGATACCTTCCTTTTAGATAAAAACATCTGAAGAAGCTTTAGCTGATTTGCTTTAGTCATCTGAGTGTTTGATGTAACAATAGTTACAGTGTCTATGCTTAATAACACTAGTTTATCAGTACAGAAGAATATATGAATTTTTATATTCCTGACCCATCTATGTGTCTACCTATTAGAAAAATCTGCACTAGTATTTATGGAGGCTTGAAAGTAATAAATCAAATACCTGCTTCTGAAATATGTTTGCTTGGGTTTAGTGCACATGAATGATAAGGAAATCAGCACAGGCAGGTCAAAACTAGAGAATCTTCTGTTTCCACCATAAGCATCATAAGCTGAGTGATGAGGATTTGTAAAATTCAGACAAGACAAACTGAAAACCAGGGCTTGAAAAAATGAGTCGAAAAAACAAGATTCACCTAATCTTCAACAGGAGGTAATGGGAGTCAGATCTGAAAATGAGGAGGGTAAAACTATCAGAAAAAGCTTTCAAGCCTAATTATCAGGCAGACCTTGAACATGTAGAGAATCTTTTACAGACTGTCCATAGGTAAACAAGAAATTTATTGACAAATTTTCATTTATGGACACAGCTAAGAAGCATTCATTTTAGCCAAGTCAGAGATGGTGTTTTACTTCTGGGTAGTATATGTGACATTTCAGATAAACATATCTTTACTTTGAATTATGAAAGGCTCTTAACTGTGTATGATCATACTTGAGTTTATGCAATTCACATTTTGTATGTTATATGGCAAAAGCAGCTAATTTCAGCTAATTCTTTTTTCTCCTCAAAATAATAATCTTGCTTCACCTTTTTCACTTACTTACATTTTCCCTTACTAGTTCTGCATTGTGAGCATTAGTATTTTTCTCCCATCACACTTCTTCACACTCAGGAATGAATATCACACATCTATCTTTCTACCTCCTCTTCTCCTGCCTGTCCTGCAGCTATAGCCTCCAATCTCTCTTATCCTTCTTCACCTATGTACACACACCGACAACTGAACTGCTGTTAAAGGCATAGAGTTCATTTCTATTCTATTTGGATACTCCTGCAGGGAGAAAGAATAGTGTGTAAGGCAAAATATTTCTTTCTTCTTTTTCCTTGTCTCCTGGGAAGAATTATTATCAATCTTTCCTTTACTTTTATGTTAAAATAAATGCTAATAAATGTTAACATCCCTGCAGCTCCACAGAGACAGGACTATCCCAAAACATACAGTGACTCCTTCTACTTTTTGCCTGTCAGCTGCTCACCAGCAACTTTCCTTGCTCCACTGCCTGAAAGTGGAGCTGATGGACCAAATGAGAAAATGGGAGAAAGAAGATAAAAATAAAGTCTTGGGACTCCCTCCTTAGCTATTCTGAGACCAATCCCAGGACAAAAACCTTCAATAAACAAATAGCACTCCTGTAAAGCCCCTCTGCAGGAATCACCCCTTGAGCAACATCAAACACAGCTCTGTAGCATGGAGAATCCTCAGAATACCTCTTATACCACATGAACAACCTTTCCCTTAACTATGCTCAGAGTTACAGGAAAATAAGCAGTGTCTATATTAGTATGTCCAAGAAACTGATCATATGTCAATTAGAAGCCAGTCCTGTTAAATAATAAAAATGCTCCATAAATATGGAGCATAACCATGAGTACAGGTAAAAATAAAGGAACACAAGAAGAGCTATTGTCAGAAAATTTAATAATAAGGCAGATGGTCTGGTCCTTTGGCTTATGGAAGCCATTTAACTGATAATTTCATCGTCTAAATTGTGGTTCGCTTGGAGATATTGGAGTAATTGATGCACTTGTAGCAGAACAGAAAAGAGAGTTTTATTTACTTCTGTCAGGTCCTACCTTATTAAATTCTAAGGGTTTGATTAAGACCTTGGCTTCCTTTTTTGTACTTTTAAGTTTTCTCCCTGGTAACACAGAACGCTAGTTGAATATCAAACCCGATTCCACTAGTAAATCAGATACACAAGGCATCTCTGTAACCTTGACTGCAATTAACAGCTATTTGCACTAAAAATTTTTAAACTAAATTGTGAACGTTCAAATTCAGATTATTCAGGTTTCTTATGTTAAAGTTTTAGAGAATTTTCTGTAAGAAATAAGCAAACCTGTTTTCTCCACTGTAGTCTGGTACCTCCATGTGAGAACCAGAAGTTCGCTACCTTTCACTTCATTGCCAACATGATAACACCTTGGGTTCAACATAGCATTAGAAGATGTACACACATTAGAAGTATGCACTCACAGATGTATTCTGTATTTAAGACAGCTTGCCTGTGGATTTTGTCTTACTCTAATCTTGCTAAAGCATTCATTTAAAATAAACAGTGTTTTCTATAACTGGTCAACAATTATTACACTATCAAATATTTACCATGTAATTTGTTTGTGTTTTTCAGAGTGCCTCATTTCCACTTAAAACAATATTTAATTTGACAAAAATTAGAGCTATCTTACTTGAATCTTCCTCAGCTTCTTTTAAGATTTTCTCCGTGCATCTAAATTGAACTTATTTCTCTCAGACACAAACACAAAAATCCTAATCAATCTCATTTTCACTTTAAATTTTACCAAAGATTTTGTCTCCTGGACTAGGGGCAGATAAGATTTCCTAACATCTCAACCATCTGACATTCCCCACATCTGATTGTTTTACCCTCACTTGTTTTCCTGAGCTCCACAAGAAATTCCAGAGATTGTACTATGCTTCCATCAGCACAGAACAGTAGGCTAAAATGGCACTTAGCTGAAATTAGAATCAAAGCCACAAAAGCTAAAGGAAATTTTAGGTTAACGCTACCTTAGACAAATGAAATTAATTATATTGTTTTAACAGTCAGTGTAAGGCTATTAGGAGTATAATTTCAAATGCATTAACCTTTAACTTCTACTAACAACACATTTTAGAGAACTCAGTTTCAAAAACTCTGTCCCTTGCAAAAATTATACCAGGATCGCTAGTTTTTCAAAACAGAGTTTTCTACCTGGAGAGAGAAAAAAAACAATTCAAAAGAAATACACTGAAATTTCCAGATAGTACTGAAAATTCATAATCACATGGCATCAAAAAATGCCAGTCTTCCATTCTCGTAGCCTGTCTCCAAGGTTGATCAGATATATCATAAGGAGGTGGATTAAAAACATTGAGTATACTTTTTATTTGGAAATTTTACAATAATGTCTAAAAAGGAATCATGTCTTACATTGCAAAGATCAAAGACAGGTCTAAAGTCACTCTCCTTTCCTTAAGTCAACAATTTTTAATGGAGGATAACATAAAGACACTTGATTTGAGTCCAAGCCTCATTATTTTATCATTGCAGATAGTAAGCCTCAATTTTGTGACAAGCTTCTTTTGGGAGGTTATTTTGGTTTTCTTCATTTATCCTTAAATTTAATTTAACTATACATGTAACACATAATGTAATTTTCTGTGTTTTACAAGGCTGAGCAGTGAAAAGTTTCTACTTGCACTGTATGTGTTTAAGTCCACATCTTGTCACCTCTCATGAGCTCAGGAAGCTTCTTATTTGTAGTCTGTATTCCTTATATATTGCCGTAGTTTTATACTCGCTCAACAAAATATCAATAATGATTTTGTGAACTTGCATAAAGACTCCTACCACTGCACTTTCAACGTCTCATCCACCTGCTTTATGACTGAGAGCATCTTGACGCATCCAGTTTCCACCATGTGCTTTTTAGATTTCATTCTTTAATGAATGAAAATATCACCTCTGTGCTTGAGGACTGAGGTGATCTTGACTTTGGATGCAATCCACTTTTTTGGCCATTTTCCTTCCCTTCATTTGCAGCTTTCACAAATAACAGTGAGCATCAAAGATCTGCATCACAACACCGTCCCAACAGGATATGTTCATTGCTGGGCGCAAGTATGCCATTACAGAATTGATATTCAATTATTAGCATTTATGGTTTTTTTATTAATTCTCTTCAGACCCTTGTCATCTTTAAAGAGTCACAAAGTACCTCTGTAACAGTGTATTTGAGATTAAACGAAGATGGAACAGCTATATAGCATGACTGTAAGAGGAACATGAAAATATCTGTGACTGTGTAACATTAAAATTGATGCATTCAGAACAAAAAAAAGGAACTACAGACCTTGGTAGAAATGTTCAATAACTTTAAGATTCAAACAGACAAGTAAACAAATGAACACATAATGTCAAAGGGAAAAAGGAGATGTTGGATTTTGACCCTAAGCACCTGCAATAGATTGTTCTGCACAAATATCCCAGGCTTTTTACAAATCTGGAGCATTACATCAGAGTAGAGTGGGACCATGAGGATATTTACTCATGGTGCACCTTAGATGAAAGAAACAATTGCACGTGAACACACATGTGTGCATCTGAGTTCCATAAAAACACATGATTTTGTGGATTCGTAATGGTTGTTAGCAGCACAGTTTGCCAGCATAGATATAGTCATTATTTTTGTATGTTTTCTACTGGTAGCTCTAAATAAAGACTGTCAAATATACAAAGAAAGAAAACTAGTCCTCTAAAGCACAGGCATATATAGTCAAATTAAAGAGTTGTAAAATATTTCTGGAAAGAATAAAAATATATCACAACTTTATTTGCTCAACTTTTTTTTGTAAAGTGAAGTTAACGAAGGGAATTGAAATGTGCCAGAAACAAAATATAAGGAATTAGACTAATTTGGCATTTGAGATTAGCTCCAGAAACACCATCAACAAGAAAAATCAAATGTCCAAGGTCAGCAAATCTATACTATTACATGTTTGCTGGTTAACATCAACTGACCTTTTTAGTACAACAAATTATCTGATTTCATTTCAAGAGAGTGGGTGTTGGCAGTTGAAAGTTCACAGTGTTTTGCAATTTGTTAGAAAAAAATATTTTATTTCATCAGGAAAATATCTGTGAAATACAAAAATCAATAAAATATTAGTGGGTTTTTTTATTATTATTAATATGATTAAAAACACCACCTGGAAAGTTTTGTTTCTTTGTCATAGAAGTTTACAATAGAGTTCTGATCTCAGATGTCTGGGGAAAATTATATCATGGTGTACAGAAGCAAAACCAGGTCTGCAGATCTTTAATGTAGAAGTGTAACTGTGTTCAGATTAATTTATTCTTTTAAAAGATGCGAATATACAAGATGCTTTGTTAGTGCCACTAGAAAATTTAACTTGTCACTTTTCTACAGAATTCAAAAGATCTAAGATACCCAAATCACCCACAGGTTTAAGACATCATGTTGCAGCTTTTGGCACCTGCCTCCATTAAGTCTCTTGAGTTTAATGAGGTATGTCACACAAATCAAACTTCTTGTGTCGACCCCAAGTGGCAGCTGAAGTTGTAAGAAGCAAATGAAATGTAATGCTATTTATGAATTGGGTAAGAAATTATAATCTCACTACATAAATCAAAGGTATTTCATCTGGACCAATTGTTCAAGCTCCCTGGCAGTAAAATTCACTTCAGCAAAAGGAATTTGACTGCAAAACAACTGGGCTCTATGCTGAGCTCTTACTCCCCATTTGACACACACGCATGCACAAGCACACGCAAAAGAACTGAAAATGGCATGGATCTGAGCAGTCAATTATGTATGTGACTGATGAAATCATTTGTCTGGCCTTCCTGAAGCCAAAGGAAGAGCAGTTAGGCAGTCATACTTTACTGGACATCCCTATAGACACTTTCCTAGCCAACAGACCAAGCAGTAAACAGTGCACACAACTATGTGTAGTATCTTTCAGGTGTGGGACTGGTGATGTATGGAGGAATGGAGGCAAGGAAGTAGTAGATGAAGGCTACTTGTAATAAACCAAAATAGCTGAAATGCCCCAACTATCCATGGACTGAACAACTCTAGGCTACAGCAGTAGAAAAACTTCTAGAATTACGAAGACGTGAAATGGACTTCTCAGAGAGGCAGTAGGTAAGAGACTTTAGGTCAAAACTATAAAAGCAAACATTTAGTATAAAGAAGTTAATCCAATGTTTATATTTACTATCTCTTGAGTTCTAACATAAAAAAGGCAAAATGAATATAAAAACAAAGTCTTTATTTTGAACAGAATGCTACAGTAACTTTTAAATTATCTCAAAATATTGTTGAGTCCGAAAGCTTAGGAGAATTAAAAACAAATTATTATACATTCATACATACCAAGAAAACACCAAAGTACTGGAAAAACTGAAAATACAAAATGTTATTTTGTTACAACAAGAATAATCCTCATGTTTCAAATAATGTTGCAGGAAGAGGTGTTTCTCACACATTCCTCTGGTGTTTCTGACACTGCCAAGGAGATGATATCAGTGCAGGTAAATTAGTGATCTGATTCACTATAGTAATTCATATGATTTTTACATGGCTAAGCCAAATATAGCAGAATGACAGTCCATAAAATGAAGAGGAAAAACGTTCAAACATACCAGAAAAATTTAAAATAAAACAAAAAACCCAAGCCACTGAATTTAAAAACAAACAAACAAACAAACAAAACCAACAACAAACTTCAACCACAGTCCTACTACAATGCAATATGTATCAAGGGGAGTTGGGGGAAGGAGAGGGTGGGTGAAAGGAGAGAAGAAATCAGACAGCTCATTATTAAGTCGAAAGATTAATAAAAGCAGACCATATTTTATCAAAGTTTCACAGTTTATCAATCAATTTAAATGAGACTCTTTCCATTACAATGAGAACAGCCAGCCTGAAACTGTGACCACTGATTGATGGATTGGAAGTGGATTAATTTTAGGGTCGTAAGAAAAGAATGAAACTACCACTCCCCCTGATACTATTCTTCCCCTGAAGGATTGATAGATCTGCAGCAAAATAAAAAAAAAAAAAAAAAAAAAAAAAAAAGAGCAAGGAGATTGGGATCATGATTTTTTTGCAGAGCCAAAATATGTATCCTTGAGGAAAAGACAGTTTAATTTTTTTTATTTCCTGAGTAACTCACTCACTGATATTTATCACAAATATCTACAAGCCACAATACCATAGGGTTGTACACTCTGTTCCGTACATGTCAGTGATATACAGAGAAATTGTTTGTCATGGTAAACAGGTAAACCTGCAGTTTTCATTCTTTCTGTTTCCTGATATTCATTTTCCTTAAGAGAAAGAAAAAATATTAATAAAGAAAAATTAATAATTAATAAATAATAATAAAGATAGTAATAAACTGTATTCCTAAACAAAATTCACTATTAAAGATGTATCAGTGCTATGGAGAGCAGAGATGTATCAAAATACTGTAAATGAAGGTGTGACCCTCCACATAATTTTACAGATCTAGATATACTCATGCACAAATGTTTTGGACTGTCTATATACTGTCAGAACCTGAAACTGTACAACCAAATGGGTATTCCCAGTTGGGACTTTAGTCTTCACTAATAATACTTGATGCTCATTGACCACGTAATGGTCTTTTGGCAGCCTCCACTTATGCCCTTGTCTTCCATTGGCATTATGCCTGCTCACACATCTTTCTCCCTCTTTGACTAGTGCTCAGATCCCAAATGATGTTTAGTTTAGATGGAAAGCCTGCAGAATTCTACAAGTGACAGATTAGGCTCAGAAGCCAGCTGTTTGTGTATTTGAGTAGACAGCAGGAAATCTTTGGAAAAACTCATGGGTAAAAATCAGAGAGATATTGCTGGTGTTTTCAGACATTGTTTTTAATCTTCACTACTCCTATTGACAGGATGTTAATGGCTGTCCACAGAACACCAGCCAAATGACCACATATACCCACTTAGCCGCCAGGACTATGTTACTGTGGTCAATTGAACCACCTGGGCTGTCAAAGAATATATCCCTTTGGTAACTGCTGCTATGTACTTGTAATATATAAAGTCTTTTCCATGTTAGAGCTATCTTTAAATTTAGATTTGGTAGAGTTTCTTGAACATGCTAGTAGTTTAAAAATATAACCCGAAATTTGTTTACAGTTTTATTAAAGCATCCTTTCTCTGTTTATTACTTTTTCATATGCAATAGTGGAAATGAAAATCAAATATAACTGATGAAATAGAATAGATGCATTCTGTGATACTATGTTAAATATGTTTTTCAAATAATTTCCTTTTAATGATCAGAAATATGTCAAAAGATACAATTTTAGTGCTTAAAAAAACCCTCAGGTTTTTTCCCCAAATAGAAGCAAACAAAACTAGCTGTATTCAGACTCCTTTTATTTTAACTCTCAGAAAATATTCTAGTGGGTAATTTGCCATCTGAGATGGAATAATATTAAAGTAAAATAACCATATATATTTTACAAGTTAGAGATAAAAATACTTCTTGTAAATCTTCTGTTCCATCAAGCACATTTTTAAAATTAAAGTGTTGATTCAAACCATTCACAAATAGCCTTCAAAATAAACTCTTTTGTTTCAGGGAAGTCCCTGTGTCTTGGGAAGTTGTTATGAGCAAGATCAAGGGAACATGTTCAACATAATCCAGAGTGCCTCTTAACACCTAGCCTATGCTGTTAGCTTCCTCAATTTGATCCTAAGGACCATAAAATTTGGTATTTTCTTGAGGCTTTGACTGCAGAAGTATCTGTATTTCAATTTCTCTTTGTTTAAAGTGTAGTCATATTCCTCAAGCATGAAGGCTAAAAATAACACTACTTACATTTTTATTTGTCTTCTGGTTGCTTAAAGTTCATATTTTCAAAAGCTCATAACTTCTGAGGCACGACTCACTGAATTCATGGAGATGATGCTTCTGGTCCTAAAGAGGCTAACACCTTTAAAACTACACTAGCTGGTTATGTTGTAAATCTCAACCACACACAAGCAGTTAGTGTGATTGCAAATATTAATCCCTATTTAATAGTGAGTATTAAGGTTTCTTGCATATCTTCTTGGCTAACTGAATTTTAAAATTGCCTTTTATCTCTCCGAGAAGGAATAAAAATGAGGTGTAGTAGCACACACTCATAGAAAGAAATTAGTTACAGGCACACCCACACACTAGCATGTGGCAAGAGTTCAGTGCTACTGTCAGAAATATAGAACCATAGTCTACATGTACATTTTTAAGAAATAGAAGCGTGAATCCAATTGACTTTTTACTCAAGCCTCCTTTCTAGATCAAGTCAGTCCTGCTAGTGTGATCATGGTTCTTGAGAGAGAAAGAAACATATGTGGATACATGGTGACTTCTTACACTACTGTTGTTATGGTAGAATCGCAGCCAGAAGCAAACCTCAGTTGATAATAAGCTGAATTCTAACTACTAGCCTATTCCAGTAGCATTAAATTGCCACATTTTAATATCTGATCTGTTACATTTCTCATTTCCCTCTGAGCATTTTGTCTGATAGCATTCATTTAAGAGCACAGAGATGTTAAGAAAAAAACGTGAAAACAATGAAACCTAGATTTTACAAAACACCTGATTTTAAAAAACCCTGTCAAGATTAAAAGAAATTTTAAAATGAAGAAGTCTAAGAAACACCCTCCTATCAAGTGTTTGGGAATATTTCTATGAGGTATGAATTTCCCTCTGGGTGTGAGAAAAATTAGTCTGGAGAGAGCAGTAGTCCCTATATTCACTAGTAATTCAACACATAGTCCATGTCCTCATCATGCTTTTCAACTCCACTTCCCATTAATGCTGGAGCTGGTTTTGCCCAGTAATACCTATCCATGACATAAATAATTAGAAATAAGCTATTTTCTATTGACATGTTTTGTTCTTACTCTTTTATCTAGTGGATATCTTATGCCAATAGAGTAAAAGCAGGTGGTTGCTTTGGTTTTTTCTGGATAATAGTTATATGCATTTGAAATTCAGTGATGGTTTTTGTCAGATCTCCTGTAAATGAAATATCTTTTAATTGGGAGTGGAAAAGTGGCATTTCTTCTTTGCAAAATTACTTTCAGACAGTGTGTTTTAAAACGTACTTTAAAAAATAAGGAATACAAGTGCCTGCCTAGATAATATGCTATTATAACTGAAGGAAGACACACTGGCCTCCTACAAGCAATACATCACATTTCCCCAGAGTTCCCTCATTGAACTTACAAAAGTTCAGAGCAAGAACTCATATATTTACGTTCACTCATGTTGCACTGCTGCTCTAACCTTGCACAACATCCTGCCTTAGAGATGCACATGCAACTCAGCCATTTTCAGTCAGCGAGGAAAAATGAATTATGCTTACAGGTCACTGGGAGAGGAAAAGATCAAAGAGAAATAAAAACAAAATATATTGGTCTAAAACATGTCCTGAAAATGAGATAAAAATAGGGTAGAAACCAAACACAGAGATAATAGCTGACACAGCATTTCTAGTTTCAGAAGAGGAGAAAAGAGCCACTGCTATACAATAAGTCTAATTCTGGTCATCCAGTGCTTCACATCTCTAAATGGTATTGTGGATCTATTTGATGGAAGTTACATAATAAATAGCTTGGATACGGTGTTTATTTTGTGGGGGGTTTTTGGTTTTTTTCTTTTTTCTTTTTTAAAATTCCATTGTAAAGGCAGCCATAAACAACCCAAAATGTCAACTGAAGAGGTAAAATAGTAAAACAAGGATTAATATTCTGATAACTATCTATATCACTTATACTGTGTAAGTGCTCTGAAAAATAAATGCACTCTAAATAAGACCACTGCCAGTGAATGAGACACATCTTAGTTCAAGTCATTACGTTCTGTTAAGACAAATATGGTGACTAGTAGGTACTAAGACAAATGAAATATGGAGAACAAGAAAAAGAAAAGGAATCTGACAGTTGATAGAAGTAGGACAAATACTGTGACAAATCTGTCAAGTGCAGATACTGTCACAATGAGCTAAAATACAATGTTAAATGAGAAATGGAAATGAGACACCATTAAATCAAAATTGCAAGTGGAAGGGAAAAAAGAATATCTGGTACTCTGCCAAATGCAGCTTTCAGTTTTAGGAGGAGTATACATCAGACTCAGTCAGGACAGGGTCAAATATATCAAGCAGTTCACACAACTGCCAAAAAAAATTGGCATAATAGTAACTGTCAACATCAGCTTCAACTATATCATTAGATATCTGGATACATGCATATTATAGTCTTATGGCAAGACAGTAACATTACATTTAAGGTTGTACTGGACTTTTCATTTTAACAGGTTCATGTATACTTACAGACTGAAATTATTTTAATATTCATGTACGCACAAACATATCTTAAATTATAGTTCATGCTTATATTCCCACTGAAATAAAATTTCTGAAACATCTCTGTAAAGTGTCACTTTTGCTTTGGATGTTACACCACACAGAATGACATGAATTAAAGTACATATCTACTGCTAAAATCAGGATGCAGAAGGAAAGGATCAGAGAAAGCTGCAAAGAAAGCGAAAAGATATGTGAAGAAATGACAGTAAGAACAGAGCTACCACGTGGTAGTAAGAGTGGAAACACTGAAAAGCAGCAACAGTTTAGCCAAACTGTGAAACAAAACCCACAAATGACCTATTCTTATGGAGCAGAGGAAGTCACTGGAATTCAAGATCTCCTCAAGGTAAGCAGAAGAAGGGCATGAGAGCTGGGGAGAAGACCTAACAGTGGTACTATGACTGGGTGAGAAAGAGAAAAATGTCCTCAATGGACTATATGGAGAGTTTTAAATTTCCCTGATTAAGGAGGCTTTGTTGCTACTCTGCTTACTCATCTATTCTTGACAGGGTGGAACACTGATCACAAAAAAAATCACTACCTTTGGTTTGGCTGAAGCAGAAAAATATCTACTGGTACACTATGATCATGTTTGCTTAAAGCAAATTTTACATCTTTTAAACTAAGCATATAAAACAGAATCCAGATTCCAGATAGCAGTCTCATGAATCACAATGTCAACAGTAAAATATCTGGACTGGGAACAGGCAGCAGAAAAAAAGTATAAATTTACCCCTTACTGGCAGTCAGAAAATTAACTATCACATTTTCTTCAGTTTTCCATGCACTGATTTGTGATATTATGTGGGAGGTGCACAGAAATGCCACGTACAACATATGCACAAAGGACACTTCTCAGACCCCCTTCCTGAAAAAAAAAGCTGTCAAAGTAACTCTTATACAGAAAATACTCCAACTTCCAAGTTGCTGAGTTCATCTTCATTTCATGACCTTCTGGTGTTCCCCACCAACGAGTTGCTTGCACACATGACTTTTTTCCTCTGAAAGTAAAAGCACATGCAGAATGCCTCTAGTGTTGTCATTCTCACTTGAACTTACACTTAGTATTAGATTAGCTTAAAAAATTAAAACATTGCAAGCTTAAAAAAAAGACTAAATTTATAATTACACAACTGGAAACAAAATTACAAGAGAGAAATGAGAAAGAACAAAATATGTCCTCTGATTATACCTAAAATTTTTAACTAATTTCTTCTAAGATGTTTGAAAAATGTTACAGATATTAAATATACAGAAGCCAATGAAATGGGATGGTTCTTCCTGAACTCTCTTCCTTACAGGTAAATCGGAAAGCTAGCCTGGCTGACAGCAGCCAGGTACCCCAGTTCATATCCTCTTTCTGTCAGCCCTTCAAGACAAAATTCTTCTCCTCTTTACACCTCTTTGAATTCCAAACTTGATTTCTGGTCCTTTTACCAGTGGACTGATATTTCATTAGAGGAAATGTGGTTGAACATCTCTACAACTCACTCCCTTTACTGTAAACAAAAGCAAAGCAAGAAGACCACAGCTCTTCCCATGGCTTCTTAAGCCAGCCATCCTAATTTTTTCCTTTAATCAGGTTGTTTCTTCTATTTTAAATAGGTTTCTTGCTGGTCAAAACGTTTTCAAGGCTGTCATAATATTTTTATCAGTGTTATGTCGCAAGGAATATTTACTGTATGTACAGCTTTATCAAAACTGCAGTCTTTGGTTTGGAGAGATGCTCATGCTTTTGGAGATGGATGTCATTTTAATAGAGGGCATCCCCACGCCCCAGACATAAGAACACAAACACGTGTACATGTACTTATAATATTTTATGGCCCTATAGAGTCACACTGTGGAATAAAACTACTGCTTTTGCAGATATCCAAGTAAAAACTTTGTGCTGAAAACCAAACAGCCTCCTTGATACACTCTGCATAACACAGAAGAAAAGAAAAAGAGCAAGAGAGACAGAAATTAGTGCTTGAAATTGGTGAAGCGTCTGTATTGCAAAGACAACAGAAGAGTAAAGGGATATGGCTGTTTTCCTTTTCATATGCAGGAAGAAATACATGTTAAGATGTTAGCATGAGTCAGTGGGAGATCAAGCACAGTTGAACTCAGCAAAATCTTTTTTCTCTTCAGTCAACATATATATATATAAATATGCATATAAATATATATATTAACCATAAGTTAGAAAGCAGGAAGTTAGACAAAATACAACGTCACTTTCTACAGCCTAGGATTCTACCAATTTCTATTCCACACAGTAAATGTAAAGAATTTTTAGATGCAAAATATGTTTTGCAATCTTGCAAATACTTCTAGCTGTTATCTATACTAGAAAAGATAGTACCTCTTATGCTATAAAGGAACATCATTATCGTAGCTTCCTGAATGCTGGGACAATAGTACTGGCAGTGCAGATATCTTGACAACATGTGAACAACAGTTGTCTGATGAAGAATTCGTGAGCTGCTTTTTTGCTTGTGGTGGTAAGAATGTCAAGGGTGATTTTTGATACAGTACAACTTCATGCCACTTTTTCTGATCACTCCTTTATTGGAGGAAGCAACTGAACTGACATTGGGTAGTAGAATGTACCCTTGATGACCGCAACATGAAAGGAAATTTTATATATCAAACATGCATACACAATGGGAAAATAAATTTTAAAAAACTATATAGGGCCAAAAATAGAAGTATCACTTAACAAGACAATTGGCAAAAAGGAGAAGAATCTAGAATAAAATATGTTTATCCACTTTAAAGGAAGAAACACCTTTTGAATTGTCATTTTTTCTTAATGATGCAGTATCAGACATTGTGTACAAATAATTAACTACCACATTCACTTTCCAAGAAAGCATCAATTCTCTCATTAAAATGATATTTTGTTGTACTTGTTCTTCCTGCTTGTTGAAAAAAAAAAAAGATTCAAAAACCAGGTACTATTGTGCACATCATGTAAAAGGACACCAAACCCATTTTATCAATTCTTCTCCAGATTGCTACTCATTGTAGCAAGCTGGCTCAAACGCCATGTTGATCAAAATCCTAGTTCTGTTGCATGATAACAACAGGTGAGAAAAAACACAGGCCTACATAGTAATCAAAGTATAAAAAGTTCTCACCTAATAAATCTCTCATGTCATAGAGCATTTTACCTCTATCATATATAGGCATTCACATCATCTCTGCCAGAATCTCTGCAGTTCCTTTAATGATTTGCTGAGATTTTGTTAAAACCTTTCTTTCTAGGCTGCAAGAAAATATTCTGCTGCGCTCATATGACAAAGAGTAGCACTTGGCTTTTATGTGCTACCGCTCCATAGATCTCCAGATGCTTCACAGAACATTGCGAACTGAAGAAACACTAAAGAGAGCTGCTTGAAGTCATGAGGCTAGCTACTGAAAAAATCTGAAAGAAAACTTGGGTCTCCTGAGCTCCAGTAAAATGCTCCAAGTACAAGGTCACACTGCATCTTCAGTTTCAGTCCTCTTCACAAATAGTTGTGAATTTGGTTTGCTCCCACCATTGAATCAGAGTGTAAGATATGAGAACAGACTCCCACATAACTAAATACGGCCATCTCTTCAACAGAGCACTATTATAACCTGACATAAAGCTGGATAGTAACAATTGTGCATGAATTTTCTCATCGTGGTCACTCCAGTACACATCCTGCACAAAATATATAATCCTAACACAGAGCAATAATGAAAGAATTAAATGGGAGACAGAGAGACATTCAAAAAATGTGAACAACTATAAAACCACCCTAAAAAATACTCAGAATGGAAGATAATTCCTCCACAACAGCCAACACAAGAAATGTTTTGGTGTCTGTATCTTACCCCACATATATCCAGGAAGGAATGAACAGAGCAGTAAAACATAAGGTTATATGTAAAAAGGCTATCAGCCCATCCAGCCTCTTGTTCACAGGAAATGTTTATATGAAAAAACTTCATAGTAATTATCGATTGAAAAATTAGAGCAAATTTACTGTCTTGAAGAAGTCTCCCAAATCCCACAGCCAGTTGCAGACAGCCAGAGTTAGGGATGTCTCAGCAGTGACCCCATTTAGACAAAAGTGGTAAGTTAAAGGTGCTTTATAGAATTTAACTGTATTTAAACTTCTCAGTATTTCATCATAGTTTGTTCAGAGTGGAGAAGAAGTCATATTTTCATTTAGTAAACATTCACTATTTGATCCACACACACAAAATGAATCTGCAATTTAGTTCTGTGTACAAAAAGATTATATGCTGTTGCCTTTTTGTTGACAGAATGATATGAGCAAAATTACATTCTGTTGACAAAAATGAAATTAAACTTAGTTGTCAAATACTTTGTGAAATGAATATATAATAAAACATTCATGGAAGAAGAGGATTGGCAGCTATTGAAAGCTCCTTATGAAAGCAGGATACTTTAACTCATAGTTAATTTTCACTACTCTATAGGATCTCACAGAACTCCCTCAATTCAGAATATCCTTTGGTAAGATTATTTAGTAATAGTCTTCATACTGGGTAAGGAGGCAGAAAATTTAAGCCTGGCCATAATAACATAATTTTAGGTTTTGGCAACAAAATTTCAAAGTGTAGTCAGGCCTTCATATCTAACATCAAAGATCTGCAGGTGGGTGAAAAAAAAAAAAAAATCAATTACTTCCATTTTAAACCAAAAGAAAAGGTGATCCATTGGCTGTGTCTCCCTGCAAGTGTCCTTGTAACACACAGCAGGTAGGTAGCTAGCTACACCCAGCCATCTGAAGCTTCTCTGTCTTTGACTTTTAAGATTCTTCAGTGAAACTGCAAATGGACACATCAGCACACTATTTTAAATCTCATCAATTTCATCCGCTTCAGTAGGTTTAACTCTCTGTTAAGCCAATTAAATTGTCACTGTTGCATTCAGTGCTAGAGCAAGTCTGTTCCACCTTGTTAATTTAACAAGTTTTATATACTAAACCCAAGGATTAGTTAACATTGCATCGATCACTCTCTTTCTCAGCAAGTCACCAATTTTGGCAAACATTTCAATACTCATTATTTTTTTCCTATATTCTAAGGACATAACTCTGCCCTACAGAAGAAAGTTAAAAATTTGGAATATCTTTTCAAAATGTAGCCCCAGTCCTGTAGCCTCTGCTCAGACTTCTGAAATCAACAGATCTTTTGCCTGAGTGAAAAGTGTCAAAATAAGGCCTTGTAAAACGATCATAAATTGAATAACCTCTTTAGGTTTGGTCTGCAGGTGTTTTTTATAGACATGGCTATGGATGAGGTTCTAATTATAGAAGATACAAGAAAACTGAGGGGGTGGAAGAAGACTGAGATAATCTTTAAAAGCCTTTATATACATAGAAACTCTTTGCAGCTTATGGTAGTAAATCTACAGCCAGGTAATTCTTTCAGCCATAAACTGCTATATTCATTGTGACCACTTGGGACACTGTAGCATATCTATTGCTAAAAGTAATTTGGATATGACACTCCGAGGTGATCCATCCCCTGGAAACATACTAGGCTCCCATTAACTCTGCTTGTTGTAAAGTAGTCACGGCAGCTTGATAGCCACACGCCTTTGGGAAGGCCTGACATTGTACCCAGGAGAACAGAAAGTACACTCACTGGCATTATTATGCATGATAGAGCATACACATATCAAGCTATAGAGCTATTTTAAAAATATGAAAACCAGAAAAAATTAAAATCTAGACTTTTCCTGTGATAATACCAATGTTCCGTCTTAGTACATTTCTAGTGGTTCATTGCTGGATTATTTCATAGTCTCCTTCAAAAATGATAATACACACACGTTTGGCCAATGGCTAACTCCATATGAAACTTTTGTTATTTAAAGTCCATGAACAGAACAGACCTGTGTAACTACATTATTGAAACTAGATATGGTATTTACAAGAACAAACATGCTTTCCAGAGCTCTGTACAATTGAAACACATTTTCAGCAACTACATGGACCAAAAATAAAAATGCATGTATGCACATACATATGGTTTTTTATTCATACAGCATTGTGTTGTTAACTTAAAATTCAACAGGTAAAAACCAAAACTGTTAAATATCTCCTAAGTAATATTGCACATGACATTTCTTAATTTTTTCCTCTTCCAGTGTAAAAATCTCTATATACAGTGCAGCTAATTCAGCATTACATAGGGATGAGTTAACTGACAGCAAATACTCCTTCTCTTTGCACCTTCTCTTTCTTTCAGACATATTGCACATATTCTTTAAATTATTTCCTGATGTCATCTGACTGTTATGAGACATATTTTCTGTCTCTAGTGAATCATTATTTTGCTACTCCAAGCATATATGAAATACAGAAATACAGTATCACATGTTGAAATAATTATTTCCTTAAGAACAATTCAAAACAGTCACAAAGGCTGAGAAAAGCTATCTCTTTTCCTGTTAAGTTCAGACAAGTTTACCAGGTGTGCTAACAGTTGTCTTTTACTTAAAGAAACATGCACTTATTACCTTGCATGTGATGCAAAATGTTACCCATATAGTAATTTTCTCATTCAGACAAGCTCTTGAATAAATTCACTGAAAGTTTTTATTTAAATTGACTGAAGTCACTGTACTTTGCTTGAGACTGTAAAACTATCATGTAGAGCCAAATGCAATGTAACATTAGCGATGTGTAAGTTTCCCAGGCAGTTCTGCCAAAGTACCGTGATTATCTTAACCACCTGCTATTTTGCCTGGGACATTAAGTGAGCCAAAGGCCTTAACCATGCCAGGTGGTGCATTCATTTTGAGGAGGAAGCAGAAGTCCTATATAGAGGATTCCCATAAATTTGATGCGGTGCCAAAAGAGAGAACAGCAAGATACAAGTTTGACCAAAATATGTATGTTTTATGGAGAAAGAACCAAATTTAAAAAAAAAAACAAAAAACAAAAAACAAAACAAAAAAAAAAAAACAAACAAAAAACACAAAAACAAAAAACAAACAAAAAAAAAACAAACAAAAAACACCCAAAACAAAACAAAAACCAAAAAACAAACAAACAAAAAAAAACCACAAAAAAACCACCAAACACTTTCCCACACAACAGAAAAGACTGGATATGCAGTAAGAAACCTTAAAATTGTTTTCAATCTAAATTAATATAAGAAGCTGAGATAAACTCTGAAAATTTACTACATCTAATAAAATGCAATAAAAGATTACTTAAGAATACCAAGGACTGTGACAGATCCCTGAGAGGGTATGAGACATGGTTCTTTAAATTATCAGTCAAAAATCGTACTATAAAATACTGGTCAACTGTTTGAAGAATAAAATAAAAAATACTCCTTTTCAGCCATTCTCCTGTTCATTCTCCTTACCAGAAACCCACAACTTTCCTTCAACTAAGCTGCAAAAATTAAAGATAACACGGGTATATTTAGACAACACAGATCTATTAGACATTTCTAATAGGATGCTACTATTTGTGCAATAACTTCAAGCCTCCTCAAGCTCACTATATAAGCTTGCAAATTAGTTTTACTTTGTAGTATCCCTCATGTATTTTGGTGGCACAGAGTTTATGCTTAGTTTTACTTTTTTTTTTTTTTTGCAAATGCAAGACACATACGTTACAAATGCATACCCAGTTTCTAAAAACAGATGGAATTTTGTATGTCATAAGAAGCACAGATTAGAAGCAACTTGACAAACTTCAATAAATAATTGAACACTGTGGATAACCAGATAAACGGAGAAAAAGTAAATGAAAGAGCAACAGCAAGCAGAATCAGTGCTTCAGAGAGGTTGCATAAAAGCTTAGAGTAAAGGAATAAATGACAAGGATCAAGAATGCTCTGATAAAAATGAATGAAAAATAAAGCACAGGGTGAAATGATAAATAATATATGATTTTACAAACACATAAAGAGGAAGAAGTTGGCAAGGGAGACTGTGGATTGCTTGAGGGAAGGTGAAGGAACAAAGCATCAGAAAATGTAAATATTGCTGGGAAAATGAATGCTAGAATGAGAGAAAGATTTTCAAGGTGAAAGGAAATAACAACTAGAAACAGAATTAAAGGGTGTACTAGAACAAATGTGGAAGTAAAAAAGGAAACACTTGGTGTAATTGAAAACACAAACTATCTCAGTAACTAGGAGACATAGCATCCCAAAACTGAAAACCAAAGATCAGGTGAGAGAAACGTTCCCCAAAAAAACCCCACCCAAATCAGGAATTAGAGACCTTGTGTTTATTTACTATCATAAAAGGCAGAGTTATATCCTGCTCCATAAGCATGGCTGGATCTGCAGTAGCTTAAGGAAATGCATCCAGTCAAAATACTTAGATTTTCAAGTAACAAAATTAAGGATTATTACTGAAGATGGATCAAAATGACATAAAACAAGGAATTAGAACAGGCTTGAATTTGGTTGGTTTAAACTGGAGTAACTATTATCTTCTGCAAAGCTATTCTGATCTATCTAGAGTTTGAATTCCTTCCTGAGACTTAAAATCTGGTTTCAAATCTGCTTACTACCTTTGATGTCTTGCATTGCTGCGACTTAATTTTTCAGCCTCTTAATTAAAAAAAAAAAAAAAGATAAAATAATAGAAAGCACAACAAAACAATCTCCATTATTCCTAACCTCATGCAAAGCCTTCTGCATGATGAAGATTTCCATTTTGATCAGAGGTCACAAGAACACCAGCCAGAAATTATTTCAGACTGCTGAGCCATGATTCGCTCAAGGACACTTACAAATTTTTCCCACCATTTGGACTGTAGATTTGCTCCCACAGATATACACAGACCCCATACAGTTCCTTCACCCAAGACACCTTAATTAACTGTTCTGCTACCACTAACTGAAGTCTTATTATTCCTGAGACACCCTCTTTTTGGAGTGCTCATGCTTGGCCTTCATAAGAACCTTAGTGAAAAGTCTTTTCAGGAATATGGTTCATGCTACCACTAGAAACTTCATCAGGAATGCACCCAATTGTATCTTCCCTAGTTTTTAATGGGGGTTAAATCTGCCTCTTACTTGAGAAGGAGGGTATGAAATAATATCAAGGCCACCACAGTAATGATTTTACTTTCATGTACATCTTTTTACTTTCATGTACACCTGGGATTGTTGTAGTAAAGAAAAAGGGAGCCATTGTAAACCACAATAGAAGGGACCATTTTGCATTTTGCCACCAAAAATTGAATCAGTATTCTGAAGCCAGGTGACCACACTGATTGTTAATCAGTACATTCTTCTAGGTAATAGACAAAAGAGGTGCCCAGAAGAAACTAATTTTGCACTCCTTACTGTATCACTTATCATGACGGAAGAGGCACTAATTGTGCAATTCTTGCAGAAAAACATTGAGTTTGTTTGAGAGGATGTATTCTTCCTGTCACTAACACGAAGGTAATCATAGGAAGTATTATCGTTATAAGGATGTCATGGCTTTTAGCATGAATATACGGAGAGATACGGAGAGGTTTTATAATAACGCATGTTCACATCTTGACTTCAAGGATACTCAGAATACCAAGAAAGCTTCCACAGATCTGTAAACTACTTTCCTCCACTAACTGTCATGAGCTGTAGTCACATCTAAAATATGTGCAGATAATTAGGATTTTTTCTGAAGATAAGTAGATCTGGGGGTAAAAAATTCATGATTACTCTTCATTTCATGGGCTACCAAGAGTCTGCATTGGTTATAAGTCCTTATCTTTTTATGGTATTACCTTTCAACTGCACAGCTTTCAATAAGTTAGGTTTCTTAGCTGCTGTTAAGATATGTATCTCTCCTCAGGGAATAATAGAAAAGATTGAAATTATCAAGATTGAGTTACAGTGTTTGAGCTAAATGCACTCAACTCATTTTAAAAGTAAAATGGTTGGTATTTTCAGAAAGTTCAAAGCAAGTTTGGAGGGTCTTTTGCCAACAGTTGTACATTTGCTTAAACATTTCACTTCCAAGATACTCTTCTTGGGTTATAAATTGTACCCAGCTTTCAAAGAAGTGGGAGAAGTTGAAGAGAAGCAACAAAAGGAGAGAGGGAAAGAAATATCTTTAGTATCCAAGAGTCTCATGCAATCCTGGTTCCGATGAATTTGATTAGGAAGTGTAACAGACCTCTGTATGTGACTATTATTTTAGAAAGGTTCATTTTTAAAAGGCAGAAAAATTTTACATAAGCAGTATGTACAACCTTTATCTATGAATGTATGATGTGATAGATCTGTTCCATTATAGAGCAGCTTAACAATCAATTTTTTCCATAAACAAATGTGACCTCTCACAAGGTGCATTTGATTGCACAGTAATCCAGCAATTTTTAAAAAAACTGTAGTATGTGTTTTTCAGTATATTTGGGGATAAATAGCAAAGGGTAAAGAAAGCTTTTGAAGTACTACCACAACATATTGTTTCAAAAGGATGGACTCCTAGAGGAACTGACTCAGATAAGTACTCACACTGTGGAAGAAACACATTTTAATGAATGATCTCAGTGCAGAAGAAATGTGCTGCAATAGGATAGATTTTTTTCATTACTATACTGTATTAAGTGTATTTCAGTTTAGGATTCGAGAGGTTTATTCTTGTAAAAAAAATCTTTACCTTATCAGGTGAAACGATTAATATAATTAAAATTAGGCTCTTGTATCACACTGTACATTCATTTTCTCAATTGAGTTTTAACATAAACCAGCCCAAGATTTTAAAGGATTCACATTAATTCAACTCAAATAGTTGTTTGCAGTGGCAAAGAAATATTGCTGGACCCACTAGTGCTACCGCAGACAAGCTTTTGCCAAGAAAAGTTGGACCGGGTGATCCTTGAGGTCCCTTCCAAACCGGTA
This sequence comes from Strix aluco, assembly GCF_031877795.1. Taxonomy (NCBI): domain Eukaryota; kingdom Metazoa; phylum Chordata; class Aves; order Strigiformes; family Strigidae; genus Strix; species Strix aluco. The sequence continues at coordinate 21,514,261 of NC_133971.1, forward strand.
TTCTGAGTCTATTATTCTATAAGGTGATGTATCAATTCAGTTCTTTTTTGAAGAAGTTTTTTCAGAACTTTTTTTAAGACTGTAACACCCCCAGAAGATGTTTTTTTTAAGGACTCCTGGTCTGTGAAGTCCAATACACATAACTTCTGTTAGTGTCCACTCCATACATATTTTACACACATACACGCATGCTTTCCTTTTGGGTGGGGAGTTCAAAACTCAAGTGTTTGAAGGATGAGAGATGGTAAAGACAGTTCTATTATAGAGACTATGAAGCAGTGTGACAAATATACAGCCTCCAAGGCTCACATGCTCAGGAGCCTTCATACTTCTTCTCCCAGAGTTCTTCACAATTAAGAGAACAAAGAGTTCAAGGAAATTTGTGGCATATGGCATTTTTTGAGAACATGGTGATTTTTCACTTTACTATAAATTTCACCTCCTCTCTAAATGCTGGCTTTCACTATAGTTTTCTGCCATTGTGTTTTCAATGAAAATATCTTTCACTTACCTTTCCTGCTCCTTTTCCAAGAGTTGGACAGCACTTTAGTTTTCATGTTTACGATTTCAGGAAGCAGTTGGTGTAGGGAATAACTCAAATGCTAGGAAATGCTAGAATTGAAGCTGACCATGGTCTTAACTGTAGTCCTGCCATGAGACATTTCTTGCTACACACTTCGGTGGAATAACTCAAAGAATCAACTTGGAAGAGCAAGAGGCTCTAATCCTGGAATTAAGCTAGGGGGTGACAGTGATATCCGAGAGGACTAGAAATGATTGATGTGCTTAGTGAAGCATAAATAATTAGAGATTTTAGCCTCTTGTTCTTTTAGGATTTTACTAAATACACTCTTAGTAGAGACAGTATCAGAGGGGGCACTGGCAAATGTTGATGTTGGCAGTTTTGTCTTTAAGTTATTCTAAATTTAATGTAATTATATGGGTTTTCTCATTTATTTTTCTTTTTTCATGGGAATAGCTGCCAAAATCCAGATGTAACTCAAGGTGCCAAGAACATAAGCCCTTGTCTCAATCCCTCCTTACTCTCCTTCTAGTTGTCCACCTCTGCTCACTCTGAAATTTCTCTTGTTTCCAGGGCAAGGATAGATGGATACCTACAATGTGTGTTGTGACTTCTATGTCTTACCTTTTCTATAGCCTGTATGATAACAACACTTCAAAAGTATCGATTCAACCTGATATAACTATTCAGTTTCTGTTGGTTTTACCAGTAAAATTAAAGTCAATCACATATACTCTGGTATCTCCATTTTGCTGCTGAATGAATCTAGAGTTTCTAATGAAAAAATATGTACTAATTTAGTCAAAGAACAATGCACAGGAAGGAACTATTGGGAAAAAATGTTTCTACAAGAAACTTATAAAACTACTTTTTTTAGCCTTATTGTTCTGTTCTGATAGCTTATATACAATATTTTATACCGAGATACATGTCAATTTGAGTTACTCTAAATTTTAACAGAAAACATAGAAATACAGAGCTTGAAGGGATCCAAGAGAGACATACTTCTGTTCTGAGACAAAATTAGATATGACCGAAATAATCTCTCCCAATCAGTTTTGCCATCTGAGTCATTTTCCCTTTAAGAATGCCTCAGAGTTACTTTTCCTTTCTGGGCTTTAAAAATAAATAAATAAAGAGCAGAGAGACAGAAAGCATTGGAAGAAAAATACATTCCCCAATTTTTAATAGAGAATGGAGAAAAGATAACAACCAAGATTTGATGCAAGTACTCCCTGCCTATTTTCCTTTCCTTTCAAACAAACAATGTGGGCCAGGGTGAAATCCAAATTACCTATTTAAGGAGAACTCTCTAGAGACTCAATCAACTATAAAAATCTTAGGGATTTGAAAGAAATAGAGCTAGAATAACATAAATAGTTTACAGAACAAACATGTAATTTTGCTTTTAAAATTGTCTGCATATAGTGATTAGTTCTTCACAGCCAAAATATTGAATATAGTAGAACTTACATTATAAGCTTATTTATAGAGGAAAGGTGAATCTTTAGAGGATGATAATCACATAAGGAGAAATCAAGATTATTTAATATGTTTTGTAAAAGAAAATTGGGCTAAAGATGCTATGTTACAAAGTCTGTAGAAAAAAAAAAATCAGGATATTACTTAAAATATGGCTATTATTCTTTAGCAATGATAAGCCAGAAGCAAAAAAAAAGCTTAAATGCAGGCCTTGTTCCAGAAGACTGCAAAGTGAGTTAAACTATATACAGTGACATGGGAAGGGGAGGAGAGGAAAGAAACTTTCAAAACTGCTGAGATGTAGGACTTTTGGACTTTTACATTTTTTCTTTTTTTTTTTTTTTTTTACATATACAGAGATCTGCATAAAAAGAGTATACATACAAATAACATAAAGACTACAGAAGAGTACATTTGTTCTAAAAGAGAGGACTATATGAAAGAAATTAGTAGAGTTTGCAGTTGGAGTAATTTCAAGTAGGAATTTTCTTTGTTAAATGCAGCTTTGAAAAATAACTGCCCAAAATACCACTATTTTATCAGAGCCACTGCAACTTACAGAGAAGAGATATATACATACAGATGCATCCTTTCTTTACAGTTGAGAAGTTTTCACTTGCTGTTTTTTCTCTGTCATTAAGTACAGTTCCTGGTATGAAAAAAACAACTCCAAGGTACAACAGCCTTCATCTATCCATCTTAACAGTTACTGAGTCCTTTAAGACACTTACAAAACCCCCAGGGAGACTGAAGGTGAAAGCAGCTTTCTATTTCTCCTAACAGCTGGCAGTACTGCTGCAATAGGCCAAATTCACAGGTTCAAGGGCATTTCCAGATCCTGGCCACATCAGAGAGGAGCAGGGCTCTACAGGCATTTCTCAGACAACGCAATACATATACTCTCCCATCCCAGGTGGAAATACATATCCTAGTTTTTGAAAGATCTTTTTCCTTTCTAAAGACAAAATGTATTGCACCTAAAGGTCACTGAATTAGGTTAGTACAGTGAGCAAAACAGTAATAAATGCTAAGTCATGCCAGAGATGTCCAAGTGAGTGGCTAATTACTGCACACTCTGCTCTTTTGAGCCTCACATTTAGCAAAGCTACAGTGGTTTACTACCTCACTGCTGCCAAAAACAATTACCAAAGACAATTTCGTGCATGGACAACACTGATCTTACCCTCCCCACACACAGTATTTAAACTGGAACTGACATCTTTCTCAGCCTTCTCAAATGCAGATTAATAAATGAACACAAGGATTTAGCTCCACTTTATGGGGAATTTTGTTGTTTTGTTGCTTTTTCTTTGCCCTCCTTTTGACTGGGATAGAACTAATGACAAGCATTAGAGGGGCCCTGCCTCCAGACAGCTGGAGGAAGGGAACAACAGGGTTTATTAGACAGTGTGGATTCGATGACCTGGCACATCTGAGCCCAGGAGTATAAGGCTCTGGTGGAAAACAGTGCACAGTGTACCCTAATGCCATCCATCTATAAAGGGACAGAACTCATCTGTATTTCTGGAGTGACAGGGAGATCCCAACAGCTGACTGTACTGGAGGCCAAAGTGAGCCTAGCTGGGAATGAGTGACAAAAGCACCCCATTGTGATTGGCCCAGAGGCTTCGTGCATCCTCGACAGACTACCTCAGGAGACAATATTTCAAGGACCCAAAGGGTTACCAGTGGGCAGAGTGTAGGCCACAGTTTGCTTTCAGCTGGAGGAATATCCAGTACACAGGGAATCAGCTGCTCCAAGGGATGAAATGTTGGAGCCCCACACTGGATGCCAAAAAGGACTGTCATGGTTTAAACCTGGTGAGCAGTAAAACACCATGCAGCTTCTCACTCACCCTCCCCCATCCCAGGGGATGGGGGAGGTTATTGGAGGGGTAAAAGTAAGGAGACTCATAGGTTGAGATAAAAACAGTGTAATAATTGAAATAAAATCAAATTAAAATAATAATGATGGCAATAATAGAATATACAAATGAGTGATGCACAACCTGATCGCTCACCACTCACTAACCAATGCCCAGACCATTCCTGGCTAGTGATCCCAGAGGAGACAAAATCCCCAAACCGTAATCCCAGAAGTGAGAGACCTTCCCAGCCAACCCACATCTATATACTGAGCATGATGTTACATGATATAGAATATTCCATTGGTCAGTTTGGGTCCGGTGTTCTGACTCTGCTCCTTCCCAGCTTCTTGTACACCTGCACACTGGCAGGACGTGGGGAGTTGGAAAGTCCTTGATCTCTTAGTAAGTGAAAACATCAGTATATCATCAACATTCTTCTCATCCCAAATCCCATACTGAATCAAAAACACAGCACTATTTTAGCTATTAGGAAGAAAAATTAGCTCTATCCCAGCTGAAACCAGGACATTTTTCAAGAGGGATACAGAGATGTAATCACAGAATAACTATATGGCTAACCAGGTGTTTTAGAACTATAGTAAAGTTTAACTATTGGAACACAAAATGGTTAGGAGGGAGCATAATCCTTTCCACTTAAATAAACTGACAACTAAGCAACACCCTTTAGTGAAAGAGCATACAAGAAACATACTGCAAATTTTTATAACAATTCAGTGAGAACATCTTTCATGACTCAGAGGTTACAAAGAATAAAATCTTCCCATAACCATGCTTAATCAATAAACCGAAGCATAAAACTCTATGCTGAGCATAATGGGAAGATTAGCTGGCCATAATGATGATGATGTTACTTTTCTTTCTGCCTCATCCTTAAATAAATATATAAGATACCATCAGATTTGTTTTCATTACTGAGCCGTAATATAAGAGGAAGGAGGGGGAAGCTGAAGCAGAAGGGCAAAAAACAAATATATATTATTACTCTAATCTTTAACAGAAACTAGGATGTGGTTCAGACAGTTGGTTTGATCTGTTAGAGGCACAACAACCTGATATAAAGTTTAGATATCTCAACACCCATACAGAACTGAGAAACATTGTTTTGTTTCTATTCTATTTACGCTCTCATCAATGAATTGCAATGTCTTCCATTACATAAATATGTAGCTATCATGTGTGTCTATAAATGTCTATAGAGACAGCGGTCCTTCATGTTTTTTAAATTTGCACACAATTAGAATTTAGTTTAATAGAAGGTGTAAGAAGTGTTCACTGATTATGAAATCAAGATCTATTTTTATCAATTCAGTGTACTGATATCAGTTTCTTTAATGATGAAATAATAAGCTTTTAATTGTTATATTTTAGAATTTAAAATCTGTGGGTACACTAATTGGACATCTTTGCATATTTCAGAATATCTGTAAAAATAAAACAGAAGTGCTAAATATATATTCTTTCAGTATGCTTCAAGTATCTTGATTTTTTTTCCCTAAAATATTATGTAATTATGAATACAACTGCTAACTTCAGTAATGGTAACACTGTCTAAGGTCTACCTCAGCCAGACTTTATGTTGTGTAAAAGATTCCTAAGAATAACGTTACACATAAATGTTCACTTTATTGCATTCACTGTAGTTTACACAGGCAGTTGAATTCAGTATAATTTCTGTAGCTGTTTTTGTTCTTAGGTATAAAGTACCAGTATAGATACAAACTTGTGAAATTTAGCTCAGTCTATTTTAACAGGATTCTGGACACCAGTTACCACACCAGAAAGCTAAGTTCAGTCACAAAAGAAATACTATCACATTGAACACAGGTCAGAATACCATTTATTTCCATTTAAACAAAGAGCATCACATCAACAGGTTAGAACACATAATTATTTAGAATGACAACTTACAGGTAAGAATTTTAACAAAAACAAATAAACAAAAAAAAGTCACCAAACTTGGTTAAACACAGCCAGTCAGGAATTCAAACTGCAAGTTATATATTACCCCATTTATACTATACAACACCTATCACATTATCAGCAGATATGTAGTCTCAAGAGACAGCCCCAACCTTTAAAAACTTCAGAATAATTTTTAAAAGAGGTTGAAACAAATATCAGAACAAAGACACCACCATGCATAATGCCTTATCAGTGGTGACTTTCATTGTGATAGGAGAGAAAAATGGTACTACGTCAATGATAGCATGGAAGACAAGCCCTCAGAATCAAAACTATTTAAGTGTTTTACAACTCTGACCAAGTATCTCAAACTCTACCCAGGTATCTGTCAATAGATGAGACTACAGAGCAAACTGGTTGCCATCCTGACAGTATGTCAAGTCCTGCTTGAATGAGGGAGACAAGTGACTCAGATTTGTAAATCCCCAACCCAGTGAACAATGGTGAGCCAAGTCTCAAAGTCCAGACATTCATTACCTTCCCACAATGTACTATTTGGATACAAGATAATTGGCTAAGTATATCACGAGTTATGGCAAGCAATATAGTATGCCTTGCATTACTTAATGGTAGTGAGGGAAAAGGGGAAAAAGAAAAGGAGAGAGAGAGAAAGAGAGAATAGAGAGATTACCAGTCCGGGTTCCTCCATTGGTCCCGTCCGAGTTCGTCAGGGATGCACCCGCCTTCTTCACTTCTTCATGTCTTCTTTTTTCTTTTCTCTCTTTCACTCCTCACCCCCCCTCAATTTATACCTACTTTCCTTGGGTCCATTCCCTAGGTCAACCCACATACCTATGTATCCCATGTATGGAAAGGGGTAAGGTGCTTCATGGGTTGATGTAACTAACATGATCTTGTTAATCTCCATTAGCATATGCAGGGGTGTCAACTTTAATATGCTCTTTGTGGATAATGAAGCAAAGGTCATTCACCGGACAGATGGCCCTTGAAACTTTACAAGATGCACCAGAACAGAACCGTCCTGTCTCCACAAGGCTCCTTCCTACAGCTGCATCCTGTGCTATCCAGGCCGCCTTATGAGCTCCAAACTCCACACTATCCACCTGTGACTATAGTTTCACTACTTGTGAGTGTTTCAGACATTCCTCAGCTTGGAGGACCTCCACTCCCCCCATGCCTTATCTCTCTCAGGCTGTTTTTACTCACAGGCCTGTTTCTCTCAGGCCACGTTTCAGGGACTTAGAAGTTGTCTCTCACACAGTGCACTAAAGAAACTGAGTAATGTGTTTAGCACCAGCTTCCTCTTCCGGATGAACTCAGGGCACAGGCACAAACAGAGCATATTAGGGTAATTTAATTTTGAGAAAGAAAATGTCACAACTCCTACCCAAGAACAGATGGCCAAACAGCTGAACTTGCTGCTAAAATAATTCAGTAATGTAAATGCAAGTGGTGATCTGAAGTCATTCCTAAATTCCAAACTGGGCAATTTTTTGAGTCATTGAACACTTTGATCTTCATACAACTGCGTTGTGCAGGCAGTGGGTAAACTCTGTCAGTACCGAAAGAGCACCTGTTTCCACTCACAGCTTAAGGTTTTTGCCTACATCATTTGACTTGCATAAGACAGTCTTGAATTGGGATATCATTTACACACTAGACATGCTGTACTGTCTTGCCAGCCTAAAGCTTATTCAGTTGTACCAGGAAGGGCAACATGATGCAATGATGTGATTTCAAGCACTTTTCAGGACTGCTGGGGGTAGTAGAATAATATTTGCAAGGACCCATTATGTTGTACCACTGAAAGAGCTAAAAGACAGTCTTGCTGCATGAACCACGGACTGAATGGACGTTCTGGATACTAAATTATTATTCATTACATTCAGAGTGATCCTGACACAAATATTTTGAGCAGAATTTATTTACATTATCATTGCCCTCAGATGGGCTTGATTTTGTACATGTGAGAATTCAGTTCCCATAATATCAGACTGACACAGCATAAGATTTTATGAATGCTAAAATAAACAAGCAATAAAAATACTCAACTTACAATGTAAGAAAGACACAATTTAAAGCTCACTCAAACCAGTAGCTCCCTTAAGACAGAACAAACCTATAAAAGACTAAGCCCACAAACTTGTCCCTCTTCCCATGGGAGAAAACTTGTCCCTCTTCCTGAAAGCTCCCTGTTCTCAAACAGGGGCAAAGTCTGCAGAAGTGAGTATCACTCATGAGACAAGTAAACCCATATTCAGGGTACTCAAGTTACATTAAGGTAAGAATATTTTGAAAACAATATATTCCCTTAATCTTCCAACATAACAACATCATATCATGACTGCCTTATGGAGAGTTTCTGCCCTCTCTACCTCATCCACAACATTTTTCCCCTACTTGTATGCACATTATCATTCACTGTGGAGATTCCTGAACCTACCCCTAAAACATGCAACTCCATCCACTGGCTTCTTAAATGAAGGGATGCTTGTTCTGGTCTTCAGTACTTTCCAACTTGACCACTCAAGGTAATTCAAACCATATCAGTATGTAAAGAGAAACACCTAAGTCTACATAGCAGGTCTTGCAGGGTTTGGAAGCTATCAGCAGCTCTTTCAACCTAGCTATTGAACAGGATGGTAGATGTGAGGAGTTAAGAGCTTGCAGTACTGTGCAGGTGCCAACCCTGCAAGATTGGGGTATGTAAGAAGTGAAATGTTTGAAACAGTTCAGGAGCATAGCAGAAACCAGTACAGTGCTCTCAGCAGGGGAGAAATTAGCTGAGCAATTGAATTTCATAATTTGTTTATACCCCTGATACAGAGTTTTGAAAGAGTTGTAATCAGTGCAGGAAGTTGACAGACCAATGTATAGTGGGGTTGATGTAATCCAGCCTGCATGGGGTTAATATACATACTAATATAATTTTCCTCATCATTGTTGGAGAAATAGACATTTGCATATATACGCTGTCTGTGTGGAAGGCTAACATGGATATTTTGGGGCCTCTGAGACACTTGTGAGAGCAAACATAAAAGTAGCTCCACTCAATTACATTTGACTCAGTTAAGTCCCTCCTTCATGAAACACACAGTTCTCACCACAGCTACTATTTATGTTTGAGAAGCCGGGTAACATTCATTAAATCAGCTGTTAAATATTAATGTATCATTAACTGACTAAAGGTTATGTGAAGGCAGTGTTTATCAGCTAAGTAGCTCAGAGAAGCCTTCCTGTTGACTGCTTCTGGCAGAAATCCATGGTAAAAGAGTATTGCCTGCTAAAGACTATTGTTGTCTTTGTACGGTGGCTGCCACCAAGAGTGACAGACTGAACAAGCAGAAACTAGGTTCACAAAGGACTTTCTAGAAGAAAGACGATGGGCCATGCAAAGAAGTTGACTGAAGCACCCTTGCCCATGCTATATCAACCTTGTCCTTCCTGGGCCTCGGTCTTTTTCTTCTCTCCTCCTTTGTCTTCTCCAGTAAACTATGACTTGTCTTCCCATCAGGGATATTCTTCCGGAAAATATTTTTTTTTTTCTGTGATTATGAAGAGACAGATGTTTCTTCCACACACGTCCCCACTGGTTTTCAGAGCTCCTGAAAGAATAATTTATTTTCCCATCTATTTTTTAATTTGTCTGTGGCTTCTCAAAATTTAACACCTGCTAGTTTCCATGGGTTTTCTCTCCTTGAAATGCAGGACAAAGTATGCAGTGTTCAACAGTTAGGAAGCTACTATCAAGAAATGCCAACATGGCCACATAAGTACCCTCTTGCTTGGAAAATAAATCCTTATATGGGAAGTTTCAATGTTACACCCAGGTGGCTTTCAAGAGGAAAGACACCAAGCCTCTTTTCTGAAAGAGCACACACAACTGGCCTGCCAGGAGCCAGTTTTCATTCTAAAAATTGCATCAGAGACCGCATGTACCTACCCACGGCACAACTGGCAGGGCAAACTGTCCATGGGCACCTGGGTCCTTAATGGGGCAGTACACCTTCTCATTTACTGCTATTAATAATTATAACTGAAGCAAATCTAGAGGTCCTTCATTAGTTTCCATCTGATCCAACATTCATTGAGGCTAGTGGTAGATCTCAGGAGCTCAGAAGCTGGATTTCTTACTGTATTGTCACAATGATCAAAATCTCATAGCCCCACTCTCAATGCTTTTACAATTATCACAAAATTTTGCTTCAGCATGCAACTCTTGCCAGTGACAATAGGGCTTATAATTATTCAGCTGGCTACCAGCAAGTGCCTAAGCATAATGACATGATTTGCACTCAAGTCAGGTGAAGAGAGGTGCCATGCACTTAAATGAGATGAAATCCATCACACCAATTTAGTACCCGTAGTAAGGAAATCTAAAAGAAGGCAGCAAAAACTGTGGAATAAAAGACAAGGAACAAGTATAATGGATCAAAACAGTTATATCATGAAAGCAAATCACAACTGTTTAATAGGTCACATTTAAAACTGTAAACCTTAATGTGCTACAGTTCAAGCCAATTCATAGTACTCCCCTGACATATTACATATAGTCAAAGTTGTCCAGTTAACAGGGTCTCACAACCTAACAACCAGAGCACTGTCCTGTAATTTAACCTAACTACAAAGATGTAGGTGGATCCTGTTCTTTCTGTGGTCTTTATTGACTGGGATTTCTGATTCAGAACTAAACGTGATGGTCAAGTAAACATCACAAGAATCACAGTTTGCTTAGTTACTTTGCTTGCCTGCTTAATCTGTAGTCTGACTTCACATTTTCTTTCTAATATTCATAATGCATACTACAAAGCATAAGATTCTCCTCTGGTTACATTAAACAGATATTACAAATGACACTTCTCATCTTCCCTTGTCAAATGGCCTTCAACAGGGAGACAGGAAGCTTTGGACATGGATAAAGATTAGAAAGATGTTGGGTATAGAATTTCAGAGACTGCATCTCTACAAACAGCTGAAGGGAAATGGTTTTCATTTCAAATATTTCCTCTTCCAGACAATTCTCTGGAGTCCCATTTACTCCTGACAGTTTGGAAATGGCTCAAAACCAGTAGTTAAGAGTCTTCTTCCATTCCTGTGTTGTAAAGAGATTAATATTTTGCCTTAGCACAGAATTTTGTGTAATGCCATGTAAACAGACCCATTAGGGGCTGAGTGAGAAAAACCATCAGTTTTGACATTGCATATGCATTTCTGCAGTTGCTGGGGCTTGCACTGGAGACCACCAGAGAGAATGCAGAGGAGAGCTGCCAACTGGTTGGCAATGCTGTGTGTCCGTCTGTGCAGCAGTATCGTGGGGAAATCCTGGCTGGGAGGATACTGATGACCGATAAAAGAGGACCATAATGACACAAAGACTAGGAGTGGAAGCAGAGACCTGAAATGCTGCTTTGGCAGCCCTATAAATGCATAGATCTTCACCAAAAGTAATTAAAAACACATCAGAGAATGTCAAGGTATTTAAGGAGCTGTTTTGTTTCTTCTTTACCCTTTTTCATGGTCTTAATGCTATGCTCTTACGACTGTTTTCTCTGAGCTCTTGATCTACAACCCATTGGTACTTCCTGACATGACATCTTTTGATTATACCTACTAAGAAACCTTGTTTTGAGACAAGATCAGATTTAATTTGGAAATAGCACAGAAGGTGAAGTGGGCAAGGATGCAACATTCAAAATTAATTCCATATAAACCTCTGCAAAAAAAAGCAGGTCTTCAATTCTATATAACGTGAAGAAAAATTAAAAGAGCACACAATGTACGTTTTTATTGCCAGTAGGTCATTTAAGTGCAACTATGATTATTACCTGACTGCTGCAGATGAAGAGAAGGAAAATCCATCAGGTCACAATTGCAGAAACACATTAAATCTTATTTTTGTTTCAGAGATCATCAAAACTTCTACTTACATTACATGGTAGATTTTCAGAAGCATCTGCACGGTTTTAGATAGACAAGTCCATTTATTTGTTGTGAAGGGAGCTCTGTATATAAACTATGCACCAAGCAGAAAATAGATCACTTATGCTTCACAAACTATATCACTCTTTTTAACAGAAGTCACTATCCTGACTACTCATTTATTCTGTAGATCTATCCCAATCAGTTGGTTGCAACACCTGACTATACCCTTTTTCAGATATTTTATCTATTTCTCCCTTATGTCTGAGCTGTTTAAAAGTAAAAGAAACAAGCACTATAATGTTTAGAACTTAAGAAAATTATATTTGTTATTTCATAACATTTCTGTCTTGATATTATCAATTGTGTTTCAAAAATTTTTTCTGATGAGCTTTTGGGTGCAGGTTTTTCCACAAAGACAGCCAGTAATAAAAGAGTCCTTTTTAAAAAATTGTTTATTCTGAATAGAAGGCAGTCTGAAGGCTCTCTGCTAAAAAATGCATGATTTGTTTTAAATCCTAAATGCTGAAGGGAAAATTCTTAAAATCTTAAAGGGCACGTAAGATATCAATTTATTTTCACACTTCATTTTCACTGCAAAAAAGTAACAGGTTTGCTAACAAGAAACAACATGAATTTGTGACACAAGTTTCTGATGCAGTGTCCTTGTCTACACCTGAAAACCTTAGACTCGTTGAGATGGAAACTACAAAGTGCCTGTCCTCACTAGAATTTGGCCTGGTGTCTGTTGCCACTTTTCCAAGTGAAAACAGTGCTCAAAAAGAGTTGAACATCTCACTTTGCAATTTGAGAACTAACATGGAATAGGAATGTTTTTGCCTAGAAAAAATGGTCTTGAAGGTCAGTAAAGGATTAATAGAGAAAAATGTAGCAATTTCTAAGAAAGGCTGGAAGAGTTTGTGTTCAGAGATGAATGAAGTATTTCAATCACAGCTTTCTCAAAGACTGTAACATTTAACTCAAAGGTGAATATTTTTGCCATCTTTAAATGAATGTTTCATTAAGACTACAAATACAGAGATCTTTGGAGATCTGTTCCTCCAGTCCTTCCATTAGACGTCCCAGAGAATGCCAAATGATCCTCTAACTGAATTAGCTAAGTGGTTTGAAACTACTGAGGAATATTAATGCCTCACTTGAGTCTATAAAATTTTAAGAGGTGTAATTTTTTTAAAGATGAGCATTTTCTTTTTCTAGTTGTACATGTCTTAGAAAGGAGGAGTCTGTAACTCACTCATTGTTTCTGAGGTCTTAACTAGATTTTCGTTCTGTATAAAAGCACATTTTAGTCCCTGCATGACTTTTAGTCTGAGTTTAAACAGAAGTAGCATCTCCTGCTATTGACAGCCAACTAGTGAAGTAGCACCAAGGTCCTTGCAAACATACCTGAGTTCTTGACAGATATGGTTAGGACATGAGCTCCAAACTGACCCCTGACTGTAGAAGTTCAGCGGCTAAGGCCAAGAGTGTGCAACAGCTCTTCAGCTCCTGCAGGCAGCTTTTGTTTTGTCAAACCTGGAAAAGAAAAGATACTAAGATGTTACATTATCCTGTGCTGTTACTGCAAACCAGCAGGGCATTCTCCACACCTCTGGCACTTCTAACTTTAAAATAGACACCATATCACACTTGGTTCTTCATTAAAAAAAAAGGGAGCAGACACAGGACTGTCACAGTCTCCAGGCTCAGGCTTGTTGAAACAAAACTTGTGCAATTAAGACACTAGTTACTGATTCTTTTCCTTTTCTAAATGGCTTAAGCGGGTCATTCACTGAGCCAGTGTTTCTTTACTAACCACATGGAAGTGGAACACCTTGCTTTAAATCTAATGCAGCTATATAGAACCAGCAATAAGTGACTATCTAATGTGCACCTGAGAACTGCTCCACACACAAGGACTTTTCCTCTAAGTACGTTGGATAAGGCATATAAAAAAACTTCTAGCTTCATTAATTGGCTCTGTATGTGGCAATTTACAGTTTATGTAGAGGCAATTTTTCCTCATGAAAAAGCTGATTACATTACAGCTCATTAACAAGAATACCTTTGTTACTGAAAGTTTCTCTTAAGCATAGCTAAGGCTCCCTGTGACCTACTTCTAATGCCTTTAGAGTTCTCAGATTTCTCATTTTTATTTAAGTACCTACCTTACATAGGATTGGCTGCAGGATAAGATAGTCTCACAGTCTAATTTTAGATTGGAAGATGTAGATTTTCTTCTGTGAGAAATAAATTCAAAAATAACTTTTTAGATCATAAGATGCTGGCAAGTTTATGAAAATAGTTCACATTTCCATTCTAGCAGTTGAGAAAGGAGAACAGCAATCCTGAACATTTATAACTCTCTTCTGATTCTTTGTATTCAGATGAATACATATTTTCTCTCTCTTTGGCCCCAGAGGATTTCCTTCTCAGGAACTTTTCCATTGCTTGTATTGCCAAAAGCAGTATTTCTTTCTGGAAGATTCTGTAGAATTGAATGTGAATTAAAAAGAAAGCTTGTAGAGATATTTAATGGGGTTTAAAGCAATTTCTGTGGAATGTTAAATAATCTAACACAGTATTAATTCTTCTTTAGTTTTTTGCTAGCCTATAAAATCCTGTAGTATAAATATAATTTTCTGTTTAAATACCCCTGAAAAAATCTGAAAAAGAGACAGCAGTATATATTAATCTACTGGCTTTTGCATACCTCTTTTACAGATAAATTGACTTTATATAAGATATTGTAATGTATTATTTAGAGATTCCTAAAGTACTGCATCACCATGAAACTTTGGATTTCTGGGGATTTCTAGATGAACATTACCTTTTGCTGACGTTAGTAGAAATGGATTTTATTCAGTGACTGGACAATCATATTGGTATATCTACAGACCCCGAATGGTCTAACAGTGGAATGAAAGATGTGACCCAAGTAGCATACATCTTTCTGACATCTTTCTTTGGTCCTCTTTGAGTTATTTTACATGCAAACATAAGATGGCACTTCGTGCATGATCTTCTACATATCCTCATCTTTAACCACAGCAGTGAAGGCATACTCAGACAATACACTCAGACAATTCAGGGATATATGTTTAAATTAATTGTCTCACTTCAAGGCATGTTTTTCCTTCAGATTTCATTTTCAACTTTGTGCTTGTAGGTAAGTTGCTGAATAGTAAATGTATGAATTACACATGAACCTGGAGATGTCCTTCAGCATCATGGAAGCAGTAGCTCACCTGAACACACCCATAATCCTCAATAAAACCATGCATGAGTAGACTCATGGTGCACACAGAGGAATCCACATTCAGATGACTGTATGATGATTTGCCTCTGATCCTTGCCTCTCAGGCCATAAATCCTTAGATGAATCTTCTTCCCAGAGCTGCACATATCTCAGATTTATATAAGACTACTGTTCATGCTGTGCAATGTCTTTGTTTTTATTGTTTCTTCTTTAACGCACAGTTAATCTGGGCCTTTTTCTATTATACTGCACCTTTTTTTCCTTTTTTTGTGTTTTGTATATATTGTCTAAGGGTTGCACTTAGCAGATAATATTTCATGTTATTAAAAAATGGGAATCAAGAGCAGGTCTAAAAGAAAGCAGTTTGGATTGGAATAATCTGCTTTGTATAATTAGATTAGTATCAGCAGCTTTAAAGGCTTATCAGAATCCTCAATATTTCCCTGTGAAGACAGTCAGATGATTAGGTGGACATAAGTTTCACTAAGACAGTTGAATCCAATGAATTTACCCTTCAACATATTTACAAGGTAAAGATGCCTTTGCAGTCTCCTTAGGATAATGCCACATACACCATTCAGCTAATTTACAATGGAAATGTACCATTGTAACTAGACAATGAGAAATCTTTATACAAAGATGTGTAAAACTTCACCAAGCTCCATGTAATATTGCTTCAGGACTTGAACCCAGACCCTGCATGTATTTAAGGGACTATATTCTACACATGACAGTATTATTTCTTTTGACTGTTTTGTTTGTGTCAGGGAACTCCAGCATGAAAGGACAACATGAACAGAAAGATGCAAAAGTGCAACAGCACTTTGCTTCAGGTTTGAACTACAGACAGTAATAAGTTAAGTACTTTCTTCACTTATAGTCCATTTAATCACAAATCATGGCATAGTTATTGATTTCTCACAAAAAAACAGCACCCAGGACACTGTGGGGTCTGGGGACTGCTGGGGACCAGGAGGGTCAGGGGGACAGCCAGGGCAGCCCTGGACAGTGGGCACCTCCCTGGGGATGGGGACAGGGATGGAACTCAGGTCCTGAGCTGGGATGAAACAGGGCATATGATCTGTCCACTCTTTCAAGAGGAAAAGTTTCTGTGAACTCTAATTAATGGTAATAGCAGGATATTACTAGCTTGTACACTGGAGGTGTGAATGATTAGTCTTTTGTAAACCACCTGCTTTTCCCAACACCACTGCCAAGAAAACAGCTTTGTCCAGAGCTGTAAAAAACTCTGGCAGCTTTCCGATTTTTGCAAAAAACTTAAGTCTTATAACCCGTTATACACAACTGCCATCATACGGACTGAAGGATTTGTATGCACTGGACAAGGACTAGTATTTTCACAAACTTTGTTCAAATAAAAATTGTAAGCATCATTATTTTGTTATGAAGCTAAGATTAAGTCTATAATTGTGCTCCAAAATTGGGGAAACTTTACAAAAGAAACCTTCTATTTGATAGGTAATATTTCTAATTGACACATGAACAGTCAAATCCTATCAAAGACAACAAGATTGTGCATGTGCTCAAAACCCAGTACCTGTAAGTCATTTGCTGAATTGGTGCCTTGGCTGTCAAATTGTTCTATAAAAATGTATAGTTTGGCCATTTCAGAGATTTAGAAAATAGAGTTTTTTGTGGTAACACAGGTGTCCTCAGGACTACATGGTAATTCTTTTGAATGTTAAGAAATAAAGTGGCTTTATTAGATAACAGGTCCTTGTGAATTCAGACAGATCTGTTCAGTGACTGTATTGGGTTTGAGTGACAAGGTTTTGGTAGCGAGATGGCTGCAGGCTAGAAGCTTTCCCCGTGTCTGACAGAGCCAATGCCAGCTGGCTACAAGACGGACTGTTGCTGGCCAAAGCCGAGCCCATCAGCGATGGTGGTAGCACCTCTGGGATAACATATTTAAGAAGGCAAAAAGCTGCTGGGCAACAGCAGCCAGGAGATAGGAGTGAGAATATGTGAGAGCAACAGCTCTGCAGACACCAAGGTCAGCGTAGAAGGAGGGGGAGGAGGTGCTCCAGGAGCAGAGATTCCCCCGCAGCCCGTGGTGCAGCCCATGGTGAGGCAGCTGTGCCCTGCACCCATGGAGGTCCATGGTGGAGCAGATCTCCACCTGCAGCCCGGGGAGGAGCCCAGCCCGGAGCAGGGGGATGTGCCCGAAGGAGGCTGTGACCCCGCGGGAAGCCCGTGCTGGAGCAGGCTCCTGGCAGGACCTGTGGCCCCATGGAGAGAGGAGCCCACCTGGAGCAGGTTTGCTGGCAGGACTTGTGACCCCGTGGGGGACCCAGGCTGGAGCAGTCTGTTCCTGAGGGACTGGAAGGGACCGACATTGGAGAATTTCATAGAGGACTGTCTCCTGTGGAAGGGACCCCACGCAGTAGCAGGGGAGGAGTGCGAGGAGTCCTGCCCCTGAGGAGGAAGGAGCGGCAGACATAATAGGTGCCAACTGACTACACCCCCCATTCCCCATCCCCCTGTGCCGCTGGGGGGGAGTAGGGAGAGGAAATCAGGGGGAAAAAAAAAAACAAGGAAGAAAGGAGGGGTGGGAGGAAGGTATTTTAAGATTGTATTTGATTTCTCATTATCATACTCTGATTTGAATGGCAATAAATTAAATTAAATATTCAAGTTGCGTCTGTTTTGCCCATGATGGTAATTGCTGAGTGATGTCCCTCTCATCTCTACCCATGAACTTTTCTCTCCCCTGTCCAGCTGAGGAGGGGAGTGATAGAGCAGCTTTGGTGGGCACATGGCATCCAACCAGGGTCAACGCAGCACAGTGACAGAAGAGGTTTTATCTGAGGTTCATGAAAATTTTCCAGTTAATATATTTTTGCTGAAAAATTGTTATGAAATCTAAGTGAAATATTTAGAAAGAGGTTTGTTTTTTCAAGGAAAACTTAATTTCTCAAAGTCAAGCTTTCCATATCTTAAATAATTACATTGAAAACTATAATATTTGTATCTTATTTGTTTTCTTGTATGCTCTAACAAGAGGAGTTGTTTTGTTTGTTTGTTTCTGCTCTGCAAGCTGGTTTTCTCAGCTCTATTGCATCTTCCAAGCAAGGAAAATATCTTGTTGCAATTGCTTCCTTTTACCACAAGCAAGATTATGCTTCATCACAGCATGACGGGCAGTAACAGAGACATCAGGATGTCCAGTTTATAAAGGACCACAGCAGGGAATAAAACAAACCGCAAGTCTTTTATGTCTCTAAATCTCATTATTGTTTCCATTAGCTTTCAATTTTTAGCTGGCAATATGTCCATAGTCACTTTAGTCAAAAATGCCTTTTTAGAAATTTATTATCATCAAATTGTCCACAGAGAATACGTCTGCCTTCAAATGTTGATGATTTTTCTTTATGCTTCACTTACAACTTAGTTGTGATTTGTTAGGCTCATGAATCGAGAAACCCATTTACAGAGTAGTATAGACTTGGATAATTAAGCCTAACATGGAGCTGCACTGGTGACAGTGACAGCTGCCCATATGGTCTGCCTACCTGGATAACCTGTAAATTAAAGAGCAGAGTTGCAAGGAAGTGGAAACTGTTTCTGCTCATAAGAGTGAGAAAGGCAAGATGTTGTTATACCTAGTTATACATATGTTCAAAATGCAAGTTTGCAGCAGTCTATGTTCTCAGATTCCCATGGCCAGCTATGTGACATACCCTTGACCTCCCTTGAACTCACTGGCTACAGCTCCTTCCTGACAGAGGAAAATAAGCAGTTAAACTTGCTTGTGGGTTAAGAAAAAGCTAAGTAAGAATCAGAGAAGGTGGTGTTATATAATGGAATAGAAAACTGTTGGAAGTAGAAAACTAAGACTTCAGATTGTTTTGAGAGGTTAACACTAGAGCAACACCCTTAGTGATCTACAGTTTTTCAGTGCCTGGTACTTATGTTCAGGATAATCCCCAAAATAGTAAAATAACTATATTAGCCTTTCAAAACTTATGGTAATACCCAGTGGAAAGAAACACCATTAAGTTAGACATAGGAATTTACATCTTTTGGTCAGTTACTGGTAAGTGATCTGGCACCCTGCTGAAATGAAAAGGGCAATGACATTTGCCTTTCTCAAAAATTGTTCTGTTACCTTACAGTCATGTCCAATATCTTAGGGCCTTGTCTGTAGCTGTGAGTGGAGTCAAGCTCTCACTGTGTATGAATGAAATAACTTTAATACATATGTATACACATATATATGTAATTCGGTGTATATAGGATCATATGTATGGGTTTAACAGGATTTGAGGCATTCTTTTATCTTACTGTAGTTTCTAGAGGCAGATTAGCATTCATATGAAACTGTTGAGAACATTGTTTGGCCAAAAATTGCTCCCAATGCTGAGATCATGAAAACAGATCTATCCCTCTCCACCAGAAACAAAAAAACAAGCCCAGAATGAAAAAAAGCTTCACAAATTTTTCTGATTATTTTTTGAGTTTTGTGAGCTGGTAGCAGAACGAAAAAAAAAAAAAAAAACTTCACAAGGGAATTCACAAAGGCAAGCTAAATCTGGAAATCAGTAAATATGCAAATGTTATGATACTATTTTTTGCAGTCTCTTTGTAGAGTAGAAATGCACTTTAAGGTAACTCAGCCATTACCATCTATGTTTAATTACTCCTTTGATAATGGATTTCTTCCTGGTACATTAAGTGACTATATTATACAGTCCAAAACCATTATCGGCCTAACCTCATTGGTGTGAAAAAGATGGTGTCAGTAAGTTAGTTTTTTCCCCACTCCCTGTCATTTAACAGAGTACTAACAACAAAGTTCTCTGACAGGATTATGCAGTGTGTTTATTGACACTGATAAAACTAATATTGCAGTTTCACTCACTGAATTTAAAGTGTCAGATTTGTGCAAAATAACATTAAGGATTTTATACATTTTGCATAAGATGAATAAGTACAAGTATGCAGCTTGAATGTGCCATTTCTTGCTGTTATGGCATATTGACACAAGCCCTAATATTGATACTATACTATAACTACAGAGTAGTAAAAAAGTGTTTCATAAGGCAGTTTCAAAATGACATAAACCACGTTTGACAGAAAGACTTTTTCATCAGTTTACTAGTGTTGCATGACTTTTACTTTCTTAACTGTGTTAGAAAAATTAAAACAAAAAACTTCTTACACTCTGAGATTTTGCCTTTGCAGTATTTGCTAAAAGAAGCAGTGACCACCTATACTCACCCATACCTTTAGGAAGATTATAACATTATCTCATTCTTAGTTTCCTGCAGAAAAAGAAAGCTAATTAAAGACACACTTATTAGGGGTGAAGTCCATCTAATGACTCCACAGTTTTCAGGTCAAAAATCTGCTTGGTGTCTTCTTTAGTGCTGAGTTTTTCACCATCCAGCCACAGACAAACAAAATTGCAGCTCCAGATCTGATTAATGACCAAGAAGGATAAGATTTCCTCATGCTGATGATCTGATGCTGTTTATAGCTTGGTCTAAGGCCAGCCTACACTTGCCATTGGCTTTTTCTCTCGTTGTAATGTGGGAGTCAATATTTCAAAAAAAAGGCAGGATGTAAAATTAACTCTTTTACAGAACAGGTGTTGCATGCACATTTAGGAATATAATAACTTCTGAAAGTGAGAATCTCAGAACTTTAATGTTCCACTGAAAATCTACTCTTTTCTAGACAACAGTCTTACTTCCCAAGCCCAAGTGGTGCATAAAATCCTTTTCTAATTTTCATTCAATATCTGGAAAGCTATGTAATAAGGACTTACTTACATCTTTGATTAGGTTGCTGTGCTATAGATGCTCTGTTAATAATATGATGAATTTCAAATATTGAAACACAGACTAGCTTCACTTTAGAAAAATGTATAGACCAGAGACACAAAATATACCACTATAAAATTGCATGGAATTCCTAGTTCTGATTGTAAATAACAAGCTCATCATATACAACATTTTTCTTGTTATATATTTCTTGTTTTGAGAACGTGTTCAGCTACATGTTGTGGAAAACTTGTAGTTACTTTAGGATTTTTAATGATTTCTATAGAATTGAAATATGAAAATCTTCAAATAAAGAATTTTTTTGCAGTACAAAGAATTTCTATCTTCCCAAAATATACCTGGAATTACTTCAACATTTCTAGTGAAAATTCAAATAGACAAGATCAGTATGATTTCAGGTTTTGTAACCAATTGTAACTGGAGGTAACATTTCTCCATTTTACGAACAAAACCAAGTATTTAGCAATGAACACTTCTAATCTACTTTCTTTTGCTCATCATTTGCAGGGAGGGAAATATCATACTGCAAGATACAGAAAAGATGAGAGAATTGTGTCACATGATATATCAGTGGCATAAAGAGAAATAAAAAATTAGGTCTATAGCATTCTCCCAAGTCTTTTGCTTCCCTTGCAGAGGCATGTTGTTCACCTTGAGCAATGTTTGAGTTTGAAATACTTTCTTGAATTTTTATTGTACTAACAATGTTAAAAATAAATAGTGCTTTTCATATGGCTCACAGAAAGATTTTCAAGGGTTCTGTGTTCCAGGATTAAACTGTTTAGTGAGACTTAAATAATAAGCATATATCTTTTCTTCCACTCATTAACAGAGTAAGTAAAGGTGGAAAATAGATAAAATCCATTCCCTTATAACATTTAAAATGAGACTGTGAATGGAAAGAAAAAAAAAAAGGATATTTGGTAAATGTTTTATAAAAGAAGAAGAACAATGTTCTAACAATTACTGCTATAGGAAAATGGATTGAAGGGGAAAAAATAAGAGAAATGGATCAAGGACATGTTGTGGAATGGACTAGAGCTCTTTCAAAATTTAACAGTTTTAAACTGCATCCAATAATTATTCAAAAATCAGCATAATTATCTGAAGGTGATGCTTTTGTTGCTAAAGACAATTTTGATGATGGTTCCAAAGAACAGTTCTTGCAATTCTTGGAGGTTCAGACTGGATGTAAAGTGGATGTTTGCCATGTAAATGAATTATTCATAGCTAAGGAGAGTATCTTACTGTAAACACTTGGTTCCATATCAACCACACTGCATAGGTGTTGTGCATTAATTCCAGTGTTTAGTGAAAGTTTTTTTCAGCCTGACTAATCCCTGATTAGTTATTTTTTCAGCCTAAAGTAATTCCTGATCTAGATATCTAGTGTACCTGTGTCTAATTTTCTGTTTATTTTGTCATATTATTTGAAGAACAACATGTGTATCTCCTATAAAAGGCTTATTATATAATTTTTTTTTTACCTAATTACCAGATATTTTTAAAAGCTCTAATTTTTTGGTAGTTCTTATTTTGCAATACGATATTTGGGCTAGTTAAACCAAGAATTTACTGCAACTCTATACACCTAGCAAAGACAAAAGTGTATGTAGCACTCAATTGTACTTGCACAAAATTTAAAAATTTTGGTGGGTGTCATGTCCAGTGTGACAGTGGAATACCCATACAGGTAAAGGAGCAACTGTATGGTTAAATGGAAGTGTTGTTTTTTCTCTTAGGATACTATTCAGGGGAATTTTTAAAGGCTAATGGCATAATTGCATTTTCAATTACATGAACCACTAAGTAAATTTCCTATTTCCAACTGCCCTAGTCTCTTACATTGCTCTTATAAAAACACGTCTTTATTTCCCTTCTAATTCATTTTATTTATACACAGTAAAAGCATTGTGCTGCATATTTCAAACACTTTCATTTTAATTTGTTGGCTAATAATAGCACATTTAATGTACAGGTGTCTTTACTGGGCCTTCACACACTGTATTAAGTCAGCTCAAAATGAATAACTCCATTCTCTCTTTACTCCTACCTCTAACAATGGGTAGTGCAATTGCACTTATGAAGTCCCCACATACTCACTCTTTGGTCACTTCAGAACATTTTTAATGGATATTTTATACCAAAAAACTATACAATAAATACAAAATTACTATTTCGTGAGTCTTTAGGAACTGGATTTCTGAAACAAATTTCAGATACACATTCCCTGTAGCTGATTTCTAGAGTACTTCTCATGAGAAAGGATATAATGAACTGTAACCTTCATATGAATATGATAGTTGTACCATTATAGCATCTTCAGATATTAATGAGGTCAATAGCTTAGCCATTTTCTTTTAAGAAATATTGAAATTATATATTTTAATAAATAAGATAGTTTAGTATTAGCAGTGATACTCCTCAGATAGGATCTATAAAAGGTTATCAAAGTTACACATTTCAGCACCTGATAATTTAGATTTTCTATGGCATAACCTGTGAGAACCATTAGGAGAACATTTATCATTTTTGTGATTATTTAGAAAAAATAACATATAGAAATACAAATGGACATGATGTGTCCATCTCAGGCTAGGAATTCTTAAGTTCCTACACAACCCTGTCTGCTTGAGATCATAATCTTATTACCTCATTTCAGTTACAAGAATTTTACAACATTTATTCTTGATTCTCAATTATTTCTATTTAATTTAAAAAACATTTGGTAGAGGTTTTTGCCCCCCATCAGTTTCCTTTGCCACTTCAAACACTTCATCACAGGCAATTAGTTGATGAAATGATAGTATGTAAACTCATTTACAGGCAGTGATTGGTTTGTTTGCTTTTTACGTAATAAATGAGTTTCTCCTCTTTCCATCAACTAGAACAATGGAAAATTTGCTTACAAAGAGACATGCCTCATGTCTTATGCTTTACATTAACCTTTGCATGATTGGATTATGGAAGAAACTGTGCAATACATTTCTGTGGAGAACATTTTAGTTCTTGCTTTTTTGCAGCATTTATGGAGATGTCAGTTTTAGTTTCATGTCTTCATTTGGATTTTGTGGCTTTATCTTCAAAAAGATAAAGCACTGATCTTCAAAGAAAGAGCTTAGCTATTGGAACTGTCAAACACCTATTCTGTGAATGGTTAATTTTTCAAATGTGAGCATAGATACCAGAAGGTACAAGGAAAAAAAAAATCAACTTGTTTCATTGTTCAGCAATAAGGATTTTTCCATCTGCTGTTTCAATACTAACTTAGTTTACATTCACTTACAGCCAACACAGTCATAACTCTACTTTGAAGTAAAATCATCCAGAAATGGAAGAAAACGTCTGAGTGGACAGACACTGAAGAATTCCCCTTGAGCAGACAGACCATTCCCACTGCCTTATACATAGAAACACCTATAGCCCTTTTGTAGGGGTGAAAGCCATGTGATGGATTGCATGATCAGGTGATAAATTACAGACCCATGTACTTCTGACTGCCTTACCTGCCCTCTACTCACTAATCTATCTCCTGGGATTTTCTTAGCATCCAAAACCCTGAACAACTTCAGATATATGCCATCTTAATTTTAAATCAGCTAAACAGTAAAAAAAGTCTTGCTTCCTATGTCCACAAAATTAAACAAATCAGCCAAGATTCACTGAGGGTGATGTTAATTTCTGTGGCCGTGACAAATTTTCTTAGACAAAAAGTCCTCATTTTACAGTGAAATCTCATTTACAGAGATAAAAAGGTGTGCTCTTTTCACTGGAAAAGGGACGTATCTTCAGCTTTTTAATAGCAACCACAAAGTAGCTTTTAACCCTGGAAAATTCTGATATACTTCCTAATTGCTCCTTTTTACATAAAGACAACCTTTTATAGACCAAATTTAGAAGCTTTTAAGTTTCACTATTCTGTCCTGTATTTGATAACTATGGCATCTAATTCTACATTTGGAAAGAAAACCATATATATGTGTGTCCATGTATACATATATATATAAAGAAAATTTCTAATTTTCAAAACTTTTACAGTAATTTGTTAAAACAGGCTTTTTGTAATATATGTGATATACGCAGACTCTCCATTGGTATGTGATTCGTGCAAAGGAGATATGGATACAAATTTCAGAAGTTGAGACCTGCAAGTCATCAACACAGGACATCCTTAATGTGTCATATACTTATTCACTCTATAGCCACATAGGCATGGTCCCAGATTCACAATGTTTCAAAGATGAACAGCTGATGGTAAAATTGGCCTACACCCAGGAGAAATTCTACTGGAACAAAATACTCCTGGCTGCCTTGAGATCTCCATGATCAGCTCCCAAATTCTTTGAATGACCAGCCAGTCTTTAAAAGATATCTCACCCGGAACATTCTCAGGTAAATATGTAGCCCCAGGTTACTCTGTGATTACCTCAAATTAAACGTTGTTCTTCTCCTGTCTTTGCAGTGCTCTGTAAAAACCCTAATGCAGAGGAATGCTGAGATTTTCTTTAAGAACTCTGGAAAAGGACTTTCCTAATAACACACCTGCTGTAAGGGTTCTTCCACAATTGGTATCTTATCATGTGCATATGCCACAGGGAGAATAAAAGGTCTAGCTAGAGCCTTCCAAGGCCAGATTTCATTCTCCTACATGACTGATCCATCAAAAAAGTGGATCTTTCTGAGAAGGTGATTAAGCTAGTTAGCACTAATGACTACCCGTACATCTAGCTGGCATTGCAACTGCCCCAGTGCCTCTGTTTATTTCCATCACTGCCTTTCTTACATGACCACTTATGGACAATTAGATATGGATAACTGGCAGCCCAGCAGGATAAATGCTAAACCAGTTGTGCTGTTACATCATATTATTCCTGAGGGCCTTGCTTTCCACATCTTCATAGTCAGTATAATAATAGCTTGCTGAAACAACTAATGAACACTAGCAAAATGCTTCACCTATGGCAGGGGAATGACCAGAATGGAAGACCTCTGACATTTAATTCAAGCTGTTGTTTCATTGCAGAAGGAATGAAAAGTGGGAAAGTAGCACAACACACTGAGGTTTTTATATGAAGTGTGATTTGCTGATATCACTTGCCTCATGGGCTAACTTTAGTTCTAGATTCAGGAAATGCTGAAGAAAAAAAATTAAAATCCAGAGGTGAAAGTTTAGGCAGAAAGAGGTTAGAAGTTTTCCATCAGCTGTTGTTTTTTATTTGATCTGGCTTTAACGTTGCTGTATACATGTCAGTTGCTTATAGCTAACTAGCCATGAATAATTCTCTCTTTAACATAGACTTGGCATTTGGGAAGGTACAGTTCACTGAAAATTGCAGTAGTGTAAGAGAAAATCATTAATTGTTTTTAAATCAAAGAGTCTTCCAAAAGTGTTATTTGCTTATTTGCAGAGGAGACAGTTTAGCTGATGAACATTCAATAAATACCCTTTCAGTGGATCTCTGGTATAGAACCTCCCAGCTGATGATGTCAAAGTGTTTTTTCAGTGGTTTTTAAAAATCTTGCAAATTTAGCCTGCCTGAGCCACTTTTTTCTGCATGGCAATTCATTAGTCCTATCATAGCGATAAGGAAGTAAAGGCAGAGCTCTTAAAGGTTTTTTTAAAGATCACACTGGAAAGCCTGTAGCAGGAGTCACTGATTCTAAATGTTTTAAATCTCATTCCTATTTTGGTTTTGGGTTTTGGCATGTTTTTTCATTGTAAAGTCATCCTTCTGTTGTGGGATAGGTGGAAAATAATCAGACAACTGAAACAGCAGGTAATAATTTCAGCAACACCATCATTTTAGTAATGATTTTGTCCAACTTCCTGACAAGCCAAAGAATAAGAACCTTGAAGCCATTCACTCTAATTTAAGAATAAGGACTTAGAATAGAGTATTGGGCTTAATTCCCAGTGTATAAGTAGGGCTGTGCATCAGTGAAGTCTGCATTATGCCAGGAGTTTCTCAGAGAAATATGGATCAATGGAATCATTTCTTACAACATAAAAATGAATGATGAACAAAGAAATTTGATCAAAAAACATTGGCATAGTGTCAGTTCATCTCACCTGTTGATTAGGCTTTGAAATGAAGAGAAAACAAAGGTTTTTAAGCCATTTTTGATGGAAAGGTGGAGTACTGCTTATTTCTGTGCAAAATTTCTTAGTTGACAGGAGTGAAATAAGAAATCTGTAAGCAAAGGATTTGGGGTGACAAGCAAACTTTCTAAGCTTGTTTTATAGAAGTCTTTAGCATGCAACTCTGATGATTTATTCTGTCCTGTGTTAGTGTGCTACTTTTTTCCTAGCCACACAGTGCTAGTATGTTGAATCAGCTTTCAAATCATGGGAAAAGATTATTCAATACTTGCAATAGCAACAAGGCAAAGGTTCTCAAAACCACATCCTATTAATTATTTTCATATGTGATGTTCTTTACCAGTTTAATAATAATTGTGATGACCCTATCTAAAAACTCTCCAAAACTAGAGTCTATTCAGTTGGCTGCTTTCCTGAATTCATTTGTGATGCCAAGTCACCCTATAGCATGCCTCAACTTCATTGCATACCACAGGAGCTTGTCTCTAAGGGAGACAAACATTTGAAAGAAGAAGCAGCACTTTTTCTTCCTTAATCTCTGATAGCACCTACATTCTGTCAATACATATCATTATTTATACATGCATAATGTCCAAAAATTAATGTTAAATTGAGGGGGAAAAAAACCCTCATTTTACAAACCAAAGATCAGATAATATACTTCCCGTTTTAAAAAGTGAATCAGTTTGGTCTGATTCTTGTTTCATTTGCATTGAATTTGTATACATAGAATACAATAAGCAGTTCCATGTTTATGCTTTAAAATAGAGTTGATTCTGTGTAAAGATAACTTAAAGAAAATTTATAGTGAGTTAAAACTAATGAGAGACAAATTAAGAAAACTAACTTTTTGGCAGAGCTAAACTGTCTCAAAGTAAATAAAGTACTTCAGTGAAGTAAGGGAGAAAATTACACTATAATGATTAAGTGTTGATTCACCATCCTATCTATCTCACATTGTCATTTTTAAAATATCTTTCAGTGTACATGTAGCTATCATTCCTACTGTAGGAACACAGTGGCATATACTTTTTGAAACATGTTTTTTCTATTCAGAAAATAAGAAATGTCACAGTTGATCATAGTTTTGATCCATCTATGACACTACAGTTCCCTTCCACACAACAGTCAATAACTGGTATACTCTCACAATAACTAAAACACTTCAGAGTGTTCCTAGAAAAGTAGTGTGAACTCTCAATGTGTGCTGGGTTTAGTCTAAGATATGGACTAGAAAGGGCTTCTTCAACCACTCCTGCTTTATAATAAGCTCAAGTCAATCAGTCACCCCACTTTATGTTACAAAATTATTTTTTTATAAAGAACGATGATCGTCCTTTTTTTCCCTGACAGCTTATCCTATAATACATGTCACCATCATTTATAGAAATATCAGATTAATGTAGCCTGATACCACTGATCCTAAAGGGAGTCTACAAATGCTGAATTATCTTCAATTTATATTTTCCAACACCACTACGGCTATAATATTTTGTGTTGGAAATCCATAAAGTCTATAGGGAAATTGAGTTCAGGTTCTGGTCTTTCACCTAGTCCCTAAATGGAGGGGATGATCTATACATCTTGAGCACAAGTCCCTTAGGCCAGTTAGTTCGTTTTAGACACAGTCCATCTAGAAAGACCTAACACTCAGAATCATGTTCTGTTGGCACAAAAAATGCTTCTGACTTCATACATTTCACAATCTCTCATACAAGAGTCTTTGGAAAGGAAACATTGCGGTCTCACCTAAGAAGTATCTATCATTTCTGAGCACAGGGTAGAGGACTACAGAGCAATTTCAAATTAGAATAAAATTCCCTGTGGATAGTTCTTGAAATTTTTGTGTCTGCTATGATTCTTTCAGAAATTTAGAACATCCTACCATCTGCTTAAGAAAAAAGTTACATGTTGAATTAACTAGACAATTATTCATCTGTAAACATAAATTATTTAAAATCTGATATTCAAAGAAAGAAATGAAGGGCTTTTTTAATGGAAAATTTTCCCTTTTAGCCAGGCACTTTCAAAAGTTTAATTGTAGATAATAAGATTCAGAGCTGTGTAAGTATCTGGTTAGCAAAAAGAACAAAATTTTGAGCAATGTTATTACTGTGCAAAACAAGGACAGTGAATTGAGTACCTTTCCTATCACGGATGCTGACATTACCTAGGAAATGAATCACCTCCCCTGCTACTTTTACAAAAGAAAGAAACTTAGAAGAAGCTGTGTGTGTGGAAAGAAGTGTGTCTTCCAAGAAATATAAATTATTATGCATAGTGCATCAGAAGAAATAGTTTGGTTCAAATTTATTCTAGGGGTAACTCTATTACCTACTAGGTACACTTACCAAGAATGTATAAAGGCTTCTCACTTAATATTTTTAAACACTATTAGTATTTTCCATATAAAATAATTAGTTCTGTGTGGAAATATTTGTACCTAACAGCTGACTATGAATGTTCTTGGTGCATAAGATTCAAAATCATGTACCTTGTCCCCACACACTCTATGTTGATGAGTTCTGCACTTGCAGTTTCAGGTTTTTCCTTTGTATAAACTACTTCTTGACACTACCTGAAAACAAATGTAAAACAGCTTTTAAAGTTTTGCAATAGTGCAATGAAAGAGCAAAGGTAATGTTACCCTTATAAAGTGCTCTGTCATTAGAGTTGGCACTATCCAGGCATTTTTCAGTTTAGTTTAATTTACAGAGTTCTTGTATGATTTTAAGTCTGCATGTTTTATGTATGATTTAAATGTAAAAAACCAACCAAACAGAACAAAATATTTCACATAGAGTGTAAATGGCTACAACTCACACCAAAACCAAATCCTCCAGTATATTAAAGTGCTTTGCTTCTCTTACCGTTGTAGCTCTTGCCTCTTTTCAGGTTTAGCAAATCACAATATATAGTCATGACAACTTGTGTAGAAACTTCTCATGATCTCAGGAACTGTTTAATTTAGGGTAAATGCTGCCTATGCATTACAGTGACCCAGATTTGAAACAGTAAAGACCAGCATGGAACTTTGATTTAGCAGCATGGATTGCACAGGGATAATTTTGGAAAAAACACTGAAAAGCCTTTTTGCACTCTGCTGGCTGGAAAGGTAAGGTCAGCTTTAACATCTGTCTAAAAGATTTATTAATTAAAACCATTCTATCTCAAAAACACAGAATGCTTCCAATTTACTACCTCATGCCTGATACATGAAATAGAGCCATGGTCTCACAGAAACACAAAGAATCCAGTCACCCAATAAGAGGGAGGGGGAAGAACAGCTAATAGTAAAAAAAATGTATTTAATAATTAACCAAAATAGCTCATTTCACACACATAGTTAAAACAAGTAAGAGGGAACCAAGCAGAGTTTTGAGGTCTTGTAATGTTATGCTCTTAAAAATTAAATTACTATTTTTCAAAGGAGAATTAACTCAGCATTTTTCTAGCTATGGAAAGAAACAAAGCAAAACACAGTGTGCCCATTTCTGGTTAAAACTCTTTCTGAGTTAGAACAACATCAGGGTAGGTACCCTGGTCCAGGATTCAATTTCCCAATGCACTTAATCAGACACACAACATTAAGCGTGCGAATGGCCCCACTGAACTCAATGGAAGTATTCATAAATTTTAAGTTATGTACATACTTAAGTACTTTGTTAAGAAACCTGAAGTCCTGCTTCTGTGTTAGGAGAGAAGTGTTGAGGGACAAATTTGGTATTATAAAGCTCCCCTTGTACAACTGAGAAACTTGCTAGACTGTCAGACTCTATTAACTGTACTGAGCAGAATATATTTTTCCCAAAAAAAAGTTTTTGATTGTTGCATAGACACTCCCCAGATGCCAGAGATTTGTTGTTATGCTAAAGGTAAAGTTTTGTTTTCTGACAAGAGAAATTAAATAAACTTAAATATATAAGTAAAATAAAAGATAATGAAATCAATTAAAATTATCTATAAAAACAAAATCATATGTTAATGGTCTAGAAAACATATATGCAAAACTGAGTTCAAATCTCAGAAATTTCCAGATACATTCAAACCCCATAACTAATTATTTATAACAGATTTAAGAGTTTAAGGGTTTCTTAATTTCATGAATATTTAAAGTGACATATATCTAGAAAAGATATTTTGATCTGTAATTGTTGTGTATGAAGATAGGCCTATGGGATGAAGGTATAAGGCATCTTGTCTCTTTTGTTGACTAAATGAGAAAGGCAATGGTGCATGCCCACCAAAGCGGCCAAAAATTCAGAAACTGTTAAGAAAACAGCATAATGAATTAGTCTTCATAAGGCACAAAATAAAGCCCAGTACATCCCAACAAATTTACTGTTTTCACACAAGACTTCCGGCAGAATGACTGTAGAGAGATGGGCAGTGGTCATGGAAACAATCACTCTGCCATTCCTCATTTTCATAGAAATACAAAGAGCTTTCTGCTTTATGCTCTGCCGCTCCCTCCTCCTCCAAAAGGAGATCTGAGACCTGAGCTGAGTGACAGAAAGTTTATGCTATCATATTTCTTTATTGTGAATGGGTCAATAAATCTCATATTTCCTTGGAGTCTCTCTAGCCATATTGATAGGTGTTCATTTTTCTTTTTATATTATTGTGACTAACTCCCTAAGCAATGCAGTGAGTAATTCCTTCAAAGCTTCAATAGTGAACAGTAACTGGAGAAAAAAAGTATATATCTTACATACATGTGTGGTCTAAAAATATTCAGCATGTCAACATAGACAGCACCAGGCACTGTATTCTACTTATAGCTCAACCTATTTCATATCACAAGTATAAAGAACTGTAGACATGAAATCTATGACTTAAGATCCAGCGTAAAAAACATTAATGCAAACAGCTAGCACCCAAAGAACCTGGCATTTATTGCACTTTCTTTTTTAGCAAACGTTGGGGTGGAGGGATTAACTTTTCTTACATGTTCAAGTACACTATTATACCTCAAATAAGCAATTTTAAATATAGAAAAACCTTAATTAATTGCAAAATAACCATCTGCCTCTCTTTGTTGCTGCACGCTTGCATCTGCATATCACAATCACATGCAGTTAAGAGTAAAACAAATAATAATGACAGTCTATTTGTAGAGTTTAAAATGTAGAATTGTTATCCACACCAAAGATGCTGTAATGTGACAAGTTGTTTGCTCTCTGCAGAAAATCATAGGCTCTCATAGAATCTCATGGCTAGAGACAGTGTCCAAGAGACAGGACTTCTGATATCCATAGCTGCCACTCCATTTGCCCTCCTCACAGTTTATCTATCTGAAAAAATGATCATAAAAATACTGTACATGAGTATGTTAGGTTAATATCTTCAACATATAGCTATAAAGTGTGCTTGAATAAAGGTCACCAAAAGAGCAAGATGTAATAGATATTCTTCTGAACAGTAGCATGATTTCACTTTTTTAGGCGTAAATCAATCATTTAAATCATACAAAGTACCAATAAACAACACAGTATTTAATCTACTGTAAAAAGGTAAAATGCAGGAATAACACATTCAGGAAAAAAAGTGCAATCAGAAGAATAATGGAGACTGAAAGCTCCAATTATGGTCTGGTTTCTATTTTCATTTTCTGCAGAACTATTTTGTGAGTCCCTAGGAAGTATTTAATCATCAGTTATGAATGATGTCACTCCATTTTTGTGTCATCTGCTGTATCAGTACCAGGGCATATGCACTGAGGATGTACAACATCTCCCATAGGGTCAGATGAAAAGAAACATTTTCTCTTGTATTATGTGTTTGAATGATGTAAAGCAGGTCATGTTCTTCAAAGATGTCTTCTGTATAATTCAAAGCAAAAGGAAAAGTTCAAATTGAATCTTTGATAGAAACTGTTTTTTAAAGAGTCCCCCTGACTGAAAAGATTGGTATTCACAAGGCTTTCAAATATATTTTGATGTCAGCTCACCTCCGTATTGACACTGTTTTGACTGCTGCAGAAAAAAAAAAGAACTATTTGCAGCATTTCAGCTAGATTTTATTGACACATCTGACTGTGCTTGAAGTTTTAAAGAGAAAGAAAAATACTGAACAGTTAAATGCATGCTCTCTCCTTGTTGCCTCCTCTCTATATGCACTGTGGACTGACAGCTTTTCATAGCTTATTAAAAAAAAAGAGGAGGGATCTACAATGGGAATCAGAGAGGCTGTAACACCAATAACTGTGGAACAGTGCAAAAGGAGACTCACCTGCTGGACTTAGAACACAGTCTCTGATTCCTTCTACTCTGTGGGGTCTTAGTGAAGAAGAATTCTTAGTAGACCTATATGGAAGTCTGCAGCACTGAGCAAAGAGTGTCGTGTATTTAATGGTAGAATGTTTATTTTTCACTCAGAAGCTGCAGTGGGTAGCCATTTTTTGAAAGCAAGGTCTGATGCAATACAGTAGATACTGCCTTGAACTGTCGTCCCTGAAGTTGCAGCAATTGGATGAGAAAGCTTGAAGAAACATAAAATAGAAATGCAATCTCTTCAGAAGTGGGATACATTTATGTATATACAGTAGAAGAAACTAAACTAAATTGGTGTATATATCTTTTTCAAACCTGTGTTTCCAAAATTCCCAGGCTTAAAATATGGATTTGTTACCCAGTTTGACAGTCTGTGGGATCAACTCTGCAGAGACATGAGTGTTCTGAAAATCTCTCTGGAAAATCAGGACACTTTAGGGTACCAGCAGTCATTTTCAACATGAAAAATGTACAGATTTCACATGTATCTGTAGGTAATTATGCAGATATACATACAAAATGAAAAAACATACATATTTGCCCATATGTATATATAAACACACAATATTTTATACACACAAATATATAGTTACTGAAATTGATATGGGCTCAAGACCACTATTATGTGGTTTCCTATGGAAAGCCAGCAAAAGTAGATAACTAATAAATGCTGGTATTTCACAGCAGCACATACTCGTTCCAACTAATCTCTGGCAATCAAAAAACACATTATAGAGTGTTTTCAAAGTATTTCTCCAGTTTTAGACATAAGAACTTTTCTAATTTTTAATAACAAGTTCTAGTTATAGGGTCAGATATGCATTTGCTACCAATTTATGAGAAAACAAACCTGCCAATTTTTTTTTTAAATGTACATAAAATTCAATGGAATCAACAGACTGGACATTCAACACCACTAAATGAGCAGCACAGTAAAAACTGGCACCAGAACAAAAGGTAGAAGGAAATTGTTGTTTGTCGTTGTGGGGAAAAAGAAAATGTGTGTGCACTCAAAGTCATTAGGAGAAAACACTGTTATTACACTTTACCTAAGAAAGATTCTACAGAGGAATATTTGCAGTAATACTTGTCATGGCAAAAATCACCTCTTAAGTTTGTGCACATCCCCACACAAACTACAATTTTGTAGAAGACCAGTCCACCTAGCCCAATATCCTGTCTATGATGGTAGCTCATAACACCCTATGCTACAGAAAAAGGTGTCATAGCCCTGCAGTAGGCAGATATGGGATAATCTCTTTCCCCAGATATACAGTTATAGACCCAGAAGGATGACTGCTACAGGAATATCTTAGGTGAATAATCAATTTAAAATTCAAACTTTGGGAGAGTGGATGATTACCATTATGAATTGTGAATCTTTGCTTCTCGTAACATTGCTAGAAAGGACATTGCCTGATTTTGCAGTACCATGAAATGTCATTGCATAAAGCCATAGTGAGGCAGCTACTTCACTCTTTTCTTGTGTGCTTGTTTCGATGACCCCTGCAGACCGTACAGAGCAATGGTTTAAGGTGACTTGTACATTAACATATAAGAGAACAATATATTTTCTCTCCTTCATCTGTTTATTTTTTCTTTCTATTTGAAATTCATCACAACTTATAATCTTCTTTTACTGTGTGTATTCAGCCCATTCCCCTTGTTCTGTTTCAAACATTTGCTTTAGAATACAAAAGCCCTTCCTAATCAAGTGAGAACAATACCGTAAAGCTACATAGTTTGATTTTTTGCAACTTTCTCCACACTTTAATAGCATCATTCAGTAGCATTATGTAATGCTGGGCTGCAAAACAGAGAAGACACTGTAAGACAGACTATCTTGAAAATTATTAATATTTTAATTATTTTTTAGCATAAACCCCAAGCCAAAAATTTTTTCTGATAGTGAACCTCGTTAATTCACACTACCATAAACACAAATTCTACATCATTACTAAGACATTTTGCTGACGTCATTCAGAATATACTGACACAGCTTTAATATGTCTGAGGTGAGTTAAAATTAACACCTCTGCTCTTGTAATACACATAACAAAGCCTGAGGTGGGAGGCACATCCCTTACACAAATCATAAAACTAACATGCATCGTCTGCTGACTTAAAGTGTTCATGCAGAGAAGTGACAGGGTAGTCCCAGACCCCTTGCCCCTCAACCACACTGCTATCAGTTAATTCACTGTAAAAAGGGATCCTGATTTTTGTGGTCCAGGCACATATCCACTAGCAAATTTAATGAAGGAAATGGGTTATAAACACTGTTCGTGTTTTCTGAAAAAAAAATACAAAACAAAAAAAAAAATAAAACAAACAAACAAACCCAAAAACAAAACAAAACAAAAAAAACCAACAACAACAAAAAAAACCCCACCACAAAACAGGAGATTCTAATAGCTCTTGACCCAAAAAGGGCATTTAAGAGAGGTAAGGAAAAGCAAATAGCTTTGCATAGATAGAAAACTTATCTTGTGTCACTGTGTAGGTAATACACATTATTGTAATCACGCTATCAAGAGATCATTGAAAATTCCCGAGGTAATAATGAACTAAGACATCTGTAAATTATTGTTATCAATTTATACCATTGTGATCTTTAAAGGATTTTGTGAGGAGACACAAAATAATCCCTGTCACTACAGTATAAAACAGTATGTCATTCTTGTTTTTCACAGAATTTGCCATGTAGTTACCTTAAAAAAAAAAAAAAATTGCCTGTGGAATTCAATGGAAACTGAGCAAACAGCAATATGAACAAGGCAAAAGAAAGAAATAGGGTGGAAGTACAGACATTTTGTAGAAAATATATTACAAATTGCCATATTGCTCTTTCCTAGAAAAGGCATTTCAGTATTTCAGTATCTTCCACCCCTCTAAAGGGGTGCCACTAAGCAGAGGAAAAAAAAAATGTTAGAATTAAAAGTGCATTTGTATGAAAGAATGAATCATGACAAATCTCCCATGAAAATGAAAATGTACTAACCAGAATTTGCCCCATACACTCCACAGGTTTCAGAGATCAATAACTACACCTTATAGCTGTGTTTTGCCTTTATTGATGAAATGAAGAATGAAGATTTTGACCCTTTGCCTTGGTTGAACTGAGTTGTATTAAGAACACAACTTGTACTGAGCTTATTGAGAATTTTGCTAATCCTCAGAATAACTGCAGGAGCAGAATAGACAAAAACTAATGGGACTTTTAGCAAAAATTGAGCAAGGACAATGTCTTTTCTACAAAGCAACATGTCTAAATTATTTACCTTTGCCCCTTTCCCAAGGGAATTCTGTGTTTTTCACCTCCTTCTTCCCACTCATATTTGAATATTCCAGTTTTTCATGGTTATTAACATATTTGCTCTTCATTACCCCTTTCCCAGATTCTAAGCACCTTTTACTTCCTTTTTATTTTCTTAGAAGGAATAAGATGGGAGGGAAAGGAATGAATTTCTCAATTTCTGGGATACTATAATAGAAGAAATGTTACTCTGTTAAATTACAATTAATCAAAGTTAATAATACAAACTCTTAAAGTATAGTGTTGCTATGAGAAACACTTGCAATTTATCGAATGTTTTCAAAATATGTATATTTCAGTTGCTCATGTTTATTGAATTTGGGCTAACATGCAGGCTTAAGACCTCCCGAAGGAAGTATTTTTTTTTTTATTTTTTTACTTTTTGAATTTAATTCAGTGAGTTATGGGTGGGGTTTTTTTTCGTTTCCTAGTTGCTTTACAAACTTTTCTTTATGACCATAAGTCTAGAAACTTAAGACAATAAAAAATGGGAAGCTGAGATTTTCAGACATCCACTTCTTTCCACATACTTTGGATAGATCACAACACTCAAAAGTTCTAAGACATCTGCTAAGGTTGTGAGTTTTGGTGGTGGTATAACATCTGCTGATGTTGTTCCTTCTTCTCCTTTCTACCACACCACTTCTATGTGTATTAGTTAATACACATCATGTCTTCAAGGCTGCTAACTCTGAAAGGAGAGGAATGACCTCTACTTTATACTTGCACTCCATATATCCTATCAAGGTCCATGTTGCTCATGGCTCATAAACAACTAGCACAAATTTAAACATCCATAATAGTATATAGAAATAAAATAAATCTTACAGCCATTCTATCCTTTTAAAATAAGTATAGCTGAAATTTGCCAGGGAAAATACTTTTCCTTGGTCCCTCTGTGGCTGTGCTTTCTCTTTGTACTTGAGGCCCATATGCTGGAAAGAAATATTTTCAAAAATTTGAATGAAAGTGAAAGATTTTGAGTGAAAATATAACTGGTGAAACTATAAACCTTCTCTAACCATACATGGGACAAGAACCTCAGGGTATAAATGGCATAGCTATGGGGAAACAGCCAACTTAACGCCTTCTTAGTCAGCATGAGCATCTTGACCACCAATGAGACAGTATAGAAGAGCATTGTCTCCCTTGGTTTCATAAATTGTAAGCAAATTTGTTGGTCCACAGTTTAAACTGGACCAGGCTATATGGAGGGATTTTGTTATTTTTTCCCAGGTGCTGTTGAAGGGGCAGCTTCACCTGTTCATCATTAAACCACTTCCCATCACTTCATGCTAGTACCAGCCGAATTTCCTGGGCTTTTTCTGACTGAAAGAAAGTTGGATCAGGAAAGAAACACAAATAACATGCTCAGGTACACCCACAATCATCTGTAACTCAAAGACATTGAGCCACCCACCATCTCTGCAATAGAAAAGTGCTAGTGGTTCCCTGTGGCTTACCAGTACCTGTTCTGAAGAGTGAGTTCACTGACAGGCCCTCTGCCCTCTGCTCTCTGCCCTCGCAGGATGAGAGAGACAAATGGAGCTGCTGTTTGGGCAGCAGAAGCTGGCAATTGACAGGCAAGAGGGAAAGGAGCTGGGTTTGGGTGAAGGTTTACAGTCTCCTACAGACAATAGTTTATTACACGAAATAATTGGTTCTGGGAAGAAAAAAAGACCCATTTACACAGCCTTCATCACAACAGGCCATGGAATTTAATACTTTCATACAGAAGAGCCCTGTTGCCCTCTCACACCCAATATAGTACCATTTTATTTTCAACTGGTGAAAAGGATGAATTGCTTTATATAAAACATAAAAAGGCATGTCCACAAGTGAGAAAAGAAAAATCCTTCAAGGAATGACTTGAAGAAGTAATTCTGGATAACCAAGAATAATTATTCCCAGGCACACCATAGAGAGCATTGTCTTGCATCAGCTCTGAGAAAGCACTGCGTTGAAAATACTCTGACTCTTTACCATTCATAGATTCTGCTCTGGTTCCTAAAGTGAATAAATTAAGGTGGACAGGCAATCAAAAATGAGAGGAAAATGCAAACTTTCCAAATTCTAAAAAAAAATGTTCTGTGTCTTTTGCATGTGGTTGTTACACTCTTCAGAGAGATCATTCCAGCTTAAAATTATTCATTGTTGATATTAATTTTGCTTCAGGCCTCCAAAATAAATAAAGCTACCTATCTATAGGAACCTAGAGACCAAGAAAATTTTACAAGCACACTGTTTTACAAACATGCTGTTCCATCTATCAGCTTCAGAAAAATTATCTTATTGCATTCAGGATTAAAAATGTGTTGGTCTACTCCATGATTCCCACACAAACTCTGCCTCTAAAAATCATTATACTTAAGGGCTCTGAGGTGTCACTGTTTCTTTTTACTCCAAAGAAAGGTTTGGACTTTCAGAGACCATGGCAAGCCTACCATTTAGATTGAATTACCCATGAAATGCATCCTGATATTAAACATTTGAGCTACACTCTTTCTTTTAGTTTTAGGAAAGGCAATAGATATCTTAACTGATTTCAAATCAGTCAGAGGATCAGTGACATAAGAAAAATCACTGCAAGAAGTTTGAGGGGAAATGCATGCATTTCATAATGAGAGAACACATTACTCCTTAAGCCAACACCTAAATACACTTAGAGGTTTTAGTGAAGAAAAAACAAGTTGGAAGACTTTAAGAATGTTACCAGAAGATCAGCATAGCTACTTTTTCACTTGAAGTATTTTTCTTATCATTTGCATTAAATTAATTACTAACGACTTTTGGAGCTTAGTTTCATTGTATAGTTCAGTTATGATAAGTTTGTTATCAGCATAAACACCAGTGTAAAAGCATAAAGAAAACAGAATAGAGTAAAAATAGGTTTAAATAAATTGTGTTTACAAATTCACTGGTCCCAGTGAAGAAGACATTTTCAGGTTATTTAGTTATTTAGTGATTTTTAAGAAACCATGGAGGCCAAGTAAGATTTCAAAGGATTGAAAAAGGGCTGATAAAGTGCCTATCATTATTAATGGGTGTAAGAGGAAAAGGTAAGGAAGGAAATTTCAGTTTTACTTGCACTCCTGAAAAATGTCTGAAAGAAATAATCAAACAAACTTGATTTCAAATAAAGCAACTAGAAGGAAATAAAGATATGAATAACATCCAGTGTACATTTGCCGAAAACAAATTTTCTCAAATCATGCTCATTTTCTTCTATGATAGAGGGGTATGCCTCATAGAGGAGAAAATTTAGCTGTTAGTGGTTAATTTCACTAAAGCTCTTGACATGAGACCTTTCAAAGAACAAGCAAGAAAATCATGGTTAATATGAAACTACTGTAGGATCAAGTAAAACTTTTAGGCAGGCTGGAGATAGTAGTCAAAGAAGGTAATTATCAATGGTACACTATCAAATGTGAAGGAAGAATTGAATGTTCTGTAAGCATATGTTTGATGTTATTCAATTTCTAATTAAAACGTGCTTATTAAATACACAGAGCTCAGAAGGCTACATGCACATTGAACAAAACAGAATTAGAAATCAAAATGGTCTTGAAAAGGGAGAACAGATGGAATAAGACTAACATGAAGTTTACACCTGAACAAGAATAATAAACTCCGCAGATGCCAGATGGGGAAGAACTGATTAAGCAGATCTCCTGAAGAAGACATGGGAATTAGAGTAAATTTCAAATTGAATAATGGGTCAACAATGATGTGCAGTTTCAAAAAAGGCAAACATCAAAAGAAGATATATAGAAAGAGGAGGAGAGTTGATAGTAAGATGTGTAAAGCAATCTTTCCACTCTATTCAGAAATGGTAGGGTGTCAGCCAGAGCACAGAGTCCAAAGAAGACGTTTATCAAATGGAGATGATCCAGAGAAAACTAATGGCAGTTCTAGAAAACGACATAGAAGAAAATACTGAAGGAAGTAGAAATGTTTGGTTTATACAAGCAACAAGAAGGAGAGGTATACATTTCTTAATTAAAATATACTAAAAGTAGGTATAAGAGAAAGAAAGGAAACACAACTGCTCTCTTCTATTATGGAGCCAAGAAGTAATGGGCTTGGATTACAATGAAAGATTAAAGTTTGACATCAGGAAAAAATTCTAGTGATAAGACATATTAAAGTACAGGGCTAGGTGCTCTGGGAAATTTACAGCCTATACCAGTGGGGTTGCAGGATGCTGCCTTAGATCTGCCTTGCAGAAAAAAATGAATTAAGGCACCTCTCAAGGTCTTTTCCAAAACTATTTTTTCTGATTCTACGATGAAATACACATGACATCTTCAGCAGCAGATATATCTCAATAAGCAACACAGGTAATTCTACACAGATACGTCACTGGATTTCTCCCACTGAAAAGGGACAATGTGTTTTGGTGCACATGGAGTGAACAGTGAAATGGGGAGCCTCTGATGATTTTAGATTGCAAACCAAGCTCCATACTCTGGAGCCATATCCTTTGCCATCACAAAAAGAGTGGTGAATACCTGAGCTAAGAAACATTCTCACAGAGATGGTGAAATGGCCATGCCTCAAACCATCTATACTGAAAGGCTTATGACACAAAAAAAACCCCAGATATATCTTACTGACTGAGATTGCCTTCACCTGTATTTTTTCTGGAGATGTTCCTGGGCAGAATAGTAAATAATCCCACACTGGTAATGGACAATGAAAAAACGTCTATTCTCATACTGCTAGATTTGTCATCTCCCTTAAATGCTGCTGCTTGTGAGGTACTACTGGCTTGGCTGAAAACCCTGCTAGGAGTTAACATTTCAGTAATTTTATTCTTGTCTCTCCACAGCCTTTTGTCCAACTGCTTTTTCACCCTGAGGTCTAAATCATTTAGATGAGGATTTAGAGGACACCATCCTGTCCATTTCTGAGTCTGTAAGGTCAGTACTATTGTTAATGCCACCCCCCACCCCCCAAAAGAAAATACAAAACTCAACGGAAAAAGACCTGATGTTATAAGAAACTGAAAAAATCCTCTGCTCTTGGAAATGTCCATTTATCTGGGACACAGTGGGATTTCCGTTGTCTCTTCTATTCTTTTTTGTCTACTATTAGCCTGAATAGAAGATCCTTAACAAAATTTAGGAGGAAACTTTTTTCCTTATAGCTAAGTCATTATGGTATAACAGGAATTTAAATATCACTGCTTAATGGCATAGTGTCCTAAAAACACCAGTATCTGCATCAGGAACCAACATACTAAGTGCTGTGCAGACAAGAACATAGGAAAAAAACCCTGGTTTCATTACAGTCTGTGCATTCTTTTAACACTTTCCACCCAAAGGTGAACATGCACTTTACAAATACAACTGGACTTAAAAAAACCCCTGTGCAGTTTATGAAGCAAAGGAATAAAGAATCTCATTTCACTAAGTTAGGTCTCTGACTTTCATGTTTGTGAAAGAAAAACTGAAAACAAGTAGTAAATCCCTTGTTCACCAGGACTCCAAGGCTCAGGAGGCAGTAAAAAAAGATTTCAGCCTTTTCTTTTACTTTAAATGTCATGATTTGTGTAAGTCTTAGGGTCAACAATATGTCAGATGAGAAATATAAAGCACAGATTAGGAGCATTTGCAGAAGATATAACCTAAAACAAACAAACAAAAAAAACAGAACCGAGAACACAGTCAAGCTTGGGATAACACCGAGATGTGAATTCTGCATTATCTATTTCTTTCATAGCAATTTACAGTGTTCTGATCTCCTCTCTGGTGGGAAGCAAAACTGAAGCATATTGTTCCCTCCTTTCTTCTCTTCCTCCAGCCTACCACAGGCAAAGGCAATGCACCATGCAGAGCCATACTGA
This sequence comes from Strix aluco, assembly GCF_031877795.1. Lineage (NCBI taxonomy): Eukaryota > Metazoa > Chordata > Aves > Strigiformes > Strigidae > Strix > Strix aluco. The sequence continues at coordinate 21,556,599 of NC_133971.1, forward strand.
CCCAGTGTTTACTTCTGAAGATGCCATGCCAGAAATTTACCAAGAAAATTTACCAGTTCCTTTCAGACACCACCAGTGTACTAAAGGCAGGTGCACTACACAATTCATACTTGCCGCAAGCAACCTGTATCTCTGAGTAGTGCACAAAGGAACAGGCCTATGATCCCATGTCTACCCTCCCTGTGTTTCAGAGAGGTTAATAGGAACAAGGAAGTAAAATAGCCTTAGCCGTGCTTGTCACTTCTGTGGCATGGCTATATATAAAGAACAAGGAATAAAACAGCAATTTCTAAACATATTAACAGGTGCTGACCCAACATTTTCAGGGAGGTGCCACAACCTTGCAAGCGTTGAGCCATCATATATCAAAAGGCAATCAGGGGCCTTTGAAGTTCAAAGGCCCAAGACATTGACTTCGTGATAAATGAATGTTACTCAAAAACCCCTGCTAACAATATGAGCAGACTAAACAGCAACTTCCAGTCCTGCAACATCTCTACTACAGTTTTCAGATTATTGGAAGGACCACGGGGTACCATTATTTAAAATACTGATTTGCAAGTTTTAAGGAACAGAACTTATTCAAACACTGATAAGAGAAAAAACTGCAAATAGGTTATTTGTGGATATCATTTGACCAGCTTTATTTCTAAGCAACTTTTTGCCATTAAAATGTCTATTGAATGGTAAAGGGTTTATTCATTTTTCATAAATGCACATCCAGCAGAAGTTACAATTTCTGCAAATAAACTAGTTCCAAATATAGCTCATTGTACAGTAAGAAACTGATTTATTTGTGATATTTGGATGCTAAGAAGTGCTGGGACACCCACGAGTGATGTTTCTATTTAGCTAACAACTGCTGGGCTCTAGCAGCGTTGAGCATTCCCTAGTCACAACCATTTGCGTCAATCTCAGCCAAATGTTTTAAGATACAAAACTATTATGGCATATCAATTATTAATTTTATTATGAGAATTTCATCAGTAATTTTAGATATAAGGATTGGAAAGCTGAGTAGTTTGGGCACCTTTCCCACAAGAAAAACATTCAAGTTTCCAACCACCTTATTTTAGCTTGATTAGTGTTTTCTGCAATATTGTAAAATGCCTGTGATGATTCTATTTTTATCAGGATTTTTACTCCTAACTGTACTTGGTTTCATATATTCTTATGAGATTCACTCTTCATAGGAGGATGATAGTTTCTAGCCCAGGGATAACAACACCAATGCAGAGACAGCAGTTTTAATATTTATTGCAATGTTTGAGGAAAATCATATTATTGATCCTCCCAATCAATTGAACACAATGTCCTCTGTCCTCCCCTCAAATCTAGCCATCCGCATGCACTCAGCGCTGTTCAGCTCTCCCCACTACCACACCTCACAGCCCCTCATTGCAGAACAAAGCTCAGAGATCCTCCATCACTGAACAATTTCATTCCAATGGTTCCAGAGTTCTTGCCTAGGGAACTGATTTCCCATCATCTCTGCTAGGTACATCTTTGTGCACAGGCCAACACACTGCTCTGCTAGCGCAGATCACCTGCAAACATGTAAGGAGAGATACAGTTGTTCCCACAGTAGGCCAGCCCCCCTGGAGACACCTCCTGTGCAGACAGCCTGAGTAATTCCCTCATCTCAGCTTAATCCTACACCACTCTAGAACCCCTCCAAAACTGCTCGGAGGCACTGGCCAGCCCCTATCCACTTCAGCTTCTGTATGTTCCTGGAAAAAGTAAAGGGAAAAGGAGACTTAGCAGCGAACAGCTTACATTTCAAGAGAAATACAGCACTGGAGTGCTCTGTACACTGATGCTTAGCCCTGTTGTAGGTAAGGGAGCAGTAAATTCCTAATTATAGCATTTGGCTGGTGGCCAAGTAACCAGAAAGACTGTTCAGCCAAGGCTAAACGAGAAGCTTCGTATCCAATAAAACAATAAGTTGCATAGTGGTTTACCTTTTCATTTGCTGTATTTCATATAGCACTGAAAAGACTATCTGAGAAGCGATAGATGCAAATTGCCAACAGGAGATAAACTTGCATTCTTCACAGTAAAATTCTTGTCCTGAAAGACCTTTGCCATAATGTAATTATTCCAGGCTGTCAAATGTTCCCTTCCTCACATTCCCTCCAGTTTCTCTCAAGACAGATGCCACAGTGAGGCCATAGTCACTGTTGCATGAGTGCAGTAACTTACCTGAGTTTCTGTCTTCAGAATGGGCATTGTTGACCTATCCTGCAGGGCTAATGTATCCTGACCCTCACTCTGGAGTCAGGGCTGTGACATGGCTCTAACACTCCTCTTGCAGTGCTCCACTAATGCCAGTGGGGCATGCTGCTAGCTGCTCTAGTTTTCAGACAAGGTTTGGGGTCCCAGAGTCATGGTAGTGCTACGTTTCTGTTTCAAGTCCCATGATAGCTGATGCTTTTTTTAATATCCATCCCATGCCATTGTGCAATTATATAAGAATCTCTGCTTTTGTTTTCAAAAAGGGAAGCTTTTAACCTTCGTGACTGTGAGGAGAACTTGAACACATATCTCAAGTGCATCCTAAAAAGCTCAGAAGCAGGAGGGCTGTATTATGCAATCAATTAAGAAAAGAGGCTGACTGAAGTTCAGAAGCTTATGAAAGACAGGGGTGTACAGAAAATGGGGAAGAGATAAAGCCACTATTTCAAATGCACCCCATGTCTTTTCAACAGAGTTAAACCAGGGAAGCGCCTTACAGACTCCTTACAGACATAGTTGCCGTGTCATCTAAAAGAAATTTGCAATGACTTGCAGACTCCTCTTGCCACAGGTTTTGTCCCAAAGTTTCTTTTACATTCCTCATGACATCTATATTGGAAGACCTTTTAGCAGAAGATGGTACAATGAGGCTAACACTTGTGCATGCCCTCTTTGTGCTTTAGCATGCTCAAGGGGTCTTTTAGAGTGAATTCTGCTAAACAGCTGAACAGTCCTGCTTTATTTGATACTCGTGTTTAAGTTTAGCACACATTATCACAACAATTACAGATATTTTTCACAATCGTGCACTACAAAAGCAAAATTATGTAGCTATGCACAATAATGAAATTAAATGATCAATGGCAATTTCTTAATCTAAATTAAGCCTATGAAATAACCATTACTGTCTCTAGATTTTGTTTAAAAAACTAAAATATTTTATATAACAAATAAGGGAGGGGACCACATCTCCTTTCAATTAAAGGCGTGTGACAGTATCTTCATGCCTAGCTCCTATTGTAATCAAAACTTTGCAATTCCCAATTTTAGAAAGTATCAGGAGTTAAATCTAATCTGGCAAGAATAGGGGGTTTGTATTAAAACCAAAATTTTATTCTGATGTATGGAATATGTTTAATGCATATTGGAAAGTTTAAAGACCTTACTGAAAGTGCTCTTTTGTGTAATTTATGGATCTTGCAGGTGAAGTTATTTTTTAAAACAATATGTTTGTGGGCTGGATCCTCAGGAGGTCCTAATGACATTGTTTCAGGGAATACAGCTGAACTACAAGTAGGTAGATAGATTAGCTACAGGACACAGTCCCCCAGTCTTGTCATATTCATAGCTATGTCTGTGAAACCAAGATTGCTAGCAGAAGTGAGACAGTTTAAAATTACAGAATAAAACATCAGTCAGGAAAAAAGATGGCAGCAGGAGGGCCTAAGATGAACTGTGCATGAATCAGAGGGAGTAGCCCATGGCCAGCTACATGGGAGCATTCTGCATCCCTGTCCATCTTCCCCTTCCTCCCCAGGGTATTTCAAGACGTAACAAAGGCATTTGGGAGAACAGTAGCTGAGGTGCTGCCAGCCTTGTGGTTTGGCCTTGGGAAGGCAATTCTGCTCTGCATGCTCCTGCCTCTCTGCCTGCAAAGCAAAAGAAAAATCAATGGTTACTCACTTCTTACAGACAAGTGCTCTGGGACTGACAAGGAAAATACTTTTTCAGGAAAATAGTTATAAAGGCTGCATTCAAACCATGAGGTGTGTTGACTATTGTGTATGGGTCAGGTTGTCCATAACATTTCAGAAAAGAAGAATGCTGCAGAGGGGCTTATTTTAAGGCACCTGATTCTATACCTAGGCAATGAAATCATCACCTGGACCTGAAGTAAATGCCACCATGTCCTAGCCTGAATCCAGAGCTGATCATCTAAATGGAAGCAAATGCACAGGATTTGATCCTAAGACTGCAAACAAGAAGGTGGGCTGAGGAGATGAATTTACATCCCCTTTGAAATGAAGTTGAAAAGCTTAACAAAATGAACATTTTTCCACCTCCTACGCCAAACCGCAACAAGAGCAGAGCTGCAGGGTTGACGACTGAGGGGTGAAAGGGAAGTTCTGTCTGTTTATAGAAGTAGTATCTTGTGCTAGGCCAGCTAGTTGGGGCTGCAACACAAACGGTAAAATGTGTCTGCTTCCTCCCGCTGTGTCAGATGGGCTAATTGGAGGTACCTCTCACTCCTTAAAGCTCACATCTCTTGTTCCCTACATTAATTTTTTCTGCAATGCCTATCACCATTACATGATCACTGACAGCAGGCAATGGCCCCATCTATGAGGTGTTCCCTGATTTGAATTTTTTACTCTGTGCAAGGGAGAGTGACAGGCTCAGCAGTGATGGCAGTGACTTCACCCCTTGTCTTCTGACAGTGCCCTGGTGGAGGGCAAGTGACACAGGAAATATTGCAGGGGTCATTGCAATATTCAAGCGCCAGATTTGAATGCTCATTTCCAAATGCAAGCCTGCCTCCACCTCTCTGTCTAAAAACTCAGTCCATCTGGCTGTCTTTCCTAATGATCATTCATATTTTTATTTCTTGTTACTATAGCTGGTGGTACAAAAATCAAAATATGAAATGAGATAGTTGGGTTCAGGATTTTTTGCTTAGTTTTTTCTCCATCTCCTTTTCATTCTAGCTGTGAACTTGCTTTAAGGCATTTGTTGAAATCGTTGCTTTTAAGTTTGCTTTGTGGGGAAGGATTTCATGACTCCTGGCCCCCAGAGAGTTGTTCTTTGCCCTACCACTTTTCTCTGCCATCTGGCATGTTTACTTGAAGTAAACATGTAGGGTTAGAGGTCAACACGGACATGTGGAGGGACAGCTTTGTCATAAAAGCTGTAAGGAATGAGTGGGTGCTTCTGAATATAGCACTGTGCATTTTGTTCAGCTGCTGAACACAAAGAGGTGAGGTTAGTCATATGGTTGAAAGAAAATAAAGAAAACCAAATAGGCAAGCAGAAAAGTAGATTGTACAACACAGGGCACTTCAGTCCCTTTTATTTGTTTTGTTGTTTTGTTTTGTTTTCTTTTTTTTTTTCCCTAAGCCCTTCTGGACACTTTTCTAAACAATATGGTAGAGAGAACAACAAAATCTCCCTCCCCCCTTTCTTTTGGAGATCTGATTTACATAACAAGTTCAGTGGTGGCCTAGAGGCCACAAGTTGCTGCAAGTGCAGATAGGCGGGCTGCAACAAGCACCAATATCTATGTTCCAGCTGTCAAGTCACTGTTTGTTTAAATGTACAATTCTGATTTTGGCACCTACAACAGGAATTCATTTGACAGGAATTGCAGGAAAGAAGGAACTAAGCAAGAGGGTCACATAAATGTAGCCTCTTAAATGAGGGTGACCTTGAAGCTTGTGAAGGTTTCTAGGTAGGAGGGATAAGGCTGAGTGAGCCCGAAACTCCTGCTTTTTCTCTGCTAGCTTTGTCCAGAGTTGGTCACAGATTTGTTACACCTGTGTGACTAGTACCACAATAACCTCAAAGTCCACTCCCTCAACGGTTTTCTGCTTTCGTGCACACTTGCATTCCAAACCTCATTGCATCTCTGCTACACAATTGAGAGCTGCTTTGTTGTTGCTAAGAGAGTGCCAGTACCCCAAAGACAAATGTGCTCCACCTTGGGATCTTTTTGTGTGTCATTTAATCAGTGGCTCTAAGAGAAAGAGGTCTACTCATAAGTGGCCCCCTCTGAGGAGAGATGTCTTCTCTGTGGCTGCAGTGCATGTTGACAGCAGCAGACATGGGATGTCTCCCACCCACAGCAGCAGTGTGGCATAGGGGTTAGACCACAAAACTGGCCCCTCACGACCCATCCCTGGTGTCAGCACAGATGTCCAGCCTTCACTAATTCTGGCCACCGGACAACAGAGGATAAGCCTGCCTTGAGATCTGGCTTCTTTCATCATGGAGTACGTGCCAGACAAGAGGATCAAAGACCCACAAGATGGTTTATTCCCTTCCACAAACAGGAGAGCAGAGACTGACTGTGGTGGCTCCTCTGCACAGAGCCTGCCTACTACAAACAGAGAGGAGACAATCTGTAACCACAGAAAGGATGTCACAAATTATTGCTGTCTGAGAGCAAAGAGAAGCAGGAAAGGACACCACTCAGAAGCACAGCCACAAGTGCTGCACTTTATGAGAGTACTGGTGAAGAAAAATTCATGCTGCAGAATTCATTGCACGTGCACAGCATAATGATACCATTCACCACAAAGGGCCTTCAAAAGAGCAAAATCATCTGTCTGAAATTACTCCAACAAATTTCAGATGATATCTAAATCTGACCATATAGCAAATAATACACAGGTTAATACTGACATCTTATTAATGGATCCGGTTTTGCAGCTATGAAATAATGTAATCTCTGAATCAACTTTACTACATGAAGTTCCTTTCAACCATATTTAATACATAAGCTCTATTAAAAGACAATGAATAATGGAAAATTCCATTTTAGATTCTATCAGATTTTCCTTGGAAATAAATCAACCAAATAAATAAAAAAATGCAAACAAACCCAAGAACTGTATGTTTCATCTTTATCAGCCTGAATTTTTATTTCACTAGAGAAGAAATAGCTTTTTATTTTGGCTCCTAGTCAAAACACTTTGCAGGTTTCAAACCACTTGTCTCCCTGTAATTCCTTTTTCCTCTGTTTCTTAACATGGATTGGTAATCACAAAAAAACCCACTAAGAACAGTTTTCTTTGAGGCATGATGGAATTAGAAGGGCTAAGTGATTATTCTGATACAAAAAACAGACTTGATGTTCAGACAAGCAAAATCATGCATCTCTAGAGACTACTTTGCATCTTAGAAGATCTACCATGATGTCTCCATACATATATCACTATCACTATAAGGATATTAAATAAAGACCAAAAAAAAAAAAAACCCCACCTAAGTAATAATATAATTACATCAAATAAGTCTAAATATTAATAAAGGTACATTAGTACTCTTGTGGTAAATGTTACATGAAAATCCAGGAATAAAAATTAGCAGAGTGACTGGACATTTATAGTGGAGAAAATAAACGGATACATCCCTAAACTAAGAAAGTACGAAAGGACTGTTCTGCTTGTGACTGAATAAAAGACTGATTTCAGAAAATTTGCTTCAAACAGCTGCATTCCCACCAACCTGATGTCTTTGGTTAGTCTCATGAGAGTAATTGCCATGGAACCAGGATGAGCAGAAGAAAATGGAAATATCAGTATTCTTTATGACCTAGCCTGAGGTATATTGCAGGACCACATGAGCTTCCTTGGGGAGGTCAGCTCATATGAAGCTCTGCCTACACAGACATCATGGGTCCACCCCTGTGAGGATCATCTCACCCCAATTATGATGCAAACAAACAATTAGGCATACCAGGACAAAATGAGATCTGTCAGCCTAACATGCCTGAAGTTGGGAATTTGAGGGAGAACCCTAAAACAGAGCAACTGTTCAAAGCTTCTACAGCAGGGACTTTGAGAGAAGCTTTGCTTGGTGTCAGAGAATCAAATCTTGCTTACTATTTCACAAGTTTTCTCCTGACATTCCTTCTGTAACCTTTTTCAAAGACTGTAAAAATCCTCATCTTAAAGGTGGATCTTCAGAAATACCAGTTTCAAGTTGGGCTAGCTGTTGGGCTAGTTTTAACCTTGCTTCACACTGCTACTAGCAGTATATGAGCATGACACACAAAAAACCTTATTGAGGAGGTGGCTCCTGTAGGAGCTTTGGACACCTTTGTCACTGTGTCAGTGGCAGAAGTGAATCAGTACCATTTGCAACTATAGACATGCATATAACTCTTGGAGCATTTATTCCATTTCCTAGTCTGCAGTGAATGGAAAGCGGCTGCTTCCTAATTCTGTTTAGAATTTTAATTGGGTTGCACTGGCCAAGGATTCCAGTGACCAAACCTGTGCATGTGTGAAAAGAAAGCAGAGGGAATCAAGGTTACCCATCAGAGTCTCAAGGATAGGATTGTCACACCACCACTCTGTATTGACAGTTTTCTCTTTGGGTGCAGTCTAATCCAAATGGATTCTACCAGTACAAATGCGTGGCATATGCAAATATGAGAATGACTTGTTTGGATACCCACAGAAATCAAATGCACTTTGCATAAATATCCATATCAACAATCTGATTTTAACAATTTAACCCTTCCAGTCAATAGTTGAAACAGTATCACAAAGTCAGTAATTACTGTTAAGTAGTGTTTTGAATTTCTCATTTCAACAGACAGTTAGAAATGTGTGCAATTTGTTCATAGACATGAACACAAAAAAACCCACTTAGCTCTATACAATAATTTATTTCAAATTGTTTGCTTAGTTCTATGCACATGCTCATACATACACTGAAATATACACGCTGTCACATACACTCACTCCTGCAGAAACAAGCAGGAACTTGCCCAATTATTTATATCAGTATTCTAGAAAGTCTTTCAAATGTACAGCATAGCTACTTAGTTCTGTTTTTGAAATGTTCTTTATCATTTATAGACACTAATGATCACTTAATGATAGTAATTTTTATGTCTTCATTTTATGTCTTGCTTGCTCTCCAGTGTCTATTGTAATTTGCGGAGAAATGGGGCTGTCATAGTGCTACCTGTGATATGAAAAAAAAAGATAGATCTGGAAACCATGATAATAAAGATTATATCACTATGATAGACAAAATGCTGGATCTGGACATAAGCGGCTAGTTCATCCCATTATGCTGATAGCTTGGGATATGCATAAGAGTCAAGATCTTCATAACGTGACTTTGGTTAAACACCACATCTCTGTAACTGCAAAATTAATATGTAACACAATCCTAAAGCATAGCCTTGGTCCATTCTCATGATTAATACACACAGAATGTTATCTATATTATCATCAGATGGAAACCCAGGTGGCAGGCTAAAGGCCCAGGACTAAATTTCTGCTGACAATGGTGTTGCTTGTAGTCTTCATATATAGGTATGTAAATCAACCTTACCCTGTAATACTAATTTTCTTACTGCCTGTGATATAAAGTACACAAACTGTGAAGGATACAGACATCTACAGGGCAGAGTATTTCCATTTTTTAAATTTCAGTTAAGATAGTAGGACATCTCAGGCCAATGATGCACCTTGAGTCTTGCCAACACTCAGAAGATTGAACTAATTTAATTTTAATTTGTTTTCTAGCCAAATTAAATAAATGGATACAAACTTCTTGGTAAACATCATTTTGGAAAAAAAAAAAATTGCTTCCATTTAGCTTAACTTATTCACAAAATATTTCTGTTAACAAAAATAAGCTTGGTTTCAACCAGATAATTCAGCTCTATTTATTAATTAAGAACAGCATAATAAAACTGTATATATAATGATACATTACTGGTTCATAGGTTTTCTAAAAATAATAAAAACACAGTTCAAAGACAAATGCAGTGAAGTTGCCACAACGCAAACCAAAGAAATAGTTTACATTCTTCTGAATCAAGAGAAGTGTTTGATAAAAGAGAATACAGGTTAGCAAAGGCAGGGGTTTGGAACAAAAATTAAAGTCAGGTTTCTATGGAATATAAGACTTAAACCACCACAAAGACATACTTGTAAATTATTGTTACTGATCATCCCCTTCTCCACTGCAATTTTATGTTCAGTCCACTAAGTGCATCACACAATAACAGAATTTTGAGGCTAAAAGACAGAATTATACCCTGTATGCCCAGTTTGTCCATATCTTTAAATGCCAAATGCCACAAGGCAAAAACTTCAATATCAGGTCTTTACAAGTGCATTTACAACTAGCAACACATGTTATTATGCCATTTAAAAAGTACAGTGAGCATCTTGCAATTAAAAGAATAAAAATAGTTCTTTTGGAAACTGTTATTACCATGAAACTCAAGCGCTCAGTTAATTTGTAAGGGAAGCAATAAAATTACAGGACTGGGCAAGCAATGCACTGCACTATTCTCAGAAAATATTACCAATTTCCAAATACTGAAACCAGGGATAGATGGGAAGCAAGAACCTTCAACACCAATTTCTAATGAAAATGGTAGCATGTTTATTTTTATTTCCTTACATTTCCAGTTATAGTGTATGCCCATTAGTCGATTCCTGGGAATGTCAGTAACAGTTATGCTACTGGTGGATTAGTCAAACACACTGGTTTACGCAGTAAATATGAATAAAACCTCTTCTGTGTCAAAACTTGCTCTTCAACATTTCACGTATAACCATCCATCACAAGGCCTAGGAAAGTCTGCAGTGTGACATCTGGAGGCGTTACCCAACTATCATATTCCAATAGACCCATCTCTAGGAATCAGAGACTTTCATCACTCTCTCAGGGATGACATCTGATGAAATACTTGTGCACTTGTTTAATCAGAATAGAGAAAATTGTACCTTTTATATTACCTTGGTCTGAAAGCAGCTCAAGATTAAACAGGATCCCTGGGCCTGGAACTGAACAAACAAAATGTACAGAAACTCTTAAATCCAAACAGTGATCATCAAATCTATCACATATTCTGATTCCATTCCACCAACTAGCATAATTTTTATTTTATCAGGATTCAGTTTTAGTTATCTGGCTTCCATTCAAACCAGGTTTGATCCAGAGACTGGCAAAGTCAAACAAAACCATAATAAGGTTCAAAAGAATAGAGACAGGAATATCATCTTGAAAGTGTCACAGTTTAACACAACACATTTGCTCCCTCTCCTCAGTATATAGGTTGAGTGAACACATAATGCAACAAAGTCCTGACATATCTTAGATGAGAGAATCCTTCAGGCAGATGGTCAGCTGTCTATCACACTATCTTATGATCTTTGATTTTAAAAAGTCTGGCATCAGAAAAATAATTCCATCTACCTCTGTCATGATCTGCAAGCACATTCTCAGTACTTTGTAGCAGAAAAACCTATTGCATTGTCCCTATAATAGGCATTAATGTTCCAAAAGACATGCAAAGAATTGTGCCCTGAAGAATTAATCCCATGGCCAGATCCATCCAGATGGACCCTCGCTCTCATCCACACTCGGTAGCAAAGACTCAGGCTTAAAAGCATAATTGCCATGATTTTATGCACAGTCACAACAAATTAAGGTTGTCACCTGTCATAGCCATTTCTAGCTAAAAGTGGATAAATATATTCATAGAGTTGTCTCACAAATCTAGTTTGTGAATGCTTTTTGCATTTCACAAAGGTCTTATCTGGTGCTAGAAACAATAGATAATATAAGCTATGCTTAGCTTGATTTTTTTTTTTTCAGTTTTAATGATACCTAGCTCCACCCTATTTAAAAGTCCACTGTCTAACAAAATAAGAATCAACCTCAAACTGATATTGATCCTCTCTGAAGCCAGAACTGGAATTTTCAGTGCTTTTAGATGTTGCAGTACTGAGATGGTTACGTATATTACTCTTTAATCTCAAAAGTTTATTAAACAATGAAGATGATACTTAAAAAGAGCATCAGAAATCTCTTAGAGGTTGGACCTTCATGTTGCTAGAGCTTCAGATTTCAATAATCCCTTTTTCCAGCATTAGGATAAACCCACACAATTTCCTTTTCCTTTCCTCCCTATACTTTACTTTATAGCCTCAGGTTCTGCATCAGAGACCTGTACTTCTGTTTTGATTCCCCTGCCACACAGGTAAACATTGTATTTTTCATTTGATATAAGTCATTAAAGTCAGTAAACAGCAAAAATGAATAAAACAGCAACTTACGTATTTTTAACACCTCTGAGTTAAAACCACTTTGCGATAGGAAAGAAGAACAGATGCTCATTTCTAAATGCTAAAGCCACCAACTGGGAATATGCCAGTTGTAACTGCTGCCATCTGTTTTCAACTGTTCTTTTTACCTATCTCTCTGAGATTCATATCTGAATTCACAGCCATACGTTTCCACTAGGAGAGGGGCAGTGGGAATAGTATAAGCAGGATTTCTCCCATGTGCTCTCACCTTCATTAAATAAGAACTTTCAGTAATTACTGGTCTGCAAGATCTCTATGAAATGATAAATCAGGGGCAGTTTTTGCAAGGATTATATGGTGACAGCAGTTGTTTAATAAACACTTTTCATTACTGCTTTCCCACATTTCATTTAACTTGTTTACTTTCCTGCTGCTGCTGTTCATCTTCCTACCCTCTCTCTAGTCAGGTAGAAGTCAAATATGTAGCTCTAGGCTTCTATAGGGATAACTCACCTCCTGCTAGAAACAAAGAACCTTATGCATACCCAAGTGTCTACTGCTCAGGGTCAGCTGCAGCACTGCAGTACGGAGTTGCATAGTGCAGTTAATGCCTATTTTTGTGCAAACACATTCAGATGTCCCTTATGCCCATGTACTCATAGTTTTTGCAGTGTCTGAGACAGACTGTACAAGATGGCAGTGTCGGCCTGACATAAGTACAATATGACATATATAAGGTAAAAAAAAATCCCTCATTAACACCAGCAAAAATCCTTTTAAATGACCAAATCCATTTTGGTTAGTTTAGAGAAAATCCATAATTAAATATTGCACTGTCCCCCCCCACACATACAGTAAAAAGCAAAAGAAAACTTCTCCATCCCCTCCAACCTCAACAGCATTATCAAATGATTATTTGGAAGATTGTAGTAGCAAAAGGAGGGAATGGAAAGTGTCACCTTTGTTGAGATAAATCAGAACTAGTAGAAGTTTTTGGACCATAAGAAACTGAAAACAAAATAAAACAAAACAAAAACCAGCAGAAATTCTGTAAACGGATAAAGTAAAATAGAAACATATAAAATGTATACTCCTACCATCTTTCCAACACATGCTCTCCTGGTCATGTTTCGTAAATAATGTGGTATACCCTCTTAAACAAATATATATATGGAAAGCAACAGTGATGTGAACAATTCATGACTCAAGTCACTGTGATGTAGAGGTTTTGTGGGGTCTGGAAGCCTCTGAAACAGTGAGTTCAACAGAATAGCAGAAAAAGGCAGTTTTGTAATGTTTCTGGCCCTATATCCCTCTGTGTAAAAAGGCTGTACTCTGTATCTTTTGCTGTCACATTTAATTTCAAATGACACCTTTCAGGGCATAGACAGTAGGTACACCCACAATAGCATCCTAAAGTCTGCTGGAGCTTCCAAACAATCTGTAAAATACAATTAATTCATGCTCATCTTTCTGACCAAGTCATCTCTTTATTTCAAGGGTTTTTTAGGGATCATACATATTTTATCAAAGAAAATGGAACACGGTGAAAACCAAAAGATCTTTCTCCACCATCTGGAGGAAAGCAAAGCCCTGTATCCTGTAAGAGTCTCACAAACCAGTGTGGGACTGTTCAGCATGAGACTGATTAGCACAAGTCTATCCTGGAGCCAGGCATGCTAAAGAAGTGACCTTCTCAGGGTGTCACTGACAGACTACACACTGTATGGCTTCTTTTTCCTTCTGACTTCCATGAGAAAGAGATGGAGGGGGGACAGAGAGAAGAAAGAAGGGAAGAAGGAAAGACAAAAGAAGAAAGGTTATTTTCAAAATTTCGTTACCAAGTTGGGAAAGAGTTTAAATGTTGTTTTGTGCAGTTGTTTTTGGCCACTGCATGACTCTTCTGAAAATTCATATCATACTTAAAGGTTAAGCACCACAAACAAATTTGCCTCATGATGACAGAAATGTCAAGGAAAATAATTAATTAAATGAGGAGAGATGTCCCTCTGGAGCTAAAGTCCTACCTTGCACTGCTAAACAAGATCTTACAGTCCTTAAATGTCAAATTCTTTTTTTTTCTTTTTTTTTCTGACTTAAAAAAAAATTGGGGCAAGACAAGTCATGAAGGGGGCAGAATGTGCCACAAGAAAAGCTAATAATACGGAGAACTGTAGTGCTATGCAATAGTTCTCTGGAAAATAAGTCAATGAATATCAAAAGTCAGGTACAAGAGAGCATATTTACAAACTATAAAACCTTAATGTGAAAAATATGAGTGCTTAATGACAATGACATTTTGTCTCTGCAGTGTTATACTTAGAAAGTATAGAATTTGAAAATGACAAAATAAAAAAGTAAGGAAGGAGGAGGAAAGAATTACAATTGTGAAAGGTTTTCAAGGCCTTTACAACCTTGAGAGGGAGATCATGACAGCTCATAGGGAAAACTAAAAACACACTAGCTCACTAGAAAATAAAACATTTAAGAAGAAATAGGCTTGACTGATATAAACTAATTGTGTTACATTTTCCCAAAAATATTTTAAAAGGTTGCCAGGAAGTTTAAAGTAGAAATTACTTTTTTCTCTACTAAAACTACATGAAATAGTTGTAGAGATGCACAAGCACAATTAATTCCTTTGATTCTGCAACCTGACTCCTGTGTCTGGACATAATACATACACTCCATAAGGACTTTAGTACACTGCTAGCAAGAAATGCTGAAAGGCACAAAGACTTTCTGTAAATGCATTGAAAATTAGTGTTGATTCAGTTTTAATATGAACCAGTTGAACCCCATGAACCGTGTCTCCCAGTGACATGGCCCAACCTTGTAGGTCGTTGCATAAACACATGAGGATCATGGCCTCAGTATTAATTTTTGCAAAAACGCATTCACAGCTGGTCACTGAGCATTAGGTATACTTAGCCTCAGAGAAAAAGCAATAGTTCTTCCATTCATCTATAATGGGGAGGATGTGTATAACAGTCCAGGGAAGTATTAAGCAAGACTGATATAGGTTTTGAAAATTCATAGTGAACATCAAGCTATACATTAAGAAGTATCTATTACTGCCGCCAAAGCTAGTGCTTTTTTCTCTATTGTTCTGGAAAAAATATTTCTAAAATGGTACACTCTTTAAGATGCAATTTAACATCATTTTTATTTTTAAAGCAAAAAGGAAGACTGCAAAGTTTGTATATTACAGTACCATGAGAAAATAAATATAGAAGACATATCACTTGGAAAATCAGTTTCTGAAATGGAATTGCTCTGTAATTAGTATTTGGGAAAAAAGAATAGGTTGAAATACAAAGTTGAGCAGAACTAAAGATATGAAAGATGTACTTCAACCAGGGAAAAGCTGCTGTCATGGGCTACAAAATGAATAAAAACTAGTGAGCCAATGGAGCTACAGGTAATGATTTACAGGCAGGGCTCCTAAACATGTGCTCTTGCCATCTTCAGGGATAGATACTAATATATAGGTAGACCCCAAAAATCCTGCCAGTTCCCCAGCTAAGAGGCAGAAGGTTTCTGTGTTTTCTCCCATGAGAAAAAGTGTCAGGACAAGCAGCATGCCTCCTGCAGAGCATGGCTGGCAGGTG
Organism: Strix aluco; assembly: GCF_031877795.1. NCBI lineage: Eukaryota > Metazoa > Chordata > Aves > Strigiformes > Strigidae > Strix > Strix aluco. The sequence goes on from NC_133971.1 coordinate 21,572,227, forward strand.
GAGTGGCAGCTCAGTAGTAGCTATAACTCTAACTCCTGCTGCTGCCACTGACACCGTGGCACAAGGCACTTTCCCTCTGATGGTAACAGTACCTGAGCAAATTAAGCTGCAGAAATATCTGGGGAAAAGAGGCTGAGAATGAGAATCCCTCCTAAAAACTGATTTCTTCTTTCTCTCACTTTTTTGTAGGTGGTGATCCTGAGTAGGGTAAAGAAAAATAATTACTTATGTTCTCCCTGGCCTTTCCAAATTGGAAGTTGGATAGAGAATGAGACCAGTCAACAGCAGAGAAAGGGGCAGTGTGATTAAAATCAAGAACAGAATCCAGGAATTGCACAAATGGATCTAGCAGTGCAAACTGACTCAAATTTGAATCCAGACCTTAAGGTTTGCTGAATTCACTGGGATTGTGAATAGAGTCTGAAGAATGATCTAAATGAATGTTCTCACTGGGTAGCAACTACCTCCTCCTAAAAAATAACTGTTCTAGCTTCTTTTTTATCTGTTTTTCTGATAGAATTTCTGTAATTTTTTTTTTAATTTCAGTATCTGTTTATTTGATACATAAAAATAGATGTGTCTTCCTTGTGTCTAAGCACATATACCAGTTTTCACAAGTCAATCTCCAGCTCCATAGGAGAGCAAAACACTTCAGAAAAAAAAAATCTGAAATTTTTCTTAAAGTGTTTATGTGAGACTGAAGCACCATTTCTCCACACTTACCATGACAACTGTTATTTAACTAACTCCCATTTTCAAAGAAATGTTTTATTATTTTTTTCTCAAGGCCTTATATGCCTTATGGTAGTAACCACAAACCTGACCCTGGTCTAGAGTTGAATAATGCCACTAATACGTCAGACTTTTATTACAACTACAGAATCTGTGGCTGAGTTTTCAAAAGTCAGTACTTAAATTTAGCATCTTTCAACCTTATTTTATTATTTTAATAAATGGTTAGTTATTGATTGCTGTTAGCCAGCCAGAATTTCTGCTTTAATCAAGATTCTAAGTAGTGAACATTACAAAACTATTCTGAATATTAAAATAAATATGATAATTTCAAACTCGCTATATTTCTTTCTCCTTTTATGAAAAGGAAAAAAAATCCTTCTAAAACTGCCCTGAAATGCACCAGGACTCCTCTATCCTTACATTTCATGCTTGTGTATTTCATGAACTATTTGCCCGTATACAGTACAAATGTGAATCATTCTCTCCTTAATTGCCAATATGTCACTGTTAAGCATACATATGCAGCTGACAGACTGGCCCACCATTTGCTGCAAGGGGAGAGTGTTGAGAAGGCAGCTGTCACAGTGATATCACTGCTCTGGTCAGGCGGAGCAAGCAGACCAGGCATGCACAAATTCCATTATCTTAGCCTTATCCTTAATCCTGCAGCCCTACAGAGAAGGGTTGTTACAGGCTCAGCTAGCAAAGGCCCCAGCTGCAGTCTCCTGTTAGCTACCATCAGCTGCTGGCCATAGTAGCCTCTCTGGGGAACTGCTAGTCCATTGCTTTCATCTACAGATGTTAAATCAAATGTCTTTCAAATCTTTGGCGTGTATTCCCCCGGGACCTACCAACTTGGTCTTATCATGCTTTTAAAGGTTCCTGTTTAAAGCATGGCTAACTGTACTTCTTTTCTACAGTTAGCTGAAATTCAGAGAAGTTCATAGGATCTGTGTGGTCAGCATCATACATTTTGTTGGGGAGAGGAGTATTTAGTAGTATTTGCTGAATGTCTTTCATGAGAGATTCTACCAGCTTGAGGGATTGCAGGACAATTGGATCAACTAGATTACCATGCTTACCTGGTTTATTAAAAATCCCTTTAGGGTCTAAAGTCAATGTATCTAAAGTACTGTTGAAGCTTTTTAGCAGTTATAGATGAAGGAGCTGTGTAGCCTCATCTAATCTCTTTACTTCTGCAGAGATCTGCATACTTTTATCATCTCCATTACTTTAGGAGCTGCGATTGGATTTAACTTCCTGAACATCAAATCAGTGTCAGCTGTCATTCTTTGTATACGTTTGTTAAATTCGATCTGGTCTGTATGGGAGTATGAGGCAGAGGCACAATAAGTGTATTAAAGTTCACCACAGAAAGACTGAAAGACTTAAGATCTGGAATTATTGTTCAGATAAAGACAACTAAGTTCATGTTCTTACTGCACTTTTTGTAAAGGCTGATATAATTCATGTAAGCCTCTGTAGCCTGCCCCTCTGAGTGAGGAATACTAAGCAATATAGGACTTTCTCATGCTGAACTGATGTCTTTTCTTCCCTCCCTGCCCCCCCTCCCAATATGCTATCAGTGAGCTTGTAGGTAATACTGGGTTAACAACTCTGGAAAATTATACTCTTTATCTACAGAATAGGCATAACAAGGAGAGACAAAGACTCTACCATTTAGACCACCCTTTCCAGAGCAATTGTTTCTGCTAAGAGAACATGAGGTCCATGTGTCATTGACTTCCTTGGTGGGACTGGGAATCTGGGAATCCTAACAAGTATTTCCACTACTGGGGTCTTAAATGGATTATTCTGATAGTAAGTGACCAAAGCTCACAGACATTTTTTGTTTTACTTTTATTACATGTCCAATGATATGAAAACTGCTGTTGTTAGATAAAGTAGTATTTCTGACTAACTTCGGTGACATTTTTGTGATACACATCCATCTTCCAGCACAGTTTTCCATCTTTTTCTGCCATCTTATTAGTCTGACTTTCCTCCCCATCCCATGCTTCTTGATGAGCACATACAAAGATCATCACCGTTGTCCCATCTGGTGGACCTTAATGGGAAACAGGTGGTATGCAACACTTTCCAAACAGAAATATGGAACTCCCTTATATTCTATGTCAAATTAACAGAAATGGGACCTTATGTAACACTGTCCATGACTACTATTTTAACACCTTGATGACGTGATTAAAAAGGGTCATGCAAACAGGGATCGAGAGGGCACAGAGAGGACACCGCGGTTTGCGCAGCAGTTTGCACAGCAGGGCACATGAGAAGGGCCATGCACTCTGCTTGTAGGCCCACAGCCCAGGGAAGTGATCTAGGTCTCTGCCAGGATGGTGGGCACTCACCTCAGAGTTAAAATCAGTGTTTCTACAGAGAAACCCCCTGAGATGTCTAATGCTTCCACCCAGACAGAACTGGTAAGGAAGGAGACTTCAGTACAGATGGTAGGTTGAAAGGAGTGCCCAGACCCTTCTCCTGGACAACCAGTAAGTACTGCAAAAGATACACACAGTTTGATTATCTGTTGCATCAGGTGGCTGAGTTGGAGGAAACAGTTAAAAGGCTGTGCGGTATTAGAGGGGCCAAGACAGAAATAGATAAGTGGTTTCAGAACTATGTTCCTGTGGTGGACACCACAAAGAATGAGGCACTTTGGACCCTGGTGGTGCACAAAAGCAGGACTCTGCTTCAGTCCCCACCCTCTATCATTACAACCAAAAGCAGATATGAAGCTTTAACAGCTGTAGACACCCACAAGCAAGATATGCAAGGAGAAACTGTACCAGCAGCAGACAGTGGATACCACAAAAAGAAACAGCAAATGCTCATGGTGGGTGACTTTCTGTTAAGGGACACTGAAGCACCTATCTGCCAGCCTGACAGGGAGGCACAAGAGGTATGCTGCCTTCCAGGATCTAAGGTCTGAGGTGTTGCCAAGAGGGTGCTACAACTTCTCAAGAGCACAGTTTACTATCCATTATGATCTTTTATGTGAGAATAAATGACAACACAAGCCAGAACCTGGCAGAATCAAGGAAGACTACAAAGCCCTGAGGGTGCAAGTAAAAACTGTTGGTGCCCAACTTATTTTTTCTTCCATTTTACCAGTTAAAGGAAAGAGTGCTGACAGAAATAAATATATAATGCAAATCAACGTCTGGCTTCATGGCTGATGACATCATGAGTGCTTTGGCTTTAAAGACATCAGGACATTCTTCGATGACTGTAGCCTACTAGGGAAGGATGGGATTCAACGTCTAGAAGAGGCAAGGGAATCTCTGCCAGCAGGCTGGCCAGCTTGGTGAGGTGGGCTTTAAACTGAAGGACTCGGGGTGGGGTCCAAAGTGGCCACATTCACACCATTGCAACCAACTGGGGAATAAGCCAGGCCAAGCAGACCAGTGACTAGTGTTCCTTGGCTGCCTCCCAAGATGTGACCCAGAAGACCAGAAGTGTATGTATACCAATGCACACAGCCTGAGGAACAAACAGGAGAAACTGGAGCTCTGCAACCAGTCAAGAAAGTTAGGATATCATAGGAATAACTGAAACACGGTGGGACACCTCCCATGACTGGAGGATTGCAATGGATGGCTATAGGCTGTTTCATAAGGACAGACAGAGAAGAAGAGGAGGAGCAGTCATGCCCTTTGTTAAGGAGAACCTTTTAATATACCAGAGTCAGCTACAGTGATTGTGGAAGCCCTATCGAATGCCTCTGGGTCAAGATCAGAGGGGTCCTCTCCAAGGGGGATCTTACAGTTGGCATCTGCTACTGACCTCCAAACCAAGACAATAAGGCCAACAAAGCAATATTTGGGTCACTTAAGCAAACTTCAGGCCAACAGAACCTGGTTCTTACAGGTGATTTCAACTACCCAGACATTTGTTGGAAGAACAGTACAGCAGCTCACATGTCATCCATCAGGTTCCTGGAATGCATAGAGAACTGCTTCCTCATAAAACTGTTAGATGTGCCAGACAGAAATAAGGCACATATTACAAAACCTGTTTTGTAATATCTTGGTTAGTGATAGCCTTGGCTGCAGTGATCACAATATTGTGATGTTTGGGATACTGTTGAGCATGCTGAAGGTTAGCCCTAAGACAAAGGTTTTAAATTTTAGAAGCACAAACTTCAGCCTTCTCAGAGCTCAGTTAGAAAGGGTTCCATGGGAAGCCTCCATGGAGGATAAAGGAGCTAGTGAGTGCTGGGAGTTTTTCAAGAATGCTCTCCTGGAAGCACAAAAGCAGGTCACCTCCTTTAAAGGTTAGGGAACTAGGGGGAGCAAGAGACCCCCTGGGCTTAACTGCAGACTTCTGAGTCTGCTCAAAACCAAAAGACAAGCATAGCAGAGATGGAAAAGTGAGCAAATACCCCTTGAGAACTGCAAGGGCATTGCTAGTGTGTGCAGAGATGCAGTTAGAAAAGCAAAAACTCATCTGAAATTGAAATTGGCCAGAGATGTCAAAACCTACAAGAAAGGGTTCTTTGGGTACATAAACATCAAGCAGAAACAGAAAGAAAATATTGGCCTGCTGTTAAACAGGAGAGGTGAATTAGTCACCAATAATGCTGAAAGGGCAGATGATATCAACACTCTCTTCATCTCTATCTTTACCAGCACTGCTGGGTCCCAGGCCTTGGGAACAAAAATCCAGGTTGATGCAAACACAGACCCACCATCAGTGAAGGAAGAGTTGGTATGTGAACTATTACAGGAGCTTGACCCCTACAAATTGATGGGCCCTGACATTATCCACCCAACGGTGTGAGGAGAGCTGGCTGATGTCATTGTGAGGCCGCTCTCCATAATCTTTGAGAAAGTCTGGAGATCGGGGGATGTCCCAGAAGACTGGAAGAAGGCTAATGTCAGCCCCTTCTCCAAGAAGGGCTTAAAGGAGGATCCAGGAAATTATAGGCCCATCAGTCCTACTTCAGTCCCTGGGAGAGTTATGGAACAAATCTTCCTAGGGGCTATCACAAATCAAATGAAGCACGTGACTGGGAAAAGCCAGCACAGATTCACCAAGGGCAAATCATTCTTGACAAACCTGTTCGCCTTCTATGACAAAGTAACCTGCTAGGTTGATGTGGAGTGAGCAGTGGACATTGTTTGCCTGGATTTCTCCAAGGTTTTTGATATGGTTCCCCACAGCTCTTCCTAGAGAAACTGATGAGTTACGGTCTACACAAGTGGTCTGTGTGGTGGGTGAGGAACTGGCTGACAGGCCGCACCTGGAGGGTGGTGGGAAAATAGGTCCTTTTCAAACTGGCAACTTGTCATGTGGGGTTCCCCAGGCATCAATATTGGGCCCAACACTGTTTAATATCTTCATAAGTGATCTGGATGATGGGATCAAGTGTACCCTTATGAAATTTGTTGATACCAAACTGAGTAGGGAAGTGGACACTTTGGAAGGGAGAGCCGCCCTGCAGGAAGACATGGGTAGGCTGAAAGAGTGGGCTAACAAGAACCTTATGAAGTTCAACAAGGCCAAGTGTAAGGTCTTGCACTTGCATAAACATAATCCAGGAGTGCAACACAAGGTGGGATCTACCCAGCTGGGGGGCAGCTCTGTAGAAAGGGATCTGGGGGTCCTGGTGGACAAGAAGCTCAACATGAGTGAACAGTGTGCTGCAGTGGCAAAGAAAGCCAACAGGATGCTGGGTTGCATCAACAAGGGCATCACCAGCAGAGCTAAAGTCATCATCCTACTCTATTCATCACTTGTCAGGCCACACCTGGAATACTGTGTTCAGTTTTGGTCCCTGCTATACAAAAAAGATGTGGACAGTCTGGAGAGGGTCCAGAGGAGGGCCACAAAGATGATCAAAGGACTGGGAAGCCTGTGTATGAGGAAAGACTGAGAGAACTGGGTTTGTTCAGCCTTGAGAAGAGAAGGCTTAGGGGAGACCTCATCACCATGTTCCAGTATTTAAAGGGTGGCTACAAAGAAGATGGAGACTCTCTTTCTACAAGGAGTCACATGGAAAAGATAAGGGGTGATGGGTACAAGTTAATCCTGGGGAGATTCTGATTGGACAGAAAAGGAAAATTTTTCACCATGAGAACAATCAGTCACTGGAATAATCTCTGCAGGTAAGTGGTGGATTCTCCAACATTGGACACTGTTAATATTCAGCTGGACAGGGTGCTGGGCCATCTTGCTTAGACCATTCTTTTGTCAAAAAGGGTCGGACCAGATGATCCTTGAGGTCCCTTCCAACCTGATATTCTACGATTCTGTGATTCTATGGAAAAGCCCATTTCCTAGTCTTTGGAAGCCACCTTAAGCGTGTAACAGTCCAGAGCAACATTTTCACTATCAAGGTTTATTAAGAACTGAGATACATAAACTAAAATTCAATGTTTATTGTGAAACTGAAACCTGTCATTTAGATTCTCCAGCATATCTGACTTGTTTTGATTTTAAAATGCAGATTTATAAAGGATGCATTGTGGTTGAGAGAGATTTCTGAAAAGTAAGATGACAAAATTTGCAGATGGCACAAATTATGTGGGTCACAGGACACCTTTATATTGCGTTTAAAAGCCCAACAACCAGCTAGGACAATGGTAAATGAAGCACAATGCTGAGAAATATAGGGTAGTATATATTAGAAGGAGTAATTTTAATTACACATGCATATTACAAAATATGTAATGAGTTTCAACTATTCAGGAAGATGTATTGGGTGAAACTGAGTAGGTAGTGCATACTTCAAGGATACTGTAAAAGTATGGAAATGTTTACCAATTATGGTGCTTCATCTCCTAAGTAAAGTGCAGCAGAGGGATTTGTTAATGTTTGGCCATTTATCAATTAATCCACAAAGGAAGAAATCTGTTTATTTTCCTGAAACAACTTCTTTCCCTCTTTTGCCACATGGTTGTGCTGGCTGGCCTGTTCAGGATTAGCAGAACAAGGAAGCAGTGGTAGCTTCTCTTCTCTGGCTTCTCTGGTGTAATCCTTGTTGCACAGAGTCCACAGAGACTACCATGATGTCTCTACCCATCCAACTCTCAAGTTAGCCCCTGCTTCAGCATATGAATGGCACACACTTTGAAATGGCTAGCACACCTCATCCTTGTCATGGAATATTTTTCTTGGTATGTTTCCATCTTAGGACATGGACAACACTACATATCTTACTTATATTCTTCCCACAGACTCCGTACATTAATATAGAACACATTTAGATTACATTTCCATTATTTTTTCAAAACAATGTGATGAAATCAGTTATTTCTGACTTATAAGAAAGGTATTTGTAATTACTTCTTTTTGGCGCACATGAGAGAATATATGTTGCATACCAGCAGCCATGGTTTATGTTTGCAGCTGTGAGGTGAGCTGAAAAGGGGTGTTGCATGCTTGTTTTCTTTATTAAAGTGTAAATTGTATTTTAGAACATTTGTTCTGATATTATGGTATAAAATGGCAAAAGTGGAGACATTCTAGTGTAAAACTGAATGTAAAATGTAAAGAGGTTTGGTTATGGAGGTTACATGCCATCTGCCATACCTCCAAACACCAGGACCCATTTTCCATCCTGCATTTCCTCTCCATTTTGGTCAAATGTCCTACAGTACAAGCACAGCAAACTATTGAAATATTACAGTTTTAATTCAGGGTAGAAAAGAACAGATTTCTTATCTCCTTAGCTGCTGCTATATTGATGAATAGTTTAGGACTACTAATCTGATAAAAGGACCCAGGAAGGAGACTGTGATGAGGTCCAAGGGGAATCATTTGTCAGGAAGACTCAGCATTCTTGAGCCTTAAGATGACTGAGTGAAGACGGGGAGGGAAAAAAATAATTTCAGGTGGAAACCTGCAGCGACATCATTGGTTTCTAACGTTGTTGGTTACATTTGCTGTCACTGCTGATTCCCAGATATGGAATGAAACCTATGACAGAGACAGTAACATGAGAAATGCACCAAATTTCCAGACAAACAAGTGAGGCAAGAGATAAAGAGGCTGAGAGGTCCAATGGAGATAACTCCTGTTCCTACCTCCACTCCTTGATTTATCCTTTCTTACCATTGAGATTACTACCTGTAAATAGTTCAGCTTAGACTTACACTTCTCCCATCCTCACACTGTGAGTTCTATCTATTAATGCAGGCATCATCAGATGAGATATCTGACAAACATTTTCCAGTGTCCTGACCACTGTCTGACTGCTACAAGGCCTGCAGAAGATTAAAGACCAGTCAGTCTTATGACAATCCTGAGATGGCATAAGCAAAAGCAATCACACTTATAGACTCTTCTACCCACCTTTCCATCTGTTTCTGCTGCAGGAAATGAGAAGCAGTGAATCCCTCCCAAGCGTTTCCCCCAAGACAGTTGTAATTGGCGTGCTGGCTGGAGAAAACAGTTCTGCAGCAAAAGATTACATGTTCCCAGTTAAGAGCAAATGAAAAGTCAAACAAAAAGTTGTCTGAGCAGCCTTGGTTAATTACTTTCTGAACAGCATCTACAAAGACTACTGTCCTGTACTCACTTTCTGAGCCAGGATATCTTGTAGACCTTGAGCAGCTGTGTCTACACTGCAGGGCAGATGTGCTCCAATTTGAGATTTTCCTGTTGTGGTTCTCTGTGTTATACCCTAGCTGCATCCCAAATTCCATCTAGAGAAGAAACCTGAGTACACACCTGAGGGGAAGCCAGGCCCTACAGGCTTCACAAAAGTTGTCTCCCACAGCACACATACTGCATAAAGCCGTTAGCAAAAGCCCTTGACAGCTCCTTTTGCTTAAATTGAACTAGAGAGGGGAAAATAAACAAGGACAGGTGGGATATAAGGTGTTTGAATTTAAGCTTCAGTGCTTCTCAGTTTGACCCCAAAGTCACAACAATCTTTAAGGCTATAGAAAATGTCCCACACAAACAAACAAAACATTTTTTTTAAAAAAATAAAAACAATAAATTAATAAAAAGTTCATTTTCTGTGATTCTGAGAACATGAACAGTTCTGTAAGTTACTTGTTCTCCTCTGCATGATGTTACCAGTGGTTCAGTTCTGAAACAGCACAAGGGGCCACTTGCTCACACGTTGCTTCTTGGTTGAGCAGAGACATCCTATTGTCTGATCTTCTTTCAAACTTTGCAGTCCTGTCCTCAGACAGAGTGCCAAAATATCTCCTTTTTCAATTTTTTTTTTTAACCTACTGCATTTTAAACTTTTGAAGATAAGGATTTTGTAATAAAGAGAGCAGCAATGTCTTCTCTAGAGAGAATGGAAGCTGGATCTCTCTAACACGCATTGTGAATCATTTTAGTTTAAATTGGTCTGTGGGCTTAAACAAATAGCTCTATTGATCTACCTCCTTTCAAAACAAGCTGTATTGTTTCACAATGAGGCATGCCCCACTCTTGTCCTCTTATCTCCTGTCAAAGCTTAAAAGTACACTACTGCAAAACAGAATGTTCAAAATACTGCAGAGAAAAAAATTGGTTATTGATGATATCTTGGGTTTGGTTTGTGGCATCAAATTAGAGAGGACCATGCTTGAAATTACAACCTTTTTGCAACTTTAGGTAGCATGAAAGAAATCTCTGCTTCAGGTACTTCAGGATACGTATTAACCTTTGGACAGTCAGACAAGGTCAAACCAATTTGGAAGAAACAGCTAACAATAATAAGAAATATCTAAAGGTCAGCTACCTAACCTTTACATTATTCGGTAAGGTACTAATAATAGTAGCAGTACAGATGTGATGTTGAAAGTGTTTTATCTGTACCAGAATATAAGAGATTTCTGCTGTTTTGGCTTACAGCTGCCCGGGACATTAAGGGCAAAAGATACCACATAGATGAGATACATTAGGTTACAATTCTGAAAGCATTTCCCCAGGTATTTTCTAGGAAAACATTTTAAAAGTACAAATCAAGTCAGAAAAGACTGTTTGGCTTTATGAATTATGCAGTTTTAGGGGAAAAAAAAAAAAAACCACTAAAATTGGGTTCCTCACAGTCCTTTCATAGTGCTGTATACCTTTCATGTTCATATTTTCAAAAATGTTCACTTTTCTTCAATACTATTTTGTTTAAATGGAAATCGTTCATTTTGCAGCTTAGAAGCTGTAGAAATATCAAGAAACATGGAAAGTTCACAATATGCTTGATTTCAGTTCCACTACAGTTAATTGAAAGAAATTGCTAAGTGAAACACATTATTCATATAATTTTAAAGCAGCTGACAATACAGTCCAAGTGCAATTATTAGATGTAAAAGATTAGCCATGTTTCTAAGGATTTAAACTCCTGGGACTTTGTCACCATTTCTATTAAATCAACTCCAGGGTATTCAGATCAACATAATAAGTTTTCTGGATAGTAAAGCATTCGTCTCTTTAGGAGAAGAACGATATTCACAAGTCCACACTCTGTACATGTTTGTATGTTTGTACTACATTTTATTCCATTGTTTCTCACTTAACCACAAGAACATCTTCACGTTATGGACTAAGTATAGAATGGTGCTAGAAGCCAGAGGAATGTGTCACGGGCTGGACTGTTGTGCTTTGGCCTTTACTTGGAAACTAGTAACTTGCCACCCAATGTCAAGCTGTTATTTGGATCAGTCAGTGATCCATGGGCCACTACTAAATGTATGATACTGATTTCAACTTTTGGGCTAGCTAGCAATATTCTCCTTTCTGTAGTTGTAACCTCAGGTAACCATGACCTTGGGAGAAGAAGCCTGTGTGTAAATAGCTTAAAGGAGAAACAATAGCTTAGAAACAAAACAAAGAAAAAAAAAAAAGGGAAAATTAAATACTTAAAAATTCGGTTACACAGTAAAACAATTATTCACCTATGCAAGCTGGAGAGTGGGAGGTAAATTGAAAGGCATGTTTTCTCATGAATTGTTGTTTCTTGGCTATCTTTTTGTGAAACAAGGCATGATGCTCATGCTGTTTGTCCTAGATCTCTTTCAGGTAGGCAGTCCTGAAAGATGAAGGCACAGTGAGAGCTTGGGACTCTTAATGCCTGGAAAGATCCTGTGAACCTTGCCCTCAGGCTTCATACTATCAGCAAGACTTTGTTCAGCAGCTGGTTTGTCATTTTGTCGCAGCCACAGTAGTTATGGTTAGAGAGATTAAAGAATATGCTGTAATAAATGCATTGTACTGCTGGAGGTAGCAAGTCATTTTTTTCCCTTCCCAAGACATCAAGTATTCCTGCTCTTTTGTGATACAGCATAGCAGGTTTCTCCATCTGCTTGGCGTAGTTCACCCCTTGCCATTACGAAACAGCTTCCAAATTCACATCATTTTTTGACTTGTGGTTGTAATAAAATTAAAATAATCCCTCATGCTCAATGCAATCCCCGTGATCTCTGAGGAGTGCAGACCACGCTGCAAGAGGTGATCAGCATGAGTCTGCCTCTGATAGTTTCCAGAGCCTGATAAAAACAGCCTCATGAGGATGAATACAGCTGCCTTTCTGCAACAGCAGGAGTTAGACTGAAAAATGAGAGGGAGAAAATAAAAACATGGCTGGTGTCAGCAGCCAGATTTCACTGAGACAAAAATAGGTTATTTTTTTAATTTTTATTTCTTGACAAACTCTTTATGTCCACACTGCACTGTACCAGGTAGCCAAGTATGAGATCAAATGCAGAAATCAGTGGCTTTCTACAAGCTGAAGACAAGAAGGAAGAGATTTCCTCTGCACAGGCATGATTTTGCACTAGTATCCTACAAACCATCCATTAGACCAGCACTGCCTCAGAAGACGGAGGGACATTTGAAGCACAGAAATGTTAGAGGGCTGTCAACACTATGAGAAGGAGTAGTTAAGGTCAGATCTGAGTCTCTGTACTAGCAGCCAGACTCAGCAATCAGTCAGCAAGGGCAAGGGATATGGATTTCATATCAGCCTTCAGCTAATGCAAATAGGAACCCAAAGCTTTTGATACTGATTTGAATAGAAATGGGAACAGGCCTATAGAAACAGCTACAAAATCACCTTTTGTCTTCCTGGCATGAAAAAAGCTTAAATCTGACATTTCAGGAAGATGAAGGAAAGTCACCATCCTTTACTTGACTATAGAAGAATGACTCATTTTTAACTCAATTAAAATAATAAATAATGTTACAGTTGGCTAAAATAAGAGGCCAATGGGCTAGTAAGCTACTTACGTCAGTTTTTATGCACTCCATTGAGCTAGCAATGGACTTCAACTCTGTATAATGGCTGGTATCAGAAGGTTCCACAGAATAATTTGAAATTCTAGTGTACTTTAGCGGAGGAAATCAGTGATATCTCAATGTCAAACAGGAAACTATTTATGAAATGATCAAATGAAAAAGGATGGCTTAGACATAAAGAGACAGCCAGTTTGATGTGTTGGTGGCTGCACTGTGTTCTTCCAGATGGAAGATCTTTTCTTGTCTAAACCAGCAGAGGATGCCAGCTTTATGCAGTTAGGGTTTCCAAGATGAAAATAAAAGTAGAAAGTATTGAATTAGCAGCAACACTGACTGTCGGAGAATGAAAGACTACAGACTAATCAAACAGATTAATTTACATAGTATCTTCTATCTGCATGCCAAAGTACAAAGAAATTTTTTCTCTGTTCCATACTCAGGGAAACTGAGGCATAAAGAGATCAAGAGATTTGTCCAAAAGACTTGAACTCAAATGTCCCACAGAAGGGATAGTCCTGGCAATTGAGGAACAAGATGTGAAAATAATATTTAAAAACAAGGTAGCTGAAAAATTAAAAGTACAGCTACTTTGTTCACATCTTATGTATGCAGTTGTTAGCTGGATAGGCTAAGGGAAACTGCAAAGCAACAGATAGTATAGAGCATTAATACATGAGCAACTTTCTTTCCTACAATTATTCTCCACTGTGGAAAGTGTAGTGATGGATATTACTGATTCTTTTGGAGCCACGGAGGAACTGGTTACGGCTTTGACAAAGACTACTTCCTCTGTAATACCAGGCATGTTCATAAAACATATCTAGAACTATCTTTTTGCATCAGAGAAGAGGTCTGCAGATAAATACACCAAAACTGGTGTTTCTGTGTGTATACTGTGGAAATACTGGCCATGAGAACTGGCAAATTTTCTCAAAGATGAGTAAGAAAAGAGGCTTCTTATTTCTCAATACTGTCATGGTGGTAGCCATCTTCTGTACAGATTCCCAGGTAATTATAAGAATTATTGAATGTTTTCTGGGACTGTTTGTTGGCTGCAGCCAACCAGTTATCCTTCTTCCTCTGGTTGAGCATAGTCACGAAAGCCTCAAGCTAGTGTCTTCCTTTACTACTTTACAACCCTCATCCATCTATGCTAGTGACCAATTATATTGTATGCAGACCCCCCTTAGCACAGCAGATTCTTATTTTTCACTTAGAAAAATTGTAAATGATTGTACAAATGGTAATTCTGGTGGTGTCTAAAAAATCTCTGCAATTATGCAGGAGCTGATGGCATCATTACATCAACCTCCTGACTGTAAAATCATGACTCTGCTTAGGGAATGAAGAGCCAAACCTCACCAGATTTTACAGCTTACAGAAAATGCTGCATGAAAGCATTAGCCTAAAGTTACTGTTACAGAGAAGTGCCTCCGGGTGTCTTCCACAGCCCTGTGCAGAGTTCAGCTAAAGGAGCCTCAGAACTTTCTTCAGTTTGTGATTGTATTTATTAGACTGGATTTCAGGAGACTGAAGTAAAAATAAAGGGCGGTGGGAGATTTCCGCGGCACAAATTCAATTGCTTTTAATAACAGTGGAGCCTCTATTAAAGCGAGAAATGGTGAAAGTTCCCTGAATTAGTGTTTGCACCAGCTGGAGTCTAAATACCAGCAACACAGTGGGGGAATTTCTCTCGTCTTCCCTTGTGCTTGGAGTTTCTCTTTGAATACTCTATCTGTATAAGCCTTTCACATGCTTTAATCATTTTCACAGCACTCATATTATCTTTTCATCTTCATATTTATCTTTAGTTCACACGGTTCTAGCCAGATATCAGCTCATATTTTGTGTGGAGTAGTGCTCCCAGTAAAGTGGCACAGCGTGCAGCAGAAGAGAGAGCAGCCCAACCAGACCAGACGATAATGACAAGCCAAGTGATGGGAAAGCCTCTGCAATCCACAAGGAGCCTCATCATCTCAAAGACAGTCAGGCCGCATTTTGGCTTGCCAGTCCATGTCTAATGGTCAACAACTGAATCACGTCTTCTAGTTAAAGCTTTGACCAACAGCCTGTACATTGTTCAGAAAGAAAAAAATATCATTTTAATAGATCTAATAGAAAATAAAATAAACTGCCAGAGTACAAACTGCCTTTATTTAATCTGCATGCAACAATAAACTAAAACACAGTTTTAATCACTTAGACTACAGGATTATAAGAAAAGGGTATAATTTTCTTACACATATTTAGTCATTAAGTCTGAAGGGAGGCACTAAGATAGGAAAAAATAACAGAAGCTTTAAGAACAGCTTCATATAACAACATTAAAGCCACATAGCTATCAAAAACCTTCTAAAATGTGAAAAGTAGATCAAAAAAAAAACATTTTAGGATTAGATCTAAATCCTGACCTGCACTTTTTGTTATTTTTTAGACCAGGAATTACTAATCACTATAAAAGGAGTACAATAATTTTCTATCCCCTTTTGGCAAAGTCTGGCCTTTCCTGCTGTAGTTGTAGCTACAGATCCCAGAATCAGAAAATAAGAAAGCAAGAAATGCTTTGACATTTAAATCTTATTGCATTTATTCTGAATTGACCATATGGACAGGCAGACACTTGTCTTTTGAAGCTGTAATTATTAAAATTATTACAAAACCTTAAAATAAGTCCTATGTCAGGAGTAGATGAAGCCCATGCTGCTGTTTCTTAAGAAAAATACTTCCTAAAATCTTAAAAATTTGAAAAAAAACATCATTACCCCCTCTGTGGGTTTTTGTTGGTCAGTTGGGTGGGTTTTATGGTGGTTTATTTTTTCCAGTGAGAAAGCCAGTCACCACTAGCTTTCATGAAATGATCCCCAACCTTTTCCTGCACCTTGTTCCCTTTGTTAGTCTGAAGTGTCAGGTTTATATATTTATATCACCACTCATCATTATGGCAGGTGGCTGAGGCATGTCCTTAACTCTACCTTGCTGCTTGACACCTTAAATTGCTGCTGGAAGTCTCAGCATTAAAACTTAGTATCTGAGATTCGAAGGCAAGGGTCCTTGATGGAAAACTACCAAAGTTAGCAGAAAAATTCCTTCTTGACTGTTTTCACAATAAGTTGAGCCTGTTGGCTATCAATCCAGAGAATGAATTTGTGCTGCAGTAGAAGGTTTTATGCCCCTCTCACCTCCCTCTCTACACAAGTGTAGAGTAAACCTGCTGGCATGGTCTGTTCCCTGGCAAGGAGCAGAGGGAGCCCTGTCACTTTAGCTTTGCCCTTCTCACAGAACTTCATCAGCTCTTGCTAAATAATGCTTTATGCAATTTTTTCCTACACTTTTATATATATATATACACACACTTAATTTACATATCTCTATATGTATAAATACAGTATACATGAGCATAAATACACATATAATGTGTATCTATATACAAAGAAAACAATATATTTGTATAATACTTTATACATATTAAGTATGTTATAACAAATATACATCTATATAAATGTATATGTGGTTTTTTTATATAAGTACTTCTTGGTCCAAAGGGAATGGGCAGCCAGTAAGAAGGTGTTCTGAAATCACATATGTATGAAAGCACACAGAGGTATCATAGAATCATAGAACAGTTTGGATTGGAGGAGACCATTAAAGATCACCTAGTTCCAACCCTCCGTCATGATCAGGGACACCTTCCTTACACTAGACCAGGTTGCTCAGAGCCCCATACAACTTGGCCTTGAACACTTCCCAGGAGGGTGCAGCCACAAATTCTCTGGGCAACATATTCCACTGCCTCACCACTCTCACTGTAAAAAATATATTCCTTATGTCCCATCTAAATCTACCCTCTTTCAGTTCAAAACTTTCCCATTGTCCTGTCATTACAGGCCCTGGTAAAAAGCCTTTCATTTTTCTTATAAGCCCCCTCTAAGTATTGAAAGCTCTCCCTAGGGTTTTCTCTCCTCCAGGCTGAACAACCCCAACTTTCTCAGCCTGTCCTCATAAGGGAGGTGCTCCAGCCCTCTGATCATATTTGTGGCCTCCTCTGGACTTGCTCCAGCAGATCCATATCTGTCTTGTGCTGGGGACCCCAGAACTGGATGCAGTACTCCAGGTGGGGTCTCACAAGAGCAGAAAGAGAGTATGGTATGGAGTAGGGGCAGTAAGATATTTTACAAAATGGTGACACGCACACACACACACAGAGGGACAAAAAAAGTGGGGTAAACAGAACAGATGGCAGGGAGCAGGGGATTTCTGGGGCAGATGGGACATGTGACTGCTGGGGGAGGGAATAGAGGGCTTACTGCCACCTTTTCTGTATACATGCTGTCCTTATACTGCTGATTTTTGCTGAAATCAGCAATTTCACTGTTCACATGCTTTGTAGTCATTCTTGGCCTGTAGTAAGCAACAGGTTGCACATTAGGACTCTTAAGGTCCTATTACCTACAAATTACTCTTAAAATTTCATCTGTGCTCTAAACTGCTCTTAAAATTTCATCTTGATATCATCATTTACAGCTGTGCAAAACTGTTTGTTGAAAGGTTGCTAAGTCTGAATTCTTCACTGGTTCTCCCCACTAATAACACTGTACTTAATTCAAATTGCTGGATATCCTCCACCACCTCATTCCCTTTGGAAGGCTAAAACTCCCGTCATCTTCAGTGAGTGCCAGGATATGTCAACATGGACACTTGTCTCCACAGAAATAAAAATGTCCCAGAATCACAGAGGATTGTAGCCCTAAAGCTACCTTGCATTAAGCCCTATCATATATTTCTAGACACTAATGTAGAAGAGCTGTCAAACATTGTACCACAGTAGCTTGAACTGCAAAGGAAGGTAATCAGCTTTCAATAGCACGCATAAATTGTGTGCAGGTCCACCTGAACTCAGTGAAACAAAATCTACAGAAATTATTTTTGTCTTAAATTAACATATTACATTATTTTTTGTGTTATGATTAAAATGCCATATTTCTGGCCTGTGATGAAAAAAGAGTATAATTGAAGTTGTAGCACAAAAAATTCATAGGAACACTGTTAATAGGTCTAATGTAATTGTTCTGAGCCTGGTAAAATCTAGATGTAAACTGTTCAGTTTAAGAAGTTAAAAACAATTATTAGAATTATGTGTTAGAATGTGTTATCTTTTATTCTTATGTTACCCATTGGATTATTACTGTGATCAGCACTGCATAACAATCCCAACTCAGAAGAACTCCCAATTTTTACAATGAAACTGGAACCTCTAGAAAAACTAGTTATTTTAGGTATTGGTCTAGCTATATTTGTCTAATTAATTATACAAGAAGTATCTATATGTATTCATATACAGCTGTGTATACACATTTTATAATCTTTTTATTCATCAAGTAAAAGTATGCAAAAATCTATTACTAATAATAATTTATTATGGTTTACTGAAAGTGTGACATTTCAGGAGATTTAAAAGATCATGTCTATATGGATTGAGATCACACAAGCAACTCAGTGTACTCCCTATATGTGCTACTTCAATACCAGTATCATGTCTTTTACAACAAATTAGTTGGATTTGAAAAATACTCTTTACTAACACATTTTGCAGCATATTTCTAACCTGTGCATCCAGTGCAAAAATAGAAGCTTTACATTCACCAAATAATTCTGAAATCATAATATATATTAAGATTTAAAATGTTAGAAAAGTTTCAGAATATGTCTTATGGGTAAGTGTAAATTGTCTGTACTTCCACATGGGTGGCAACACCATGAAATTGTTAAAAATACTACACTAAATATAATTGGACTATTAGTTTCTCTGAAAAACAGCTTATAAAATACAGCAATAAAAACTGTTTGGTGGTCCCTCCCAAAGAAATATTTACCCTGACTCAGGATACAGTTGTTCATGGTTACAAATACTACAGCAAAATATAATAGAGAGAGAATAGTTATTAGAAGCTTGAGGGTCTGTGACACTAGTTACTTGTAACAAGGGCAGCAGGACCGCACCCTCACAGAATCAGAGAAAGACTGAGTCTGGCAGGCACCACACTCTGCTCTCAGGGACCTAGGCTCCCCCAAGGCTGGTCTTACCAGAAAAGACTAAGCTGAAGGAGTTGAGTTCCTCAGCCTTTTCCATACCCATGGTCACCATGACCCCTGCCCCATTCAGCAGTGAGCCCATATTTTCCATGGTCTTCCTTTTGGTGTTTATGTACTTGTAGAAACATTTCCTGATGCCTTCACCAGTTTCAACTCCAGGTTGGCCTTGGCTTTCTTAACCCCATCCCTGCACGACTGGACACCATCTTTATATTCCTCCTGGGTCACCTGCCCCTGCTTTCACCTCCTGCACATTTCTTTTTAATGTCTGAGTTTAGTCAGGAGCTCTTGTTCATCCATGCAGGCCTCCTGCTGCCTGTGCTTGATTTTGTGCTTGTCACAATGACTTTCCTGAGCTGGGAGAAGGTGACCCTTGAATACCAATGAACTCTCCTGGACCCCTTTTCTCGCCGAGACTGTATGCCAAAGTATTCTTCCAAGCTGATCCATGAACAGACCAAGGTCTGATCTCCTGAAGCCCAGAGCTGTGGCCATTCTTTTTGCCCTGTTCCCTCCTCTCAAGGACCTTGAACTTCACCATCCCATGCTTGCTGCAGGTTGCACAGTTGCCCCAGCCTTCACATCTCCAAACAGGTCTTCGTTGTTTGTAAGCATGAGGTCCAGCAGAGCATTGCTTCTTGTTGACTCCCTGATCACTTGTGTCAGGAAGTTGCTGTCAATGTAGCTCAGAAACCTCCTGGGCTGCTTGTGCCCAGCTGTGTTGTCACTCCAGCAGACAATGGAGTGGTTCAGGTCCTCCAGGAGAACCAGAGCCTGCAAACATGAGGGTCTTCCAGAATGAGTCTGAAGAAGGTCTCATCCATTTTCTTCTTGACTGGATGATCTGCAGCAGACACCCATGACAACATCACTCATGTTGATCTGCCCACGTTAGGAGATCCTGTTTTAGGATTGTTACACAGGCTCTCAGCTGGTTCATCACTCATCCTAAGGTAGAGCTCCATACATCCCTGCTGCTCTCTCAAATAAAGAGCAACTCCCCTCCTCACAGACCAAACCTGTGTTTCCTAAATCTCCCGTATCCATATACAGCAGTTGTCCTGTTGTGCAAGATATCCCACCACACCTCCACAATCCCAGTGAGTTCATAGCCTTGCAGCTGCATGCAGACTTCTAATTCCTACTGCCTTTTCCCTGTGCTGCACGCATTAGTAAAGGCACTTCAGACAGGGATCAAATCATGCTGCTTCCCCAGAAAGAGCATAAGCATTTACTACATGAGGCTATCCCTTGGGCACTTTCCTATTTACATGCCTATGCTCAAAGGGATTCAACTTCAACCCTCTTTTGTTGATTGCTGTGTCTCTTTTTTTCCCATGACTGTGTCTCACCTTCCTCATCCTTCACTTGTTTGTTGAACAGCCTCTCCCTCCTCCATCTTTCCCAGTGTAAAGCTCTCCACACCAGGTTATCCAACCTGTTAGAAAAGGTACTTTTGCTCCACTTATTCAGGTGGATTCTGTCTCTTCTAAGCATCGGTTGGTCCTCAAGGATCACAGTTATAGAAGCCTGTGCAAACACAGGATGATGCATAACCAACTGTTGACCTGCAAGGTCTACCCAGTCCTCCTCAGGTCCTTCCCCCTCACCAGCAGGATCAAGGAGACACCACCTGGTCAATCATGCCCTCAACCACTGTCCCTAGAGCTCTGTAGTCACAATTGATACTTTCCAGGTTACCTCTGGAAGTATCATTGATGGAAATGCAGAGGATACTAATCGTTTAAGAGCTGCACTATCCCTTTTCATGATGTCCCAAAAGCAAGCCCCAGCAAGCAGCGTACCTCCCTAGATGACAAATCAAGTTGGCAGATGGTGACCTTTTTCCCTGTAGCAAGGAGTCTCCTGCCACTATCACTTGCAGCTTCTTCTTGGTGCTACTGAGCAGCTCAGGCTCAGCCACTGGAGATGCTCCATTGGATGGCACTTCCAGCTCCTCATCAGTTACAAGTGAACCTTTCTGTAACTGCAGGTCTTCAGGTGGAGCAACTGCAGGACTCCTGGTGTAAGAAGTCACCACCTTTCAACTTTCATCACGGTTGGAGCTTCCACTTTCCAACTTCATAGGCAGAGACTCTTCGTGCCCTTCCACTGCGGCTGGAGACTTGGGCTCTTGAAGCTGCAGGGACCTGGAGGAGACCCAGTCAATCTCTTCTGATGCTGTACAGTCTGCTGACCTCCTACCACAGTTCTTTCACTTGGTGGTACAGGTCCTCAGCAGCTGCACACCTCCTGCAGGCCAGAAGATCATGTACCTCAGCCTCAGCAAGAGGTCCCAGGCACTTCCAGCAGCCTTCAAATTGCAGAGCTGCATTTTTCTTCTGAAGCTCTCTCCGGGTCCAGGCATCTGGTAGTGAAGGAACAGTTACTCCAGAAGCTGCTGGTGACCTTGCCCTGGTGCTAGTGACCACCATACCTGCAGATGGTTATGTTGGACAGAGCAGGTTTGCTGACCTCTGCTTTGTGCCCTGCTGTGAAAACTGCTGCCTCTGTCAGCTGTGATTTTGGCTGGGTCTTACACAGGCCTCTCTTTATGCATGGACTAGAAGGGTGCTTGACCCTCTCTAATCAGGGGTCAGCTAGAACAAATGCTGCAAGCATCCTTTGTCCAGGGCAGCTGACACAGTTCATTAGAAGATGCTAGCTCTACCCTTACCTTAGCCCTATCTCTATCTTTACCCAGCTGCAGCTGGAGCCCTCCAGTTCTTCAGAGGGATCCCAAGAATCCCATGATGATCCTATACAAAGTGCCCGGAAGCTCAAGGCAATATCAAGAGGAACTCAAAGAATCAGAGCACAGCAACTGCAGTGCAAACTGCTGCATCTATTGGCTGTCTCTGCTGGCTGCGCTGTCCTGGCCATTTGATGCTTACTCAAGAGTTATGATCACTGGGGTCAGTGAAGACACCCTACAACCAAGAAATACTGCCCTTAGATCCACCTGGTGGGAAGAGGTACAATGCCTGTAACCATGTCTCTTTGCACCTAGATCATTTCCTTGATTCTGTATGAAACACTCTCTTTACAGCATCTTGAAAAAAGCACTTTCTGCATTGAAAGCAAAGAAATGCATTTACAATAACCAGTGCACAAAGGTGGGGAGCAGGGCAAAGAAGCAGACAGGGAAAGGAGGGTGAAGATACACCCTGGATTTAGCCAATAGATTAAAATATACACATCATATCAGTGTAAAAACTAGCAGAGTTCCCAGGTGTCACCTGTGTGTTCTTAAAATATGATGTTGACTGACACTCAAGAGTAGGAAGTGTTCCTACACGGCTATTTTGAATTAGATATATGCAAAAAGGTACTTAATATACACCTGCAACCTTGTGTGTAGATTTGTAACTGTTACTTGGAATTAACAGACCCTTCTGTAAATTACTCAGTTTAATCTTCATAACAAAAGCAGCTTATACACAAAAAATCATTAATGCTGTTCCAATTCTAGTCTTCTCTTTCTTCCTTGATACACAAAAACTGAATATCACACTGTGTGTTAATTACAATGACTGTTGTTATAACTCTTTCAACATAAGTCTTAGTCCTGCAATAATGCATAGTCAAAGGCTTAATGTCCACTGTCTTCATGATCCCAGACAAGTCAAATCAATGGGATTGTTTATGGTGGTAAACACTGCTACACCTTGCAAATGGGTTTGCTTATAATGATCCAATTCCAGTACCTAACCCTGAACATTTGCATGGTCTGGACTGTGTTCTATATTCACCTACTGCACTATTTTCCCCACTACACCTGGAAATAAAACATCTGTGGCAAGGCTATGGCACTGTCTTCAAATTTTCATTGCAAATTCAAGAGTAGCTCAGGGGTTCCAAGCACAGAAGGGTAAACAAGGGTATTCATGGGGGGATGCATGGCAAGTTTTGATCATCTTTTTATTCACTTCCAATACCTGCCCAGTTTAATTTATTTCATTTATTAGTGGGGATAATTAATTTTTGAAAAGGTTTCTAATTTTACCATGACTTCATATGGCAGATGTAGTGTGCAAGAGGCGCATGGTGCCATATCTTCTTCAGTCATGCTTCCTTGCTCTCAGTTTCATGATATTACTCCTGAACTGGCTGAGATCAGCCAGACCTCCTGCACCTCCACCTCTCAATACATTGAACACCATCACGTCACATGGACGATAGACACCCAAATATTTTCTTTAGCTGCTGTGACTCCAGTGTCTTAGCAGTACAGCAGTGAAAAATATCAGAGAAAGGCAGGTAGCACTCTTTTGGGTGGCAAAGGGTATGCAGAAAGATTATGAAGCCCATTGTAAAAAAATGGAGTTCCTTATAATTTGCACCTACTGTTTGAAATCCCAGTGGGAAATTGAATATAATACATTGGAGAACAGCTCACCAGACACACAGAAACCTGGAATTATGTCCTACTGCGTCTGGACTTGATACAAATCCTGCCAAATACCCTGAAA
Source organism: Strix aluco (assembly GCF_031877795.1). Classification (NCBI taxonomy): domain Eukaryota; kingdom Metazoa; phylum Chordata; class Aves; order Strigiformes; family Strigidae; genus Strix; species Strix aluco. Next base: position 21,595,722 of record NC_133971.1, read on the forward strand.
TTTTTAGTTTAAATAATTGATGGCTTTTGACTTTTCACTCTCCTCTGCCAACATTTGGTTATTTGTGTAATCACATGGCCCTACTGTTTGATCCAAAGTCGATAAAGAATTTATTTATTCATTGGATTTTGTGGAGCTAGAATTATATATTGAAAAATCACAGTTTTACTGAAAAATAACAGTATCTTTGGCAATAAATTTCATGCACCCTATTCACAATTTTAGTATCTGTTACAAAAATAAAATGTTTAAGCTCACAGATAAAGCTTGAAGATGAACCCAGGTAAAGTGTGTTCTTTTCTTTCTTACAGTCTTGACTATATTTGATTAATGAAGGACTTTCTGTTGTTGAAAATTTCTAACTATGCAATTTGGGCAAACACTACTCTTAAAAATCTGAATTGTGTTGTTCTGAAAAAAAAAAATAAGCATGAACATCCATATTCTGAAAAAGAGCAATGAAACTGAAATGTATTACTGTTCTAAACATGGAATTAAATAATCTTTCAAATACAATGGACTCCTAAAGTCAAGAGCTTATTCCTCTATGAGACAAGAGCAAACAAGTGATGATTTAATTATTATTTTTATGATAATGTAGTCTTTATGCACCTACATGCATTTATGCATATTTATTACAAGTATATTCACTTATTTGTATAACTGAAATTAAAAACCCCATCACTACTTGTTTGGTGAACATCCCTCAGGTCTTCTGAAATTCATGCAGAATGGCTTCACAGATTTAGGATTAATGCATAGTAGTGATTATAATTTTGTCTTTGTGAAGTGAGAAGGTAATTTATGGCAAGAGTTTTCAATCTGTTAGGAAGATCCTGTGACCTTTTCCCATGTCCATAGGGATATACACTGGAATCCAGTCTGGTTTTAATCTTTAAATTGCTGTCAACATACAGCGTGGCCTCCTACAAACCATCACGCTTCTACCTCGGCCTCCCTCTAAAATCTAGGAATAATGATAATTAGCCCTTTTATGCACATCATTTTAGCAAGGAAAAATGTAAAAATGTAATTAATTATGTAATGCCACTTATAAAATAAACTATGCCAAGAAAATATACTCCCAAATCTCTCTTGATTTCTCTCTCAGGCAGACATTGGGAAAACAAACATGAGGTTATAGACTCCACATACTGAAAACAGCACAGCCTCTCCCTTACAAACCGTATTTTGCTCAGTTCTTTTGCCTTTTTTAATAGGAAGAAATTCATTTCTATATTAAGATTGACATTTTGAATCAGGAGATTATAAGATTTTCACTGTATGGGAAAAATTAAGTGATTGACTATCTCAACATTTTCATTTTACAAATTCAAAATGCAGATTTCACAGATAAACCACTAAAAGCACTGTTGAATCTAAATAGTATTTTCTTTCCACATTTTCAAAACAGGCAGGAAAATTAAGTGCAGGTTTGTGTGGCATACAAGTGAGCACAATTAAGGAATCTTGTATTGTTGCCTCCTGAATAGACTTGTCACATTACTATTCAGAGCTTTTGTCTAGTGACAGTGGAATATCAAAAAGATACTGAATAGTATAGCAAAAATCTATTGTGCCATGAGATCTAATCTTTGTCTGCATGTAATTGCCATATTAAAAGATTTGCAAGCTTACTCTTTCTGTGATTCTGAAGTAAGCCAAGAAAACCATGTTGTTTAAAAAAAATAGTCAAAGCTTCTGAGACTCTAGTCCCTGTGATATGACAATACTGTGTAACTTAAACTGGAAATTAAAAATACAGCCCTCTAGTACTATAGCAATGGTAAAGATGTTTCCAGTGCTGCATCAGAAGTATGAATGGCATTTTGTAGGTGCCTTCTTCCCACCCATGCCCCTCGCTGTGAGTCTCTCAGAAACTGTGTACGTAAACATGAGAATCCCATTTATTCTGTAATATGTGTTATGTGGCACTTCATCTTCTGTCTGCCTCTTTGTACCTGTCGGCAACAGCCAGCAGAGTGTGGATAGGACAGGACGCCCCAGCTCCCCCAGTCTCACTGCTCCCATGCTCCCCACAGGCAGAGCAGTGTCACAACCCAGCAGTAGGAGAGAAGTAATTGCACCTTTCTGTTGCCAACACCCATTACAAATTGTCAGCTTTCATAAATAGTATGACTGGATGAAACATTTCTTTCAGTCTTTCAACCCATTTCCTTTTATTTATTGTGATGGTTTACTTTTTGATTGTATGGAAGGCATGGGATTGCTATCCTCAGCAACCAAAACGATTGTTTTTTTATCTGCAGATAAGGCAGCGAGGCATAATGCAGGCTTTCCTACACAGAGCTGTGTTAATCCACTTCATGCTTGGCCTGGGCACACCATTCTCTCTAGCTGAATGAGTAAAAGCCAATTTCATTGTTCTGTCTGTCCTAAGTGTCATTTATTTCAGAAACAACAGTTTCTTTAAAGCTTCGTCTCTGTACTTATTTTCACCTTCAGAACTTAAAAACATTGTTTTTGCAGTGGTCCCATACAAAAAATGTGGGATTATTATAGAATATAACATGAAAACATTTTACTCCTTGATAATTTTATTTTCCCTTCAAGATAACCAAGACAAAGTAGATAAAGATTCTTTAATACTGTACTCCATGCTTTCACAAGTACAGTACGTATCTACTTCCAGAATCAGACGTGTACCCATAACTCAAATACAATGAAATCTGAAAATTAAACATAAATATATGTAGGTTATTCATTTAAACTTCTTGCCATCCCATACAAACTAAAATGATGCAGGTGTTTTATTGTTATCTAGATCTTTCTTAGAGTTCCAAAATTTGTAATATAACCAAAAGAAATTGAGTCAGATGTCTAATTCAAACAATGAGAATCAGATAAACACAAGAGATTAAATGTAGGAACAATGAAATACCACATCGTATATAGGTGGCATATGAAGTTTGAAGTACTTTAACAAATAATTGATAATCTTACTTTAAATTGGATACCTATAATCTACTTTTAATTAATCATTAAGAATAGGTTGAATAAAATGCAATCATAAATGTTATTTATAACTCATGTAACCTACACTACTTCCAAAGGTGCCTTTTTATGACAAGAAACTGAATAAGATGTAATGAAAAGTTTATAGATATATTTTTCTTTATTTGAACTGCATGTGACTTTGTGCCATTTGTAGACTGCCATGATACATAAAAGTCTACAAACAGCAACCAGCACCTATCTAAGGTACACATAGTAAAATGGATCCTCTAAAGCAAAGTTTTCATGTACAATGCAGTTGTCCTATGTCAAGCTACTGGCAGATGATGAAGAAACGTACCTGGGGAAAACTATCTTTTTTTGCTCTAAAGCTGTCTGCAGGTGTGTTTTCCATGTCCTTTTGAAATATTTGATATTGGCTGTTGTGAGGAATGCGGGATTGGTCTGCTTCTCAGACCAAGTATCTGATACCCAGGTATAAGAAAATTCATCAGGGTTCATTTTCTATGTAAAACTGGTAAGAAATTTACCAGACTGAACAAATAAAACAAAATTTATCTCTCTCATTCCATCAATGCATGTCCCCACTGTGTGCTTCTCTGACAGAAGTATCAGGTGTTGCTTGGGGAGCATCAATAAGCACTCAGATTTTTTGCAGGCTATCAGAAAGAAGAACTCTGCATAGCAAATCCCATCCCTACCTCCACCAACCCCCCTGACTGCTCAGCAGAGGTTGTCATCCAGATTCCTACCTGCATGTAAACTAAGCATCAGGAGAAACTCCAAAAATATTTTTTTTGCAAACTCATACACAAAAGAAATGAATCATGGATTACCTCTAAATTAAAGTAATGAAGCCACTCTTAGGAATCAGACATGATCACTGAACAAAATGGTTTGAAAATTATACTGGTTTGATTCTGGATACTTTGATATTAAGGTGTTATTATGTATGTTTAGTCAAAGCCTGGGCTCTGGTGAGTATAATGAAGTGGAGAGTAAATGAATCCTGCAGAATCTGTCTTTCTGTCTGGAAGCAAGAGGAGATGAAAGTGAAGGGTTAGAGCAGCTGCTGACATGTGGAGCAGCCACTGGTACTGGGCACCTTTCAGAAAGCTGGTCCATTTCCATTTACAGGTGGTTTTTCAAGAGAAAGTTGGGGGTGAGTGTCCCCTGTTTCCTGGTCACAGAGCTGTGATCTCTACAGTCTCAACCTAATGATGTGAGCAGGTGGGTGTCCATGTACAGAGAGGAAGTGTTAAAATAATAACAAAGACAGTGGTCTTCTTTTTTTCTCAGTGTGGGAAGGCATGAGGAATGGCAACAGCTTGAAGGGCTATACTTGGATTAAAATATTTTTAAACAGTAAAAATTGTCACTTAATTGTAGTATCTAAAAATCTGGAACAGTGGATTATATGCCAGAACCTGAGGAAAGGAATGGTGATTCACTTCCATGAATTTTACATCTGTCACCTTGCTACCCTCTATCAACTCCAAATTTTATTATTTTCCCACACCCTTTTTGTCTCCCTGAAACTTACGGTTTGCTGCACTATCACTTAACTTCAAAAGGACTGCAAACTGTTCAGAGTAGGCATCATGTGTTCCTCTACGTTTAACTTATCCAGCTGACCAGTGCTGCAGCTTCAACTATGAATATGAACGCAAGGTAAGTGGTAAAGCAGATCATGTTTTCAAGATGGGTACACATAACAGGCTGTGCCCCTCTTCACCATACCATGTTTAGCAATTTCAAGTCACATTCACTATTACTTCAATGGCTCAAACTCAAGATTACTCGAGGTTCAGCTTTGAAGTATCCCTTTTAATAACTTCATTTAACAGCACATCAGACATCAGCATGTGTGTAGGACTTGTCATAGCAGCATAAGTGCTTCAAAGTACTAACTGGCTCTGTAAATACTCAAATTTTTCCTTTATAGCTTTAGGATGAATCTAACAGCATCAGGGTACTGGCCTGGAAAGAGTTACTACAAGCTCAATTCCACAGGAGTTCAGTGCTAAAATTTACATTTTGGTGGGGGGACAGAGGCATGGTAATTCTGAACATTTCTGAGATGCAAGCTGCAAAAGTACAGAGTTTATATCAGTGGTATTAATAAAAGGTTAGATCTTGAAAGTCATGTAAGATCAAATTTTTAGAAGCAGCCACTGCCTAAATGAGTTTACAGTCTGGTTTTCAAAGGTCATAAAGACCTACAGAGTCTGCAGGTATTCAGTGCTTTAGAAAAGTAATGACCTATGAGCTTCAAGCCTGAGAAACATAAAAGAGAGGACAAACACTAAAGGACAGATCAAAAATGTGGGCCTAACATACTAGGTATTTCACAATTTCAAAGTGAACAAAATACTATGTCTCGCTTATGCAGTGGAACACCCAATTTGTGAAAAAGTGTATCTTTATGATCTTCTGAGAAAGAAGGACTAATAAACAATGTTGGAGGGATTTCCACACAATTATATTGAAGTCTTCTATAATACAATGATAACTAGAGGCTATTTTCTATAGTTAGCAAAGGGTTTTTGGCATCTATTCAGCTGTGTGAAGGAAGATTGCAGGTGTGTTTTATTATCCACACTTAGCTTGTTGTGTTCTGCTTCTAACACGTAATATCTGACTTTCCATATGAATTTGAAACAGACATACATTACCAGAAGTATTTTACTAGAATAATATATAGTGAGGATATAGTTTTAATTTTAGTGCTTATTTTTTCATAGAATAATGATTTTCACATTAAATATAATTTAATCTATATTTATTCAAAAAACTAATCTATTGTCATACTTGAAGTTGTAAAAATTCATGAGGCTGTAACTAAGACAAGGCAAACACTGTATCTTATGTAGAAAGTGGTATAAAAAATTCTGTCTCTAATGGAAACATTTCTACAACAATTTTCAAATATGCGTGGAGTTTTGAACTGACAGAGAGGTTGCTCACCAACTCTAACTATGGCACAATGTAAATTCAGACACATCTAAATAAATATACTTTTTAGTTTTGAATTACCACCACTAGTTTGGATGGCAGAAACAACGTACAAGCCAAAATAAAAACAGTGGGTAGAATAAAAGTGGTGCAAACATGTTGGCATCAGCCAACTTGCAGATGCTGCAGTTTGCTAACTATCTGACTATTTTGGTAGAACATGGCATGCATCCCATGCAAACTTTTTTTTTAAAAACAAACAGAATGCAGAGCATAATTAGATAAAATTAAAGAAAGAGAGATTCCATATCTCTGTTACTCTTCAGAGGTCTGCTTCTTCTACAGAGACATCAAGACCTTTATCTTTTATGGATGTTAAAAACTGTTCATTTATATGTACACCTTAGGATGTTCTCCAAAATCCCAGAAGCTTTCAAAGATACTGCCAATTTGGTCACTACAGTTAACACAATATTAAGAGTGGAGAAACAGGAATTTCAGAAGGCATGACTCTTCTTGATTAATTTATTTGTAAACACAGATCTAGCCCTTAATTAAATCATTTTGAGCTGTTCAGATCTATTTATTAGAGGAGGAGCGCTGAATGGCTTTGGTAGATTAAGCTATTTAATTTAAGAGGAGTCATAAATCTACTAAAGTGTACAATCAACACAGGTAAATACAGAGGGTATCTACATTGCTCTTTAACCCTCTACGCCTTTAACCTCCCAGTCTTGGGCAAATTATGACCAAAACCTTGCAGAAGAATTTTCCTAGGAGTTACTATCCTCAACCAAGTAAGCAAAAGCAGCATCTGATTCATTTCTCACATTACGTGCACCACCCATTCTGCAGCATTGAATGACAGAAGATAAAGTGAACCACTGAGCTGTAATCACATCTCTGCACTGGAAGATTTTGCACAGCCACTGGGATAAAATCTAAATTTACTTTGGTCCATTGTACTAGGCTGAGTTAAGCTTCGTTGCCCCAGGGAAATAAATACCGCTATAGAAATCAGAAGGCAACAGTTGTCCATGTTGTACTTGCTCAAATCTGAAGTAAACCATCATTTCTTAAATTGAATAATAATATTTCATCTTTGGAATACATAAAGGGACATTAGTGATTTAAGTGGGATTGATTTGGGTTTTTTTGTAATCCAACATAACTTTATTGAAAAGTAGATGGACTAGGACCATTGTACTACTTCTACCTCTATTCCAATGCAGAAGAAAGTATAAAAAGCATCAGCTGAAGTGATGGAGTGCTAAAGACAACAGAAGATAAATATTTACTGAGAGATTTCATGCTGTACCACAGAAAAAACAACACTTTTATTTTTTCTCTTGACCAGGATGCTCTGATCATTCGATTATAATTTATAAAGTGCATGCATATTCCAAAGAATCATAAATAAGCAGGAATCTGTGCAGGAAACCATCTTAAGCATCTCTTCACAGTAATGAAAGAGAGATAAACCTTAAACAGCACACTCAAAACCACCCCCTCAAACTGAACTCTGTGTAAACAGATATTCTCTGTAGTGTACTGTAAATAGGTACAAGAACTGGGGCTCTGCTGAGGAACAGAGGAAAAAAAGTCTGAGGAAGTGAATCATTACACAACTTGTCCTATGCCTGACTATTCCACACTGAACAGCAAAAGTGATTTTGTCATGTGCTACTTACGCAGAACTCACGCATTTGGTCTTGCTCTGTTTCTTAGCAAAACTGGTGAATTAAGAGGATTATGAGTATAGAACAACTCTAAAATCCAACCTTCATCCTTCCACTCTTGTTGATGTTAAATTCTGAAATAACTTCTGATATTGTTAGTGACTGTTTATTTCAAACTCGTAAAAAAATTAGGATTATTTTTGTATTATCTACATTCCAAACAGGTAGCAAAAGAATATATCAAATACCATTTTGCCAATATGACATTATATCATTACATACACAGTTAATCATATGAACTGATATGGGAAAGAAGAGCACATATTCAGGTGAAGCAGAAGATCATGAAAACACTGACTGGTGGTACCCCTCATAGTTAATGTATTCTGAAGCCATTAAGATGTTCTACCATTGGGGGACAATATTTAGTGTGCTTCATTCTGAAACATCTTGGGGTTTTTTTTCCCATTTTCATGTCTTTCTTTTAGTTGAGACCATCTCTTTAAATCATATTATCAGCTTTCCTGCCAAAATACACTTTATATTCTAACTGCATCTGACTGAAGAAATATTCAGATATTCAGACTCTCAAGAATTGGACACCATTTAGACTTGAGTTTCTGCAGTAACATATACAAACCAGGGATGGTGTCACTAGCTAAACCCTAACATGATCCTTTTAATTTCCCCTTGGCAAAACAGGTCAGAGGGAAGGTTTCAGATTTCTCAGCAGAAATGGAAGCAACTCTCCTGTACATATTTCCCAGCAAGGTGAAATGGCAGTGATGTCTCTTGCCCAGGATACAACAGAATCATAGTCTGTAGAGAAGGTAGTAAAATTATTCCAGCATTATTTGCATATCATTTATGTCAAAACCAAATTCTAACCTTAAGTATTGTTTGGAGCAAACCTCATGGGCACTTTAAAATTATGTTAAAAAAAAAAAAAAAAAAAGGAACAAAGAAATAACACCTTCTCAGTCCTGAAAAATGGATATTACATTTCGAGTTCACTTTTTTTAACAATTAAGTTCCTGCCTAGAAATGTGCAGTCTCTGTTACATTATGCAGTTCTTGAAAAACACTTGCTTGGAGCATGTCCTTAAAGAAACAAAGTTCTTAGTCTTCTGTTTTGCACACACACATTTATAGTCCTTACACACATGGAGGCTCACACCATCACTACTGGGATTTCAAAACTGCCAGCAACAGCTTAATTTGATTTCAATTGAATTTAGAAAGTAGATCCTCTTACATTTTCTCAAATGGTCAGGAGTTGCAATGGTAAATTATAACTTTATCCATCAGAGAGAACAGATATTACTTCCATGTAAAACTGACAGAACTTTTACAAATTTGGAAAATCTTGTATATCATGTAACATTATTCTTATTGAGAGCTATAAACATTTATAAGTCATGTAAAATTTCTCTAGTGAAGAAACTGATCAAATAAAATTTATTAGAAAGACAGAGTTGCAAATTGCCTATATAATTGTGGTGGGTTGACCCTGGCTAGATGCCAGGTGCTCACCGAAGCCACACTATCACTCCCCTCCTCAGCTGGACAGCTCCTTCACATGGGAGACAGCTCTCCACAAAATTCTCCAAGGTGGGTCCTTCCCATGGGCTGCAGTTCATGAACTGCCCCAGCGTGGGTCCCTTCCCCAGGGTGCAGTCCCTCAGGAACAGACTGCTCCAGCCTGGGTCCCCCACGGGGTCACAAGTCCTGCCAGCAAACCTGCTCCAGCGTGGGCTCCTCTCTCCATGGGGCCACAGGTCCTGCCAGGAGCCTGCTCCAGCACGGGCTTCTCACGGGGTCACAGCCTCCTTCGGGCACATCCCCCAGCTCCGGGCTGCAGGTGGAGATCTGCTCCACCATGGACCTCCATGGGTGCAGGGCACAGCTGCCTCACCATGGGCTGCACCACGGGCTGTGGGGGAATCTCTGCTCCTGGAGCACCTCCTCCCCCTCCTTCTACGCTGACCTTGGTGTCTGCAGAGTTGTTGCTCTCACATATTCTCACTTCTGTCTCCGGCTGCTGTTCCACAGTGTTTTCCCCCCTTCTTAAATATGTTATCCCAGAGGTGCTACCACCATCACTGATGGGCTCGGCCTTGGCCAGTGGCGGGTCCATCTTGTAGCCAGGTGGCATTGGCTCTATTGGACACAGGGGAAGCTTCTAGCAGCTTCTCACAGAAGCCACTCCTGTAGCCCCCCCGCTACCAAAACCTTGCCATGCAAACCCAATACAATAATGTCCATATGGAAAGTTAAGAATGTATCATTTTTCTGTAAAATTGTATGACTTGCACCACTAGCTATTGTTTGCTAGTTGTTGTTTTTACCTCTTCTCTCCTACATCTCATTATTCTTTCCTTTCATTCTCATTATTCCTGGAACAATATTCAATATTTAAATACTGTTATAATGATCTACTGTTTCCATTTCAACACTAGTTCAGTTGTCACTGTCATGTTTGGTGGGATGTTTTGAATAACCAGTATGTTTTCAACACACCATTCATACTATGTGTGTGTATAGGTGATAACTTAATTGTGCCACACACATGCAAAGCAACCTTCTGGTTTACTAAATAAACATGTAAACCAAAATAATTGCTAGCTAAAGAAAGCTAGGTGTCTTTTGCTTTGCTTTTACTAAGTTTATATGAAGGTTATCAGTTGTTTCTTAGTTTAGGAAAACTTGGACATGTTTTTTGTTCCATACTTCTTAAAAAAATATGCACAGAAGTATTTTCCCTGATTAAAGTTTTTTCGTATCTCTTTCATTTTGAAGACCTTTCATACGTCTGAAGTGGAAGACATGCTTAGAACTGGTAGCAATTCAAACAGCAGCAGTCACTGCACAGTAACATGCATGACGGTTCTCTTTTTCATGAAAGTCACCTAGATTTATACAAAGATAATAAGGGATTTTCTATCCAACATGTGTATGGGAGGGGGAAATTCACAGGGTAGTAGTGATTCCATGCAACAATCCATATATGATGCAATGATCACAATATAAATAATTCATACCCTATTTCTGCATTCTTACATTTCCTTGGGCATCTGACGCACTGACATGCTGGCCACCTCTGAGTAAATGCTGATTTCAGTATCTGTGGACCTTACAAGGACAGGAACAGCTTGGGGAATGTGACTATAAGAAACCAGTAGTAGCTGAAAAAGTGAATCCAAATGCAAGGACAATGCTAGTGAAAACTATGGTTTAGTGCCCATTACAAAGTTAGGTGTTCATATTAAAGTTTCACAAAAGGTTTGTGGCTTTTTAATGGAAATGTAATTGTGTTTTGAATTTGTGCATTACCAATTCCATTACACTTCCTCAACCTAAATCATTCAGAGTTTTTAAAAATCTATTACTTATAAGAGAGAAGAAGACAAAAAAAGTAATTCTGGATAGAGAAAAAGTCCTAATTTTAGGAATTCCAAACTGTGCAGCCAGAGTGCTGAAGCATCATTAGGCCATTGATCTGACATAGAAAAGAAAAATTTGGTCTAGAGGGAATAGTACAGTATTTATTGATGTTAACACAGAAACACAACAAGTTAGTGAATGGAACCTCCTATGCATGCATGGCAAGCTCATTGTCTTCCAAATTAAGCTACTCTTCCAACCTGCTGTGAAGAGTGCTTTCTGAGTTTTGCGAAGAATTCAGGCTTAGGAAGTGATTCTTGTAGTCTATAGAGAAAAAATTGATTTTCCCTCTTTTCTGTTTTACCTGTAAATATGATTCTTGAATTAATCAACAAACTTGGAGTCTGAGGTGAGGATGGAAATTAATAGCTCTTGTTATTGATCCTTCGCACTTTCTAACCATTCACCAGATTACTCACAACATTATCGCTTAGCTGTAAAGTCCTGCTGCAGCCAGACTCTCGCATAAAACCTAGCACCGCCTGTTGTGTGCTGCGTTTCATGCAGGAATTCACTTGTGCTCACAAACCAAGTTCATTGTGGTCTGAAATGCAAAGGGAAATCTTGGCCTCATGACAGTCAGCCAGGATTTCACCAACAGATTGTGAGGCCACAGGTTCACATGAGCGCTTCCTGCCACCCACCGTCTTATATCAAGATACAGTGAAACTAAAGCTGAAGGGATATCGAGCCAGATTTTCGTGTGGCATATGACCAGAAGAGTATTACATCCATTCTTTTGACTCTATCTGGATGCCTATTCTAACATCTTGTACAGCAAATTAACTACGTATGCCCATGCAATCTGTTTACATCCTTTGTTTTGCCCTCCTCAAAAGCCTGGTCAATCAGTGTAGAGAGTATGTTCAAAAGCCTGACTTCAGCAAAGCGTCCATTGTCAGAACAAATCACAAAATTAAGTCAAATCACTAATAAATCATAGATATTTTAAATGTATTTAATTGAAAAGTAATGTTTTCTGGAGAATATTAGGAGCCTTTAATTCTAGTGGAAATCTTTTGTGATGCTACATCAAAGACTTCTGTACACAGTACATTTATTACTACTACCCATAGTAATAAAACATACATGAGACAGAAAGGTTTGTATACATACAGTTTTGCACATATGGCCTGGTACTTACCTTTGGTAGGAACTTCTGTCACGCAATTCACAAGCCAAATTAACAACTGTACCAATACTAGGTATTGCATATGTTTTCTTTCTTCCTTTTTCTCTATTTTCCATGTATATTCCTGAAGCATTTAAATATGCCCAATACCTATTTGAATCAGTGACAGGAGCTGGCATAGAGAATCTGTGCTTAAAATGAAGTACAGCTGCAAAGACCTGTTGTATCATAGTTTTCAAGCGTATAGTAAAATCACCTGAAACTCATTTTCAAATTTTCAGGGTTTTATTACAGGAATTCTAGGGATGATGGAAATAGAACTTCTCATTGATTTTGAATCGGTCTACCCATTTACAAAATGTATGATAAAAATGCACTTACCTCACAAGACCAAGAAGATATTGAATTAGGTTCATTCTAAGATGTTTGAGTGAAAGACACTTTGAAAGTAAAAAAAGTTTTATGTTAGAAAAAATCACTTGAACTGTGTTACTAAAAAAACCCAAATGTGTCAGTCTGCCTCTCTCTTTAAATCTTCCTTTGCCTAAAGACTAGGACTTGTCTTCAAAAAATCCATCTTTCATGGAAATGTTTGTAAGTTTATCTTGTTCTAAAGAAAATAATGGAAGTACACATTCTCCCTAAGATTATGTAAAGTTAGTGTGAAAAACAGGGTAAATTTCTTCCAGCAACAACAGTCTCTTGGTGATGACTGTACACACATTAATGCACATATCTAACTCTAGTCCTTGTAATGAGCCTGCTTCCACTTCTGTTCAGTGACCAGCCTCCAGAGTCGCTTAAGCAATTCCTGAAAGTGAGAAAAAGCTCTTTGCCATGCAACTAGATAAAAAGGAGTGAACCACATACAGATATTTCTCATTAAGATGAAAAGCATTCCCATAAGATCTTTTTTCTAATGGATGGGGAGTGAAAGGAGGGGAGAAATAAAGGCAAAGTTATTTCTCAGCTACAGTGGTGTGATTCACATGCTTCTTGTTAATTGTTACAATGAATAAATAATGCAACCCTTCAAATCATAGACAATTTGGATATGCAGACATTTTAACAGCCATCAGCTAGACGATCTCTCATCACAACTCTCAAATCTGTCTATTCGCTTTCTGGATGAAAATTTCTTTTTGAGATTGTACTCTGTTGATTTTTAAACTACATTTTCATGTGGGTTCCTGTGTTTTCGCATTTAGTAGGGTTCTTTTTATTTCTTGACTGAAGGCAAAACCTGTAAGGATGGCTGTGGAGGACTGAAACAGAACAGCAGCTCGAAGTACCAAATTGAAAGTTAACACACTTCCTAACCAGGTGCTCCCAAGTGAAGATAGGTACAACTTTCTGTAAAAGAGCTGCTGGTATGTTTCCCCTCCCCCACGTCCTTGAACAACTAACTCCAAAGGAGTGGAGGTTCACAACAGTAGCAGTCATAACATCACAGAACAGAGAGAAATCGAATACATTTGTTGGGAGGAGGGAGAGGAAAGATGGCATCTCTCTAACCATCATGAGGACGTGAAGTGGGGTAAAACTCTCACCTCATTTTGCAACTGGGCTTGGAGTGGAAGGAGTGGAAAGTAAGTGATATTGCATCTGTATCATTAAACTGAGTAAGTATATTACGACAATGACTGATAATGGTGATGCATCATTGGCTATTGACACAAAGATGCCACAATGAAATGGTTTTGTGGCTCTCTGTAGTACTGTTTGATGACACGATGTATCTCCTGCTGCTAAAGGTTGAGTACTTTTGTGTTTGGAATTAGAAGACATTATTAATAGACACAGTTTACATACTTTATTCTGACCCTGCTTTCCAGATGGTACTTAAATATGTCCAGGCCTGAGGGCAAAAGAGAAAATTTGAAACTGCTTATACAGAATCCCAAAACGAAAGACAAAAAGAAACAACCCAACTCCTGTCTTTTCAGTTAGGAGATTCCCATTGTTTTCTGCCACAGTTGTGGCTATGACTTAAGGAGGCAGTTCAGCTACGCTGGGGATGGTAGACGAAAGTCACATCAAGTACCATGAGATATATAAAGCAGAAAGCCTAAGTCATCACATCTTGGCAGAAAGCCAAGTCCAAACATTTATAATTTATTAATATTCACTTTCCAGAGTCCAGAACAAAGACATGTTTTCACGCAATGAACAATCAAGATTATATTTTTTTAATAATGCTATTAATAAAATAAAACATTTATTTATGGAACCAATATATACTCATCAAGTTAGATCTAAAAATAAGTTCACACACTTGAACTGAAATGAAAAATATTAGCCATGATCCTAAAGGATATAACGAGAAGAATGTAGCAAATAGATTATATTCTGATGATATTTGCATTGACTGATTAAAATCTGAGGGCATGACATTTGCCTAGCAGCTAATGAGAATCTAATTGTTCTTTGTCTGTCATATGTTACATAAATAACATCGACATAAAAACAGATTGTGAGAGCATAAAATCTGCTGAAACAGTGAAGACAGTTACCCAAACAGGAGATGCAGCTTTATTAGAAGTATTTTAGTTTTGAAATGTCTCATAATCAGACACTGTAATGACTCAAGAGCTGAAACCTTACATCCATACTTCAACAGGCTCAGCTACCTGCAATCTGGTATAAAATCCACCAGAACAGCAGACAAGCAAGAACAACCTCCAGTAAGAAGAACAAAAAAGCTCAGTCAGAAAGTTAAGTGATCCATGGTAATCAACATGGTGATATATTATCTCATCAATTTTTATTCTCACACACATTTCTCAATATCTGCAGGCTAACCAAAGGGAAATCTTTGCCGTCTGCTCTAATGTTCTACATTAATTACATTTTTTTCTCATTTGTTGTATTTTTGGAGGGACAGAAATCTCCTTTTTTCAAAGATGCAATCACCCTGATTTCCATGAATTCCAGACAATATTGTGGAAATTCACTAATTTTCCAAATGTTTTCAGTAACTTAAAACTGGGCGAACATACAAAACAGGATAGAAACACATAGAAGAATCTAAGAGCAGACTAAAGAAAATAATTCAATGCCCACTGCAGGGTACAGTAATTTCTCCTGTGACTTCAATAGCTAACAGGACATACCATCAATGAAGCAGAGTGCTTGTAAAAGGTGAAGAGGGATTTAAGACATTAAGAAACAGGCAGAGAAGGCTTCCAAAAACCAGTTGTCCTAGGACTCTTGCCTAGACGATCTTTCGGAGCAAACACATCCAGTATATACCTTCTAAATAAGAAAATAAAAAGGGAAGTAGTGCTCAACATAACCTCCAATTTTTCTTACTTTTATAATTTCTTCCATCATGAACTATTCTTTCCTTTCCCACATCCCTGTACAAACACTGAACACAACAACTTTGTAACAGCCAAATGCTTAGGGACTTTGTTGAGGGCTCTGTTCCTTCTAACATTTAATGGCAAGCTATCATCCCTTGTCAGTGTGCACTGGGTGTCAAAATGACCCTTTGTGCACGAGCAGAGCAACATTTCCATGTGGGCTATGGCTGGAATGAGCCCTTCTCCAAACACGAACTTCTCTGTCCACAGATACGGGTTCCTGCAGAGGCCAGCATAAGGACTTCCTGGGAAAACATTAAACTCAGCTCTTATCCCAGTTTCTCTGACAAAACTGGGGTCCAAAACCTGGGTTCGCGGACATAAGTCATCATACAGTCAGTCTATTGTATATATTTTTATGCATGAGAATAATGCTATTTGTTAAGTATGTATTCTGTGTATATTGTTTTTGGATACAAAATGTTTGAGAATTTTTTTGTGTGTTCTGCTCTGTAGCTCAGGCATAGAGAAATGCAGCTAATATACACAGATGCCTTTAATAATCTTCAGTAGATACAAGCATCTCAGCAATGCTAATAACAGTATATTCGTGGTGCTTATCGTAGGTGGGGAAACAATAGAGGGAAGATGAGCTAGGGTAAATAAAGGACTTTCAAGAATTTTAAAAATTTAAGAATTAGATACTCCAGGACATGCCTTTGCAGCACTTTAACCATATGCCTTTGCAGCACAAAACCCAGAGTGTACAAGGTCCCTAAACAATGTATAGGGAAAAATGCTTCAGGAGGGTAATTCAGAAATTAACATTGAACAGCATAATCTTATGCTGAAAAAATTCTCAGAATAATCCTGAGGTTAGAGACCAGAGATAAGTTTTGTACTATGTGTGCTAATAAAGGTATAGTTATGCTCTCCTTTCTCATCTGTTTATCCACAGTCTTTAAGTCCTTAAAATACACTGGCACAGCTTCAACAAAAAGGTGGGTAGTTCCTACTCTGAGAAATTTTTCAAGCCATGGTGGGAGTGGTACCTTTGAGCATCACAAGATGAAAAATTAATGCCTGAATTCCTCCCATTTCCTATGGGGCGGTTCTCTGACTGGTACAGCATCAGCAGCAGCATCAATATCAGCACCACAGCTTGCTGTCATGAAGGATCAGGTCAAGAAGAGGTTGGATAAAAGCAGGGAGCAGGGTAACAGAAGATCTCAGGCAGTATTTGGGCTGCTGGGAAAATGAAATTATCATCTAGAAAATGTTCACTTCAGACAAGGAGGTGAACCTCATAACCCCCCAGACCACCACAGAGCAAAACAGGTTTTAGATCTCCACAGTTCAGGCACCCACAGTCACTGCCCTTTCATGTCTGGCTCCTTTTGATTTGAATCATCCAGCATGGCTCATCCAAACTCACACCCTTAAGCAAAGGAATGACATGCACCCTTGTGACAGGACAGGGCCTGACCGTTAGAACGAGCTCAGGTGTTCAGTGGACAGCCCAGGGGCATGAAGGGAAGCTGCAGAGCAAAGGAGGAGGAGGCAGCAGTTGGTGGTGTGCAGGGACGGGGGGGCAGCCCAGTATTTTCCAGTGAACGGTTTCTATGACCATGGGCTCCATAGCTCCGTGGCGTATGGGCTGCCAGACAGGCTGTAACAGAGGGGTGATGCCAATCTCTGGGGCGAACAGAAGAAACAGGGTGGGGTGGGGTGTGTCAGAGCAGGGTATTTTGCAAGCATGCCAGTTTATGCCAGGATGTGCATGTTGACAGCCAATACTCCACACGGTATTTGACAACACGACACCCCTCCTCCCCAACATGCAAAGGCAGTGTCTTCCTGGAGAAATATTTTGGACAAGATTGACCGAACTGATGGTGTTACACCTCCCCACCTCCGGCTGCAGGGACTGGAGGCAGCGGAACAGCTTTAGGCAAAGGCGAGGATGCCAGGAGGGGTAAAATACCGGCTGTCCAGGCGGGGGAAGCCAGTCCGGCTGGGGCAGTGGCGCAGAGAGGAGCGCTGCTGGTGATGCAGTGGCACCGCATCAACCACGTGGGGGGAAAACGAGGAGAAGGGGGCAACATCTCGAGAGGAGCTTCACGAGGGGAGCCCTGCAGACCCCGGCGGCGGCGGGGTGCGACCCGACGGCGGGGCGGGCTCCGCCAGCGGCACCCTGGGGGCTCGGCCGCCGCCCCGGCGTCCCCCCGGCTCTGCAGGAAAGCGCGGCTCGCTCGGCGTGCCGGAGGGATTTGCCTTTTTTTTTTTTTTTTTTTTTTCTCTTTTTTAAGGCGGGCGTTTCCTACAGTCGGATGGGAGCGTGGATCCCTCCCCTCTACCCACTCCTCTCCACCCACCTCCCTCGCTTTCCCTGCGTGGTCTGGAGGGGCGGGGGGGGGGGGGGGGGGAGGGTTTGGTCCGGGCTGCTGAGCTCGCCCTCCTTGTGCCGTGATTTCTACATGTACTTTACAGCGCCGGCAATTCCGCCCCTCCTTCCCTCCTTGGCCCTAGCACAACTGTTTGAAACCGCATAAATACGTGTGTGTGTGTGTCTGTGTGTCTGTGTTCTTTTCCTAAGCCCATGACAAAGCACTATGAGGTCAGAATGGTAAGTGTATTTTTTTTTTAATTAATGTAATTTCTTCTGGAATCGGGGTTAAAAAAAAAAAAAAAAAGCAAGCACTGTCGGTGAGGGCGGGTGGGGGAGAAAATCCTCGCACATAACATAAACCCAGTGTCTAGCCGAGGTGCAAGAGGGGCAGCGCGCCTTGATGCAGCCGGGGGCCCGGGAAGCGCCGCCGCTGCCCCGTGGGGCCGGGCTGGGCCCCCCCGCGGCAGGGCGGCCCCGTGGGCGGTGGGACGGCGGGCACGGAGGAGGGGAGGAGGCAGCGGGAGATGTCCGCGGGTGCGAATGGAGGCTGGGCAAAGCCGGCTCCGCGCCTCCTCGCTGCCGTTTAAATACCGGGTGGGATCCACCTTCCCGAGGGCACGTCGGGGATCCCTCCCGCTGCTCCACGCTGCCGGCCTTCCCCTGCCCCACCCGCGGTTTTGCAGAGCGGGACGGGTCTGATGCCGTCTGCAAGCGACCTTCACACCTAGTTTGTCCTTTACAGACCGCTGCTGCGGAGGGTGGGTTTAAAAATAGCACCGTTGCACACTGAAGCGTGTACTTGTGCAGCAAAGAACCCCATCTCAATCCTGAGGAGCACTAGTTCACAAAATAAGACGGGCAGTGCAATTTGTTGCTTATTTTATTTTATTTTATTTATTTTATTGTATTTTATTTTATTTATTTTATTTTACCTAACATATCAATTTATTTTATTTATTTTTAAGGGATGGATACTTAGAGCTGCTTGAGCGAGATAAACGAATAATAAGGAAGTTTCCTTGCTTCATGAGTACCTGAGGTAACTTTCCTCATTGCAACATTTAGATAGATTTTATGTCGTATGGTAGACAGTAATAATTAACTTTCACTGACTTCTTTCTGTGGATATCAGAATAATTTCAATACAAAGTAGCTGTAAACCAGTATTATTTAACTTCACCGTTACTTAGAGCAATACAGATAATTGTCAGCAGTGGTAAATCTAGTTACTGTTCTGAGAACACTTTGAGCCTATTGTCCATTGTTGAAAGTGACCAGAACTCACATGTAGTCTGAAGTGTATAAACAGGGAAAAAAAGAAAAAGAAAAAAAACTAAGTCTGCAATGAGTAAGAAGAAGCTATAGATCTCTAGCTGTAGCTACAGAAGGTTTTTTTTTTCCTAAGATCATTTTATCTTTAATAAACAAGTTTTTGTCTTTTTTTTTTTTTTTAAAATATTTTCTGTCCAAGGGCAGAAATGTCTGGGTTGATATTTGCCACAAATACAACTAGATGAACATGAAGGTATTCCAGCATTAGCTTGCCTCAAACTGTCTTCAAAAACATCATTCTTCCTCTGACAGTCAGTAATCTCTGAAATATAAGTATATGAGGACATTTAGTTTAATACTTGTTAGGGACAGTAACTTCAGCAGAGTTTGACCCTGCGCTGGCTGCAGTTAGCTGAACCATTTTGATAGACTGCAGGTGGTAAACTGTACACATATTTCTGTAGCTCGTTTTTTTTTCTGTCAGTCTATTTCTCTAAGGAAACTGGATCCACCACATGTATTAATATTTTCCCTTTATAGCAACCACACAGAATATAAGTGTTAGAAGTATTTATGATTTTGAAGTCTCTCTTTCACTAATGGCTCACCCTTTATTTCCATTATATTTTAAGCACTATGCAGGAGAAAAGTATGGAGAACAAAAGATGTTGAAGTTGTCAGGAAGCTCCCCTAACTAGAAGGGAACTCCCTTTCCTTGCAGATACTCACCACAAATGCCGTTAACTCATGGGTAGGGAGTAGATAGATTTACCTGTGCCCATTAGTCTGTTTTCTCATTACCTCTCAAATAGATGCACTCAGCCTCCATGGCAGCAACCTCCCACCAGTTACACGGCCCTTTCATGCTCCCTGCCCAGAGCCTGCCCATTCTGCTGCAGCATGGTGGCACAGACGGTACCTTCACTGACCCTCACCTGCAGCTGGTGGTGGAGATATCATCACAGGTTATGCATTAGTGACACTAGACAGTAAAAATTTTTTAAAAAAAATAATAAGCTAAGAACACAGTAGATCAAATTTAACCCAAACTGCTGATAAAAGGCTTTGACAACCAGGAAAACTGGAAGATTTGGGGATGCAAGATTTGGTAGTATTATCTTGCTTGACAGAATGTGATAATCTGGGTAGATGATAGGAGAAGAAAGGTTTTATGTTCCTCTGTGATTAGAAATACCTAGAAAAAAAGTCTGTGTGCTTGTGCAAACACAATGTGTATGTTATCTTCCTGAAGAATATATGGATGGGTGTTCTGTTGGAAGTGTTACTGAAAATTAGAGCAGTGACTGTGAGCAAAATATACAGAGAGATCTTTATGTGAAATTACAAGGGGTGGGAAACCCATGTACACACCTCACAGCAGACGAGTAGGAAATGAGTTCAAATTCTTCCAATCCATATGAATATCACACTTTCTTACTTCAAAGTCTGGCCTCAGTGTGAAAAATGAGAATTCAAATTGAAGGGCAACAGCAAAAGTACCAGAACTGCATCAAAAAGGAAAGAATTTCTTGAAAATTTAGAGTAAAGGTGATTGTCTGAAGCTTCCTGGGCACCCTCTTCTTCCACATGAGTTTCTAAATGATGCTTTGAGATTATTTCCATATAAAACCACCTAAAAGGTGTGAAAGCCCCTGTCAGCTGCTAGATATCAAATGCGAAAAATGCACAGAAGGCATAGGATATTTATTCTGTTAGAAGAAAAAAGTTAATTACAGCAATAGTTTCATACTTAAGACACAAAACAAGGTAACAAGCACCTCTTGTTTTAGTACCTTAATATAATTGTTCATTTATTCTATCCTGAAGGATTATTACTGTAAAAAGATACTCGTATCAAATAAGCACAGTTCAAATGCTTTCCTATCTGCCAAAGTATTTGTATGACTTAATTAGATTTTTGTTTGTGATACTTTTCAGGTTTATGCTTTGCAGTCATATATAATCAAAGCATGATTTCGTATCGAACTTCTTAGTGATTCAACTGCTGTCTTTCAGTAATGATTCTCCTCCTCAGAAAAGAGTTTGAAATTTTGGGAATCAAAGTTCTAAATGAGACTCCTTTGCCCATTTTTACAGAACAGATTGGAAGTCATTGAAAAATAAGATTGCAGTTGTTGCAGGGTTTCCATGTTCAAGTAATGCAGATGCCTATTAATTAGAAGTGTGAGAAACATTTAAGAATGGAACTCAGCCTAACTCAGGAAGTCACTGCAGCACCTTGCAAATTTTAACCTTAGTTAATTGTATGCTTAAGTCTTCCGCCTTCAATGATTTTACATGCAGAAGAATAAAAAATATAAAAATCACACGGCTTTGTTTAGAAGCTATCTGGGTCTTTTTGGTCAAATATTATTAAAGCCAGTTAACTTTCCTAACTTGAATGTTTGGTAATTCATGTAAGGAAAACTGTTGATCCAAATTCTGCAAATAATTCTGTATGTCTGTAAAGTCAACAAAACTTTAGAATGCTCTTAGAGAAATGCATATATCTTTGATTCTCCCAGCAATACTGTTAGGTGTCCCAAATCTGCTTCCATTATGTGTTTATAACAGGTTATTGACAGATACATTTGCATGGATACACATGCTTCATATTTATTACAGAGAACTAAACGTTTGTAATTTTGCATAGTCCTTGGAATTAAATTTCCTTAAATGTCATAGAAATGCAAAACACAGTAAAATATTTACTTTAGGAACCATTATTTAAGTCACTGAAGTGTCCTGCTCAGTATATAGATGAGGGTTGATTGGGAAGCTCCCTCCCAGCTTCTTATGTACATGCACACTAGCAGGACACAGGTGATTGGAAGGTCCTTGATTTCTTATTAACAACTGAAAACATCAGTGTATTACCAACGTTATTCTCATCCTGAATTCCGTACTGAATCCAACACACAGCACTATTCTAGCTACTAAGAAGAAAAAAAAAATATTAGCTCTATCCCACCAAAACCAGGATAGTCCTTTAAAACCTCAATGCTTAAAACAAACTTTTGCTTTTTTATGTATTGGTGATATTAAGATCAGTACTTCAGATTTCAGGCAGAGACCTCTGGCATTAGAAGAAAATGTATGTAGGTATCTGTGAAGAAGAATGTGTATTGAAACCAAACCATTTAGGCAGCAGAGAGTGTCATTCATCAAAGCTGTACTTTTCTTGAAAGTTGGCTTCACAAGTTATGTTGCTCGCTCTGGATGTTGTTTGGTGACCCAGTGACAAAAATGTCAGGTTAGTCTACGTCAGTAGAAATAGAGCTGCATTTGTTAGAAATTACAGTTATAAAAATCAGGGTTAACATGACCAGGGTGAGCAGACAGTAAGTAGTTTTTATGGCTAGACAAGTTGTTTCTGTGAAATGCACAGGGTACATTGCTCATTCTTTTGGTGATGTTGATCCCTATGCTTTTCTCAGGATTATGAGGAGAAGACTCCCTTCCCCTGTTCACCTGATGCTTATGTTCAGTCTGGGAGTTAAGATTTATTTCTGTTCCAGAAGTGAAATATCCAGAGTCACAATGAATCTGTGACACGTTTCTGAGAACTCTTAAGTATGTGGTCTAAATACTTACTATCATTAACAATGTCAAGGTGTATGGCCACATACAGCCTCACCATAGGGACAAATCTACAAATATTCCAATTCTAAACACTTTTATTTTTCCTCCAACAGCACCATTTAATGTGAATAAAGTGTTTCCAGCTTCAGTGACTACTTTTTCTACATTGTGTCTTAGATGTTAGGGTCAGCATGGTCTGAAGTAAAGCTAGTTATTCCCTCTAGGCATGATTTCACACTTTCTTGTTCCTGTAGCCCTGCTGACTGTTCAGACAATCTACAGAAGTGGTAATTTATAAACAGAGTGGGCATTGAGGCCCAGGGAGCACAGGATGCTTAGTTTTAGTCCGTATTTACCAGGAAGTCAGTGTTTCGTTTCTTCTGAGCTATATGAAGATCTTAATGCCTGTTGAGTTCATTTTGTCACTCTAGTTATGAAATGTTATTAAAGCAGGCTGGGATACTAAATCCAGATGCTGTAAAATATCTTAATATATGTATTGAAATATAACATTTAAAAAAATATATATAAACCAAGATTAAAAAAAATAAATAAAAAAATTAAAAAATTACAAGGCCTTTTATTTTTTTTGGTGAGGGGGAAAGAAACAAGAGCAAAACTAGTTCCCTGACTAGTGTCCCACCTTCAGTTATGATTTCTTTAAAAATTAGTGACCACTGAATTCCACATTAAACTGAATGTGCTGTGATGAGATTTTACATCCCATGGTACACTATGTTGTTCAAAGCATGCAGAATATGAAACAGATGGCTTGGGAAGACTGACAAAAAGACCTGCTGGGCCTTCTCTGGTATTACCTTAAAGCAAGAGAGAGGATGAGTAAGTGTGCTGTAATTTTTGGCCTTAACACAGCGTTCAGGAAGTTCAGGCTTCTGAAGGAATGCTTACTCAATCACAGTAACACATATTAAAACAAGCATCTATTTGAGGATAATGGAACAATAAAAATTATTTGAAATGGAGATTGATAATGAAAGGAAGAAAATGGAAAATTGCAGTGCAGGAGTGGGGAAGGGCAGACATTTCCTTGAAGATGCTCATCACAGGGCTGAGCAATGCAGAAAAAGAAATTTATTCAGGAGTTTCACAGGCCATCTTTTAATTTTTTTTGTGTGCAATGTAGTAGAAGCTAAATCCTGCAATCTTTAATTTATATTTTTTAAATTATGATTTCAGAGGTCTCCTTATGGAAATAACAGTTATGCCTTCAAGACCTGCTTGGTTTTGGTATCAAAATCTCTTACGCATGTAGTATCCTCTAACCAAAAGCAAACAGTGTATTTTATACTAGAGAACCTTAGGCATGAAAATCAGGCCCTACTGTATAAACTTGAGTTTGCAAGACAGTGTCTTTTTAGGAGATATTTAATATAGTGAGAATATATGTTTGCACTTTTTTGGTATTATAAATAGTAAGCAATTGAAATTCCACATGTTCTTGTCCACAAAAATTTTTCAGAGAATGTTGGCTTCTTTGGAATCTCATTCCTGCAACTGCATACTGTCTTATTTAACCTTAATTGGGAATAAGTAGTCCTAGTATTTCAAGTCAAAATTACTAAAAGTACTACCTATTCAGTACTATTAAAAAAAGTAATTCCGTCTTTGAGTTTACAGTTTCCTGAAATTAAGATTTATTTCCAGAAGCTCAAATTATTAGACAAAAGTTCAAAATGTGGATCCTGCAGCATAAGGAAAACAATTTTCTTCACTCATTGCTGAATTTGTGTTAACTATAAAAATGACCATCTAAAATGATCACTGAAAGCTTCAATTATATTATGCTACACAGCTAGTGTCATTGTTTGAAACTTATTTTATTGTCTATTGTTAGTTTCCTTTAGGTATTATCATTACTCAGTTTTCTGATAAAGCTGAAATGTGTAACTATCTGTCTCGGCGATATTTTTATTTTTCAGCTCTGGAGTATAGCACATGGCTTTGAAATACAGTTATGTCAGAGCTTTGGGAGATTAATACCTGCTAAAGATGGTGTTACAATACCTAAGTTTATCTGTTATTTTCAAAATGCACCTTTAGCCTATTTTTACTTAGTCACTTTCTTGGCATTGGGTTTTCATATCCATGTTTTAGGAAAATCCTATAAATGTTGTTATGTTACTACTTCGAAAGGAAAAGAAAGGAAGAAACATGTAAAATACTCTTGAACTCATTTTGCTTGTGATTTTGAATAGCTTTCAAATTAGAATGATTTTCCCAGATTTTTATAGGCTTGCCCAATCCAGCTGTATATTTTATATGCTAATCTAAGTTCTATTTTTGTTCCCCTTGGGATTTTAAGTGATTATAATTGTTGCTCTTCAAAAGCCAAACAGATGATGATTGCTGCTTCAGGAATATACCAAAAGAAACAGGCTTTCATTAAACCTGCTCATCCACTTCATAATTATCTCCATTTTATCTCACTAAGAAGCAGGAAAATGGCAACTACAGTTCATTGAAGCCAGTTCAGTTATTTAAACATCACTTTACTGAGATAACAGGAGGTGTTAAAGCAGGGAAGCTTTTTCCTTTCAAACACTAAAATGTAGCCAGTACTATAATAAGGTTGCCAACTGGGAGACCAGACCCTTCATGTCAGCTTGAAATACAATGCTAGAGGGCAGAGACGGCAGAAGATATTGTGGTCTCTGCTGTGGTTGGGGCCACTTCTGGAGGACAAAACATAAAGTAGATGGACAGCTATTTTGGAAGGCATCTACTGGTCTGACCTCTCCACAAGAGATGAGAAATCAGAGTAAGCAGAAGCATGGGAGAGGAGGAAAGGAGGTTAGAGCAGGCACAAGCGTAGAGACTAAAGAAGATAATAAATAGGCAAATGATACAAGCTTAGATCATAGGTTCACCCTTCATATCCATCAGACCTAGTCATGTTTGCAGTGAGCCGGGCTAGACCAGAAAGTTTCTCCAGAATTTGTTACTGTAATAAATTTCAGTTTAATTTCATTTTAAGAACACTAATGGAGAAATTTTGCAGCAAAGATAGATGTCTGAGAGGGACAGGTCCCTGTGAATTGCACCGAGGTGCTGCAATGTCTGGCAGTCCATGAACACTGGCATAAACAGTTGTAAAAAGGCACAGAGGTTTCTCAAGACCTAGAAATATGTAACCAGTTCTTTAGTTCACATAATTGATTAAAAAACTCACACGTTCAAATTTCTGCATGTATCTTCTAATCTTTTCCTTATCCTACAAATGTAAATAAGTTTTTTTCCTACCTGTTCTCTGAAGTGAGGCTCCTGCAATTTACAGGAAGAAGTCTGACCATATGTGTTGCCATTTGTTCTCCACTGCTTTCTTTATGCCGGCAATCAGCGCAGCGTTTTTGTATAAATCACAGTTTACCACTCAAGAGGACCCGTAAAAAATCAGTACCATCAACAGTTTATTCTTCAAAGACAGACTGCAGCAGCTGTCTGAAAACCTGGTTCTTTCATCAGGGAAAGCAAGAATCTTTCACAGCTTTAGTCTCTCACATGACATGTTTGTGCCAAGGAGATGACCAGGAAAAACTAGGAATTCACAAAGGGATGAATGTGGAATTTTATTTCTTAAATTTAGATATCTATATGAGCACAGAGTTAAGTTTGGCCATCCATCAGAAACTCCTTTCCATGAATTATAGAAGCAAAACTTCTGTCAACTCATGTCTTTCTAGCTTCTCCAGAATGTTACTGAGTTTTGGCAATAGCAGTGTAAGCTGAGAGAAAAATTGCAGGGCCTACAGACTGGAGAAAAAAAAAAAAAAAAAAAAAGTCTATTTCAAATCAAGAGAACAGAGCTGAAACATCCACTGATTGCAGTTTTGTTCCTACAGCATCGGGAGTCAGGCACTCACTCTTGTAAACTAGCGAGGCCTTGTAAGCATCAGCAGTGTGCTCAACACCTCCTTGAGACCAAAAGGCAGGCGGTGCAAATCCCAGAGCACAGGTAGCAGGCTGTCAGGAACATAGCTTGCTCAGTTCCCAAGCAGCTATATTCAGTGCCACCAGCAGTTTCAGATCCATTTCACCTCCAGCTAGAGTGTCCCATGATACCAGGTCAAGTCTCCTGTGTAATGCAGGAGGCACAGCAGCAAGATCTACCCCTGGGAAGAAATACCGTGCCCCTGTCACATGCAGACATGGATTAGGTGTTACAGTAGCAGTATAGCTGTGCGACAGCGGAGGTCCTTTTCTTTTTGAAAACTGCTTTCAGATGAAAACATTATTTACTTCCTCCAAAGGCCTGATACTGCACCTACATTCTTCTCCGCTTCCCTCATTTCAGCACAAGTTCCCCACCGTTGATGGAATCGAGCTGCATTTTCCTCCCTTCCTCTGCCTCACAGGGCAGGAGGATTCCAGAGGCTGCAGCAGCACCCTTCCTTGTGCAGCTGCTCAGGAAAATGAAATTGCTTGCCAAAAGAAGAATGGCGCACTGAGATCGGTCCTATCCATAAGGCAAGTGAAGAATAGGTGACTGATGATAAAAGCAGATAATGTAAGAGTTTGTCAGAGCTGTCGCCTACTTTTCATTCATTATCAAGAAATGGTTGATCATGTCACTACTGCCTAAAAATCAGAGCTCAACCCACAGCAACAGGGGTCAGGAAATCCTGAGCTGTGAATCCTATCTCAAAGTTTTACTTCTTTGCTTTGCTTCCCCTCCTCTCTCATCTAATACGAATCTATGTTAAATAAAACTCTTAAGTGTTTTTAGGACTCAATCTTCCCATTGCTGGGAATGCAATTTGTATTTGCAAAATATCATGCACTTAACAAGGGAGGTAGCAGGAGGTGGCTTTAGGAAAGCAGACCATAGAAAGAGAATTTTGTATTAATTCTTTTTATAAATGATTTATTAAACCAACTGCTATATCTAGCTTCTGAATTTATTACCTTTTCTAAGGTAGCTTAATTGCATATCTGCTTCCTGAACTATTCAGGGTGTGTTTCTGTGCTAGTGAGTTTATAGCATAACGATGTGCATTCTGCCATATCACTCTCAGACCAAACTCTTTGTAGACAGCAATGCATTTTCACAATGGCAAATGGTACTTCATAGTCCTTATTACAAACTAGCCACACTACATGCTTTTAGCAACAAAGTGTGTTTAGATTCTACAGCTGGAGAAGTATTTATGCAGCTTCTGTAATTACTTGCTCACATTTACTTCTTGTTACATTATCATTCAGAATAAGCATCTTAAGCCAAATTAACATAGAAGGTATTGAAAACATGCAAAATAAGCACTGAAAAAAACCCATGCAAAAGTAGAATATTTCATAACGAATTGCAAAATATAATTTTCCATGTTAGGAGTACCTCATTAAAATGGAAAACAACTGTAGTTTGTATTTCAGTTTCTTTTTATTAGTTTTCAGGTTTTGCTTTATTCACGGTAGAAACCTGATCTTAACCCTACATTGTCTGCTTCTGGTGTGATTGCCTTGTTCAGTTTAGAACTAAAATTTGCAGACTTAGAAAATATTCTTACAGAACCACTAAACACTAATAAATTAGCTGTGATTTCATAAAGAAATTGATGAAGGCGATGCCTCAGTAATTACAGCTATGAATATAAATTGACTAGATAACATTGTTGAGAAGGGTTTATTTTAAAAACATGGTATCTTTATTCTCAAGTCTTTTTTGCAGAGTAAAAAAAAGTACATTAAATTAAAAGCTCCTATAGATAATGGTAATAAAACCAGGCAAGAAAAAAGAAAAGGCTTAACTGAAAATTACCAGCATAATAGGAGTTAAACAATGTAAGACTAGAAAGGATTCTTCTTTCCTCTGAAATCTAAGCTAAGCATAGTAAGAATAAAAAGAGATGTTTCATAGTACATAATGTCAGAATAATTCATGAAAATGTCTGTTGCTACTCAAACAATTCAAAAACATCTTTATTACAATTTACATTAAGGCATTTGAATTATGATTACTAAAGCAGTTCCTAAAGCCACAATAATACTTTATTTCTCATATGAAACTGCAGAATGAAGGAGGTGGCGCTTTTGGTGTACATTGCTATTCCATTTGAGAACAGCTCCTACATACAGTACAAAAATTATCTCATGCAAAATGATACATGTATAGTACAAGTTCTTGGCAGTTAAATAGATGAGAATTATTCTGCACGTTTGGCTTCACACACTATAAATATTTCCATTTATCTCAGTAAGATTACCATAAGAAGGAGAGCAAAGTATGTGTTGTATCTTCCACAGTGTTATGGCTATACAACAGTACTCTTAAATCTTACCCAAACAGAAATTACAAAAGTAATTTTCCATAACAGCACCAAAACTTATAAGCAAGGAAGAAAACATTCTGTCCACTTATTGGGACTGTGCAAACATTTTCTGGGTCTGTACTTTTGTTTTTAGGGAAAACCAGAATAGCATAAAATCTGTTAGTTTCTCTTCTTTCTGTCCAAAGCATTTTGACTACTCAAGACAAGACTTGGGTATGGCTTAACCAGCACTTTACAATGCAGAGCTGGGGGAGGGCATAAATGGGAAGGGAAGTCAGAGAAGCAGCAATTATATAAAGACAAACCCCAGCTTTGTTATGTCAAATAACCTTGTTTCTCCTTGTCTCAATATTATCAACAACCAGGAAAGCCACAGCCCTGTGGACTGATGGGAGATGTCTTCAAACAGCAGAACATGATCAGTTATTCTATCTGCTCTAGAGATGCAAGAAGGGCTAAGCCTCCTCTTCCTCTTTTATTAGCTTGAGGATGAAGTTCCAGGGGAAAATTTCAGTTCTAAGGAGTGAAAAATACTTATTCTGAATTCAGTCTACACCTCTCCACCTTCCCAGTGTAAATCTCTCCTGCCCCAAGCTAAACCAGGGTAACATCTCTCTTTTCTTAATTGTTATGTGGCTCACATTTAAAAACCCAGTCTCTCTTTCTGTGATTTCTCTCTTGTGTGTAAACAAGGCAGACTCTCCCAACTCAAATACGTACAGCCTAAAATACTTTCTTCCCTTATTTATTTTCCTGTTCTTGAATCCTCAGTTTTCTCTCCAGAGAAGACGCTGCATGACCTCACATTCATAGCCCATGCAGTTCATGGTGTTGCTTGTTTTCTACCTTCACCTTCCAGACACTGGGAGATGCAGCATTGCCACAAGTTAGCATCAAGTTATGGCAAAATAGGTGTTGATGATGTATAACAGGTTGTAATGAGAAACTCTTTTGCTTGTGACTTTAATACTACTTTTATCCCATGTTGTGGAAGTGGGCAGCACGTTAATAAACCATCTTCATTAAAGCATGCATTTAAATATTGATTCTCTTAAAATGTACACCATATTGAAACTCTGGTGACTCTACGCAGGTACAAGCTATAAATAGTTCATCACTCTGTCTGAGTCTTCCATGGAAAATGTAATTATTCCAAACAGAAAATTCCACAGAATAAGTGGCTGCCTGAACGTCACATTACACTATGTATGTGTATGACACAAAATGCTCATTTGCATAGCTATTTCACAGTAGGCTTTTCAGACCGGAACCACCCAGTCAAAATAGAAAAATACAAGAAAATATTAGCCTGTTTGAACATGTTAATGAAACAGAGGGATCTGAATACATAAGAGAAAGACTGGGAGAACTAATAAAATCCCATTTGAAGGCAAACAGACACCACACATCTGAGTGGTATAAAGTGAGAATAACTTTCACAGTTCGGTTATTATACTCTTGTTCTGAATGCTCAATGACAGTTATAGGGATGTTTTACAAGGATTAAGGAGGAACTGTAACCAACAAGTATTAAATAATTATTTGGAGAGTAACCTGATATTTACCTTTTGTCTTACTGTATCAGCTAGGAGTACTGGTTAAGTGCTAGCTAGAATAAATACATCTGGTATAAATCTTGTCAATTCCAAGATTTGCCATGCAGGGAAAAAGAGGAAAAGGATTGTGGATAGGAAGATTAAGTGAGCCTTTTTACAGGATTTTTAATAATTGTGGCTTAATTGTTTTTGTTGCTTTCATCCTCTTTCATGAACATTGTTAATGTACATCTCATCTCATGCCTTTGGGAAGGAGCAATATGATTTCAGAATCTAAAAGGCGATATCCAGTCATCCTGTAATGCTAATTATTTCCCTTCTTTCCCTGTCAACACATTAAAAAAAGAAAAAAAGTTCTATATGGTTGGTGACTTGAAGGAGGAAGGCAGGTCTTAGATTTGGAATGCAAATATATTTCAGGATTTTGTTATTAGATGGTAAAAAGCAGATCTCTCATTGTAGTTTCACTTTCTACAGATTACAGGTGAATCCCTAGCATTAGTGATACATCTGATAATGATGTCTAAAATACAGAATTTTTGTCTTCTCACAGAGATGGAATTTGGTAGATATGTGCATTTATGCTATTGATTCAGTGGTTTTTAGCCCAAAGTTTTCATTAGTAAGTTAATATGTTACCATTTTTAAGTGCCCCAATGGGAATTACGAAGGGACACAGGATTTTTCAGAATGCAGATTGTCTGCAGCTAGCTTAATTCTGTATTCCCACATCTCAAGTGGACCAAAAAAAAGCCAAATTAAAAATCAACAGCCAAACACTGAAAGGCACTTTGAACATAGAGGTCTAAGAGATCAAAAAACAATCAGTCTTTGAATTCATCTGGAAAAAATGCTAGAATGCAAATAGCTTTGTTCATCAGACTCGTATTTGCTTGGTTTCAATGCTTATTGACAATAGAGGAAAAATATGTTGAGAACTTGTTCAGTCCTTTAC
Source organism: Strix aluco (assembly GCF_031877795.1). NCBI lineage: Eukaryota > Metazoa > Chordata > Aves > Strigiformes > Strigidae > Strix > Strix aluco. The sequence goes on from NC_133971.1 coordinate 21,627,251, forward strand.
AGACTGTTTTCCTCAGCCTATCAGATCTATTTCCTTCTTGGGTTTTGTGGTTTGGTTTTTGCTGGTTTTTTGTTTTGTTTTGTTTTGTTTTTTCTCAGATATTCCATTGATTATAAAAGACAAAAAGGAAAAAGCACTATTTAGAACTTTAGCCATTTTGGTAGGAGGGAATTATATCAATCAGAAGTGTAAATCCCTAAGGAGCTTGAAGAGATTTGTCCTAATTCTCTGAGGAAAAACAAAGTGTATATCTAACTTTCAACCTCAGCAACTTGCTTAAGTAATGTGGTCCAGTACTTAACTACTCTTAAGAGAATGTTTTCCAGTTGTTAATCTAGATTTCTTGTGAAGTAAGCTATTTTTTTTTAACTTACAATGCACAGGAGGACTATTTGATCATAATCTGCTGATAATGATTACTTCTAAAAGCAATTTCATACATATTTTGTCACTGTTCCTGTTTCTAAACAATTTCTCTCTTAAAATATATTCATAGGTCATATTTTCTAAAAACTTTACTTTTAAATGCCCTTTTATGACCTTTCATCAGTTTTCTTAAAACACGGAAAGACTGGATACAGTGTTCTGTTTTGACTCATCAGTGTCAAATAAGAAATGTATTAATGTATGTCTTTTCAAATTATGCTCTTGTTTATAGATCTCCGAAATGTCTCTTGCAACATCATATTCCTGTATCTTTTAGTATGATATAGTAGTATCCTACAACCTCTTCTTCAGTACTGCTGTTATTCTCTGGGTCTTATCTGCACATTTCGTTATGATTTTACTTTTCTAAAAATCACAGTCACTTGCCACTTTTCCTGTTGAGCTTTTTCGTTCTGGTAAGTCTCTCTCTTCTGAAAAGATCATTTTGTATTCAGCACTTAACCACCAAACGTTTATAAGCATTCTGCTTGCTGCAGTTCACAGTTTTCATAGCCATTCACTATGTTCCATCTTCCAAAACATGGACTGAAACACTATCTTGACCTTGAAAGATACACTCCCAGTAGGTCCGGTTTTGATACAGACATTCATTTGGCAATGAACTTTCACTAAATATTCTCTAGATGTATTTTTGTATACACTTTTTACAGTAATTCAATTAACACTATGCTTCCTTTTTATCCTATGAGAAAGCAGTGCAGGTTGGCAACAAACTTTTACAAATCAAGATATATTACTTCTCTGCCTTATGCAACATGCTATGACTGTAGAAGAAAACAGGATTTGGCCAACAATTTGTTCCTGGCAGATCTATGTTTCTTAGTGCTGTAATTCTGGGAGCTTCTTTTGAATTAAGAAGAAGAAATAAGACTGAGTGTTCTCCCTTTTCCTGAATCTTTATTTAAAAAAAGGAAAAAGTATAGTACCTTTAAACCCATTCTGCAGTATGTATATATATTACTGAATTACCAAATACAGGAGAACTTTCAGCAACGGATAAAAGTCCGTGACATCATCAGAATAATTTGCTGTAATTTTATCACATATTTTATTCCACTAAACCATATTACAGTGCACTACGTTACTATTAGTTTGAATAACCTTTTAGATATATGCAGCTACATGATCATTTACGGTCTGAATTTTGCTGATGACTCATCTCCAGCAGAATCAAAGTAGTACAGAGCTATGCATAATACTTCTGATGCAAAAAAAAAAAAAAGAGTTGTATAAGCAGAAGAAACAAAACCTCCAGCATTTAGAGACAAGAAAACTAGGCCAGCACCAGTGAAAGACCATTAAGTCATCCACAAGTGAGTAATTTTGACATTAAAAAGAAAAAAACCTAGTTTTTTAGATAATTTTTAGCCTGATCCTTCGAAGTAAAATCTTGATGATCAGTGTAAGTAAGTGAAGTGTTTTTCTGGAAGTGAGATTTGATCTTCATAACTAGTAATTGCAAGGAGTAATCAGCAAAGTCTAATTCTACTGCTTTCGAATATTTAGCCACTTCCTTATAAATGAATTGTAGCATATGTAACATATAAAAATAAAAGTGTGAAGAACTGGATGAAGTTATGTGACAAGCATGAAGAGGTACATATGAAAAAGGAGGTAACTGCCTTTAACGTAATGCTAAGAATGAAGCATTTTTAATATCCCTTCTCAAGAGTGTATAGATAGTCGTCCACTCCCCACCACTGACCAATTATAGTAGGTGCATGTTAAAAAACAGATGAACTTTATTTGGAAGAGGAGGAAAATACACGACTTTCATAGACCTTCTAAACTCCTACCCTTACATATTAGAGCAGAACACCATGTGTACCTCTACTGAATCATAATTGTCATCTGGATTTGTATTATCTTAACTGAACCAAACAAAAAGTTCAAGTTGATATTTAAAATTATGTGGAATGTATTTAAAGAATTGCTTTACAAGGTCAAAAAAATAAATCGGTCTACTACACATGTGATCTGATTATCTGAAAATGATCTGATTACATATTATACAAACACTCTGGAATTTATAAGGACTTTTTCAATAAAATAATAGTAGCAACAGCCACTATTTTACTTCACTATGCTGTCAGCAGGAAATATGCTGGCATACTGAAAAAGCTATCTGTGTAATACATGCTTTTCCCTCAACAAATAAAAACAAATACAGGCTTTTGAAAAAGTAAAAGTCAGATTTTCTGTCAATATTCCTATAAATTTAATACCATGAGAGGACATACTAATTACAGTAAGTTTATAACGATACATTTCTTTCCTGGAGAAACTTATTGTTATGGTGAAAGTCTAATCTGACTGAATTGACAGTATTTGGGATGATTCACTGGGGAACTTAGAAGTACTTGTTATTTTTGGATAACAAACAGCATTAAAAATATTGATTACATTTTTGCCTTTGATTGTCTCTTTTACACGAGGTTATATTTCTCCTCACATCTACACAGTGCTTCACTGGTAAGAGTATCAATCACTTCAGGCTTGGTTACATATTCTCCACAAATTAGAAGGGGCAAGGGCAAATTGTTATAGTCGAGTTCTCTGATTTGTGACCTTCATTAACTACCCACCTACTTGTGAACTGCTGAAATGCATCTTAAAAACCAAGTGTTTTTCTGCTTTTGGAACAGCCACTTGGTGCTAATTTGCATGTGTTAAAACTGCACAGTCCACCTAAGTAGCTGAACAAGTTTGGCCTTATTCACATCTGCCTTCTGCTCTCTCCCAGTCACCTTGTGGTTTTACTCTCATCCATAGCATTAGAAAGGCCCCCAAATTTCAGAGACAAGCAAAGAGGTGTTTCCAGCAAAGTGCATGTGCTAAAGACAACTCCTTTCCCACGCCACCCAATTCTGCCTTCCCTCTTGACTATGAAAAAGCTTACTGTCTTAAAACATGAAAGAAATGAGTCATCTTCTGGATCCTTATAACTCCTCTTCTTCCGTGCTAGCTCCTACTGTCAGATGTGTTTAAGTGACAGGCAGAGGCCAAATATATGTGGTTAGATTATCAGGAGGATAGAACTGGCCTCACCTCTCTGCCCTCTGTTAAACAAGTTTGAGTGGTAAGTCTTTATGTTTCTCTTCAGGTTTCAAGTTCTTCTTGGTGTAAGTACCTAGCAACTTGTCTTTTGTTAAGAAATAAAGTTAACCTTGTCTTAAATTATTGTCCAAAGAAGATGAAAAGTTAGCCGTAATGGCCAAAATTAGGTAACGTAATGGCTTACAAGCCTGTACATTTACTCCAGCTTTTCAGGAATCAGTCACAAGGAGTTAAATGAATGTAGCCAACTGTTCTTTACAAAACAGTGCTCCGTGACCTCAGGTTATATGCTCCATCTACATTTCTTTTAATTGCATTTTCCACAAAGCTTTCTTCAAAAAAAGCCCCGGTCAAAGGTAAGCTGAACTCAGTCTGAGCTAAGTATTTCTGCTGGAAAAAGGTGGAGCTACAGTACTCTAATCTGATGTCATTAGTCAATCAAAAAACAGTTTGAAACAGGATTTACTGTTCCCGTAAAATGTCTTCGTGTCTACTATAGCTTGTTTCGTCAAGTGAGTAATTCCAAAGGTCATTATAGATCCTTTTCATATCACCAATTAATTTTTGTTTATCTGTGCTCATAAACACAGGCTTCTTTTGTCTGTTACAGAATTGAGCTTATGTACTTTAATGTGAGCTTGACTGTTGTCCATTAAAAATCAGTGCAGTTCCTTCTGCGGAGGAAATGGGGAATTGAAAATAAGATACTGCAGTTTCAAAGTGGAAGTGTTTTGTCCTTTGTAAAGAACTTGACAGCCAAATGGACAGTTTGTTCTGGGACTCAAAGACATGTCAGAGCAGTGAAACAGACGAGCAACCCCCACCCCAGTTCAGGTACTGCTGGGACAGCAATTTGGGATGAGGATGTTGAGGTGTTTTTATTAAAGCAGCATCAAGTAAGAGAAACCTATTTCTCTTTGCTGAAAACATCCTAATGACAGTTTACTTCACTGGATTATCAGCAACATGCTAGCTGTGCCACCTGAATTTCAATTTCTTCATTTACAGCACAGATAAAATAGAGTAGAGCTGAATCTCTGCTGCTCTCCACACTGGGCTGGTCTTATCAAGCGTGAAGTTTGGCGCATTGCAAACCTATTCAAGTCATTATCTGTTGAGGACCTCTTGAGCCATCTCTATCTCTGCTATGTGCTGATAAGACAGCTGTTTCTGTAGCTGCAGTGTCTCTCTGGGCCTCGGTCTTCTTTTGGTGCAAACTACTGCTTTGTCACTGTGCCCTGATGCTGTCACTTTCTCTGTTGTGCAAGCGTTTGATCCGAGCACAAAAGAGGTTGATGGCAGCGATTGACTGGCAGGTGACATGGTCTTATTATTTTACAATTAAACGTGCATTACACACCACTGGAAATATGAATCCTCAATAAAAGAAGCTACCTAAGCTGTGGTGCAGCAGAAATCTGCTTTTGCCTGGTCACAGTAGGAAACAGGCAAAGATAGAATAATTTGAATCAATAGACAGCTTATTTCAGGTAGTATATTTATCTGGATTCAGGTTCCACAGTGGTCTATAGAAAATCTGAGCAGTTGTGGTTACCTTGTGTGGAAGTGAGTCTTAAAATACCTTTTTAGCCTCAGTTGCAAAAAGTGGAACACCACCCCCCTTTCCCCTCCCCATCCAAATGCTAACCTCTTTTTGAAAAATAGTTTTTATTAATATTCAGACATTGCTGTGCAATAGAATAGAGAAGAATATAGCAGCCTCAGTTGCAGTGTCTGTACTATTGTAGTTTTATACAATATCCGTATCTTATGACCACAGAGGGGCTCAGAGAAGGAGGTAAAACAATCAGGCACCTATGCTGGAGTGCAGAGCCCGTGCCAGTATGTTTTGTACCAGGAAGCATCTGTCCAAAGACTTGATCTGAAGCCTTCACGCCTATTACCGTTTATTTGTCGAAGGAATGGGAACAAACGCAACTTTGCTCTGCAAAAACGACCCGTGCAGTCCCCCGGGGTGCAGCTACACAGACACACACACTCGCACGCACACACACACCCGTGTGAACGCACAGTTTCGCACATGAACACCACGAGGCGGGAACGCTTTGCCTGAAGGCCCTTCGACACCACAAACCTCACCGGGGTTTTTCCCGGGGGCGGGGAGGACTGGGGGTGGGGGGGAATCCCCGTTTGGCGCGATGCCCGCGGTGGCCGCAAGTGCCAGCAGTCAGCCAGCCGCCCGGCGGCCCCGGGAGGGAGCCCTCGGCCTCCGCACCCGCGCCCGCCGCGCCGCCGGCATCCGCGGGCCGGGCCGCGCCGTCGGGGCGCGCCGCTGTCCGTGGTGCTGAGGCGGCGGCTGCCCGCGGCCGCGCCGGCCCGCGCCCCCCCCGGCCCACCCCGCCCGCCGGAGCGGCGGCTTGCACCGTGCGGCGGAGCGGCGCTCTGCCCGCCTCATTCCTTCGTTTGATTTCTTTCTCCCCCCCGCGCCCCCGCTGGTTGTTAAACCGCTTTCCGCCCGCGCGCTGCAATTGCCGCTGTCACGGCCGTTCCCTGACCCCCGGTGCCGGCCCGCGGGTTCAGCGCGGCCAAGCAAGCGGCGCCCTTCCCTCCTCCTACAGCTTAACCATGTCCGACGACTATTTAATAAGCGATACACGTTTTAGCTTAAGGCTATGTCCAGACAGCCAGCTACCGCTAATCATAAAGACTTCTTTCCAGACATATTACCTAAGCAAAGGCGAACTTTGCAGAATAAACATGTTTTTTCCTGGGAGAGAGGAGAATTCAGCTTGCTTTCTTCTGCCATTGCCAATGTTAAGGGCCTCTGACAACGCAAGAGGGCCGATGACAAGACAATTCACCTTAACAGCTATTTTCTGCCTAATTTCACTTTAGCACCGTATATCGACAAACGTGACAGACATGATTGCGTTATTGGTAGAGATACTAAGCCTCGAAAAAAAATGCATAAAGTTTGGCTTTTGTCGCTAAAAGCTGGTCACTAATTAGAGCTAGTTCCTTTCGGGAGGGGGGCGGGCGGGGGTGGGGTGTAGGAATTGAATTGGAATCCTGAGTATCAGACCTGACAGGGAAGCTGCTGAGAGCAGAGTCCTTTAATTTCCTGAAAGTTCAGAAAGACACACTTCTGGTTTCTAATATCACACATTTTGACTTCCCCTTTAAGCCAAGTTTCTTTACTTCTAAGAACAGCTATGTATTCATACGATTTTTTAAAAATTTTTCTTTTGTTCAATACATTGAACTGCTTATGAATTTCAGAGAATTTATTTATTTTCTTCCTTTCCTTTTCTTTTTCTCTTCTCATACATTGCTGATGTTCTGCTAAGGAACACTGTTGTTTGCTTAAACAAATTCAGCACAAACTGAACGAGGTGAGAAAGTAACCAGCAACTAAATCTAGTAATTCCAAAGACAGCAACACAGTGCCCAGGTTTTTACAGATTTTTTCTACTCGATCTCTGCTGTAATCCATGCTTCAAAACTCAGCCTAGAAAAAATAACCACTTTTTTTTTTCAAAAGATGTATACAAAACTTCCTGATGTATGCACCCACAGCATAAAGAACATGAGCAAGTCCGCTGTTAATTGTGGTATCATTAGGAAACTTTCAAAAGCAGTTTTGCTGTATCAAAAGGTAAAAGTTGCCATAATGAGACAAGAGTGAGCATCAGACATAAGCTGAATAACAGTGTAAAGTCAGAGGACCTTCTCGAATACTAACAGACACTACTGAGAGCACAATTTGTACGTGATTACACAAACTGTGTGTGAACAGACATCACTTCATGTAGGACTTTTGTATAAGCAGCTTAAAGATAGTGGCCACTGCCAGCCCGTTCTTTATTCAGTCAGAGCTGCTAGCTTGGCACTTGTTCCACCAGGGAGTTATTCTCTTTTTTGGAGTGCTGCTGATTCAAAACGTTGGTGATAGATTGTAAATAATCAGCTAACGGCTGTGTGTTCTAGAAAAACATCAGACGCATTCGGCATATAAATAATTACATAAAATGTAAAACCAGGCCCTGTGTAACACTCAGTTGTTGTCACAGTGGTAGCACAGGGAGACTATAAGAAACAGACGATACAGAAACAAGCATGTTTTCTCTTTCATTGCACATAACACTTAAGGACACTCTCAAGAAACACTATGTTATGTCTCTATTTGAAACTGCATACCCCTTATTTTTGCGCCTTGCTACATGCAAATACCACAGTATTCTAAATAAGCATCTCCCTTCCACAGGGTGTAAGTGCTTTGCTGTTGGAAATACATTATATACACCTGTGTGTTCCATGTCAGAAAAGACACAAGACCAAAGCCACCCCTAGGAAGCACTTTGGATTCTGGAAATTGTGATCAAGTGCAATGAAGGTCAAGCAGTATAAGGAATAAAAGGCATGTGTCTGAATGCCATGCAGAATTTTAGTCTTCCATACAACACCACCTTTTTCTCTGTGAACACTTCTTATCTGTGCAAGACATAGTAATCGACCGCACAACGAGTAAAAGCTCTTTTCTTCCTCCTTCCTTCCCCTCCTCTCATTCCCTTCCCCCTTCCTCCATCCCTCCCTCCCTCCCTTTTCCCTTCCTTCTTTCTACCCAGAATGTTTGTTATAAGAAATATCACTTATTGGTACGTCCGCTCTCAGAAGGGCAAAGCCCAAGAGCAATCCCTGGGCAGCGATATAAACTTTACACGCGCGGGGCCGACAGGCGTATGGCCACAACCGCGCGGAGCGGGGGGGGAAAACAAACCAACCAACCACACAAACAAAACCAAACAAGCAAACACCCCCCCCCACCCCTCCCCGCCCCCCCGAAGCCACCAAACCGGGCCGCTTCCCGGGCAGCTCTTCGTGCGGGGGAACGCGTCGCCGAGAGCCGCCCGCCCCGGCCGCGCCGGGATGCGCTGCCCCGCTCCCACGTGGCCGGCCGAGGCGGCACGAGCCGCCGGTTCCCCGCCGCTGCCCGCGCGGCCGGAGCAGGGCCCCGCCGCCCCGCGTGGGAGGGGCCCGCAGGGCCGCCGCGCCGGTGCCGAGGGGACGCGCGTGGCCGCGGGCCCCGCCCCGCTCGCGGGACGCCCGCGAGGGGCCCACCTGCGCTCGCGGGGGCGGCCCCGCGCGCCGCAACGCAGCCTGGAAACGAGGCACTCCGGGGCCCTGCCCGGAGTGGCGGCGCGCGTGGCCAATGGGCGACCGTCGCCTCGCCGGGGGCGGGGCGAGCGGGCGCCGGCCGGGCCAATGGGGGCGGGCGGCGCCGCCAGCAGCTTGCGTTGTGCGCCGGGGTGCGGAGACGCTGCCCGCGCGTGGCGCCGGGGTAGGCGCGGGGCGGCCCGCCGGGCGGGGGCGGGGGGAGGCTGCGGCCGCCCGCGGACACACGCCCCCCGCTCGCACCCCCACGGCCGCGCCGCCGGGCGGGCAAGGCACGCAGACGCACGCACCCCGGCGCGGCGCGGCGCGGCGGCAGGCAGGGAGCCGGGCGGCGGGGCTGCTATAAATCTGCGGAGCGGTCCGCCTCCCTGCGAGGCACGGCACGGCGCGGCACCGCACCGCACCGCACGGCGCGGAGTCCTCCCCCCGCGGCCCCGCGCGCACCCCGCGATGCAGCAGCTGACTCCGGCGGCGAGCCGCTAGGAAGGGACCGGCAGGGAGGGAGAGAGAGAGCGCGTCTTTAAAATCGCCCTTCCATCCCTCTTTTCTTTGTTCCTTTATTTCTCTCTCCCTCCCCTCTTTTTGTTCGGTAGGGTTGCGAAAGGAGGGTAGTCCTGTCACTCTCTCTCTGAGTTCTCCCCTTTTTATTTTTGAATTGTCTTTTTTTTTTTTTTCCCCCTCGATTTTTTTCCCCCAGTGTTGGACTGTTGGGGGAGGGGGGGGAGAGGATTTTTTTGTTTTGTTTTGGGTTCTGGGGGTTTTTTGCTTCCTTTTAGAACTGTCCCCAATTTAGGTCTTGTGTGTTGTCTTGAGAGAACTATCCATCTGCCTCTTACTCCTCTTTATTGAGAGAACTGCACCGTTACTTTTTTTTTTTTTTTTTTTTTTTTTTTTAAGCCGAGGAGAGGAAGGTAAGTTGTGGCTTGATTCTTTCCGTGCTTGTACGTGTGCGATAGGGTCCACGCGAATGCCCGAGGTGCATGCCCTGTAGCATTACCTTCATTACCTATGTTTGCTCCGTATTAACATCGTTGGTGCCGACGGCGCTGAATAAGGCGGTTCGTGCACATGGCAGCGCGCCTGCGGAGCCGAGTTGCTGGAAGCGTTTACAGCGTGGCGAGGGCAGCCGCGGAAGCTGGGGGACCACAGCGCGCCCGCGCAGGAAGGCGTGCGCATCCCTCCCTCCCTGCCCTGGCCGAGCTGCAAAGTTACCACCACCACGGCGCCCGTCCGGCCCCGGATACGTCCCTTTACGGGGAGCATCCGAAGGGAGGGACCCGCACCGGGCGGGGGACGGGAGGCGTATCGCTTTGAGGCGATAAACCTGCCCTTGCAGATTAGCCGGGATAAGACACACCCCCCCCTCCCCGCGCTAATTGCATTAGCCACACGGCGTTTCGTGTCTTGCTGTGGGGCTGGGAGTCGGCTGCGTGTCAAGGCGCACAAAGACGTAGCCGGCCGGAGCAAAAGCGCGCAGCGCGTATTGTCAGCGGGTGCGGAGGGTGGGCGGCGGGGAGAGGGGAGCCGGTGAGCCCTGGGAACAGTGGTTTAGCGTCGTGGAGGGCCGTGTCTTTTCGTGAAGATGATTAACTTGATGCGGGAGTGGGTGCGTCCCTTTGTTCGGGGCGGCGGCGTAGGCGGGGTGGCGTGTGCGGTGTTCGCGCCTGCGGTGTTTGCGCGGCGGCGGCCCCGATCTCTGTCCGTGGTCCTACCGGTCTGGCGGAGGAGGCGGGGGGTGCGGGGAGCGATCCCCGCAGTGCTCGGGGAAAGTTTGCGTCTGGCTGCCGCGGCGGGGCTCCGAGCGGGGCTGCGGCCAAAGGGACGGACGGGGCGTCCCGTCCTCGGGCGCGTCCTCTCGCCCTCAGTCCCCGCGGCGGTGGGAGGGTCCGGGCAAGGAAGAAGAGGAGGAGAAGGCGATGGTAAGCGCTGGCGCTGCAGCGTGTCCTCCCGGCAAGGACTGGCCCCGAGCACTGCTATTGTTGTTTAATTTATGCCCAGCACGTTGCTCCGAACCCACTTATTTCACATATGAAAATAATTCACCTTGGAGCTGGACGAGCGTGAGGCCCGTGGGTAGTTCGACGCGTTCCGTCAACTCGTTTCCGAGGACCGGTGGTGATGCCGGCGTTGAGGCGGTTTATTTTGACTAGTCCTTGCGCGTTGCCGCGCCGGGAAGGCGGAGGGCACCCCAAGCCGTGCGGCCCCGCCGGGGAGGGGCCCCCCCCTCTCCCAGTGACACCCGCTCGGGCACTCGCTGGGGCGCTCCCCGCGGGACGAGCAGCGGCAGGACCGAAGGAGCGGAGCCTCGGGAGGCTGCCGCGGCGCTCGGCAGCCGCGCTTTCCCGGGGCCGGGGAGGGCGGGGGGGGGCGGCGAGGTGGGTTCCTGCCCCGTCGGATGCTGCCGGTGAACGGGACGGTGCTGCCGCAGCGGCTGGTGCCCGCCGCGGGCGCTCCGAGCCAGCACGGCTGCTCGCGGGGGGCAACCGCGGAGTGCTCGCTGCCGCTGCGCCCCGTCGGACGGGCGGCTCGGGAGTTGGTCCGCCCCGCCGGCCCGCTTTGGGAGAGGAGGGAGCGCGGGACCGCCGGGGCTCGGCGTTTTGCAGGGAACGGCAACAAGGCGGGGCAGGCGAACAAGCACCGCGGGGCCCCTACCCCTACCACCCACCGGGGGCCCGACGCCTAAACACCCGCGGGAAGGGGAAAGGCAAGCTCCCCCGCCGCCCCAGCCCTGCTCCGTGCAGCCCGCTGCCGCGCTCTGCCTCTCCGCCGCCCGCCCGGCCTTACCGCTGCGGCGGGGAGCGGAGCGGCCGCCGCGGGGTGCCCGCTGGGCCCGGGGGCGCGGCCCCGCGGGCGCGGGGCTTCTTGATTGGCCGCCGGCGGCGTCACTCAGGCGGCGGCCGCGGGGATGGGCGGTGGGGGCCTTTATTAGCCCGCCGCCGCCCTGCTCCCGCGTCCTTGCGGCGGGGCAGCAGCGGCACCGCGAGAGGCGGCTTCGGGGCAGCGGACCAGCAGCACCAGAGTCGACGGGTGAGGCGGCATCGGAGCAGCAGCCCCCCCCGCCCCGTTCTCCCTGCCCCGGGCGGCAGCAGCAGCCGCCACGCTCCGCGGGACCTGCCGTCGGAGCCCCCCGGGACAGAGGGCAGCGCCGGTTCCCAGCCGCTGAAAGGAGAGCGGGTCGAAGGGTTGGGAAGGGCGCGGAGGCTTGCGCGGAGACGTCGGTGCGGTCCCGGCAAAGGGGCGGCGGGACGCCCAGTGTCGTGTCCCCCCCCCGCCTTCCCTCCGGGGCACGCGTGGAGGAGACGCGGGTCCGGAGCGGGGCAGCACCCTTGTCTGGCGGGAGGAGGGGCGGCCTGGGCGGGAGGGAGGCTTGAGTTAGGGGCTGCCGGTGCCTGGCCAGAGCTCCCCAGGAGAAAGGGTGAAGACCCGGCGTCTGTGGAGACCTTCGCCCTCATCTGTTGTTGTAGGGGATCGGAGGTTTTCCGCTGGTATCGGCTTGTTGCGCTCCCGATTGCAAACTCCAGGGTATTCGCGGCGTTACATCGAGAGGGGCTTCTTGCTGCTGACGGTGTTTCTGCGAACGCCTTATCTTTCTTGCCCTTCCCCCTTTCTCGTGCTGGAGGAGCTTCATCGCTTTTTGTTCCCCCTTTAGGACTGTGTGAATGTCCCGTCCCCCCCGTCCCGTTTCGCATGCGGTGCTAATTGGGGAGTTGAGCACCTGTTCTCTGGACAGAACATTGTTCAGTAAGCCCTCTATTTTGCCTGCTACCTCGCTCTGAATAACTTCCTCCCCCACCTTTCTGTTAGAGGTGACCCTGTCACTGCACCGTGACTCCCGCTCTTCCCGCAAGCTGCTACTTCTCTTCCCCTCTCTTTTTTTTACGTCTTGACCTTCCTCTAACCGGATTGCTCGTTTCTACAATAGTGCACCTGCCGTCTGCCGCCCGCGCCGCCTTCCCCGGCGCAGGAGCTGCCGCCGCCAGAGCCCCGGGGCAGCGCTTGGTGGCGGGTGGAGCCGCTCGGGGGCTGTCGGTAGCCGCGAAGAGGCTGCGGAGGGGGGCTGCCGCTGCAGGGTGTTGCGGCTGCTCCCGGCGCACCTGTGCGGCTGCGGAGCGCCGGGGGGGCGGGAGCCGCTCGGCGTGCGGGGACCGGGCGGCGGGACGCGGGGGCTGCGGGGCCGGTGGCCGCGCTCCCCGCCAAGGGGGAAGGCGGTAGCCCCGGGACGACAAGCCGACCCCGTCCAGTTCCGGAGGGGCGGGGGGGTCCCGCCGTGCGAGTGAGCCGCGCTGGCGAAGGGAGCCCGGGGCGGGGGGGGGGTGGGGGTGGGCGGCTTGTTTGTGTCTGTGTTTGATTTCGGGGGTTGCTTCGTGCTTCAGGTGCAGAGCTCCACGCCGACTTGGCGCGGCCGCCCTGGGTCAGGCGTGAGGGATCACCCCGCCATTTCTGCTTTTGGTAGGGGGCTTGACCTGTGTACTGCCCGCTTGTTCGGTTTGTCCTGCCCTGGAAAAATAGTCTCCGCGCTCTTGCGTTGTGTGCGTGGGGAGTGGGGTGGCTTTGTTTCATCTGCATAGAGCGCTGATGGTAAGAGCTAGTCTTGAGGAGCGAGGCAGCTCAGTATCCCTTTCATCCCCTCTATAATACCCTCTGTACCTCCGTTTATACACAGGTGTAACCTGTTAGAAGAGTAAAACCTAGCGTTATTAAAAAAAAAACCACGGAACAATAGCTACCCAAAACTAAATGAAGTGGTCTTACTGTAGTTGATTTAATTGAAGGCTTGAAGACTGAAATGTGTTGCTATATTTATGGAGTTTTGAAGAAAACTTTGGTAATACTGTTTAGTAGCTACATACTTCACAGTCTGTTTTTCTTACAAGTGGTATTTGGTAAAGTAGCAATGCCTCGTGAGTTATTTCACAACACACATGTGTGTATTTTCTTGAAAAGAGGTTCCTGGTTTTTTGTGCTAAAAAGCTCCATGCCGTTTGACTTTGGACATCAAGGCAGAGGTAATTAACAAATCAAACTGAGGGAGTCCAGAAAATATTCCAGTAAGTGAACCTGTTCTGTTGAGAAAACAGCAGGGTATTAGAATTTCAATTTTGCATTTTTCCTTTTAATCCTGTGGATTCTGAATCCTGAAATGACATTCAGTTTTCTTCCTCCCTCTCTTCCCTGGCCTCTTGGAAACGGGAGTAATCGTTTTAAGAGTGGACTTTGAATCTGTTTTATAGCTATTATTCGTAAATAATCTTGTTCACAAATACAGAACTGTTAATTTAGCTAATTTTTAAAATGGGGTATTACTTAATTGGAGAGAAGTGTAGATATGTGAAGTTTTTGCAGTGATATATTGAGAGCATTTGCAACTGTAGGCATGTACAAATGACCTTGAAACTGCTAAGGAATTTTGCAACACTTATTAAAATCTGACAAAGCACATATTTAATGCCCCCTTCAAATGTCTTATGACTGTACCTGAACTGATATTTCCACCCAACAATAGCTGGCTTAATTTTGTATGTGTTCATTCTGCTGGAGTGGTTGATCTTTTCTGGATGCAATAGAGATTTTTAATGGCTTTAGTCTTTGCAATGGATACTTCAGTATTTTCATACTTGCATAAATCTCTTCCTATTATTGGCTTAATCATATTAGTATACTATTTCTGCATGTAAATTTATTGTGACTTTCCCATGCTAATGTGATCATCAATTTTCATTCTTCTCCCTGGATTTGTTTTAAATGCTGTTTTTCAGTGAGAGGGGAAGATCTTTTATCAATGTGTTTTTTGCTGTCATTGATTTATTTATTGCCTCTTCAAAAATTGTGAACTACCACACTTCAGATTGAGCTGCATGACCCCTGTGTATTGAGTTGAAGTTGTTCTGAACAGCTGAGAGATCTGGAGTATCTGCTTTAAAACAACAACAAAAAAAAAAGACAAAAAGGCATTCAGATTATTTCCCAAGTTTCTGGATAGCAATATTCAAACTACGGTGAAGCCCCAGGCTGAATTCTGTTAAAGCCCCTGTAATGCTAAACTCGATTTTTGGGGGGATAAAGTTAAGCTTGCTTTATTTAGGGACTAAGTAGGAATTGGACAACCTGTGATCTAGTGTTCTAAAAGCCCAAGGAATACTTCAGCCTTCCTGTGCTTCTTTAAGTCAGTGCTATGGCAGAGGTGGACTTTGCAAGTAAAAATAGTACAAGGATGCAAGCTGAAGCTCCTTCCTAGTCAGAGGGATGTTGAAATGCTGCTTTTAGAGGTAGAACTCTTGCTGTCTTACAGTGTAATGGCGTTTGATTATATTTGTTGCCACTGATGTTCTTCATAGCAATAAAACTGATTGTTAGCTAATGGATAAACTCGATTTGTGATGAATATACATTTCAATCTTGCTTTAAAGCCATCTTTGCTTTTGCAGTAATGCTTTTCTAATAGATTCTAGTATCTACAGAGGGCAGTGAATGTTACCAGCTGTTGCTAAGACTTTAAAGGTGAGAGAATGTTGCCTTTGTGCACAGAGCTTTCTTTTCTTGACAGCCCCCAAATCAATTGAAAAATCACAGTGCTATCCAGCAGGATTAGTTGATGGTGCTTTGGGTTTCGACATCTGTAGTTCCAATTCTGAAGGAAGCCACTACATATTTTTTGATCTGTTGCCTGTGTAAATCTACCTAATTTGATTTACTCAGGAGGTTTAGTTCTGCAGAAGCTGGTATAACATAGTTAGAATTCACAGCTTTTAGCTACTACAACCAGTGGGCCAGATCAGGATGTCTTATTGCCTAATCCTTGTTCTTGAAACTTAAAAAGTCATCCTGAGTTTCTGGTGGCAAAATAAGAGGCAGGCTCCTTGGTTGATTCCCACTGAAGCTTGGAGAAACTGCCAATATAGAGCAAGCTGCTTCTGCCCAGTAGGCATTGCTGTTGATTTGTGGGGACTCCTAGCATCTAATATTTTGCTACTGAGCAACTAAATATCATGCTAAATTTGACAGAGGCTGTGCTTAGAGAACAGCTAATTGGTGGTGTTCCCTGTATTTGGAAGTGCTTGCTGTTTTGTGTAGACTTTTTGACATACAGTTCTGTATGCGAAAAGTATACCTTGGAAAGATGACCTCAGTGAAACACTTGGCTTTAGCAGTGAGTGTTTTGGTAGGGAGTGCAGTTTTTCAGCTTTAAAACTAAGTGAAATAGTTGCAAACAGCTTATGGCAGAAATCTTAGGAAAACGATACTGTCTCAAACTTATTTTAAAATTCTAAACCCACATCAAGTTTTTGAAATAGCTCACAGTCTAAATCTGACTTTACTGGCAAAATATCTGGAGTTTTAGGAGCAGTAATTATATGACAAAAATTGTAATGGGAAGGTCTTACTTGCATACATTTGAAAAATGCAAATTGGGAACAAACTGAAGCTTTCCAGATGGAGCTTAAACTAGTGTCACGCTGTTTTCTGTTCTGTTGTGAGCCACTGTTCCTCGTGGTACTCTAGTACTTAAGCAACAGGGGTTTCCATTTGTTTTGCTATCATAGTAAGCCCAGACATAATGCAGGTTTGGGAAAAGCTATAGTTTCCTAATAGAAAGTTGGGATGAGTGTTGGGTGTTTAAATGTCTTAGCCACACCTCGCTGTTGTGAATGCACCAGCCTAGGATCAGAATGAGAATCATTCTAGGCAGTCCTAGGCTTCACTTCATGAAACATTTGTGATACTGATTCTCCATTCCCTCATACAATCCTGACATTGCTTGTGACTCAGATGGTGCTGCTGCTGGTCAGAAACTGCACAAATAGATGCTTAGACTAGATGAGGCTGTAAGATGTTGCAAAGATGAGTATCTTGGTTTGCTGTGTTTAGTAAAAACCAGGTATGTCACGGTAAACCTGCAATGGTTGACCAAATGACTCGGAAGCTGGAAAATACTAAAGTGCTGGGACACTGTAGGATGGTCTTAAGGGCTCCAGACACTTCCTCTGGTCTTCAGTTGGCTGTGGTGTAGATTTAGAAAATGTTCTATGCTGGGCAGTTGCTGGATTGCTAGAATGTAGTGTAATGTGTATGTGCAGTTTCTTGACTACTTAATACCTGAGTACTGGTAAAATAGGGAAAACTTAAACATTCAAATGGCTTGTAAAACAGTCTGCACAGAGGTAGGAAAGGCTGTTCAAGATGTCCTACAACACTCACTGTGATGTATTGAGCAGCCTTTCTGTAGGTCTGTGCTAGCTGCATTTGCTTTCAGACTCCTCAGGATGAGGTTGTTTAACCAAGTACTTACTCAGATTTAACTGAATAAGCTTTATGTATTTTTGTGAAATGAAACTGCCATTGCATGATTACTAGAGTACTGATGTTCTTCTATAATTTAAATCTTAATGACAGAAGTGAAATTAGTAGGATTTGTTTTACAGAATGGATGAAGAGAGTTAATTTCTGGGAAATTCAGATAAATATCTGTAGACAAATGCCTTAGTCACTTTAATTTACAAGGTTTGAGAGGAAAAGATTCAGCTATGGAAAGGGAAAAGTAATTTAAATTCAGCTTCTCTGCCAGTAGGGTCCCTGCTTCTTAACGTGTTGATAATATTTTTCAATACTATTCTTATCTACTTTTTCAGAAGTAGAATTGTGGTCAGAAGGGTTACTTGGAGTCAACTTCCCTGTGGCTTTTCACACTGATGTGTGTATTTGAGAATTTTGAATGTAGAGCTGTGTCTCTGTATAGCAAGATCTGGACAGGCAACTTCTGTGTGCAGGGGCCTGCAGGGCTTGTTCTGTGTAATGGCATGGGAAAACTTACTGTTCATATACCTTAATGTAGATACAATCAGCTAAGGATTGCATGGTTTTATCTGTTAATAATGGAACTATAAATTGCCTTCAAGAAACAGAGTTCCCCATTTTAGGCTTGCTGCAGTGGATATCAAAAGTGAGAAAATAAATACCTAAACACTAGAAACAGGGCAAGGGTTTGTCAGCCTAGTGTTCTTGCTTGGCCTCATAAGCTTGGCACTCCCTGTTTTGTAGATGTTTGTGGTGTGTGGTTTTTAGCTTTAGTACTATAGTGGAGCACTCCACCACTTCTTACCTGTGATTAACTGCAGTATTTTCATGGTACCTGTGAATGCATTCTTGAAGCTACGGTCTCCTGTACTGCTGCAGAAACAGCTGTGCCTGAACTTAAGCAGCACCTTTGGAGAAGAGTATGCTGAATGGCCAAATAGCTTTTGATAGCTTACAGAGCCAGGGGGCACAAATGCACTTGCTTACCAACAGAAACAGTTAAGGTTCCTGCAGCATTGCTCCAGGTGACCCTGTGAGAAGTGCATGCAAGGTGGGGAAGAGGAGGAGGTCTCTTGGAACTCTGATCTAGTAAAGGGTGTTTCTGCCGATGAAGCTGGCTGCAGGAGGGAGCAGGTATTGTGGCCATCATGGCAGAGGAGAAGATTGTTAGGGGGTATTTGGACTTCTGAATTTGCTTTGAGCAAGTGGGTAGTACATCACAAAAATGGTAGCAGCATATGTGCCTTCACTGTGTTCTCATTTCATTTTTGTAATGGAGTCCTTGTTTTGGTGCCATGCGTTTTGTTCATCCATTAGCCTTAAATTTCATATGTATCAACCCAGTTTAAAGGCAGAGCAAGATCTTGGGATTTATTTACTTTTTTCTGTATCTACTGTTCATCTCTAGTCTTGAACCAGCAAATATAACTCGGAAAAGGTGTGAACACTATTGCTTTCGTAAAACAATTGATTTAAGAAGGGCTTCTAAATCTTTTACGTTTAAATCTTGAAATCCTAATACCTGCTATAACTGTAATGATATTATTTTTATCTCTAGTAACATGCCTAGAAATCTCGTCAGACTTCCTGCTGTGGTTCCTTTCTACCCAAATATGCATTAGAAACTGCTTTCTGTTTCCAAAAGAGGGACAACTAAAGTCATAATTCTAAAACACCATATGCTTCTTGTAACAAACTATGTGTACTGCATGCATGCAGTAGTGAAGAAATTGGTTTATTAATGAGTTTAACTTTTTAATTTTGATGTGCTTGCATCTTGAGCTATAACCCAAAATTGAGTTCCTGACCTAAAACTGCTATTGCTAATCTGGCCAGAGCACGCATTCTGAAGGGAACTGGAAAATTGCTGACAAAGTGAACTGCATAAAGTGAGGAAGACTTTAGAAGCTGCTTTTGCATTCAGATAGCTAAACTGTGAAACTTGGCATAGCAATAGCACTTGCCTTGGACTGCATCCATGGTTGAGATGTTGGTAGGCAAGATGAGAATTACAGCCTCATTAACCAACTGAGTAGCTGAATTTTTTTCTATAACAGTTGAACAAACTGAAAGGAAATTAAATGGAGTCATGCTTGTCTTTTGATAAAGGCTATTTTTATAAGGAGAGTAGTTCTTGTAGTGAAATTCCTCTGAACCATTGCAGCTGAAGGATATAAAACTAGCCATCCTGATGGAGACCAAATGCTTTTTTTGGATATAGCTCTGATGGTCAAGGATCTCTTCTCTGCTGAAATTATAACTGGGCTGTAGGGTTGCTTTTTTCTATGGAAGGTTTCTTGCAGAGCTCTGTGTATGAGATAGTGACTGCTTCCACATCAAGTGGTGTAACACAGATTATGCATACAAAGGTCTGAGCAACCTAACTAGTGGAAGATGTCAGGGGTGCTGGAACTAGATGATATTTAAAGGTCTCTTCCAACCCAAACCATTCTGTGGATATATGATAAAGTGTCTGTGAGGGGGACTTTCTGTTCCATTAGGAGGAATGTAGATTTCAATATTAATTTTTGGATTTGATAATCTAGTCTTACAGAAGTAGCTGTTACAAACGGAGTAGATACTGCAGACTCCTGCTGTGGTGAAAGTGCAACCTGTTTTTCTGCTTTTGTGGATAGGGCCTTTTTTCATCTTTACAAATACTTCATGTGTGTCACCAGCTGGAGTTAGGATTACATGTTCTGAAACACGTGTAGGTGTTTTGCAACAAGGAATGTCAGTGTTCCTGAAGAAGTGCTAAGTCAAATTGCCCGTCTTTGGTGTGAATTGCATAGAATGATCAAATGCACCAGGTTTTCTGTTTGAAACAATGAATGAGAACAGAAAAAGAGTTGATCGTTTCTGTAGGAACAGTTTCCTTTTCTGACTTAAACTAATTGTGTGGTATCAGATTTAATTTACACTTCTGCATATCAGTCTTGCATAATCTTGGTATGTACTCTGAGTGCCCAGGATCAAGGACCTAATTTTAGTGACTGTTGCTAATAATTGCTCAAATATTCTAGTACTGAAAATTAATGACTATCTAATTGTAACTGTCCTCCTGTTTGTTAAATTGGGTTGACTTGCCCTTTTAAAAACTGATTTATATATCTTTTCATGACTTGCTTACCTAAGAAGGCTGTGCTACTTTTATCTGTATACATCTGAAAAATCTGACTGTTAGGCTATTAGGAAGAGCTGTAAGCATGTGATTTTAATAATGAGTTTAGTCCAAATTAAGATAACTGAGTAAATTCCTGTCAAATTCAGTACATCTATGCAGGACTCTTTACTAACCTACATAAATGGATATGAAATAGTACATTCAGGTGCAGCATGATGTAGACAACATCTAATACTACCTTGGGCAGCTTTGAACACTTAAATGTGGATGTAGGTGTTTTTATGTGTAATATGTATGCACTGAAGGGTTATTTAATCCTCAGTGGAAAATATGGAAGTTGTACAGCAGGATTAAATGGGAATAGGAGCATCAATTTCTTGAAACCTAAAAGTATTTGCAGTATTGTGGATGTAACAAAGAGGTGAAGATGCCTTTCATATTCAAATGCAAGATTAATAATTTGAGCAGTGTCTGTGACCCAAATTTGAGAACCTGTAAAGCTGATCAGTCTCTTGAGACATCTGTTAAGGAATGCCTTGACTCCATTTAACTTGTAATGCTCTTTGAAAAGTCAGCAGACAGTGGGTATAGCTCATGAGTCCTTAGCTTCCAGATGTGCCCTTTCTTCTGGTATGTGTCAGTTCTGTTTGTTCTTGACTTGAAGATTAGCTTACTTGCATGCTTATGACACTACAGTGTTAAGTCAGTGACAATCTCCAAATTGAAACTTTGGTGGCATCATCATGCTCTCATGTTAAACATTTTAAAAAGTTTGCTGGAAGGCTCATGCTGTTTCATGGTCTACTCACTACAGATGTTCTGCTCTGTTTTGTCTTGAACATGGATGGGCAAGCATTGAAGATTTTTTTTCTTAATCATAGATGGTAGTTTTTTGTAGGTTTTAAATTTGGCCAGGGAAGTTATGCACTATATCTCCTAAGCTGAAGCATCATTTTCCACACCCTTGTGAACCAAAAAGTGTCAGACTAGTCTTTTAGCTATTGGATCAAGAAAAGCATTCCCTGAGGAGCAATTTCCCACAGGTGGCTTTCTGTATGAGGCAACCTGAGTTGAGAGCCTAAGCCTTTCTTGCTGCTGATAGCTGTTGTTCAGAATTGATGATTTGTGTGTAGCACAAAACTAGATGGGACTAAATGGTGAGAAGCTATTCCCATAGCAGAGGGACCTCTATGCCCAGCTCCCTCTGTAGGTAGTTTATGAAGCAGGCTGCTTCCTTGCTTATCCTTCTATGGGGATTTCTAAAAGCAGTTTTTCTCCTCCCCTTACTCTTTCTCTACTCCAGCAAAACAAATCTCCCATATGTCTTAATCTGAAGCTGGAAGGGTGAAGTTGCTTTAGGTGACCTTGGAAATGTCTTGGTTTTAACCAGCTGGTGTTGGTTCCCGTAGAGACTGTTTGGTGAAGCCAGTGGCTTGCAGAAGCAGAGGCAGATGTAGACCCCCTGGGGCCTGCCATGGTGGTTTGGAAGATGCTGAAGAAGTGACCAAGCCACTGGGAGGATGCCACTGGGCTTGTCTGGGCTTGAGGAGTCAGGGCAGAGGAAACACCATATACCAGGGGTGATGGATCTCACTTCTGCATGGGGATGAGGGCAAAATGACCTATTTCAGTCTCTCTATCAGGAATTTGAAACTTTGACCCAAAATAGTATGGGAAGAATGAGCTTTGTCCAGTAGTTTATCTTGCTGCAAGTCAGTGCAGGACTTCATATAGTCATAGGCACCCAGATGGGGTGCTTCACCCCAGGAAAATATTTCTGTTATTACTTGTGTAGTTCTGTGCTGGCTGAGAAATAGAAGCTTTGTCTGAAGTGTCAGCACTTTTCATAAATTGCTGTGGTTCTCCTGAACTTCCTGCATTTTGCCAGGAAAGCTGCAACTGAGGAAACCTAAGACTTTGAGGAGGGCTTACTCTTCCTTCTCCAACTAGGAACTTCCTAGTTGGATAATGTTGATCTGTGTCTGGACTTGAGCGAGAGCTGGCTGCCTGACTTTCCCTCAGTGGAGCGGTAGCTTGCTGTCTTGGGTTTCCAAGGCGGGGTTTCTCAGCAGGGTGAACTCTCTGGGAGGTGGTCAGGGGCTGCGTATACCAGACATGGACAGTTCCAGCCAAATCCACAACCTCATCACTGCAGGAGCAGTCAGGCCTGTTGGGGGAGTCTGTGGTACATTTTGAAAATCTAATTAAGAAAGAACAAAATGCACAGGTGGAGAAGAAGGGGGGGGGGGGGGGGGGGGGGGGCGGGAAGTGTGAGGAAACGGCCCTGCAAATGTGGAGGTCGGAGGAGGAGGTGATGCCACTAGACCAGGGCAGGCATGGCCCTGCATCCTGGGGAGACCATGGTGGAGCAGGCCTTTCCCTGGAGGCCATGGAGAAGACTGCTGGAGCACGTACATGCACGGCAGCCCGTGGAGGACTCTGTGCCATAGGAGGTGAATATTTCCTGAAGGGGCTGCTGGCTGTGGAGGGCCCTTGCTGGAGCAGGGGGGAAGGTGTCTATAAACCTCCATCCCCCTTGCTGCACTGGAGGGTGGTAGGGAGGAGGCAGAGGAGTCAGGAATGAGGGACTGAAATTGAGCCAGGGAAGATGGGAGTGGGGGTGAGGGGAAGGTGTTTTCATTTTGGCTCTGTTTGTCACTAGCTAAATCCATTTTAATTGGCAATACATTAAATTTTTCTTGAGTCCATTTTGCCTGTGATACTAATAGGTAAGTGATTTCTGTGTCTCTTTCTTGATCCATGAGCTTTTTCATCCTGTTTTTTCCCCCTGTCCTGTTGGAGGCTGTGCAGGCATCTGACAAGCCCACCATGGGTCACAGGTCAGTTAGTCTGTGTCATAGGGCAGTGAATTTCAAAAATGGGCTGTGTACTGGTGCCCAGACATAGTTGGCTAAGCAGAACAATATGTACGGGTGAAGATGGCTGTGCTCTGTTAAAAGGCTTCTGAATTTAGGTATGTCTCCTCTAATGTTTGTGTGCCTGTGAGATGTGGCTTCTCCAAACTGTCACCTGGTTAACAAGGAATAACCAGGCTTTCAAAGTGGCCCAGGAATGTGCGTCCAGGGTGTTATTAGTAAAAGGCTTTGTATTTTCATCTGTACTCCCAAATTGTGCTTACAGGAAGAGATGGTTGCTGTCTGTAAGTATTGTAGGTCTCCAGGCAAGATAGCTTCTAGATGCATTTATGTATGAGTACCTGACTGGCAGCAGATTTTTGTCTTCATTTATACTGGCATTTGATAAAGTTTTTAAATGTTTGTGGAAACAGGTATTTCTGTCAGAGCAGATATTCCTGACAGCCACAGATCCTGTCCTTCTGTCACGTCCCGCTCAGATGAGGGAGACAAGTGACTCAGATTCACAAGTCCCCAATGGAGTGGACAACAAGTCTCCAAGTCCAAACATTTATTAACTACCCACAATGTACTAATTGAACACATGATAATTGGCTAAGTATATAGCAAGTTGTGGCAAGCAATACAATATGCCTTGCATTTCTTAATGGGAAAGGGAAAAGAGAGATAGAGGGAATGGGGAAATACAGATCACTGGTCTGGGTTTCTGCGCTGATCCTGTCAGCGAGGGTTCCAGGAGGCAGCCGTCTTTCACTTGCATCCGTCTTCTTCACTTCACTGCACTCTCCAGGGCCTCCCCCTTTCTTCACCCCCCCCTTGATTTATACCCACTTTCCTTGGATCTGTCCCCTAGGTTGACCCACATACCTACATATCCCATGTACGGGGAGGGGTAGGGTGTTTCATGGGATGATGTAATTAGCATGATCATGTTAGCCTTCGTTAGCATATTGAGGGTGTTAACTTTAATATGCATTTCGTGGATAATGAAGCAAAGGTCATTCACCGGACAGATGGCCCTTGAAATTTGTCCAGGTGCACCAGAGCAGAACTGTCCTGTCTCCACAGGGCTCCCTTCTCCAGCTGCATCTTGTGTTATTGGGGCAGCCTTATCAGCTTCAACCTCCACAGAATGCACCCTGTGACTTAGTTTTGTCTTGCAAGTGTTTGAGGCATTTCTTCAATCAGCCTCAACTTTTGCTTTCTCAGGCTGGTTTTCTTAGTTTCTCACAGACCTGGTTTCTCATCTCTCACACCTTCCCAAGAGGGAGACAGAAGTTGGAGGTTTTCTTCATTTTTAGGTAGGAGATAGTTCATGGCATATGACTTGCTCTGTTCTTCTTTTCTTTTCTTTTCTTTTCTAAACAAAGAAATCAGCTGTTGAAGTTGGTCCTACCACCTGTCTGTGGTCTAGGCAGCTGTTGTTAATGTCTTGTGTTCACTGCTGTGATTAAAGATACGCAGTCATTCATCCCCAGTGGTGACAGACCTTAAAATTGTCTCTCTGCTACGTCTTTGTCCCTTCTTTTGAGCAGTGAAATAATTAGGCTATTGGTGTTGGTATTAGGTGGTATACTCAGATGCACAGTAATTGCAACTTCAGTTTGCAGGTCAGTCCCCCTTAAGTAGTTGAGTATTAAAACTTGCCCACTCAATTGTCTTTGCTTTTCATTCAGTGATAAGCTGATGGGCAGTCCCCATTGCTGTCTTGTGCCCTCTTTTCAGTATCCATAGTAAATGAATGAACAATGATCTGAATTTACAGTGTCAGTGCAGAGCTACAATAATTGTGAGTGTATAGAAGTAATGGCTGATGGTAGTGGTCAGAGGTTGACTGAGTTCCAGTGCAAAAAAGAGGTGTGCAGGAGATGGAAGTGAGGACAAGACATGATGGAGAAGCATTGCCAGTGAATAAAGGGATGGGGTGAGAGAAGATAGAGCTCAGCTGCAGTTGCTGAAGGATGTCAAGGGCAACAAGATGGGTTTGTACCCATAATGTAGCAACAGAAGAATAAAAAAGAGGAGACTGTGGGCTTGCTGCTGAATAGGATGGATGGTTTGCTGATAGCAGATAGGCAAGGTTGTGAGATGCCTGATGCTTTTATTACCTCAGTCTTCAGTGACAGGGTCTTCTGAGCTCTTTTTGCACAGGAAGAGGGTACAAGGAGGAGATGAGCTGCTGGGTGTAGAATAGGATCAGATCTGGGAATTCTTGGGAACTCTCAACTGTTTCAGGTCCGTGGGTCTGAGGGTATTGAGAGAATAGTCTGCTCTCATGGTAAGGCCACTGTCTTAATATTTTTGGCAGATCAGGAAGGTTCCTGATGATTGTGGAAAAGCAAGTTTTGCTGTTTATTTAAAACTGAGCGCAGTAAGGATTATATGGGGAGCCTCACTGTAGTCCCTGAGTAAATCATTGTGTGAGTTGTCCTTGAAATAATTTCTGTGCAAATTAAAACAGGTGGTTGGAAGCAGTCAGCATTGATTTACCAAGGGTAAATTGTAGTGGAGCAGACTATTTTTGAAGTTAATAGCATGAAGATGGATGTGGATGAGAAGAGTGATGTAATCTACATTGAGCTGAGCATAACTCTTCATGTGTTTTTCCCACAGAATCTTTGTAACAGCTTTGGGATGTGAAGGTTTATGTGGGTGGACAACTAGACAGGTAGAAAACTGGTAGGATTTTGGAGCTTGAAGTTTAGTGGTTAAAACTTAATGATCTTCCTGGAGGCTTGTTACACATGGAGGTCTTGGGGACTCTGTGCCACCTATTGTATTTACTGTATTTACCCCAGTGACCTGGGGAAGGGGAAAAGTTCACTCTCATCAAGCTTGCAGACATCAGCTGAAGGGTGTAGCTGATGTTCTCAAGGGCAGGGCTGCTGTCCAAAGGGACTAGGACTGTGAGAGGATGGGGCTACCAGGGACCCTGTGTAATTAAGGCAGGAACAATGTTGCAGCCCTGTTCTGGGCAGGCAGAGACCTGGCAGCGATGCCAGTAGGACTAGGGGGAGAGGGCCCTGGACTCTGGTGGGCAGTGAGCTGAGTAGGGCCAGAGAGACTGGAGATAGAGGAAAGTTTTTGCCCCTCCAAGATCAGCTGGGCAGTGGGTGTGGGGTCCAGGGAGATGCCGCTGTCTCCATCCTTGTAGGGTTTCCAGCCCACACAGGATAAAGCCCTGAGCAACCTGTTGTGACCACATGGTTGAGCCTGCTCTGGGTGGGGGGTTAGACTGGAGATCCCCTGAAGTTTCTGTTGGCCTGAATGATTGATGTATCTACCTCTTTTGCCAATGAAATGCATTTATTGGTCAGAGAACTGAGGCATGATGTGCAGGGTCCTTTGGTTTGAGTCTTAGAAGAAACACACTCAACTCTGATAAGAAAAGCCTATGTTTTCATAGCATGCTTGAAAGATTTTGGAGGGGATGGCTTTGACTTGCTGTATCTGACCTAAAAAAATGAGAATTGTGTTGGAGAGACAGGCTGGGGTAGGTAGAAGGTGTCAAGATCAGATTCTGCTTTGTTGTTTGTGCTCTTCGAGGTCACTGGGTTTGGAAGATGTGCTGTAGCTTCCTGTTTCATGTGATGTAAGCTTTATGAAGAGAAGAAGCTGACAAATCCGAGCTGGAACACTTTAATATCCAGAAATGCCATCACAGTATGAAACTGCTGACTGGTCTTAAGAGTGCCTTTCAAGGTTAAATTCAGTTTTTAGCACTGTTTATCAGTTGTAATACTACTTTGACACTCTCCCTGTCCTCTCCTTCGGGCCGTAGGTATTTGGGGTAGAAATTAGACACTGAGTACTGTTACCCACTATGTGGGCAGCTACCCTTACGAGTTTACTTTACACTTAATGTATATCTCATCAGTTAACAGTTTTCCTCAAGCTTTTTCATGAATAATAGTAGAGCCAAATGTTTATTGATTCTGAGGGGCTGTAGGGTGTCATTTGAGAGGAAAGAATTTAGTGGTCTCTTCGTCCATGTAAGCTGACATATTCAAAGAATAAATAGTGATATGTCTGAGCTTTTTTTCCTGGTAGAGATCAGCCTAGAGACAAACAGAGTCCATATTTAGACTTTAAGTAGTCTTCAGAGCCCTCTTGGAGCTAAAAGGATGCACCTCCGCATGAAGGACTCTTACCAGTAGTGGCTGACAGAAGGTTTTTCTGGAAATCCCCAAGGGCAGTTCTGGGCCAAATAAGGATCCTTTGACAGCTGGGATGTTCAGTGTGGAGGTGTTAGTGATGCTTTCTGTGGATAATAGGTGAGCTGTAATGAGAGAGCTGCTGGCCAACACTGACCTAATCTATCTGTGCCAAGTAGAAGCTATTCAGAGTTGTTGCTTGTATAATCAGTTTAAGTGTGGAGTTTGGGGTGGTTTTTTTGAGAATGCTGGTTCAGATGACAAAGGGGGTTTTGAGCACACTTGCAGGTGAACATGTCTGAGCTTTGGCCAGGTTTAGGCTTTTTCAGAGGTGGGTCATCCAGTGTCCTATGGATTAGGGTAAACTTGGTGTGGGCAATATCTGTCTTTCTTAAAATGGTCTTTGGTGCAGTAAGAGTGGAGCTTTGGCTTGATAGGAAATTAAAAATGGAAAGATGTGGCTAATGTGTGTTCTGTTTTCAGCTGGGATGGAGCTAATTTTTCTTCTAGTAGCTAGAATAGTGCTGTGGTTTGGACTCAGTATGGAATTTGGTATGAGAAGAATGTTGATAATATACTGATGTTTTAAGTTCTTGTGAAGAAACCAAGGACTTTCCAACTTCCTGTGTCCTGCTAGTGCACAGATGCATAAGAAGCTGGGAGGGAGCATAGCCAGAGCAATGGACCCAAACTAACTAAAAAATATTCCATATCATATAATGTCATGCTCAGTATATAGATAAGGGTTGGAAGGGAGCCTCTCCTCCTCTTCTGGGATTGCAGTGTTGGGATTTTTGTCTTCTCTGAGATTGCCCAGCCTATTCCCAGCTAGCATTGGTCACCAGGTGGTGAGCAATCATGTTGTGCATCACTTGTTTGTATATTCTATTATTACTGTCATTATTATTTCAATTATTGTTTTTATCTCCACCTATGGATCTCCTTACCTTTACCCCTTCAATTCTCTCCCCCATCTTCTGAGGCAGGGAACAGTGTTTCAGAAGACTGAAGATAGCTGCAGTGATCAGACTAAACCTGTTCATGCAGCAGCATAATGTTAAGTCTGGCTTATTTTATGGTGTATTAGACTTGGAGATCCCTGTTCTTCCAGAGTTAACTTTTGCTTCTTTTCCAGCTTCTTGTGGAAGCAACTGTGTCGTCATATAGTTGAATGCTAATATAAATAGGGGAGGCAAGGGACTAGCTGCTTTTCTGTGCTTTTATGTGATAGAGGGACTTCTGTATAGCCAGTCAAAAATGTAAAAGTTTTGCCTATAACTACTTACTTTTTGACAATGATGCTTCTGACAGGTGCTTCTGGTTACAAGCTGGTAATGTGTAGAAGACATGCCTCTTCTGCAGTTAACAGTATGTGACCAATTGGTGACAACCTGTTTGTATCAACGACCTTATTGCTGTCTGTTTTTCTATGCTGTATGATAGGGGGGGATCTCAGGAGGATTAGGATGCAGACATACAGTAGAGAACCCACCTCAAACATGAAAGGGGGCGGGGGGGGGGGATCATAAATAGTCGAGGTACTGCCTCTGACTCAGGTATTTTAACAGCAGCCAGCTGTCCTTGTTCTGCATTTACTTCACTTTGCTGCAAAAAATATTTAATTTACTATATGATGTGGACAATTTTCTTAGGACTTGGAGGTAGAAAGGAACAGAACATATGTTTAAGCAGCCTTTCCCAGCGTCTTCTGTGGGACAAACAGTAGTGGTCATGAAAACCAGGTAGCTACCTGAAGGATTATGGAGAATTGAAAACATGGCTATTTTAGAGTGAATGGCTTATGGTTGTGCTTCAGCTTCTTTGCCTTGATACTGATGTGTTCTTCACAGCCTGCAGTCCTTTGACTGCAATGCGTTCTCACATGAGTGGCCTGTAAAGGCACTCAAAAATAAGTATCTTAAACTGCACTTCTTGTGCATTCCACATGGCCATTCATTCCAATTAGTAGTTGGGATTGTCTATACAGAACAAAACCAAAATGGTTGCTGACTTCTATGGTCACATTACCTCTTCAAACCCAGAAGATAACTCTTAAGATGCAAGAAATTGTTCTCCTTAAATGGGAAGAGATAAGTGGATCTGAAACTGCTCATGTGGGAATGCTAGTAACTAGCCATTGTGGTGTTGAAATGTGGCACTTCTTGTCTTGGGCTTTATAGAACTAGAACATTACCCGAATTCTAATAAAATAGAATTAGCGATAAAGTCTTGTTCTTGCTGCCTTTGTTTCCCGCTTTTCTCAGGAGAAGCCTGTTTCTCAGGATTTAATCCTGAGAATAGTTTTGATGCATCAGTTGAGTGAGGTAGAACAAATAGATCGTGGGTGGGGCTAGCAAGGGTCCAGCCATGCAACCAAAATGTGGAAGTGATGATGTGGGGAAATCTGCTCTATCCAAGCTGCTGAATCCAGTCATGTGAACAGGTAGGTACAAAGGAAACTTGAAGCCTGGAAATAGACTGATACCATAGGGAGGGGGAGAACCTCCAGAGCTATAGTAGTCAGATGAAATGCTTGGATGCCCTTATTTAATCCTTATTTTTTGACTAGATGTTCATTCATAGGTTGTTCTACCACCATAGCTGCTCTCTAATATCTAGGTGAGACCTTCAGACTCATCCTTTCCAAGTGATGTCAAGAAGGAATCATATAAAAGGAATGCTTGATCACCCTCTTCTAAAGAAGCCTCCCTGAGTTTTTAGTCCAATGAATTTGTAACAACCTTTGAACTTAATGAAAAATAGCCTCTCCTCAAGATCAGGTTCTGTGGTGAACCAAGGTGATGTCATCAGTTTATTAAGGTGAGTGGCATTTGGAATACTCTTAATAGTGAGCAGCTGGCAATCTCTGTGCCTCTTCCTATAAAAACACACTTCACAAGTTATCTGTAGTATATTTTTCTTGAACTGCTTTGCTGTTCTTTGATTAGGAAGTACTTACGACTTTGCTATGTGGTTATAGCCAGAGCACAACTTCTTGCTCTCTAATCAATACTTACCTGCTTTTTTTTTTTTGCATTATGAAACTAATCTTGCTCAAGCTAAGTGTAGCCACCCTTGAAACCTGCAGTACTACCACTGTATATCAGTAAAACATCCCTGGAAATGGTACAGGAACACAGACCTATACTTGTTTTCTTCCCTCCTTCCTCCACCCAACAAATATTTGAGTAGGGAAAGGATTGTGTTAACATATGGATTATGAGTGACCTGTGATTTACATATTTTCCACTCTTCTTTTGTGAGAAGCAGGGTGTAATATTCTGTGAAGTTGTCTACCTTGCATGTGATACAGTCTGATTTGGAGGAGGTAAGTGGAACCTGTGAAGACTTCAGGTAGCCACATTCATTGTAGACATGTTCATTTCTGTAAGATGAGTTAGAGTGAAATGTGCAGCTGTGCTGGAGTTCTCACCTGCCTGGTCTGTGCAGAGTTCCTGGAAGCAGAAGTGGACACTTGTGAATAGCTGTGGCTGGTTCTGGTACATGCTGTTTTTGATCATAGTTTTCTCCCTCAGCGTGAGCCGAGACACTGGTAAGACTAAAAGATAGGGCCTCTGGTTATGCAACACCAGGATTGCTCATCAGTTTAGTGTTTCTGCTCTGTTCTTCATGCCTCCTTGAGCGTAATGCCTGTGGTATTTCAAAACCCTATTCCACATTAAAATGAGTGTATTGAATAACCAGCAGTTAAGAATAGTGTTTGTTTTGTTCAACATCAGTTAATTGTTTCTAGTTATGGTTCTGCTAAATAGGCAGACTTATGTTTTGGGGTAGGTATTTGGTGAAAGTCAGGTTGACTAGATATTAAGCTAGAAGTAAATAGAAGATAGCTAACCTGAGTGGTATCACTGAACTATTGTCCTGTCATTTTGTCCTTCAGCATTTTGAAACAGTGCCTTGAAGTTTCTCATTGTGGCTATTTCTCAGGATGGAGGGTGATGGGTGGGAAGCAAAAACACTGTCAACAGTTAAGTTGAAGGTGCTTGGTAGCTACAGCACTGCAAAGGTTATAGTAACAGAAGATCACAGTTGTACTCAATAATCTAACAAGTGCTCTGGGCAAGAAAAAGATTAAACAGATTGGAGGGGGGGAGTTATTTCAATATAACACAGCTGTAAAACTTAGTGCTTTCAGAAGATGTCAGTGGAGACTGCTTGGCAAAGAATTCCATAGGCAAGATTTGTTATGTGGAGGGAAGAAATCCCAGTAATAATGAACTTGCACAATGGATCAAGCAACAGTTGCTGTTCAAGGCAATTTCCTTCTGCTTCAATTCGTTGCCAAGTGTGTTTTTCTTTTTATAGCTTGTATACAACTGTTCCTTTTCCCATTGGAAAATTCAGTTCTGAAGCCTCTGTAAAAGCATGACACATCTCGTCTGGCTCCAGTTGATAAGGAAGCTGTCACAAACAGCCTTGAGGAGGTAGACTGTGCAGTAGAAATATCAGAACAGAACTTGGGAGATACAACTCCTGATATATCAAATTGGTATATCTTTATCAAAAAATTTTGAAGCATAAACATTCCTTGTTAGGTCTTAATTCATTGCGTGCATTGACTTAGGAGGTAAGGGTAGTGTTGGCAGGACTCTTTTGAAAGAAACATTGTCATGACACAGATCTTGCTTTTACTTGCCTATTTATGCTGGTAACAGTGGCAGGACTATAAACATGTGGGGAAAAATGGGGCTTCTTAGGCAAAATGGGCTATTCTGAGCATAGTTGGAATGCTTTAATGTACTCTTGAGAACACTGGCCTGGGCCATGTTCTAGACTGTATTTTATCTGATAAACTGAAGAATGGAATTGCATGGCAAATGGAAGACTGCTTAAAAGAGTTGTAATCTAATGAGTGCATAATAAACAGCATTGAACTAATTTTAATGAATGCTGCTTTGCCAGGTAATTTTTCTGGTGCATGTGTGAATTCTTTGTCCATTTATGCTGGTTGAGTAACACAAGTATATCCTTTGCTGTACTGTTCATACTTTCAGTAAGGGACACCTTAAAGGTATCAGTCCATCCACAGGACGTATGGGTGATATGCCATCTTTTGTTTTTTCTGACATTCATGTGGATTATAACACAGTACTAGTTTGAAACTTTACTAACAGCCTGACCTTGGGCTGGAAATTTAGATCTCATACTTAATTATCTCTTCTTCTCTTTCTCATTGCCTTATCTTGTCTGTTGAGCATTGTTGCTGTTGTCACAATTGTGGAATGTAAAAATTGATGTGTAGATTTAACATGATATATTACTGTACGTACAAGTGCATTTGAATGTTAATGAAATACAGTATAAATTAACTCTATTTGCCACTGCAGATAGAATAATAGGATGACTACGTGATGGATCCGTAAGTTTCCACCAATTATGGATGGTGGAAATTTCAGTAACTTTTTCCAGGTGTCGGAAAACAGGAGGACACAGACTTAATGTATTCTGTTTGTGTTAAATGCTGCTTTAATGACTAGAGCTGGTGCTAGTGGTTAACAGCCGCCTTCTGCATACTTGAGCTTTTTTAGTCTATTAAAAACTATGAAAGGTACTTCAGTTATATTAATGACTGAAACTATTTAGAATTGCAGACGTTGGCAGGCACCTCGGGAGATTTTTTTCTGGTTCAACCTCCAGTTTAAAGGAGGGTCAACCTAGAGCAAACTGTCCAGGGCAATGTCCAGTTGGGTTTTTGATGTCTCCTGCTTTGCCCAGAGAGAGTCTGCATCCTCTGTGGTCAAGCTGTTCAGTGCTTCTCAGTGTGCACTGTGGGAGAAATTTTTGTATGTTTAAACATAATATGTTGTCCTGACACTGGATACTTCCGAAAATCATAGATTCATAGACTGGTTTGGGTTGGAAGAGACCTTAAAGATCATCTAGTTCCAACCCTTCTGCCACAGGCAGGGACACTTTCCACTAGATGAGGTTGCTCAAAGCCCCGTCCAGCCTGGCCTTGAACACCTCCAGGGAGGGGACAGCCACAGCCTCTCTGGGCAACCTGTTCCAGTGTCTCACCACCCTCACAATAAAGAATTTCTTCCTTATATCTAATCTGAATCTACCCTCTTTCAGTTTAAAACTGTTCCCCCTCATCCTATCCCTACCCTCCCTGATCAAGAGTCCCTCCCCATCTTTCCTGTAGCCCCTTCTAAGTACTGGAAGGCTGCTATAAGGTCTCCCTGGAGCCTTCTCTTCTCCAGGCTGAACAACACCAACTCTCTCAGCCTGTCCTCATACAGGAGGTTCTCCAGGCCCCTGATCATCTTCATGGCCTCCTCTGGACTGGCTCCAACAGGTCCATGTCCTTCCTATGTTGAGGACCCCAGAGCTGGACGCAGCACTGGAGGGGGGGGGGGGGGGTGTCTCATGAAAGTATGGGGGTAAAATCACCTCCCTGTACCTGCTGGCCATGCTTCTCTTGATGCAGCCCAGGATGTTGTTGGTTTTCTGGGCTGTGAGTGCACATTGCTGGCTCATAGTCAGTCTTCCATCCACCACGACCCACAAGTCCTTCTCTGCAGGGCTGCTCTCAATCCACTCCTCGCCCAGCCTGTGTTTGTGCTTGGGATTGCCTTGACCCATGTGCAGGACCTTGCACTTGGCCTTGTTGAACTCCATGAGGTTTGCACAGGCCCACCTCTCCAGCCTGTCCAGGTCCCTCTGGATGGCACATCCCTTCCCTCCAGCATGTTCACCACACTACACAGCTTGGTGTCATTGGCAAACTTGCTGAGGGTGCACTCAGTCCCACTGTCCATGTCACCAACAGCGCTGGTCCCAACACTGACCCCTGAGGAATGACATTCGTCACTGCTCTCCACTTGGACATTTGAGCTGTTGACTGCAACTCTTTGAGTGTGACCATCCAGCCAATTCCTTATCCACCAAGTGGTCCATCCACCAAATCCATATCTTTCCAGTTTAGAGACAAGGATGTCATGTGGGGCAGTGTCAGAAGAGTCTGACTTAGTCTTTACCTCCTCTCCATCTGATATTTTACTGGTAAGACCAGTAAAAGATGAAGCTGAAGAAGGCATGTACTATCTCAGCCCCTTCCATGTCAATTGTCACCAGGTTCCCTGCCCCATTCAGCAGCAGGTCCTCATTTTTTGTGGTTTTCCTTCTGCCTTTTTTAACAAATGGCTTAAGTTGACTTAAGTCTCTAGCAATAGTGTTAAGTTGAATTAAGTTCCACAGTTTTAAAGTATGCATTGTGCAATTAGCCAAGTTGCTAGCTCTTTAAAAAAAAGCTCAGAGTGATTTTTCCTCCCTCTATATTAAGATGCCAGTGCTTGATTTTTAAGGGCTTGTTTTCACTGACTGTTTTTAGTTCTGGTTTTTACGCTTCTTTACCATGATCAACAAGAACATCTGTGAAGTAAAGATCTGTAAACTACATTTTGCTGACTTAGAAAAGTTACATGCTTTCCATCTTGTCTAAGAGCAGTTTGTAGCCTTGAATTTAAAGATGCAACTTTGGCAGTTCAGAATCTTGTGTTATACTATCGGTATTTACTCTATTTCCTCTGCAAACTGTTCGGCTATAGTTGGAGACTTACAGTGGTATAGAGTACGTGATTGAGTGTTCTTTTTGGAATTACTAGTTTATTTGTAACGTTCTTTCCATATTGTGAGTTGCATGAAAATGACATGATAGTTACTGGAGATGTGGTTTTGGGAAAGCTCTGGATGTGCAATACCAGCTAAGTTCTTGTTTTGAGTACATGCCTGAAAATATGTCTGGTAGGAGGTCTAGATGAAGGTCTCTTTGACCTTGTCAGAATGCTGATAGCAAACGAGTAGGTCTAGATTTTGTGCTTCATCTCTGACCTTTAGGGAAGGAACCTTGCAGTATCTAAACAATAGTTTACATTGATGTAACATGGGGAAAAAAAAATCAACTTTGTAGAAGAGGAGTAAAGTGCATTATTTATCAGTAGCATCTAATAAACCAGTGAAGACTGAAGACAATTGATGACTGAGTAAATGTGTACTAAGCTTTTGTCTTTAAATCTGTAGAAGCTATTGCCAAATCTCAAGATAAACCTTTGCCACAGCTGTCTCCACATAATTTCTGCAACCTTTGACTGAAAGGGTTTTGGGGGAAGGAGGCTTTTCATCTGCACAGTACTTCACATATTTGTTAGAGGAACTCTTGATTCCTCTGTGTTTTGGGCTTTACTGCTAACAAGTGATGCTCAGTTCTAGTCTTCATGCAGGACTGCTTGGATTCTAGTGGAACCTGAAATTATAGTAGGCACTTCTTATTTAGAAAGATGGCTGTTACTTCTGGTAAGTTTGTGTTTTAGTTGAGAGCTAATGGAAGAAATCCTCATTTATAGTGTTCTGTGAAAATTTCATTTGCATGCTGGCATTTACCTTTTCTGTTTGTGATGTTTGCTGCTCTTTTTGCTTGTGTTTTGCATCAAGGACGCTACATGATGGTTTTACATCTGTGAACTGACATACCAACAGAAATCACAGATAATGTTAAAGGTAAAAATAATTTTCTTGTTACAGAAATAGCTAAATATCTTACTTTTCTCAGCCAGTTCTCTAGCATCACTCTCCTATTTTTGACAAACTCAAGCATTTCCTCATCTTAATTTGAATGATTTCTAAATAAAGGACAAAAATACTATCGATGGAACTGGAAATAAACTTTCATAAGTCTTTGAGCTCAGCAAGAAGGTTTCGTAGTACTTCTGAATGTCATGTCAAAATAGAGCCCTTTTAGAGAAAAGTTTAACTGTTGACAAGATCTGTGGGAGAAAATGTTACAGCATACCAAAGGCATGATGGTTAGAAGTATCTCTCTGTATCTCTGGGAAGACTTTATGGATAATGCCATCAATTCTGGACCATTTTTGTGTGAGAAAAATCCCAAGAGTTAGAATACCTTATCTTTGTTCAACTAAGGACAAAGTTTGAACTGGAACTACTGTTTGTATGGTTTGAACAAGACTGAACTGTCTTGGACAGAAACTCCTGTGTTGGCTGACTCAACAGATAGTGGCCAGCTTAACTTTTGTGGCACAAACAGGAACTCCTGTGCTTTAGCAGTTTTTGGGTCAAATAATTTCTTTTGAGTAGAAGAAACAGCAGATGTCTGGCATCTATTTATGTAGTAGAAGGTGGTGATGAAAAGGTAAAGGACAGGCTGAACCTGTGTAGTGTAGTCTTTCTGAGTAAGTCTACGAGACCTATAGCTTCAGAGCAATAACTGTGGTTGGCAGGTTCACTGAGTTCCTTGGCTTATCAGAAAAATAGGCCTAGTGAGCTTGCATGGCTCTTTCTCTTAAGTCTCAAACTCGCAGGAGAACTGGCCATCTGTTTTAGATTGTGTGTAACTGTCAAGTGTTTAAATAACTTCATTCTGTGCCAAAACTTTGTGTCCTGTGTACCAGTTGAGTGGAGCTGGTGCAAAGAATAGAAAATAGAATTAAAAGCACTTTGGCAATCTGTACAAAAATGAAGTGTGTTATGCACTAAGGGAGAGTTACTATTTTGCACCTCATGCCCATTAACACTTCCAATAAGCTTGAATCATTCATTATGTGAGATTTCCTGGTTGTGAGACTGTTACCCCTGTATGACAGATTGCACTGAGGAGGAAGGTAAGGGTTTAACTCACTAAGTTAATGGATTGGAAGAATTTCAGTATAAACAAATTTGGCAGTGGAACACTTGATGCATGAAAATTACTCTAAAAGCTGATTTAATAAAAGGCATTGGGAGGGTTGTAATTTAGGAAAAGTGAAGTTGATGTAGCATGTTGACACAGCCTGGCAGAGTTTCCTTTTTTTGAGGTCAAGTTTCTCTTCAGACGCCAGGTGGTATGGGTATGTGCTGGGTAAGTATCTGGTGTGTCAAAACTAGATACTGAATGCACACAATTTCAGAAGAGAAGCAGGTAGTTTTTAAGACAAATGTTTTCAAAGATAGAATAAAGATAAGGCTGGACTTGCTCACTTTTGAACCCTAGTTTTGTTTCCTGAGAAGGCAACTGCTTTTAAAGCAAGATTATTTTTTTTCCACAGGGAGTATGAAGGGAAACTTTTAGAAGTATCTTAACTGACAATTTATCTGCTAGAACTGGGTGAGATTGTTCATACAGGTATATGAAAAATTAAAAGGAAACCTGCTTGAAGAAACGACTTGTCTGTTGCAGCATTTCTTGTGCCACGGGTTTAACTGGAGCAGTGCTAGGAAGCAAATGGTTTGCTTTAGATTTGAGACATAAGCTGACAATGCTGGTGATTATCAGTAACTTCTGATGCCTATATATGGCTGCTACTTATCCCTGTCAAATTTGGGACTTCCCGTGTTTGTGAAAACACTATAGTTTGGGCTTCAGAATTTCAGGTGTGGAAAAAAAAAATGCCTCTTGAGTGTGTTTAGAGTTGCAGGGGGAACTTCTCTGCTTTTTCATACCAATAATCTATGAAGAGAACTGCAAGTTTGTTGGGTGTTTCACTTAATAGTGCTTTGAGTAGTTAACCACAGGGTTATGCTTTGTTTCCTGTCTTCATGATTTCTATCTTTTTGTGTATGTGTGCTGCTTGTAAAGATGCAAGGGGTTATTGCCAAGCTCTGAGACTTAGTAGAGTGCCATAGGTACAGGTGGATCCCTTGTGTGGCATCAGTGAAAGAAGTGCTTTCACAGCATACCAGAAGTGGGAGAAATGAGACTTTGGATGAATGTCTTGCCAAATTTTAACATAATTTCCTGGGTAATAGTATCTAGGGATTGCATCATTAGTGACGGAAATCAGATATCTCTCTATTCTGCCCATCTTTCAAGGAAACCCTTGGCAAGTACATCATGGGGGCTGTCTTCTTGGTTCAGGTGTTCTGGATTTCTTTTTTGTCCCTTGTCAAGCCATTGAAATGGGAAATGCTGTCATCACAGAGGAAGGCTTCAAATTACTTTTGCCCACAGTGTAAACATAGAAAATTACTTGTCACTTAGATACAGGAACAGTCTCCTTAAGTTAATAATTCCTCAAAGTTTGGCCAAAATGCTCTGATGCTGAAATTGATGGGGAGTGATAGCAGAGGTTTGGTTGAGTCTGTTGCATTGCATTCTTACAATGGTCTAGATTTTACTAAAGTACCAAGTTAGCAGCCAGTGGTATCTTACATAGATAAGGTTCCATATTGACTGATACACTTCCAGTTACTTTCACTCTCGTTCAAATTCTTGATGTAGGTTTCTGTGTTTAGTTATTAGGAATTTAGTTGTTTGTTTAATGAAACCTCTGCCTGGTTTATGCCTAGAGGTGGACACTCTTCATCTGGTCTCCTGGTTTCAGGACACATGGACATCCTGAAGAGAGTCTGGTGAAGGGTGATGAAGACTGTAAAGGGGTTGGAGCATCTCTCCTATGGGGAAAGGATGAGAGAGCTGTGACTGTTTAACCTAGAGAAGACAAGGATCAGGGGTATCCCATTAACGTATGTAAATATCTCCAGGGAAGGTGCATGGAGGACAGAGCCAGGCTCTTTCCAGTGGTGCCCAGTGACAGGACCAGAGACAGTGGGCACAGACTGAAACACTGGAGGCTCCATCTGAACATCAGGAAGGCCTCTTTACTGTGAAGGTGACTGAGCACTGATGTAAGTTGCCCAGAGAGGTGGTGGAGTGTCCTGCTTTGGAGACACTCAAAAACTGTCGGAACATGGTCCTGGGCAGCTGGCTCTAAGTAGCCAGTTCAAGCATGGAAGTTGGATCAGATGATCTCCAGAGGTCACTTCCAACCTTAAACACTGATTTTGTGATTTAGTTGGTCAGTTATTCTAAGAATAGTGTATATGGTGCTTTACTGAGCTGAATTTCAACTTTGAAAAACCTTTGGGAAACAGAAGATGCTAGTGCTGGAGCAGCTGTGGGAGTTGAAACATGGCAAGGTGTACAAAATCAGGCTTGCAGGTGAAAGGTCTCTTCCCTCTGTGGTCTGTACACAGATTCTGAAATCTTCTCTAATAATTCAAACTCAATTAATAAGTTTGTGTTTGGGTTTTTGTTGTTTAATTCCGCTTTTTGCGGGTGACTCTACGTTTGATAAGTGCTGGGATTAAGCACTAGTGTACCTTACTAGGACATCAGTCTTTTTTCACTTGGTAAGAAGACAAAGTTGATGTGCTAAGTTTAGAGAGCCCCACAAAAGCCCTCTAGAGAAAAAGTATAGTGTGGACAGTCTGGGTTTCCAGAGAGGATGGAGGCATGCTCTTTCTAGGAGCAGTGATTTGTTTGACCACTCAGTACCACTGACAGTCTTGGGATGGCAAGTCCATGTCTAAAAGCAATTTCCTAAAAGCTGTTGTGGCACATGACTATAGCAGTCCATAAGGATTGATAACTGGTAGCCTTTTTTAAAGGGGTAAACAAAACATTCAAATGTGCAAGGCTTGGAAATAAAGATTCTGTGTAGTGGAGAGCTCCTGGAATCCTAGAACTCACCTGATGATGTGGTTCATTTGTCATTATCATCATTCAACCTTGTAATGATAAGGTTTAACATTTTATGTCAGTTTTGACTTGGGATATCTTTCTCTTCTTGAAGCTTCTTGTAAATATTAATAATAAAATGCTAAGGTGATGAGTCTTCATTTTTTCTAGAGCTTTCAGGAGCACCTGTTTTTAGCTAGAAAAAGCTGACTAGTACTCTTTTTCTGTTTTGCAGTTTTGTGCAGTACCAGTGTTTGGGGGACACAGCTCCATGGGGTGAAGGAGTTTGTTTCATGGATGTGGTAGTGTTTCCCTCCATAGTGGACTCCCCAGATCCCACGATTATGTGCCGTTAAATGGCTGAATCACAAACACTTTGAAAACCAGAAGGAACAAACAGTCCCAGGAGTAGATTGCTCCCCGAGGTGAACGGAATCTGCTAGGTCAGTTTACACGGGTGCAGTTTATTCTGGGTCAAGTAATCCAGTTGTGATTAGGCTTGCAAAACAATTGATGCCACTGTTCTCTGCTTGCTTGTCAAGTGGACTCTCTCAGCCAGCTGAATCACTTTTACCACTTACTCCTTTCTGAGGTCTGTTGAAAGATTCCTGCTGCTTCTTCTCTGCCACCTGTCTCAATAAATGCAAAAATCCACCCCCAGAGTCATACCTTTTCTTAGTGCTTCAGAGAAGAGTCTTGCTGATAATGCTAGTCTGTGTAGCTAATCCACTTACTGTAGTGGATTCTGTAGAGAAATATAACAATCTGTACTTTGCATAAGCAAATTAGAATGTAACAGACTGGTATGACAGTTGGGAGACTGTACTGCTTACTGTTTTTTAAAATATTGGAATTAAGGGTAGGTTTTGTGTTTTGTTTTTTCTTCTACCATTTTGTATTAGTTTCTGATTTACTGTTCAAAGACTGTTTCCCATCCAGTGCTGTTTCTGCTGGTCTGGGGAGCCTGTGGGGCATGGTGGGGGGAGAAATACTTGCTACCTGTGTAAATCACCTATGAGGAAGCACTTCACTGAGCAGATAGCGCTCACAGAGTATCTTCTGAAATTCTGCATGAATAATACACAAAATGTTGTTGGTGCTGTGTGAAAAATCAAAAGGGAAGAGAAATACAAGAGCAATTCTGGGGGAAACAGTCCTTCTGATCTTAGGCTGTAGTGCTTGAGCATACTAACCTACTTCTGAAATACCTGTTAATGTCTCTTCAGCTGGAAGACTGTTTAAAGGCAGTGCTGCTGTTACAGCTTGGTGTGGGGTTGATCTTCTGCTTTTCCTTGAGGTTTACCTGACTTCCTTCTGAAGGGTTTATTTAAGGATGCTGACTTAATTGTGTATTTTCTTTGACTAATGAAGTAGAAAGCTCAAAGCTCTTTGCAGCACAAACAAAAAGTAGTTTATTGTTAAACTTCCTGGAACAAAATGCTTTTTGTCCCTCCCTTATTCTGTGTCTCCTCAGTGGATTTGTAAATCTTCCCATGTGTTAAATGCTACTTGTGACACAAGGAGTGCGGCTGTCAAGAGCAAATTGGTGAAGGTTCTTGTATTCAGCATGTCTCTTTCCTGTTACCAGAGATGGGAGACCTTTTAATCGTACTGATTTTTTCCATATACAGACTGGTTTTTGAATGACCTGCTATGGAGCAGTCTTTGTCAAAGGGTGAAACATTGGGTAGGTCCTGAAGCTTCTCCTGTACCACATCTCTTAGCTACAGTACAGAGATCATTCAGTAGCTGGTGCTGAATACAGCCAACTGAAGGATGCTGGAAACTTGGAGAGTGTTCAGCCACTGAGCTTTGAGCTGTGTCACTTTTATTGTAGTAATAAGCTTTTTGTGAT
Source organism: Strix aluco (assembly GCF_031877795.1). Classification (NCBI taxonomy): domain Eukaryota; kingdom Metazoa; phylum Chordata; class Aves; order Strigiformes; family Strigidae; genus Strix; species Strix aluco. Next base: position 21,668,664 of record NC_133971.1, read on the forward strand.
TCATTAGATGCAGCTGCAGTGAATTAGAACCAGCTTAAATATAACTCAGCTGATCTGCTTTGAATGTTCTAGGTATTTTTGTCAAAAGTTACAGGCTTGCATTCCTTTCAAGTCCTTACTAGAAAGAATGTTTAGTTACGGAACCTAAATGTACTTTGAAGGGACACACTTCTTGAGTTTGATATATATTAGTTCTAAAAATTATCCCAACTTGCCTTTTCTTTATGCAAAGGATAAAAATCAGCTGAGGAACTGGTAGTTTGGAGACACCCATGTGATTTCTCTAACCTCTGATACTTAACAGTCTAAAAATAGTTACCATATGGGATGTCTTTACTGTGAGGACAGCCTCTGCTACTTCAGAACCTTTCCGTGTTTAAGCACTTTCTGTGCTTAAACATTTTTAGCTATTTCTTCAACTAGATGAAGTTGTCATATGGCTTTGAATGAGAGCTGCTGTTATTGTCCACAGATCTAAGAGGAAAGGAAGTTATTTTCTCTGAATTTAGTAGGGGTGGATATGTAGCATTCTGCTTGATCTTTCTTCTACTGGGTCTGGTTTAGATCTCGGTTAAAAACAAAATGTAAAGAACTTTGATCTTACACCAGTGAAAAATACAACAAATTTTAATCTTAACACTTGATCTGTTTCAAGCCTGTTACAGTTGTTTAACCTTCTAGCAACCTACTGAGAATTTGTAGCTTCAGTGGAGGTTAGAGATGTGCCTGGCAGATTCTACTTCAATAGTTGTTCTTGCTGCTGTAGGGAGTTCACAAACTGCTGAGGAGTAACAAATATTTAATACTTGCCTATGTTGTGTCCATTTTCTGTTGTATACAAACAGAATAATCCTTACAGAACAGTTGCATGTCCTTTCAGGATACGCAGTAAAGCAAGCAAAATCTAAACTTGCACACATTTGTGTGGCACAGGTTATAATTAATATATGTGATCTATCTGGTATTTTTCTGTCGGCAGTTTGGGAGATAAGGTACCAGTAGTCTACTTTTTGAAACTGGAAATAATTTTACTACAAGATCTCTTCATGATCAGTCAAATGATGCTTGATGACAGGTCCTCAGTCAGGATGCTGCTCTTCATGTTTTACTTGTGTGGTATCCTGATCCCTACCCTCCTTTTGTCCCTGTCCTTCCTGATGGCATGGACTTTAAAGTGACTTGTAGGTTTGTGACTTTAATTTTGACTCTAACTTTTACAGCCTTCCTCTGCACTGACTTTTTAAAAGTCTTTGCAGCATCAGGCTCCAGAGCTTTAATATGGTTAAATGAACTTCTGAAGGTAGGAGTCTCAAACCAATGTTCTTTAAATAATGTTTTTCTATAAATTAACAAGTTTACTGCAGATGTAGCTACTGCTAGCCTTGGGCAACTAGTCCTGATGTGCTCTCTCTGCCTAGAGTAAAAGACCTGTAAAGTTCATTATGCATAGACTGAGCACTTACTGATCTTTGAGCTGAGGCATTGTCTTGCAGAACCAACTTGCAGGTAACTTGTAGTGACCATGCATTTTGTACAGTATTTATGCAGGATTTACAGTAAGAAAGATTTAAACTCCTCTTTCCTTACTGCTGTTGCTAGGAAGCATACTTGAACACATTTTGCTACTCTTTTCCAAAAAAAACTTTACAAAGCAATGAATAAACTTCTGAAGGTTAGAAGTTGAGGTTTGACTGAAAGGTCCATTTAATGTAGAACAGTGTAACATGCCTGCAGAGTGAAGTAAGTAGATCAACATCCTTTTTGACTTCAGAGCTGGTCTAAAAATAACCTAACAACCCTATGTTCTTGTTCTTTAATGCTGTACCTATATAATGGGACAATGAAATACAGTTTTGATCTTTCAGGGAGAGATGTGTGGGTCATTGATATCAGGGCTTCAGGATTTAGAGGTGCTGGTCTGTGTATTGGGAAGTAGGTGGAAGATTGATCCAATATATTTTGTTGTCTTTTTGGTAGCAGGAGAGGAGGTGGAATGATGGTACTACTTCTAGGAAGATGTAATGTCTTTAAGTGCAAAGAAGGAAAAGTCCTTGCTTTCTAGCTGTGAGACAATACAGCACTTTATATAAACTGTTAAATTTTGGCCATCCTGACTATGAGTTCATTTCCAGAAATGGATGATTGTTTTATGGTTTTGTTCCTAGTTTAGGTGTTCTTTTAAATGCCCACATTCAAAATGTGGGCAGCAGAGCTTAAATGAACAGCATGTCCAAATGAATAGTGTGGAGTAAATAGCTTTCTTCCTGATAGGCTTTCTTTTAGAGCTAGACCATGCTGACACCTAATGAAACAGACTTTTTTCAAACTCAGAGCTGCTTCTATTATAGTCTGAAGAATCTGTTCCAATATAATCTGGACAGCACTTTTTTGAAAATTGCATCCATGGAAGTTCAACTCCTACAGGGAAAAACAAACAAGTAGTGCAAGTTCTACCTTTTTAACTGTTTGGGACTCTTGTGTATATTTAGTGAGAATGCATGATCATATAGGACAGTAAGAATCCGTATCTGATACCAGTGAGCTTTTTAATATTGACAATCGCAGTTGTTCAGACTTCTCCATAGTGCTGATGCCTTTTGACCTGTTGTCAGCATGTCTCCAGTGCTTACTTTTGATTATTTTTTTTCTGCTCTAGTAAAACGCATTCTTGACTTGACTCTGGTAAAGTGTATATGTAAGTACCCTGTAGTTTAGGAGATTCAGTATAAACCACTGCCATCTTTTCTGCAAGATAAAAGTGCCAGGAGGGAAGGTAAATACTGCTTCTGATCAGCCTTTTAACTTACTGATGCCTTTGTTTCGCAAGACATCCCCTCTGCAGGCATAATGTTCACTCCTGAAAGCGGACTTGTTGCTGTTTTGGAAGTAAATCGTTATAAAACAAAGACAAAAGCTTCCAAACTCAGATTCTTCTCTCCATGTCAGTGGGATGTCACAGCATAAAATCCACTATCTGATTTATTTTGAGGTATTCTTCAGCACTTGAGAGGTCAGCCTTTGGTTTCCATGGCATATAATGTGATTTGACAGGTCTACTGTAAAGGGTGCTAGAGATAAGCAAGGTCTTAATTTCCTAATCTCAAACTTGGGTGCTGGATGAAGGCATCTGGCTTTCTCCCATGCCTCAGAATCAGTGCATTGCTGTAGTGAAATGGTGATAAAAATATGCAGGTTAGTCTATATAGAAAGCAAAGGTATCTTAAGTCAGACAGCAGTAGCACCATTTTTGGTTGCTGCTGAGTGTCTGACTTCTGCCCAGGCTCTTTTTTGCCCTGTAGCATGTGTTACAGGAAGGTTTTTGGGGCATAGGGTATTTTCTAGTGCTTGATGTGCATTGATACTGGGTAGGGAAGTATAAGTCTAAGAGCTATGTGCTGTTTGACTGACTTTGTTCTTGCTACCATGCTACCTTGAGACTTCTCACCAACTCTTTTTTGTAAGCAATTCTCTTGATTTTCCTTTTATATTAAATTTTGAAGATGTGCACAGGAGAATAAAATAAATTGGGGAAAATATGATTCTGAGTATTTGAGAGCTCTGCAGTGGTGTATTTCTATGACTGCTGTTTCTTTCGCTGTCGAATTAGGCATATAATTAGTTTTACTATGAAATGAGGTATTACCTCAGTTTTTTGACGCAATGATAAATCTCCTAAGACAGTGAAGTCAGATTTTTCAAAACTAATTTTGAAAGAAAATTACCTAATCTAGAATTTGCATGAGAAGGTCTAGATTTCAGTAATATGTATATACAATGTTTAGTGGGTTAGGCATAGGTGATAGAAATGTCTACTCCATAAATATATGAAGTTGAAGTTTTAATAGGTTTGGCTATAACACTTAGCAGCATAGTATACATGAAATAGTATAGCAGAAGAATCAAATAAAAACATGTAGGTTAACCCATGTAAGGGACAAGGGTATCTTAAGTGATGTGTAGTTTAATGAAAACTGGAGTACTGGAAAACAGTAGAGATGGAAGACAAATTAGATATAGCTTTCCATGAACAAGGGGTTAGGAAAAAAAGCTAGAAAGTATGGAGGGCAAATGGCCCCAGAAACTTGATATTTTCTGGACAAAATGATAGGAAAATGAGTAGCAGTATTAATGACAGTTCTTAAGAGATTTACCAAAGGGTTCTGGCATGTTGTCTGCTGTGTTTCTCTGTTCTTGAATTTGTTTGTGCAGGGATTCCTATCCACAGAGGTCAGAAAGGTTAAGACATGGGTAAGTGCTGACTGAAATCAAAAGCAAGATTATTTTAAAATAGGAAAACTGAAGTATCCATCTCTGTATTTTTAGTTGGATTATACAAATAAAGATTTCTGCATATAAGTCATCTCAGTACAGCATATGGATCTGTCATGTTATATGTGTGTTGCATTATTCATTACTCATGGTATAGCAGGATTAAAAAACTAAGTTAATTTCATCTGCTACTGGAAGCCTTTGTGCTGCATTCATGGAAACTGCAGTGACTTCCTACTCCTGGTGGGGCAGGCAGGGAGAAGTCATAGCTGTCTTTAAGCTTGCTGTTTTTTCTAAAAGATTTGATTACCAACTTCAGACTATTAATGCTACTTTAAGACTGAATAGTCAGTCTTCATCTGTAATAGGTGTTCAGAGTAAACTCGCTTTGGCCATACTCTTTCTTATTAGTTCGTTATGAATTGTTGGACAAGAATGCCTGATGTTGTCACTCTTTCTGGATCTTAAATCTTAAGAGGTGAAGTAATGGAAGCGTCATAAGGCTGTAGGTGAATTGTGAGCTGATGTTGACTGAAGAGGGCAGAAAATGCTGACTGAAGTGTTTTAGCTTGAACAGTGTTCCTTTTCCTCTTCTAACCCCTCATGCCCAGCTATGAAAAAAATTGTGCAGCTCAAGTCAGTTGGTGCCACAAATCCCTATTTTTTGCCTTGCATGCTATTTTGAGGCCTTTCACCAGTGAGGGAAGGCAGGTATTTTGTATTTGAATAGTGTTTAACAATCTGTAAGATGTGATCCTAGGTCATTGAAGCAATTTTGGACAACATCATCTTGAGTTGTTCAGATAGTTTGTTTGCTGTCATACCTACTGTAAAGCTGAGTTCATGCCAGACTCTTGCACTATCTTACTAGTTGAGCTCTTGTTTTACTGAAGATCTCTTCTTCCCCGGAAGGCTTAATGGAAGGATTAATTTTTCTTGGACAAAAATGACTTGGTTCTATGTGTATGTAATGGTGCATGTTTCAGTTTAGTTTGAATACTTTTTCATGTTGCACATAAGCTTTGCTTATCGTCAGCTTTAGATCTAAAAGGAGGGTGCTGTCTCTGACTTGACATGTCTGGCTGTCAGACCACTGGTGGTCTTGTACCTGAAAAGTGGATTCGTGCCTGGTGCTTGATCTGTGGGAAAGTCCACCAAGCACCCAGGTATGAATAAATACAATATCTCTCCTGAGCATGTTAAGATTGGTTTATTGCACGGTGGGCATGAATCTGCTCTTTGCATAAGAATCTGGGCTAGTGGAGGCATATGAGTGTGTAGGCTTTTTGTTGGTGTCCCAGCCTGACACTGCTTTGAAAGGACTTGAAGGGTATGGAGAAAGGGAGAGGCATGGAGGCTGCTGGGTTTTGGCTTTCAACTGCTTGCTTTTCCCCCTTTTTTTGTATAGAATTGAGGATGTCAGTTGCTTAGCTACCTAGCTGTGTACATGAGGGTTTAAGGGGTCGAAAGATTCAGTAATGCAATTTCTTTCTTGCCTAGTTACATTTGAGATCAAATGTGAGAGAACAAAAAAATCCCCTGAAGTGAGGAAACTAAGGGGATTCATCCTGTGGTTTGAAGGGTGGGACTGTGATGGAGATTCTCAGCCTGGCCCTGTGGGTCTGCTGGGGTGTACTTCTGGTGAGTGTCTGCAATACTGCTGGGTTTTGGGCCCAGCCATGTCTCCAATTTACCAGGGAGTTGAGAGCAAGAGGAGTGCTGCCATGAAAAATCAGTGGAGCAGAAGTGTTCCTGTAACCTTGTTGACTTTGACCTGGAAGATGAGTCCTGTCATCCATTGCTGGGCCCTCTGCACTGAGAAAAGTTGGGTGAATGAGAGACAGAACCTTTTAGCTATGTTCTTCATGGAGAGGAGTTGGAGAGTAAATGGAGTAATGGCCTTGAAGTTGACATGCTTTCTTGATTAGGAAGAAGCTGATTTTCTAACATTTGTTTTTAAATATAGACATCTCTGAAGAGTCAGACTAACCTGGTTTTCTTCCTTTTCCTGGCTATTGGTAAAAATTCAGCTTTTGAAATTGCCTGTGGGGCAGAAGGGTGTAACTGCAGTATGAAAGGGGGAACAGTTTTACACAGCTCAACTGGAATAGTGAGGTAAAGGCTGAAAAATTGAAGTAGGTATCCTAGCCAGTTCCAGGTTGAGCAGGCACTGTATGTCTAAAAGTGAATGTTGACTTTGAAAACGCTTCAAGATAGCAAGATGCTGTATTTGAAGAGTCCTCAAGTTGTCTCCTTTCACCACATTGAATCTGTTTTCTTCTGTTATTCTCAGTAGGTTCAAGAGGACTGCAGATGTATAAGGCTGAAGGGAAATGTCTGAAGTAAGATACTGTTACTTCTTGCAGGATACATATGCATTTTGACAGAATTGTATTGCCTTGGAGAGCACTTTGCTAGAAGGCTGGGAGCTAGCTAGCACATGAGACTGGAACAGCATGCACAAGTGTTTGAATAAGAGCAAAAACTGTAGTTGTCAAGATTTTGTGAATGGGCAGGGTGCAGTTGAAAAGTCTGAGCATACCTTTTCCTTTAAACAATGATTTTGTTTAAAGTATCGATCAAGTCTTGAGTTGTTCACAGCTTGTTTGAGGCTTGTTACTTGAGACCTGGACAGCTGTCTGATGCAGTGATAGTTTTGGGGGAACTCTTGCTGGACATCAGCAATATTGGCTGTGTTCAGACAGAAGCCCAACTTGACATTTAGTTAGGATTTCAAGTATAACAAAAGTAATAGTTTCCCCTCAGCTGTCTTTAAACTCTATAAATGAAAGAGTGCAATGAAAACGAATAGTATAATTTTGTGCTGAGTTCTTTCATCCTGTGTGTGAGCTAATTAATGCTACATGCTGACGCTCTCTTGCTTAGGGAATAAGTTAAGTTGGTAGAAGTGGTTATGTGTCTAAACTGATCTGAATAATTAGGAACATAAAAATGGTTTTACTTGGAGTCTCATTTGAACTGATCACTTAACCAGAATGCAGGTGTTTGTTTTCTTTACAGAAGACGATTTAAGCTGGTATTTCTAGTATGGTTTCTAAGGTAACTTAAAATACCCTGTGTATTTCCCTTCCTTTACCCCAGCTGACAAGGTAGTCAGTAATTTCAGTCAGAAGAGCTCCTGCATGGTTTCTAGATTACTCCATTGTCAAGCAATGTCCTCACCTTGTTGTACATACATTATTTTTTTCAGAACTACTTGCAAATCTTTATGCTGACTTTTTTCCTAATAAATTTGTAGCATTAGTGCGGGATTGTTTTTAGCATCCCATAGGTTCTTAGATGATTTGCAGGAATATTAAGAGCTTCCAAAAGCATTGCATATTATGTGGAGACATTTTTTTAATCTGTGTATACACTTTTAGTGTTGCCTATAAATTTTTACGTTCAATAGTTAACTTGACCTTTCTTCCTTCTGTCCTTTTAGTGCAGTCACCAGGACTATAAAGCTCTTTTCCCAGTAGCAGAATTTATGCCTGTACTGATGGCTGTTTCTTGTTCAGCTGTTTGCAATTGTCCACTTGTCTTCTCATTGTCTACCTGGAGTGGGCAGGTCTGTCTTGCTGCCCCTTCCTCCTTGCTGAAAGCTTCTGCAGATTAACTTTTGCAGCACCAATCATAAAGATGAATTAAAATCCATTTGCTTACATCCCATATGACTTTTTTCATACCCATCTTCCATTTTACCACTTGCGTTCTCACCATGCCTTTGAGGCCTAGGTATAGAATTGTTAAATGGTATTACTTATTTAGTGACTCATGCAAGAGCCAGTGTGAAAAGGTTTCCCTTCTAACCTTGACAGCTTAGAGAGGCTATGTAGTTGGGTTTTATTGTTGCGTAGGACTCCCGTGTTTTTTTATCTTTGTTACCTGTGTTTACATTAGTAACTTTATAAGTTTTTGGAAAATGAGACCACCTTATCAAAAGCTAATTTTAAGTTTTTTTTCTGAGGTTTTTTGGTCTTCAATTTGTATTGTATCACAAAGTTCTTCCTCAAACTTTGCATAAATCTAAAGATACTCTGCTGCTTGGTTCGGTTGGGATGACTGAGAATTCTCCTGAACAGTACCCTGATCTAGTTTGTGCTACAGATTTTTTCCAATGGTGTAATGGAGGGAATGACACGAATGAATAGATGTGTGAGTGGGGAGGGCTGCTAATGGAGCAGTTCTGGTTTATACTGTTTTAAAGTAACAGTGAAAACACAGACTAAGAAATTAGCATTGTTTAGCTTGTTTGTGCAGACTGCCAAGCACAGTGTGTGCTGTTAACGTGTGGACATCAGAATAACCATCAAGTTCTCCTTGACAACTATTCTTCCTACAGGGCAAACCGAAAGAGTGAGTAGTGTTTTGTTCTGACAAGCAAGGCTGTTGACTGAAGAGATGCCCTCTGGCCTGTGTGTACCTTTATCCATAAAGAAGTTTGGGATGTTCTAGCCGCCTCTGTACTAGTTTTAGCATATGCCAGATCCAACAGCCTCCATTATCTCTTATGTGCAGCTTTTTTGAGTATGCATGAATTAATGCTGTGCTTTCTTGCAGGCTCATAAGATATTTGACTACTTGAAGAAAATAAGAGCCCTTCAAATTAACACTACAGTAAAGATAAAAATCAGAAAAGAGGAAGCCTTAAGAGTTGCAGCGATTCAAAGTACAAATAACTGTGCACTTAAATATTTTTTGGGATGTATTAAAATTTTGAGTTCTGTTTTTTTAAAGCAAAATTCAGTATCTAGGTTATGTCAGAGCTATTGCCTTTTACTGAGCCCTCAAATAATGTTTTTTTGTTTAAGGTGTGTAGCAACACTCCTCACAGACAACAGTTTATCCTTGCTAAACTACCTTCATTACTGTTGTGAGTCAAAGTAGGTTGTATAAATCCTCTGTAAAACATACTGGATATTTTAATTTAAAAAAAGAGGGAATAACTTTATTACAAGCTGAAACTAAGGTTTAGACTTTCATATCTGGAAGATATAAAGGACATTGTACTTAGCCATGGGGTTCTGTTTGTTCTACTGTCTGGTATTATGAAAATAATCTGTAACATCTGCTTATCCAAATAGCAATATGTGGTAATTCTTGTGTGCTTCCGTTGCACTGTCTGTACCCAGGAGGGAAAAGGGCAAATACTGAGTTCTAAAGCATGTTCTGAAAGTCTCCTGGTGTGTAACTTTCGGAGGCTCTTCAGGGGCATGTTTAGGCTCTCTTAGGACTTTACAAGAGCATTGTATCAGCTGTGAGCCTTGAGGCTGGAGGCATCTCATGGTGCAGCTTCAGTTGCCTCTGTACAGTGGTAACCTGTTTGAGGCGGCAGATGTGTTTAATATCTGGTGTCTGGACACTTAGATTCAGGGTGCTGATTTTTCTGTAATCATCTCTATGTAATAATACCATTTAGAAGTATATTGCTTAATCAGGGCAGGCATCTGTGCAGTGATTTTTGAAGTGGTGTCTATAGATAGAAGTAAATTCTTTATAAAACCTATGTGAAATTTTTTTTTCCCCTCAATGATAGGGATGCACAGTTATGAATCAAAACAGACAGTAGAAAAGCTTTGGCCAGAAATGTAATGCACGGAAGGTTTCTCCATAGCATATGTATATGAGTTGGTAACAGTGGTTGAAGGCTCTTCTGTTTTGTCACCTCACCTTGGTTCTGTCACAACACTGCTAGGATCCAGCCTCAGCTTCCATTTTAAGCTGAGCGGGAGCAGTTGAGTATATTACATACTAAAATACTTGTTTTGCAGGAAAATTAGTGGACCACTGTGACTATTGTTTTGCTGGTCTTCAACTTGATAGCTCCAATTTATTTTCTAAAGCTCTTATATAAAAATCTACTGTTGTTATAATTGGAACTGTTCTATGGCAACCAGAACTAATCATGTAAACCATATGGCTTTTTAACTCCTGATGTCTTTGGTCTTTAAAAAAAAAGCCTACTTGCTTCTCTGTTAGGCAAACCTTTATTTATGACTTGAACTGCAGCTAATTAGAAACTGGGTTTCAGTTAATGCCACAAACAGTGTTCAAGAGTTTTTGGTTTAAAGTCTTAACTGCTTAGTGAATTAAAAGTAAGTTTATTGAAAGGTAGATGGCTCCCATGCTCTGTTAACAAAGGGAGCTACTCAGTTTGTTGAACTGAACAACTTTGTCTTCAGTTCTGCTTCCTTTCAGGATTGTAAAGAAAGAGCAGATTTCTTTTCCCAACTTCATTTAATTGTTCTCCTCAGTCTGAATTTGTTTTAAAACAAACTTAAGTTTCTTTAATAGGCATAGAGCCTTGTTTCCTGAACTTACTAGGTTTTGAATGCAGTAACTGCTGAGCTGTTTCAATAATCTGAAGTGTAATACTGTCTCTGAGGCAAATAGTCAAAAACTGTATTAGCTTTTTTAATGGTACCAGTTATTCTTCAGTAGTTCTGTACTTTACAACACTTTTGGAGACTCTTCACAGCTCGAATGCTATGTTAATGTGCCATTTTAATTTCAGAGTACAGTGACTAGGCTGGAAACTTCTTCGAAAATTATGTTTTTTTCTTTGGTGTAATTAGTATGTGTCTTTTTTCAGGTCAGGTAGAAGTGTAAATAAAAGGGTAAGAACTCTAGTTTCCGAATAGATGTGAAAGAGCATTCTGTACAGTTTTGAAAGTAATAAAAATGGTAAAAGAATTGGTAGAACAAAATTTGGGTTTGAGACATAATGATGTGGTATTTAGAGAACTGACTTGTTCCACAGGGTACTTACATCAGTGAATACTTCAGTGAAGATAGGTGTGTTACGCAAACTGGAAGTACTTCAAATGAGAGGTGCTTGTTGCTTTTTTCAGAAGTGCTGTGATGCTCAAGGGTACAGTGAAGTCTGTGTAGCGAGTACGCTGAAGTTCTGTGCACACAAGTAAGCTGCCCTATTGGAGTTTCCCATGTGCATCCCATGGCTCAGAGGAGGCAAATAATCTTATCAGGTCAGGCTGCTTTGCTGAGAGCTGTAGAGGTTCACATATATCATCTTATGCAGTCTCTGTAGGACAGAGTTTTGTAAACTGCTACTTAAAAGCAGTCTCCTTAATAAAGCTTCTCTGGATTTAAAAGAAGTCAGCTGAGACTTCAGTTTTTCTTCATGTAATAAGCAGTTCATCACATACTTGCCTGTATATATATTGCAGAGCTGCAGGAGTGTGGTTGTTAGCACTGGTTTTGGGTTGAGACCAGAGAGAATGGTTTGCAAGCTTGAAGCTGATACCAAAGCTTCAGTGTTTCGTATTTAAAAAAAAAAAAAAATTATTAAAGGGTCTTTATCAACTTAAGTTAGAAATAAAGACCAGATGCGAAGTCAGCAAACCATATGGACTTCGGTAGCAAACTGAAATGAAGACTAATTTATGCTGTTTTAAAACAGGAAAAATGGTTTTGAAGTATGTGTTTATAAACCCTGGATGCAACAGCCTTCCAAAATCTGGGTCCTTGGCTTTTTTTTTATCAAAGTTTAGATTTACCACATCTGCTAACCAGGGGCAAGAAGGATCTCTTGTATTTACACCAGTCTCAAGCTGTGGCAACAGTCAGGAGTCTTTCTGTTTGTGCCAGTGTTGTGGCTATATTTAACATCTGGACTACTTGTAATCATCTACAAATGGCCCATTAGCTTTTGTGGTATCCTCCTAGCACTGTTCAAATCCAACTGGGTTTGCAATGATGTTTTATTTAAAAACAAACAACAATGTGCTTTGGGACAAAAACACCCTTATGAAGAACTATGTCTTGCACATTTTGCTCCAGTTACTCCACTTGAGAAACTGCCACTTATATGGCCGGTGGTACTCTTAAACATCTGTTGCAGGGAAACTTACTGAATACTGCCTGAGCAAGATTTTGATTTTTAAAACCTAGGTTTCTAAGAACAGTCTGGATTCTGGCAAAGTAGTTTGTCATGTGTATTTTTTTTGTGGGCTGGGAAAGGCATGTAAGGGGAGCTGTTTTTCAATGGTGCATGGTCATCTTGTGTGCTAATGGAAATGTTAATGGAAAATCAACTCCCTGCGTTGTCTGTCTTTCCTCTTCCTTTAGTCTTCAAGATCTAAAAATTTGTTTTGTGGTATAGTTCCTTCTAGGCATGGTGTGGTTCTAGAGGTAGTTTCCAGGGTAGATGCAGGGGTAACTAGACTCTGTTATCTTTTAAATCTTCTTAAAAATAAGCATCATGTAAGAAAAATAACTTTAGAACTGAACTTGGAAAGATTAGATTGGAATTGCCTCAAATCCAATTAAGCCACACTGCATGGACGTGCTGGGAATATAAATGCAATTACTGTAAATTTGTACAAACTGATTTGTTGCATTATCTTGCTAATCTAACATACGGTACTTTTTGTGTCCACATTGCAGACGGCAACTCCAAACTAACATGGCAGTCAGACTGTGTGATGTGGCTTCTCTGCTTAGAAGTGGTTCGTGGGCAGCAGAGCCTTGGACTGGGGTCTGTGGGTCTTTTCTTAAATTCTGTAGGCTGCTTTTTTACATGTTAATAGTGCTGAGGCCATACCAAACTCTTGAATTTCCTATTTGGAACATTAACTCTCTTCTTTCGTTATAGGGTGTAGGTTGTGTCCTTATTCTGTGAGAGCCCAGAGCACACTGGCGTACCATGACAACTTTTTCTATAATATGGTGATCTCCTGTAGAAATTATACTGCAGTGGCTTGCCTTTCTTCTAATGTCAATTAGATTTTAGTATTAATTCAAAATACCTGGTGGATAATTGAAGAGTAGTATTGCACTAAAATGGTTTTGGTATGGTCTGAATACTAAATTTCAGTAACTTTAAAAACCTGTATACTGTGTATTTTTTGATTACTATTTTAAAAGTATATTTACAAGTCTTAATAAGTTGTTTCAAAACTGTAAATTTATCAAACTATTTTTCAGGGTGGAAAATATTTAGTAACTGCTGAAGATGTGCTTTGTGTTTTATGAACAGTTGTATTCAACCTATCAATGGAATATGCATTATTTGTAAAACGTATTAGAATCACTTTATTCAGAGCAGATGGTTCTATAGCTGAGAAATGCTGTAATTTCAGCATACACAGGCTACTGCAGCTGTTCACTTGAATGTTGGCTTAGGATCTCATTCTTGCCACCTGAACATGAAAATAAATGTGCAGTTAAGTGAGGATTGTTTGTTGTCCTTGTTAAATCCTGCTAATTTTGATCAATGAAGACCTTAAATTTAAGGAAAAAGGGGGAGGGGGGAGGGAAGGCAATGGTAGAGACCGTCAGTCAGAGTGCAGTATATGTGGCTACTAGCTGGGCCAGATATATTAGTGTTTCGAAAAGTAATTTACCTTAATTAGGATCATCTACTTTCTCATCTTGTCAGCAGACTTGTTTTATCACAGTGCTAGGAGCAGGTTACCCCTCTGAGTTTCTCACAAGGGAAGAAAATGTTGCTCCAGTTGTAGATCATCAGGAAAACCAGATCACATTTTTATATTAAATGTTTTTAACGTAATAAATGTTCTTAATAGATGCATTTTTTTTTGCGTTGTGCTGAAGTAGTTTCTTGGAAAATAACTCTGTTGCAGAACACAGAAATGTGTTCCCAGGAATGTCTGAATTGTAGTTTAAGACACTGAACTTACTCCCTCTCATGTTTTTAGGAAATTCAGATTTGCACTCCCTGAGTACATTTGACCTGATCAGCTGTTTGAGTATGCATTGAATGCATATGGTGCTTTGAACAGGACAGTTAGGACAGATAACCTCCAGAGGTCCTGGCATTACACTGTGATTTTACAATAGGCTTTTTTGTGTGAGAATTCCTCCTAGAAATTTAAGTATGAGGTTGGATTTCAGTGATTGCTGGATTTTTTTTTTAGTGAAACTTCTTGATGAGTCTTGCTTCTGTGTTGAAATGTTTATTAATGGAGAATTAATGTATAGAATTTTCTGTTGGACGTTGTCTTATATAGTTGGTCTCAAACAGGGTAGGCTGCCTAAGCCTTGGCTATTAGGCTGACACTAAAAATCTGCTGTATTTACCAACTGTTACCATTCAGTGACTGACTGAGGTGGCAGAGAGCCTTTAGTACATGTGGTAGCTTGTGGGAAAGTACTGACGCTTCTCCAAATGATTGCTGCTGTACCTGCCAATCATAAAGTCAGTTACTTTGGGGTGAAACACAGTAGTTTCTAGAGTGGTGATCACTCCCTAACTTTGATATCTAAAAGTAAATCAAGTTAAAGTATCAAATTTAAGTGTTTCCAGAGTGCAGGGGAGGGAAGAAGTGAGAACCAGGAATTGTCAGTTTAATCAAATAAAAGCATTTGGAAACCTGCTTGTACCTGTGATGACAGAGGGTTGACCTAGAGGTTATCAAGGAAGAGTTTGTCTTCCATCCCAGCACGTTCCTATATCTTTCTAAGTATCTCTTTAAATTACTAATCTTGCTTTCTGCTACTGCTTATGAGAAATAAGCTCAGGATACAGCTAACACTCATCTGGTTTTGAGCATAACCAAATACTATCACTTTAAAAGCTATATTCCATATCATTTCAGTTATCAGTTATAAGTTAATAGAACCGATTACCCTTGCAACAGGCCAATTCTACTTGGTAACTTGTATACTAGAAAGGCTGTGATGCCCCTAATGAAGGGAATGGGGGAGGATGGAAACTAAGCTTTGAGTGTTAACTTCATTGAGATTGCTTCTAGAAGATATTAGTGACAACTTCATTTCCCTGTAAGTTTTTGAAGTATTGCCTTGACTAATAGTTAAAATCCTTCTGTACTGGTGGGGTTTTTTGCATATAGAGACAATATATGGTCCTGGCAATACAGTTTCTGCATAGTAACATCTTCTAGATTCTTGTCTGGACTGTCCTAATAGATGGTGAAATATGAATTTTGATGGTTCTTGTTTTCTGTGTTTTTCAGCAGGTAATTGCTGCCATGGAAACACAACTGTCTAATGGACCAACTTGCAATAACACAGCCCATAGTTCAACCACAGTAAACAATTGCTCATCACCAGTTAATTCTGGGAACACAGAAGACAGCAAGACCAATTTAATAGTCAACTACCTTCCACAGAACATGACACAAGAGGAGCTGAAGAGTCTGTTTGGCAGCATTGGGGAGATAGAATCCTGCAAGCTTGTCAGGGACAAAATAACAGGTATGTTGGTTTTGGGTTTTTCTTCATATTTTCATTTTCCAAGCAGTGAGCTGTCAGGTGGTGTTTTGCAATTCTCTTAAATCACAGAATAAAGGTGGAAGAAACCAATGCTAATGTTGCTAGCAAGAAGGAAGTTAGGTTCATCATTATCTAGATTCTACACCCAAAAACTGTATTTGCATTTCATCCAGGTTTATATGAGTGCTGTAAATGCTAACTGGGCATTTAAATCTTCTGAGCTTTAGAGATAGAAAGAAGATTCAGGTGTTGAAAAGCAGATATTCAAGGTTTACTTGAGTTTTTATTCAGCTCCACTGAAGTCATGACTTCATTAGTCCTAGCTGATGGAAAACTTCCTTTTTCCGGGATTCAGGTAATTAAACTTGTACCTTGGTGAAAAGGGCAGACTACCTTACTTTGTAGGTGAAGCTGCTTTTGCATTCTGGTACTTGAGCAATTTCTTAAGGATGCACATTTGAATCAATATGTGCTGTCTGAGAGTGCAAGTATGAAATGCAGTGTGATGTATTCAATTAATACTTTATTTTAGCGACAGCTGGCGCACAGGTCGCATGTATTTAGAACAGTTGTTTGACTTTCAAAGAACTACCAGATGGATGCCTGCACTTTAAAACAAGAATGAAAGGATGGTTGGCAAAGTTCAGTTTGTCTCATCTCCGTTTTTCAACTCTAAGCTCTCTCAAATTAAAAAACATTGATGTACCACTTATGTCAACATTTAATTAGTTTTGTTCAGGAGTGTTGACTTTGGTACTTATATTTCCTGGCTTTTTTTGCAGAGTCCTCAAATATCCAGCTTTCAAGAGCACATCTTTAACTTATGTTTTTAGTTGCAACTCCTGAATGTGCTGGTTGGCTTCTGTGTGTTTAAAACTACACCTCTTTGAGGCTGCATATTCTCTATGCTTTGGTTTAAGAGATGGACACAATACTTTCCTATTATCAAAAGGTGGTGGCAGAACATGGACATTTTTTTTCCACACTAAAACTTCTTTGTGGTTCAAGTGTTCCATAAGGAGCAACAGTGGGAAGTGGGGAAGACTAAAGCTTTAGTTGATGCAGATTGTGTGTGGCTTCAGCCCCTACTACACATTTGTGTTGATAGCTTGGGTATGCTGGAGAGATGTGTTCCCCAACTGTGTATGTGAATAGTGGAGGACAAGGCCTAAAAACCTTCAGGCAACTCTGGTACCAACCCCAGGATTTGTCTTTGGCATGCAGCACATGCTTGCTTCTATTGTCCTGATGGCATACTTGCTCCTATAGCATGGCAGAAGAAGTTATGCCACCTTTTTCCCACACTGATGCAGGCACTAGGGTGTCATCAGTATAAGGATGATGCTTAAAAAAGAACCTGGCAGCAAAAAGATACCAAGGGGAAGATTTCCCAAGTGTTCAGTTCATCCATGTCTGCACCTGCTGAGGGTGAGCAGAGTGAGCTGTTGGGGATCTCTTCTAAATTTGACCATCTGTCAGCTGCACAGTGAGACTGACTTTAGCCAGATCGTGTACCTTTTTTGAATAATACAAAGTACATTAATTGCCAGTGCTCATACCTTCATTCTGCTAATACACAATTAGGGAAAATATTGATATGACACTGAATAATTGTTGTGGTTTAAACTCCACTGGCAGCTGAACACCACTCATCTGCTCGTTCACCCTCCCCAGCTTGGGGGATGAGAGGAAAATTGGAGAGGTAAAGGGAGACTCATAGGTTGAGATAAAAACAGTTTAATAATTGTAATAAAATAAAACAGTAACAATAATAGAAAGTACAAGTGGGTAATGCACAGTGCGATTGCTCACTGCCTGCCGACTGAAACACAGCCCATTCCTGGCTAGTGATCCCCAAAAACTCAAGATCCCAAAACTGCAATCCTGAAAGTGAGAAAGACCCCCCTCCTTCCTGGCTGACAGTCCTTTATATACTGAGCATAATGTTACATGATATGGAATATTTCATTGGCTAATTTGGGTCCAGTGCTCTGGCTGTGCCCCCTCCCAGCTTCTTGTACAGCTGTGCACAAGCAGGACGTGGGGAGTTGGAGAGTCCCTGATCTCTTAGCAACAGCTGAAAACATCAGTGTGTTATCAGTATTTTTGTCATACAAAATCCCATACTTGAATCTAAAACACAGCACTATTCTAGCTACTAAGAACAAAAATTAATTCTATCCCAGCTGAAATTAGGACAATAATCATGTCTTTGAGGATGCTTTTTTCCTGTCTTCATTCTCTGCATGCTGGAGACAGCATTTGTGACTGTATGGTAAGTTTTTTACTTGTGCATGGTGTGACAACCTGCTACATATAAAGGGATGTTTTTGACATTGGTCAGTCTTGATTATTGGTCTTGGCTACTGTCCCCTAAACAGTTTTTGTTCTCAAACTACACTTCCGTGTCCCCAGTCACAAGGTGGATTCTCAAGCCCTACTACTTGGACTTCCTAGAGTTCAGATCTATAGAGCATCAGTCAATTTTATACTTGGCTTCAGGTACCTTGCAAAGTAGAAACTAAAGAGGAGGAGAAATAGCCATACTCAGGCCTAATGAGGTGATGCTGTGCTGAGACTGCAAGAGTGGTTTTTAAGTCTTGATCTCTTCTACTGACTATTCTACACACAGTTTGTTAATTCGAAAGCAAATTCCTCCAAAACAAGGGAATCCTGCCTGAAGAGTATGACTTTTAAAAGATGACTGCCAGAACGTATACCCTTGTCTTGATGAATTCACTAGGCCATGCTTCATGGCTGTTCTTCATTTCAGTTAGCGATTGCTGACAATTTACCCTCTCTGAGGTAGGGACCACTTAGTGACACAAAATGAGTCAAGATAAGAGGCTTCTTAAAGCCCAAAACTGATCCTTTGGCTTCTTTCTTACTGAATAGTCCCTGTCTGTGGTGTTGAATGAAGGTTGCTTTGCCTCACATTTTGATCTGAATGACTAGCACTTGTTCCCATAGCAGGTGGCTTGCTCTTAAGACATTAGGCAGTGGAATGGTTGGGTCTGTAAAGTACCCTGCTTCAGCATTGGCTATACTGAAACCACTGCTTTTAGTCCTTCTGGGCTGACCAGACCTCAGAGCAATTTCTGCTCTCGCTGTGAATGATACTGAAGAATGCCAAAGAAACTAGACTGGACTGATGCCACTACACCTTGCTGTCTTCAGCTGAAGACTGTTGATGCAGAAGAGCCTGTCTTCTTTATAGGCAATGACTTCAGTGTCTTGAAACAAAAGGTCCTTTACCTACCTGTTTCCTGACCTTTTGTTCCGGGAGTGGAAAGATAAAACTGGTACTTGATCAGTTAGTGGGATGGCTATTCAAAGTATTTATCTCTGTCTTGCAGATCTGAGTTCACATATTTAGCATTCCTTATTAACATTCCTTAAGGATTACATTCTTCTCAATTAAGAGGCAGCTGCAGGCAGACAGAAGTGAGCCTCAAGGTCTTAATGATGGATGTGCAAATTGCCCACATCCTTACATGATGATTTTGATGTTTTATATGCTAGAAGCTCACATTGCTGCTAGTGTCAAAAGACTACTTGCCCCTGAATAGAAAGGAGCAAGACTTAGTTGCAGACCTCTTCTTTGAAGGTGTCTTCTGTATAGTGTAAACAGATGACTAAGAAGGATCCTGAATTTAAGTTACTTTCTTGGTAAACAAGAACTCCAGTGTGGGAACTATTGGAGTTAGAGTTGGTGTTTCTACTTCATCAAGGAGCAGCTCCTCAGCTTTCAGGCATACATTCACCTGCCAGCAAAAACATTGCATCAGTCTTGTTTCAAAAGGTTTTAGTATAAATGAGATTGTGGCGTCTGACCTTATAACTGCATTGGGAGAAATACTTGTGATTTAAGTAGCCTGGAGCAAGATTACCTTGGGTTCATAGATGCTAGGGAGAGAATGCTCTAGTTCCGGTCCTGTTCTTACTTATTTTCAGGTTTTTTACAGAGGTCTTCAAAAGAAAATTTTCCTTTTCTTTCTACAATTCAGAACAGGGATTGTATAAAGGAAGAGATTTGGCATAAATTTCAGAATTGTATTGGTTTAATTCCTGTGTTAAAACAGTAGTTTTTTCTCACCTTAAATGGTCTGTCATGAGTGCTAGATACTTAGTGAATACCTTTAATAAGCAGTTTAGGGGAGCATAGAAATTGAACTATACTTTCATACATGCTAAACTACAAATGAGAATTGGTAAGGGACACAACTTTGATCTGCCTTTGGCTGTCTAATTCAGGTTGGTCCATATCAGTATTGGATGCATCCTCTGACTACTTCATGAGTGAAACTTCGGTTGTGATATGCTGGAGCTGAGAGCTGTTTGCCAAGTAGATGAGACTGTTCCAGTATAGGAACAGTAAGAAATCCAGTAGTATTAGTGAATGAAATGAAGCATGCAGGTGAATCACTTCTTGGCAGTGAAACATTTTTTGATGAAGAAAATAAGAAATTCTAACCTACCTGTTATTAGCAGGCAGTGTCAAGAGTCCCAGACCATACTCCACTGATGTGATCCACTAGCAAATTAAGACATACTACAACATATGTCTGCTACATACTGGGGTCACCAGTGACCTGTGTTGAAATTCAAGGGGATCAAGGATGGCTACTGCCATCTTGACCCAAATGCTTGTCAGAGCATCCTGTGAATTTGAACCAAATTATTTCCCACCCTGTTATTTAATACTTAATTTGCAGTCATATCTGCAACACTGGAGTGCATTTAAGACTGCATTATAACAGTGCCCCAGTTCCATGAAGCTGTCTGCACACTTTAGGATTGACATGAGTTGAGCTTGAGGGCCTCCCTGCCTCTAGAAAACCTATTGTAGGGAAGGGAGGCACCCTGGAGTTCACTTCTTAATTTCATGTGAGCAGTCTAAAGCCTTGTTTCTGAAGGGCTGTTCTAGTAGTTTCAGTAATGCTTTTTCTATTGAGTCAAATTTGTTAAAACATCTTAATTGTTTCAATCAATGGTTATAGTTCCATGCCGTGTACTGTCAACATAGTTTGTGTCCCTAATATATTTTTATCTAAGAGTTTACTTGTGAAGGAGGTAGGGAAGAAACCTGAGCTGTAGAACGTTCCTGCCGGTCTTCTCCAAGCATGCAGTTCATGGGCACGACTTGCTGTTGGGGCAACATTGGTACCTGAAGTGAAGTTTACTTGCTCAGCTAATGGAAAAACACTGAAAGTGTTTTCATCAAGAATTGAAATAGCAGAGAAATTAAACCTTGATACTAATGAAGATTTTAAAGGGTGCTGAATAAGAGTGTCCGTGTGAGAATCACATGGACGAGAGCAGCATCTGAGAAGTGGGGCATGGATGTCACCTGTCTTTACTTGCTAACCAGCGAATCTGTCTGGAATGAGTTGTTGTGCCCAGATATTTTGGAGTCTGTTAGCTCTTACGTGGTTTTGACTAGTGCAGATGTATGTAAGTACAAGGTACAAAACTGCCATGTGAACTGATTATAGTTGTGCAATAAGTGGGAGACCCTGTTCTCTCAATAGAGCATCATAACTGAATTCTTATCAGCCGCTCTAGATAGCAGTTTAATTTATTTTAAGTGCTTTTACATATTTAAAAGCAGCAGATAACATTTTACTTAATCTAATGTTAAGAACGTATAATTACAAAAATTAAGCTAAAAATACTTTAAATGTAAGGGAAGAGGGTAAAATGGAATGAAGTCATAATTATCAAACTGCCCTGTTCAAGTACTTAAAAGCACAAGCTTTTAAGATGAATTTAACAGCTGTTGACAAAACGGAAGGCACAGTAGTAGCTACCACTTCAAAATGAAGAATTACCTTAGTATGGTAAACTGCATTTTCTGACCTACTTTTCTAAAACTTTAATATAGGTAAAAATGGCAATGAATATGGTGTCCTTACAAAAAAGAAAATTGCACTTTTTAGCACTCACTCTCTTTAGTGCAAATTCAATTGTACATGTGGAAGATAAATGCTTAGTTGTCACATTGTGGCATAATCTCCATGATTTCAGACCTTTTGCTTCTTTGTCATTTACCCAGGAGTGCTTGCAGAGTTGTAAGCTAAACTGAAACTTTGTGGAATTCAGACTCTCATTTCTGACAGTGGCTGAAACCAGATATTATAAATTTGGGAAAATTTCTTAGTTTTCCTGGCTTCAGAGGTTCTGTACTGTTCTCCTGTTATATGCTCATAAAATTTACAACTTATTCTCCCTAAAAGAGAACCTGTTTGATAGATAAGTTTTTCTTGTCTTTAACAGTGTGTTTGAATTAGTAATAAAGTATATATGTAGGTTTTTTGTGGTTTAGATCACCTAGAAAATGAGGCAGGATGTGTTCAGAGATCTAGCCTGGAACAGTGTTTCACATATGTAGACTTGTGTAGCTGTGAAGCCCTGGTAATAGACTGTTGCATTTAGTACAAGTACCCAGGTGCTCCCCACCTGAAGGTTTCTTCTTGAATCACTTCTGCTGTCAAACTTCCTGCCTTCTAAACCTGAAGGCAGAGAAAAAGTGTATTTCAGGACATTCTTGTTGATCACTTTTTATGGGCCTATTTTCCAAAGCTGATCAAACTGCCTTACTGTGGTGCTTACATGTTGTTTGAAAGCATGATCTTTTTGCATACCTTTTTTCAAAAGTCTGTGTTTCCATTTGCCCTGTGGCTGGCAACTATCTGTCACATTGCAGTGGGGTTTCTGTATAGCCGACATTATAAGGTCTCAGAGTAAAATTCTTCAGGTTTTGTTATATCACCCTTAAATGTCATAGACTTCTACAATCTAGAAAAAGTACAGTGTGGCATGTAGAGGAAGGGTCCCATTTCTTTCTCCTTCTGTCGTGTCAACTTCAGTCTTATGGAAAAGTGCATAACTATCTAGTTTAATTGTGCATATTTCATCTTGCTCTGTGCAGATACTAATTTCTTAAATACTTGGAAGTGTTGTCCCATTACTGTTTTTCACACAGTGCAAATGCAAAATATAGCACACAACTCAGCAGGTGTCTAGAACTACAGGTTTAAAAAATTGCCTAGAAGTTGAACACTTCCAGAAAATAATTGATGCAGCTGTAGTCAGTGTGTTTACAATTACAGTTTGTACAAAAATAGTTTTTAGTTGATAATCCTGAAATTTCTCATGCATGTTCCCTGTTTTGGCTTAAGAACTGTGGAAATAAATGCAATGGTTTCTGGATTAGTCACAGAAGAAAGTAGAAAACACGTATGGAGTTGAACATGTCACCAGAGTTGAGCTTATGTTAACAACGGTAGTAGTTGTAACATTGGTCATAATTCAGTGTGTGCAACGTATATGCCTACAGTCAGTGCGATTGTTAGGAGGGACTCTACACTGTCAGATCCGTGGTTATAGAGTACTGTCCTCTAGTGCAGACTGAGGAAACACCTGGTGACAATGCTGAGTTGTAGTCTGCCCAAACAACGGAGGCTGTGGGATGGAGAAAGGTTTTTCTTTCTGTGGGTCGGTGCTCTGTCTCAGCAGTGCGTAGGTGAAACTCTGATCTTGGTGGTAACTCTTAGCCGTGCTGTGACTTTTTCCTTTGATTACCCAGGAATTCCTGTAAGATACCATGTGTCCTCAGTGGAAACATTAGAAAGTGCGTTGTCTGGCTGCTTAAATCGAGAACGTGTGAAACTCAACCTCTGTGGTTTTCCCTACTTCTGTCATACCAATGCAAAAACTCGTAGCCCAAGTTAGTGTCTGACAAAAGCAGAGTTGTTGGAAACCATGTGCCTTGTCAGTGCTATTGCAAGGCTCCTGACTTTTTCTGTATGTGAACGTTAGTGTTTCGGAGTTATCCCACTGTTGAGCCTAGGCTGACAGTTTCTTTCAAGTTGCTTGTCACTGTTGCTTTGAACAGTGTTAGCTTACTCTTCAACCCTAAATCTTTCACTTGCCTTGATGTAAGACTAATTCTAGGGCATCTTAACTGACCTTACAGGAATATGGGAAGAAAGTATGGTCGTATACTTATGCCTTAATTTAAAACTCTAGACTTGTTGCCGCCTTTAAGTTCTGTGTGTGGAGAATGAGGTAGGAGACAAGCTAAGCAAGTTGTTTTCCTTTTTCTTCATGTCCCAGAGGAAACAAGAAGGGACAAATAGTATGGCGTATCAGTGGAGTGGCTTAGTCTGCAAAGTGACAGTGTTTATCTACTGTGTAGAATGTTTTAAGCATTCCCATGACAAAAAATGGAAATTTTGACAATAGTAGGGCAGTGAGTAGCTATAATTCCAGGTATTTGCTCATATAGCACAAGTGCCTGATACAGGGAGAACCACATAAATGAACAGATCGCTACAACTTTGCCACTTTTGAAAAGAGGTTGGCTGTTTTTGTGAACTTCCCCGCTCTTTTTCCTTCTTAGCCTTTACTCTCAATGTGTTTGCAGTCCTATACTAGTCTAATCGATCAGATGTTTCTGCAAGGTTTTGAGTGCATGCAGGGTGGGACAGCGAGAGTAGTTTGACAGCTAAAGGACGAGCTAGCTAAAGCTGACTGCGCTTTTGTGGTGTGAGTCTGAGAGGCAGGGGTTCTTCCTAGCTGCTGTTTAGTGGTATGCTGAGATAAGGAGCAAGTTCTGGCAGCCTGATGGTTTCTGATTTGGGCAGGGATGTGGACAAAAGGTGTTGCCTGGCAAATGGTACCTTGCCAGAGGGCATGCCTTCTGCAGAACTTGGCTGAAAAGTGAAATCAAGAATAAAAACTCAATGGAGTTGGAGGCAAACTTCTATTTTATACGTGGTGACTTTTTTCTGGAGCAACTTGCTTAAGACCTTGAAACATAGGCTTTTCTGGGGGTGGGTGTGAAGGGAAGCTTTTTTTAATTTTCAGGATAGTCCGTATTTTGAACTCTGTAGCTGTTAAAATGCAGTCTCTGTAGCCTAGGGACACTGTGGTGTAGCACAAAGATAATAAAGTAATTTTGAACTTTGTGTGCTTGTTGGAAGAAAGTGCAACAGCACAGTATTGGCCTAGTTAGCTAGCTGGTGGGTGGAGTACTGTTCTATTGTCTGGACTGCAGGAATAAACCTGAAGGAGTTATCTTTTTAAAGAAGCCTTATGTATGGATCCAGAGCACTATTAATAGTCTTAAGCCAGGTAATATTGTAACCTATAGTTACTCTTCTGCATATTGCTATTTAATGTTATTGAAAATGACTTAAGACCATTTGCTGTTCTTTTTCATAGTAAGCTGCATAATTTATTGCACTTTCATGTCTCCTGGGAAGTGAGTCATGCAAGCAGGTGAAGATGAAGGAACTTGGTTCATCTTATGTTATCAAGATAGCACTTGACTGTCTTTGCCATTCCACTTGTGTTTCACTCTTTTGCAGGCATGACACTATTTCTGACCTTTCAGAAACTTATAGGCTTTATTTTTACAAATAAAAAGGTAAAAAAAACCCTTGTTGATTAAACCTGCGTAGTCAGTCCCAGGGATTAAGTCAAGTTGCCTTGTTAGTCAGTTCTTACTACTGGCATTGTGGAAGTAAGCCATTTTTAAGGTGGTTAAACAGTTTATTCATCCATATATTAACTTGAATTAATGAGCTGAGCTCAATATACAGCGTAAGCAAGGACTTGGTGTTTTAAAACTTGGAACTCTTTATGAGGCTAAATATTAGGGACCTCTCTGAATGTAGTGAATCAGAATGTCATCTTCATTAAATGTCTTTTCAGCAAGCACTGTGCTTTTTTTATGGGGATTAATGCAATATACACTCTCTTGCACTTCTCTGCAGACAAATTAAAATTTACTCGTCCGTGATTGAGGTATCTTACAATAAGCCTATCAAAGTGTTGAGTCTTGCAAATTGGCGCTGGTCCTCTAGTGATGTGAGATCTTGTGTGCTTTTAGCAGAGGTAGTGCTCTTTGCTTCCACCTTGTGAGTCCCCAGACTGCCTGTTTGGCATGTCATCACTGCTTACTCTTTCATAGGTGCTTGTAGGTATATATTGCTGTTATGTCCTAGTGATTCTACACCAGCTGTTTAAATGTTAATTTTATTGGAAATTAGTGTATTTTAAGAGACCTCGAGTAATCTGAAGTTTTTATAGGCATCACTGCTTTTCAGAGTAACTGTGCTGTGGGATTATTGCAAAGTGTTTATCATAAATAGTGGTGTGTTTCGGTGACGTCTACCTCAGTTTGGATGGTAGTGTTACTGACCTGCACACCTGGAAGCCCTTTCACTCCAAGGAAGTTGTGTGGATTATAAGGACCTGGGTATCCCTACAGAAAGTGGGTACTTTCAGCCACCAGAAGTAATAAGACTTCATGCTGCAGCCAGTCCTAACTGGTTCATGGTTGGTCCATTATATGTTGAAGCAGCCAGTATATTGCATTATGGAAGCAAGACCTTAAACATGTACCAGGAACTTTTTTTAACCTCATGTGTTTATACTTATCTTGCTTATATGAAAGCACTTTATTTCTGCATTTTTGTTTCATTCATCATGGTATGCTTCAACTGACAGTTCTTGCCATAGAAATTTGCCAGGCTGACAGGTTTTCTTGTGCACAACTACAAAAAAGGATTTATTATACTATTCTCTGGATTTTTTTTGTCTTCCTGGAGTATGCTAAGTGTGAGTAGAAGTAGGTAGAAAGTTGTAGAAGGCAGAGAAGAAAAATGTGCAAGCCTCTGGTGTTAGTGATGTAATTCTTTAATCCACATGGAAAGGGAAAATAACTGTCACAAATATAGCTCAGATCCTGCACTTCATTCTATGACTCCTTTAACAATTTGTAAATCTATCAAATTCCAGTTATCAAAGGCACAGCCATGTTATCTTCAAGCTTTACACAGTATTGACCAGTTGTTTCAGTCACTTTGTTTTTAGCTTTTCTTATTTGAGACATTTGGTAGAACTGACTAAAACAGAAGGAGGCTTGTAGTCTGAATTATTTCCTGTTTTCTGAGTTTCTGGAGCTATTGAAGATAGAAGTTGATTTTTTTTTTTTTTCTCTTGGTCTTTCTGATACCTATGTCAGGTTAAGCCATGGCCCTTTTTGAAATGCTTTTGAACCCTAATGTTACTGCACAATGGTTATGAAGTCTTGCATCTTTAACAAGATGCATCAATTATCTCCCCCTCTTTTTTAAAACAAAAATTCCTCCTTCTGAAAGAATTTTGCTGTGTTTCTATAAGAATTATAGGAATTTGTGGAGACATATTTCACTTACAAGTAATGAAAATGTCAGCTTTTCTCAGAATATCCTTTTCCTGTGTGTAGTTACCAACTACAATGAGAATGGCTTGTTCTCTACTACTTGGTATTGCAGATTAGTAGTTCAGCTACCAAAAACTGACAGAAGGATATTCCCCTTTGACATAATTGCAAGGATGTAATTTTTGAGTTGACAGTTAACACTAGGGAAAGAATTTATCTTTTGACAGCAGTTTATCATTTTGTTTTTCAATCATCGGTAAAAACCAGAAAAAAACCCACGTGGTTGGTAGCAATACTACAAGTTAACTTTTGCAGAATGTGCCCTAGGGGGGAAGATAGTTCTCAGAAAATTTGATCATGGCACATCTCAGGATGTTCTTCAAAACTGAGATTAAGTACCAGATAGTCTGAAAGAAAAACAAAACTCCAACAACAGTATGTGTTAATGTGAAGTTTGAGAAAAGAATTTACATTCAAGTGTCATGCTAGTTTTTTACTTGGATGCACAAATTACTGCATGCTTCTAAACACCCCAGCAGAAGAACAGGATGCTTTATCCACCTGCTTATTATTTAAGGTGACTAGGTGGTACAATAGGGCAGAATATTTAATGCACTGCTGGCTGTATTTCTGACAAGGAACAAATTGTCTTCAAAAGACAAAACTTCCATCTGTGTAGAATATGTTACTGCTACTAGTGGTAAAAAATAAAGGGTAAAGTCAGCTTTCAAAAAGTAACTGATTTAGCATATTCTGTGGTATACTTTTACCTTAGCACAGTGAGGAGCTTCTACTTGTAGTATGATAAGCTAGTTTGTAAGAAAGCATGCTCTCTAGTTCAGTCATTGTTACTTCCAGCAGCTCATGGTTGTTAACAGTTATGTTTAAGTGTTAGTTAGTATGTTAGTAACCCTCTCTTCAGGCTTACTGATCATCTTTGATCAGGTTCATGTAAATCTCTAGCATCCCCAGTACCCCCTATCGTTGACTTTCTCTGCCTGCTGTGGGGAAGAACTGGAGCTGCAACTCTCATCTTTGTATCTGACATCAAGTTTGTGTTGATGAAGCAGGAGATGGTGCTCCTCACACTGCATCACCATGCAAGATATAAGGCAAGAGGATGGCATAAGGGTAGAATTGAATCTGGCCAAGATGAAAGTTCAGTTTCTCTTCCTGAAAAATTCTGATTTTTTTAGGATAACTTACAGCTCTGTTAATAGCTGTTTAATTACAGACATAATCTTATTGTATGGCAGGATGAACTGTCAAGTGCTTTGATCAGTGTTTGATCCTTGTCATTCAGTCCTCAACTTCTGTTTTTCCAGATTCAGAGCAATAGCTGAGAAACTGGGTTTGGGAGAAAGAGACATCAGGCTATCAAATATTGAAATCTAGTAGTGATCATGCTTTACAGGTGTTGTCTTGCAATCTGCCTAGCTTGCTAGCTCAGCAGTGTATGAGTGTTCAGTAAATAGAATCCATCTACTGGAGCTATGGGCGAACTGCAATTAAATTGGGAATTGCTTGTGGCTCATGCAGTTTCCCTCATGTTGCTGAAGCCGCTTTTAAATGCGGTTCAAGCTTTAATGCCAACTTCAAAGTACTGAAATTTGAACAACAATTTACGTTAAAAGTAAATGGGAAGAAGGAAACACTGATGATACTCTGTGCCTATTCTTTAGATCTTCTTAGAGACCATAGCTATATAGTTAGTTTTAGGTCCAGTTCTACAGTTAAGTGAACTGCATGTCTAGGGGTATGCTTCTACTTTTATTCAGTGTCAAAATAATACCATGGTAATCTTGGTGGTTTAAATCAGGCACAGTTGACAGCGGTGATTTATGAAGATGCAGTAACTTTTTTGAAAAAGAGCTGGTACTGGCTGAATGATCCACCTATCTTGGCACACAAGTGTTCTGTGGCTTTGTCTCAGGAGGATTACCGTAGCATATTCTGGAGCATTCTGATGTCCTGAATTGCAAAGTCAGACAAACAAAACATTTGAGTGTTTCTTACCCCTATATCTGAAACTCTTTATCAAACTCTTTATGCTCGTGAACTTGGACTACAGGCCAGAGGTGCTGTTGATCTTTTGGGCAGCCACACTGGCTTGCCTTGAGGACATCATAGGCTGTGACTACTTGCAGTTTTTAGGTTGCTCTTAACATAATGCTGTGTCTTTTATGCAATGTCACTTCTGCTTTTGTGTGCTAGTCAGAGAACAAATCTCCACTCTGAAATTTTAGACTTGTGAAAAATTATATGGGTTCGTGAGAGGAAATCAAATGAGAACCTTTATATATAGGCTCGTAATGTTGTCCTGTATGTTTCATTTAACAGCATTCTTCCACCAGTGTGTGCAGCTTTAGGAGCGATGAAAGGCAGAATGAAGCCTAATGTCAAGTTGCTCTGACCTTGACTTGGTCCTGTTTACAAAGATATGAAGCTGACTCGTTCTTACAGTACTTTAGTGGGTCTTCAACAAAGAACTTTGTACACAGAAACGGAAATTTACTGCTCTAAATAAAGTTACTTAGTTTATTGGAAATTGTGTTTGATGTAAAATGAATACTTGCATGGCTGGTGGCAGAATATGTATTAATATTCACTAGAAAATGGACTATTCTCTCTCAATCAAGGACAGGCCAGGAAATCTTCAAGGGGTAAAGCACTGAAGGCAGCATATGTAGCTGAAGTTAAATAATAACAAAACATTCTCAGTCTACTAGAATTCTTACCTTTTTTCTGTAGACTTGCAGACATTGAGTTTCAGCTCCTAGCCTTTATTACTTAACCTCAGAAGTATGTTCTTCACTGTCATATATTGATGCAAATAGTATGTAATTTTTTTGGAAGATAAGCTTTTTTAGCATTCCTTTGTGTGATATTATAGTTCTTGCTGGTTCCATTCATCTAATTCATTATTTTGCAATAAGATCTTTTTTGCAGAAGTTGAAGTAGCCTGAAACACCACTATACTGAAATCAATGACTTATTGTAGAAAAATCGTATTTTTTTTAAACGCCTGCTTATCTTCAGATTTTCTGGTTGCCTTCTGTGGAAGGTAAATTTGTGAATATGTGTTATTTACTATAGAGATTTTTAATCTTCCAGAGTATGATTAGTGTGTGCTTGTGGTAAATTTTTGTACTAGACCATGAAGCTAGTTTTATAGATTAGTGATGTGTATTAGTTTTCAGATGCATTATTAACTGTAAGTAGTGTTCTGGGGTTTTTGGATTTTTATTTAATATGCATATCAGGATAATCATTTGAAATTGATGTTACTGGGTTCTTCTAAGAGTTAGTATTGATAGCACTCAATTAATGAGGCTACTTTTCTTATGTTACTTCTAAGTGTTAAGGAGATTAGTCAGGAGGAGGAGAGGTGGAATTTACAAACCTAGCTCTGCTTGCTCCTTAGAATGAACCTGTTTTGTTTCATAGAACTCAGTCTTACTTTGTAACAAGTTGAGTACATACTGAAAAGGTTTAGCGAGCTCGGATGGTTGTAGTATTTGTTGTGGCTCTTTTTTTTGTGGAAAAAGTGATTACCTGAAGTTGTTGATTGTCTATTCTGTGTGGTCTGCAGACCTTACAGGAATGTTTAAGAATTCCAGACAAGGTGCAGGATTAGCGGGGTACTCTGGTAATTTAATCAACAATTACTTCCAAAAGGAAGCTTGCTCAGCCCTTGCATTGGGTATTCGATAGCTCTGGGAAACAGCAGCCAAGGACTCCCTCGTGTGGTGGGTGTGCCAGTCTTTCAAGGCATCTTGCCGCTGTTAAAAGTTTTGGTTCATGCAAGTAGGGAGGGCATGCTGAAATAATGCAAGTCGCTGACCCCGAGAAGAAATGCAGCAATAGGAACTCTTCTGGTACGGAACCTGCTGGCTTTTCAGCACCTGTTAGTCACTTGGTAACAATACCATTGTATACTGATGGAGCAGTGCGGAAAAAACATACCAGCAGTGTGCTCAAGCAAAGAGTTCTACAGTATTGGCTCTGGATTTTGACTGGGAAGGCAAGGTTCTAAGTCATGCAGGTAGGAAAATTGTTTTCAGCGGTAGCTATTTAGAGAGGAGAATCATGAGGACACAACTGGACAGCAGGAGACTTCAAGAGCAGAAGATAAGTAGGCTGGATATTTGCTAGAAAGTTCTGGGGTCAGACTTCACTTTTTTTGCCTGGAAAACGTTT
Organism: Strix aluco; assembly: GCF_031877795.1. NCBI lineage: Eukaryota > Metazoa > Chordata > Aves > Strigiformes > Strigidae > Strix > Strix aluco. Next base: position 21,699,568 of record NC_133971.1, read on the forward strand.
AGAGAAGATATAGTAAATTACCAAGATGCTTTAATCAGTTATAAAATATAATAATCAGCTGCTCTCTAATCGTGATGTTATGCAGAAAACAACATGCATTCTTTCAGGAGTGGTAAAATGTTGCAAGACTACTGAAAATGCAGCACTTGAGTTCACTGTGCATTTGTAACCTTGCAGGGACTTCTCCTGTGTGATACAGCTCTCACAGTATTTCAGAAGTAGCTTTTTGAAAGGACTTACCTAACAACTCTTAAGTTAAAGCTTATACTTGTCTACCTTTCAAGCCTTTCTTTTAAAGTGTAACTGATTGTAAATGACACTTGAGCGCTTTCAGACAAACTCTTGTTAATAGGACTGCATAGTTCAAATGACTGAATTCTGTCTTACTACACATCCAGCCCAGTAGCATTGAGTAAAGAGCTGTTGAAGATGCTGCCCTTGGCGCTTTTGTCTGAAATAGTATTTCTTCTTGGTTCTGAGCTGTCAACAGGCTTTAGGGAATGTTCCTCCTGAAACTGAGTGGTAGGTTCATAGGTCATAGGTTGAAAACACAACAGAAGCATTTTACAGCAATTCTGCACTCCAGTGTCTAATATAAAATCAACTATAATCCTTTGGGCACTGCAGAAGGGAGCAGCTACACAGAGACATTCCTGCATATGGGTCTACTTAGTGAAGTCTTCTCTTGTTACACACTTTAGTCTCACTTTTTACTTTAACCTGTTTTCCAGGTTTATGGGTATAGTAGTCAAAGGGAGAGGATCGCTCTTGGCCTCCAAGGAAGTTGTCTGATCTGAAGGCTCTTGTCCTTTCTGTCCTTTTTGGAAGTGCAGCATGGCGGAATATAGCTGTTAACATGACAGGTATATTGAAGCTTTAGAAGACAAGCCACTGCCTGTGACTGTTGTAGCTGCTTCAAAGAAAAAGGAAGGATATTAATGTTGATGAGTATACTTCTTCCTGCAATAAAAGTTGTCAGGCAGGCCATTTTCCAGGGAGATTGAGAGGAGAGGCTGTAAAACATCTTAACTGCAGGCCTGGTGTGGTTGAGCAAAGTGGCCTGGTTCAGCTGTTAGTGCAACTCCTTAACATAACGGTAGAATCTTAATGCATCTTTGTTGGAAAGAAGAAAACAGGCTTGGTGGGAGTAGATAATTTAGTTTGGATTGTCTTAGTTTTTCTTACATTCCAGTATAGTTGAATTACTGTTTTGGAAATAAGTTCTGGATTTCCCAGAGAAACAGGAATCTTGGAAGATGCAGTAAAAATTATTTGAGAAGAACAAACTATGAAAAGATGGTAATTATGTATAGATTATCTAGAGAGAGTAAAACCTTTGTCATGTTATCCTGCACTTGTCTTTAACTGTTCATCACTATTTACAGGTGCTGCCCTCAGACCCATTGAGGCATAAATTGCTGCCTTGGACAGACAATCACCAGTAGCAGCTCAGCCTTTAAAGCTGTCTGCCAGTAGACAGACAATAGTGAGGAGGCACCAGCTTTTAGAGTGCAAACACTTTATTTGAATCTAGAGAAAAATTGTGCTTTCTATTATACTCAGAGTATACAATCTCTAAATTGACAACAAAGTAGAGGAGTGTGTATGCAACTGAGAATGGCAGCAGACACTGCAAAAAACAAGTGATGTCAGGTTCTACATTCAAATGGGGGATATGAGCTGTATTTACTGTGGAAGTGGACTTCAAGTGAAACCTTTAGATAACAGCAACCAGCAGGAAAATAGATGTCCTGTTGGTCCATACTCTTACTTGATGTTCTATTAATTGTCCTATCTAGAGTAATCTCTCTAGTTTGTGGTGAGTCTCACTAGCTAGTCTTCCAACACCGAGCTGGGGGATGCCTCAGGACACCTAGGCTCTTTCATGCAACCAAATGTTTTCTGCGTGAACACTTCTCCAGTATAGGACTTTTCTAGGTAGTAAAATTAATCAGAGTTCAGACAGGTTCGGTACTCTTTTTTTTTCATGTCACCAATTCACTTGCTTATCTCTGCATTATGAATGATTTGGGTAGTAACAGGGCAATAGGAAAAACTGCTTTGTCTGTATATCTCTTATTCCTCCCCAAGTTTGAGAGCTTTGCATAAGTAATTAATGGTGATCAAGTGAAGTGAGCTGGCTTGTAATTGCTTTTGAGCATTCAGTAATTTAGCAGCAAGTAGCTGTGCCTCATGGAAATGTACAGTGCAGTGTAGTGTTATCCTACAGTCCTGAGTTACCTTAAGGAAGAACTAGACTTGGCTTGGATTTTGTCAAACAACCAGTGAAGTTTCTAATCTTTTTGTAACTTCTTTACATGTGTCATGTCTCCAGTAGTCCGACCTAAGTCTTCATCATGATTTTTACTTCTAAAATTCAGTTCTTGGCACAGGAATCTGCTATAATCTGTATACTTTAAAATGTTGAAGCAGTTGCTGGAAATAACAAAGGAGCCCTTTCACCTAAGTAGAGTTCTAGAGTGAGATTATTCAGAAAGTTGAATGTTTTTGTTTTCAGGAGGAGGAAAATGTTGTTGATTTATCAGTTCTATTAAAAGGTCTCTATTCTGCTTTAAGGAGTATTGTTGCTACTCTTCAAAGCATTAAGAATGGACAACAGGTGTCAATTCTACTTTGTATGACTGCTTCTGTGGATAGCATCCATTTGGAACTTTCTCTGAATGTTGTATAGCAGAGTATTTTCTTTGGGGTCTTACAGCTGCGTGCAGTATTTAAATAGGCTTCACTTACAGTAAAAAAGTAAACATATGAAACAAGTTGGGCAGGATAGAACTAGCTTACTTGTGATTTTTCCTCTAAGTATTGTGAATTAGAGCCTTTTTGTTTTTAAAGCAAAAGAAAGTGACATTTTTCAAAGCACAGTAGTAAATTTAGGAGCACTGTGACCATGGCTATACCCTCCTTGTTCATTTTCCTCTTCCAAATTGAAACATTTTTGGTCTTCTGCTGATGGGTACCTATGAAGTCTGTCTACTTTTCTTCTCTAAATGCTGAATCAATGTGTTCTTTACTACTTATTTATTGTTAAATTACTTCATCTACACTTTTCTAGTGTGCATGTAGATCTCCACTCAGTCTCTGCTGAGCAGTCCTTTCAGACTGACTAGAACTGTACTGTTTGAAATTACTTTTTGTCCCTCTCCTCTCAAAATCCATTCCATATATTGACTATAATACCAAAAAGTAACTTGGCATTATCTAATAAATTACTCTTTAATTTGTGTAATCATCATACATGGTGGTCGAGTGATATTTATAAAGCTCATAAACTTGAAACATAAATGGAACAATTTCCTCCATTAAAGCAAGCAGCATAGTGCTTTCCAGTTCACATTTTCTCATAGACCGCATATGGTCAGTGATGCACATAGTGGTGGTTATAGCATGTCTGCGTTCAAAGAGATGCCTGACTGAAAGGATTTTTTGCCACTTAGACTTGAATTTGACTTTGTTGCAAGTGTCAGTTATATAAAACAAAAAATGTAATTAATGAATATGTACTTTCAAATCATAACATTTACTTTAAGTCCTTTGCTGTCTTAGAGGGTTGGGAGATGTCCTTCTACTGCTATGTAGGTTCTGGTTTTTTATCAGATTTTGTTGAAGCAAAACAAGTGAAACGTCTTTTTCTCATTCATTTCCTCATTCCTTCTAGGTCATTTTGTCATTTAGACTTTTCTTACTTCAGGTCACTTTTTCTACCAATCATTCACCTAACTTATTTTATTCTACACCATATTGTCTAATATTCATAGTGTCCAAATCATACAGTCTAGTAGAAAATACACAGAAACAGCTTTAAACAGTGCTGTGAAATAGCCACAAGAACTGTTGAGGAGAAGAAGCTCAACTGATTGAGTGTGTAACTTCCGAAGTATTGCTCACTTCTGCAAATGAGCAGAGTATTCCCCCTGAGGGTGATGAATTCTTTCTTCTTACTAGCAACAGTAATCACTCACAAAACTAAGAAACTCAGTCACTCTGTAGTCTCTTATCTGTGAGGTTGAGTAGGCCATAATTCTGTAGATCTATGAAAGGCCAAACTGGATGTTCAGAATACTTAAACACATTATAGTAGAGAAAGCACGAGGACAGCTAACTTGGAGAGGTGTCAGGTTTTTCAGGCTATAGTATCAGTAAGCACAAGTTGGAAAAACAGAGCTGAGCAAGAGACAGATGGAGCTGACCCTGTCTTAAAACAGTAGGAGACTAAGCTGCTTTTTGATATACATTTAAATCTGAGGACTATTTAATTTGTGGACAGCTACAGATTTACTTTCTTCTATCACCCCACTGTGGACTCAGACACATAATCTACTTTAAGTGTGTTACTAGACTTTGAAACAAGTGTGTGTTCTGCAGGAGATACCTGTCTTGGTGAGTGGAGTTTGGTGTAGAAGAGGCACAGATGGAAGAGTCCAGAGCTGTTTTCTGTCAGTGTTCAGTTTAATCCTTGCCTTCAGGCAATACAAGTTAGTCATTACAATCGTTAAATAATGATGTTTCTCTTCTTAGATATTCTAAGCACCTAGCCTCTGCTTGGTTTGCCTTGAAAGCAGAAAATTTAGACATTGAGAAGAGGGGAAAGCCTGCACAGAAGGAGAACTTGTTTGAATTTTATTGGCCAGGTATCTCTAATAAAATTTGTGTGCAGTGAGTATGCTGCTCTCTCTCCATGTGAAATCCACAATCAGATGGGACTTCTCTGGCTTGTACAGCCACAGTGGTATTAGTGTAAGTTTGGACTGAAGTTTGTACATCAGTGTGTGTTGGGTTTGTGTGTAGCGGGGAAGTGGTTACAGAGGTGACTCCTGTGAGAAGCTGTTGGAAGCTGTTGGACCTGCTGCTGGTGAAAGCTGAGCCAATTAGTGATGGTGACTGCACCTCTGTGATAATGTATTTAAGAAAGGAAAACCTGCAATGAGAAGAGTGAGATGTGAGAGGAACACCTATGAAGACACCAAGGTCAGCGTAGAAGGAGGGGGAGGAGGTGCTCCAGGAGCAGAGATTCCCCCGCAGCCCGTGGTGCAGCCCATGGTGAGGCAGCTGTGCCCTGCACCCATGGAGGTCCATGGTGGAGCAGATCTCCACCTGCAGCCCGGGGAGGAGCCCAGCCCGGAGCAGGGGGATGTGCCCGAAGGAGGCTGTGACCCCGCGGGAAGCCCGTGCTGGAGCAGGCTCCTGGCAGGACCTGTGGCCCCATGGAGAGAGGAGCCCACGCTGGAGCAGGTTTGCTGGCAGCACTTGTGACCCCGTGGGGGACCCACGCTGGAGCAGTCTGTTCCTGAGGGACTGCACCCCGGGGAAGGGACCCACGCTGGGGCAGTTCATGAAGAACTGCAGCCTGTGGGAAGGACCCATGTTGGAGAATTTTGTGGAGGACTGTCTCCCATGTCAGGGACCTCACGCTGGAGCAGGGGAAGAGAGTGAGGAGTCCTCTCCCTGAGGAGGAAGGAGCAGCAGAGACAATTGGTGATGAACTGACCACAACCCCCATTCCCTGCCCCCCTGCGCTGCTGAGGGGGGAGGAGGTAGAGAAATTGGGAGCAAAACTGAGCCTGGGAAGCACAGAGGTGTGAGAGGAAGGTGTTGTGAAAATTTCTTGCTATCCTACTCTAATTTGATTGGTAAATTAATTGTGGTGATGTTCAAATTAAATTGATCAGGTTTTTCTTCCCCAAGTCAGTTCTGTCTTCTGCCTGTGACCATAACTGGCGAGTTATCCCTCCCTGTCCCCTGAACCTTTTGTTATATTTTCTCTCCCCATTCCCCCAGGAGGAGGAGTGAATGGACAGCTGTGTGGTGCTCAGTTGCTGGCTGGGCCTAAACTGTGACACAGCGAAAGACTTAAGAGCTGAGCTTCTGAGTTCTTGTAACCCATTTGGCATGGCACTTTCCCACCAAGTGAGAAACACCACCAGCTGTCAGATGTACTTTACAATAATTGGGATATCTGGTGGGTTGTTTGAAATAGCTGCTTCTACTGCATTTTGTTAAATGCTTGTATTTTCTAAAACTCAGCTATCTGTATATGAACTGGCAAAGCTCTTAAACATCTTCCCTTAACACAAGCAGGAAAACTTGAGTGGTCCCTCAAGCATCTGATTCCAGAAATCAGTTTCAATTTCAAGTTATTTGTATTGCTTGTTGAGAGCCAAGATTCATCTTTCTTATGTGCTTCTTTGAAGGAAGTGATTTTTGCCTCTGCATTTTTGATAATGTGTAACTGAATCACTAATCTTCAGGCAAACCTTCAATCTCTTTAAGAAGTTTTACCTTTTCTTAACCTTTTCAAATATATAAGCCCTTTGAAATGTCAGACCTGAACACCTTTGAATTTTAGATGATAGCCCAAATTAAACAAAACTGAATTAAATAAATCATTCACAGAATCATGAGTGTGGAAGAGACTTCTGCTTGGGCCCCTCACTACAAAAAGGACATTGAATTACTCGAGCGTGTCCAGAGAAGGGCAACGAAGCTGGTGCAGGGTCTGGAGCACATGTCATACGAGGAGCGGCTGAGGGAACTGGGGGTGTTTAGTCTGGAGAAGAGGAGGCTGAGGGGAGACCTCATCGCCCTCTACAGCTACCTGAAAGGAGGTTGCAGAAAACTGGGGATGAGTCTCTTTAACCAAGTAACAAGCGATAGGACAAGAGGGAATGGCCTCAAGTTGCACCAGGGAAGGTTTAGACTAGATATTAGGAAGTATTTCTTTACAGAATGGGTTGTTAGGTGTTGGAATGGGCTGCCCAGGGAGGTGGTGGAGTCCCCATCCCTGGAGGTGTTTAAGAGTTGGGCTGACATAGCGCTGAGGGATATGGTGTAGTTGGGAACTGTCAGTGCTAGGTTAACGGTTGGACTAGATGATCTTCAAGGTCCTTTCCAACCTAGATGATTCTGTGATACAGATAATCTAATCAACTCTCCTTCCTCAAGCAAGTTCTCCCTGAGCAGGTTGCCCAGGACCATGTCCAGTCAGACTTTGAGTATCTCCAGGAATGGAGACTTCACAACCCCTCTGGGTGGCCTACTTCAGTGTTCCACCCCCCTCACAGTGAAAGCCTTTTTAACTGCAGAATTGCAGAATAAACCTGCGGAAATGAGTTCAAGCTTGGCCTGAATAAATCACTGGGTTTTGTTTGTGCAGTTTCCTAGGCTAGTCTACTAATATTCATCAAGCTTAACTAATAAAATGTCTCCAGCAGAACTAGTCATGACTGAGATCCTTTGTAACAGCTGGGTATGCTGTGGTCAGGGTGTTTTTAATGTGAGAAAGAGATAACATAAACAGAGGCATAGTAGAAATTTCTGCCCATCTTTTTTTGTTCGCTCTGGAATTAGAGTAGTGTATTGGGAACGCCTTACATGAAATAGCTTTCTCTTTGAGATTTGTAACGTCTTTTAAGGTTGTGGTTTAAATGGGTTCCTTCCTAGAGGATTAATAATAACACCAAAAATCAGCATTTCTATATTGGGAAGTAAGACTAAAATAAAAGCTTGCGCAAAAAGAGCCATTCCTTTAAGTTGCTCTTTTTTGGATACACTGCTGGGAAGTTTCTGCAGACAGTGGGAGTGATGGAGGTGACAGGTATAGAAATTGCTCTACTGTAATCAAACTAATAAGGAAAAAGGCACTTTGAGGATAAGGAACTTAGCTGTATCTAGGTAGAGCTGTAAATGATTACAGAAATGCTTCTGCGTGTTTCCATACTGTTTGTCACAAACATGGACTTGCTGAGGTTAGATGCACTTTTGGAGATCGTATAGTCCAACCACCTGCTCAGAGCAGGGTTGTCTAGAGCAGGTTGCTCAGGACTTCATCCAGTTGGGGTCTGGATGGTTTTTTGTTAACTTTGCATATGTTAACCTGTTCATGGTTTCATCTAACCAATTTATTTGTGTTTGTGTGGTGTTTTGGGGAGGAGATTGGAAGAATGGGGATAGTTTTGGGTTGGTGGTGTCCTTTAGCTTTCGGTGCTATGGTAGACTAATTTGCATGAAATTATGAATGCCAGCAGTGGTGGACTCGTTTCTGAGCCCTCTCTTGTTGTATTTAATCAATTACAAACTTCCCATCCAGAAGGATAGTATTCTTCCTAAGTGGTATCCTTTTATTATGTTAAATTTTTCTACCTATTTGCATCCTTGCATACTAAAAATATTTTTAAAGGCGCATGCTAGTAAGGATGGTATACTGTAGGAGGTTGTCAAGAGATGACTACTGCTAAACTCTCAAGTGTTTAAAGCTTAGAATACACTGTTAGAAATGGTCTGTGGTTCAATGAGCTAATTAAAAATGCTTTATGTCCATCTATCACCTGAATTACTGATGTTAAAAGAATTTGAAAATGTTGCATCTTTAGATTATGTTTAGCTCAGTTACTTGTACCAGTTGTTTTGAATATAAGAACAAAATGAGCCTTTAAATTCCTTGTTACTGGGAGACTGTATTTAGTGTGTGAATAACATCTGTAGAAATGTTTGGCTTCAAATTTGGCTCAAATTCTGGTATTGAAGTATATTTGAAACACTCATTTTCAAGCACTAGTCCAGAGTTTTACCACTGTAGTTTTTGTGTTCAATTTAAAAGTTCAAAAGTGAGCAGTGGCTTTTTGATGCTGTCTTAATCTTGAAGCTCCTGAACTACTCCTAGTCTCTAGCAGATCATAACAAACTCCTGAACCTATTTTGCATAGCAATTTTTAAGTCTTTGATTAAACTGACTGTAGTCATTTCTGCGTTGAACTTAAGGCAGTCCATGGGAACAAAGGAAGCTAGTTAAAAAACACTAACCTTACTAGAAAAATTAGGTGTTGTGAGCCTTTGAAACTATCTGGGGCACATACTGTTCTTTAATAGAAGCAATTTTTGCTCAGTGTGTCTATATAGGTTTTAAACACTGTTAGTTAACCATTCTGTAGCACTGCAGTACTGATGATCACTCTTCCTCTTTTTGATCAGGACAGAGCTTGGGTTATGGCTTTGTGAACTACGTTGACCCCAAGGATGCTGAAAAAGCCATCAACACTCTGAATGGATTGAGACTTCAAACTAAAACCATAAAAGTATGTAGTGTTAACTATGATTTAAAGAAACTGTAGTGTTTTGACTTGTTGATCAGATGCATGATTTCTTTTCCAAGTTTAACTTAAGCATTCTGATGTCAATAGAATAGACTAGGGCTTCACTATGTAGCAGATGGTTAGTCCTTTGTAGTCTGTTTAGAGTTAGATAATGATTAAGTATAGAAAATTTTGATTTTTAATGCACCTGATAACATTTTAGATGTGAGCTTGAATTGTTTTGAGAAATTGTGATGTATGCTTTATTGCATATAGCCTGAACACTACACTATGTGCCTCCTCCTTACTTTCTCAAAGAAGATTGTGTAAATTTCTTATTAATACTACCTTTTTCATGTTGCTAGTGTCTTGTTTATCTTACAAATTCTTAAAATGAAATGCTGAAATAACTATTGTGGTTATCTATGAATTACTGTACTCCTAGGGCTCTAGTCTCTAGGTCTCTAATGTTTTGGATTCCTGTTTGTGTTGTAACTCCTGCACGTCTTGTTTACTAAATTCAGTTTCTTGAATTTCTAGAAGCAGAAATATCAAGAGCTACTTATTCTCATCTACTGTCTTAATCCATTATCAGAAGAGTGAGGATACTCATTTGAGCAGTTGTTTGAGCTCTGAAATCTTGAGAGGGGAGATATAATAAAATTTGTCAGGGAATGCAGACCTCTGAATATGTTTCACAGGTGGTGTTGCCTGAAGGCAATCCATGTTCCAACCAGCCCATTCTTCCTCATTAAACAGCAGGGTTTGCTAGCTGATCACTTGGATAGTGACTGCCCTCTAACTAGGCTCGTGTTTGAGCCATAAGATAAAGCTCACCTCTGAAAAGCTTTGTACTTAAGCAGGGCAGAACCACTTAAAGATGATTGAGACAAAAATAAGATGGCAGTAATTATGGTTAGAATGCCTGATCTGTTCTGGATTTATAAATTTTATAAAGTGGATTACACTGTTTAAAAGCAGTATTTCAAGTTTCAACAGTGAATCATGGCTCACAATAACATTGTATGAGAGACATAGATAGATGCTTTGCTGCAGAAAGCTCCTTGCATGCTTCTGGCAGACTTCTTGCCCATGGGCAGTCTCTTCCATTTTCTGCTTTGGGGGAAAATTGAGGAAAGTCATTTCACTCTCTGGGTTATTTGAAGCTGTCTTTTGGGTGGTGGTGAGAAAGGGAATGGGTTTGCATTCCAGTAGTATTGCAGGTACACTGTATCTTTGCATTTAATGTCTTGGATTAGACAAATTAAAAATGCATCTGTCCGGGGTGGTAAATTGGAAGTTCTGGTGACTGTATAGCCAAGCAAAAAAAGATGTTTTAGAGAATCAAGCCAGGTCTCCCAAATCAAAATGATGCCTTAAGGGGGTTGCCAGTGACTGACTTTATAGTGCCAATTTATGAATTCTTAATCCTCTTTCACCATCATCACCATCATCATCATTGTGATTAATGCAAACAGTTACTGTACTTTTGCAACAAAATTGTAAAAAAAAAAAGTGTGGGGGGGGAAAAGTGAAAATGGAGTAGACTGATGTGGGTGGTAACAGTGGTGCTTTTCCTTTTCTTCCTTACTTCCCAGGACACAAAAGTAAACCATAGGTTATAAACAATACCAGACTGACCCTTGCAGTGAATCTAAAGCTTATGTATAAATTTTCAGGGATTTGTGCCTTAGATGTCCTTAGCTAGAGAAAATCTGAAAAGTTTGAGTTGTCACAAGCCGAAATTGTGATTTCTTCACCAAAATAAAGAACATTTCTAGTTAGAGGAAAGAAAAAGTATCTGTAAATGTTTCTTGTTCATGTAACATAATTCTGCCTCTACCCACATTTAGGCCTGCTTAACTTCAGCAGCATCTTTCAGTATTAGTGTACATGACTTGAGGGGGGAAAAACTGCTTTACTCTTCCTTCTTGGACACAATCTGAGTTTCAGGCCAAGTTTTCATGACTCGAATCTCCCAAGATGCTGTTTAAAGAGGTTGGCTTTTACAGTCTTCCACACTGCAGAAGGAACAGAGGCTTAGGGGGATCCCTAATGTGTTTTAAGACTAAGACTAACTGTATATTGTACAGTTGCTCCACCCGTTAAAAGATGTCTCTGTGGCAGTGACTTGAAAGGAGATTTACCAAGAGTGTCTGCCTTTATCTGTGAAACGACAGAAATGCCCAGCCTACAGTGAAATACTTGGTAATTTACGTATTTCTCAGATCAGCCTGGAGGCAATACTGAGCAGAAGTGAAGTTGATGTCTGAGGCATTTGCTGCCTCTGGGGCAACATCTGGGGTGGAGAGATTCACTTACGAGATGTCAGTACCAGGACCTTTGCAGAGACTACTTAGTTTAGACCACAGTGTTCCTATTTGTCCAGAGTTGATACTTCAATTAAAAAAAAAATAAAAATCTGTTTGGCAAACTCAGAATCCAACCCTCAGATTTACTTTCAGCTTTAAAAAATGGGTATCATTGAGTTTTATGTATATATGCCTTCATATGAAAAATGATGGACTAGGATAGTGTTAGTGGATATTTTGACTTCAGAAGAAAAAAATTAGATGCTTGTTCACTCTGTAGGACTCTGGGACTTCTGTAGAAATGTTTAAGTTGTTCCCTAGCTTGATGGTAATAGAGTTTGTTTTCTGTTAGTCTACAAAACTGAAAGGAACCTTGTTGGTTAGGTGATGGACCTTTACATTGTGGCAAAACAGAGTGTTCCCACTCAGAGGGAATTGTCCTGATCTTGATGTGTGGTGCTCTAGACGGGCCATGATGCATACCTCTGATCCACTACTTCTTTACTAGCCTGTTAGTCATTGGGTGTATTTCTCTGATCCTTAAAAGGGGATGCCACCTACTGTTACCTTGAAATAAAATACATTGAAAAGGTGGATTTGCAAAATGCTGGCTTAAGTTTTTCAGTCTAGGTAGCGATACAAAAACTTGCTACCTGACACCTTTGTGAAAAGAACATCATATGGAATGTTTTATGGAATACTTTATTGAACTATTTGCAATGTATCTTCACCAACTTTCAGATCTGTATCTCCAAAGCCAGTCATAGCAGTCTTAGTCTTGTCTAACCTGCTATCAGTTGTGTTGCCTTCTGATTTGACCTGAATATTAGAACTGTGGGGTGGATATGCACTGATGTTGAAGGCACATCGAGGTGTGTTAGATACCTGAACTCTGCTCTGCTAGGCAAGGTACCTACACATATTAGTGGTGCCCTCTGTGGCATAATTTGATTTATTTGCAATGTAAACAGGCTTACTTGTATTGCAGGTAGCCTGTCAAGTTTGGGCTTCATTTAATTATGCATCTTTAGTGTGAAAACAAGCTGTATCTTGGAAAAGGTGAAACATTTTCTGTGGCTTCTCTTTTGGAAGAAGCAGCTGCTGGGAAGCACTTTGGCTCTGCTCTTCATAAGTGCCAGTGAAAATGAGGATTTCTGTGCCTGGAGTGTTTTGGGTTTTTTTTCTGCTTACCCACTTTCTTGTCCATGACTTTTCATTTGGGTTGTCCTGGAAAGATCAGTTCTTCCCAAACATGGAAAACTCAGGGGAGCAAACAACATACGAAAGTCACTAACTTGCACATAATGATAAGAAAATTCAGTGCATGTGTTGTTGGCTTGGTGTCTGCTTGGAAGAGGGGAAATCCTCAGTGGCTTCCTCTCCCCTTGCTCCTGGGAAGCTTCCTTCAAATAAAAAAGTCACAGGTGAATTTATTATGAGATTATCTGAATAGGAATATCTTTCAGTGTGGTGTAAAAGACTTCTATACTAACAAGAAAGTGTAGTAAGATTCTCTGTCTAGGGTGGGCAAACAAATGGCATATCCTTGAACTTGCATAGGGCTGTGTGAGATGCTCAGTAGGAGGCAGCTTTTTCCCTAGATTTTTAGGGGTAGCAGGAGGACACAGGAAAATCTGTTGTTTTTCTCCATGGATGCTAGACTGCTTGAATAATGGACATGGTCTTCTGGGGATCATAGCTTTCAAGGGAACACTGCAGATGACAGTAATGCAGTGCAGGTTCCTCCCTTGCAAGGTGAACTGGGGCTGAGGAGCTTCCTGCTGTCCTGTCCCCAGCTCTCCAGTGTGAGAGGGCCTGAAGTGGTAGAGCCTTTGCATGCGAAAGCTGGCAGATGACTTTTACTCATGAATGCTTGTGATGGTGGATGCAAATATGCATTGGAAAGGGGAAAAAAAAATAGTTTGTCCAGGCTAGAGTCCTAGGAGTTGTCATTTTTTTTATAAGATAGCATTGATTATCTAGCTGTATTTTACCTAGCTAGGGCTTCTTAAAAATCAGATTTAGTAAGACTTCCTCCTCTTTTAAATTCTTTGGACTATTAGGGTGTTTACATGGGTAATTATCACCTGTCAGGGGAATAGAAATTTAAGAAATATTTTATCTAAAGTATTAAATCTGTGGGTTTTCTTCCCACTCCTTTATAGCTTTGCATATATTAAAAAAAAAATCAGACTTAACATGTAACATTCTGCCAACTTCCTGTTGGAACAGAGTTTGACAAGTTCTTTGGCTACAAGCACAGATGTCCTACTTTGCCATCATCACCTAGTTAACTGCCCTACTGTAGAAAGCAGTGTAATGAGAAGAGCTAGTTATGACTTCAGTAGAAAAATGAATGCTATCAGCTTTACCAGTGCCCAAAGAAGTGCAGTACAGCAAGGGAAGACTTAAAATGAGGGATGTGCCACAAGTTTATTGGTGTCCTCTGAGGCAGCGTCCTTAAAACTTGGCATTATGTAATGCAATTCCACTTGCTGCCTCGAACCATTACTTAGATTGACAATTAGATTAATTTTAAAGGAATTATCCTCTAACTGTGCTCAGGATCTTGACCCTTCCAAACTTCCATCTGTGGTAGTACTCTTGAAAAAGCCATGTATGCTTAATGGCAAATAACAAAATGCTGAAAAAAAATTATTCTAGTTTGGTTTCTGAGTTAGTGCAGCAGGTAGAACTGAGATTGTTCATGTCTTCACCATTTATACTTGTAGAAGAAAATTTTAGGAGTCTCATTCTTTGTAGTAATTTTTTCATTAACTAATGTCCCTGGGGAGCAATGAAATATGAGTTGTGTAAAAAGTCTATTAAAATACCAGAGGTAAGTGAGCTGTGAAGGTGAGAGAAACCCTCCTTACCTTCTTGATTTTTTTTTTTTCTTCCAGCACTAAAGAACATTGCTCTAGTGAGTAGCAATAGGGGATCCTATTTGGAGGTTTAATTAAAGCTAGTGAGCTTTACTGATGCTATCAATCAGCAAAGATTGAGAGAGGGGGCATGGTGCCAGACCATTTAGTGGTCTTGACAGGGTAATTAAATACCTCAGGACTGTATTGTCAAGGTAAAATTGAAGTGCTCTAGCAGATCTGAAGCAGAAGAACAATTTGTCTTGGAACAAAGGTAAAGGTGTTTTTTCCCTTAAATTTCTACAGGAGTTATATAAATGGTAATTATACAATCTTTTAGCTATGTTACAGTTAAAGCTTTGACAGCACTTCCATTTTAAACCCCCTCCCCACCCCACACATTCATTTTCACCCCCAGCTAAAATTTGTTCTTCACTTGAAATTTAAATCCCTTCAGAATTTGAATGTTACTTAACCAGCTTAAGCTGGCTGCTTGTTTTTCGTGTTGCTGAATAACATTGAGAGGAGGATTCACTTGTGAATGCATATTGCTGTCACTTGCTGTAAACTACATTACGGCCACACGGTTACTCATTAATGCCTAACCACTCTGAGGAAGATAACACAGTGTGTCAGACTGAACTACAAAATGTGCTAATCGCACCTTTGGCAACTACACAGATTGTTTTCTGTTTGGACCCCAAGTGCTGTGTTGCAGCTGATTAGAGTTTATTGCAAGCGTCTGTCCCTGTCTTTCCTAGGGCAGAGAATCCGTAGACCAATGCAGCTCACCCTAAGGCTGCTGAGCAAGTTTGCAGCCAGAAACCTCAGTGGTTCAGTAAGGTTCTTTCTGAGCCTGCATAGGGGGTTTCTGACACAGAAATGGAGATGTTAAAAGGGACCAACAGTACTATATGGAGCTGAAGGAAGACTGCAAGCATTGCTCAAAAGCCAAGCTCTAAGTAAGTGAAAATAGCCAACAAAACCAACAAAGAACTGCTTGTTACTACTCAGATCAATGATGCATCTTTCTGCCCTCCTCATGCTATGCAAAATCCTTTAAGGTAGGATATGGCTTTCTGCACAGGTTCAGAATGCTGCATGGAGACCTGTTCGGGGTTTTTTAAAATGCAAATACTTGTTTTCTCCATATGAATGCCTTTACTATTGTAAAATATGGCTACACTTATTTTTGAAATTATGAATGTCTTGAGATATGTTGACCTCTAAGCTAGTGGCTTTCAAGTTCTTTGACATATTCACACTCTTGAGTGTCTTTCATCCATACAGTAACAGTTTTTCCTGAAAGGTTGTAAGATATTCTAGTGAAGTGGTAACTGTAAGTGGCATTGGATATGTTTTGTGCATTCCTATAAGGCGTGTCTGTGGAATGAATAAGGGAAGAGACACCCAAGAGATGTGCTTGCCAGTGTCTATTGTCATCAGCAGCTTCTTAGATTCAACATGGAGAAGTTAAAGTATACTTGTTACCTTAAGAAGGGAAAACTTGTGAACAGATTCACCTCAAATCCAAAACCAGAAGGAGAATTGGGGTGTGCTTTTTTGAAATTTTGTTCTTGTTCATATTATTCCTGTGAGGACTGGATATTATTCTGGGCACTCTTGTCCTCTACGGTACGGGTTTTTTTATTGGAAGGGTCTGAAATTTGTGATGCTCTTACTGGTTGGGCATGAGTGGGAAAAGAGCGTTCATCAGATCAGAGTCAGGAATGCAAAGTACAGACAGAGGACTTGATAAATTGAGGAGTAAGAAACTGAAAATGTTTGGTGACTGGATTTATTTTTGTTTTGCGTCTTTTCTTTGTACTTAAATTCTAAGTTTATTGATTATTTTTAAGGAGATAATGATAGTTATGACTGCAGATTTTAAAATGTTCTATTCTAAAGGCAAAACAGCAGAATCACTATTCTGTGACTGTAGTGCATAATTCGCTTTTGTTTTAGTGTAGAAAGAGGTCAGTGAACTTAATTATGGTCTTTCTCTTAAAAGTAGTATGATAAACTGGTAGTATAGATAAACTGTTGTACTATCTTGAGCACTTCTGAGAAAACATCTGTTTCTGGTTTTGTCTGTAGAAGGATTTCCAGTTAGTTAACATGTGTGTTCTACTACATTTGTTTTTGTTTACCAGATGGCATTTTGGATCTCGTGTATCCGCTTCAGACCAAGTCTTGTGAAAGCCTATTTTTGGTGTTCCTTTGTACAGCAGCATTTTTACAAGGTTGTCGTCTTTGAACAGTGTGCTGTCCTTAATCAGTTATATCCTAAGGAAGACTCCTAGCCTTCTTCCTCTCAGCTCTATAAAGGCTGGTCTTGAGTCTAAATTTGTCCTGGAAGAAGGCTGTCATAAGAGAATGCTGGCATAATGGAAATGTGTAGACCTTGAATCTAGCAGAGAAAGAGAAGAGAAAAGAAAAAATTACTGCAAACCAGAAACAAAACACAAAAACCTTTGCAGCAAACAGACCCTTATGTCTTCATCAGTACCTGTAGCAGAAAACAGAGGAGGAAAACCAGTTTACCCTTTTCAACGTCAATCTCTGTGGACACTTAATCTAAAATTTTGAGCCATCCTCACAGAACGTGGTAACCACTGCTCAGAGGTGTCCTCTGGCTTGATTGCTCTTTCTGTCTCTCTCACTGCCTCTCTGAGAGCACAAATGCAGCTTTTGCATAAGCTGACTGTAATCAAAATATATTGTGCTACCATTTTACACTTGGCTCTTAGTCTAAGCAAGGCCGAAGACTGCTTTTTTTTCTGTAATGTTGCAAAGTCTGTATCTGGTACTGTGATATGCTCTGTAAAGATCCTTTCACTGCCATTGGTCATGGCTTTGACTTTTCTCAAAGTGTAGCCATGAAAAATTGTAAGGACTTTAGGGTTTTTGTGGTTTAAGACTCTTAAGGTATATTCTTAATCCATGTCACTGATGTTTCCAAGGAATTGTTTTCAGATATCTGGTAGAACCATACAAACATACAAGATATCAGAAATAGTGCATTTCTTAAGTGCAAGAACAACTTGATCTGTCCTTGCTTGCCGAGTCACACGTCACTCTTAGATGGAGTAAATTCATGCACCTTTGAAATAGTTGCCTGCAGAAAATTCTCTTACAAATTGGAAAAAAACTTTTTTAGAAGCCATGTTCCTCCTGAGAATTGTGAAACAAGGGATTGTTTTCTGGTACCTTCTAAAAGTCAGGATAGGCCTGCTGATCTAATTGAAACAGCTCTGCTACCCAAAGAAACCTGTTGCTTGCAGAGAGTGTTATCAGACGTGCAGTGAACTCAAGTTGCTAGTTTTCTCTCTTGCAAGAGAGAACCAAGCGTATAAATCCTTCTGGAGCAGGTTTAGCTGTCGGTCTCGGTCCAGCTGGGGCTGGGGTGACACACAGAAGAAAAACACCAGTTTGTTGAAGGGGGGGGCATTGCCAAGAACAAATGCCGCTGCACTAAGTGCAAGCTCCCAATTTATTACCACCTGTTTACATAGGTTCGTTTCTACTTCTACACCCTACTAACCTTCAGATTTTATGTCTTTGCTGCTCACATGCTCACCATGCATTCTGCAGGTGGTGTTCTGACCTGCTGTTTCTGATGCTTGCAACATGGTGTTCCGGATGTTGCCTCAGTTTCCCACAATCATTCTTCTAACCTGAAGGCCAGTTTACATTTTGCTAACCACCAGTTCTTAATTCCCACATTTACCTGCTGGGAACTGCTACACAGAGTGATGCCTGAAATCCCATAAGGATGTCACTACATCATGACTGCTGCTTTTCCAAATCAAGGTTGATTGGAATGTGTTATCCAGGAGTGTGAGGCTTGAGCTAGAAACAAGGCTCCTTGAATCCAAAGCAGAGGGCATCCATCTAGCTAGATACTTTCAGCATAGGGTGCAGGAGGGAAAGGGCCCCTTAAAAGTTTCTTCTGAAAACTGTAGCTCTGATCAGGCCTATTATTGCTATGTGTGTTGAATTTGATACCATTATTGATCAATATTGCTCCTTCCTAGTGATGAGAACTGTCCATATTTTATTAGAGAACTCATGGCAACACAGGGAAGATGAGTTGATGACTTACTGATGAAAGACCAAGGGTTCATCTTACCTATGTCAACATGAGTGCTCAGTTGTCTTACATAGTGAGTCTCCAGCATATGGGAAAAGATCTTGTCTTCACAAGGAGGTATTTCAGTACTTCATTTCAAGATAACCTTGGGAATAGTACTGGAAAAAAATGCTTCCCAGACTGGAGAATGCCAGTACAATGTACAAAACATTTCATCTCAAGAAGAATTAATTATGGGCTTTATCAGCTTCTCTGTCTGGCTGTCTTTAATGTCTCACTGCTGTCCTACGCCTTCATCGGTCTTCTCATCCAGACAAGACCTGCTCATAGTCTGAATTCCTCTTAAAACTTACTTTGCTGTGCTGAACCTGCTGCTCTCTATGATTTAATAATGACTAAATCATGTTTCATTCTGAGGAAATAACAGAGGTGAGAGGGAGGACTGGATTAAAATGCTAAACTGGGACTTAAAGCCAGAATTGAAACCAGATTTTTCCTTAGATTTAATGCTGATCAAAATAATCTGAGCAACTAGCTCGGTTTCCTAGCTTGGTTGTGGAGCTAGCGCTTTTGACCCACTGCCTGCTGGAAAGTGGGGTGAGTATGGGCTGTGCTGCAGCCTAGTAGTGCAAGTGGCTGTGGTGGTTGTTTCCTGACTGACAAGTCAAATACAGAAACATTGTCAAAGAGGAATGAAAGTAAAAAATCATTGAGCTCCAGTGCTCATTGTATCAGCAGTGCTCTTCTGTGTCCAGTAACTAATCTGAAAATTGGTGGAAGCCTCAAATACTGGAGACCTTATATCCAGCATCCTGTGGACTAACATGCTTAAGAGTGAAGATGGTAAATATGTAAAGGTGGAAGGCTTTCATGTGAACAATTATCAAAAGCTGCAAGAGACTACATCTGTAAGGAGGTTTCACTTTTATTTCAGTGGACGTTACCTGCAGAGAACTCATTCCTTAGTTTTGAAAAACATATCCCTGTGTTTTTTTCCCCAACTCAGAAATGCTGTTGAGTTCGTATTTGTTAATCTTAATAGATGTGGTGTGGTATATTTAGCCTACAGTGCTTTGGCAAATTCATATTATCTAGATAAAATTATTCTAGTTCATAGGAAGAGCTTTATAAAATACAGGTACTCCTGTGTTGGCTAGTCATGCTCATGTGAACTACTATGCCCATCAGTATTCATTTTGAACATCATATTTTAGGCCTGTTTATATAAGATTGTAAAGGGACTGGAGCTTCAACACTGTTCTGGCTGGGATGTTGATTTTGGACATGGAAATGACTACCCTGGTCAGTGTAGCTGTCCTTGTGTGCCAGGGTCGTGGGGGATCCTTTGTCAAGGGTGCATGTAGCAACTGACATTACTCTGGCTGCAGTATCCTGAGACACCTACTGACTTTACGGGTCCCTTATATATAAATCCTCTTCTGTGCAGTCCTTGAAGAGAAAGCTCTGGTTATCAGGGCAGTGTATTGATGAGCTAGTCTCTCAAGTGTAGCAGCTCATCATGATTCCACACCTGTTACTACTTCATGGCCAGACCTGTTTCTAGTTGTCTGTTTTGTGGAGGAACAAACTGTCAGGTTGGTCTGTTCATGCCCTCAGCTGTGTGGGTACAGAACAGATGTGGATCCCATGGCTGACCTCAGGCCTGTGACTCTGGCACTTATTGTAGCTGTTAGAGCTGTCACTCTTCATGAGACATGGACTAAAATAGCAAAACCTCTTTTGATGGTAGTGCTGAAATGCTGTTGCTTCCATGTCTGTTTTTTGTTACCTGTTGCAAGGCAGGCTGTAAAAGCAAAGCCTGTATGGGATATGGTTATATTTTTTTAGCTTTATCTACAGACATAAGTGAAGCTGTGTTCAGTAGTATGTTTTCGTAGTTCACAGAGTTGAGTCTAAACTGCCTTTACAGAGGGAAGTCTATTGTGTTTCCAATTTGCTTTGCCCACAGAAAAAAATGCTGC
Organism: Strix aluco; assembly: GCF_031877795.1. NCBI lineage: Eukaryota > Metazoa > Chordata > Aves > Strigiformes > Strigidae > Strix > Strix aluco. The sequence goes on from NC_133971.1 coordinate 21,719,905, forward strand.
TGCGAGCTTGCACCATGAACTTAAACTCAGCACAGCATGTACATGTTTAACAAGGCAGTTTTGTGTATAGCGAAAAAAGTGGCCTTCAAGCTTTGTTTGGAATGGAACTATCTTTCATTTGAGGAGAGACAGAAAGTAAACTCAATGAATATACAGTAATGTACTCTCCTGTTTCGGACAACAACCTATCACTGGCTAGTGACAGCTGAGACCTGGTCTCTGCTGTGTGCTGCAGCATCTTGTTACTAGAAATCAAATTAAGAAGAAGAGTCCTTGAGTCATGGTGTCTCATATACTAATTTAAGTGCAAGTTAAGAACACTTGCCTGGCATGATGGTCTCTGAGAACATTGCTGTAACAAAAAGAAATATTGTTTTTATTGTGTTTGCTAACAGGGTTTGTATATTCCTAATGTATTCCCTTGCAGGAAGATTTAACCCATTTTAGTCTGCACAGACTGGGTGGTAATTTATTTGACTTTTTTTCCACTGAAACATTCATAGCTACTATCCGTAAGGCAAACAGTGTTCTAAGCTGAAAGTTTACACTGGAAGTTATTGAAAGTAAGGTTTACATTTATTGAAATCCTGATTTTGACATTTAAAGATTTCATATTTAAAGACTTACAAGAATACCTTAAGTAGAAGTGTTTAGAAATTAAAACCACTTTTTCTGAAATCTCTTGCAAGTAATACAAATACTCTGCCTCCTATAATACTAAGCTGCAAGATAAAAAGTATGACGCTGAGGTCTCTAAAGATAATAGCAGATAGTAAGAAACGGAAACGTTCATTTGTAGGCACTGGGTCTCTTTATTCTTTTTGGCAACTTCTTTGTTTAACCTGCTAACTTTCACAGTTTTGACTTGAAGATTGTAAATCAGTTCATCTTGATATTATGAAATATTAAAGCAGTGAAAATACTTGGCTTTGGTGTGATGTTTGTATTGCTAGAAACAAGTCTCTATCCTACTAACTGCAGTGGAAAATTCCAGTAAAACTGCTTTTAAATTGGTGTCTCCAGAGTAGCTGTGTTCAGTGTTGTACAGTGTGTGTCATCATTAAATATTTAAAACTGTAGGCTTTCTGGCTGCTTCTTGACTTGCATTGTGTTCAATGGTTTTGACATTGCATAACCTTAATGTTTATCTATTAAATATTCACCTGCTGAAGTAGCTGTGGAAGTAATACTTTAGCACAGCTATTAATTCAGTGCACATGTATGTTCTTTGAAGAGACTGAATCTAGAACTGTCAGCAAGTAATTACTGAATGAGCAAACTGACAGGATACAGGTGGGGAGATGAATCTGGAGAGTCTGTGCTTTAAATCTGTATCACAAGTGGAATAGCTGGACTTTGACATCAATAATGGATAGAAACTGTATATCCCATAGTCCGCAAGCTGCTTTTGCATGGGAATTAGTTCCCTTATACCAGTAACATTTTGTGGTATCCTTGTTTTTCTCTAGTGATGCTGACTTGCAGTAATTACAGATTACTAATAATGTTTTGCCAAAGAAAACCAAACTTCAGTTACGTTAGGTTTCTGAAGTTTTGTGTTTCTTTCAGACTTCTTGGCTGGCCAGAACTTCTGGTGCTTAGCAAGATGGCTAGAGATAGTGTTTGGATATTGGTAATGAGGTACTGGTTTTAATTTAATGTATGCTGTTCCTGTGACTAATCTGCCCAGATTCCAGTATGCATCAGTTAGGATACAGGAGTACTCACTGGGATACTTTCCATGCAGGGTAGTCTGTGATAGGTGCATGTTCTTAGATGTGAAGAATACCTTGTAAACACCCTTGAGGAATTTAAAGGGAATGACACTGAAACTGAACCTGTAATGTTAATGTTTACTGGTTAGAGCTTATTGCTTTTCTTTACTTGCTTTCTTTAAATTACATTCAGTATAGGCCTTGACTGTTATGTCATACTCTTCCAAACAGCATTACCAGCTAGGGTATGGGCAATAGACATCACTGGATCAACTGTCACCATGAAAGAAGTTATACTCATTTGATAGAGGAAAGGTTGAGAGGATTTTTACAGATACTGTTTTATATCTTGACAGATACTCTGTTCTGTAGCATAAGGTAAACTTCCTGCAAGTTAACAAACATTTTTGTGCATTTCCCCTCTTCTGAGGGGCTCAGAGTGAGTTTATATCCCTGATATGTGACAGTATGTGTCCAACAGTGTGAATTCCCCTTTGGAAGACCATGTTGCTACTTTGATTTCGTCTTGGAAGGAATAGGGGGGAAATGAATGGGGGAAAAATGACTGTATCACTGGTTTTATACAAAAAGGTGAGTGGGAATCCTTTGTCCTGGCTCTGAGTAGAAGTCCCACTTCAAAGAATTTCCGTAAGATTTATTATGTGTTGTTGCAGAATCACCAAATGGCTGAGGTTTGAGGCACCTGTGGAGGCCTCTAGTCCAATCCCCTGCTCGGAGCAGGTTCACCATAAGCAGGTTGCTCAGCCCTGTGTCCAGTTGGGTTTTGAACATCTCCAGAGTTAGACTCTGTGATCTGAGTAATATGATGCTTAACCACCCTTTACCATGAAGAGCTGTTTTCTTATGTAATGAAATCTATATGGGATCTCTAAATTAACTTTTCTGTGTTTCAGTTTATGCCCATTGCCTCTTGTCACTTGATACCACAGAAAAGAGTCTGACTCCATCTTCTTTACTCCCTTCGTTAGATTTTTATGGCTAAGATCCTGCTGAGCTGCCTTTTTTCTAGACTGAGCAATCCCTGCTCTCAGCATTTCCTTGCTCAAAGACGTTTTCAGTCCCTTAATCACTTTTTTGGCCCTTTACTGGACTCACTCTGGCTACAAATACCAGTATTGAGGGACCCAGAGCTGGAAGCAGCCCCATGCCCCCCCAAAGTGTCTCACCAGCAGTACTGAGTAGAGAGGAAGGATCACCTTCCTTGACCTGCTGATAATGCTTCTACTAATATAGCCCAGGTGACTGTTGGCCATCTTTGTCACAAGAGTACATTCTGCTGGCTAATGATCAGCTTGGTGTCTACCAGGACTCCAAGGTTCTCTGCCAAGCTGCTTTTCAGCTGTTTGCCTCCCATCATGTACTGTTACATTCCTTCCCAGAGGGAGGACTCTGCTTTTTCCTGTTGTTGAACTTCTTTGAGGTTCTGGTTTGCTGAATTCTACAGTCTGCAGCACAACCCTCTGGCATATCAGCCATTCTTCTGAGTTTTGTGTCATCTGTGAAGTTTCTAAGGGTACACTCTGCCCCATCATCCAGGTCACTAGTGAAGATGTTAACCAATATTGGATCCAGTATTGGAGGCCAGTGACTAGTCTCCAACTGGATTTCATGCCACTGATTGCAACCCATTGAGCCTGGCAGTTCTGCCAGTTTTCAGTCTATGTCACTGTCCCACTTAACTAGTATGTACTTAATACTGATGTAGTAGGTGGACTTAACGTGCACTTCATGAGGGATATTACGGGAAGAGTCTGCAGCCTTACTAATGTTGAGACAAACAACATCCACTGTTCTCTCTTTGTCCACCAAGGCAGTCATGTCATTATAGAAGCCTATTAGGTTGGTCAGACATGATTTCCCCTTTATAAATTCATGCTAACAACTTCCAGTCACCTTGTCATTCATGTGACTGGAAGAGATTTTCATGATTAATTCCTCAATTGCTTTCCTAGGGATTGAGTTGAGATTGACTGTCCTGTAGTTGCCCAGAGAGCAGCAGTTTCTTGATGCTCTTGAAAATGGGTGATACTTACTACTTCCCACTCCTCAGAAACCTCCCCTGTTCCCCATGACCTTTTAGAGCCAGCCAGGAGTTGCTTTGCAATGACATCCATCGGTTCCATCAGTTCCCTCAGCACTTGCGGGTGCAGCTTTTCAAGGGACATGGTCTGTGCAGTTTAAATATTCCTCAGTGTGATCCTCCTCCACTGATGGTAAATATTGCTAGTCCAAGACTTTTCTACTGTCTTGTTCTGTACAGATTTTTGTTTTGCCCTTCAGACCTCTTGCCAAATTCAAATTCAGGTGGGCTTTAGCTTTCTTAGCCTCATCTGTGCATGATTGGACACCATTTATGTATTCCTACTTTCACATCCTGTACACAGCATTTTTACGTTGGAGTTTAATCCCTTGTTCATCCAGGCAGACTCCCAGACACCTCTGCTTCATTTCCTGCTTGCTAGGATGGACATTTGGTTGGAAGTGATCCTTCACTCACTGGAAATTGGTGAGCAGGGACATTAACATGGTTTCCAGACCTATAAAGCTGTTCTAGCAGCTTGCTTTGTAAGAACTGTGGTATCCATGCCTGTGCTGCTGGGCTGTGGTAATCACCAGGGAGGTCCATCAGAACAATGTATGGGTAAGTTCATTCTCAGTACTACTGAACTTGAACTGCAGATCATGCAGAGCTTGTGAATTAATTACTTGCTTCTAGCCTATCTTAGCGTCACTGACCAGGAGGGAAAGAAGTTTTAGGTATTAAGTGTTGCCTCACAGGATGCTTAATTGACTTGAGGTGTTTCTTTGCTTTTTTATGTGTGTGTCTTGCTCTCTTCATAAAGAATACCTCCCTTATTTCTGCTTACATTGTACTTCGTCAGTCTTATCCTATCTAATGTGTTGAATCAGAACAACTTTGACAGCAGGGAGCGGCTGGATGGAAAGTCCAATTACTGCATTAGATTGCTTAGAAAATGGAGCTATTTAATCTATCAACATTGATAGAACTACTTTTAGAGCAAAGCCTAGGTAGTTTGTAGAGTAGGAAAACGGTAGCACCATAAAATACAGCTTAGGGGTTTTGCAAGCCTCTGGTATCATCTATTCAGACACCCTTCTTTTGTCCTGTTTGAAAGGAGTTTGAGGTTTACATTCTGCAACCACTGTTATGAGTACTTGCAAGCCTGCATGCTTAGAAAACAGCTTAGTGACAGGTGTTTATCTGAGTTCAAAGCTAATATAAAGTCCACAATATCTCCTTAATCTTCAGCAAACTATGGGGTTTTTTTTGAGTTTCTTAGTAGTGAAATGTTGTTTGACCGCCAATTGCATAGTATTCTTATTAAAGATAAGTCACGGTCCTGGTTTAACCAGGATAAGGTTAAGTTTCCCCAGCAGTGGGGAGGGAGCTCTAGCCTCTAGCCGTGTCATTCAGATACCATGCGGACCTCACATCCTGGCGCATTACATTTCCTGGCGCAGGAGCGCGGTGCGCGTGGTTTTGTACATCTACTCCTCTCACTGCTGTATAGGTAGATATTTTGCTCTGTTCATTGCTATCACTATTACTGTTGTTGTTATTGTTTGTTGTGTTGCTATTGCACTGTTGTATTAAACCTTTCCTTATTTCAGTCTTGGGGCTTTGTATTTCACTCCCTTTGTGAGGGAGGGGCAGCGGCTGCGTGGTCTCAGACCCTGGCAGGGGCTAAACCATTACAGTCACTATTTTTCTTCCTTAGCTGACGGTCCCTTCCAGGAGTTCTGACTTCTCTCCAGAGGACCTGACCAAATGCATACAGAAAGAAAAACTTGTGTCTAACAGCTTAAATCTCAAGGTCATTCTGCCCCATGTGGCATGGAGCTTTATTTCTTGAAGCTCATAGCCAAGTGGGCAAGTAGGGCAAGTTCCTTCATTCCTTAGCTGTTGTATTTTTCTACCTCTTGGGTAGCCATCACTGTCCTTGCTGCTTCTTTGGCTGAATGCAGGCAAGCTTTACTCTGTTTTCCTGTCTCTGGTGCAGCTTACCTCTCAGACTATCTGCACCTGGGAATATCATAGGTGTATACTTTTGTGTGTAGAAAAGCAGGAAAATGACTCAAGATCTAGAAACTGTTCTTTCAAAAATTGGGTGTATGTAGCGTGAGGGTTGAATGAACAGAATAAAAAAAGAATTGGTTTCAAACACAACTCGCAAGTATTGGTCTTTGGCTGCACAGCCATATACTGGTAGCAGATTTACCATTTCAAGAAAAAAAACCTGTTTTTACAAAACTCTGGTGTTAAACTGTTCAGCACAGAACTGGCAAAAATCAGTCGCTTGACCCAGCTGTGTCAGAATCTACCATACAGCAGGTAGCTGAAGTCAGATTCCTCTTATTTTTGTATGACTTGGAAGACACTGCTTTCCCTGTATCTTGATTTCTGTAGTTTGACTTGTACTCATTGTCATCAACTTTGCAAATACTATTTAAACAAAGGGCATGGTTAGTTAAACAGCAAAATAGTAACAGTAGTGTCTCTCCTTTCCTTTCTTCCTCTGAAAGAACTAATGTTGCTCATGAGATTTAGACTCAAGTATTGAATCTACTCTAGCAAGTTTTAAGAAATCAGTATTTACATATTTGCCTTTCCTGAAGGACCTGTTAAATTTTGCATCTAACTTGTGAAAGGCTCTTGGGAATCAAGTATTCTGTCATGTGCAGGAACGTGACTGTTCTTGTAATATTATCTGGTGTCTTGTTTCCAGTAGTCTACAAGACTTCGTCATTGCTGTAATTTAAAGTGGTGCTGCATAGTGTATGGGTAAATTACTTATGATGCTGCAAAATGACCATAATCACTTTTTACTACTCCAGTTCTGATAGAGAGGCTTCCTACAGAAGGGTTATAAGGACTTAAGTCCTGAACGCTCCTGCTGTGTGGATCTGACCAGCTAGTAGTTGATAATGTCTTCTATGAATAATCCTATGTTGACTTTCTTAAATGGCAAGAATTGAGTCAAAATAGAAAATAATCTATAGATTCCCAGGTAGTCTACAAAACTAACTACTACTTTGTGTTCACACTGTATCTTGACAAAATTGCAAGAGATATCAGACATTTTTAAAGGAAAAAAAGACACTTTTAACTTAATTGGAAAATACCCATTGTCAGTGTGTGTCACTGGATTATAGAAGAGGTCCCTGTGACATCAGAAGCTGAGGTGGAGAGGTTTGTACAGAGTCACATAGCAGATTCCTGCCATGACCAGATGTCAGGAATATCTTTAGTATTTGGTGGGTCTTTTTTTGGTTGACTGTTTTTTTTACACTTAGACACTGAATCCATAGGCACTGAATCCATTTTTGCTAAAGGGTCTGTAGCTTTCTACCTGATACTTTGGTGGTAATTTTCATGAGCTCGTCTGGAGACATTTCCCTACTGCATATTTCTAATAAAATAAAAAAAACGAGGGGGCATGTAGAAGAAAGAGGACTAAGTAAGCTTTTGTCCAGTGGGCTCAGCTCCAGTGGAAAATAAACTGAAACTGCATGGAAATTGGGAAATTCTGTCATTCCTGCCCTAAAACTGGACACTGGCAGCTTTTCTATTATGATTAAATTTGCACATCTTCACAAAAAGGTGAATTAGGAGAAAAGACTGAGGGTTATTCCCAGCTGCCTTTGTGAGAGATGAGAAGACAAGGACTTTTGAACACAGGTCTCCAGCTCTTGGGTGGCTCTTGCATTATGGCTTACCGGGCTGTATGTTGAATAGTGTGCTATCGACAGCTCTGAGTTTTGTAGGTCAGCCCTGTTCAGCCACCTTTGGAAGATACCTTGCACAAAGCCTCTGAGTAGAAGATTGAATGACCACAGCAGTGTTCAGGGGTACTGTTTGTTCAGGCACTGGGGTGTTCTGTCTCAATTGCCTTTTTTGTTTTGCTTCCACAGGAGTCTTAAGAGTCTGCTGTCTGTGTGGAAGTGAGATGGGAGGATTTGAAAAGAAATATCAAGGGATTAGGCAAAAGATACATTTAAAGAGTTAAGTTCCAGCTGCCCAGAGCTGGCTGATCCTGCGTTTCAGGGAGGGAAGGAAAGGAGATATATCTGACCACTTCTTGAGGCTCCTTTTTACCTTCACATTTTGTACAGTTAAAACCCCAGATAAAGCATTCTGTCCTGTTCCACAGGCATGGATGTCCTGTTCTAATGTTTCCTGTAATAAGGATAAACCACTTGTAACAGACTTCCATGGGAAGTACTGAACTCTTGAACATGCTGATTTTGCAGCATGCATCTAAAGGGTTGAAGAATCTAATTGATAATCTTAATAAAATGTATCTGACTGATACTTTTGGACATAAGTTTTTACCTGCTGCCTCAAAGGGCCTGAGGAGCTCGCTGTTACTTGGCATTTGGTTGTAAGACCTCTGTGTTGCAGGAATTGGTGAGCTGCTCAACAGCCAAAATGCAAGTTACATTCCTACTTCTGCCATTCATTCTTAGGCCTATAAAAGTGACATAGCAGAGTTTATCTTGAGCTCATGAATAATTGTGTGTCATTTGGTACCAAGCTCAACACATGTACAAAGGGCACAGCACTTGAAAAGCACTTGCAAACCTCTTAAGTGCTCCGGACTGTCTCTCTGTGTTTTTGACCTAGATCTGAAACTGGATTCTTCATTCCTTGTATTTTTCAGTGCTTTTCAGTGATAATAAAACATTCTTGGATCTTCTTTTTAATCTTACAGTAAGCTAACTGAAAACACTTTCTCCACCATGGCTTGCTGGAGTGTGTACCTAGCTTTTCGCCTTTATTTGAAAGTATTCCTTAAATTATATATGAGTTCATGTAGTCACCTTCTGCATCGTCTATGTTTCATTCCTTCAGTGTTTTCACAGAAGCCAGCACCAAAAAAATAACTACCATTGCAAGGTAACTTTTCCGGCTGCCCGTAAAAACATTTCAATGTCTCAGAACAAATGACGCTGTCCTATTTCAACTGTTTTTAAAGTGTCTGATTTCTAGTAATTTTTATTTTATTTTTCCTAAGGTTTCCTATGCGCGACCAAGTTCAGCTTCTATCAGAGATGCAAATTTATATGTTAGTGGACTTTCAAAAACAATGACCCAGAAAGAACTGGAACAGCTCTTTTCCCAATATGGACGCATTATTACTTCTCGTATTCTGGTTGACCAAGTCACTGGTAAGAAGGCAGTTTTGCACTTCCTCTCACTTTTAGACTGGCAGTTAAAGAAATATTTCGCCTTTCAGTACAATAGTCTTGTCTCTAGAATGTGTGAAAGGTTAGAATGTATGAAAGGTGTATGTAGGCCAGAAAATGCAATTTTCTGCTGGAATTATTCATAAATATGCATGGACAAAAAATAGATTGTGGAGTGTACTGAGCCAGCTTGAGTCATTTGCACCCTGAAGGTGCAGGTTTGAAGCCTGTTTCATGGCTTGTAATAAATTTACAGCTGCTATAATCTTCCTTTCCAAGCTGCTACGTAAAAATAGTCCCCATGCAGTTTATGAAATGCTTTTCAACATTTTTTATAAAAAAATAAAATTTTATGCAAAAATGCCCAACTGGTTCTCTGAGGCTAGGATTACAAAAGACTCAGACTGATAATTGCTGTTAAGACTGTTTTCAAGGTTGCCTCATTAACTTTGGGCCCACTGAAGAACATGAACTTTGAGTTCCTTGGGAGCAGATAAGGTCTGTGCTTAGCAGCTCCTTAAAGAACTAAGCTCTAGCAGGCTAGTTGCCTTGTCACAGTATGTGTCTTAACCAGTGAGTGGGTGTCAGTGACACTCTGGTTACTCTTCAGACTTGGACAGTAATGCAAGGGGTTTTGCTGGCTCAGATGGCTGTTCTTGAAGAACTTTATAATTTGCTGCCTTAACCTGCTTCCACCAGGCCTCTTCCAAAAATAAGCAATCAAATGAAATGCCAAGTACATGACAGAAGTATTGAGTGTGCAAAGCAAAATACAAAGGAGCAGGGCTCTCCAAATTCTCATCTTTCCAAAAAACTAGGAGTGTGAGGCAGAAGAATTCATTTATTCACATAATTATTCCCTGAATAATAAGCTAGCTTGGATATTTTTTTGTAGTTGTACCTTCTCAGTTACATGTCATTGTGGGTGACAAATAGCTTTTGGCTGTAGGAGGTCAAAGTTTTCAAACGGTCTTTCTTTGAAAGCATTGTGCATGCCAGCGTTTGATACTTAGCTGACTTGTAGAGGACCTCATATGTACTCCTTTGCAATTCCACTATGTTAACAGAAATCTCAGTATTGACACATAATACTTAGGGAGTGTTTTAATAGTGTGAGTTGGTGAGACTGCAGAGAGGCAGAGAAAGGAAAGCTAAAGGCCCAATAGTGACTTGCAGAAGCAGCAGATTTGCAGGTCAGATTTCTGGTCTTTGTGTAATAAATAGCTGTTTACAGTATGTTCCTGTATATTCATGCATAGAAATGGGATTTGACAAATGGGCCAAATAAGTAAATGTGATTAAACTTAAGAATGTGTACTGTAATTCTAAGTACTCATAAATTCTGGTATGTCCACAGTAGCTTTCTGGCACAGTCTGTTGTTCAGGTTTAAGTTTTTCCCTCCTTCCTAGTAATTTGGAAGAGGTAGGCTCAAAGTGATATGAGTAATAAGGTTGTGACACAAATTGACATGAAAAAAACAAAGTGGAAGCTGTGACATTTGCCTCTTTAAAGCTTTCTTATGCCTGCTCATTGTCACTTTGGTTCAAATCATCATTGTTTATGAACAGAATACATTTCTTGTTGTTAATGATTATTGTTAATTGGCTCAAGTATTGACACCTCAATGTGTTTATATTTAAGCCACAGTATAAATTTTTGAGGTGCGAAGTTCCTAAAACCTTTCGTAAACACTTGGTGATCCCCTTGCATGTTGTCTTTGACTTTTCTATACCAAGGAAGAATCTATGGCCCAAGAAAAGTTTTCTTCAAAAATAACACCTACAAAAGTATAGTGATATGCTGAAACTGAATCTTTACTTAAAGGTAACAGTTAAAAAAGACTGTTAAAAAAGGGCTGTAATTTCCATTACTGCAATTTAGAACTCCATTCTTCGTCCTCTCAGCATATTTGCTCCAAAGGGAACTTCAAAGCGTGCTGCAGGAAAGCATAAGCCATTTCTTGCTGCTAGGGAGCAGGTGACTAAGCTATTCACAGAATTTCTGTGCCTTTAGATACTGCAGAGTAGCATGAACTAAACAGAGGTTACAGCACAGCTGGCTCTGGGTTCACCTCCATCCCCCTCCCCAAATTGCTTTGTTTCAGAATTACTCTTTGGTGCACTAGGTTTAAGTTGTCTCCACTGTGTTTTTCATCAACCTTCCAAGCTTTCTATACAGTGTATCTTATGTCAGTTAAATTTAAAAATAAAAATAAAAAATTCCAGTGGAAAAGTCACACTTCTTTGAGCAACAGCTCAGTGCTAATAAGCTCAAAACTATCATGAGTTTACAGCAATTGGCCATTAACATAGCAATTGGCTGTGAAAATCAAATGTTAAGATCTAATATTCCAAAGTCTCTGAATTAATTATTATATGCTTCCTTCACCGTCTGCAGGGGTATCAAGGGGTGTGGGGTTTATCCGATTTGACAAGCGAATTGAAGCAGAAGAAGCTATCAAGGGCTTGAACGGCCAGAAACCTACAGGTGCCACAGAGCCCATCACTGTAAAGTTTGCTAACAATCCAAGCCAAAAAACCAGTCAGGCCATTCTTTCCCAGCTGTACCATTCTCCAAACAGAAGGTATCCAGCACCTTTAGCTCAGCAGGCTCAACGTTTTAGGTAAGTCTGTACAGTACATACTTGTATGCAACTGTGCTGGAATGGGTCTGTTTGTTTCCCTTCCCTGCTTGTGTGATTTCTGTGTTTGAAGGAGACACATGCAAATGTTGAACTTCAGCTATGCTCATGCGATACAGTTAGAAGCAAAAAATGCATTTCATCCTATTGATAGCATTTCAGTATCTAATAAACCTACTTAGAGTTAAACTGAGATGACGTCTTTTTCTTCTACAGTCACTAAAAAAAAAAATCCATTTTTAAAGGTTACTTTTAATTTCTTAGATTCTTGTTGATTAGTGTGCAAGTTGATTCATTTAACATTGACCTAGGCAGTTCAATTTTCTTAGCCATATGGCATGCCATAGCCAGCCTCCTTTTCCCCACCCCCTATCTTTCCTCCCTGTTCTGGCTTTCAGTTTTTTCCTAGTTAGTTCTCTGAATCCTGCATGCCATGCTTTGTCTTCTCTTATTACAAACTTTTGTAATGAATATTATCAGATATTTTCTGCATGTGTTTTTGCGGCTGTATGTTCCCATCATGTTGAAAGTACAGCCATACTACAGCCCTGTGATATTTAGTGTATTGAAAACGACAGATGGTGAGAAAAAAGTGAAACAAATATTGCATTATCTACATTCATGAGTACCTCGGATTTTTTGCAGTGATTTTGATCGTTTCTTCCCACCCTCTGCCCCTGGGCTATGTGACTGGAATGTGTTAAACAGTAATACACTTAAACAGTTTCTATTTTACTTTTCACGAAATAAACTCATCTAACAGTTTGCTTCAAAGAGCGTATACCAAACTTAAAAAAACTGCATTGGCTACCCTCCCCTTCAGGCCGAATATTCAGAGTTCATGGACTGCAATTCTGAACAAAAGTTCATGACTGAACTTCTGAATTCTTCTTTTCTTCAACTTTTCAGCCATACATGCTGGAAGTGTTTCACAGGTGTAAGTGTCAGCACTAGAGTAGGCTTTCTGCCCTAAGGGAATAGGTAACCAATTCTTTTCATTATTTGGTGGAGTTTCTTACCATTTCTTAAGGAATAAAAGCGTTAACTTAAACAGTGTGTAGGCTCACCACTGTTCCATAGCCAGAGCATAGGGGCAGAAGTTACACTTGGGGGATGGACCCAAGTATATTATGAAACAAGATCATGAGGGAGCTGTTGTACAGCCTGTGTGTTACAGCATTCAACATACTCTGGCAAGTCTGGACTGCTGACTCCTTGAGTTTTTCAGAGTGCACTTTTCCCAGATACTCAGCTATGTTTGATATTGGTTATACTGGCTGGGGTAGCATCTGTATTTAACTGATAGTCCAGATAGATCTATTAGGATTTGTAAAAATTCTCCCAACTTTGAGTTTTTTCTTTGGATAGGACCTAGAAAGTTCTTTGCAGTTAAGTAATTTCAATAGCATACCCCTGTCCTGCAACATTAGGCTTTGAACCTTAAAAATGTTATTTGATTGTGTATTTTTACGAATGCCTGTTTAAATTTTACTGGAAATGTTTTTCTGAGATACTGAGTGTAAAGTAATGTCTGAGAGCACCATAAGAGATATTATGATTTGCTCCACTTAAAAGTATAATGGTAACAAAGTACTAAGTAGGTACCAAGTCTGCAGTGAACAGGAGGAAGAGTAAAATCCTGCTCACTTCTCTTGATGTGGATGGAAGAACAAAGTTGAACTGACTGGTCAAAAGGTAAACTGGGGCAGCAGACAAAATTAGATTTTTTTTTTAATTAATTTTTTTGAGAAGGCCTTCAGTCTTCTCTTTCCTCACTAAGAGACAGCCTTGCCGAGTTTTAAATTTTTATAACTGTTACCATCTTTTTTGGTTTTTTAGGTCTTTGCTGTTGTTGAAGCATTCCAGCTCTGCTGACTGTAGTTCTGATTGCACTGATGCTTCAGAACTTTCATGTCTTACATGCAAGAAATCTTAACTGTTGACATTTCTGTCCTAGTTTGAGCTCAGAGGGCAACTGAACACCATGCAGCTGCTTGCTCATTCCTTCCCCCTCAGGAATGGGGAGGGAAAATAAAACAAAAGGCTTGGGAGTTGAGATAAGGACCGGGAGGGATGACTTACCAGTTATGGTTGTCAGCGAAAGACAGACTCATTAGGGGGAAGAAAAAGAACATCAATTTAAACACCACCACCACTTAATCTTCCAATCAGAGTAGGAGAGTGAGAAATACAACCCCATCTTAAAAACACCTTCCCCCCCAACCCCTCGCTTCTTCCTGGGCTCAGCTTTGCTCTCAATTTCTGTCCCTCCTACCCCTCACTGGGGGAGGGAATGGGAGTTGTGGTCAGTTCATCACCCATTGTCTCTGCTGGTCCTTCCTCCTCAGGGGGAGGACTCCTCACACACTTCCCTTGCTCCAGCGTGGGGTCCCTCTCATGGGAGACAGCCCTCTGTGAACTTGTCTGACATGAGTCCTTCCCACAGGCCTCAGCTCTTCACAGACTGCTCCAGCGTGGGTCCCTCCCATGTGTCATGCTCCTCCCAGCAACAGACTACCCCAGTGCAGCCTTCCCTCAGGGTCCTGGCCTTCTCCAGGCACAGCCCCCTGCTCCGGCGTGGGGTCCTCCGTGGACTGCAGGTCGGTGTCTGCTCCACCGGTGACCTCCATGGGTGCAGGGGCACAGCCTGACCTCTCACCATGGGATACAGGGGAATCTCTGCTCTGGTGCACCTCTCTCCTCCTCCTCCTCCTTTCCTCCACTGACCATGGTGTTTGCATAGGTATCTCCCTCATAACTCTTCTTCCTCCCAGGTTCCCCTTAAATACATTATCACAGATGCACAGCCACCATCACTAATTGGCTTGACCTTGGCCCGAGGCGGGTTGAACTTGGAGCTGGGGAGCTTGGAGAAGGTTCTCACAGGGCCCACTGATGTAGCCCCTTCCCTGCTACGAAAACTGTGCCACACACAAACCCAACACCATTTCAGGCAGGATTACCTGATGCAGGTGCCCTGTTTCTATTAACAGTTGACAGAGGCCTGAAAACAGTCAGTGTAGACTTTAGTAGTAAAGAAGCGATAGAATCAATACAATGCTTTTTTTTCTTATTAAGAAAAATCTTGGGCTGGACTTTCAAAAGCAGCTATATGTAATTATTACTCAGTTTCTGTAAGATGTCTAACTTAAAGCATCTTTAAAAATTGTCTAGTGAATGCCCCTGAGAATTTTTCCAGAATTTTTAAGTTGTTCAGGTAACGAAAACTGCTACGGTGTATGAAAACCTAAGTGAGCTGCTCTACAGCAAGGATGTGTAAGTGGTGGTGTCTCTAGAACTGTTCACCTTCCTCTCCATCCCCAAATGTTAATGACAAATGTTAATCCACACTAAGTCTACTGATAGTAGTCAGGCATTTTTTAATTTCCTATTTTCTGCTTTTTTAGGGATTCGGTGTCTTGCTTTCTTGTCAGTGCATCCTGCAAACCCGGCTTACTGCAGAGTCATAATGCTCTGTCCTTTAAGACCTTTACTTAGCTGCAGACAAGACCAAATAATTTTTCAAGTTTTTTGTGCACAAGTGTCGTTACACTACTGCAGCACTTAAGTCTCGATTCTGCATACCAGTAATGGTTCTTAAATCCTGTAGCTCATTACTGGAGAGAGGTACAGATCTGTAAGTTAGCTGTAAGCTAAAAAACTAAATCAAGTGTACCTTTTTTACTTAAGTTCATATCTTGTGGAGTCCTGAAGAGAGCCTTTAACAAGACTTTCTTTTCATATGTCTGGGCTTTGCAAGGAAGAAACCAGAGCTTATTTAGGGTAGAAATTTTCTTAGAGAAGCACTTTAAGGGACTTCAGGAATAAGATTAATGGGATTGGTAGGCACTGCTGTTCTGGGTATTGACTAGATAATTCCAAAGAGCTTAGAATTTTGGTGGCATACAACAGTTTAGCAGGTTGCGGGAAGGTGATGGAAGAAATACATGGAGCAAGCTTACAGTCTAACATATGTATGTATTCTAAAAACATTTGATTCTGGAAAAGAGTAGGAAAATGAAAAATGTTTGCAGTTCATGTTTGAACATTTGCAGCTGCCTCCAAACCCTGCATCTGTGCATATTTTGGTCAGCAGATTGTCAGAAGACTCTGTAGTGTCTTAGTTCAAAACAAGTTAGTAATTTGGAAAATTTCACCGAGATAACTGACTGTAACTTCATGCTAACAGTCTTTGACTTAGGCTAAAGTTGTAGTGGTGCACTTCCTGAACTGAACTATTTATGGTTGTGAATACTACACAAGAACATCTATTTTATGTTCACTAACTGTATCAGGTGTAATGTGTCACAGGTCTGTCAGTGGTGGTAATTTAACTTTGCATGAGGTTCTGTACAGTGCAAGGGATGTGGCCATAATATACCAAATTTTCTTAAGATTAAAGTGTGGAAAAGTCTGAAGACTGAACATTTTGCTAAATGTTTTTCAGGTTGGACAATCTGCTCAACATGGCTTATGGAGTAAAGAGGTAATAAAGCACTTAGGTTCATAGTAACCAAATTACTAGGTATTTTTTGTTCTCTTTCAATAGGACTTACGTTGGATTTTTGCATGTTGGGACTTTGGCTGAAATTGTTCGTTTTGGTGAATTGTGCATGAAAGACAAACATTTTCTGGCAGTTCCATGGAATTCCTGTTTCAAATGACTTCTAATCCTCACTGGTTTTACAGCATGCTTTTCTTTTGGTTTTCTGTGTTACTTCCTTTCAGACCTAGCACTGTTGTTTCTACTTGTGTATAGTATTGTACATAGTATTTGTGCGGTTGGGGAAAAAAAACATTTGCAATGTTACCTTATTAGTCTGGCCAATGTGTTCATGCTGTGAAAAGCCTTGTATCATTTTGTCTTTTATTCTGAAATGTCTTTGATGGGTTTTTCTGTGAACAGCTTTATGATTCTGTTTTGTTTTCCCCTATTCTTCAGTAGGTTTCCTCCAATGACCATTGATGGAATGACCAGTTTGGCCGGAATTAATATCCCTGGACATCCAGGAACTGGATGGTGCATTTTTGTGTACAACTTAGCCCCTGATGCTGATGAGAGTATCCTCTGGCAAATGTTTGGACCCTTCGGAGCAGTAACCAATGTGAAGGTCATCCGTGACTTTAACACCAACAAGTGCAAAGGTTTTGGATTTGTGACTATGACAAACTACGATGAGGCAGCTATGGCAATAGCCAGCCTGAATGGATACCGCCTTGGGGACAGAGTATTGCAGGTCTCCTTCAAAACAAACAAAACGCACAAAGCCTAACAAGTTATTCTCAGTGCATTAATACATGAAAACTATACAACAAAGGCAATTTACAAGAGGCTTTATGCATTAGTAAATGCCTTTGTTGTATGCCAGTGTGGAAATGGGGATAAAATGACTACTTAGCATCCTAAGAATATGTGAGATTTTTTTATTGCTAATATTTGAATTAAAACTTCTTACATATCTTTTGTGTTTGAATATTGACAAGAGGTACAGGGTTTTTACCTGTCACAATGCATATTCTATTGCCTTCTTTGAAGAAGGTAGACCTTTTAAAATGTTTCAGCTAAGGGAAGAAGTTTTTTCTTTACATGACTGCCTTTAACACATGAGTAAATATTGAGGCTTTGTGTTACACTGTTTAAGTTGGTTTTTGGTTATTTCTTGATTTGCCTTGTGTTTAATTTACATGTTAATGCATTGTTGTTTTGTGTTCAAGAAAAGTATTTGAAGTTTACATTTTATTTATGAAGTTGTAAGCAGTATTTATTTTATAATTATCATTTGGGTTGGGGAATGGGAACACATTATAAAAGCTTATTGTAAGAATACTGGAGAACTTTTCGTAAAGCAGTACCTTGCCAAAGAGATAAGAGCCTCTTTGATGTGGGTTTAAAAAAGCATCTATTTTTATAAAAAAAAAAAATTTGGAGAAACTTTTTACTGGTCCTGGAACAAATATTTTGACTTGAATACTTTGAGAAATCTCTTCATATGACACCTAGTGAGCTTTTAAAACTTACCAGGAAATTTGCAATTGCTGGGGAAAATTTAGAAAGATTTATGATGTAGAAATACTTTTGAGACCTTTGTATTAAGAAGTAGAGTCAATGGGATGCACTGTTGGTTTCATTTTTGTAATCATCAGTGGAGTCTTTGATCATCCTGGTTATTAAGTGATAGGTGGCTCACATTAATTTGTGATTTTGAAACAAATGAAAATTTAAAAAAAGAATATAAGAGCAAGCAGGAAACTTAAAATACTGAGATGGGGGAAAAAAAATCTGTTCTTCCTAAAGAATTCCCTTCAGATAGAGCTCATGGTGTTTAGTGATGTACTTGCTATTGTTTGAAGAATTGTTTTGTCTTTAAGAAAAGACATTGAGCATGGTTTGCGCAGTAGCAAATCAGCAGAAGTGGCCCGAGTTGGGTGTTCTTGGAGGTATTTTGAAAGCTATGTTCAAGGCTAACACCTGAGCTTCGTGTAATGTAAATAAGACCTTGAGTTACGAACCTTTCAGCTAATTCTGGTTTGAGTTTATTTTATGTTACATGCCAAGTGATGTTCAATTTTGAATGTTTTTGTATGAGTTTTTTCTTTGTAAATGGCATTAACATTGTTACTCGAGGTCTGCTTATTCATTTTTGTTGTCCTGAGGACTTGAATTTACAGTGCATCAGATCTGTTGCTATTTTTGTCTGTAGATAGTCTAGCTTCAGCTGTTTATGGTGATGCTACATTTTTGTTTATAAATATGTTTGTGGTAAAAAAACGAGTATAATCATAGGTTTTGAACAAATTTCCTTACATTTTTCATACAAAAACCATAAATACCTGTATGCTATTGAAATTTAACTTTGTATGATGCTTAAATCACTATTTGGGGAAATAGAAAAAGTCTTTACCATGTATTGAAAAAAATTTAAGAAAAAAAAATACAGAATATTTTCTGATTAGCATCTAGCTTATAATTAAATTTTTAAAAAAAGCTGAGGGTTTGATGCCTTCACCAGGATGCACTGACAACTATGTAGTTACGTCCTGCTTTTTGTATAAACTGAGATGCTCATATGCTTCCCCTTAGAAAAAGCAATGTTCTATGCATAACATAGTTGTACACTATCTTTGCAATTGCTTTTGGTTCATATTCTTTTAAATTGTAGTTATAAATTTTTCAGTATAGTACAGTACATATACTGTGAAGCGCGTGCTAAAGTGAATAAGCGAGTTTTCATGCTGACCCACTCAATGCTAATCAAAAATCAATTGGCTTCCTGAGCACTTCCTCATTCTTAGGTGCATTTAGATTGTTAAAGCTAATCCTCTGCATTAAAAATTGTATATACTATAGAAATCACAAACTTTCCAATGTGGGAAAAACAGTAGCTACATGCTTCTTTCCTATACTACTGTAGCAATTAACGGCATTGATGAGAAGGCATGTAAATTGGGCTTCACTTTACAGTGTTTATCAGAGCACTTAGTAAAATATAAGGCTGGTATTTATTTGAAGTTGTATAGTATGAATTAATTCGCATCTGTTGGAATAGAAAATATATTCTGTTGAGTATTTAAGAGGTTGTACATGTTTTCTTTTGTGTTTGGATCCTTTGTACTTTTTCATGTTCAGTACATCAATAAACAAAGTTGAAGGGAAAACAGTGTCACGAGCAGGTCTCTTACCATACTGTCCTCTGCTTTAATAGGTAAGCAGTCTGAGCTGAGAGGTTTCTGCAAAGTCTCTGCAAACCTAACTTAGGTTCCTAGTTACCAACAATGAGGTATGACAGTGGAGCTGAGTACCAGTTCTGTTACGTTAGAATTATGTCAAATGTTTCATTTTGGTTTTATACAAACCACTCAATACTTAGGCTGATAGAATAAATGAGGGTGATTAAACACATTCAGAAAAAATAAATTTGCTATCTGTCTGGCAGACTGCTATTCAGTGTAGCTAAGTTAATGCCCTAGTGTGTTAGGATAAATAGAGAGGAGAGGGAAGGATTTACTCTTTATTGCAATGTCCATTTGCTGTTTAATTACTGCATTAATTTCTGGGCTCCATTAATTGAGTGGTTATTCAGTTAACCTTAGGTTTGCCATTTTCCCTTCCCAGCTCTTGAAGAAATTCTTTAAAAAGCAGTTAACTGCCTCTTGCCCTTTTAAAGTACCTATATGCCTAAATTTATTTGCTTTGTTCAACTGAATGAAGTGAATTTCTACCTGTGAGAATACAATTCTAAAAGTTCATTATGCAGTGTAGCTTTTTAAAACTGTTTTCTTTCATCTTCTCTTACATCTTTACTGTAAGATTTTTTTGATACAAAACTGTGTAGCCTGTGTGGTGGTGTGGAGCATTTCCCATCACTACAGTGTGATGGAGTCAGGTTTACTTGGATGATGGATGGTGTCATAAGTCTGTGAACAACACATATAGATAATAGTCCCTCAAGATATGTCAGTCATAGCAAGTGATAACAAACTGACTCTTTATATTTACTTACAGTGTGTACTGATGACTTTTATGTGGTTATGTTCTTTGGTGGCTGAAGTAATGAAAAGATGCAAGACACAATGCTTGGCAGCAAATGAGGAGCTATATTTAGAGTTCATATTCCAGCAAGGGCATCTGTGTGTTCAGTTTGCAGCCTTCATGGAAGGATAGTTCTAATTCTCAACTGACATCAGTTTGAGTATAGTGTAACTAGCCACAGTTGAATTATTTTATTATAAGGAAATGAGGACAAAAACTTTTAAAATCAAAACTTATATTTTGAGGGTTAGCTGTAGATAAGCAGGTAGTCAAGGAGCAACACTAAAAGTTACCAGTAATAAGTGCAGTTGCCCAAAGGAAAGGTCAGTGTGGAAAAACACAAATTTGATAATACATAGCTGAGCACTGGGGCTCATGAGTAAGGGAATGTGATACAAATTTATACAGAGTTAGTACTTTTCTTACTATATTAAAGTTTTATGATAAACCTATGGAAGAAAATGTGGAACTGCTTCATGTGATATGGTGGAGGAGGACTAGTTCCTTTTGTACCTAGTTCCAGGAATGTCTATAAACACCTGTATGGGACTAAGTGTTAGATGAGAGGGAAGCATGACCCTGGCAGAGGGTGAGCTGTAATGTTAGCTGGGGCACCTGTGGAAGGGCTTTGTTACTGCAGAAGCATGCTTGAGGCTTGTGTGGCCTCTCCTGCAAAAGATGTATGCAATGAAATCAGCTGTAACAGGTGAACTTCCCACCTGTGTCTAGAAAAGCCTTCCTCTAGCAAAAGAGTGTTTGAGCGTAGATGAAAAAGGTGTGGTTTTCAAGCAGATGGCTGTCTGTTGGGGTTGTAGATGGTGTGTATTTGTTGCATAACACCCAGGGGTCATCAAGTACTAGTAAGTCAGGGATACTTTTAGCTGTACTGCTGAGCAGTCCTGACTGATGTTTAAAAATCTATTTCCCTTTGTGTTGTCACTTCAAACACACTGCATGAAGGTGACTAGATGTATAGGAATGGTGACTTAAGTTAGGTCTTGAAAAGCAGCAAGTAGTTAGGACTTACTATCAAAAAATTTACAGCTTGATTCAGAGAGTATCTCAGGTTTTTTTACTATAACACTTTGAGAAATGAACACAACTTGAGATATGCTCCATAGGTAAAATAATAGCCTGGGATTGTACTATTTCAACCCTGTCCACACTGTTGATCCAACTGTGCTTGTGCCTCCTTTAACATTAGGCTTTGTCTGCCCAGCTGTGACATTCAGACTTCAACATTTCAATGTGTGCCTCTCAAAACCAAGAACATAACACCTATATTTACACTTAAATTTTCCTCATTATACTTCACTGTGGAGGCATCCATCTACAAAACTACTGCTGTGATGACTAATGCTTTGGTCCAGCAGATGTGGTAGCACATTGGAGGTCATCTGGGCCTTTTAAAGCAAAGCTGGGGGAGAGGTTGGGTCTTCTGATGAGAGGAGGTGGAACAGGTACATTGTGATAATGCAGGAAGTCTGCTGTTGGGGTGAAGAGCAATTTTAATCTGAAAAGCTTGACTTGTTGCCCGGAGTTTTACTAACTATGACAAAAGTCAAGGAACCAATGTAAACTTTCAGGTACTGTCAAAACAACATGAGTGACTTCAGTGGGTTAAAAGGTTGCTTAACTTTATGCTATTAAGTCTGATGCATTACTGTCTTATATTGTAATTACTCTTATTTTCTGTTTTTCCCCAACATTCTGCTTGGAGACATAAATGTGGGAACAAGGCAAACACTAATTTTTTTATACTTGTAAAGCCACTCTGAAAAAACAAGCATAACTGCAGGAAGTTAATAAAACATCTGATTTCTTATTTTATGTACTATATCCTGTGACTCCTATACATAAGTGAGTTTAAGTTAACATGACCCTGTAATACTGTAAGGAAAGTTGCTGCAAGTGCTGGCAGAGTATTGATTATAAACACTGCATACTTTACAAAAACATTAGAAGAGCTGAATTTTAATTTGAAGCAACAGTTATTACAACTGTTATTAAATTCACATGCATTAGGACCCTTCCTTAGTACAGCACATGTATTTCTGTTGCTTTGAGTGCAAGGATGTTCTTAGTTTCGAGTTTTTACTTGAATGTTCTGCTGATAAAAGCTTCTGCAGGTCAGTCAGATGCTGATACAACAGGGCTGTTTGCCAACACTTATGAAAGACAATATTCTCTAATAAAAAATTAAATAGCCCCAAAAGTTAGACCACCACTTCGTGATATCTACCTGTCTCAAAAGTTTGGTATTAACTTTGAGAAATACAAGGTATTCTGTAGCAGCCTGTTCTGTCAGAAGGAAAGTGGAGATAGGTCAAAGTGAAACGCTTCTTTCCTACTCCTATCTGTGCTTTGTACCATCACAGAAGATAAACAAGCAAAAGTGTGGTGGCAGACTTTATTTTTTCTGTCCCTCGTTAACATTGGCACTATTCTGATAGATCTGAAACAGTTCAGTTGTACCCTTCACTTCAAGCTGCCTGTCTTCCCTGTTCAACAGTTCATGTTTTCTGAGAAGTTATGACTCCAGAGACTTTCTGGTTGAATTACTTCTTTCCTGAAGTGGTGTGTTGCATATTCATTGCAAACAGTAGCAGTATGCATTTTTATTACCACAAACTCAGATATGTTATAAATCTGAAGTTTGAAAGTAACTGTAAATGTAAACTGTAACTGTAAAGCCATAAATTATGCGCACTGATGGTGGGCTTTTTGTGTACAGGGAAAATATTTAGTAAAGTGAGTTTAGGCTTCCTTAGATTCCAGTTCATTGTGCTAACAGTCAGCAGCCACACATGGTGTGTTGTACCCCATCTCACCTTTCTGATCTATTATTAACCAACCCATTCATGCATCCGAGACGCATCATCATGCACCCAAGCCAAGCAAATAGATTTGTGGAAGTAACAGAGGAAGAGCTGAAGAACAAGAATGTAGGTTATATGTTTTACAGACTTCAGGGAAGACCAGAAAGGGCAAAGTTAATCTTCAAATTATCCATTAGGTTGCCTCTCCAGGACTTGAGAAACTGTTCTACAGCTGATTAACAACTTACTTTCAAATGAGAACTCATTCCTGGATGCTGCTGGTTGGTTTCCTGATTGAAAACAGGGTCTTCCAGATTCTAGATAGCTTAACAGTATTTATCATAACCCTGAAGCTGATGCCTTAGGAATTTGTATGTCCAGCCCTCAGAAAAACTGGGGAAAGAAGCAAATCCGAAAAAAGAATGTTAAAGTTGTAGAAAATTCAGGTTGTCTGAAGCTCATCAAACTTCTCTTGTTTCAATGACTACTGTCTTTGGTCCTCCAAGATAACTAGTTCTTGGTTCCTCTGGGAAAATGGGTATTTCATTTCCTGCTACCAAGCTAGCTTCTCCAGAAAAGCAGAACCAAAGCAAAAAAGGATGTGAAAAAAATAAAGGCAAAGGCAGCAGAAGCCTGAAAAAGGAGCTTTCAAATTGTGATGCCAAATTCCAACAGTTCTGTCAGTTGATAGTGGGCTGCTTTGAAATTTGTGAAAAGCATGGTGAGCAGAAAAAATAAAAGTAAACTAAAAAATTAGAAGTGAACTTCTTTGGCTGACTGTACTGTCACCTGTGAAGTGTTGTATATTTCTTGAGAACATCACCTGGTGTGGTAAATCTTTGAAGAGACTTTGAGAGCCCCTAGTTTAAGAATCTGTTCACAATAAAATTCTGTAGCTATTACTTAAAGGAAGTGAAGAGTTGCAAGGAAGTGATGACCCAATTTCCTTCCTTATGATGGAATTTGAAGTAATTACTAGATGTATCAAAATAACTTACTTTGTTCTCTGTTCCACATAGACGTTTTTCCTTAGCAGCAGCTCTAGATGAGGATTTCTATAAGACAGTGAAGGAATCAGTTCATACCAGGTACTTAGAGGCAAACTTAGTTTTCTTGGATAAAGTTGATACTTCTCCAGCTATGTAAAGTTCCTGAAGATGCTGCTGCTGCAAAGCCTTTTTTTTGCCTATTGTCTATGAGAATTAGCAGGTGCTTTCTTCCGTTGATGAAGATCAAATTTGTAAAATATTCCAGGTGGGAGTGTTTTTGTTTTACTTCAGGGTACTAAGGCTGAGATCGTCTTACAGCATTGTCTAGTTCTTAACCTTCTACTTTTATAAACTTTGAACTGTAAACAAGCCTTACAAGGTCTAACCCAGGGAATACATGGTAAATTATTTCAGGGACTCTTGTCAGGCATTATGTGATGATGTTTGCCGCTATTGGACAGCTTTTTCTCCTTAGATGATTCCTAAACAGAAAAGGTCCTTCAGTAGTATGGCAATATTGTGACAGATCTCACAAAATACACCTCCTCAAATTGTGATCTTTAGATTTTTCTGAATACCCTGTTCAGAAAACAACTCTGTAATCTGGCACTCTAGTCCATGTCAAGTATCCCTTCAGCAGAAGGGGCTTTGAAGAGTTGGGTAAACTTGCAAATTCAAAGCTATTTGGCAGAATCCAGCAGTAGTCATGGTAACAGGTACCAGCAGGTTTTTGGACTGGAAGCTCATTTTGGATTTTGTGTGGTTTTGGGCAAAACAGTCTTCTCCAAGTGTCCACATATTGGGAGAAATCAGTGTCAGGCTCTGGGAGAGACCCCGTTCCTATGATAATCTGGTTTCACTTAGCCACCAAGACACGTGGAAAATTAAGAGTTGAGAATTTGGGTTCAGAAAGTGGCTTTGAAGTTCTTCAGCGTTTCACCAGGAATGCATACGCTATGCAGTGGAAGTCAGCAAAGTGACAGTAACAAATGGGATGAAGTGAGCAGCTCTGCACGTGGTTATGGGAGCCTATTCAGCCAGAAGGGATGCTCTTCAGCTTCTTGAACAGCTCAGCCTGGCCAGTGGAGGAGAGGAGGTGGAGTCTGTTGGAGGCATCCGATGTGAATCTTCCATCAGACTTACTGACATGCTACTCTGTATCTAAATGAACCTAATTGCATACCAGACCTTTGGGAAGATAACTACATTTTTCTTCATGTTGGTACTGTCATCTTTCCACCCTGAGTAACTCCAGGCCACCTATGGAAGTATCATCTGGCATCTACCTAGTTTAGTTCTTGCTGTGTGTTGAGGCTTCTTTGCCTATAGATAAGTAGGCTTGTCATGTTCACAGTGAATGGCACTTCCCTTTGAAGGTCATGAAGTTCTTGTTTCTTGTTAGGTCCCCTTAAATGTCTTCAGATATTGGCAAACCTTACAGATTCTGAGCTGTTCTTTCTAAATCCAGACAGCTGCTCACCAGCTGAGCTCTAACATCCCTCTTAAGAATCTGATTTTCTTAGTAAATGAAGCAAAACTGGTTTGCGGGAGGGTTTTTCTTTCCATATCTCATGTATTGTCACTTCCAGCTTCAGCCCGATACGTTGTTCCTAATGCTTTGTGGAAAAAGAGTTGCTTCACATTCAGATTTCTTAATATTAGTATTGCCAGTATGATGTTTTCAGATTGGAGAAAAGGGGGAAGCGAAAGGATATGACAGTGTCCTTTCACTTTTAACACTGGTATGTTTTTCTCTCGTTTTGACTACTACCATGAGCTTGCAAGCTAAGCATTTTTCACTGAGGCTGTGCTTTTTCCTACTGTGTGGGCTGAAATGCAGCATTCAGGTCAAGTCTGTATTTTTAATTCCTTTCAGTCCTAAAATTACAGTAGCACCCTACTGCATGTATTACTGATGCATAAGAAGATCATAAATTCCCACTCATACAAATTAAATTATGAAAGAAATGGGGTGCTCTGGAACTACCCCCGCTTCAGTAGGTATGCAAAATAAAAATATATCTCCCCAAACACGAGGAAGCAATTCATAGGGGGAAAGTTTAAGAGGGAATGAGAATTGCCTTGATGTGTAGATACTAAGTTTTTTTTCTTTCTTTACTTTAGACTGTACATGCTTTTTCTATTGCTGCAAGATGTATGGATGCAGTTGTCAAGATGCGTCTGTTCAAGGTGCTGGTAGGGCAAAGATCCAAAGAAAGAAGTTCCAACCACCTTGTTGACTGAGGAGGGTAGAAAGACACTTTCTTAAGCAATTGGAAGCTCATCTGGATTCCACTGCCAGCAGAGGCCTTTACAGGTGGGAAGAGATTGCGTTGTTCACAACTTCAGTGTAATCTTTTTCTTTCTATGCATTTAAGCACGATCTTTTCACTACTCCGGAGTTGAAAGGAAGATCTGGGAAAGAGTGTAGGACCAACAACCTAAATGTTTTTAAATATCAAACAACACTGATGCTTCTGCATGTTTAGCTTACAGAGGCAGAGATCCCTCATCAGGTAGACAAATACACTACCGTGTACTTTTGCATGTGTGAACAGCACAGATATTCCCACGTAAGCATGGCATTTTTCCTGCTGCTGTTCTCCCATAATGTATTTCTGGCATGTGTGCTCTTGTAAATAACATAGTGAATTTTTAACAGGAGTAGGTTCCAAACATGCTAAATTGTTCACAGCTATAACAGCTCCCTAAAAGCACATGTCAGGAAATCATAAACTGCTATAAAGTGCTAAAGAGATACAAGAATAGCTACACAGAAAGAGTGAAACAGGGCTCTTGTTCTTTGCGTATGAGAGTTAAGATGTTGTCAGCTACCTCTGTGCCAGGTCTGGCAGGCTTCTTTAAGGAACTTGTCACCCGCACTTCCTCAGAGCTGAAGTGGAGGCAAGATAAAACCTGACTTCAGGTGTGTGGGAGCACAGGCATCTCTGGTTGATGGTCCAGAGTTTGCTTTGTCTTTTCAGAGCAAGGACTGCATGTACAGGGTCAAGCTGGTGCTGGAGGCACAGCATGTGCTGGTATGGCTTCCCTCTGACCACTGGGCTATTGCACCTGTGTTAGTTCACTATCCAGTGCACATCTTGGCAATAAGGTAGGGCCTAGCCTTAAATGACTCTGTCAGAAATCTGTTGAAGGTTTTCTGGGAAACTGACATTTAAATAGATGATAAATGTTAATACAATTTACAGAGATAGTATTTTTTTTTTTTTAAGTAGCCTTTGTCCTAGGAAATTTCAGAAATTCACTGTGAAAAGTAGAAAATTATGTGATAATGATGAGTTCAAAAGAGAAGAATGGCACTGAGACAGAATTGCTTTATTTCTTCCAGAACAGAAATAATTCTAGTAATGGTCATTTTTCACAGTGATCTTGTTAACCCTTTTTTCTGTAGCTATTCATACTCCTCTCTACATTTCAAATTGAGTTTGTAAATATATTGAGATTTTTGGAAGCTGCTAGGTGATTATTTTTCCTGAAAGTAGAGCACTTACTGTGTTTCAGTGAAGATGTTAGAAATTGTATCTGAAGGGTTAAGGTCAAATCTCTGGTTAATGAAACTATTAGCTTGTGTGGTGGTGTGTTCACTTGGTGTTTAAGATTTTTCTAAGAGGTTAATGAAGCATAAAGCCCATTGTGAAATCAAGAGGCTGATTATCATGAAAAAATGTATATAGAAAAATGCTTAAGGGTAAACTAGTCTTTAAAGGCCTGTACCTATGAGAATGCTTTCTCTTTCCCCAAAACCCTGGATCAAGTGGAATGGCATTTGTTTAGTACTAGGTAATTGAAATACTAATAATTCATTGCCCTTCTGTAAGAATGGTTATCAACTGTTCTGTTCAGTAGAGGTAAGAGGATTCCCCTTTCCCAGTCAAGGGAAAAAGTATTTTGACCCTGTTTTCTGCAGGAAAATAAACTGTAAAAACAAACGACCATTTAGTTTGAGGTCTGTTATGTAAATTCCACTGCTAATGATTTCTTCATTGCACATCATCACTGTGGAGAGGAAAACCAGACTTCACACTGTTTTCTGCTGTACCACTGGCAGGTGAATCTATATGCAGTTTTGTTGGAATTGCAAGATCAAAGGCAAAATGAGCCTTCCAGTTCTATGCTGTCAAAACAGTAGTTTTGTGCATAGCAAGAGATGTTATATGATGAGCTGGGTAATCAGCTGAGACAATCAATTGAGTTTGATGCTAAATTCTGTGGTCTGAGAACACTGCAGGAAATATTCTGTGTAAAACCAACAGGAGGGAGAAGAAAAGAAACAAAGAGGTTATGAAAATGAAATCTTTATCCAGGTATATGCTATTCCAAACAGATTTGTTCTTTCCAAGATTCAATGGAAAATGGACCTATTGCATGAAACAAGCAGATTGGTAAAAGCAACTAGAGTCCTACCCATTAGTGGAAACAATGCTTGAAAACAAATGGATTTTCTAGGGTTTTTGGAAAACTTTGTTCTTAGAAAGTGTGGTGGTTTAGCCCCTGCCGGGGTCTGAGACCACGCGGCCGCTGCCCCTCCCCCACAAAGGAAGTGAAATACAAAGCCCCAAGACTGAAATAAGGAAAGGTTTAATACAACAGTGCAACAGCAACACAACAAACAACAACAATAACAATAACAGTAATAGTGATAGCAATGAACAGAGCAAAATAGCTACCAAATCCAGCAGTGAGAAGCACGATGTACAAAACCACGAGTGCACCGCGCTCCCGCACCAGGAAAAATGTGACCTGCCAGGATGTGACGTCCCCATGGTATCTGAATAACCCGGCTAGAGCTCCCCCCCACTGCTGGGGAAACTTAACCCTATCCTGGTTAAACCAGGACAGAAAGCTATCTGTCTCCATTTCCTGATCAAGACCTCCAAGCTACAAAACATATCAGCCATGATAGTTCAGATAATGCCACAGCACAGCACTGACCCCACTGGCATCCCATGGATGTCGTCACAAACACAAAGGCTATGTGAGACTGGATTCCTACTGCCTTTTTTTTTGGGGGGGGGTGGTGGGGTGTCAGTCATGAAGCCCTTGCATATGTGCAGAACAGGAATGAGCCCCTGAAATGTTGAACCTTGTGTTAATTCCACTCCAGCAGAAGAGCTGATTTCCCCTGACCTTCCTGTGTATTAATTATTGGAGAATCATATTACAATTATTATTTTTAGTACTCTTGGCATACCATGACTGTGGCTAGGCCCATTGCATTTTATCACTGATTCAGCTGTAAGTGCTGCTGCTTTGAAAGGCTGCTTAGAAACAGTTCTTAAGTGAAGAGTATTTAGTTCAGTTTGAACTCAAGCAGTACTATAGAAAATGTTGGTCAAAAGGAAAATGCTTTTGAAAAATTTTCTTAGGTTGGTGGGAATAATCCCTACTTTAAAAGCTCTTAACATTAGAACTGATTCATTGAAGTGGCATAAAAAAAAAATCTAAAAATAATACCTTAAACTTGCTTCAGATACTTTGTCCAGTCTGTGAACAAGGGCCTGGCTACAGTGATTTCATATTTGCTTCACTGCTGGGCTACACCCCTGTATTCACTTAGCTGAAGACATACAATAATGTATGATTTTGTGCATAATTGTATCCTATTCTTCATGGCTTATGCTGCTAAAACTGCGGGGAGCATCTTTGCTGGTGCCTTCAGATTGCTGTATGTGATGCTAGATGCCTCTGTTTTGAAATGCCTAATCAGTGACTGCTAAAGAGCAGATCTGTGCTGAAGAATCAGTAAAGCAGCTGCATTCATCTGGGATGAGGCACACCATGATGTCATGGAAAATGTGCTCACAAGATCAATGAAGAGCAATTCCTAAGAAGTTAGTTATGAACAGACTTCTATAGGAAACAAGAGGATGCAAAGTTTAACCATGTTTAAGGGATGCTGTAAAATATTTCTCTGAACAGGTGGTGTTATACAAGAGTAAATAGTCTTAGATAAGCAATAGTCCCTGAAACAGGAAAAACATAAAGCTGTTTTCTATAATGAACTTTGACTGAAAATTAAGTGCTGAAGATTTCTCAAAATGTTTTCTAGACCATGCTACCCTTTTTGCTAATCTGTAAAAACAGGTAGAGGAACAGCAATTTACAAAAGGAGTTTCACCTTTGAGAAAACTTGAACTAAGATTCAGTGCAAACAGCAGCTGCCTAAAAATACATTAATATTTCACTGGCAGAGAGCCTTCTTCCTGTGGTGATTGTATATTCTTTTTGTTTCTGGGAGTAATTGGCTAGAGCAGTCACTTGCAGCTGTTAGATACTCTGAGCTCCAGCAGAGTTCATCAAGGCGTTGTGTGTGTTTAGGTTCTGTTTGGAAACCACTGAGTCTCCAGAGCAGTTTACATCAGGGAGTGCTTTTGGCAATTGGTGGGTCCACTGAAAGAAATGAGATAAACTTATGCTTTTAATTTTCAGTTGCGCAGCTGGGGTCTTACTGTGTAATCCCATTGGTAAAAAAAGAAAAAAAAAAAAAAAAAAAGATTGACCTGTATGAATTTCCTAGAAAAAACCCTAAATGCCTCCCAGGGCAGGTCAATGGTTGTATTGTCACATCTCCTTTTTCCCTTGTGTATATAGAAAATTTGTATATAAAAGTGTTTTCTGCAGTGATAGATGTGGCTATTTCTCACCTGGAATGAGGCAAATATGAGCATCTGTTGGTGGTTTTTTTTCCTTCCTTCAGGATTGAAAACAGAGCTAATAGAAACCCATAGTTTAGTTTTAGTCTCCTGACCTCTGGTATCAGTGTGCATACAGTTGATTCAGAAACAGGTGAATTTACTGTTCATGACCCTTGGCTTTGTGGCAGCTAACTGCAACAAGTCGCCATGTAGGAAACTGAGTTTCCCTTGCAGGTTATTCACACGAGCAACACACAAGTTCTATAGTTCTTGAAGTTCTATAGTTCCCTTCATATGGAAATAGTGTATTGTGTGAATCCTTAATAACTTCTTTAGCTATTTGGATTTGATGAAACTGCCAACTCCTTTCAAAAAGGTGAAAAACCCCAGAGTTGAGAAGTCTTCATGCTCTCAAGTATTTGAAAAGAACTGGTGGTGTTGCACCTTTGATTCTTTTAGTACTTTCATTTTTACCCCTGTCTGGGAAAGGAACATCATTAACTCACTAGCAAACCAGCAAAATTTAAACATTTGGTTAAAATGTGTCTGGTTTCATTTGGTTTTTTAAATAGGGCAGTTACAGTAGCTGTCCTATCCTGACATGTGGTCAAATACCTTAAAATTCTAAAATATTTGTCTTGATGGAGGCAATGTTTTAAATCTTACCAGTATGAAAGTTCTTTAAAGCATAGTACTTTAAATTTTGTGAGAGATGGGTATTCCCGGAAAAGCTCTCATTTGCATTTCTGTTGACGTAATACTTAAAATAATTTCAAAAGGAAAGACAGACAATGTTTGTGGAATGATACTAGAGAAAGTATTAACCTTTTGGGGTTTGAGACTGAAGAATACTGAGGAGAATGTACAGAGGAGTTCACAAAATTATCAACTTCCAGTGTCCTGGATTAAAATGTGTAATAATTTATATAGAAATGGGAAGCTAGTGAGTGATTCTCTTCTGGCTTTTTAAAAGTCTGTTGGTTACAAAACCATGGCTATGCTCAGTCATTGCATGCACAGTAATGTGTTGTAATTCATCTCTCCTTTCTGCCTTGAAATTGTGACAGTTGTAATAGCTAAATGTTTAAAAATTTAGAAGGTGTAGTTTTAATAAGCTCTGGAAATATTAATGTATACTTTAAAAAGGTCTGCAATCTCAGCAAGAAGTAGTTTGTCTTCATTAAAGAAACATTTGGAAGATGATGCATAAAGAGCAGAAGCTATCTGCTCACTCTGTAATTGTTTATACATATCTGCTTGCTGTACATAACAAAAATATCTACAGAGAGTACAGTGTAAATGGAAGTATGGATTATCCTTGAAAGCTGTATTACCATATGTGAGTATATTGTGTTATTCTGTAAAATACAAAGCAAACTTTATTGTGCTGTAAAATAGAGCATTTTATACATGTTCCAGTTTTTGGAAGGTGTGGCTTTCTCATCAAGATGAGGAAAGCAATGTCACTTGTTTGAGGTCTGTACAAGCATTTCACAACACGCAAGAAAAAGGTACTGCAGCTATTACTTCAAAATTTATTACATTTTAATTTTGGCGGCTATGACCTTTTCTTTCAATGTACATACTGACCAGACAAACTGATGATCAATACACTGAAAGGGATCATGATTCTAGAGCTTGCATTTCTCTTCTGATCACAGCAGTTTGCACTCCCATTCACTTAACCAGAGTGCGTGTAGGAACTAATGAGCACAGGAGAACAAACGCCAGAAAGTTCTTCCCTGATGAGCCACAGGTATGGCTTCTACTTCCCATTTCATATACAGTTAGTTACTCAGGACATCTCCTATACGGCTGCTTTCACTAGTAACTAGCAAGTAAGCATCTGAGTTGTTTAAGATTGCAGAAGAATCTGCTTTTGAGAACCAAAGTCCATGAAATTTTTTTGTCTTTTTGTTCAGTGAGCATACTTTGAACAAGACACTGGTCCAAACTAAAGGTTTGTTTTAGTAGTAGTTTTGGTGCTGGCAAGTGAATCACCACTGAAAGGTGTGTATCTCATATTCCACTAGGGCTTACCAGGAACTCTCCCTGAACTTCCAGCATGCCTGTTTCCCTATTTCATTTGTGCAAAATGCTGTATGGAATTTTGTTGTGGGATTAATATTTTTTCCTTATTTTACATCTCTGTTCTACACATCTCCTTCTTAAATATAACTCTTCAGTGCTTCTGCTTTTTATTTTTAATGTTAAATCTAATAAAGATCCATGAGGAGACATTGTTAATTTTATGGAGAATGAAAAAAGGGAGTTTCATTTATCTCAAATTTATTTTTTGAGGCTTCTGAGGCCAAAGTAATTTTATGTCCACCAGTACTGTGTGGTTAATTAAAGTTCCCTGCATCTGATATTTTTCCGAAGAATAAGCCGTATTCACACGGCACTAGTGCTAGTCTGGCTTCATATATTCTGTATTAGACATTTCTAGAATAGACAGTTGGTGGCTATGAAATATTTTTCTCTCTGCGTGAGAAATAAATAAAAAATATAACTCCTGTCAGTATCAGGATTGTACATGGTATGTTTGAAAATCTATCCAACAAAGCATGACTGAAGATTTTGAATTGCTAAGCAATCTTTATAATCTAGATGTAAATTAAATATAATCAGTAGTAGAGTGTTGTCCCCTTTAAAGCTAAATATTTTCTTTAACACTGGGATAAACATGCTCATTACAAACCCAAACTTGAATGTGACATGCTCACATCAATTTTACATTTTCAAGCTTTTCTAACTGTGATACAATCAAAGGTAAGCGTTGAGGCCTCCAAGATTCCTTGCATTTATGTAGTGCTGCATCATTAACTTTCCTGGTTTATAAAAATGTGTCTTATGACAGCCAAAATTGTCATCGCAGGAACCTTAGGGGGTAGGGGAAAAGTAGGGAGGGAGACTGTGGGTGTTTCATGAACCCTTCAGTGAGCACTTCAAAGTCAACTTGACCTCTTATGTCCAAGTGCTCTTGTTCCTGTGGTTTTCTTTTTTTCTCCTCTCAGGAGGTTTAATTTAGCAAAAGCTGCATCTACCCCTTCTGTAAACAGTAATTTCTTTTCTTGGATTATAGGAAAACCTACAGTAAACTGTCAGATACTTGACCACCACTAGTAGCAATGCAGTGTTTCCTTCCTACCCACACACAGGCCACTGTTCGTTATGGTAGGGGTGAGGGAGGGGACCTTTTCAGAAGAATAGTAACAAATGCAGAACCATAACAAAGTTGAGGTCCTTCCTTTTTTCCCCCTATGCAGAGGCTTGTCTCTTACAGTATAGTATGAAACATAATGGTAATGTGTTGTGACTGATCCCTATTGCAAGTGTGAACTGTGACTACTTGCCATGAGTAGGCAAGTGAGTCTGTGTTACTTATGAAGACACGAAGTGATAATGCAAGGAGACAAGGAGGTGTGACTGCAATTTACACCTCTACTTCATTTGCCCAAAGGATCTGTGTTTTCTTTGTTGGTATTTCAGAAAAGTGACAAGGGAACACTAGCCAAATGCATGTTAACAGATGTAGCAGTCAGAGTCAGACACAGAGTCTATCATTCATGCTTAAAGCTTTCTTCTTAAACATATGCATTGCAGGGGGCCCACTACCAGCAGAAGGTATTTGCTAATTGTCAGCCAAAAGCTGAGTTGTTTCGCTTGCTGTAAGCACTTTTAAATCAGAGCTGCTGTGTTATGGAGGGAAGAGATAGCATTTATCCTCAACAGTCTTCTGCCAGAAATCCTGGGTGCCAACATGCACACTTCTAACGCAAATAGGGCGATACCATCAGACCTTGCTGAACAGATCTAATTTTGCTAATGAGTCTCATTAATACATCAGTCAGCTTTTGTTAAACTGACATCATAGCCTCTGCCTCTATGAGGTTCTATGTTTAATAGAGAGATTTAAGCAGGAGCCTATTAATGGCATTGTCATTATTCATCACTGTAACTGTCAATTTTGCTTACATAAAGACAATCACAATTTAAACAAGGAAAATGAGCTGTGGCTGTATTGAGGGACAGATCTGTGACCCCAGTTAGCTCTATTCTGCTACCATGGAAGAGATGCAGAGGGTTATTCTGGATGCCAGCGCTCTTTAGTGATAGGCATTATCAGGGTGTCTAACAATCTTGGGTGCTTCAGCACTTAAATACTTCACAAACATCCATGCCTATACAGACATCCTCTGGCTTGTCAGCTATACTCAATTTGGGACAGTTCCCCTGTTTTTTGTGGCTGCCACACAGGTGAGTGACTTGGAGTAGGAGGCAGCTCCTGTATGATACCTGGGTGTCCCTGGTTGGGCTGTGAGCTGGAGCAGAGCAGACCTGCTTCATCAGTGGCTCAGTTTGAGGAAGGTTTCTGTTTTGTTTCTTAAAAGGAATCTCTGATCTTTTACATAATTCAAAGTTACTCTGGTGTGGATTGTTAAGACTTTTCCAGCTGGTACAGAATAGTGGGAGAAGTCCTGATGGAAGGGGGTAATCTGGTAAAGTGTTGTTCTCTGTTTAACAAGTACCTCAGAGGCTGTAGTCACTTGCTTCCCTAGCAGCCTGTGTGCCAGTAGGCATGCACATAAGCTGTACAAAGTGCTGTTTTTCACATGATTGTCCAGCTGTGCAAAGTACATAAATTATTCAGACTTGCCCTGGAGTGGGAAAAAAAGCCTGTTTCTTAATACAACCAATATATCACAGAAATCATGCTAACCAAATCATTTTTTACAGCTGGTGTATGCACATGTGTGCATATGAAGTTTCATGTCACCACATGTTTTGACCTTGTTGTATTAAAGCTAAGTAACCAACTGGTATCTTGAAAACTGAGAACACCTCTCGCATTTCTCAGAAGCATACACTACTCTAAAGGCCAAACAAACTCAGCCCTGTCTGTTCTCCTTCAATGTGTCTATGCTCATTGTGTATCCTGTGGAAGTTTACCTTTGCATGATCATTTGAAGACAATTTTTGTAGTTGTACTGAATACATCTTTAAATCCATAACACCAAAGATTTCCTTTATGAACAACTGAATAATTTATTGTGCAAAACTTTAGCAGTAAATGAAATTTGATTGCTATGGGATCATATCTGACCACTGTAATGCAAGAGTATGGTACCGTCTATGAATACAGCTTGCTTCTGCTGTCCTAAAATGCCAGTGCTTCCTTCTGCATGCTGGTATCTAAGAAGATACTTAAATCAGGGTATCTACTTCTCATAATTAGCTAATGTGTATGTCTTGTTGAGGGTGGAGAAGTGGGAGAGGGAATACTTACTCCCATAGTTATATGTAAATGAGACCAATAAATCATGTCTGAAACACTCTCTTAAATTGAAGTCCATAAATTCACAAAGAAGAGGTTTTGCTGTACAGACATAAGGCATATATATGTACCCATGTATATACTTATGTATCCTGTTGTAGGTTCTCAAAATTTTTTTTATTACTTTCTATAGGAATAATCTGCAGGTTTTGTGTATATGGTGGGTAAAGTGTCATTTGAATCTATTGAAACTCTTCAGTGTTAATAATCTCAGTGAAGCTACTCCAAGAATAAGAATGACCAAAAGAAGCCACCAATTCTCAGGATAGTAAAATTTTATTAGCAATATTAGGTGTAGCCAGTGTTGGCATTTGCGGAGACAGAAGGCTTGACTTAATAAGTGTTATCCTGTGCCTGCCATTGCGTTGATAAAAGAGTGTAATATTACTCTTGGCTTGTCAGTCCTTTTGTCAAGGGAATCCAACTGTCCAAAAGCAGGTCATGATGGGTTTCAGTGTTTAGCACAGAAAACTTCTGATTTGGCTTTTCTCTTAATTGTTTAATCTTACTAATAAAAACACAAGGGACTAAGCAGGATTCCCACAGATAACAGCTTTTAAGCAAAGTTAGTTTTCAGGGAAAATTACTCAAGTGGTCTGGTACAAATTACCCAGCCCTGGCATTTCATACCGTGACCAGTTTGAGAAAACATAGCCATCTTTTCATAAATCAGAGCACTGTAATATTGTGCATCCTCTGGTTTACATATATTTAGTCAGAAAACAGTCATTGCTTGAGCTCTTCCTGCATTTTTCATGGTTGTCTCTGCAAATTAGAGTGTCTAGGCCCACTTCCAAAAACTTAGATCTGTTGAAATGTTGCTTTATTTCACTATTTGAAGAAGATATACTTGATGCAGAGGTAAAAGATTGTTTTGGTTCAAGAAACAATTTTGGGTGTTTTAGGAAAAGAGTAAATCTGGCACGTTTGTCTTAAAATAAAAAAAATCTTTCTGTAAAAGAGCAACTTAGACACCTTTAAAATAGTTCAGCTAAAAATGTAACATTTGTCTAGAAGCAAATCAGTTGTTGCACTTGCTGCTTAAAGAAAAGAGACATTTTGGTGAATATCCTACTGAGTACATGCTGCCTTTTTTAAATTTTGTTTGTTTCAGTCAAGTAGCTTGAAATGGAATATACATTAATGTTTTTATGTAAGAAATATATGAATCTATTTAAGTGAACTACTTCTTGAAGATCAGTGCCCTCCAGATACAAGGTTTTTAGAAAGTCATGATATACGGGCTATGTTTCAATTTTCTTACCACAGCGTTTAAGAAGCGATTGCAGTTCTGTTGCCAGGGGCTTTGTTTTCCCTTGTGCAGTCAAAACAAGAAATCTTGCTAGCATTTGTTAAAGGCTCACCTACAAAAAGTGAGTGACAGAAGGAAGAAAATGTATAAATTAACATCTTAGCCAAGGTCATACTCCTACTGTCTTTCTCTGTGGAAAGCCATTTTAATGTAGGAATATCTCTGAAAAACAGTGACTTTAAAAGATGATGAGAAAATAAAACAAAGCCAAATGCTGAATCTGACTTTTTAAGGTATTGTCCTTTCTACCTTGGGTGCTGGAACCCCAGAGACACAGCCCATGACCCATTTAGAGGCTGGTAATCCTGCTTATGATCTTATGACTCTTAAATATCTATCAGCAGGGCCTTCCTACTATTTCTCTGGTTGTGCTGTGCAAATAAAACTTGTAAGGTTAAGGTGAGGATCATTGGCTTCTATTTCAGGAATTGCTCTGCTCCAGAAACGGTAATGTTGCCTCGTTTCTTTTCCTTCCCTGGACAAACTGTTTGGGAACCAAGAAAATATGCCAGTGTTAATGGCACAGTCATTTTCTCAGCTGTCAACTAGAAAAGTTGAAATTTTGTGGTGCTCAATAATTGGCATCTGAGGACATGTTTTGAGGGTCTGGGATGGGTGTGGTAGGACCCATAAGGGCCTTGTGGGAACGAGCTCCATCCATGAAGAAATGCCAGCAGCAAGGTGGCTTCACACACCTATTCTTAGTATCTACTCCAGTTGCCAAAATATCCCCATAGGGGAGAAAAGAAGAATAGAAGTGCTTTTGACTGGAAACAGTTGCTGACTTTTCTAAATTAAACCCTTACTGCAACTTATTTCAGACGTTAGTGAAATAAGTCTTTTGAAACAACAATGGGACATTCTTCGATGACTGTAGCCTACTAGGGAAGGATGGGATTCAACCGTCTAGAAGAGGCAAGGGAATCTCTGCTAGCAGGCTGGCCAGCTTGGTGAGGTGGGCTTTAAACTGAAGGACTCGGGGTGGGGTCCAAAGTGGCCACATTCACACCATTGCAACCAACTGGGGAATAAGCCAGGCCAAGCAGACCAGTGACTAGTGTTCCTTGGCTGCCTCCCAAGATGTGACCCAGAAGACCAGAAGTGTATGTATACCAATGCACACAGCCTGAGGAACAAACAGGAGAAACTGGAGCTCTGCAACCAGTCAGAAAGTTAGGATATCATAGGAATAACTGAAACATGGTGGGACAACTCCCATGACTGGAGGATTGCAATGGATGGCTATAGGCTGTTTCATAAGGACAGACAGGGAAGAAGAGGAGGAGCAGTCGTGCCCTTTGTTAAGGAGAACCTTTTAATATACCAGAGTCAGCTACGGTGATTGTGGAAGCCCTATCGAATGCCTCTGGGTCAAGATCAGAGGGGTCCTCTCCAAGGGGGATCTTACAGTTGGCATCTGCTACTGACCTCCAAACCAAGATGATAAGGCCAACAAAGCAATATTGGCTCACTTGAGCAAGCTCCAGGCCAACAGAACCTGGTTCTTACAGGTGATTTCAACTACCCAGACATTTGTTGGAAGAACAGTACAGCAGCTCACATGTCATCCATCAGGTTCCTGGAATGCATAGAGAACTGCTTCCTCATAAAACTGTTAGATGGGCCAGACAGAAATGAGGCACTGCTGGATTTGCTGCTCACAAACCAAGAAAACCTTCTTTGTAATATCTTGGTTAGTGATAGCCTTAGCTGCAGTGATCACAGTATTGTGATGTTTGGGATACTGTTGAGCATGCTTGTTGTGGTTTGAACTCGGCCAGTAGTCAATCACCACATGGCCAGTTGTTTACTACCCCCCCTCCCTGTTGAAATAGGGGAGGTACAAAAAAAAATAAATCCATAGGTTGAATTTTAAAAAAAATTAGTAATACTAACAAAAAAACACTAAAAACCAGTAAGTCCAAATGCATAAAATACAGCAGTGGCTCACCAACTGGTGACTGGTATGGAGCCCGCCCCCAGCAGCGATCCCAACCACACCAGAAATCCCACCACCGACCGGGAAACCGAAACGGGCCATGA
This sequence comes from Strix aluco, assembly GCF_031877795.1. Lineage (NCBI taxonomy): Eukaryota > Metazoa > Chordata > Aves > Strigiformes > Strigidae > Strix > Strix aluco. The sequence continues at coordinate 21,759,179 of NC_133971.1, forward strand.
GAGATCATGCGTCTGCCTATATACTGAGCATAACGTCACATGATATGGAATACTCCAATGACCAATCCAGGCCCAGCCCTCTACCTGTGCTCCCTCTTAACCCAAGGAAATGAGGTGAAGTTGGTTCAGTCAGTGGAGCAGGAGGCTTTGGATGTGGCAGGAGGATGTTGCGAGGCACCAATTGCAGTACAGCATTATTTGACAGTTCGATTCTGACCTGGTTTAGCCAGGATAGAGTTAAGTTTCCCCAGTAGTGGGGGGGAAGCTCTAGCCGGGTTATTCAATACCATGCTGATGTCACCTCCTGGCGCCCAAGCGTGGGAGCACAGGAGAATCGGTGAACGCGTGTGTTATGCGATCTCTCTGCTCTCACTGCTGTATCGGTACATATCTTGCTCTGTTTGTTGTTATTACTGTTATTGTTATTGTTGTTGTTTGTTTTGTTACTGTTGCACTGTTGTATTAAACCTTTCCTTATCTCAGCCCCGGGGCTTTGTATTTCACTTCCTTTGTGGGGGAGGGGCAGCGGCCGCTTGGTCTTGGACCCCAGCAGGGACTTAACCACCACAGATTCATTGGCTATTTTAATCTAAAATCAAATCTCCTTGAGGCACACATCAGATTTCTCCATCCTTCTGTATTACTCACCAAGTGCACCCAGGTCCTTGGGCAAAAGTAATCCCATGCATGGGTTTACCTTTATCCAATGCAGGAGTAACCCAGACTGTATTCCCCAGCATGTTTTTAATGCACACTATGGGAGCTTTATCCCCATCTACAGTATGTAGGAGGTTTGACTGAGCAGAGCCAGATTGCTTGGCAGATCCTCTGGTATTGACTAACCAGGTGGCTTTTGCTAAATGCATGTCCCAGTGTTTGAAAGTTCCACCACTCATTGCTCTCGTGTAGTTTTCAGCAATCCATCGTATCGCTCAATTTTCCCAGAGCCTGGTGCATGGTGGGGAACGTGATATATCCACTCAATGCCATGTTCTTTGTTGCAGGTGTCTATGACATTGTTTCAGAAATGTGTTCCATTATCTGACTCAATCCTTTCTGGTGTGCCATGCTGCTATAAGACCTTCTTCTCAAGGCCTAAAATGGTGTTCTAGGCAGTGGCATGGGACACGGCATGAGTTTCCAACCATCTGGTGGCTGCTTCCACCATTGTAAGCACATAGTGTTTGCCATGCCGAGTTTGTGGGAGCGTGATATAATCAATCTGCCAGGCGTCCCCATATTTATATTTCAACCATTGTCCTCCATACCAAATGGGCTTTAACCATTTGGCTTGCTTGAATCACAGAATTCTCTAGGTTGGAAAAGACCTTGAAGATCATCCAGTCCAACCATCAACCCAACATTAACAGTTCCCAACTACACCGTATCCCTAAGCGCTATGTCAACCCTACTCTTAAACACCTCCAGGGATGGGGATTCCACCACCTCCCTGGGCAGCCCATTCCAACACCTAACAACCCCTACTGTAGAGAAATTCTTCCTAATGTCTAGTCTAACCCGTCCTTGGAGCAACTTGAGGCCATTCCCTCTTGTTCTATCTCTCATTACTTGGTTAAAGAGACTCATCCCCAGCTCTCTGCAACCTCCTTTCAGGTAGTTGTAGAGGGCGATGAGGTCTCCCCTCAGCCTCCTCTTCTCCAGACTAAACACCCCCAGTTCCCTCAGCTGCTCCTCGTACGACATGTGCTCCAGACCCTGCACCAGCTTCGTTGCCCTTCTCTGGACACGCTCAAGTAATTCAATGTCCTTTTTGTAGTGAGGGGCCCAAAACTGAACACAGTAATCGAGGTGCGGTCTCACCAGTGCCAAGTACAGGGGTAAGATCCCTTCCCTGTCCCTGCTGGCCACATTATTTCTGACACAAGCCAGGATGCCATTGGCCTTCTTGGCCACCTGGGCACACTGCTGGCTCCTGTTCAGCTGGCTGTCAATCAACACCCCCAGGTCCCTCCAGCCACTCCTCCCCAAGCCTGTAGCGCTGCTGGGGGTTGTTGTGGCCCAAGTGCAGCACCCGGCATTTGGCCTTATTGAAACTCCTCCAGTTGGCCTCAGCCCATCGCTCCAGCCTGTCCAGGTCTCTCTGCAGAGCCTCCCTACCCTCGAGCTGATCAACACTCCCACCCAACTTGGTGTCATCTGCAAACTTACTGAGGGTGCACTCGATCCCCTCATCTAGGTCATCAATAAAGATGTTAAACAGGAGTGGCCCCAAAACCGAGCCCTGGGGGACACCACTCGTGACAGGCCACCAACTGGATTTAACTCCATTCACCACAACTCTTTGGGCCTGGCCATCCAGACAGTTTTTTACCCAGCAAAGCGTGCACTCATCCAAGCCTCGAGCAACCAGTTTCGCCAGTAGAATGCTGTGGGAAATGCTGTCAAAGGCCTTACTGAAGTCAAGGTAAACTACATCCACAGCCTTTCCCTCATCCAATAAGCAGGTCGCCCTGTCATAGAAGGAGATCAGGTTTGTCAAGCAGGACCTGCCTTTCATAAACCCCTGCTGGCTGGGCCTGATCTTCTGGTTGTCCTTCACGTGTTGTGTGTTGGTACTCAGGATGAGCTGCTCCATCAGCTTCCCGGGCACCGAAGTCAAGCTGACAGTCCTGTAATTTCCCGGATCATCCTTCTGACCATTCTTATAGATGGGTGTCACATTTGACAATTTTCAATCTGTCGGGACCTCCCCGGTCAGCCAGGACTGCTGGTAAATGATGGAAAGTGGCTTGGCGAGCACCCCAGCCAGGTCCTTCAGCACCCTCGGGTGTATCCCGTCTGGTCCCATAGACTTGTGTGTGTCTATGTGATGCAGCAGGTCACTGACAGAGGGGTCGTTCTCCCAGTCTCTGTCTTCTGGCTGAGCAGGCTGGATTCCCTCAGTACAACTAGTATTGTTATTAAAGACTGAGTCAAAGAAGGCATTAAGCACCTCAGTCATTTCCTCATCACTCATTACCATATTTCCTCCTGCATCTAGCAGGGGATGGAGGCTCTCCCTGATCTTTCTTTTGCTGTTGAAGTACTTATAGAAAAATTTCTTGTTGTCCTTGGCTGCTGAAGCCAGATTAATTTCCAACTGGGCTTTAGACCTCCTGATTTCTGCCCTGCATAGCCTCACAGCCTCTTTGTAATCACTGTGAGTGGCTAGCCCCTTCTTCCAAAGGCTGTAAACTCTCCTTTTCTCCCTGAATTGCAGCTAAAGCTGCCTGTTTAGCCAGGGTGGTCTTCTCTGTCACCAGCTTCTCTCACAGCACCTGGGGACCGCCTGCTCCTGAGCCATTAAAACTTCCTTCTTGAAGAGTGCCCAGCCTTCCTGGACCCCTGTACCCTTCAGGACCGTCTCCCAAGGGAACCTGTCAAGCAGGTGCCCAAACAAGACAAAGTCAGCCCTTTGGAAATCCAGCATGTCAGTTCTGCTGCCTCCTCTCCTGGCCTCTTTAAGAATAGAGAAGTCTATTATTTCATGATCACTGTGCTCTAGTCGGCCTCCAACCACCACATCATCCACCAAGTCCTTCTCTGTTCACAAAGAGGAGATCCAGCAGGGCACCTTCTCTGGTCAGTTCTCTCACCAGCTGTGTCAGGAAGTTATCTGCCACACATTCCAGGAATCTCCATGACTGGTCCCGCTCTGCTGTGTTGTATTTCCAGCAGATGTCTGGGAAGTTAAATTCTCCCACAAGAACAAGGGAGAGTGGATTGTGAGATTTCTCCTAAATGCCTATAGAATATTTCATCCACCTCTCTGTCCTGGGTGGGTGGCCTATAGTAGACTCCTACTACAACATCTGTCCTGTTGGCCTTCCCCCTGATTCTAACGCAAAGACACTCTATCCTGTCTTCACTACACTTGTGCTCAAAGCAATCATAACAGTCCCTAACATACAGCGCCACCCCACCCCCTCTCCTTCCTTGTCTGTCCCTCCTAAAGAGCTTGTAGCCATCAACTGGCGCACTCCAGTCATGGGAGACATCCCACCATGTTTCTGTAATAGCCACTACATCATAATTTTCCTGTTGCATCATGGCTTCAAGCTCCTCCTGTTTGTTACCCATGCTGTGTGCATTGGTATACATGCACTTCAGATGGGCTGATGTTTTTCCCCCTTCCCCCTTCAAATCTAGTTTAAAGCTCTGTCAATGAGCCCAGCTAACTCCTGCCCCAAGATCCTCTTCCCCCTCTGGGACAGGTGCATCCCATCTAACGCCAAAAGGTCTGGTGCCCTGTATGCCAACCCATGATTGAAAACGCCAAAGCCCTGCCGGTAACACCAGTCTTGGAGCCACAAGTTCATCTGTTGAGTTCCCCGGTGTTCTTCTTCATCCATCCCCACAACTGAAGGGATTGAGGAGAACAGAATTTGTGCCCCCGACCCCTTAATCTGTTTCTGGAATTGCCTGGGCGACAACATACTTTTTCCAAAAATTTTACTAGTTCTTCAGGGTTCTGCACCTGATCAGGAGTGAAGTTCCAATACACTGGAGGTGCCCACTGTTCTAGGTACTTGTCCATGCTATCCACACTTGCAGCCACTCATAATTCTCCAACCTTGGAGTAGATTTCCCAATGATCTCTTAAATAATTGCTTAACCCTGAACAAAACCTGAACCACATGCAAGAACACACTAGCTCCTAGCAGTAAGATGACCATGTTAATGTCAACATTGCAAGAATATTTGAAATTCCTGAATTTCTCAAACACAATTGTAAATAGCCCCAGGACTGATGACTGGATTCTGTCATAGATCAGCATTACATAGTACAGCAAAAACAAAACCTTAACCATTCAATCTCAACTCTCACGGATGGTGAGCAACAGCACGGGAAATACATATTGCAAATGGGGTGATAAAATCTTAAGGAGTCAAGCATTAAACATTATTACCAGTTCTGTCATTATCTCAAACCTCAGGCCCCACGTTGGGCACCAAAAGACAGTTGTGGTTTGAACTCAGCTGGTAGCCAATTGCCATGTGGCCAGTCATTTACTTCCCCCCACCCCTCCCTGGTGAAATAGGGGAGGGACAAAAAAAAAGAAATTCGTAGGTTGAATAAAAAAAAAAAAAAATAGTAATACTAACAAAAAACCACTAACAACAGTAAGTCCAAACAGGTAAAATACAGCAGTTGCTAACTGACCAGAGACCGGTACGCAGCCTACCCCCAGCAGCGATCCCAACTGCACCAGAAATCCCACCACTGATCAAGAAACTGAAACCAGCTGTGAGAGATCACCCGTCTGCCTATAAATTGAGCATAACCTCACATGATATGGAATACTCCAATGACCCATCCAGGCCTGGCCCTCTAGCTGTGCTCCCTCTCAGCCCAAGGAAAATTAACTCTATTCTGTCCAAAACCAGGACAATGTTGAAGGTTAGTCCTAGGGCAAAGGTTTTAGATTTTAGAGGTACAAATTTCAGCCTGCTCAGAGCTCAGTTAGAAAGGGTTCCATGGGAAGCCTCCATGGAGGATAAAGGAGCTAGTGAGTGCTGGGAGTTTTTCAAGAATGCTCTCCTGGAAGCACAAAAGCAGGTCACCTCCTTTAAAGGTTAGGGAACTAGGGGGAGCAAGAGACCCCCCGGGCTTCACTGCAGACTTCTGAGTCTGCTCAAAACCAAAAGACAAGCATAGCAGAGATGGAAAAGTGGGCAAATACCCTTGAGAACTGCAAGGGCATTGCTAGTGTGTGCAGAGTGCAGTTAGAAAAACAAAAACTCATCTCAAATTGAAATTGGCCAGAGATGTCAAAACCTACAAGAAAGGGTTCTTTGGGTACATAAACATCAAGCAGAAACAGAAAGAAAATATTGGCCTGCTGTTAAACAGGAGAGGTGAATTAGTCACCAATAATGCTGAAAGGGCAGATGATATCAACACTCTCTTCATCTCTATCTTTACCAGCACTGCTGGGCCCCAGGCCTTGAGAACAAAAATCCAGGTTGATGTAAACACAGACCCACCATCAGTGAAGGAAGAGTTGGTATGTGAACTATTACAGGAGCTTGACCCCTACAAATTGATGGGCCCTGACATTATCCAAACAAGGGTGTTAGGAGAGCTGGCTGATGTCATTGTGAGGCCGCTCTCCATAATCTTTGAGAAAGTCTGGAGATCGGGGGATGTCCCAGAAGACTGGAAGAAGGCTAATGTCAGCCCCTTCTCCAAGAAGGGCTTAAAGGAGGATCCAGGAAATTATAGGCCCATCAGTCCTACTTCAGTCCCTGGGAGAGTTATGGAGCAAATCTTCCTAGGGGCTATCACAAGTCAAATGAATCATGTGGGGGTCCTGGTGGACAAGAAGCTCAACATGAGTGAACAGTGTGCTGCAGTGGCAAAGAAAGCCAACAGGATGCTGGGTTGCATCAACAAGGGCATCACAAGCAGTGATAAATAAGTCATTATTCCACTCTACTCAGCACTTGTCAGACCACACCTGGAATACTGTGTTCAGTTTTGGTCCCTGCTATACAAAAAAGATGTGGACAGTCTGGAGAGGGTCCAGAGGAGGGCCACAAAGATGACCAAAGGACTGGGAAGTCTGTGTATGAGGAAAGACTGAGAGAACTGGGTTTGTTCAGCCTTGAGAAGAGAAGGCTTAGGGGAGACCTCATCACCATGTTCCAGTATTTAAAGGGTGGCTACAAAGAAGAGGGAGACTCTCTTTTTTCAAGGAGTCACATGGAAAAGACGAGGGGTGATGGGTACAAGTTAATCCTGGGGAGATTCTGATTGGACAGAAAAGGAAAATTTTTCACCATGAGAACAATCAGTCACTGGAATAATCTCTGCAGGGAAGTGGTGGATTCTCCAACATTGGACACTGTTAATATTCAGCTGGACAGGGTGCTGGGCCATCTTGTCTAGACCATGCTTTTGCCAAGAAAGGTTGGATCAGATGATCCTTGAGGTCCCTTTGAACCTGGTATTCTCTGATTCTATCAAATGTTATAAATAGTTTGCAACTTAATCAAGAAACTTGAGCCAGTTTGTCTTCCTACATCCCATGTTGGTCTCTGTACGGTTGAGATGTAATTTACTGATGTCTCTGAACTCTTGCATTTCTGATGACTATCAAATATGAATTCCAAGGGAGGCTAATTTCCTGTGTATGGCTATAAGCATGTGTAACACAAAGATAAATTTTATTTATGTTTACATAGGAAAGGGAAGAGAACAGGAGGTGGCATCAGCTTTTTCCAAGATTTTTGTGAAATGACTTTTGGCCCTCTTGATCAGCTTATGTTAAAGCAGAATTAGCACAGGACTACAGAAATAATTTTTTTTTTAATCTGAAGTGGAATCTACTGATTTGTTTGCATGTGTGTTCCTGTGTTGCAAGCAATGCAGCCTTTACAGAAAATGAAACAATGAGATTGTCATAGTTTTTGTGGTTTTTTCCTGTTGTCAACATGTCAACAGGGGCTAACTGTACAGAGGGAAATTGAAAGGTTGCTTAAAGAATTTATACGCAAGCTGTATTGTTAGAAACTCTTTGTGTCTTTGTATATTAGTAGAAAGTAATTAAAGATGAGCTAAAATTGTTTATAGAATTTCAAGCTCTTGAAACTAAAATTTGTATTAAAATCCACTGAAATTATATACATGCGTTGTATATATAAAACAAAGCTTGAGCAGTGTTGGGGACTCTTTGTGGTATTTAGAATTTAAAAGTATCAGTTCAGCCTAAGTACAAAATCAAAACAACCTATGTGATCAATTTTTGCTGATTTTAGTTTTATTTTTCCCCCTTACACTATTTGTATAAGCCACCTAACCCTTGAGGGCCAAGGGAACAAGTGTCTAACTTACTAGCTCAAGTCAATGTTTTAAAGCAGTATGCAGTAGTCAGTCACATATGCCGAAATTATTCATGTGAGTGCTTATTTTGCATTGACTTAAAGCCTCTCTTTAAAAACAAATAGACAATAAAGTAAATATTCAGGTGACTAGAGAAGCTGTTTCAGAAAAGATTGTATATGCAGTTGGTAATTGGCAGTAAATCACCAGCAGTACGTGGTATAGAAGGTGTAGGAAGGAACTAACTCCTATACTCTCTTCTATACCTATATCTGATTTTAAGTTTGGGGGTTCTGAGGAGGAAATTAGCATTACTGCTGGAACAGGCTTTGGTTGCAAATACAAAATATCTTTGCCAAGCAGTGTTTGCAAGATGCCTGATTTTATCAACAAAATCAGCCAAGTAGGCCATTTATTTTGTTAAGCATTAAAGGTGGCAAGGACTACGCTAAGAAAAGGCACAGACTGGAATATATGACTGCTGTCACTTCCGTTCAAAGAATACTTTCCATTCAGTGTCTGAGCTCAGCTTGTATAACTTTTGTTCAATCTTCTCTGAGTGGTGGGAAACTGAGGCACAGATGAGATGAAAACAGTTGTTCAAGGTCATGCAGGGAAGCAAATAATCTGAAAATCTTCTTCCAGTGCTTTAGCTAGTGGAATGGCTGAGAACCCTCCAAGAAGACAAATTGTGCTTAAAGTGGCAATTTAAAGCCGTTTCTGTCTACTCCATTGCTCTGCTTTACAGACCAATTTGTTATTTATTCATTCTAAGAATGTAAATTGGGAAGAAGTTTGCAGATGAAAATTTCTTCACAGTGACATTTCAATTGCCTTATTGGTGTAAGGATGTTGATCCTTATAATTTAATCAGTAAATGTTCCCTGCAGATATGTGAGGTAAACTGGTAAATTAGCAGTGCATGGAATTTTTGTTTTTAATCTCCAGGAAAGTGGTCATGTTTGTGGTTTTGCTGCAATATCTTTCCTTAAATGTTTACCAAGTCTCAGCTGCCGCTTTGATTTTTTTTTTTTTTTTTTTTTTTTTGGTAAAAGAAGATGTTGTAGAACATTTCCATATGGATGATAGACAGCTTTATATCTGCATTCATAGACTGATGAAGAGGCCAGAGCAGAAATACAGATCAGGGAGTGAGTAATGCTTTTTGTTAATGATGGTGTAGGATTAGATGCAAGAAATCTTGTAAGTCCATTCCTGGTCTGTTTCCAAATGGACTTGAAACTCTTATGCGGTTTTATTCATAAATCATGAAGCCCACAGGTTCCATTGCTTGTCTTACTGTGCTTTGTAATAGCAGAGGCAGTTCTATTGTTAGCCATAACTATAATCATTTATACACAAAGACATTTAATGCTCTTTTTCCAGTACATAGGGGATAAATAAAAATATTTCTCTTAAAAGGGGATGTATATGAAAGCACTTTACTCCAAAATATGTAAATTACATTCCAATTTGTTTAATTCTTTAAAATTCTCTGGAGTCGTTTTCATCCGGCTTGGAGGGAATAACTGGATGTTGACTTAGTCTTTGCACTTAAGATATATTTATTCTGTATTTGCATTGAATATACTGAGTGGAGACTCCAGATTAGTAATGGGTGAAAGAACATGAGGATTCAAGTGCAGGTGATGTGGATGTTCTCTTGAATAAGAGGAGGGAGATCTTTGCAGATCTTGTAGTAGTTTAACATTCACTCATTGTATCATTTCCCATTGCTGACATGCATGCAATCTGTCTTGTGCTCTCGGTGCTCTCAAGGTTATTTGTACCATGTTCTTGAGGAAAATATGGGATGGAATTTTGCATTTTATGAGTTATTTAAATCATCTTTTTCCAGCTTATGTTGGTACAGTAAGATATGGAAGAGGCAGTAGTTATGGTATAAAACTGTAAATAATCAAAGCTGTTTGGCAGCACTTTGAAAAAATAGGAAGTTTAGGTCATTGCATCTCATTCGCTGTAATCAAAAAACATCTGTAAACCAGAAGGATTTACAAAATTTCTATGTGTGGAGCAGAGACAAAAAGTTCTTCCTATTGCATCCTAATTGTGAAATACTACAAACTTATCACAAGAACAGAACAGGAGACATCAAGAGTATTGCCAGTGTCTTAAAATTGCTGTCTTTACAAGGGCTTTATAAAATATTCTGGAAGTTGTGTTTAGGTGGACCTCAAGCAACTTTGTGAAGCACTACAGTAGCATGCAAGAAACAGGCAATGGCAGACCAGTCTCATATTTGAAGCCTACAAGAATTCCCTTATATAGGCCTTCTAGCTGTTCAAAATGCAATAGCTTCTTATATGATTACAGCTTTCCTAGACTGTAGAAATGTGTTGAATCAACTTGCATGGTTTATACTTCTGTTGTTAAAATCAATTGTGGTGTCAATCAGTCTACAATCAGTCAGGGAGATAACACACAAGTTGAGCAGTTGTATGTTATATCTTTCTATATTTTGCACTCTTAATTTTCAGCTTGGATGGAATTGGATTTTATTCCTGTCTGAGTAGTAAGTCTGATGAGAGGATTTTAAGAATCCAGGTATTTTCACATCATTTGAAACAGAAATCCTATCCCTTGACCTTAAAGTTCTTGTGGCCATTAAAATATGGTCAATGCATGACCATATGAATGAACAGAGTTTCTTGGGGACCCTCCTCAAAGGATGAAGATTGCTTGACAGAGATGGAATACATCTGACAATGTGGGGCAGAAGCCTCTTTGGAAAGAGGCTTGCTAATTTTGTGAAGAGACCTTCAAACTAGATTTCCCATAACCTGAGGCAATTGATTCTCCATGGGCAGAGCAGAGGTGTCCAGGGGACTTCAAGATGGGGGAGGCAGTTGCAAATGCATAAAGGAAATGGAAGACAAGCTGAAAACAAGGAAGAGACACCAGGAGGATACCCACTGCCTGAGTGTGGAGGGTGGGGCGAGGAAAGTCAACACTCAGCTACAGCTGAAACTGGTGAGGCAATGAAGGGCACAGAGAAGCTTTCCTGTTGTACATCAACAGTAAAGAAAAGGCTGAGAAAAACGTAGCCTTTCTGCTCCACGGGGGCAGGAGCCCTCATGACAAAGAAAGTGAAAAAAGTCAAAGGGCTCAGCTGTTTTCGTGGTGGTGGTGGTTTTGTTTATTTTCACTGATAGGACCTGCCCTTGGGTCCCTGAGCCTTCTAGAACAGTCTGGGGGAATGATGCAGGAAAGGAGGATGGAGTTAGGGATCTTTTCATCCACTGGGACACAGACAAGTCTGTAGTACCTTGGGTTCACCCAGGGGTGCTGTGGGAGCTGACTCATGTCATTGAAGGCATCTTTGAAATGTCATGGCACCTGGGGAGGTTCCTGATGAAGGGGAAAAAGACAAATGTTTCACCGGTCTTCAAGAAGGCCAAGGAGAGGATCCTGGGTTATGACAGGCTGCTCAGTCCCTCTGTGCCCCTGGGAAGGTCATGAAGCAAATCCCCCTGGAAGTCACTTGAGCCTTAGGAAGGAGGAGAAAGTGACTGGGAGCTGCCAGCACAGGTTTATCCAGAGTCCTGTGCAGCTTGCATACCCAGCTCCTCCTGTGATGAGGTGACCAGCACTGTGGATGCAGGAGGTGTTGTATACTTCAACTTTAGCAAGGCCCTTGTCACAGTCTTCACAGTTTTCTGCTCACCAAATTGGTGAGATAAGTGAATGTGAAAGTAAGTGGAAAGTTGGGTGGGACTGATGGTCTTAGAGAGAGACGATAAGTGAACCTTTCTGGGATGTCTCTACTCAAAGATATTCAAACCTCAACTGGACAAGTTCCTAAGGAACCTGATCTAGATGAATCTGGTTTGAGCAGGGTGTTGAACCAGGTGATTTCCAGAGGTTGCTTCTAACATGTATGTTCCAATGCTTCCATGAAGTAGCAAAGTAGCAGAAAAATTGTCTCTTTTCTACATTGCTCTCAAAGTCAGATGCACTTGTAACCATCCAAGACTGATTTTTATCTGCCCAGATAAGCTGAGCACTTCATTGTCACTGTACACACACAGCTGCGGATAGTATGTTGTTGCAGTTTCTGATGCCACAAGCTACCACTTCGAGGTTTATAGTAGCTTCCACAGCAATGAATCGTAAGCTGGAAAAATCAGAGCAGTAGTACTGCTTGAAAGGCTTTTGCAGACCACTGTGTCATTAGTTTTTGCATACTTTGTAACAGGGACTGTATTTGGACAAGGAAACTACCCTTGTAATCTGCTCCCAGCAGTCTTTCCTTTGACCCTCCCTTGACTTTTTCGTGTATACATTTGTATGTTACTGCATGCATACTGTCTTTGCATGTTTGTAATAAAATTGGTATTGCCTACAAGCAACCAATTTCCATGTGTATTGTGCTTTAATGCAGCACATCTGCAATTAATGACTTAGCTGAGAACCCAGTGTGTGTACCATCTCATCTGTTAGGTGCTCAGCAAAGGTCTGTCGTGTACTGTACTGCTAACTCCGTCATAGGAAAGTGATCTTCACACTCAGAAAGGGGACTGTGCTGCTTTAGATCATGTGTTATGGAAGAAAGTCCTATAAATTATGTGAGAAGAGCGATAATTGTGTGGTAATGGCTTTTGTCTTGCAGAAAACTGCTGATAATTTAACATGGATATTTAATCTTGCCATTAAAATATTGTGTGGAAAGTGCCAATTGTAAGCTGTTATTATTTTTTTGGCAGAAGTCTGCATATCTGACATCAAGATGATTATATCCTTTTAAAAAATACACGTGTCAGTTGCAAAATTGTAATTTAAATATCTTAATTCTCTTTCCACAAGCAACTAAAAAGCCTCCTTCAACAATTTCATTTAATTATTTAAATCAATTTTACCCTAGTTATTTTGTTAATGCTAATCTAGGTTTTGACTCACTTTGCACAGCATTTCTGTTTGTGTAGGCAATGAACGCTGAAACTTGTGTTGCAGCACTCCTTTCTGCAGGCCTTGTGGCATGCCTCCAGATCTCCTCTGTACAACTAATCCTTTCCTTGATGCCATCAATCTCCCATACCTCCGTTAAACTTTTATGGAAGGGGTTGGTGCAGAGTCTATAATGGAAAAATCAGTTTATACTAGGGTTACAGCTTACTGTAGCAGAAAGTAGCAGCATGGTTCTTGCATCTTCAGGGCTGGGGTGAGGGGAGCTGGAGAAGGGAGAACAGCTATTTTATTAGGAAAGGGTGTAGGGGTTTGATGACTTTTGGATTCAACCTTTGTTATAAACCATTGTGCAGGCTGTTAAAAGGTCTGGTTTCAAAGGAAGCTGTTAAAAGAAATAACCTTTCTTTGTGAGTTTTGTAGAACCAGTAAACAATGGAGCTCTAAAATGGATTTAATTTTATTTACAAATACAGCAATTCTTTTTCAATTGCAGGTGTTTTCCACTGTGGGTGTCTTTACTCACCTCAAATCTGAGTCAATAACAACAGTAGGTGAACTGGCTCATTCTCTGTTGTCCTGGCAGGTTGAAAGGTTTCTTATGTGTATGTGTGTTTTTTCTTTGATGTGTTATTATCCCTCTGAAGAGAGAATGGCAGTCAGATATGCTGGACAACCCACGGCTCTTAGTAGGATGCTTTTATAACAGTTACATATGTGAGACCTCAAAGAAATGCTAAGCTCATCTGTTTTAAGATAATTTGTTTAATGACCAGAATCTGAGGAAACTAGTTGTAGTGTACATACGTTTGAGCTGACAAGAGGACATTTTGTATGTGCACAACATAAGAGGGGGGGTCCAAGTTAGTCTGGTAGATGATGAACTGCCAGGTAACATGGTGAATGCTCCCTCTTCTTCTTTGTTGGCTTAAACATGTGGCAATCAATCAGCTTGAATTTTATGTCTTTAAAGGGTTATTTTTTTTCCAGTTTCAGCTGATTACTTGATACCTCTGTTTATATCCATGTTAACGGGAGATAACAATATTCAACCTCTTCTTGAACATGCAGGTTATTACACACAAATTCATAACAAATGTTCACAGTTGCTTTGAGTGTTGTATCTGTGTTTAGTTAAGAAACCTAGTGCCTGTAGTTCCTTTAGAAAATGCTAAGTGCTTTATGTTGCTGGATCTTTGCTAAGTGAAAACTGTGGTTTATTTTGTAAAGAACACATTTATTTCCTCCAGCTCTAGTTGTGAGGTTTCCTTAGTGCCAAAGCACTCTGTTTTCAGATGGTAGAATATTTTAAGCAACTGAAAAGAGCTGGATGAGATAGAAATTCATGTTTTAAAAGCAACAGAAGATATGATATTTAAATTATGCATTTATACAGACCTGGACTTAAAAAAAAATCAAATGCCACTGAATGACTAGATTACTTCATAGTTCAGATGTGTTTGTATATAGCCAAGGCTTGTTCTTATACTGAGTTCAACATTACTGTAATCAGTCTAATCTCTGTAGGGCTACTTCTGGCATAGAATAAAGGACACTTGCACTGTTGTCTGTTTGTTATGGTATTGTTAAGAGATGGTGATATCTACTCCTCATTTTAAAATAGTTGTAGAAAATACATCGGTTCTGGTTATGGAAACTATCGGCTCCAACTTTTCACTGCCATCCTCCAGATATACACAAGGTATAGTTGGAAGACATCTTTGGCCAGCCTTTACTATTTTTCAAAGGCTTCATTTATGAACATGGGGTAGAAAGAATCAGCACAACTGAAAGAATTTACCAGCAGACACAGAAGACAGCCTAGGCCTGAAACACCTGAGTTTCTTTGCTACAGAGTCTTACTTAAGCAGAGGTCTCTAATCTAAATGCTGTCTCCTGATACATTCTGGAAAATTGAATGTAGTGCCTTCTTTGTGGCAAAACAGAGCTCTGTCAAAAAGCATTTTGTCCCCATTGGTCTCCAGATCTAACAGGGGCAATCTGCAAGAGCCCCCATTTCCAGCTAGCCTTGGTTCAAAGGCTTGGTAGAACTTACAGACTTAAGGCTTCCGTCTCTAAGACAGATAGCTGTTCTGTGACTTATAGATTTGTATCCCAAAAAAGAAAAGCTGTGAGCTTCCCACAGCTACCTGAAAGCAGAATTACATAATGCAAGTATTTATGATATATGTTAAGTATAGACATAATATAGCAGTCTTGTAAAACAGCCTCCCAAGCTAGCAGAGCTGTATGATGCTCAAAAGCTATGGTTCTTGATGTTAGGTCTCTGGACCTATCTCTGATTAAATTACATTGTGGGCGAATTCTGTGTGTGGTGTTGGGGGCATCTTTTAAGAATGTACTTCAGCCACAACATTTTAAAAATTTGAGAAAGAATAACCTTGTGCACTGCAATCTTATCCACGTTGTTTCACCATGGATTGCCATTTCTACCTTTTAAAGTTCCTGTATTCCCACATCGAGTATAGTCTGGCCTCAACCTGAGTTGTGTGCACCTCAGATTAAATTAGGTGCTGTTTCTGCAGCCTGTAATGTACCAAGAGTAGAATTAAGGAAGCATTAAAACCTAGAGATCAGTATCTGTAGGAGATAACTTCTTTTTTAAAAGGGAGCAGTTACCATTTCCTTTTATTTGCATATACACTTTTCAACCTTCAGAATTAATCATGAATGTTTATGTTTTACAGTATTTATACTGTGATTTATTTTTTTAAACTGATGTGTTTTAGCTGCATGTTAATGGTGAAAGGGCTCTGACTCATGCAGATTACCAAGTAGTTTGTAAAGGGGAGGCTTGCTTATATATGATATGTAAAGCACGTCTAAGAATGATGGTTAATACTGAAGATTTTACATTAGATTAGTCCAACTTTGAGCCACAACTAGACTGGGATTTTCCAGTTCCTGTCTCCTACTAGTTCTTTGTTGCTCTTCTGAAGCTGTCTTGTTTAATAAAGATGTCCAAGTCAGACTCATTCTCAAAGCTGTAACTGTCATAGAATCATAGAATGATTTGAGTTGGAGGGGACCTTTAAAGGTCATCTAGTCCAAACCCCCTGCAATGAGCAGGGACATCTTCAACTAGATCAGGTTACTCAGAGCCCCATCCAACCTGGTCTTGAATGTTTCCAAGGACAGGGCATCTACCACCTCTTTGGGCAACCTGTGCCAGTGTCTCACCAACCTCACAGCAAAGAATTTCTTCCTTATATCTAATCTGAGTCTACTCTTTTTCAGTTTAAAACCCTACACCCTCCGATAAAGAGTCCCTCCCCATCTTTCCTGTAGCCCCCTTTAAGTACTGGAAGGCCACTATAAGGTCACCCCACAGCCTTCTCTTTCCAGGCTGAACAACCCCAACTCTCTCAGCCTGTCCTCACAGGGGAGGTGCTCCAGACCCCTGAGCATCTTCGTGGCATCCTCTGGACTCGCTTCAACAGGTCCATGTCTTTCCTGTGCTGGGGACCCCAAAGCTGGACACAGCACTGTAGGTGGGGTCTCACAAGAGCAGAGTAGAGGGGCAGAACCATCTACCTCAACCTGCTGGCCACAGTTCTCTGAAGCAGCCCAGGATACATTTGGCTTTCCAGGCTGCGAGCGCACATTGTCAGCTCATGTACAGTTTTCCATCCACCAACACCCCCAAGTCCTCTCCCAGGGCTGCTCTCAATCCCTTCATCCCTCAGCCTGTATTTGTGCTTGGGATTGCCCTGACCCATGTGCAGGACCGTGCACTTAGCTTTGTTGAACAGCATGAGGTTCAAATGGGCCCACTTCTCAAGGTTGCCCAGGTCCCTCTGGATCACATCCCATCCCTTAGGCATGTCAGCCACACCACACATCTTGATGTCATCTGCAAACTTGCTGGGGGTGGACTCGATCCCACTGTCTGTGTCACTGATGAAGATATTAAACAGTACTGGTTCCCATAGGGACCCCTGAGGGACACCACTCGTCACTGGTCTCCATCCAGACATTGAGCCATTGACCACTACCCTCTGGATGTCACCATCCAACCAATTCCTCATCCATGGAACAGCCCATCCATCAAATCCATCTCTCTCCAATTTAGAGAGAAGGGTGTTGTGGGGGACCATGTCAAAGGCCTTACAGAAGTCCAGATAGATGACATCCATAGCTCTTCCCTGTTCAAAGGGAGATAGCAACAGAATGTTCTGTGACATTAATTCCCAAATATCCTAATAGTTAGTCTTTTAGACTCAGAGCAGAAATTATTTTGATAATTCTGGGAGACCTCAAGGGAGGGGAATAGTGTAGCTTAAGAAATTTTGGTTTTTTGCAGATCATATGTTTCTAGAATATTTTTGGTATAGCCGTGTATATGAACTGAAATTATGGTCAAAGCAGGAACAGTTTGAATAAAGGGATCATATATAACTGTTGTGACCAAGTTTGCAAATACAATTTTCTCAAACCAAACTTTTTAAAGAGCTGCCAACAGTGTCGATGTTAACACGTCCATACAGATTCACAAATTTTGTCTCTTTGTACCTGTGATTATGCATGAAAACTAGCTCACTTTTACTATGAATATTTATGGCCTGCAATAATCTGATTAACCATAAAATTTAACAATATGTTAGCGCCACGACCTGATAATTCTTCCTTCTTGCAGGGTCAATGATGCATTTTAATTGATATTAAATGATCAGAATTTATCTGAGGTTTTCCATGGTTGCTCCGTGACAGAAATATAACTACCTAAATGTATTGTAATATGAAATACGTAAAGCAGTGGATTTATCTAGCCAGTGGTGTTCAATTCTTTTATAATTTGCAAAAGAAAGCGTGAACGCTTCAGAAAGTACATCCTTGTGGATTACTACATAGCATATGCAAACTCATTTTTCTAAATCATACCTCATTTGACATCCTTAAAATTGTATTATGAGATACCCAGCATTCTGAAGACTGCAAACTAAAACCACACTCGTATTGGTTAATTGTTTGCATGGATAATATTTTTCTTTTCTGAAGTTTCAGTTATCCCTAACTGATTCTAGAGGGCATAGATGTTTTAGTTGTTTCTCAACAGGCATTTAGCACAGCCATCTGGCTACATTATGAAGAGCACTGCATTTTGTCAAGTGGTGTTGCAGTTGTCAGGGCACTGTCCTTTGGAGATGATTGTCTTCTGCTTCTGCTACCCCTGGAGAATGGTCTTGCACAGGGTCAGAAGGTTTATATGAGGAGTTCTCAAGTTAAAGAGAATAGAAGAAACATGCAGGAGCAAGAAAATTAATTTAACTCCATCTAGATTTTCTTTAACAGAGGCAAAGGAGTTTAGGACGCCAAATGGTGATGGAGATTTCCTTTTTTTCTAAACTTCGAAGAGAAGGGATGATTTTAAATAATCTGTAATATCTGTCATTCTCAGAGAATGAACATGAAAGTCTATTGTGTGACTTAAATGAAGAAACTTAGCAGGTATTTACACTTTTTATAATTATTTTGCTTTTAGTAATCAAACTTGATAGCTTTAACCCTCTGTACTTTGTGGACCTCCAGCATCAGGCACAGAACTTCCGATGGTGCTTTTCTTTTAATGACTTTCTCCAAGCCTTGATGGCCAAATGCTTTTTAAGCATTTCCTGTAATCTCCATTTGTGGAGTAAGGGGATTGCCAGACAGCCAAACTTGGAAAAATTTCTTCAGAGAATTAGAGTTGTAAGCAGAGTTTCAATTATACATCATAAGTAGGGCATTTTCTGGTAGTTCTGTATTGTACCACATGTATTATTATGTCCAGATGAACTACAAAACTTACTTAAAAAATAACCGGGGGACCTATTGTTACTTTATTTTGCCTGTATAATGTGATTTAAATTTAAAATTAAAACCTAAAAGTTCCCTCTTGATCTTTTTCAGTGTGCTGGTTGAATTCCTGTGCAGCACACAAGATAGTGGTTCTTCTACTCATTTTTTCTCAATATAGAAGAATAGCAACTTGCTAATACAGTAGTCATTCCAGAAAAATAACCTGAGAAGAAATTCTTAGACTGTATTGAATACATAAAAACTCAGGACATTTCAAATGTGCTGTGAACAGCACAAATGAGTTACAGATCTGATGGGTTCTTAATTTTCTTCAGAAGCAGATTTTAACAGCACAGGAACCTTCATTAGAGAATAGTGCTTAATCTTGTTCCAATTGCTTGTGTTTTCATAAAAGATATGTGGCACAGAAAAATCAATAAGCACAAATTAAGCTTTAAAGTGAGAGACTAATGCCATTTTCCATTCTTTTATGAAGATGCCTGAAAGTCAGTGGGATTGCACACTTGCATGTGTTTAGCAATGTGAACAAACCTCAGCTGGCCACAGTGCAGACTCTCTGCTAAGCAGGGATGTAGCACTGGCTCTCCTAAGACCATCTTTCCTCCCAGATAAAGTGCTTTGAAAGGAGACAGGAGTAGCAGTTCAAGTACTGCTTCTCATGGACTCTGTGTGCCACTTAAAAGACAAGGAAAAATGAAGACAACTTTTCTTCTCCCCAAGTAGTGAGAGAGCCCCTGACTCTGTTTGGATGACTTTCTATCATGTTTTTTTTTAAGACCTGCTGGGACAAAATCAATGCCACTTTCAACAGGTGATCTGTGAGTAGTATTAGGAGTCGTATTAGTGTGTTGCAGTTGTTGCTAACCTCTTACATGTGTGACCTCCCAGCTGCATGTGAGGAGGGAGTTTGAGGCCAAAGCTATCTGGAAAGGGTTGCACAGCCAGGAGGTGGCAGGCCGAGTTAATCTGCTGTGCGATCTCCCGCCTACACCTAGGAAGTCTGAAGACCTTTTTATTTACGTATTTTTGAAGTTGAGTGAAAAGCTCAGTGAGAATTCACAAATTGGGGAGAATATGAAAAGCATAGCTTGTATTTGATCTGCAGCATCAAGCTTTTGCATTTGATCTCTCTGGAGGTTGTGACGAAGTACTCTGGGCCCACTTGATCAAGACAGCAAGAAATTTTCTTCTTGTTAAATGGTTGTAAACTTTATAGGATAGCACAGTCAAGACAGTGATTAGAAGTATAAGGACAAATTATTCAAGTCCCTAAAGATAATTTTCTAGGTCCCCATTGAAAAACACACACACACAAAAAAAGGAACCAAAATTTGACATGTAGTTATCTAACATTTAATGATCTAAATTAAGTTGGAAGGGAAAAAGACTCTGTCAGAAGACTGATATAAACTGTCTTAAATAGATTTGTTTTTTAAATGAGAATTCATTCTACCAACCTCAGCAAAAAAGAAGCTGCATCTTGTTGACTTTTTGTTTTTTGACAATTATCTGGAGTTCTGTCATTTCCAAGGGGTTAATTTTGCAGGTTTAAAAAGTACCTTTATTTAATAACACTGTGATATTTATTTAATACTGTTGTTATTTATTCACTAGTGAGAGGGCTTGAAAGAGGAGCTACTAACATGCAAGAGCAAATTTTGATGTTAAAAAGCAAAATGTATGTCTTTCAAACAAAATCCATCTGCATATAGCATTCTGAAGCGAATAACAAATATTCAAGCTATACTATAACAGCACACAAGATAAATTCAAGGGTGGAGAGGATTGCAAAAACTTTACAGTGCAATGTAGGGTTATTCCACACTGCATTTGACTTTATATCTAGGTTTGTGTATTATGTTTGACTACACAGAAGGAAAAAAAGGATAAACCAGGTCTCTAAAGCTCATTTCAAATAGCACACACCTAACCTTATTACCCTCATGTAGACTGAATGCTATTAATGGAAACAATGTAGTTGCATTAGCTCTACATTACACCCATGTTAATTGCCAACTTCTTAACATAGAGGATTAACTAGGAATAGAAGCCTGTGTTAAAGTATGGTACTTGTCCTTAATCTAGATTGTGTATCTCTGCACAATTTTATTTGTGCTGCATAGGCATGTCCTTAATAATGTCATTATGTTCAAGTCTGTTATCTTTGGCCTATTATGTGCTCTGACAAGAAAGGTAAAAATCTTAGCTTTACCATGACCAAAGTCACTATTTTTGGTGCTGTAGAGGCAGTAAAAAATATTTTGTTTTAAATCAGTGTACACACATGCAGAAAGCAGCTTTCACTTGCTTGTAATTACATTTGGTTTGTTTCTGCCTTAAGATATTTCTAAGGAAGGAATTTCCATAGTTTGTGTAGAAGAAAATTGAAGACACTGTGTTCCTAATGGCAGCTCTTTAGACTGTTGAGAAGTTAAAGGTAAATCTGTGGTAAATGGATGTTGGGCTGCCAGAAGTTGGCCAGGATGCATTACCCATTCCTGCACTGCAGATGTGAAGGAGAACTTACAAGGAGACAAAAATAATACTTTTTACATGTAAAATGACAGGTCTACAGAGGCCAACTTTAAGCACCCAGTTAAGAGCCTATCTTGACCATGCAGTGACACAAACTAAGTCAAGGGAGAGAACTGTTTCTCTAAAAACGGTTTATCTTTTTAGTATTAACCTCTGCTCTGTTTGTAGCCTCCAGAACAAGCTATAAAAGGTAGATGGTGGCAAACGTTTTGCTCTCTGTCTGCTAGTATTATAAAACTTTATCAAATATGCCAATTTTAAAAGCTAATTGGAAATACCAGCTTCTGTGTATAGAGCTAAAGTATTCATGGCAAACACAAAGGAGCCTGAATACTTGTTTAACTAACTTAATCCACTATTATCTTGATGTGCTTAAAACACCTGCCTTATAGACAAAGGCAGTATGTTCTTCACGGGGCATTTACTAGTTTGAGACAGTGGTATTTGGCCAAGGTAATGGAGAGCTTTGTTGGAGAGCTTTATTGATACCAGTTTGACTGGCTTTGACCGACTCTGGTGTGATGTAGCTTTTGGTGGTTTTATGCATCAGACTACTTTCTAGGGGAACTGGGAACTTTACAGAGTGCTTTTGGATGTTCTGCTGAGTATGTAATAGTACAGCGATGAAAGACACTAGTCATCTGAAATTACTAGGAACATATAGACAGTGTGGGAGGCATTGGCCTGCCAGCCTTGCACAGCGCGTGTTAGAGTGGCCTTATGCTGATAGGAGAAAAGGTTGACAGCTGTCTAATTGCTGATTTGTTAACCATGAAGTAACAGATTTTTCGACAGCATCCGAGAGCATAAGTATGTATCATTGTAACAATAAACTCTCTCTTTCTCTCTGGATTTCTTCGGGAGTCCGTGCCTCAGTTGCCACAAGACAGCAAAGTGTATTCACAAATACAAGGTCATGATGTTCTCTGAGATCACTGTCCATCATAGTAGCTTCTATACAGCACCCTGAATCTCTCCAGTATATACAGCATTTAGTATAACCAGGCCATTACCTCAACACATGTCTGTAACTACTGCTTTAAAACAAGCAATTAAGAATAAAGTGCCACTTACAGAGTTATAAGAAAATTTATTATTAAATGTAGGCTTGAATGGATAATTATATAATAATGGAGCACAGGAGCTGGGTTTAAAGGTAGAAACACTATCAGGTAGTTTATGACTCTTTAGTGATAAATGGGAGTTGGAGTTACTTTCATAGAGATGGCTGAATTTGTGTTTTTGATCAGGAATGCTACATGTTCCACTTCTGCAACAGATATTAAAAATATTCATTAAAATCTAGCATCAATTAAGGGGTTCTGGGAGAATGGATAAAATTGTGTACACTAAATAAAGTTTAAACACATTAATTTTAACAGTTTAACAAGCACAGATGTGACTACCTCCCTTCACAATATGCAATTTCCTTGAAGCTGGAGAGTGGGTATAATGGGTATTTAAGTTAGGCATGCCTCTTTGCCATTAAATTAGAATGAAATTGCCTCCTACAACTAAAATGCTACCCACGGGTGTAAAATAATATGATTTGTTTTGTAAACAGATCAAACGACCTTTATTAGATGATGGTGACTATGGGAGAAGCAGCATTTTATTAACATTTGAGTGTGTATATCTTCCATTCATTATATTTAATCAAAGTATGCATTTGACAGCCACCTAGGGATCAAACTTTCCTGCTTTCATGTGCATTAGACACTGCCAAGTTTTAACTGCAAAAAATACCTTTTTGTCTTCCTGCTGCTGATGTGTAACATGAAGTAGCTAAAAGAATAAAAAAGTGGAAGGGTGTAAAGATCAAGGGAGCTCAGCAGCTGTGTAGTTTCAGGTAGTAATTTCAGGAGCTAACTGGTGTTGAAGATTTCCTTGAGGGAAAACCTGTGAGTGAAGATGAAGAGGAGCACTTCATGGGAGTGCATCTCAGGAGAGGCTGGTGGCTCCCAGAATTTCTGCTGGCTTTCTTTAAGGGTTGCATATTGCATTTGTGATTGTAAGGTTGAGTGTTTAAGAGCAGGAACTTAATTACAGAATCACAGAATCATCAAGGTTGGAAAAGACCTTGAAGATCATTTAGTTCAACCATTAAGCTAACATTGACAGTGGCCAACTACACCATATCCATAAGCGCTATGTCAACCTGACTCTTAAACACCTCAAGGGATGGGGACTCCACCACCTCCCTGGGCAGCCCATTCCAACGCCTGACTACCCGTTCTGTAAAGAAATGTTTCCTAATATCCAGTCTAAACCTTTCCTGGAGCAATTTGAGGCCATTCCCTCTTGTCCTATCACTTATTACTTGGTTAAAGAGACTCATCCCCAGCTCTCTGCAACCTCCTTTCAGGTAGTTGTAGAGGGCGATGAGGTCTCCCCTCAGCCTCCTCTTCTCCAGACTAAACACCCCCAGTTCCCTCAGCCGCTCCTCGTATGACATGTGCTCCAGACCCTGCACCAGCTTCGCTGCCCTTCTCTGGACACACTTGAGTAATTCAATGTCCTTTTTGTAGTGAGGGGCCCAAAACTGAACACAGTCATCGAGGTGCGGCCTCACCAGTGCCAAGTACAGGGGTAAGATCCCTTCCCTGTCCCTGCTGGCCACATTATTTCTGATACAGGCCAGGATGCCATTGGCTTTCTTGGCCACCTGGGCACACTGCTGGCTCCTCTTCAGCCGGCTGTCAATCAACACCCCCAGGTCCCTCTCTGACTGGCAGCTCTCCAGCCACTCCTCCCCAAGCCTGTAGCGCTGCTGGGGGTTGTTGTGGCCCAAGTGCAGCACCCGGCATTTGGCCTTATTGAAACTCCTCCAGTTGGCCTTAGCCCATCGCTCCAGCCTGTCCAGGTCTCTCTGCAGAGCCTCCCTACCCTCGAGCAGATCAACACTCCCACCCAACTTGGTGTCATCTGCAAACTTACTGAGGGTGCACTCGATCCCCTCATCTAGGTCATCAATAAAGATGTTAAACAGGAGTGGCCCCAAAGCCGACCCCTGGGGGACACCACTCGTGACTGGCTGCCAACTGGATTTAACTCCGTTCACCACAACTCTTTGGGCCCGGCCATCCAGACAGTTTTTTACCCAGCAAAGCGTGCACTCATCCAAGCCTCGAGCAACCAGTTTCGCCAGTAGAATGCTGTGGGAAATGGTGTCAAAGGCCTAACTGAAGTCAAGGTAAACAACATCCACAGCCTTTCCCTCATCCAATAAGCGGGTCGCCCTGTCGTGGAAGGAGATCAGGTTTGTCAAGCAGGACCTGCCTTTCATAAACCCCTGCTGGCTGGGCCTGAGCATCTGGTTGTCCCGCATGTCCCAGGCACTGACGTCAAGCTGACAGACCTGTAATTTCCCAGATCATCCTTCCGACCCTTCTTATAGATGGGCATTCCATTGTCCAGTTTCCAATCTGTCAGGACCTCCCCGGTCAGCCAGGACTGCTGGTAAATGATGGAAAGCGGCTTGGCGAGCACCCCAGCCATCTCCTTCAGCACCCTCGGGTGTATCCTGTCTGGTCCCATAGACTTGTGTGTGTCTATGTGATGTAGCAGGTCACTGACTCTCTCCTCCTGGATTGCAGGGGGGTCGTTCTCCCAGTCTCTGTCCTCTGGCTGAGGAAGCTGTATTCCATCAATACAACTAGTATTGTTATTAAAGACTGAGTCAAAGAAGGCATTAAGCACCTCATCCTTCTCCTCATCACTTGTTACCATGTTTCCTCCTACCATGCATCTAGCAGGGGATGGAGGCTCTCCCTGATCTTTCTTTTGCTGCTCACATATTTATAGAAAAATTTCTTGTTGTCCTTGGCTGCTGAAGCCAGATTAATTTCCAGCTGGGCTTTAGACCTCCTGATTTCTGCCCTGCATAGCCTCACAGCCTCTTTGTAATCACTGTGAGTGGCTAGTCCCTTCTTCCAATTCCCACATCCATGCCAAATTCAGATAATACCTTTCTGTCCCCAGTAATCTATACTAGATATTTTTTTATTAGTTTTCCTTTCCCAATCTTTGGAAGAATTATGCTGTGCCCTTACATGTGAAGCGCAGGCCGTGACTGTATTTGCAAATAGCCTGGCATTTTAATTCCGCATAAGTCTGGTGACAACCTTATGGGGTGCTCTCCAGTTAATACCTGAATTGCATATCTATACCAAAACATTCTTTGGGCTGAGGAGTCAATCATGATCAGAGTTTAGTCTCTTTGGCAGATGTCTGTCTGTTACTGTCTCCTAGCTGGTTCCATTAAGCCCCCTGGGACAATGCTGAACTTTGAAGCTACTTCACTAGCTTAAATACCATATTTCTTACTGCATCAGCCTTGAGGACATTTTGATGTTCAGGGACACATGCAAGTTGAAACAGCCAACATAGGCTTATAATGACTTCATACAAAATTCCTCTAATTTCAATTGGGCAAAAGAGGTGACTGGAGGTGAGAGCTACATGAAACTGACTTTCCATGGCTGATTTCCTCACCCGTCTGCAAAATCTTTGGAGTGTGATCAGAGACTTTAGGAAAGTTGTGTCTCTTTGTGGACTGTTCCTGAATCATAACATATTTGTGTGTGTTTCAGTCAGTTGGATTTTTTTTATCTTGGATGATCCTGTAGTCAAATACAAGCCATTTTTGCTAGGACAGAGGGCCTATCTGTTTCTTTTTTTTTCCAGGAGTTTCTTCCGTGAGTACTTCTTAGTTCTACAGTCTCTTCTGTCCTGAGCTTGGAGGCAATAATCCCATCCCTTCACACCTCTACAGAAACAGTGGGGACACCCCTTGCCCAGCTTCCAGTTATTTCCTCTCTGTGGTTTGGTTGGCTCTCAAATTACAGTGTAGTCATGGATAAAGACATCTGCTTCTTATGCCCTTGACAGGCATGTGAAGCAGACGGCCAAAAAAAAAGTAGTCATAAGGCATAGGGATATGCATTTTCTCAAGTCAAATTAATATTCTTATCTTGAATGTAGGTTCACAAGGTTTTCACAGCTCCTCAAACTGCAAAAAGGTCTTATCTGTTTAGCCAATTTGCATTTGGAAACTGGAATAAAATTTCCAAGGTCACTATCAGCCCAGCACCCCTTACTTTCTTGTGAGGGAAAGGCAGATTGAGCCATACTGTTAACAACAACATCACCAAAATACGGCATTGGAGACAACTGTGTATAATTACAGAATAAATAGGAGGTTGTCATTTGGATACTTCAATTTGCAATCTTCACACTTTCTCAGTGTGAAGATTTACTTTTATTGAGTAATGTTATGTAAGTTGCTGCCTTCCAGTGGTGAATATACTGAGACAGGAATAGATGTGGGGGCAATTGGTAGTGATTTCCCTATTTGTTTCCTTGCACACTGCATGATAAAAGCAAAAGAAATCTTAATAGAAATAAATGTAGTGACTGCTTCATGAACAATTTCATGAAATCCCATGGTTTGCAAGAATAACAGCTGTGGGAATAGAAAAATGTCTTATTATGGTGTTTCTATACCAGAGTTCAGTTTCACTAGACTTTGAACACTTCAGAGGTGAGAAATGGCAACTTGTGCTTTCATGCTTCCTCCAAAGTTCAGAAACATCTCAAACCATCAGAACTTTTGTGTACTAAGACTGAGCTTTTGCCACCAACGAGGAAGGCTCGGAGGTCCTGTGCTGCAAATGTCCTGTGGCAGCAATCACAGGACCTCATGGACTTGGGGTTTCCAGACATTGCCAAGTCCAAGTAACCCCAGTCCCTGTCTGGAGCTGCAGCTGTTTTTTTTGCCAGGTTCACTAGGTAGTGCTTGCTACAATCAATTATTTTTCCTTTCCTTGAAAAGCGTGTAGGGTACAGCACATATTTGAAAAAGAAACTCAAGGCTGCAAAATCCAGTTCAATTTGGTGGGGAAATGCATCTTTGTAGCTTTCCTAGATCCTTTACATGCTCTTTAATTCCATTGTCACATTACACATTAGCTCATAAGTACTCAGTCCCACAGTACTCTGAGGCACACAGGATCATAAACAGTGTTAAATAATTGTTGTTTCCTGATTTTAAGTAAACTCTCCTCTATGGTTTTAAGATTTTAATATGTGGATTTACTGTCCAGGCATGTAATCTTTATAAGCTAATATATACAAAACACCAACACCAACAAAGTAGCCCTCCCATTAGTACCAAAATTTCCTTGATCAGGCCTTTAAAAATATGAAAATTTTTATGTATTTAGATGTATCTAATTATGTGGGGTTTATCCACATTTCAATCCAGTGGTTCTGAGCTGCTTTTTGAAGTTCAGGGTATTAAAAAAGAAACCCAAACCACAAACCAAAACACTAACTTTAAACTGTTATGCTTAATTCAGTAGATTTTTCTTGGCTAGAAGCATTACCTATATACCTGACCTGTACTGTTTTCCATCTCACCTTAAAAAAGTTTGTTTTGAACAGGAACAAAACTGTGCTTTGGTAGTAAATTGGAAGACAGCCACCTGAGTATTTAGCAAAGGTATGTGCAAGGTGTTATTTTTGCCTTCAGACTGGTGCATGAATAGTACTGAATTTTTTCTATTTTTTACACTGATAAGAATAGACTCAGGGAAAAAAAAAAAACCCAAAAAACCAAAAAAACAGAAACTGAAACGCTTTTGACTAAAAAGAACAGGATTGTGCCTTATGTGAGAGGGGCTTGTACAGTTTGTGACGTTGAATCCTACATGCACACAAACAAACCAGGCAGCAAAGCTGAATGTGATGTTTCCATGCGGGGAGAAGGCCAGACAATGTGAGTAAATGACACACTCTGGAAGTTCAGAGTCTATGGCATCTGTCATTTCATTTCCTCTCCTCCCCTGTGCTTCCAAACATCTATACCCACCTTCACTTTATTAATCATTGCTTTGTTTCAGCTCAATACTTACTGTAAATTGACAGCTGTAGGAGTAGAGACTTTTAGACAGCACTGAGATAATCAGATTAGGGACACAGATACTGCTATGACCAACTAGTGTGTGTGTGAAAAGACAAATGGAAAAATGCTCCCTTAACAGTGCTTGTAACAAGCTGTTGCAGTAAACATGTGACTTCTCAAAACTCTGCCAAGAGACTGATCTTTATTTCTTGTCTCCAGCCACACACCATGATTCAGGGTTACAAAAGGCTCCATCTGTCACGGGACAGGAACCACTGTTTTGGGGGTTACTACTACAGGTGTTTAAACAAGCAGCTTTATACCTGACCTGCTGTGTTGGTTTTGCTCCTGATGGCTCTTCGGTGGGAGATTTTTATTAGGGAGAATTTTAAGAAATTAATATATTTCAAAGGGCATCGGTGGACTAAAATACATTTAAATCCTATGCATGCTATTCCTTGAAAATTCAATTAATTTAATGAAAGTCCCCTTGCAACTGTCAGTTACCTAAACTGGTTCATTTTGTAAAGTGGGCTTGTATAAGGCTAATGAATTTCACTGGCTGGACTGCCAGGGAGCAGGTGAGTGAAGCTGCAGTTTCCTTGCATTCAGTAGTCTGATTTGTACAGGCTGGTGTTGAAGACCATGTCAGCAGTTCAGGTTTTAAACTGCTGTGTTTTCTTGACTGTTGCAGATGTTGCTACCTCTAAATGCAAAAAAGGATTAAAATTTTTAAAAAAATTAGTGTGAATTTGCTCTCCAGGACCTTAAACCTGGTTTGGAACAGAATATGGATCCTTCCTGTCCTGACATTGCAGTAATTTGTACTATTTTGCTTATTTAAAAGAAATTGCTCTCTGTGTGCAATGCAAGGGGAATGGTACTTCCTGTGCAAAATATTCCCTGCTATTGTCTTGGTAAGTCATATGTTTCATATGTGAACACTATTACTGCTAATGATCTAGGAATTCAGAAAACATGTATCAACAGTAAACCAGGACATTCTCTATATCAGTGCTTAGTGTCCTAGCTTCTCAACAAAACTACTGTCCCAGTCTAAGGCAATTGCTTTTTCACTTCTTCCTTACTGGAAAAAAAAAAACAAAAAAACAAAAATTGTATGAGGGGAATGAGGTAATGAATTTGTTTTCATAGACTATAACATATTACTTTCCACTAGTGATTCTTTCAAACAACTGAAACCTTCAGACAAAAATAGAAAAAAAAAAAAAATGTTAACCAACACTGTGATACAGTTCTAAGTTGTTAAATACTTCTGTCAGGCTGATTCAAGGACAACAGTTCTTGGGACTTCAAGGTTAGATTTTTAGTTATTACAACCATTTCCCACAATAGCCCAATAACAGACAAATTATGAAACACTGAATATGATCTTCTATCTCTATCTTGGCTGCCAGTCAAATAGCAAAGAATACAGAGGAGCTTTACAACATGTCAGCTTATTCCAAGTCTTCCAGCCTGGGACTGGAAGAAGCAGTTAATACCAGAGCCAAGATGATAAGTAAGAGGAGAAACAAGTTCATAATCCCCTTGCCTTCTAAACTATATGTTGCCTGGGATAAGTTTTTGGGATGGTTTTCTGACTGCAGATACTGATTTTCAACAGGTGTTGAACCATTTTATATATGAACTGTCACATGAGACTCTGGCAGGTGCCCTAGAAAATATGCATGTGTCAACAATCACATCTGGGAGAGACAGCTTTCTAAGAAACATGGCACCAGTGGCAACCTTGCTTGATGCATTGGAGCAGAAAATAACGAATATTGTTTTGATAAGTTTTTCTGTTTATTTCCAGCCTCTACTTGTATGAGGTGCCTGTCTTTGTACAGACAGCAGTTTTGTTTAGAAAACACGAGCCTGATTCATGGACGCTACTGCAGTAAGACGTTAAACAAGACATGTAATCAGATACAGGAATAATGAAAGGCAGCAATGTTTTATGTTGTCCTGAAATGGACAGTGACACTGAGGATGCTACTAGTGCTTGTTGTGTATGCCAAAAGTTCAGACCAAATCAAGGAAAAGTGCCTATGCAGATTGGCAGACGCTTTTTTCCTACTTGGAGAAAGCTGTATACTTGCTAGAGACTATTAAAAACTATTAGAGACTATTAATCTCATTTCCCTCTGACGATCTTACTAAACCAAATATGGTCAAAAAGGTGACATGAATGAGTGATCAAATGTCAGAGTTTAGTAAGCATGAGTTCAAGGACCTTGAAGTGGAATGCACTTTTAACTGCACAGCTGCCACCCCCTCTAAACCCTGGTCCCAAAGAATGCAGGAATGATGTAATTTAGAGCTGTTAATTCTGCAGAAGGGCACTGATGAGGCATGAGTTGTTCAAACAAACATTGATGCCAGTAAATGCAATTTTGAGAATATTTGTGATAACCAAATACAAAGGGACAGGAATGCTGTACAACCAAATGAGCTAGAGATGGGGTGGGGAAGGGGAAGACACCAGAATGCCAATTACTGGTCTGGTCAGTGTCATCATTCATTTTGTTACATACTTTCTTTTGTTCCTCTTACTCATGCATCACCTTGATGCTGCTACATAGCAAACTTGAGCTTCCTATTAAAGTATCCTAGCTAAGGTGTTCTGGAATTCCAGATATTTGAGTATATGCCACCTAACATTTGTGTTTGTGACCCCATTTCCACAAGCAAAGAGAGATTGAAGAGGTACAAACATTCATCTTTTGACACAAAATTTGTCCATGTAGCTTATTTATTTCCTTGCAACTTGACAACAAACACGGTTTGTGTAAAAATCAATCACAAAGCATGGGAAATTACCCAGAAATTGCATTTATTTACAGAATTATTTGCAATGTTTTTGCAGTGTGATAAAAACAGTAGAGTAGATCACATTCTGTAATTGCATTTCTCTACAGAGTTATTTGCAATGTTTTGCAGTGTGTTTGATAAAAACAATAAGCAGATCACATTCTGTAACTTTATCTTCCATCCTCCTTTCATCCCAACACCATTTGTGGCTGCCTCTCACTGTAAAAAAGTAGAATGAAAAGTCTCACTTCAAATATAATATTTGGGTTTACTGACTTCCATTGCAGCACTATTATAAGGTAGTTAAGACTTCCATTTACATACATTTCCTGGGCTTACATAAAACATTGCATACTAAACTTTCTAAATATTGTTATCCACCCAGTCCTTTTGAGTGTATTATTCTGCGGTGGAAAGGTAATAGTTTTACTTGCTACTGCCTTCTCTATGGCACTTGTTTCTTTTCCTTTTGTTCCCAACTTTTTGCCACTTTTTTTGATGATACAGGTAGTAAATGGAAAAACTGCAACTGTGTCCTGTAAGCCAAAAGTCTATTTAAAACATATGAAAAAGTTTGGGTTTTGCTGATTTTTTTTTCTGCTAAATAAGATGTGAGATAAAACGTATAAGCATTATACACTGGTTCAGCTCTGTTTTGTTGGTTGTTGTTTTTATCTAAGTAAAACTAATAAGAGGGAGTTGAAATCATCTTTATATGGCTGGACTTTGAGGGAAAAAAAATCTGATGGTCTCATTTTAAATGCTTGGATCACAATTTTTAGTGCTGGCAATTTTGTTCAGTTGTTCATTAAAGTGTATCTTACTGATTATATGAGCATTAAAAAAAAGTCTGCTCCTTTTTCACAGAAAAACTGAGATAAACAACATTCTCTGAGTACATTTCTTTAATTTTTTTTTATTGTTGAATCAAAAATTCTTAGTGTTGTTAAGCTTAATATCTTTCTTAGAAAGACAGAAACCACATGTCCTATCTTTGCTGTTCTGTTTTCTCTGCTATTGTATATATGCTCTTTATATCCTGTGGCTTTTTTAAATTAAAATAGAAAATTTTTATCATATACACTGTTATCCCATCAATTGTCCCTCTACGAATGAGCTTTTCACTACCTCTTTTGCTAGCCTATCTCTCCTGGGATCACTTTGTGTGACCTCTTGGTTTTTTGATCTTATTATACTCTTTGATCAGTTTCTTGATATGTGCTGTCTCAGTAACATGAGGATTGAACAGGTTCTATTTATCAACATTTTCTAATATCCTTCTTCTTCATACTAGATCTTGTAGGTATCCTGCTGGATATCTTTCAAAAGATGTCAGAGTCCCCACATCTCCTAGTAAACTTGGGAAAGAAGGTGACTGAGCTGTAGCAGGGATAAACAATATATTTGCCGCCTTCTTCTTTTAGATTGTAGGTGCACTAAGGAATATTCTTAATATGTAAAACTAAGCCAAAATTTTCTGGCTTTGGGTTTTGTAACAAATTGATATTAGCTTTTTTAACAGTTGCTGGAACACAACTCAATTTTGTATGCATGCAGATAGGTTTGTATTTTAAACAAGTTGCAAAATTAAATGCTTCTTTGCTACCCAGGCTCAGCTAAGGCATATCTGTGTTTGCAGATGTGAATTGCTGTAATGTCTGTTTAAGTTGTTTTTAAAGTCTCTCTCACCACTATGCACAAGTGAATCAAGTGCTTTCAATGGGAATGCCTAACAAACTGTGTGGGAAAGAATGGGTCCCCTTTCTTGGGAACAGAGAACCTTCTACATACCAATATTTTTTGCTCTGGATGTACCAAACTATTGCCATGGTGTGAGAAGAAGTGGCATTGGACATTGGTGGCTCCAGTTAAGTAAGGTGGTGGAGACCCCACCTATAGTGGTCTGGTCCTCTCTGGGATGTGGCAACTTCATTGTTGAGTTATTTGGTTTTGAATATGAACACAAGTAAGTATGTGTTATGTTCCAGCACACAACATGTAAGTTGTGATTGTTAGTACTTTCACCTTTGCAAATATATATTCTGTAGTACCGTAATGAACTGAGACTTAGTCAGGTAGAAAAGCTTGCTTCTTGCGAACATTACAGATTGGATGCTGTTAACACATCAAGGTTTATCCCACTGAATATGCCTTCTGATCCCTTTTAGGAAGCCCTAACAAATCCAAGTCAAATGGTAGTCTGGATATGCTAATCATGCAGAAGTTTCTACTTGGAAGATAGTTTTGTAAGATGTTAGAGAGGTCAAATATACAAATTAGGATAGCAGTTCACCTAGCAAGATCCCTACGTGAACATAACGTCACATTTTACTTGTTGCATTAACTGACTGTAACGTTTAAGTCTCCCTTTAATTGGTGGTGTCTTAGCCATACAAATACTAGCTATGTACCAATAGCTAGTTTTTGATTTTGAAACCAGGATGATGTTTATGATTAAGCACCAAACTTTGGCACTTACAAAGCCAGGACTGCATTGTTGGCTGAAGTGCAGCTTTAAATTTCTGTATCTTGTCCTTGTAGTGCTTGCAGTCTTGCGATTTCAGTTAGCAGTAATTTTGTACCTAAAACTGTGTAACAAGGGGAACTAGTATGCTAGCAAACTCTGTCTGTTGTGATTTTTCTCTGGCTGCCTAGGTGACTGCTACTGCCTTCAACCAATTACATACACACAATCCTATTTTTAACTCCAAAAGAAAGGAGAAATAATAACTTGTCTTACAATTCTTTCTTCTACTCACCATTAAATGCATTTTAGAATTAAAGCCTATGTGTGAACCTGGGAAACACTGCAGACTTCTTCTGGCTGTATTATTTAAAAGAGAATGTTTTGGGAAAAGGCAGTATAGCGCATTTGTGTAGCCTTACCCTTTCTATAACACCTTGACAACCTGATGCAATTGCAGTCTATTTGCCACATTTATGACACTAGTTCTATTTTTTTTCTTTGATCACTGCAGGATTGTTGTTTCATTTGCCTTTTTGGGCATCCATTTGTCTTTAGTTTTCTTAATCCTTATCTCTTTTTCTGTATCATATGGAAGTGTTTAGTTTCTGCACCCTGGATTTTTGCAATGGGTTAACTTATCCTCTTTTTACATTTCTGTAATTGTGACTTAGTGAAAAATGTACTTACTGAGGAGCATTCTCATTTTTTTAAGGAAAATATATTTAAGGCAGCTTATATTAGGAGAAAAAAACTTTATATTTCCTGATTCTGATCATCCCAAAAGTGTCATATTCATATTTACTAAATACATTCTTGAAAAATTAATTAGGTAGCCCTTACCAGAACAAATTATGGTGTTTCTGTAGGTTTTGCTTCAACCTTAGCAAATACATTTATCCTTGTGCAAATGTTCCTACTTGTTTCTGGAAGTGAAGGACTATGAAATATGCAGACAAAGAAATAAAAAAGTGGAGGAGAGCTCACTGCACATCGTGTTGCTGTAACCTCTGCTCTGCCTGCTACAGAATTGCATGTAGGGCAGAGTTAGTCTGAAGGATATCTTAGTGCTGCCTCTACCTTTTTCAGTCCAGTGATCTTCATGATGCCAACTCAATGTTGATGACAGTCTGAATAAATAACTTACCTTTGCCATATTGCTGTTTCCCTGAAGATTTAGTAATCTTGTGATTCATCAATATTCATATCTCTGGATCATTTTTAATGAATGTCATGTATTCTTTGCTGTTGAAGAATGAAGTTTCATATGCGTATAGTGACAGATGTGAGTCCTTAAGGAGCTCTGCCATTGCTTTCTTGGGACAAACACGTTTTGTCCAGTAAAACTGAAAAGAAAACATTTATTTATTTAATCAGCTATGCAAGGGCTTGAGGATCCTTCGTTAGGAATAACAGATTGGGATGGTTGCAGCTATGCTGTTGTATTCCTTGAGGTCTCATAAATACAGTACATACTTTTTTTCTGTGTCATTTCTCCTCAATGATCTGATTATAAATCTACATCATTTTTGAAAGAAAAAAACCCAAATATTTGATATTAGAATAGATTATGTAATTACCATATTGATAGGATATGGGTGGATGGAAAGTGTAAAAGTTGCTCTGAGATGCAAGCAGTATTCAAGTAAATCTCGCAAAAATAATGACACTATCACAAAAGAGGTCTAGGTGAGGATCTTAAAAAATATAGTAGTATGCTATATATGGAAGCCTAACAGATTCATGGAAACCTAACAGATTCAGTGTATACTTTAATACTTCTTTGCAGCTTGATAATCTATATTTTGAACAGAACGATAGATTCTTCTGTGTAGATATAGTGGTAGCAAATGTGAGAGTGGGAATGGACCAGAAAAAGTAGTAAGTTTGTGTTGTCTCATCTTCTCATGGTGTGAAATCTACAGGTAAACCAAACTAAGATTATTTTGTGGAAACAAGAAAAGCTCAAGCCATCTTCTGTGGTTTGACCTGGAAGATTATTTTGCAATTTCCTTTCCTAAAAATTAGTCGATCAGTTGTCTACTGGAATTGACAATACAGATTTTAAACCATCTTCAGATGATCCTGGGCTGGGAGATTTGTTCCACTGAGCTTTTTTTAGAATTATGGGCTAAACTGGCCCAGCTAAACTTGAAGAGTTTCGGTAAGGAATTTACAGGTTCCAGATTAATCTTCTCAACCCATTTACCACTGTTCACTCCTGAAGCTGCCCTACCTACCGTGTCCTACAATTAACATATCTTGCTCTTTTACCCCGGGACACTGTGTCACAATATCTGGAAGCAGTGGCTCCCAGGTACCCCCCAGCAGGGTTCAGTGGAGTGAAGGCCAACTCTCACAATGCAGAACATGTCTTATAAGCTAGTCTTTGTCCATTTGTAGAACATAATGAGTGCATGAAGGAAGTCAGCAGAAGTCTACCTCTAGTGTCATTTCCAGCTACCTGCTGTAACTGACAATACTTTTCCTTTCTGCTTGCCAAATCTAGGTTTCTTAGAAACATTGTTTCCAAACTGTCTTTGATAACAGGACAAAGACTTCAAGTTCACTTGGTAGTAGGAACTTTGAAACTTTTCAATTTTTTATGCATGAGCTGGAAGCGAAATCTTGTTTGAGCACTTTGTATATATCAGATTAACCTCACAGTGCTCAGTGAAGCTGCATTAGATTTATGGCATCATTACTGAAAGATAATTTGGTCTCTGGCCACCAAGAATGCAATGTATCATGAAACAAAGCCATTAGGGAGATTCTCTAGAATCTATCTTTGGTTGAAGCAGAAATTCATGTAGAAGGAGGCAAATGCCAAGTGAAGTTTAGGATCTTTCTAAAATATTTTGGCTTTGGGTTATATTTATATTTTTGATTTCCAAGTAGTACATTTATTGATAAAATAATATGCACAGATATTTACAAATAAATTGTTCTGTCCTTTGTATGTGCTCAATACTTTAAAGGCACCTGTTATATAAAGTATCCTGGCTTTCTAGTGATGTTAGGCTAGAGCTAGACTATTCACAAGAACAATACAACACTTTTTCTCTGTTCCCAGAGATAGATCCTATTCTACCAATATGGAAATACTTGTTGTACTGAAGTAGATCTACTAGTGCACAGAATAATTGGTAATATCACCAGCTATTTCAATATAATTACGCCATCTTTAGGGCTTTTTGTTTATTGGTAGTAAAGCACAATTAGAACCTGAATTAAATAATTGCTTGCATTCTGGTATAACTTCCAAATGTAGATGAAGCCTTGAAAGTCTAGGAGGCTTGTTCACTGTAATTTCTATGTCAGTGTAAACAAACATGTAAGGCAAAGTCAACTATTTGTCTTTTCTTGCTTTATCGCACCAGCTAAATGAAGGTACATATAAGTTTTTTGAGTGAACATTTCTCATTTGAAGAACTTTGCATACCATACTCTGGTTACTATTTAATGAAGGGAGAATAGTAAATCAGCAGATTCTTTCCTTATTCAGTACCTTTGAAGTACATGAATAGTCAGGAGGTTTCTGAAACAAATTTTTCCAGTAGATTCCCTTTCAAAACTGCATGTTGTTATCTTTTAGACAAACCCAAAAATTTTTCCTGTCTCTTTTTTGGTTAAATATTATGAACCAGCAAAGTAGATGACATTCTGACTTAATAGCCTCAAGGCCTGGTTTTATTTTTCCTGCAGATTTGAAAGAAAATCTTATAAAATCACAAACTTCCACAAGGTAGTATTGCACTGGTAGTTTCAATGCTCTGTGTCAAAGCTCCACTGGCTGTAAGACTGCATAAGGAACCGGAGCTATTGCACTGTATGGAACTGTAATTCTTTTCTTAAGAAACAGACTGCTTGTTAAGTGGGTGGGAAGTATGCATTCTGTACTCGTTTTCTGGACAGTGGATACCCATTTTAGGAGAGAACTAGATGACATCTTCAAGCAGGTTGCTGAACTGGAAAAAGATAGGCAAGGTGTTAGCTGAGGATAGTAGCATCTTCTTCTGTCAAGTTTATAATGACAACTCTGAAAAGTCATTTAGAACATCTACTTTGCTTTTGTAACAGAAATAAAAAGTTACATAGTGGTTCTGTGGCTGATTTTCCTGTAATCTAGCCTGGCTAGTGAGTTTTCTTGCTGAGTCTGCAAACTGGATCCTTTGTCTTTATGAATCTGGGCCTAGAAGAAAGTATGTCACTGCCTGGCATCCTGTCAAAAGTTTATGCCTGTGTAAACTTCCTCTTGAAGCAGTGTTAATATAGGTAAGCATACATCCACAAAACCAGAAAGCCATATATGCAATCTCTACATCTCACTGTTGATGTTTCTTTTATGACTTTTTTCAGTGACCTTCTGCTGCCACCTGCCTCTGAAGGTTTTCCATAAAATCCACGGTTGAAGGATGAAGTTCAGAATATCCTACAGTGTGTGCAGAGCTGGCACTGGAGTTTTGCTGGTCAATTTTTTAAGCTTTGTGCAATAGAAAAATAAATGTTACACTTGTAGAGTACAGAACTTCTACCTGTATCAGAGATGAAATTCTAATTATGGTGTGATAGAATGACTACACAACATAGGCTTCAGTTTTGCATAGCTCTTTTTCTGTGAATTTGTGTAAGCTGTGAACGTGCAGCTGTGGAAGCAGACAACCCAACAGATATTAGTGTTTAAAAGCTGAAGTTAGTGTTTCCATTATATATGTAAGGCTGATCCATCAAGACTTCCATGTGTAGCAGGTATGAAGTGCTTCTAGTCTAACCTTGAATTTCATACAGACAGAAACAATTGTGCAGAAATGGTGAATGAGCAAAGCAGAGGTGTATTAGCACAGGGCAGTGTGCCATCTGTCTACCACAGATATTTGAGTCGCCTGCACTGTGGTAGCCAATGTTTTCTTTGTCACTTACTAATCTGCCCTTATAACACTTATTCTCGGCTTGACTATGCAAAGAAATTATACCTGTGAAATTCATAATTGCAGTTACAGGCACATTAGTTCAGTAATAAGACTGTTCCTAGAAAGAGTTAGCACATTTGAATTCCTGTGCAATAGGCAAATGTGTAGGGACAACAGAGATGATACAAAAAGGTTTTTGTAGTTATGTCAAAAAATGCCCCAGTACAGGAACACTGAAAGCAGTGCTTCTCAAGTGATGGGATAAGAATGAGCAATGTAATATAAAATAGATGTGCGCGCACACACACAGAGACACTTGTGCAGCTCCTGGAGGATAGATTGTTCACTGATCAATGGGTTAACATGCCTGAGAGGTGCTACCACAACTTCTTCAAGGTCAGATGACTGCACTGGATAGAAATGCAAGATACAGACAGAAAACTCAGCTCTTGCAATCCTGGTTTAATGGTAGAATCATTAGATTTCACAAAACACTGGAGCACATAGATATATCTTTTACCAAGCCCTGAACACATTTTGCCTGCAGGCATCCGAAATGACTTTCCTAGGAGTTTTCTGGAAGTACTTTGGCAATAAATTCTCTTCTTTCTGCTCTGTACAACATCCAGATGAACTTGTCTGCATTCTACATCCCCCCCCCCCCTTTTTTTTTTTGTTGCTGGGTACACTATTGAGCAGCAAGTAATAAGGTTTTGTGGTTTGATATATTGAATTACTTTATACTTACAACCTGAACACTTAATGCTTGTCTGTAACCTTGGGTAGATGAATGTAAGTTCATATAACTATGATATGTTAATATGTGTAAGGCATATATGGATGCCCCTGGAAAAGTGCCTGTAAAATTTGTTTGTATGAGATTGCAGGACAGGCTAATAACAAAAGGAATTACACAGTATTTTATATGAGTGTGGAGCATCACAGTAATGACAAAAATGGCTTTCTTTTGAATGAGGCAATCCCTGCCTCAGTGTAAGTTCTAGATATTGTGTGATTGTCAAAATTTGCCACATGACTTTTCAAATAGATACTGTCCCATTGTTGCTTTTGTATTTTCATATGGCTGAGAAGACCACCTGCCTGAATTCATTAACACACAGTTAAAGGCACATTTCAACTCAAAGTTGTGTCGTCTTCTGACTTTCATCAAAAACTGGATAAATGCCTTAAATGATTGTCACTGAGTGTGGCAAGAAGCTGTGATGAAATCATAAGGGAGACCCATGACCAGTTTAGCAATTTTGTCATAACAAGACCCGTACCCTCCATATGATACCACAGCATAGTCCATTGCTGCAAGATCTGCTGTTGCACAGTCAAATGCACCTTTCAGTATAGTTTACATTTTGCTCTTTCTATCAGTGTGATGAAGGCCCATTGTTAGTGCACCTATGCACTGAATGTTTGTCTCCCCACAGTAACTTTATGGAGGTTGCCTTCCATGTTCTGAGCACAGTGTAAAAATCTTTGTTCCATGCCTTTCTCATCTCAATTACTGAAACAGCTTCCTGTCCTACCTCATCCACTCCCTCCATCTCTGATATCCCTTTAGACAGGAGTATCTGCAGTTGTCTTTATGCATTGCCCTACTTGTTTTGACTCTTCCTATGTGAGGTTCATTATTTCTTCTTTTCTCTCACTATGTCATGTTCAGGTGGTTGCTCCCAGCTCTTGCTCCTTTCACACTTTTGCCTCCACTTTTTTTGTCTCCCCACCCAACAAATCTGCTGCTGCAGAATGTCTCCTACCTTATCGGCCTGCAAATCAGTTTCTTACTCAGACATCTCTGTCCTGCACCTGCAAGGTGCACCTAGATTTTCACTAGAGACTTTCAGTTCCATGGCCTTTGACTCTGTCAGCATTGACTTTCTCAGCTTCTCTTGTTTTCTTCCATGACTAAACCACTGTACAAGTGTCAGTACGTCCTCCTATTTTTCCTTAAGAAAGTTCTACAAAATATTTTATTACAAGTTAGGTTGATATGTTTTCTCTGGAGATGTTATTTATGTTTTATTACTGGGGTTTCAATCCATTTTGTTTAGTGGCTTACGGGTTGGGTTTTTTCCGTGTGTTTTCTTGCACCTCAAGAAAAAAAACCCCATATTTAAGTCTTGTGCAGAAAAGTAAGCTTTTGTCACTTTTTTATGCCCAAGAAAACAGTGACTGTTCAGAACAGTTGAGAATAGGATGACAATGGTGTCTTTCTACCTTCGTAGAAAATCTGTGTAAATATAAACAGAAAGTGGCAGTTTTAGTGGTTTTATATACGAGTTTTTGTAGCTTAATAGAAAGAAAAGTAGCTCTTTCCCACTTAAAAGCTGTGGAGGAAGGAGGCTTAAAAACACAAAGTGGGTTGTTCATTTAAAACCTGTACTGCCCAAAAGGGGCACACCTTTTAGGTTTTTTTCCACTGAAACTCTACAGGGTTTTTTTGTCCTCTCTGCCAATAAAAGTCTGACTGCCAGTCTAGACCATGAAATAGTGAGGAAAGGAAGGGATTTCCTATGAAAACAATATGCAAGGCCTCTTCTTCTCCTGTGAGTATCCATTTGTATCAGTCACACTTCTACTGAAATTGGTGGGATGAAAGCAAACATCCTGGCAAGGGAATATCTTTTTGTGGATGGTCCGTTCCCACCAGACGCTTTCCATTTTGTTGTAATGATATGAACATTGATAGCTCTTTGCCAGAAACCCACAAACCTCTGTCATTTGACCTTCATTAACATCATTAAATGTTTCCAAAACTGATACAGCCCCTTCTGGGCTGTGTCACCGATTTTCTACACAGATAGCAGTCTGAACCAGTAGCAGCCACATACAGATAGTTAGAAGTCTGATTCTTTCGATCCCATTTTCTCCTCTTCCATCTGAGAGATGGATTGCCTAGGAACTTCTTAAAATCACAGCTGTGTCTTTCCTTAGCAATCCGAAATGCACTCCAGGTTTGACATTGGGCTGATATTTTGCTTCCCCTAGATAAGAAAAATTAATGTGGGGAGGCTGGTTCCCTGTACTGCTCCTAGAGCTTGCTGTTAGTGGGATGAATGTAAACTTTACACCTCCAGCAAAACAATACAACCTAGATAACAGCAATGTCAAAGCAAATTAATTCCCCAGATATTTTCTAATTCCGAACTTGCACGGAGTGCATTTGGTGAGAGAACGTAAGTCGGGAGTGTATCAAGGACTAATACTTATGTCTGTACAGCAGGATGTGCGGTTGCCATAGCAGCAATCAATCCACTAAATAGGGAGTAACATAAACTGATTCAAAGGCAAAGACTGATTTAGGTCAGGGAATAACACTTCATAAAAAGAGAGACTTCTCTGTGGCTTGTGATGGTTGTTTTGCTTTTGTGAATGCACTTGCAATGCATATTGAGAAAATGCTCGACTGCCACAAGAAGTGTGTTAGGACTCAAGAGCCCTTGAATATAGTGAAGAACCAACCCACTTACAGCACTCCTGGCAGCTCCAGTGTCAGCT
Source organism: Strix aluco (assembly GCF_031877795.1). Lineage (NCBI taxonomy): Eukaryota > Metazoa > Chordata > Aves > Strigiformes > Strigidae > Strix > Strix aluco. The sequence goes on from NC_133971.1 coordinate 21,800,887, forward strand.
GCAGAAAAGTGTAGACAAGGTGATGAGGTCTTGCTTGTTTTATGTTATTTATGGTTTCCTTCTTCTCTAACTGATGAAAAAAACATTCCCAAGATGCTATGTGAATGCTGCCCTCTGTTAGAAGTTGAATGAGCTCACACTGAAATGTTTGTCTGCCCTGAATTATAGGAGTGCCTTCTTGCATCTTAGAAATGTCACTGGTATTTTTGGTAGGTATGCACATATCTGTGTGTGTACATATGTACACATATTTTGAAGGAGATACTTCTGGAGAAATTAAGTTGAGTCATAGGGAAATCAAAATGACACTGATGAAATAAAAAAACCCCACCTGTTAATATAAGTCTAGGGATGTGAGTACTGAGGAGTTGCTGATTGTCTTCAATTTCACTGTGGTTTGGAGTCCAGGGGTTAGTTTTGACTTCGTGCTACTAAGCACTTGTGAATAAGCAGGAGGATGTTCAGCAGAAAAGATTGCAGTTCCTGAGGATTTGGCTGTGATGTGACTGCCACTGCATCATGACATGTTCTGGAGCCCACAGTTGAAGGCAGAGGCCAATAAATGGGACTTCTGAAGCCTCAGAAGTGATGTGTGGCTGGTTAAGGAACCTCCTTTATAGGGAAACAGTAAAGTCAATCCATTTAGATTATGAAAGAGAAGACTAACGAGTGTCTTGGACAGTCTTTTAATTTAGTATTTAGATGGGGAACAGAAACTTAATAAGAAGGGCTTCTTACTGTAGTAACCAAAACTATAGCGGTAATTGACAGAAGATGAAGCTAGAAAAACTCTGATTAAAACAGGACACACAGTTTGGGCAATGACAATAATTAATCACAGAAATAATTTGTAAATTCATCCATAAGATGATTCATCACTGGAAAGTTTTACATAGAGACTGCAGACTCCTCTAGGACACTTAATTCAGATTAAGCCCTTGCTACAGAAATCAAAGTGGTAGGACTCAAAACCATGGCATGCTGTATACAGAGGTAGGGTTAGACCCTTCTCAGCCCATGTCCCTAAGATCTGCCTGTTCAAACTGCTCTACAAAACCAAAGACAGCCAGTACTGCAAAGATTGGCACATCCAGCAGCTTGCCTGGGAACTCCTAATGCGGAGATGTTTCTGGGATCTAGTTCAGCTTCCTTGCCAACTTAACCTCTGCTCAAGGCAAAAGGAATGATGCTTTTCATTTAAGCTAAGAACATCTGCCCATTAGAGTTGAGGCTGCAGCTACAGATTTGCATCTCGATGACTAAAGACCAGCTGACAAACAGCAGTGACTTTAGGCCTGGTTGACCTGGCCTGGTATCAAACCACTGACCTAGTGTGCAAGCTTGCTGTCTATATCTTATTAATTGCCCCCATAATGATCAGTACCACATGTTGTTTTCTTTAGGAATTATCCCTCATTTTGTTTTTGTATCATGACATGACTCTGGTGCACCTTTCTATGTACACATAGAACAGCAAAACAGTAAAATGAAGATTTATCTCCTAGGTAATGTATTTTCATAAGAATGGTATTATTTAGTGCTATTCTTTTTGGTAGCCTGTTTACAGATTTGACCCAGAGATTCAACTAAGAGCAGAGCATGATATTTGTTCAGTTATTCACCTGTCCCTATAAACCACCCTCCACAAAATTTATCTCTGAGTGCTCTGGTAATTTGATGAATTTTGTGGGATAATAAAATTACCTGGGCTCCAAAGTTATTAACAGCAGTCTTCCTGGACACAGACTGATTTCTCCCACAGTGCAAGGAGCGTGAAAGTACGGTGCCTTCTTCCAGCATTTGTGGTGGTAGCTGAAATTTGAGATTACTGTATGAAATGTCAGCCTGTACTTTCCACCCAGTGATCAGCTCTGGTGCTGAGGCTGGTTTTTTACTCCCTCATTTATGCATACCAGCTCCTGGCTGTGTTTATTAATTTTACTTTGTCAAACAAAAATAAAATGCTCTTAAGAAGCAAATAGAATAAAAGGCAGGTTGGGGGTAAATGAAGTGGCAGAAAAACTAGAGCTGGGAGGTGATAATGCTCTTTACTGGTGTTTCTACCTCCTTCTTCCCAGATTTAAGCATTGGTAGAGGAAGAAAACGTTATATGCTAAAGCACTTTCCTAAATTTAAATCATACTGTGGAGCCAAATATTCATCCATATTTACTGATCTTAGAGCTAAGATACCACTAGTTTCCCTCACCCTGTAGACCAATGTCATGCCTATTCCTTTAGAACGAACATGTTCCCTATCCTAAAATATTTCTGACACACATCCTCTTGACAGGTGAGGGAAATGGCTATGGAGAAGTGATGCTGGGCTCCCCAGCCTGTCAGTCTGCAGAACATAATCTCTTTTTTGGTCTGCTCAGCATTCCTTCTCTATCACCCTTTAAAAAAGTATTATTTTGCAACAACTTGGGGTACAAAGGTTTGGGATTAGCATCCTCTGCCTGTGGAGGGGAGATCAATTTGGTGAGATGTCTCACTGCTCTCGTCGCTGCGTCCAGTATGCTGTGCTTCACACATTTTCCTTGCCCTTAGTGCCTCCAGTCACTCTCTCAAAACTGTTTATTATAGCTATTAATGAAAGAGGTGACACTGAACTACTGGTTCAGTGAACAATAGAGACATTCTTTTTGGGAATGATTTTACTTGCGTTACATAGCTTGAAGGGATCAAATATTGGTTGCTCTTGAGATTCACAAGCCATCTCCCAATAATTGTGGCATCTACTGTGTATGAACAATATTTTTTCTCTTTACATGCACCTGGTCAGTCCTTGTCTCCTTACCCTGCCATTTTACTGATTACCCTTTCATTTGTTATGAGAGGTGACAGAAACAACATTGCAAAAAATTTGTTTCAGCTCCATGATGAGAGTTCTGGGAAGGCATCAGGTGTTTATCAGTTTATTACAGTCATCCTTCTGGTAATTGAAGAGACACCCTTAATCCTGACAGTGAATAATTCTGGTCTTCTTTTTTAACATGCTATTTGTTTACTGCTGTCCCTCCCCCATCTCTTGGGAGAAAAAATGTTTGACTGGGTGCCTATAGAGCAGGAAGAATCAACAGCAGTTTCCCAAAACTCCCGAAGAACTTGTAAACAAATCCCCTCTTAACAGCAAGTTTCAGCCATGACCCTGGGTGGGGGTGAGGAGATGGGTTGGAAAGCTTCCAGAAAGCTCTTGCAAACAGAGAGGGAAAGAAACTCGTTTCTTCTAATATGTAGGTAGGTCATCCAAGCATGAGATTTTCTTACTGTGGAGAAAATTACCTGTCGACAAAAGCAGTATTCTGATATTTGAAAGTGAAGAATAGGCAGGGATTTGAACCTTTATCTCTGGGATCATTTGCTCTGTACTGTTAAGCCTGAAAGCCTCTTAACATAACTCAAGTTTATATACTAGTCTTGAGCTGGTGATGCTTTCAGCAACCTCGTCATCTGAATTCAGATACAGATTGTACACTGTGTTATGCAAATTGCAGGTGTGTTATGCTGAGCGTCGGCACTCTGTCCCATGTCCCATGTCGACATATCAATGATGTAAAACAACCACCCTCAGCCGAGAAACCCCCCAAAAAGCAGTTCATGCTCTTGTGGGAACAATCTGTCCTGCAATATCAAGTCCTTTCTAAATATGTGTAAAAATGATACAATGCCAAACCTATGATTTAATTCTTTCCTTGCTTTCATGTTTTCACAGAATCACAGAATCATAGAATCATCTAGGTTGGAAAAGACCTTGAAGATCATCGAGTCCAACCATTAACCTAACATTGAAAGTTCCCAACTACACCATATCCATAAGCGCTATGTCAACACGACTCTTAAATACCTCAAGGGATGGGGACTCCACCACCTCCCTGGGCAGCCCATTCTGACGCCTAACAACCCCTTCTGGAAAGAAATACTTCCTAATATCCAGTCTAAACCTTCCCTGGTGCAATTTGAGGCCATTCGCTCTTGTCCTATTGCTTATTACTTGGTTAAAGAGACTCATCCCCACCTCTCTGCAACCTCCTTTCAGGCAGCTGTAGAGGGCGATGAGGTCTCCCCTCAGCCTCCTCTTCTCCAGACTAAACAACCCCAGTTCCCTCAGCCGCTCCTCGTACGACATGTGCTCCAGACCCTGCACCAGCTTCGTTGCCCTTCTCTGGACATGCTCAAGTAATTCAATGTCCTTTTTGTAGTGAGGGGCCCAAAACTGAACACAGTCATCGAGGTGCGGCCTCACCAGTGCCAAGTACAGGGGTAAGATCCCTTCCCTGTCCCTGCTGGCCACATTATTTCTGATACAAGCCAGGATGCCTTTGGCCTACTTGGCCACCTGGGCACACTGCTGGCTCCTCTTCAGCCGGCTGTCAATCAACACCCCCAGGTCCCTCTCTGACTGGCAGCTCTCCAGCCACTCCTCCCCAAGCCTGTAGTGCTGCTGGGGGTTGTTGTGGCCCAAGTGCAGCACCCGGCATTTGGCCTTATTGAAACTCCTCCAGTTGGCCTGAGCCCATCGCTCCAGCCTGTCCAGGTCTCTCTGCAGAGCCTCCCTACCCTCGAGCAGATCAACACTCCCACCCAACTTGGTGTCATCTGCAAACTTACTGAGGGTGCACTCGATCCCCTCGTCTAGATCATCAATAAAGATGTTAAACAGGAGTGGCCCCAAAACCCAGTCCTGGGGGACACCACTCGTGACCGGCCGCCAGATGGATTTAACTCCATTCACCACAACTCTTTGGGCCCACCCATCCAGCCAGTTTTTTACCTAGCAAAGCGTGTGCCCATCCAAGCCTCGAGCAGTGAGTTTCATCAGGAGAATGCTGTGGGAAATGGTGTCAAAGGCCTTACTGAAGTCAAGGTAAACAACATCCACAGCCTTTCCCTCATCCAATAAGCGGGTCGCCCTGTCGTGGAAGGAGATCAGGTTTGTCAGGCAGGACCTGCCTTTCATAAACCCATGCTGACTAGGCCTGATCCCCTGGTTGTCCATTATATGACTTTTAATGGCACTCAAGATGACCTGCTCCATGACCTTCCCTGTCACTGAGGTCAGAGTGACAGGCCTATAGTTTCCTGGATCCTCCTTCCTGCCCTTCTTGTAGATGGGTGTCACATTTGCCACCCTCTAGTCCATTGGGACCTCCCCAGTTAGCATGATTTCAGGTAGATCATGGAAAGTGGCTTGGCGAGCACATCTGCCAACTCTTTCAGCACCCTTGGGTGTAACCCATCTGGTCCCACAGACTTCTGTGCGTCCAAGCGGTGTAGCAGGTCTCTGACCACCTCCTCTTCAACTGTGCTGACCTCAGTCTGCTTCCCCTCTCCATCTCCTATCTCATGAGGCTGGGTGTCCAGGGAACAGCCAGTTCCACTGCTAAAGACTGAGGCAAAGTAGGCGTTGAGCACGTCAGCCTTTTCCTCATCCTTTGTTACTATGTTTCCCTCTGCATCCAGTAAAGGAGGGAGATTTTCCCTAATCCTCCTTTTGTTGTTAATGAATTTATAGAAACATTTTTTGTTATCTTTAACAGCTGTAGCCAAGTTGATCTCTAGCTGCGCTTTGGCTCTCCCAATATTCTCCCTGCATAGCTTCACTACATCTTTATAGTCTTAATGAGAGACCTGGTCCCTCTTCCAAAGTTCATAGATTCTCCTTTTGTTCTTGAGATCCAGCCAAAGGTCCCTGTTTAGCCAGGCCAGTCTCCTTCCCCGCCTACTTATTTTTCGGCACACGGGAACAGCCTGCTCCTGTGCCTTTAAGACTTCACTCTTGAAGTGTGTCCAGCCTTCCTGGATTCCCATATCCTTCAGGGCAGCCTCCCAAGGGATTTTGTTAATCAGTCTTTTGAACAGGTCAACGTTAGCCCTCCAGAAGTCTAAGGTGGCAGTTTTACTAGCCCCTCTCTTTGTTTCTTCAGGGATCGAAAACTCAATCATCTCATGATCACTGCACCCTAGACAGCCTCCAACCTTTACTTCCCCCACAAGCTCTTCCCTGTTCACAAGAAGCAGGTCCAGGAGGGCACCTTCCCTGGTCGGCTCACTCACCAGCTGTATGAGGAAGTTATCCTCCACACATTCCAGGAACCTCCTGGATTGTTCCCTCTCTGCTGTGCTGTGATCCCAGCAGATACCCGGGAGGTTAAAGTCCCCCACAAGAACAACGGCAAGTGTCCGCGAGATTTCTCCCAACTGTTTAAGGAAAGCTTCATCCACCCCACTACTTTGGTTGGGAGGTCTATAGCAGACTCCCACAGCAAGATCTGCTTTATTGGCCCTTAACCTAATCCACACACTCTCAACCCCGTTATCACTATACTTGATTTCTGAGCTGTCATAGCATTCTCTTACATACAGGGCCACTCCACCACCTCTCCTTCCCTGTCTGTCCCTCCTGAAGAGCTTGTAGCCATCGATTGCAGCACTCCAGTCGTGTGAGGCATCCCACCACGTTTCTGTTATAGCTACTATGTCATAGTTCTTGTGCTGCATCATGGCTTCAAGCTCACCCTGTTTCTTGCTCATACTGCGTGCATTGGTATAGACACACTTGAGATGAGCTAGTGAATCCAACACCTTTTTGTTAGTGTGGGCCCCATTCCCTACCAGACCCTTCTCAGGTGCTTCCACAGTCCCTAAACATCTTTCCCTTCTCCCAGATGAAGTGGCAGAGGGAGAGCCCTCACCAGTCCACCATCCTTCAAGCTTTGGCACGCTTCCCTTGAGCTTATACCTAACAGGCCCAGTTATCTCCCCATCCCCCCTCATATCTAGTTTAAAGCCCTGTCAATAAGTCCTGACAACTCCTGCCCCAGAATCCTCTTCCCCCTCTGGGACAGCTGCATCCCACCTGTCTCATTTGTCACGAGCAGACCAGGTGCCTTATAAACCTTGCCATGGTCAAAGAACCCAAAGTTCCGACGGTGGCACCAGTCTCTGAGTCACGTGTTAATCAGATATGTTTTCCACCCTCTCTCAGCGGTTTTCCCTTCCACTTGAGGGATTGATGAAAACACGACCTGAGCTCCCGAGCTTTCAATTAGCCACCCCAGTGCCTTGAAGTCCTTTTTGAGTGACTTAAGACTTCTCTCTACCACCTCATCGTTACCTGCCTGGATAACCAGCAAAAGGTAGTAATCAGAGGGCTGCACCAGAGCAGTAACCCTCCTTTTAATGTCTCTAACCCGAGCCCCAGGGAGGCAGCAGACCTCTCTATGGTATGGGTCTGGTCGACATATGGGCCCCTCCGTACCCCTCAGAACTGAGTCACCCACTACAATTACCCTCCTTTCCTTCTTACTTGAAGAAGTCACAAGTCTTGGGGCTGAGGGACAAGTTGTGGATGACTCACTAGATGAGTCCTCGTTTCCATCTTCATTTGGATGGCTATCTAGTTCCAAAGAATCGTACCTATTGTATAATGACAACTGGGAAGGTGAGGGGGGTTGATTAGGTTTTCGCTTGCCTTTCCGAGGAAGGACCTGACTCCATTCCCCCCTGTCACCCACATGCCCTCCTTCTGCCTGGTGAGAGGAGGGGAGGGAGTCATTTATTTCCTGTAGAGCCTCTACCTGCTGCCTTTGTCTCAGAGTATGGCTCCACCAGTCAATCTCGTTTTCGCACTCTTTGATTGTTCTTAACCTTTCTACCTCCTCCCTCAGTTCAACCACCTGCCTGAGCAGATCGTTTACTTGATCACACCGCACACAAACGGTGTCTCTGACTCCCTCTGATTCAAGTGCCAGGCTCAGGCACTCTCGGCAGACAGAGACATCACAGCCGCCTGTCTGTGCAGGACCTCAGTCTGGGTTGCCACATTCCTCATCACTCTGCCTCTTGGCCGTGTTGTGACCATGATCTTCTCTCTGGCCAGGGGGGAACCAATCCCTGGGTGCTGTTTCCCTCACACTATACTCTCACATCCCTGCAGTGCTGTTCCTTTCCTCCTCTCTCTCTCCGGCACTGGTCAATTGTTTGCAGGGACTGAACGTACCTTGTCCAGTGGTAGAGGCTCAGCCCTGCCCTGCAAGCTGCCTCAGTGCACTCACAGTCAAGGACTGGAATTGTCTGGACAACAAGAATTGTCTGGATGGTCACACTCAAAGAGTTCTGGTCAACAGCTCAATGTCCAAGTGGAGACCAGTGACGAGTAGTGTTCCTCAGGGGTCAGTACTGGGACTGGTGCTGTTTAACATCTTTGTTGGAGACATGGACAGTGGGATTGAGTGTGCCCTCAGCAAGTTTGCTGACAACACCAAGCTGTGTGGTACGGTCGACACGCTGGAGGGAAGGGATGTGCCATCCAGAGAGACCTGGACAGGCTGGAGATAAACCTCGTAAAGTTCAACCTCATGAAATTGAACAAGGTGCAAACCTCATGAAGTTCAACAAGGCCAGGTGTAAGGTCCTGCACATGGGTTGGGGCAATCCCAATCACAAGTACAGGCTGAGTGATGAGTGGATTGAGACCAGCCCTGCAGAGAAGGATTTGGGAGTGTTGGTTGATGAGAAGCTCAACATGACCCTGTAATGTGATCTTGCAGCCCAGAAAGCCAACTGTATCCTGGGCTACATCGAGAGAAGTGTGACCAACAGGTTGAGGGAGGTGATTCTCCCCCTCTACTCTGCTCTCGTGAGACCCCACCTGCAGTGCTGTGTCCAGCTCTGGGGCTCCCAACATAAGAAGGACATGGATCTGTTGGATTGAGTTCAGAGGAGAGCTACAAAGATGCTCAGGGAGCTGGAGCACCTCCCCTGTGAGGACAGGCTGAAAGAGTTGGGATTGTTCAGCCTGGAGAAGAGAAGGCTCTGGGGAGACCTTATAGGGGCCTTCCAGTACTTCAACGAGGCCTACAAGAAAGCTGGAGAGGGACATTTTCCAAGGGCATGTAGTGATAGGACAAGGGGTAACAGTTTTAAGCTGCAAGAGGATAGATTTGGATTAGATGGAAGGAAGAAATTCTTCTCTGTGAGGGTGGTGAGACACTGGCACAGGTTGCCCAGAGAAGCTGTGGCTGCCCCCTCCCTGGCAGTGTTCAAGGCCAGGCTGGACGTTGCTCAAAGCAACCTGGTCTCATGGAAGGTGTCCCTGCCCAGGGCAGGGGGGTTGGAACTAAATAATCTTTAAGGTCCCTTCCATGGTAAAGATCTATGATCCTTAATGGTTTGAGCAACACTTTTTACTACAGTCTAGGTCTTTAATTTTGCATTTTGGATTTTTTGCATGTTGTTTTTCCTATGATACCCAAGGACAATTAAGGTCTTTCTGGATTTCTGTGACTCCACCAGGAGAATAGGGAGAACTCTTTATTTTGTGAAGACATCATAAGGTTTGGGTCTATAGGATTGGAGGACAATTCAGGCCAATGAAGATCTCAGGTGGTCTCCAGTCCAGTTCCCTGCCCAGAGCAAGCTCAGCCATGGAGTCAGACCAGTTTGCTCAGGGATATATCCTGTGGTGGCTGTAATCCCTCCAAGGAGGGAGATGGCACCACCTCCCTGGGCTTGGCTTTCCTTAAATCCACACTGACCCTCTCTAGTTTCAGCTGATGCGGCTGCCTTTCACCCTCCTGTCAGGCGCCTCTGTGATGAGCCTCTCCCCATGATCTCCTCCTTGGAGGTACTGGGATCTCAGTCACTGCAGCAAAGCCATAGATTTGTGGCTGCATGTGGAGCTCCTGTCTTTCCTGGTTGTTTCCCTTCTGTGTGCATTTCTGTGCATACCCTGGGGTGAGAGCCTTCCACCTGTGATACCCTTCCTGAGGTCTGTCACTCCTGCCACCCTGCACCCTATACTTTCCAAGCAAATTGCTCTGATTTTTCATGTGCTTCACGATCAGACCTTCTCACATGCCAGTAGCTTCTCTGACCCTAGAACAATTTTGCATGGAGACTCGGTTTGCTTATCTGCATGTCAGCATTGCAGTGCTGGCTTGAGTGCAGGAGAAAATATACCTGTGACTTGACTATTGGGCCTTTCATTTTCTGTCAGTTTCTTGACTCTCTAGAGCATCCTCTGCCTAGCCCTGAGTAAGCTTGCAGGTTCCTAACCTCAGTGGTGCAGCCTGGCCTTTCATGTTCACTCCTACGATGCGGCCAGCCATGACATGAGTTATGTCAAGTTTTGCAACAATGCTCTTCAGTAGACCAAGAAAAGGGATGAAGTTCATATGTCCATATATTACTTTAGAAGAGAGCAGTTTATCCATGACAGTGAGTCTTGAGGCTAAATAAACAAGACTGAAGTGAAAGAGGTAACAGTGACAGAATAAATCACAGAAGTGGATGTCTGTTTAAAGGAAAGAAGTTGTGCCCTGGGGATTGCTTTGTGCCAGAGGAGCTGCTGATACTCTGCTGGCTGTCAAACACTGCAGTAGTGCCAGACACACCCGGCCTCCAGCTCACGCCTCATTCTGGGGTTCCATCCCTTGCACTTGGCAGTCCCATGCACCACGCAGCTATGCTAAATTGCTGTTTCTGTTTGGGAACACCAGCTGTGTCAATTTTCATCTCCTTTCAGAATACAAGCTGAAAAAACCCCAGACACACCACCTGAAGGGGCAGTGTGCTTAGGGGGAAAGAGTATTTTCAGATTTCTAAAAGGATAACACAATTGGAATGACAGAAATGCACATAAAAATAAAAAATAAAACAATATAATGTCTTTTAGTGGGTTTGTTTTTTGTTTAATAAAGCTACCAAAAAGTAGGGCTAACAGAGCTGATTTGCAATACTTATTTTTAAGCTGAAATGTAATCTTCCCACTTCTGGTTTTGTGACTGTCACAAAGCAGAAAGAAACACTCTGTTTGGTTGGTTTTCATCAGTATGACTAAGTAAAAAGTTGTACAAGGAACCAGTAAAACTCTTTGTGTGGGTGTATGCGTACCAGCAAACACTTTTTATCCAGAAGAAAGGCCATTTAGAAAAAGGCTGTTGTTAATTATATTTTGGTATCAAAGTTATTTCTCTATTTCAGGTAGAAGGAAAAATATCTGGTATTTTAATATCATTGTATCAAAATGGTATTGAGAGTTTCTATTTCTGATCAATGTTCTCTTTTTTACCTTACCTTTTTTACTATAAAAGGATGAAGTAGGCAACTTTTAAAATTCACTCTGAGCAATGTAACCAAAATGAAAAAGCCCTTCATTTCACTGGCTCATAATTTCATTATTATTGCAATGGTGTATTTGTACATTCACATGATGGCAGTGCACACAGCCTCAGAACAGTTTGGAGTCAAAGGCTGAATGTTGTAAAATCAGGACAGAGAGAATTCATGTCCTGTAGAGAAAATGGGCATTCTCACTGTTCTCATCCAGACAAAATAATGCAGCAACGTTGAGTAGAATGAAGTTGTTTCCATAGGTCTGGTTCAGACCTCACAGTTGTAGAAGAAGCAAAAGCAAACAGAAGAAATTATACTATTTCCACACACTGCTCTGTACCTGCAATTTGCTCACCAAGGACATTGTAAATCTCTAATTAATTTGCTTGTGTTCCCAGTGTTAGGAAAAAGGCAATAGAAATCTGTCCTGGTAAAGAGACATACTGTTACAGGCAACTACAATGCAATTATCCTGCAAGAAATACAGAGTATTCATTTGGCATACTTCTGGATTCCTGGTAGTGGTAAGTTAGTGTATACCAGTAGTACCGTGATGATCACTGGGAATTACACCAACCTGGTTTTCTTTTAATATGAATTGGAAAAATACTGAATTAAATTAAAACCAGCCATTCTTGGCATTTCAAAAGATTTCTCTTTAATTTCCTGTGACTGAAGTAATGCTGCCAATTGAGGTTTTCATTAATCTTTTTTTTTTCTTCAGCTTTTTTATCTGTTGCATCCTTTTCTGTAAGAGCTGTATGGCTTGTTGAAAAGTGAAATTTTATACACTGTAAATGACCATAGTACACATGGAGGAGTTACTTATGCTGCAGATGTCAGTTAAAAGTTAGGGCTCACAGTTTTCAGTAAGTAATGCAGAGGCAGCAGCTATATTGAGAGTTGGAGACTCCTGTTGAATTCTGTATCATCCAAACTGCCTGCTCCCTATTACTTTAAAGCAAATAGACATGAGCTTACGCATCGATTTTTTAATGCATACTCTTTGATGGCAGAGGGTGTCAGGTTGTGGTTCCAGTGGCTTCAAGGAGAGGTTTGTCACATATTGATAATTCAATTCAACAGTGATAATTTATTCCTAGAGAGTAGCTTTGTGGTTAGATGCTGGGATGGGAATTTTATCTTTTAACAACATATTTTAGTTTGTCAGGTAAGTTCTTGCTATCAGGTAATAAGATACCTGCTCTGCTTTTCAGGCCTATTCAGTTACTTGGCATCTCAGCATACCTGTCAAATGGCTCTTCAAGCAACTTTTCTGTTCTTCTGAGAAGCATAAATGTGACCTTCAGTTCTGTTAACAAATGAAGTGTCTGGAGCTCTGTTGCACAGCTACCTCTTATACTTTTGCTCTAGACCTGTATTTTCAATTTCTTCAGACGTATATCAGACTTCCACACTTTGCAGCCTGCATATTTGAGATCTGGGAAAAGCAATTCTTTAGAATACATAATGAAAGACAGGGTGACAACAAACCTTAGAAAACGGCTACTTATCCTTTCATTGTCTCATCTGTAATATGAGAAATGAGCAGTTTGATTGTTATGGATCAGAAAAGATCACCAGGCAGAAAGAAAGATGTAGAAGGTTGTGCAGTATTTCTAGTAAAACAGGAAGAACAACCTGCAGAGCATGGCTTTGATCCCATAGAGCTGGGTCTGGTTTCCTCTTCCATGTGTGCAATGAGTGCATTCGATGTCAAAAGTTGAACGTATGCTTCACAGTAGATTCTGAATGATTATTAATTTGCAGAATGGTGAAAGCTGGTGATTGCTAAATTATGCCAGAATAGTCACATATAGGGGTAGAAAGGAAGAGGTCTGAAAATCATAGACATGGTTTGATGATGGATGTGCCATTTCTATTCTCATTCCAGATGTGGAATGTTTTTCTTGTTACAACTGATAGAACAATGTATCATTGGTGGTAAGCTAAGCTTTCCTTTATCTGCGTTTTGGCCCTAGATAGTTTTTTTCTTGTTTAGCTTTCATGATTATTTTGTATCCCTCTCTAGGATATCCATTGTTTACTATCTCTGTTCACAGTATAGTGTGCAATCTAAGTAGTAAGTAATCATTAATTGTAAATCTTTGGTAATCTTACAATACATTGAGACCAATTTTCTTTCTATTGGCCAAGGTTTTGATCCATCAGATGGCTAGAATTTCTCTGGCCAGCAAGCTCTGCAATCATATTCTTGGTCTTGTACTTAACACTATCTCCCTGTAAATACTGTTTCTCCATTTGACTTTGTTCTTTTGATCATTTTTCTCCCTTGTATTCATATTTTCCAGAAATGCTTCTATACATACATTTCTAGCAGAATCAGGTCTTACTATCTGCCCTAGACATGTAGAATGTGTTGTATGTATAGAAGTAGTAATTCTGTGTTTTACCAAATACTTGAGTGTAGTTTAAATGTCTTGTAGACTCTCAAGATATTGTGTTCATTGAAAATAAATTTGTTCCTGCAGTGATATATACAACTGACTGTTGTTTTCTGTATTAATTGTTTTCTTCAGTTTCTGCTCATGAGTCTGTTTTATTTGGCATCAGAAGGTGATGTTGCCCAGCAGGAACCTGTACAAGCAACATAATGTTTCTGAAGAATTTAATGTAAAAATATTTTCATTTTAATATGTTTTGTCTTTCTGTCTTAAAATTTTCCTCCATTGAATTTCACCTGAATTGTTTTTGACTGTCCAGTATTTAATAAACTTGATAAGTTTTCCAGTTTTTAGTATATAGATTTAGTTATTTGCCTGGTTATCCTGAGCAGCTGTCAGTAGTATTTCCAGAAGGGAAAGTGGATGGACGGGAATAGGAATGAATTTAGATTCACCCAAGCATTTCTTGGCAGTTATTTATCTGGCAAAAAAAAAAAAGAAGACATTTTCATTGTCCTATAAGCATTCTCCATCTGTGTCAGACTGGTCAAATAATTTGAGCTGGGAAAAGTATTACAGGTCTGTTTGCCACTTTTAAACAAGAGGTTCCTCTAGGATTTGGGAAAGCACTGATTTCAGTGCTGAGTGTCTGACAGAGTCTGAGTACAATCTTTTTTCTTTGTGAGGAGTATTTAAATCTATGTCTGTCTATGAGACACTCTGTGAGAGATGTAGAGACATAGATTCTTCCTGTCTCAGAGTAATTTCCTAGATTTAGGCTGCAGGTGATTTTGATCTGGGGCTCTCAAGGCCCCTGCTATTGAAACGTCTCACTCATAAGGCATACGGAAGTATTATTGAATCATGGAAAGAGACTGAGATTAGGTACTGGGGTTGTAATCTATGTTCTACTAAATATATACTTGTGTACCTAAAAATAAATGCAACTACTTTGATGAAAGAGAATGAGAGGTTTATCTTCTTCTGTCTTCTATCAGGGTGGTTTAGGCATAGCTCTGCAAGGTGAACAGCTCCACTCCTCTTATAAAGGAGATGTGTGCTAACACCCCATATAAAGGGCAACAAAGCTGGTGCAGGGTCTGGAGCACATGTCGTACGAGGAGCGGCTGAGGGAACTGGGGTTGTTTAGTCTGGAGAAGAGGAGGCTGAGGGGAGACCTCATCGCCCTCTACAACTACCTGAAAGGAGGTTGCAGAAAACTGGGGATGAGTCTCTTTAATCAAGTAATAAGTGATAGGACAAGAGGTAATGGCCTCAAGTTGCTCCAGGGAAGGTTTAAACTAGGTATTAGGAAGTATTTCTTTACAGAAGGGGTTGTTAGGCGTTGGAATGGGCTGCCCAGGGAGGTGGTGGAGTCCCCATCCCTGGAGGTGTTTAAGAGTTGGGCTGACATAACGCTGAGGGATATGGTGTAGTTGGGAACTGTCAGTGCTAGGTTAACGGTTGGACTAGATGATCTTCAAGGTCCTTTCCAACCTAGATGATTCTGTGATTCTCTGATTCTGTGATCTAGCCTGAGTATCTAATGATCAAGCAAATGGGCTTGAAGGGATACTGATGTCTCAGCATAGGTTTATTTCTCTTCCCCTTTCCGTTTTTAACAAACATGTCAAAATATTTTGCACCAAGTTCTGAAGGAACATTTGTTCAATATGAGAAATATGTCTTGATTATAGTGAGAAAAAGCAAGCAGTCAGTTTGAACTGAATTCAGTGTTTATTTTATCTGAGCGAGCAATCAAGATAAATATATTGTTCAGATAGTCTTTAAGTCATTCTCAGGTGAAATAGTGAGGAAAATGACTTAATGCATTAAGCATTTATTTCAACTTGCCTCTGTTTGTCCCAGTCACTTAAATATTTAATTTTCTGAAAGACCTTGGAGTAGCTGTTCATCACATTTGCCAGACATTAGCCCCGTACACTCCTTTTGAGGATGTGGTAGCTCATACTTTACTTCATACCTTACACTTTTTATCGTACCCTATCTTTGTGTGTGTGTCAGTGTATGGCTTGCATAATTGTTTACGTTTTTGTCATAGTGCTAGTTAACTGACTTTTCTTGGGGACTAGAATGATGATGTTAACCACTTACTAAGGCATCCGTTGACAATTTTCTCTCTGTAGTGTCTTTTATCATTATCATCATCTACAGAGTATTTTAGCTTGTATATGTGGCTCACAACACTATGTTAGCAAGCTCACTTTACTGTGATTCCAAGACCAGAAAATTTGGAGCCACTTATTAACTTGTACAGCAAACAAAGGCAACGCACAGTGATAAGAGAACAGAAATCTTCTTAAGCAATATAACTCAGTAGCTGGTATGACTTACTAAACTTGTTTGATTTTGAATAAGAAACTTTGATTGTATTCCTTGTTGATACAGAACAATGCCTGTCATATTTGCATGCTAAACATTCAAATATTTTTTCAAAAAAGTGTGATTTGAGGCCTTTTATTTTCTGATAGTTCAATCAGAAATGTTTATTTCTGAAAAAAACTATGAAAACTAAAACCAAAACCAAAACAGTCAATATAAAAATGAGAAAAATATTTGTGATTTACTAAATTTGTATAAGACCTTGACTACTTGTCATGTGATCAAAACTTCTTGGACATCCTCTATTCTTTTGCAATTCTCTGTGCTCTCACTTTACTTTAGTATTTATGTCTTAGAAAGGTGGGAAATGGCATCCAGATGACAACTAGTTGCTGAGCAGAGCTGACAGAACATTTTCTTCTTGACAAAGAGTGAATTTTTTTCAATCAAAATGAATATTTTCATGAATGAATTAAAATGGAGTGGAAGGATTTTGGATTGTAAAAGATGAATTAATATACCCAACCTGAAAGGAGAAAACTGCTGGCCTGTTTTCATCTTTTTTCTTTTTTTTTAACCTTTTCCAAAGAAGAGGAGAGAGAAATAAAAATAAATAAATTATTAATTAAAGAAGTGTTGTGTTTTATCCACAGTAATTTAACGTGGCAGAGAAGTGTAACAGGATATGTGAAGCTGGGACTCTGGCTGATGTTTTCAAAGCTATGCTGTGATTTGAATTTTCAATTCCCATCAGAATTTGATGGGAGTTTTGCTTCAGGCAGCTTTTGATATTCTCCCCTACTGGTAGCAAAGCAAGACTGTATACAAAATAAAAATCTCTTTGAAACCCCAGTTTTTCACCCAGCCTCAACTCTTTAAAAGGTATTGTATCTGTAGGCTTTCCAAGAAAACCTGTACAGTTTTAAAGTCATATTTAAATTCTGCTGAGCAGATGTCCTGAAACCATGCAAAAACATTGTGAATACTACTGCAGTGATGCAGAGATGCATTTTAACAGCCCTACCCTAGATAGAGACACTGATTCACGAGATGCATGTTCCACTTTTCTTTAGTTTTCTGCGCTTTTTCTCCACATAGTGGTACCTTTTATTTGCAGTATTTGCCTCCTGAGTTTTATATATGAGAAGACACCTTATCACTTTCTGTGTAGCCTCTCCAGACAAATAGGCTAGTCCAGGCTTTCCCTGTTGAGGTATCTGTAGAAGAGCTGGCCAAGGACCTCTACTGGGATTTTCCTCAACTCCATCACTGACCATGTCTCCTTTCCTAATTTTCTTAATTAGCAAATCAGCCCCCTACTCTGTGCTCTCTGGCTGTGCCTTTCTTTGGCTAAAATATGCAACTTCTGCACTGCTCCTTTTGTGCATCCAGATTGCCAGCGCTGCTGTGGCCCCACTCTCAGGTCCCCTGTTCCATGACAGTACCTTCTCCTTTGCATAGGAGCAGCAGCAGTCACCCTCCCGGCCTGTCATCAGAGCTTCAAAGCAAACACCTGAGCTGTGTCCAGTGGGGATGGGTTGTTCCTGGGGCGATGCTTTATTAGAATAACAACCTCCAAGGTTTGTTTTCAGTCACCTAGTTGCTTCCTAATTTTTCCTCCACCAGAGGTATCATCTACAATCCTCCAAGTATTTTCCTGACTTCACCAGCTTGTCATATCTCATCATGCCTGAATAACTACCATACACAATTCAAATTTATCTGTTGATGTTTTACTTGACTCAGCAAAGTGCTGAGTTGCAAAGTTTGGATTCAGATAGAGTTTCTTGAATTTAAGGAGTTTTAGAACTTATTTCTTCATGACGCTGTTCCTTATTCTACCTGTGGAAGCACAAAAACATCATTTAAACATCCAGCTATGTGCGTGGACTGTTTGGGTCCATGATAGAGATACTGATCACAACTGCTGAGTGGAGAGGAATTTAATTGCAGAGATTATACTGCAACAGCTTGACCTTCTGTTTCTGAGAACTGTTGAATCTTGGACACCATATAGGTTAAGGTCTAATGAACAGCATTGTTCCTGGTATTATGTAAACTGTGGGTAATATGCATGCAGAGTAGAGGCTAACTGTTCTTCAGCTAATATTCAGCATTGACAATGAATCACATTGGAATGGATTACAGGGGCCAGATTTTAAGTCTTAGAATTATAATACAAACTTGACCTTTAAAAAATTATATTACTATGGCTTATGTGGAATAACAATTCTTATGTTTATATAAATATCGTTATGGTTATAAATATATACACACGTTTAATGCAGCTTTTCTGTAAAGCTTCTGTGCAACAGCAGCTTCAGCCTTTTAAGCATCATCTTTTTTTCGGTAATCCGTTTGATTCCATCACACCAGAGTAGCCTATACACATTATTAAAATTAGGTGTATGATGCTGTCCAAGTGAGCATAGGTATCTTGGAAATGCAGGAAGCTGCAAAATAGGATGTATTTGGCTCATGTAGGCTTCTTTTGTTTTCTCTTATGCTTCACCTCAGCATATTCCTACTCAGCAGCATGGCTAAACCCACTAGGAATAGAAGACAAGTTTTTGGCAGTTATGATCTCTTTCTCTGAAAAGTAAATAATCCCCTGCATTCTCAAAAGGCGATTAGAGGTAGGTATCCCTGTAGAAATACTCATCAGCCAGCCTCTTCCTCTTTCCCTTGCCTTCCCTGCCAGGTGCTGGATTTAGTCTTTTACTTTTATTACAGAGAACTGTAAAGAATTATATGTTGCTTGTCTTACTCTTAAATATCTTTTGCCAAAAATCTCTGTAGAAGTTAATGGTATCTAAAGTGCATTAAGAATATAGGAACTATCTTTGTAGGACTCTTAACTGATATGTGGAATCTCAGTTCTCCTCCCAGAGAAGTCTGTAGCAAGTCTCCAGTTGACCTCAACAGGAATGTGCTTAGTCCATATAGTTTACAGCCCAGTACCACCTTCAGTGTTGTGGTAGTACTTCTAGGAATCATGAGTTTTTTAAAGAAGAGTGGTAGTTAAAAATATTTTTTTTGCTAGACCTGTACTTATATATTGTACATCATCTTTAAATATAGTTAACATACATTATTAAAAATGGGACAGATCTGGAAATGCAAATCGATTGAGTTCTGTTTATGTCCCCAGGACATTTAGCATCACCTATGCAATACACATGAAATGTGCTTGATAAGACAGTTCACTTTGAAGTTTGATAAGAAATTAATATATATTAAATAAAACATTAATATATTCATATCTAGAAGACTTGAAAAATTGAAAAGGCGGGCTGTTTACAACTTGTGCTATAGTAATTGCTATCTGCTCTTTCTTTTTTCTCCCTTTTTAGTCTATTTAATAATATATCAGAACACTAATGGCATCCTAAAAGTGCTACATTAACTATGTGCTTTAAGAGCCATTTCCTTCTAGACTTGAATCAAATCATATTGATTCCCGCAAGATTTGAGTGTACTTGGTCTTTCAGTTTCTGCAACGGCTGCCTTGCTGTTTCTCCTATGACATGGGCATGGAGCCTGCCAAAGTGGCTCTTCTTTGTTGTATTTAATCCTGCGTTCCCCTGGCCAAAGGCAAAACCTACCCACAGTTGGACATCACACAAAAATGAGGGGTGTTTTCAGGTTTGGAGCCCTTCTTCCTGCTCCACATCTCTTCTAAGCAGAAGCTGGACATGGGAAAGTAGTGTGCCCTGTGCCAATGGATGCAGAAGATAACCTGAGCAACTGCTGCACCCTGAGCAACTACAACAGCTGGAGTCAGGACCTAAAATATTTTCCCCTTATTGTGAGAATGTGACCAGATCCCTTATTACACATAAAACCTGCAAAGGCTGCCAGAAACCAGATTTCATTAATATTTCAGCCACTGGGGAGGAGGCTGGGGAAATTAGTCCCATGACCCACTCAAGACATCACTTTGTTTTCTTTGGTTTTGGTGACTGCACTTCTTTCCCCCTCCCTGCCTCAATGTGGCTGGTGCAGCTGAGTTGCTCCCTCTCTCACAACTGTCTAGGGCTCAAGTACCCTGAAGATATCAGCCCCACACTAAGAACCATGTGTGTGTTACTACCTTTTTTCTGCTTTAAGAGCTGTGTGTTAGGTAGAACTAGAGGAAGGCAGGTGGGATTTTCCAAGACAGGTCTGCAGTGCAAAATAGACATGCTACTGGCTTGGTTGGTCTGAGGGGGACTGGACCCAGTAGACATCCACTGCAACTGCAGCAGGAAGGATTGCTGGGCCGGTTGGTGATGGAGCTCTCTCCAGACTTTACTCCAATTACAGATAAAATTATTACTCTGAAGCAAACTCCATTTTTCTCTTCAGTTTTCAGGTTGCCCTTTAGGGGCCTGGATTGAGTGACAGAGAATGAAATACCACTGAAGATGACTGAGACAGCCCCATTCATCTGCCTAAAGAGTGAAGTAAATTCAGAATTGCCTGGAATCTCAGGGAAAAAAAATACGTTTTTTCAGTGTAGTTCTGTTATTCCAGTGTATTTCTGTTCAAACTAGGTTTTCCAATCTTTGTAGTTTCCTGTTTTGGCTGCAAGTATGCACACTTAGATGGTTGAAATTCTTGCTGTTTTTTTAGTATGAAATGAAGCCATACAAAAAACCTAGTATTTCAGAATCTGCAGACCAAAGACAAGCAATCAACCAGTATATCACCCAATGATTTTTGATCTTTTTCAGCTGGTGACCTCTATAGGGAAGTAGCCAGGCTCTATTTGCCTTTTCTCTGCAATCTGCTTAAGAGCTTGAAGGATCTCCTAATAGTTCCAGTAGGTTAAATTTTTTTTATCTCTAGATTTGCATTTAGAGTGTTGCAAGTTGTTTGTTGCTGGGCTGCAAGATTCTTGCTTCATATTCTAAGTCGTGTAGCATGTACAGACCAAAAATATTGCGAGTTGCACTGGAAGATTATTTCAGTTGGGCTTTTTGGAGGGTTTGTTGTTTTTTTTTTTTTGTTGTGGGGTTGTGGGGGTTTTTTTTGATTGATTTTAAGAGGCCTAATGAGGAGCTTTTTGTTTGCTAGAAAGGTACCAACTGTAACTGACTTTTTTTGGTGTCAGGACACTATTCCTTCATCTCTCTTATGCTTTAAAAGATGTTTGTAGAGGATGTGTTCCTGTTTTCTCAGAAATTGCTTGATTGCTGGTGATTGTTTTAACAGAACAGACTTGTGCTGCTGTGAATTTTGCAAGTTCAGTAAATCCCACCACACTACTGGAAACCTAAAGGAATAATGGCAGCAGCTTGCAGAACAAAACGTATGAAGATTAATATTAATTCTGTGATATACTACTCATTGGGATGCTGCAAAGTCCTCAACGAGCTGAAATTCAAGGTAAATCTACAATAACTTTCATTTGCACCAAAATTTCACCTTTGCATTCATTTTTACCTACTCAGGGGTATAGATGTGCAAATGTATATTCACAATAAAGTGGCCAAAATATAAGAGCTAATTATTGACACCTAATGGCAGATATAATGACAGCTGAGTAATTTTAATTTGGTCCTGTGTATTTTGCACTCAGGCACTGTGACTGTCCTTAATCACACATTTTGCAAAGGTCTCAGAAAGCTTTATCAATCCATAGGTTGGGCCTAGGAGTTTGCTCTTCTGTTCTTAATCAGACCAAACTGTAGCCTTATTTTCCCAGTCCAGCCTCTTCCTCACTCCTGCCACTCTTGGACTTTAACTCCTTTTGCATCTTCTCCCAGACATTTATCTTGATTTGTTCTTTTTGCTGCTTTTGTGCAAGTCCAGGTATTATCCTCTAAATCAAAATTAAACTGTTCCTTGCTTAGATGGGTTGAGGCCTGCATGGTAGCAGGGTGGTCATTCAAAGCAATACAATAAGTTCGCTGGTCTTGTGTTAGATTTGCATGTGGATCTGACGTGGCTCTGGAAGCATGGAGCTGTGATCATAAGGAAAGTGAAAAGATTGGAGCATTCATGAATTAAGCAGCGACATTCACTGCTGGGCATGTCTCTGCTGAGCAAGGGGAAACTGCTATTTTTCAAAGGTAAGGTGGCATTAAAGAACATATTCTTGTCAAAAAGTTAACTTCCTTACAAAACTGTGTGTCCTTGCTCAAAATCATGAGAGGATGATGTTCTCTCTTCAAAGATGTGTCATAGAGAAGTTTTCTTTTTTTTTTTTTTTTTTAAATTGGCTGAAGTACTTCTTTTTTCCTTTGCCTCTTTCTCAGAAGTGGCTGAACCATTTAAACTTTCCAAAACCATTCAGCCTGAGGGAAATCCCTCAGCATGGAAGACTTCAGTCCAAGATCTAAACTGAAAACAGTCTTAAAATGAGAATTTCTGGGATCGTGTGTCTGTATTTGTGACCAAGGCACCAATTCACCAAGAGTATTTCATATACTCATGATTAAAGGAAGCATGTATGTACATATATATGCATATATATTTGTTCAAGACCATAAATTCTTACCACAAACAGTAATTTTTAGGTCTATCAATGCATATCTTTTTCTGAAAGATGCAACCCACAGATTCATATTCTTGTGAGGAAACTTACAGAGATGAAGTGGGAATCAGAGTTTAAGTGTCTATCCAAATAAGGAACACAAGAAAAATAGTTTCTGCAGGTGTAATCACTGCTAATCTGTCAATATGGATGCTCCTAACACATATTCTTATTTGTGTTACCTATGAAAAGGAGAATTTTATTGACAGAAAATACTATTACGACTCTTGTTAAAAAGAATGACACATTTGTAAGAACCTCCCTTACTGTTAATTGCTATTACAGTTTTTCCCTAGACTATTCTTACTCACAGCCCACATATAATGTCTGAAGATAATTTCAAATTGAATTATGATAGTTGAAAATTTAAAACACTTGAAAGCAAAAGAAAAATGAAACACAGTTTGACAGTACTAGAAGTGTTGGAAATTTGCCAAAGAGAAAGTAAGAAGGGGCAGTAAGAAGCTTTCAGGGCTCTGAAACACACCAAGGGGACATTACGGAGGCTTCTTTTCTTAATTGCCCAATGACGAGTTAACACTGTACAAGAAGTTTAAGTCACATTTTTCAAGTTCATCATCTCCCACAGTGCATTCTTAACCTTTATTAAGGCAATCCCAAAGAGATCCCACCGAGTCATGTTTCAAAGTATACAGCCTTGCTGGTACTTCATACCTATAACTGAGGGATTCTCCTCTGTCCTTTCCTCCCATTTCCACTTTTGTAATGCATCTTTTCCTTTTCATGTACTCCTCTTCGTTTTGTTCAGTGTAGAGTTGGTCATTGCTTCTAATGTCCTGTTTTATGTAGATCCTGGTTGCATGAGTAAGAGTCCCACGATATGTACTACACCATTCAGCCAAATGAGTTGCTATTACAGCAGGAATTTCTATGAAGAGTTTAAAGTGTCTCTGTGCCAGGTATGCACAAGAGAAATGTAATATATTTCTATTATTTAGTTTATAGACCTGAAGATAAGATCCCCAGTTCAATTGCTTGGGGGAGAGATACAGGATAAATAATGGGTGAGTGAAATATGAAATACAACTTACTCTGGAAGGGATAGTGGATGAACAGGACAGTGGAAGATTTGCTGCACCTTACAACATTATGACACTTTGCCTGTATGATGGCTATGGGTGACCACATTAGAACTGTTCCTATTAAGTACTTAAACTTGAGGTCACTTTGTTTCAGAGAAGTAGAAACATGGATGTTAGTACAAGCCCAAAGGTATACTAAACTCTTGGTAATCTAGAGGAAAGAAATTAGAGGAAAATGCATGTATTCAAACGTTCAGCTTCTGCATCACTGTCATGAGAAAATCGGACCATAGCTTTCCCTCAGGTTTTTGCTGACCAAGCATAGCTCAGTCTGGGGTTTTTTTTCTGTTAACTCTTCCCTCTTCCCAGCACTGGACAGACCTCTCCAGCTCTTCAGCTCTGTTTGCGCTCTTGTAGGCTTGAACCATAGAGGATATATTATTGTTTTGCCCTGGATGTAGCTGAAGTAAAGAATGCTCCTTCCTTTCCCTAGTGTGGTATTTCAGAAGTACTTCCTTGCTTGATGGCCTCTCAGCAGTACAACTAATTTCTGTAGCACTCTGGGTGGATGAAGTGAGAAAACCTGTTTGGAGGGGGCTCATTGAAGGTGGGAGGTAGTGTCTTGGCTGAGGAGATGTGTGGTGGTGGGGTTTCATCCTGTGTCTCATGTCTAAGTGGCATGTAACTCTTACAAAACTACAGCTGCCAAGACTATTTCCTGTGCATAGCACTAACTGCTGTGTGTAATGTTTTGCCAAGATTGTGTTTTTATTGTCAACAAGATCAGTGGGATCAAAATGGTGTTAGTAGACAAGAGCTCATAATACATAACGAATAACTTACTTGTTCAAATGATGTGCTTCTTTATACTTCACAGGTATTGTCTACAAGGCCATTCTGATTTATTTTTCTCAGAGACATTTGTTTCTCAGACTTCCTTCCAAGACAATTCTTTGAAGACAATCTGTGAAAGCTCAGGTAGTGTGTGGTACACCTGGAACTGGTGAAAGGCGAATTGCCTCAGCTGGGCATTAATCCCATGGCATGACTTACAAAGTTGGCTTTGGGTGTAAAGCACTTACTGTTCTGACTGCATTACCGAGCAGAAGTAGTGCTTCAAAATGATTGTGTTTAATGAAAACAGGGAAAATCATAAGCCTGCTTTTAGGACTGATCACTGGACAATGAAGGAAAAGAGAGCAATCTTCTACAGTGCAAGAACTGAGTAGTTTCTGTATTGCTGGCAAAAGAAGAGGAGGGTGGCAGTATGGAGCAGAACACAGTGGGAGTCAGTGGACCTGGAGGGAAGTGTGTATATTTAGTAGGGAATGAATAAAGTAAAGAGAAAAAAATATGACATCAAATTTTTGTAACAGGAGAGCTCCAGAGGAGCTGTTTTTCTCAAAAGTATTTTAATGATAACTTCTTGTCAAAAAGGTTTTCATGGAAAAATAATTTTTAAATGAAATGTGGATTTTGATTTTCAGCAAAAAATGAATTTTTATCAAATGTGTCTTTTGGGGCAGATTTTTTTTGGCCAACTTGCCTCTATTTTTTTTTTTCTTAACCCTGCCAAACAAAAATAGCATTCAGGGAAATATTTGTTTAAATCTAAATGCAGTATGAAAAATTTTACTCCATAAATGTGGGGAAAATCAGCTATCAAAGACAAAGAGGGTTGAACTTCAAACAGCGTGATGTAGAGTGTAAGAGACGACTTGTAAAAACAGGCCTGCGAGAAACATGGACTGAGAAAAACAGCCTGAGAAAGAGATAAAAGTTAGCAGGGGGAGTGGGGGCCCTCCAAGTTAAGGAATGCCTCAAATACTTGAGAGATGAAACTGTAGTCACACGGTGGATAGTGTGGAGGTTGAAGCTGATAAGGCTGCCCCAATAACACAAGATGGGACTGGAGGAGGGAGCCCTGTGGAGACAGGACGGCTCTGCTCTGGTGCACCTGGTCAAATTTCAAGGGCCATCTGTCTGGTGAATGACCTTTGCTTCATTATCCACGAAATGCATATTAAAGTTAACACCCTCAATATGCTAACGAAGGCTAACATGATTGTGCTAATTACATCATCCCATGAAACACCCTACCCCTCCCCGTACATGGGATACGTAGGTATGTGGGTCGACCTAGGGGATGGACCATGGACCCAAGGAAAGTGTGTATAAATCGAGGGGGAGGAAAGGGTGGGGGGGGTGGGGGGGTGGGGCAGCAGGGAGCAGGGAGTGCAGTGAAGTGAAAAAGACGGCTGCCTCCTGGAACCCTCGCTGGCAGGATCGACGCAGGAACCCAGACTGGTGATCTCTATTCCTCTATTCCCTCTGCCTCCCTCCTTTCCTTTTTCCCCTTTTCCTTCACTACCATTAAGAAATGCAAGGCATACTGTATTGCTTGCCACAACTCGTTATATACATAGCCAATTATGTGTCCAATTAGTACATTATGGGAAGTTAATAAATGTTTGGACTTTGAGACTTGTCTCACCGTTATCCGCTCTCTTGGGGATTTACAAATCTGAGTCACTTGTCTCCCCCATCTGAGCAGGACATGACATAGAGCTGATGATTATCAATGAAGATGACATGCTTTGAGTTCAACATGTACTTAATTCTTTTCAGGAACAGGACGCCTTTGCCAAATTGAAATCTGAAAGTTGAATTTTTTTCTTTTTCAGTTTAGTTATTTCCTAGCAACATTTCCTAGATCTGAATGAAGCCACTAATGAGTTGAGACCCTAAGCTCACATGAGAGGTAAAATTTTGTATACTGTGACATTAACAAGTGGGGTTCGGAAGGATTTTTTCTCAGCGAGAATATATGTCTGTTGTGGGACTTTGCATAAATACTGCATAAGTACTTGGATACCTTTTAGCCAACAGAAGGCAAGCCTTTAACTGCAAGAAGTGTCAAATGGCAGAGTAATAGTTCTATCTAAGAAAAAATAAGAACCATGAGAATTTTGACCCATTGCACTCCGTTGCCAACTAGATGATAAAGTTACTTGAAAGAGTGCAGCACCATCAGTGTAAAGATTCATCCTTTTCTCAAGAACAGCGCTTCACATTCCTGGGTCCATAGCTTGCTTTCTTTGGTCAGAATAAAGCTATTAGAGGACATTTCAAAATTATTCCAAATCAAATTTCCAGTGGTCAAAGAGAAGCTGCAATTCTCAATTCTAATCTGTCTTCGTCATCACTGTGGGAAATGAAGATGTCCATGGAACTAACACTGAGCTAAGCCCACTGGTGGCATCGGTGTTTGCATGGCGTTTTGGCTGAACCCCTTGAGATGAGCAGACGTGAACATTTGAGGCTGAAAAATCAGTCCAGGAGGGACGGAGGTTCATGATACTCCGATTCTTATTGTTGGTCCTATCTCACATGCAACGTAAACACAATGTAGTGATTTGCTACATTCAGGGCTCTGCTATGTGTGTTTGTTTGTGTAATCAGAACTAAATGATACTAAATGAAGTTTTTTTGCCCTCCTGAGGACTCTGGATTCAACACTTCCAGCTGGTTCAGTGCTGGAGACAGAAGAAAGTGTAACCATAGTGATGGAATGGAAATGATTCCTTTGTTTCTAGGCTGCTGTATCCTACAGACACTGCTGTTTTCAAGGTCAAAAATATATTAGGAAGAGATAAAAATTAAAGAAAAATGTGCTGGCTTAGCTACAAAAGCTAATTTAGTTTATGCATTATAAATTATGTTAAAAATGACTAAAATGAGATTTCTCAGCAAGAACTAAATGTGTGGTTTCACAAAACTAATTTCCAAAGATGAACACGATTACAGAATTTAGCTTTAAAAGCTTTTCAGACCATCAGAGAAAAAAGAAAAGCTATCAATTACCAGACTTTAGTGTTGCTCCTGTCAGAAATATAATGGTAATTTTAGCATTCTCCTCAGCATTTACTAAATTAAGAATGTCTGCAAACAGATCAATTAATTGGAACATTATTTAATTTAATGAAACATGTGATCTGTCAAAGAATGTTAATCAAGCTTTAAAACAAAATATTTCGACACCTCTTTCCAAATGGCAGAAATAGTAGGGCCCTGACATGATGAGGTGACAGTCATAATTTTGAGGATTTGAGGGTAAGAGTGACCATTCTTGTGAAGAAGCAGAACCCCTTCTCATTAAGGTATTGTCCAGCTTTGAGCTCTGACATTTAGTGTTGCTAAACTCGCCTGAGAATGTCTTGTAGCTGGTAACCCTGCCGTCCTTTCAATCAGCATGGTTTTTTGCTCACTGCCTTTACTTTTCCAAAGATGGATGAATGTGCACAAAATTGTGTTCCAGATATGATGCTTAAAGTCAGTGTGAAAAACTCTGATGATCAGAAGATTTATAAGACTGCAGATCTTCAGAGACTCTGCCTTCCATCCCAGGGAAGTATGCAAAACTGGTTTTCCATTACTTGTGCTTTGTAGTACTGCAGTAGGCTTGGCAGCAGGCAAGGCAGCATTTTCTGTGGAGGAACCATCATATAAGATGCCTCCTGCCTGACCTCATGGTGAGTTTGAGGGAGTGTGGATGTAGCAGTTAAAATCAAATTGTCTGTTTGCAACTGAAGACTAGAAGGATTCTCCTACATGATTCACAGCTTTACCAAGAATGACTCATTGCAGAAAGCCCATCCTCATCCAGCTCCATAGCACAGACATGGGCCAAAGCTGCTACTTTGTGTGCCAAAAGACAGTCAAGTGGAAGGAGGAGAGGTGGCTTGCAGAAGGACCAGGGAAATCCCAGAATAAACAATCAACTAAGTCAGTTTTGTGAGTCTCTCCAGTCAAATATGACTTCTTTCTTTGAGCTTTTCCCATTGATGCCTTTGCAGCCTCATGGTGGGGAAAGCATCTTTGAGCAAGCCAGGGTGAAATTACAGGAACAAGTCTAATCAAATAATCCAGCTCCCAAGCAAAAACGACAAACAGTAGGAGGCCATGGTCACAGAGGCATTGAGTCTGTGTTCACCATTGACAACCATTACTGAAACAGTGTTGTAGGCATCGACTTCTGGTCCTAAGCAGATGCTGGGGTCTGATGCGAGTGCAAATGAGAAAGCTGGACTTCTATTTTTATAATTCAGGGATGTTAAAGATTCAGTCAAAGCATTGGGTGGTTTATTTTCTCCATTGCGCTAACGCATCTCTAATTTGAACCTGCAGGACCCGTGATACACCCATTAGGAGAGCAGAAAGCGCTGTAAGATCTGTAGGGCTGAGGGTCTGGATTTTTTATGACATTTTAACTGAAGCATGGTTTTCATGTTACCAAATTATTTAGTGACTTTGTTTCTTCTCAGAGAAAGACATTTGCTATTTCATGATGGTTAGATGTAACTAATAAGACAACAATTACCAAAAGACAATGAAGGTAGCAAGTGAGATGAGGTGACTGAGGCAGGGAGGAGGGGACAGAAGAGACAAAACAAACAAAAGAAGCAGCTGATGCTTGTTCTTCCTGCCATACTAAGGAGTAGGGGCTCCAGCCATAGGAGCTGTTGCCAGGGACGGTGATGCCTTTGTGGCTCTGGGAATGGAAACAAACTGATCTGTACTGAAAATGTCAGCCTTTCTCTTTGGGGTGTTGGTGATTGTTCATTTTCTGCAAAACAGATATTCCAAGATCTTTGGAAACAGCTGTTTTTAAGTGGAAAGCACTCACCCTGCTTTCTCATGTGCTTTCTGCAGAGAGTGTTAGCCAATGTCACAACTTGTGTCCATGCTACTGTTTTTTGTGGGGAGTTTTGTGCTTCAATCTATGCCAAGCTTGCATCATCTTTTAATAAGCTTTCTTATTCAAATTATTAGTGCCTAATCACTTGTAAGGAGAAAAGGGTACAGAGGAATGAAGTAGTTATGATAACATTATCTACAAATAGTCTGTGATGCAAACATGATTTTGTGACCTTTTCGCACCCCAGCTGTATCTTTTTTCTCTTCAGTGTGTATTCACTGTGCTGCCAGGAACACCTACTCAGGTACTTGGAAAAATCCTGCGTTCTTTGCTGATGGCTGCTACTTTCACAGTCCCCAGCTGCCTCTGTAACTTACAAAAACATGTCCTTCTCAGGATCAGTTCCCTCCTTCATAACAGGACTGTCTAATACAGGTCAGCTGAACTGAGCTTCCAAAAAACCAATTCACTCCACTGATCACGAATAGCATCTAAACATTGATCAAATGTAAATATTTACTGTCTAAAGGTTGGTGAGATGAATTGCTTTCCACTGACTGCCCTGCAGAGACAATCCACGCTCAATTCTTCATGGCAAATTCAGATAACCACAGTTCAGTTCTGGAGAAGGGTATAATTTGATTTTTTAGTACTGAAACTGCCACCTGCTCCTTCATGGTATTGATTTCCTAAATCAAAGAGCTTTTCCCTTTCTACATACTTCACTAAAATACAATGTTTTCTTTAAACAGCATTTTAGAAGTACAAGAAACAGATGTTTTAAGTCATACATATTTTCAGAAAATGTGGTAAATGGATTTTGAAGTAGATGTGACTCTCTTTGCACTCTAAACAGCTTTTACATTGGATAGGTTTGTGACATTGTGGATGCACATTTGCTTGGGAAACAATGTGGATGTGGAGGTTGGTGCTAGGCTGTAAAAGGGCAGCACAATAGCAGACCAGCCAAGTGTCATCACAGTCTGACATTCATCAGATAGTCAGAGATTGTCTGAAACAGACTGATGGTCTTTCTCTTACTAGCGAACCTGATATTTTAAAAGCAGCTGAGTGCCTCACATTTGTGGCTAGCCAATCTGAAACATCATAAAAGACCCCAAGTGATTTGGGAGGCTGGGGCATGGGAGGTATGAGGACAGGCTGAGAAACCCGGGTTGGTTCAGCTGTGCAGATGTGAGGTGAAAGAGAGACCAGCTGGTGGTTCTCACCATATTCATGTACAAGAGGTTGATGATAACTGTAGCAAATCTTCCCTGAACACAAACATGCTGCATTTATTTCAATGGACTGTGAGAGCTCCAGGAGTATCCTGTGTGTGCAACCAGTCAGGATGATGCAGCCACTACCTAACTTTGCTTCTGCTTCTTCTCTGAAATTCCTATACCTGTGTTCTTTTCAAGGTGCTGGACAGAAGTTGACTGCATGCCTTTGTGGGTCTTAGCAGTATTAATTACCTGTTATTTTGCCAGATAAGAAGTGGAATAATATCTTGGGGTTTCGTATACTCTAAATACAACTCATTTTTATGTTAAAAGCTCAGGTTTTTTTTCTCCACAAAGAGATTGAAAACATAAGTACATAATCCTTTCACAATTTAATTAGAGAAACTCCTTCATTCAAATAATATACCACCATTATAGTCAATTAATCATAGGATGAATACAGAAACAGACAGGAGTGAGAGAAAGAAAGAGAGGGGGAACAATGCGATGAATTCCCTTTCTTGTTGGTGTTCCCATTTCCACCTGGGGCCCCCCTCATGGCAAAAAGCCTTGGTCTGCCTAGGGAGATTGCCATTTTTCTGTGAGATGGGAGTGGATCACTCTGTCAGGAAGGGACAGGGAGAGGCAGCAATAGGGTAAGGTTTTTCTAAAATAC
Source organism: Strix aluco (assembly GCF_031877795.1). NCBI lineage: Eukaryota > Metazoa > Chordata > Aves > Strigiformes > Strigidae > Strix > Strix aluco. The sequence continues at coordinate 21,831,912 of NC_133971.1, forward strand.
TGTAATGGAAGAGAGTTTTAGGGACATATTCAGAGGCAACATGAAGTATTTCTTCTCTTCATCAGCTACCAGGTCATACTTGACAGTGCTGTTAGTTTCCTAGGCAAGTCGGTTGGTCCATTTACCACTTCAAAATAATTATTTACTTTCTAAATGTGTTATGAAGACACTGACAGTGCCCTCAAAGAATAGTTAATCTTAGACTGTGTTCAGAGAAATTGCTACTGGTGCTTCAACCTCCACGTGGTGTCAGCAGATAGAGCACTATGTTGTCAGTTGTGTTTACATGACCTGTGGGCCACTGTGCTGCAAAACCGCCTCCTCCATGCTATGAGCTTCAGCATCAAAGAGAGGGTGCCAAGGCCAGCAGCAATAGAGTGAAAAAAGATATAAAGAGTTCAGTTCAAGCACAAAAAAGGAGACTAAGAATCCAGTCTCAGACTGAGATCTAGGTGTGGCTGCAAGGTTTGGGTCTGTGAACAGTAGTAGTGCAGGCCTCTTCATGCCCAGTGGGTCCCTTTGTAGTCCCAGCAGCCTGGCTGTAAAACAAGGGGGGCAAAAAGACTTGGGAAAAAATAGAAGAAAAAGATAATGTACATTCATCCTGCTAATGAATAAAGCCATCCTCAAACATTTATTTCCCTTCTTATCATTGATTTAACAGGACTGGCTTGTTAACTTCTTTGTAAGTTACTATTAAAAATGAAATGCAGGTCAGTTGAACATGTGTTATCATGATTATAGTCGGTCAGATTCATTCAAAATGAGATGCTGTTCTCATAAAATTGAAGTGGATGGTCAATTACCCATTTATTTGAACCATAAAATCACTGTTGAATGTGCTACACACTTCTCTACTCCCCTCCATCCCCTCACACACACACTTCCTCTCATGCTATGGACCATTCATAGCTAGAAAAAAATGAATTCATTTTGATATCATTCTAGATATTATTTGGCTATGGAAAGATTTTTTTTTTTTTTTTCCTGAGAACAGGCTAGTCACGAAGACTCTGGTCTGTTTGACTGGCCATGACTGCTGATGCATATCTGGTTCTAATTCTGCCTCAGGCTGATAGAGTATGAGACTGTCTCTCCTTTTCTTCTATTTTTTGATGCTTCCAGATAAAGACTGAGAGATCCCATGGCATGGCAGTGTTATTGACAGGTGTATAGACCGGCACAAGGGGGACCTAATTTTAAATAAGACTGAGAAGGGATGAATTCATAAGGATGTTCACGTTCCAGTGAGACCTCACAGATGCTGTTCTGGCACATCTCAAATTTCTGCAAAGGGAGGATGATGATGGTGAAAACAGTTCTTATATTGTTGCAGAAATGGGACCCCTATTTCTTCATGCTCTGAGGATACAAAGAGGGCTTTTATAGAGATTGAAGAAAGCTTATTCAGTTATTTTGGAAGAGGAGAGTTCTGAAGTGGGAGATAACTGTTCCATTACTTTACGTGAAAAAATTCCCAGATTTACTTTTAATGATGGCTATATTGCCCAGCTCCTTGAATACTACCTCCATGAGGCTAACAAGGAGAGAAACAATTTGGCACTGATAATGGGGCAAACAAGTTGGCCAGCTCTCAGTGTTGGATTTTCTACAGGGGTTTCAATCTATTCCTACATTCTTTGTTAGGTTTAAACAATTGGCTTCGGGATTTCTCTGAGCCAATGATGCAGTTCGTGAACACAAGCACATTTCTAACTACTTTTTAAAATAGAAACACAAGTCACTTGGGATATATAAAGCAGCACTGAGTGATACTTTGAAGAACTATGTAACAATGTGGAGATCCTGAAGACATTGGTGGGGATCAAAATTACAGATTTGGTAATGGCATGTATTGACTTTTTCATCTCTAATGTGAATGTAGCTGGTGTTTTATTGGTGACTATCTCAATATTGCTTGTCAGCCTTTCTGAAATGCGCCTGTGGTATTAGATTGTGTCTTCAAGTAGAACATCTGTCTTGAATAAACCACTTGGGTCCCAGGATAGCTGTGCTTTGTTTTTATTCTTACTAGGCCTGTTCATTGGACCAGAGCTAAAGCAAGACACCAGGAAGATGGCATGAGGATTGAGGTACAGAACTGTACAAGATTCCCCTTATTATCTGCTCAGATCCTACCACACCACATGAGATGTTTTCATGTTCATTTGCATTCATGACTTCACTCACAGGTTCAGCCATGTGCAGCAATGTGGCACATTGCTTCATGCCACAGACACACAGGGCAAGACTGACTTCACACTTCTTTGCCTACATGCACTGTCTTCATGCCCACTTGAATGGAAATATTGGTGTGGAACTATGGCCAGCATCATCAGCTCACACCAGAACACAAAAGCATGTACTGGTAGTGGCTGGGCTGAAAAGAGGTTGGTGGTAAAGGGGAACATTTGTTGAAAGACTTAGTCTGGTTTAGTTATCCTATGCTATCCTTACTTATATGTGAGTTAATCCAACAAAACATTGTCCTTTTTTCTGAAATACTTTGTCAGGAAAAAACTTCAAGCCTGCTGGACCTGAAAAGAGAATGCATGAACAGTACCCAGTGCTGGAGGGAAAAGAAATTATCTTAAGTTGTCCAAACCAGCTCAAAAAATGCAGAGAAGCAGTGTATAACCTGCACTGAAACTCCTAACAATCACAGTGTGGTACACTGTTTGCATTTTCATTACAGCTTTTTTTTTTTTTAATTTATGACTTCCCATGCGTGCTATTTCATACACCAATAGATATTACTATCATTGTGATAATCAGCTTTCAATTTCCTTTCTCAAAATGTATTCTAGTTATAATTGCTTGTACATATTAAACAGTTCCTTGCTCTCAGTGGAATTAAATATTCAGATACTTGTGGAGTATTAGTTAAGCAGACAAGAGAGAGAAAAAAACAAAAGGCAGATGCCTTTATAGTTGTTTACTTATATCTTTAAGAAATTAAGTCCTGGCAACTGTGCTCATATCTGCAAATTCTCATCCCTGATACACTTGTTGTCTCTCTTCTCTCTCCTCTCTCTCTCTCTTAAGGTACCCTTAACTTACCAGTTAGAATGTCAAAAGAATTTGCAATAAGCAGGCCAGCACCCCTTCGTGGTGATAGCTTTTTTTAAAGTAAGACTCTAATGGTTGGATGGTGTTAGGACTGGATAGCTCACTCATTCTCATTCCCTCCTTCCAGGGAGTATCAGCAGAAATTAAGTGGGAGGGAGATCGAAAGATCCTCAATGGGTGAAAAATTTGAAACCTCTACTTCCTATATTTTTCCCTTAGTTATCTGTATTCTTAGCACCTTGTCTTTAAGTGCTTTTCATACTGGGAAAGTGCTGTAAATAAGAATGGCACTTTGTTTCCAGAAACTTTATTGTGTAGAGTCTTCCCAGTTGCTGGAGCCAAGAAGTAGAGAAGCAGCGTGAAAACTGGAGATAATCTGGAATAACTTGATCTTCATAAGTACCACTAAAGGAGAACAGTACTATTGTAAAATTTAAACGTAGATGCAGATGGCAGGTGTATTGCATGCAAATGCTGCACTGTGGTCTGTCAATGAATGCAAGTGTCCCACACAAAGCAGGTGAGTGTCCCCATGAGTGTGAGTCCATTCTGGCAGACTAGATGACAGGATTGAGTTTCAGCTTTAAACCTAAGGCTCTCTAGTTTTGTTCTCAAAATTTGCCAGAACCTGTTGTCACCTGTCTTGTTCAACATTTGGAATAAGGTACTAGTCAGCACAAACAAAGGTGTCAAGACAGGCCTTTAGAACCTTAACAAAGAGAGTTCCTCATGTCCTGGCTTTAAGTACTGGAAATAAGTACTTGGGGCCATCAAAAACTGTTCTCATCTTTGATATAACAGTTCTGGTCCTGATTCCTCTACAAGGCCTTCACTGCCTTACAGACTCTCATGTGTGTCAGTATGAAGATTGCTAGGGGTTTTCTTGCTTTGTAAAAATAACCCTGTTCATTTTTGTCACTTTAAAATGAAACAAAAACTGCATTTCAAAGCTTCTTGTAGAAACGCAAAGCTTCCCATACATCCTATGCGATCAGTCAAAACATTTGACCCATCTCAATGTCTTCCAAAGTAGTATTTACAAAATAATATTAACGACAGTGTTAACGAAAATAATCTTATCTGGGACAGGAATTCTGAAATTAATTTTTTTAAAAACTCCCTTTGTCTTTTTGTTTTCACCACATGTCATGGACTAAGCCTTAAAATTGTTCCCTGGAGGCAGAACTTGCTGGGCACTTCTTTTAAATATGGACCTTGAAGTCCAGCTGCCTAATCCTTCAGCAAAGACAGAATCCCTAACAGAGTGGTACCTGCTAACACCTCTGTAGAAATTAATCTCTCTTAACAACCTGTCTGTGATTTCTCTTTCCTTCAGACCAGATGGATGCTTCACCACATCATGTAATGCCTCAGAGAGGGTGCTGTACCACGACAGTATAGCCACAAGAAAGGGAAATGCAAAATAAGCTATGTAAAAAGAAACAAAGCCTTTGCTTTATTTTCCATATTTAAAACCTCCCTTGCTCCAGCTCTGCAATAAAATAGATCTGTTATAAACAGACATTTAAAGAGAAGTGAGTTCAGCTGTGATCTATCAGGCAAAATTAAGGATTATCTATAAGGAAAATGTGCATATTTACTCAGACATCAAGTTTTGCCTCCCACTTTCTGCAAAACAAAGCTGACAAGGAGTTAGATTGGCTTGAATCATTTGGTTAAACAAGAAGAGTAACTCATCAACATTTGTAGAAAACAGAAAGTATTTCTGTACTTAGTAGTGTTCTTTATCTTTGAAACCAAAACAGAGTAAAAATTACAGAATCACAGAATCATCTAGGTTGGAAAGGACCTTGAAGATCATCTGGTCCAACCGTTAACCTAGCACTGACAGATCCCAACTACACCATATCCCTCAGCGCTATGTCGACCCTACTCTTAAACACCTCTAGGGACGGGGACCCAACCACCTCCCTGGGCAGCCCATTCCAACACCTAACAACCCCTACTGGAAAGAAATGCTTTCTAATATCCAGTCTAAAACTTCCCTGGTGCAACTTGAGGCCATTACCTCTTGTCCTATCGCTTATTACTTGGTTAAAGACACTCATCCCCAACTCTCTGCAACCTCCTTTCAGGTAGCTGTAGAGGGCGATGAGGTCACCCCTCAGCCTCCTCTTCTCCAGACTAAACACCCCCAGTTCCCTCAGCCGCTCCTCGTATGACATGTGCTCCAGACCCTTCACCAGCTTTGTTGTCCTTCTCTGGACACGCTCGAGTCATTCAATGTCCTTTTTGTAGTGAGGGGCCCAAAACTGAACACAGTCATCGAGGTGCGGCCTCACCAGTGCCAAGTACAGGGGCAAGATCCCTTCCCTGTCCCTGCTGGCCACATTATTTCTGATACAGGCCAGGATGCCATTGGCCTTCTTGGCCACCTGGGCACACTGCTGGCTCATGTTCAGCTGGCTGTCAATCAACACCCCCAGGTCCCTCTCTGACTGGCAGCTCTCCAGCCACTCCTCCCCAAGCCTGTAGCGCTGCTGGGGGTTGTTGTGGCCCAAGTGCAGCACCCGGCATTTGGCCTTATTGAAACTCCTCCAGTTGGCCTTAGCCCATTGCTCCAGCCTGTCCAGGTCTCTCTGCAGAGCCTCCCTACCCTCGAGCAGATCAACACTCCCACCCAACTTGGTGTCATCTGCAAACTTACTGAGGGTGCACTCAATCCCCTCTTCTAGATCATCAATAAAGATGTTAAACAGGAGTGGCCCCAAAGCCGAGCCCTGGGGGACACCACTCGTGACTGGGCACCAACTGGATTTAACTCCGTTCACCACAACTCTTTGGGCCCACCCATCCAGCCAATTTTTTACCCAGCAAAGCGTGTGCCCATCCAAGCCTCGAGCAGTGAGTTTCATCAGGAGAATGCTGTGGGAAATGGTGTCAAAGGCCTTACAGAATTCAAGGTAAACAACATCTACAGCCTTTCCCTCATCCAATAAGCAGGTCACCCTGTCGTAGAAGGAGATCAGGTTTGTCAAGCAGGACCTGCCTTTCACAAACCCCTGCTGGCTGGGCCTGAGCATCTGGTTGTCCCGCATGTGTTGTGTGATGGTACTCAGGATAAGCTGCTCCATCAGCTTCCCGGGCACTGACAGGCCTGTAATTTCCCGGATCATCCTTCCGACCCTTCTTATAGATGGGCATTCCATTGGCCAGTTTCCAATCTGTGGGGACCTCCCCAGTCAGCCAGGACTGCTGGTAAATGATGGAAAGCGGCTTGGCAAGCACCCCAGCCAGCTCCTTCAGCACTCTCGGGTGTATCCCGTCTGGTCCCATAGACTTGTGTGTGTCTGTGTGATGCAGTAGGTCACTGACTGTCTCCTCCTGGAATGTGGGGGGGTCGTTCTCCCAGTCTCTGTCTTCTGGCTGAGGAGGCTGGATTCCCTCAATACAACTAGTCTTGTTATTAGAGACTGAGGCAAAGAAGGCATTAAGCACCTCAGCCTTTTCCTCATCACTCATTACCATAGTTCCTCCTGCGTCTAGCAGGGGATGGAGGCTCTCCCTGATCTTTCTTTTGCTGCTCACATACTTATAGAAAAATTTCTTGTTGTCCTTGATTGCTGAAGCCAGATTAATTTCCAGCTGGGCTTTAGACCTCCTGATTTCTGCCCTGCATAGCCTCACAGCATCTTTGCAATCATTGTGAGTGGCTAGCCCCTTCTTCCAAAAGCTGTAAACTTTCCTTTTCTCCCTGAGTTGCAGCCAAAGCTCCCTGTTCAGTCAGGGTGGTCTTCTCTGTCACCGGCTTCTCTGACAGCACCTGGGGACTGCCTGTTCCTGAGCCATTAACACTTCCTTCTTGAAGAGTGCCCAGCCTTCCTGGACCCCTATACCCTTCAGGACCGTCTCCCAAGGGATCCTGTCAAGCAGGTGCCCAAACAAGACAAACTCATCCCTTTGGAAGTCCAGGATGTCAGTTCTGCTGCCCCCTCTCCTGGCCTCTTTAAGAAGTCTATTATTTCATGATCGCTGTGCCCTAGTCGGCCTCCAACCACCACATCATCAATTGTTTCATGGTTGTTTATACCAGGTTGAATGTTTATGTTGCATGTTAAGTAAATCTCTCTTTATTGCCTCCTCCTCCCGGATTAGAAACCAGGCAAAATTGCCAAAAGATGTCTTTGGATATCTTCAGATATTTGCTTTGTCTCTGAAAAGCAAGTAAATTTCCTCGGATTATAAAATACTCACTATATCTTTTTTAAACTCTGGTTTCAATGGAAAAGTATCTGCCTTGTTGCATACTATTAAATCACTCTATGTGTTTATCTTACCAAGCTAATCTGTCAAAATGAAATCTGTCATTTTATGCATTTATAATGCATTTGTCACCACGGTAGCTGGGAATTGAGTACACAATTTAAATGATAAGGACCCCAAAGCAGCCATGCTTCTTAGCCTTCATTGGTTTTCGACTGTTTATTTTTTAAGATCACAATTCTTCTGATGGTTCCTGGAGAATTTATGGGATTTCTGTGGTTGTTTGTAGAGCAGTGCTTTTACAGCCAAACGAATTTTCAGTGCAGTCTGACAGAAGCAAAGCCTGAGCAGGTCATTCTTACCTCTAGTGGTATATAAGTGAAGCATCTGCACTTCACCATGAGCTCTGCTGTGCCTAGTTTTCATTAAATATGTTTGCTGTTAAGGAAAAAAGTCTTTATGACTGACTTAGACTGTAAACCAGTATCTTGCAATGGTATCAGCCCTCAGTTGGGAATGGTTGAAAAGCTTCGTAACAGGTGTGCATTCAGTACCAGGTGTGCATGCTTTAATTCAGAGGAAAGGGAGACGTGGACAATGGTCATAACTAAAAGCGAACGTGCTGCACCTTAGTTGTCAGCAGTAAATTGAGAAGAAAATCAAGACATTAATAACTGCTATGCAAACAACAGCAGTGGGAATGCAAGCTAGAGTTGCCCCCACCTTTCAAGTATTTTCCACCTTCTTTTCTCATTCTTTTTTTAAAATATAGGCTGGGATTGGAACTGACACAAGTGTCTTTAGTCAAAGCTGATGAAGCAGCTGCATTTTAAGGTCTGTTTTCCAAGAGTTTTTCAATTTTCTGATTCTTTTCAACTGCCATGAATTCAGGAATAGCTTCTCTCTGGAAGTCTTCAATATGCATGTTTGTAAGAGTATCTTACATTCATAAAGCTGGAACAGTTTTGGTTTAGCCCATTGTGGTAAAGTAAAAGAAAACAGCTTTTTGCCAGCTCTTTTGTCCTAACAGGCTTGTATTTGATAATGTAACTGTAGTATTGAAAACCCTTTCTGCTTTGATGGAATAAAAGCACATCATGTATTCATGACGAATATGTTTTAAGTAGCAGTTACACTTTCAAGCCTGGTGATCTGCGTGTTATGGACAAATGCCCCCATTGTGGTTTTGTGTCCGTGTAATATTTTGGGTTGTACCAACAATGGGTTGATCCTTTCTTACTGGTCAACCTCACTCAGTTCTTGTCTTAAAAAATCACTGAGAAACTGAAGATCAAGGAGTGAGGGTTAGGGTTTATGTTTATTAAGGCAGTTAGAGTTCAATTTTTAATTTTATTTTTATGTGTTGAGAAAGTAATTTTGTTTTCTTTTTTAGGGATGTGGCAGTATTGCTGAAAATGTCAAATTTCCGTTTTACTCACTGCAGTCTGGGTACTGATTTCTTGCTTCTGAAATGCCTTTCACATCATAAAACCAAATGCAGGATTTGATCAAACTTTTTCAACTTTTTAAAATAAATATAATTGGACAGTGAAATCTGTTTTTTCTGGCAACTATGAATGTGAATAGAGTGTTCAATGAACACGACAATATATTTCATTCAAACAGTGTAATCTGTTGTAAATATTATAACCTCTTAATTGTGACCACTCAGCTGTCAGATTTTTTTTGCTTGTATTTTTTAATTCTTTGTTAAACAATGTTTCAGTTTGCTCCACTGAAATATTGGAACATGCCAGGTAGACTTGGCAGTGCAGGAGGTATGTAGCTCCCAGAAGTGCCTTGTACTTTTGCAAGAAGTGAAATGATTAATTAACTCTGTATTTATGTTTCTATTTGATTCACAAGCTTGATTGGTTCACTCTAGTGACTGATTTACATGAATGTTCCGGGGACTGCATTACTGCATAATTAATCTTTATATCCAAGTGACCTTGTTTCCACATGGATGCTACTTAGAAAATTACACTCGATTTCATCATGGAGGCATGTACAATGACTGGAAAAGTTGAAAGGAGGTGTTCACCCTCTGCGTTGAACAGGACCAGATCTGAGGTTAGTTTTCATCTGGAGCAAGAGGAGATGACCCAGAGCCACAGTATAAACATACAATTTCCTTGTGTGTAAAACTCATAGTCCTGTTTAGTTAGAACAGATGAGGTCAGAATTTTATTTAGCCCATCAGTATGAGCTACTTTATCTTGGAGGAATCTCATCTAAACCACAACTGTCATATCTCTAGAAAAAAATTATTTCTTAAGCTAATTTATTTCCTTTGTGTACCTGTATTTACACTGACCTCTTACAAAAGTTGTTACAGAAAACAATTAAAAAAATACACCTTCTTTAAGTAAGAGCAGTTCTCAATTTTTCCCAGACTTTCTTTGTTAGGTTGATCTCTGCCAGCTCTCAGCTAAAGAAAATATTTGAATAGTTATATTTCAGATTCCAGGATCTACTAAAAAAGTCGTTAGAGAAAACAATTGCCAGGCATAGCGACTGATGAGGCATGGGGAATATTTACTTTTTTTCTTTCCTGTATGCTTCAAAACTTACCATATTTGGCATTTTATTTATGCTTTTGCACTTGGGATCACACCTTTAAATTAGGAAAATCAGGTCAATTTTCTACTTTAAAGTCTTTCAACAGACTCCTAACTGCCTTGGGATATATTTATTCACAAATATCTCTACTTTTCTCAATCCATTTCACTAAACTATCAAGACAGTAATTAAGAATCCCTACCAGCTAAATTTGGCAATACTGAAAGTGGTAGTCAGAGTGGGAGATTTCAGTTTTGGCTAACAAAGGGCTAAATGAAGTCCAAGTCTTTTCCAGTCTTGGCTTGTTGTGGGCTGCAAGTAGATGTGAGGAATTTGAGTATGTACAGTCTCTTGCTGGGTGGTTCTTCAGCAGATTTCAGATCTGTCTTGGCCTTCTGCATCAATATGACCTAGAAAAGAAAGAAGGCCAAGTCATCTCAGGTCATCATCAGAGCTATAGTCTTCACTGAGGTCTCCTGTTTCCCTAATGCTATCCTAAACATAAATTTCACTTTCTCAAGCAAAGTGCATCAGGCTTTAGTTTCTTTATATTTTGTCAAAACACATTACTAAAAACTTTGTCTACAGCAGTGTCATGAAGTTCGGATTGATGGATCAATGAAAAACACAGCCTGGGATTAATGGTGTGGAAGAACAATCTCAATAAGTGAGAAAGTTGAAGGAAAGTTGAGTCATTTTGATTGGTAGCTGCTGCAGAAGAGAATGAATATTTAAACTCTAAATCATTCCATAGAGGACAAGAGTTGTCAATTATTATTCTTTTCTGAAGAACATGCTATTTGTCAGGTGTTTCTACTTAGATCTTCCAGACTGACAATTGCTATGAATATGGTCTGAAGTGTTCTGGAGCAGTTAGTACAATTTTCACATTGATTTACTAGCCAGTCAAATCTGGTGAATCAACAGTTGGTTACAGGCCTGGGACTGGGACCATGGGACTTGCTGTGAGAAACCTGGTCTGCTGGGGGCCAATGGGGTCCATCTGCCACAGAAAGGGAAGAGCATCTTCCATCATAGGCTTGCCCAGCTGGTGAAGGGAGATTTAAACTAAAGCTGCCAGGGAAGGGGAACCTCAATCCATCCCACTCCTACCAGTCTGATGCCAGTGCCAGCAGTAGATGCCCAGAGCCTGGAGAGGGGTCATAGGTCAGCAGGAGAGCACCTGAAGAGTAGCACAAAGAAGTTCCAGCCAGTAAGTCAGCTTCATTGGGGGCCCAACTTAAATGCCTCTATGCAAACACATGTAGCATGGTGAATAAACAAGAGGAGTTAGAGATGTGCACACACCTGCAGGGCTACGATCTTGCTGGCATCATGGAGGTATGGTGGGATGGCTCCTATGACTGGAGTGTTAGCATGGAAGGATACAGGCTTTTTAGGATGGACAGGCAGGGGAGATGAGGAGGGGAGGTCACCGTCTTTGTCAGTGACCATCTGAAGTGTGTGGAGCTCTGCCTGGGGATGAATGAGGAGCTAACTGAGAGTTTATGGGTCAGGATTAAAGGGAGGGCCAGGACAGGTGACTTTATAGTGGGGATCTGCTACAGGCCGCCTGACCAGGGAAACTGAGTGGATGAGACCCACTATACACAGATAGGAGCAACCTCACGTTCACAAGCCCTGGTCTTCATAGGGGACTTCAACAACCCTGATATCTGTTGGAGGGACAACACAGCAGGGCATAAGCAACACAGGATGTTCCTGGAATGCATTCATGACAAATTCCTTCTCCTTGTGATAGAGGAAACAAAGAGGAGGGTGCTATGCTGGACCTTGTTTTCACCAGCAAGGAGGGGCTGGTGGGGAATGTGAAGTTCAAGGGCAGCCTTGGTTGCAGTGACCATGAAATGGTGGAGTTCAAGATCCTTACAGCAGTGAGGATGGCACAGAGCAAGCTCACTACTATGGACTTCAGGAGAGCAGACTTTGGCCTCTTCAGGGATCTGCTTGGCAGAGTAGCATGGGATAAAGCCCTGGAAGGAAGAATGGCCCATGAAAGCTGGTTGATATTCAAGGATCACCTCCTCCAAGCTCAGGAGTGTTGCATCCCAACAAAGAGGAAGTCAGGCAAAACTGTCAGGAGGCCTGCATGGATGAATAAGGAGCTGCTGGTCAAGTTCTAGCACAAAAGAAAGTCCACAGAGGGTGGACGCAGGGACAGATAGCCTGGGAGGAATAGAAAGAAACTGTCTGAGCAGCCAGGGATCAGGTTTGGAAAGCTGAAGACCTGATAGAATTAAATCTGACCAGGGACATCAAGGGAAAGCTTCTGTAGGTACGTTGGTGATAAAAAGGAAGACTAGAGAAAATGTGGGCCCTCTCTGGAAGGAAATGGCAGACCTGGTTACCCAAGGCATGGAGAAGGCTGAGGTACTCAAGGTTTTTGCCTCAGTCTTCACTGACAAGTGCCCCAGCCACACAGCCCAAGCTGCAGAAAGCAAAGGTGGGGACTAGGAGAATGAAGAACCGCCCACTGTAGGAGAAGATCAAGTTCGAGACCATCTAAGGAACGTGAAGGTGCAAAAGTCTGTGGGTCGTGATGAAGATGCATCCGTGTGTCCTGAGGGAACTGGCAGACGAAGTGACTAAGACACTCTTCATCATATCTGAGAAGTCATAGCAGTCTGGTGAGATTCTTGGTGGCTGAAAAGGGGGAGACATAACACCCCCTTTTTTAAAAAGGGAAAAGAGAAAGACCCATGGAACTACAGGCCAGTCAGACTCATCTCTGTGACCAGCAAGACCATGGAGCGGATCCTCCTGGAAACTATGCTAGGGCACGTGGAAAATAAGGAGGTGATTGGTGACACCCAACATGGCTTCACAAAGTGCAAATCATGCCTGACAAATTTGGTGGCCTTCTATGATGGTGTTACAACATTGAGGGATAAGGGAAGAGCAACTGAAGTCACCTACCTGGACTTGTGCAAAGCTTTTGACACTATCCCGCATGACATCTTTGTCTCTAAATTGGAGAGACATGGATTTGATGAATGGACCACTCGGTGGATATTGGCTGGATGTTCGCAAAGAGTTGTGGTCAACAGCTCAATGTCCAAGTAGAGAGGAGTGACAAGTAGCGTTCCTCAGGGGTCAGTACTGTGACCAGCGCTGTTTAACATCTTAGTTGGAGATATGGACAGTGAGACTGAGTGCACCCTCAGCAAGTTTGCTGATGACACCAAGCTGTGTGGTGCAGTCAACATGCTGGAGGGAAGGGATGTGCCATCCAGAGGGACCTTGACAGGCTGGAGAGGTGGGCCTGTGCAAACCTCATGAAGTTCAACAAGGCCAAGTGCAAGGTCCTGCACATGGGTCAGGCCAATCCCAAGCACAAATACAGGCTGGGCAATGAGTGGATTGAGAGCAGCCCTGCAGAGAAGGACTTAGAAGTATTGGTAGATGAGAAGCTCAACATGAGCCAACAATGTACACTCACAGCCCAGAAAACCAGTTGTATCCTGGGCTGCATCGAGAGAAGTATGACCAACAGGTCAAGGGAGGTGATTCTCCCCCTCTACTCCACTCTTATGAGACCTCACCTGGAGTCCTTTAGTGCCTGATTTTAGAAAAATATTGCTTTCTCTGTCATATTAGGTTAACATAGTTGTAGGAGAAATTATGTAGTACAACAAACAAGCTAAGTATTTAAATGATTCCTGCTGCTTTGATTATTAGATTTGAGCAACATATTTTTTTCTTTTACATCATAGAAGTATGTTCAATAGTAGCCTTATATCCTTTCCCTGCAGAAATTTGACTGGATTTGGCAATGGCTTGTCATCTCGATGTCTCTTGCAAAACAACAAATATTTATTACATTGTACCTTTCCTCTGCCTTAAAGATTGATGTGTACATTTCCCAGCCTTCCTAGCTCTTCTGTAGCATCTACTATATGTAGAGCTACTTTATTCCTAGTGTCATGGTTGATGTCTACAATAATAGAGTGTCTCTGGCAGCAAAGTAATGAGAGCTGATGAGCTCCTGGGACCCCCATCACCATCAGTCTGGGAAGTGAATAGAGAGGGGGTGATCTTTCTTTGCACTTAATTTTATGGCTAATGTTTTTCAGAGATCTTTCAAAATTTTGCATAAACAGCTTGAGATATCTCAAAGGCTTGCTTTCAGATTTGCTGAAAGTGCCTTATGAAAACAAAGTCTCTTTAAAATGTCACAATTGTTGCCTGCTCAGAAATGAGTCTTGAAAATCCCCCATCCAGAGATCTTTAGGAATCACCAATTAAAGTACACTGCAGCTGTCTGTACAAAGTACTTACTTGTTCAGCATTTGGAGTCGTTCCTTTTCCAAGAGCATAAGCTATAGGCAGTGCTGAGTTCTCAAATGGTTTGCTAGTAGGAACCACCTGTTCAGTCCCTTTTATAGCTCACCTGCCCCTGAGCTACCCTTGAAAGCTCATTACACAGTTTAATTGTGGATTCACTGACATAGTATTGTATATGCCAAAGTACCAAATCAAAACTTCAGTGCAGACTTCATGTTCAGGCCCTTCTGGTAAACAGCATAATAGCCTGTATCACAAAGAGTTTCTGGGAAGTGAGAGAGGCAACTGGGATTTCTAAGACCATTTTAAGATGGAAGAAGGTACTTAGGCATCCTGTGTGAAGACAATGTCATGGAAGACAGTGGAGATGAATACTTTTAACAGTACCTGAGGGAATCTAACTTGAATCTACATCAAACATGCAGAAAATCAGTTTGCTATACAGTCCTGCCAGCTCTAACTGAGTGTGAAAAATTGGTTTTGTGGATTAACTGTTAAGTGCAGAGAGGAAATTTCTGTCCTTGTTATAGCTGAGAACAGGAGCAGGAAGAGGCTGCCTACTTTGCTTCTCTGCTTATTTCAACTGTAAAACTGTTCAGAAGAGGCTGAAAATATGTTCTTTAATTGTTAGAAAGGGCTTTTTAAATAAAACAAATGTCTAGATTAATTGATTTTATCTGGACTGAAAAAACCACCCACATTCATGGAGGAAAGCCTGGACTCTTCCAGCCAGAAGAAATCTGATGAGAGACTCAGGAGATGGGATGTTCTGTGGTGTTTGTAATATTTTAGGATAGTATTTTGGTGCAACTGGATTAACTAAAGTGAAAAAGAGCTGGGGAATATGTTGCAAGGAAATGAATTGGTAAAAATACCACATAGAAATAGGTCAGTAAAAGGAGAGAGAAGAAAAGAATAGGTAGACAAGAGAAAGATGTGCAGATTTAAGATTGTCTTCAAAAGTGGATGGGAGCAAGGCACAGGCAGTATTGTTAGAAAATAGTTTAATGATATAATTCCTAGCAGAAGATCCTGGTTTCAACAATCTGTCTGCTCCTGCTGACTCGAGTCTCTTCCTTTTACCTTCCATCTAACCTCTCAAAGCACCTACTGCTGTGAAGCCGGCAAGAAAATTGTGGCTAGTTATTTTAATAACTGTATCTTCACTGCAATATGTGATGCCAGAAAGATCTTCCTGAACTGCTAGATGTCCTTTCTTTCTGAAGTGCATAATTATTAAAGAAATCTTTTTAGGTCTTTGTATGGTCTTTGTTTGTGTCCACATTTCAGTATTTCTACATACTCATTCCCAGGAGCTTCGCCCTCTGAAATCCATTTACTATTTTGAGAAGAGGGAAAGAGTGGAAAAATTTGAAGTGAAGTTGTTCTGTTGATCACCTTGAGGCAATTTTAATAATGAATGACTTAGAATGCTATGATTCAGAGAGTAATTAGAATAAACAAACTAAGTTAATGAAAAGAATTTAGCTGTATAAACTCTCTGAAGTACTTAGGCTAATAGTAAACTGTGATTAAATGTTAAAAAAGCTTTCTTATGTACAGTACTAAATAAAGATAAGATGTATTTAAATTAAGAGACTCTGAATGTTAGTCAAGGTAGAAAAATCTGGGTTTACAGTGGCAGATGTTTGACAGTCATGATGCCCGTATAACGTCATAAGGACTGGGATGGAAGCCCAGGAGGAGGACAGTTACCCCTGCTGCTCAAAGGCTGGATTACTCTTTCTCTCTCTAAGGTCAGTCTAGGGAAAGGGTCCTGTATAATATTTATTTGACTCTCCAGTCCTGTGTCTTATGTGCATAGCCACTCTGTCTTTTAAAGATATTCTTGTTCTGATAATTACTTTGTACAGATGAAGATTAAACCAGGTGCAGGCTACTCCAGATGGTGCAGTGTGAGCATCATATCTAAGGATTATATCTGGTTTTTAGTGCTACATTGACAGTACCCTAACTTTTACTCTTCTGGTTGCTTCTCTTCTTAGTCTTCATGTCAGCCACAAACTGCACCTCACATATTGATATTTATTGCTGGTTGCTTGCATGATGAGTTCCCTGACTGACAGTAGTGATCCTCGGATATGGGGAGAGGTGACTCTGTGGACCAAGAATGAAAGGTGAGCAGGTTTCAACAACAAGAATGATTCTAAGAGGTGTGTATGTATGTCATGACATACACATTCTTCTGTAGAGGAATAAACTGCTTCTGGCAAAGGAAAAGGGATTTTTATAAATAAATATGCAAGTAGACAGTTTTATAAAATGCATATTATTAACTCAAGTAAATTTATAATGAGATATATTTTAAAACTTGTTGTCTATCATCCATCAGTGTCTTTTTGGTAAACCTGCAATGAAAGCAATAAAATTTCTAACCATTTTTCTGCAAAAGCTATGCTGCTTGAACAGACAAGTATTTCTTTCCTTAAGTTATAGCAATTTTTAATGATTTATTTTGTTGTATAATCCTCTGAGTGATTATCCACTCATCTTCCCAACAATCAATATTCACCTGTCACTCTCTTCTAGCTTCATTTTACTTGTCTTAACTACACTTTTTTATTACCAAGGCCTCCAGTTTTTCGACTGCCATCTCTTTATCAGTGAGTTGTTTTTAATGAAAGGGAGAAAAATAAAGTAGGTCTTTGATCTTCATCCAAAATTTAAACAGAATCCATTTATTTTTTAAAAATTCAGATAGTTGGATAAATATTTATTCATTCAACCGTTACTAAGCTTTCTGGTTTCTTCTGATATTGAAAGCAAAAGGATTGAGTAACATTACAGAAAAATTCAGGTTTATTTCTGATTTGACTGAATGCAGATGCAACTGAAAAAGGACTTCATACTGTCACCAATAATTCCTGATTTCTAACTTACTAGTCCTCTAACTTTCTCTCAGACAAATTTGTGAGCTATTCTGTTAAGTAATCCACATACCTCAGTTCATGTTTGCAGTTGACTTGGTGGTGGTTCAACTTCACAGTGAGATAAATAAGCAAGACTATACCCTACAATACTAAAATCAATCCATTTGTTCTACTTAGCATTGGCTAAATGGCCAGGCTTGTGTGCTCCCTCTGCATAGCATCTCTTACTGCCACTGTTGGAGCCAGAATACAGGCCTAGATGGACCCACCAGTCTGACCCTGCAGAGCAGCACTTTTTGATCCTTTCTGAGGCACTGGGATTTAAGAAAGACTGGAGAGAAGAGAGTGGCAAGAATGATCACAGGTTTAGAAAGCATGACTTCTGAAAAAACAGTGAATTAACTAGTGTTGCATCACCTGCAGAAATGAAAACTGGGCAGAGAAGGGGAAAACATGGTAATAGTCTTCAAATATGTACCTGGCTACAGCCAAGAAAAGGGATACTCTCTTCATGATGACTGTGTTAGCTAGGAGAAATAATATAATTATGTTTTTGTGAAAGCATTGAGGACCTGGTATCAGATAAAGTCTTCTAGTAGTACAGGACTGCTGAGAGCAGCTGCATAATACCAGTTATTGCAGACTAGTTTAGAACAGGGAATGCAAAAATACAGCGAGAACAACACAGGCGTAGTTATAGATACATCTAGGGGGCTAGAAATGTAGAGTGGTCAGTTGTCCTTAGCTCAGATGTTCCTTTGTGGTTTTGTGAAGGAAGATCAAATTCTTCCTAAAGCAATGCAAACTTACGTTGGAGTTACTAAGATAATGCAGACATTCAGGATGTTCTCACAACCTTACACCATGTCAAGATAGCAAGCATCAAGGAACCACATGCTGAAAGAAGAAAGACTACTCATATTAGTTAAACAAGCAACAAGCAAGCTCGCTTTGATACTGGAAACAGCCTCATTTCCCATGAAATCATGGTTTTGTTGCCAGACAGGAGTGGGTACTTAATCTACTATTTTTCTTCAGTTCTGTGGCATTTCTGCAGTAAAGCTGGACCTCACTAAGACTAACTGACCTAGCTGAGATGGAGGCTTCTGTGTATTGACTGCTTTAGCTGTCTGAGTGAGCTCAGTAGCTCTGACACTGCCATGCAAGTGGTTTCTTTACCACTGAGGTGGAGGGTGTGTACAGGATCTGGCTGGGATGGAGTTAATTTCCTTCATAAGTTCCCGTATAGAGCCGTGTTTTGGATTTGTGACTAAAATGTTGCTGATAACACACCAATGCTTTGGCTGTTGTTGAACTGTACTTACACAGTGTCAAGACTTTCTCTGTTTCTTACTCTGTTCCCCTCAGAAAGTAGGCTACAGTTTGGGAGCAGACACAGCCTGACAGCTGACCTAAACTTGCCAAAGGTGTGTTCCATGCTATAGAACATCATGCTCAGCCGTAAATGCTGGGGCGGGGGAGGGAGGGGAGAGGGGGGCAGATTTTTCCAAGGTATCTGTTGCTCAGGGACTGGATGGGCCTTAGTCTGCTTGTGGGAGGTGGTGAGTGACTGCCTTTGCATCTCTTGTTTGGTTTTTTTTTCTCTTCCTTCACTTATTAAATGTTTTGATCTCAACCCACAAGTTTTTCTCATTTTTGTTATTGTCATTCTCTCCCCCATCTGGCTGGGGGTAGGATGGGAGGGGGAGAGTGAATGAGGGCCTGGGGGTGGGTGCTTAGTTGCTGGTCAGAGACAAGACACCACAGGAGGTTTGAGCACAATCTGGCTCGGTGATGACATGGACCCTGAGCTACACCAGTGGTGTCTTTGAGGAACGTGTGGTAGCATAAAACATGGCTGATCTACTCAGATGGAGCATGTGTGGAAGATAGTTTGGCTGCTGATGCTCCGCACTGCAGTATCAGTAGGATTCATCCTTGAACATGATTTGCTAGTTGAAATCAAGAGAAAATATTATTTCAAAACCCTTGAAAATACCTACTTTGCTGTGGTAGAACAAGCAAGCAAACAGACAAACCACACAAGTCTCCCCTCAAAACCCAAACCTATGTCATATAACTGATACAAATTTTGAATACATATATTGTTTGACTAGACTGTCCAAACTAGAACTTATGTAAGAGCCTCTGAGTCAGCTGAGCTATAGATAGAAGTGTTGCATCTTGGGGAAAACACGATTTGTCTTCCTGTCTGAGAAGGGCTATGAACATCTGAGGGCTGAAAACATATTCCCAGATATTATGAAACATTAATTGCTTGTCTAAGAAGACCTGGTTTATTTTTGTGCCAGCTCTGCACAGCAAAGAGTGTTAGAGTGAACTGTGGAGCCATTCCCACTAGGAGCTGTTGATTTGGGTTTGTTTTTCTATTTGAGAGCTTACACAATGTCAGAGTGACCCTGAACAGTGTGTACTAGTAGGTGTTTGTGTAAGATTGCATGAAATGAACATAAATGCTGTGAAATTTCCGAATAATTACTGCCTAAATGAGTAAAACTGCCTGCCTGAATTGCTTCTCACAGTTAGAGTGGAAAGAAAACTTCAGGGAGCATCAGGAAAAAGAATAAAATCAGCTCTTAACATCACAAAATGTGCACATAAATCTTACTTGGATTTTCCAAATATGCAGATGAGTCATTGGAGGTATTGTTGTCTCCAAATTTCACACAGTTTCCTGAATGCAAAGGGCCCCACCCTCAGTTTCTTCCAAGGAGTTGGGCATCCCAGCAGAGCATGATCAATAATTTAGATGTGTGAGACTCTACCTGTTGCATGGACTTCCCCTAAAGAGAGATGAGTAATTACAATAAGTTCATCATCTCTTTAAACAGAAAGATCCTTCCCTCCCAAACAGAAAGAACTGAATTGCATACCAGATCGAAAGGTTAGGAGAGAAAAATAACACTGTTATAATATCCATGTTACACCCACATGTCTACGTAAGAGCACGAGTGTTCTCAGTGGGTTTTATTCATTGTTTAAAAATTAGGATGTTCACAATTCCCACAGAGCTAAGAAGGTTTTGTCATGTATGCTTGTCTGCATTAATATATAAAATTCCTCATAACCTGAGGCTCTGTCTTTGAAATTCCAGAAGAACTCGGCAATTTCCAGCAGTGAAATAACAGCCAACTGGTAGAATTTATTCATAACATGTGGAGGATGTGGAGCAATGACAGGTAAGACACTGAAAATACCTTTGTGTTCCAAACAGATGGGAATAAAAATGTATTTCCTGTAGTCAGGCCACTGTTATCCTGGATTTCACACTTGTTGCCCCAAACTCACCATGACTGTAAGCAGAAAATAATATGGAATTATTTACAGACATTGATGATGCCTGTTTTACTCATTTAGCCTTTTTTCAGGTTATGGTGGCAGTGAGGGGAGGGCAGGACCTGGTAGCCAGGGTCCATCCCACCACCCTCAACCAGGAAGTATGGCAGGCTGGGGGGCAGAATTTTTTCAGAATGTTTCTGTGAAGAAGGAAAAAAAAAAAAAAAGTTGTACAGAAGGAAGGGAGTGAAGCCATAGGATGGAGGAATTGAGGGTGACCTTCACTCATATTATACATTTATTTACAACTACAAGATAGACATGAGTCTGTGGGGTTTTACATCGTCAGGCTGTGTAAAGACTACAATTGTAATACAAGTGTAAATTACACTCCTCGATCTAGAGAACTGAGGAACAGAGAAAAACTTTTTCACCTTTCTGTCTGTCTGTGCTGCTGCACAAACTGAAAACATTTTTCCTCTTCACCCTCCCTTTGCATCTGGCAGAGTGTCATTCAGTTGTGAGATTCCTTCTGGCAGTAGGAATTTTCTGAGGGATACACGTTTTATCTACCAGCCTCTATTCTGCTGTCACACAACCTCTGCTCTGGGAATAAAATGCACCTTGCTTCTGCAGGCAGCACTGCAAGCACCTGTAATTTGGTGCTCACCTTGGTCAGTTTAAACGTGCAGTTGTCAACAGAAGATGCAGGTGGCAAGATACACGGTCCACGCACTTCGAGCTCTTCAACAGTGTTGAATACTGCCTGCTTCTTAGCTGACATTGACACGGCTTGTTGTTGTTGTGTTAGAAAGCTCCTCTGCTTTCTGTCTCTGTAATTGCTGTCTTCTAGGTAGCTGTGTCAATGACTCTCTTCTCTGTTGGGGTCTCGCCCTTTCCTCAAGTGCTGCTTGAAGCTGCTCCACCTGCTGGTAACATATATATGTTTTTACTTCTGAAAAGTGCAAAGGAGGCACCTTGTCCCTGGGCTAATGTTAGCAACTGGTCTTTGCCTGGCTGAACAAAAATATTTGCAGGGGGTACATGCAAGCTCTACTGATGGCATTAAAATAAGTTTCATAGTACTTCCACTCACCTAACCAGAATGCAGGTCACCTTAATTGAATCTAGCACACGGCAATACTGGTGATGCAAGGATACGAGTTTTCTCCTTATCTCTTGTTGTCAGCTTTCCGTGGCTATTCTTTCCTCACTGACTTAGCATTTAGCACTTACTTTTCAGATACGTACTTTCCCAAAGTTACACTGCAAAATATTATAATGCCTACTTAACTTCCTACTGTGCAGAACTGGTGTTTTTATGAACAGTTATAGAAAATCTAAGAAATTTTTATTCAAAAAGATGCTAAGTGGACTAGAGAGGCCATTAGTTCAAAAAGCCTGCAATATGTTCATGTTTTGAATGGTAGATAAGACCTTTGAAATGAAATGTGATCACTTAATCTTTTTATGGAAGGACTTGCTTAAAGTCTGTTCTGAAATTAACTCCCATGTGATAGCTGCTTTATGGATTTCTTCTGATTTATGATTAAGCTCCAGTTTGTGAAAGTACTGTATGATTATTTGATTGTCCGTGTGAAATGCTCAGTCTTCCATTTCTTAGCCAAGAGAGGATACTGAGCGCAGCAGGTAGGTGGGATGTTGCAAGAATGAGATCTCAAAGGGACATGTATTTGGAAAAGCGCTATTTTTCTATTGTTGCACATACTCTACTATAGTTAAAAGTAAAATAGCATTTGTGACTTATCAGTCTCAGTATGTGGTATGTTTAAAAAATAGAGCTATCCCATTGTATGGAATCCAGATGGTGATGTGTGTGTGTGTGCAGAAAATCCCCTGTGGATGGATATCTGAAACAGGGAATTACTGATGCCTCAGCACAGCACTGATATTTGCACAAGGCAGGAACACAGAGCATAGCTGTGCTGACAGTGGTTTTATGCAGGTGAAATCTCATCCTTCTCTGTGGTGCAGGGTGAAAGTATTTGCACCCAGAAACCAGTCTGAAACTTCAGAGAGCCAAGAAGATGTTCCATAATAATTTTTTGTTTAGAAAACTCTAGAGAAGGGGCAAAGCTTTAGGAAACCTGTAATATGGACCGTAAGCAGTTTGACTGATGGATTCTAACTTACTGAACCTTCATTGTTGGCTGTTGTGTAAATCTTCCATAACTAGAGGGATGAGTATCATTGATATATAAAAAACAATTTAGTTTGACTCTGTACACTTCATACACCTTGATTTATGACAAAGGCCATCCAAGAAATTATTTTCCTTTCTAGAAGGATGTACATCACAAATGGCTTTTTTCAGAACAGAAGACCATGCTGCACTTTAAAAATGTCCTTCTTCCCAGTTCTGAAAATACAGGCAAAATAAATACAAACAAACCAAAGGTTTTTCCTCTGCTTTCCCACTTGACAAGTTCTTCTTTCTTCTATCTGATTGGAGGGGAAGATTTCTCATGTGCAGCTGTCTGAATCAGTAAAATTTTATTGCCAATAAGTCATCATGCTATCAAGATTGAAACACCTTAAAATGTAAACAATCCAACCAAATGTGCAGGTTTTTAATGCCCTGGAAATTGCTGTACATTTTTCCCCCATGTGTGTTTAGTTTCTGGTTTCATTTTAATAAATTACATTATTTTTAGGTACATTAAGGTCCTGCAAACATTTAGACTATTAACTTTTGGCATTTGTAGATTGCTGTTATTATCTGGTTGATACTCATGTGGTTCATTTTTAAAGAATTTATTAAACTTTAGGCTGATTTAATTTTTCTCAAGAAGAAAAAGAATAGAAATATTTTGTCAGCATAGCTGCAGCAAGGTATATGCATGGAAGGTATTCATATTATTAACAAGTAGCTTAAAATAATAATCATAAACATGACAGCAACATTATACTGTTCACAAGGGCTTACCATTTACAATGAGGACAGCTGTGATAATGTAGAATTCTATGGCTGAGATAAGGATGAGCCTTTGATGATGATGTGAGTGTGGAGGTTTGAATGTCTAAGATTTTTGCATGGAAAACTGCTGTTTGTTGATTACATGAATTCAGAGAAGCAGTGAGCACAGAGCTGTAGTGCATTATAGGCCGTATACTAACCCCTATTTTGCCTTCAATCTGCCATCAGGGTGAGCCACTGACAGCAGCGGATGGGAGAAAGAGGCAGAAGTGATAGGTGGGCATTGTGCCTGTGCTGAAGGTTCACTCCTTGCTGTGCCACCAAAAAAATGTGTCCAGAAACTCCCTTGACCCCAGGGTTTGGTCTGGTCTGCGGGTGTACTGGAAGCAGTGAGGGTTATGTTGTGGCTATTTGTAGTTGTGGCTATGACAAACCTGATCTCCTTCTATGACAAGACGACCCGACTATTGGACAAGGGAAAAGCTGTCGAATATTATCTGCCTGGATTTTCGAAAAGCATTTGACACAGTTCCCCATAGAATTCTCATTGAAAAACTGTCTGCCCATGGCCTGGATGAGCAAACGGTCTGCTGGGTCAAGCACTGGCTGGATGGACGGTCCCAGAGAGTGGTGGTCAGTGGAGCTAAATCCAGCTGGCAGCCGGTCATAAGTGGTGTTCCTCAGGGCTCGGTGTTGGGATCATTTCTGTTCAACATCTTTATTGATGCTCTTGATAAGGACATAGAGTGCATTATCAGTAAATTCGCAGATAACACCAAGTTAAGCGGGAGTGTCGATCTGCATGAAGATAGGGAGGCACTACAGAGGGACTTGGATAGGTTGAATTGGTGGGCCAATGTTAACGGGATGAGCTTCAACAAGGCCAAGTGCCAGGTCCTACACTTGGGCCACAACAACCCCCTGCATGGCTACAGCCTTGGGGAGGTGTGGCTGGAGAGCTGTGTGGAAGAGAAGGATCTGGGGGTTCTAATTGACAAGCAGCTGAACATGAGCCAGCAGCGTGCCCAGGTGGCCAAGAAAGCCAATGGCATCCTGGCTTGTATTAGAAATAGTGTGACCAGCAGAAGTAGGGAGGTGATAGTCCCCCTGTACTCTGCACTGGTGAGGCCACACCTGGAGTATTGTGTCCAGTTTTGGGCACCTCAATACGACAGGGATATCGAGGTGCTGGAGCGAGTGCAGAGGAGGGCAACGAAGCTGGTGAAGGGCCTGGAGAACAAATCCTATGAGGAGTGATTGAGGTAGCTGGGACTGTTTAGTTTAAGGAGGAGAAGGCTGAGGGGAGACCTCATCACTCTCTACAGCTACCTGAAAGGACATTGTAGAGAGGTTGGTGCTGGTCTCTTCTCACAGGTGATTAGTGACAGAACAAGGGGGAACGGCTTTAAACTGCGACAGGGGAGGTTTAGACTGAATATTAGGAAAAAATTTTTCACAGAAAGAGTGGTCAGACAGTGGAATAGGCTGCCCAGGGAGGTGGTGGAGTCACCATCCCTGGATGTGTTTAAGGGTCGTTTAGATGAGATGCTGGGGGATATGGTGTAGGGGAGAACTTTGTAGAGTAGGGCTGATGGTTGGACTCGATGATCCCAAGGGTCTTTTCCAACCTGAATGATTCTATGATTCTATGATTCTATTTTCCTCCCTTTTCCTCCCAGACGTGTTTGTTTAATTAGCAATCTCTTCAGAATGCAATCCACATTGCTAGCTAGCACTGATGGTAAGAGGAATCCAAGAAGCTTTCTTTTCCTTATACTTGAGAACAAATACCACAACTCAGGACCCTCTTTTTGATATAATATGGAAATCTTTCTAATGAAACCAGCTTCATTTTCATTTCCTTCCAACACCACTATCTTTTCTTGGAAGGGACTAAGCTCTTTCTTTTACCTCAGGCCTCAGAGCTTTTTGCTTAGTTGAATGATCAGTTATACTTTGGACTATGACAAAGTCTCAAAATGTCAGCTTGCAGACCACCTAACCAAAGGGAGGTGAGGCATTACCAACTCCCCTCCAGCACTTGACTTGCCATTGTGAGTGCACTTTTCACTTGGTGTTTCAGAAAAACAGCTTTCTCTGTGTCATCTTTTATTTTACATCTTGATCATATCTCTGTTAATCATCTTCCCTCCATACAAACTGCTGCTTATCTCTAACATCCCCTCAAGGTACTGCGTCAAGCTTATTGCACTTCCATGAATATCTGTGTTTATTTTTGCCCTCTTTTTTGTTCATAGTGAGAAAGATGTATTAGACCAAGGTGGAATAGAGTAGGTAAGTTAGGAAAACTGATGAATACAAAGGTGATCTATTGTGAGTTTTTAAAATTATATTTATTTACCTGTGATGAATTTGGCTACATTTAATGAGGCACCCTTCAGATCTCAATGTAAATATAAGAAAAGTAAAGGCAAAAGTTTCAGATGCACACACATAGAAATGAAAACACTTATAATTCCTGTTTGGATGTGGAACATCATAACCCCAGTTTCCACCAAAGTCAGATGATGAAGTCAGGTTAGTCATTTGTTACTTGTACAGGGTCACTGGGGACAGGAAAGTTGTTTTTCTTAACACCAAAAAGATACGAAAAGGTACAAAGCTGTTGTATAACTGTCTCTTTGAAAATACAGTAACAGGTGATGCTAATGGTAACAAAGACGTCTACCTCCTCAGAAAATAAGATCCCCTGTGCTTACGTGTCTAAATTTGGACACTTCGGAAGACTAACAGAGGTACACAGTACTGCAAACTGTTACCACGTTTGCTATGTGTCTTTCAGTAAGCTGAACGGAGAAAATAATCCTGAACAAATGGTATATTTCCCAGGGCAAAGCTATTTCCTTCTGGTTTAATCATACAGCCTAAACCACTTTCTCTAGATGAAGAAGCCTAACCATCTTCCTAGTTTCTCTTCTTACTGATAGGACTAATAACAACACCTAATCCAACACTTACCTAGTAAGAGGAATGAGGCAGCCTGGGAGGGTGTACAAACAGGGCTGCCAGCAAACCTCACTGACAGAGTAAGGCGTATGGGAGGTGAGGTTTGCTCTGTGGCGAGGGGTGAAGCTTGCTCAGGTAGCAGCATGTGGTGACAACAGAGGTGCTGCAGAGAAATGATGTTCTCAGCGGGATGTTTTGGGTGGCCACCAAAGGGAGGCAGAGCTTGACCAAGCTCACCTGCTCCCCTTGTCAATACCAGAGCAGTGTTTCACTGAAGGAAGAGATGTCTTTCTCCACTGGGTTAATACTCAAAGCATGGATGGCTCAAGGAGCATGGCCTATTTTACTGACAATAGCCATTTATTACAGGCTGGCCAGTGGATACAGATAAATAGTGCAAGGTCAAATCAGAAGCGATGAGTCCATTCTAATCCATATCAGGCACCTCCAGATGAAACAAATTCATACAAATTGTGCACCCACAGAAGGTCTGTAGAGTGCAGGATTAATGTGATTAATGGTCTCTGGTATATAACAAGTGGAGCAGATGAAGGAGTGAAATACAGTTGATTATTAAACAGTTCAGAAATCAGGAAGTTCAGTCCAAGGTCAAACCTGAGACAAACAGAAAGAGAATTAAGCCCCATTTGATACGCCATAACAAAAGCTGTTCTGACTTCTTGAAAGCCTGTTCTGTCAATTAACAGGTACTATGTGTTCATCTTTTAGAAAATATGATGGGAGATTACAATAATAGCCTTAAGTCATTTCAGAAAACTGTATTGCATGGAGCAGCTGGATGAGTTCAAAGGGTAAATAATGTCTCTTATGAAAACAAAAATCCATGTCCTAATTATATAAATTGTCCTAATTGATGAGGAAAAAAAATGAGAAGAAAATCAAGGATCTAATGCAAACAAATTGTTTTGTTGCTTTTTTTTTTTTTTTTTAATTTATTCTAGTGGTCAAAATAGGATTTGAGGAAGTAACTATATGGTCCTTGACTGTTACATGATATTGCAAGAAAATATCCTCTTCCTCTGAGGCTGAAATGCTCTGCAGAAGTATATCAGAATTATACTGGCCAAATTTCCACCAAAAAGATTTTTATGTTGTCTATGCAATGTAAGCAGCTAAAATTTATGTTCAGTTGACATAAATTCCACCTAATTTATTTGACTAGGTATAGCTATGAAGCACTCAGAACCAGCCAATAAGCCTACATGGATTTTAAGACCCTGATCTGATCTCCTCTCAGAGTTACAGGTTCAGTGTACCTGCCCTGGTTTGGACACAGTAAACAAGACTGAGAAACTTTCCAATTAAATGAGTGAAGGAAAGGTTTGGATGTCCATTGAGCACACTCTAGGCTTCCCTGCTAGAGAGAGACATGACATGGTTGTACTTTGTGATGAAACGTTCAAAACTTTTCGTTTTGTTCCTATATTAAATAAAGAACAAACATTTTAAAACTTTAAAAGCTAGTCTCCATGCACATTCTTCCTCCTTCATCTTCAGTAAATAAACTTCAATCATTGTGACATTTTCCCTGTTTCAAATTAAATGTCAGGCTAATAATTAGTTTGTGTTTGCCCATGCCCTTCTGCTACAATGCGAGAGTACTTTTTTAATGTCAGAATTTTAATCTTTATGAGTCCTTTTGGTCACTGATTCAATTAATCACAACAGGCTCCAATAAATGTAATGAATGAAAACCTTTGTTATGGGTCTGAACCAAAGCAAACTTCTGAAGCTTTTGAACTGACAGTGAAAGCTGGTTTTAGATCTGTAAAAGGAACTTTCCTTATTGGTAAAATATTTTCTAGGCAAAACAGCCATAGCTGTTATCTGGTTACAATTAATAGCTTTATCTTCTATAGAAGAAGTGCAAATTTTATCACAATTGTTTATGTGAAACGATTTGTTAATACAATAGGAAAAATAATGGCCATGACATGGGTGTTGTCAGTGTAAGCATGTTCTCCAGTCACTTCTGCTTAGGTGCCACAGACACTGTAATCCCCAAAATCTGCTGGTGATAAGTAACACATTTGGCAGTCTATTACAGGAGAGCCAGATGCAAACAGCTGCAGAATTTGTATGGAATGGCAAAGCATTTCCCCTCCCCAGGCTGTGTCTTTGCAGGTAGGGGAATGAGGTGCAAGTTAATGCTCAGAGAGGGAAAGAGATCAGAGGTCTACTCTGCACTTGTGGGTGCAGACCTGTGAATGGAGCTGTAAACTAACTTGTGATTGGGATTTCCAACTCTTCCATGAATGTGAGGAACAAAAAGGGCTGTTATATGTAATTGCTTCAAGTAATCTAACATACGTGACAGATTTTGGAGAAGATTGATCCTGAAATAATGTGTCAATTCATAAACTCTTGCTTGTGGGAGGAATGGCACTTCACAGAGCAGTGAGGCATTTTCCTCTTCTTTCTGGCTGCAGCATGGCTATCATTAGCGTATCCTTTCCCTGAAACTATACTCTGTCTCACTTAGGAAGGGACTGCCGAGATAGGAAAAGCACAGAGAAGGTCAATGAAAGCGGGAGAATCTGGGGAATATTGACCTCTGTGGAAAGATTAAAGACCAAATATTCAAAAAGTACACATGCATTTTAGGTCTTCACCCAACAAAGGTGAGCAGACACCCCCTGCCATGTTTGCCAGCCTGTGACCTTATGTGCCCATTTGTCTCTGCATCACGACTTGCAAAAACACACTAAAACACTCATGCAACTAGATCAGATGTGAACTTCAAAAAACACGTATTTCCTTACTGGAAGAGTTACTTCTACATAGTAAAATGATAAGCACCAGTAATGAAGGACTATTACTTAGAACACTAAAAAGAAAAAATATTAGGGCAGGTTGAACGGAAGGCCAGGTAAGGTAAATTTACCACATCGGTTGCATGATCAGTATGTCCCGAAAAAAACCCTGTGAACTCTATTGCTTGAATCATTGAAACCTTCTCCAGATAAATTACATGAAAGCAGTACTATAGAAAGTAATGCCTGGTGTGAAAGGAGATGGAACAAATGACCTCTTCTTTCTATTTCTTGTTTACATAAGATATACACTGTGCTTCTCCCCTGTGTAATTCACACAAGCTCAGTACTGAAACTTGCTTCCCTTTGTAAAGCAGTCACAGGTCTGCAGAAGAAAATTGCGGCATAAGAGTTGGGTGGTGTGATTTATCAGGTCAAAATTGCTTTTCATGTGGGATTGGTAAACTGTAGATAGGAGATGAAGGAAATAGGGAGGAGACAGAAAATGAAATGTTAAAAATGAAATATTCCTAAATAGAAAATTAGTACTACTTTTAAAAGAGAAGCAGCAGGCAAGACGATCAAGGAGAGGGTTAGAGTCCTAGAATCATCTCTGGGTTTGTTTGTTTGTTTTTCCCCAGAATGAACACGTTACTCTTCCTAAACTTCCTCTTATGGAGAGATGATTAAAAATTGTCAGGAAAAATGAAACCCCACATTTCCCTATTGTGAGCTTGCACACAAGGCTTACTTCATTTTCCCCTCCCCTATCGTTTTAGCCAAACCACATGTCCACTGTGTCTAAAGTAAAACAAGGTTGAGATTTTGCTTGGAGTGATTTCACATGTCCTCTTACACAGCAGGCAGTAGATCGGGTGATAATCTTATTTCAAATCAACCCCAACTTTAGGTGGTGAATTCGGAGAAATCCTTCAGGTCAGACTGTTTATTATGGCAGGTTCTTCTCAAAAGATTAATTTTGGAATAAGAAATGGCAGTGGGTTCCCCTTCCTGAAAAACGCAATGCTACACCTCCAGAAAGGCTAACATCAGAAGAGGTAATTTTATTATTGTGGTCTGAAAAAAGTATGTTTGTCATCCAAACGGCAACTATTGTGACTGTGTATTGAAAGGGGCCTTTTCCTTACAGCATCTGCACTGTGGTTAACAGATCTCTGCTTTGGCAGAGATCCACCTCAGACTGTAAAAAAAAATGAGGGATTTTTACTTTCCCTGGTTTGAAATTCTTGGAAACTCCAGAGCCAAATGCAGGCCCTCAGCCTCGGTGTGTGGTTGCACAGAGACTATTTTGTTGAGTTTGTACAGATCTTCTTTTGCCAAACTTTCTGCAACCACAATATCCAACTATGCAGAGAAACACGTCTAGCAAAAGCAGCCATCAATGGGGGTACAATGTAAGTAGGCCTGCAACTGGACCAACCTTCAATCACGCAGAAACAGGAATTTTTAACATTGCCTTTCTTTGGTAAGGTGATCAAAGAAAAAAATCAGAACAACCCTACCTTGCAGGTATTTCAGCTTGTAAACATTTCTGATTAACCTTAAGGGACCAACATAGGAAATAAGAATTAATGGTTTTGCTAACAAAGGCAACAGGAAAAAAAATCAATTAAGTAAACACGTTGTAAGAACAGTATGTGTCACAGCTCCTGCAAACCATGAGAGTATTTTTTGGTTCTATTTGTCAGTAATCTGTTGCAGGTTTATGATGGCATATGAAATGACAGAGGTTTGACTCCAGTTTCTAAAATGTCCTCTTAGTTTCTATTGAATATTATTAGTTTTAGCACTATTCAAACCTATAGATT
Organism: Strix aluco; assembly: GCF_031877795.1. Taxonomy (NCBI): domain Eukaryota; kingdom Metazoa; phylum Chordata; class Aves; order Strigiformes; family Strigidae; genus Strix; species Strix aluco. Next base: position 21,862,768 of record NC_133971.1, read on the forward strand.
CCAGACATTCTTTTTACACCATTTGAAGAAGTTCTCTCATCTTTGGTCTTTCAAGTTTTGAAAGTGACATTTTTCTGCTTTAGCAGCTCTTAAAGTACCAACAAATATTCTTAGATGCATTACAGCTGCATCCCCCTGGGATGAATATTTTAGAGTGAAAACTCTGTCCATCTCAGTCACAGCTACTTATGTGAAAGGTATCACAGATATAGGATAAAAATGAAGTGTGGCACTCACCAAAGTTCAAAATTTGTTCTGTATTAGCACCTTTTTTCCTCAATTTTAATTTCTTCGTATTTTCTTTTACAGGATTCTTCTAATGACCTTATTGTAGAAATGCTAGTTTTGTGTACCCTGCTGAGTTTCTATGAGAACCTCAGATTTTGACTTGCTTTTATTCTATGAGCCCAGCTTCTCTTCTTTTGATAAGGTGGCATGAATGTAAGGCTCACATTTAATTGTGCTATATATCAGTATCATTTTCTAAAACCTAGATTTCTGTTTTCAAGTGTGCTAAATAGAAATGGAAGCAGTAAAGGATTATATAACAATCAGTAAAAACAGCATAAATGCCTACTATACAGAGAGTCAAAAAACTCATTTCAGAAGCCTTAAGCAGACAACCTATAAAGCCTTTCAATAGCAAATAATTATTTCTGGCTTTCTAATTTCTGTCAAGCTGGATACTGGGCCACTCTGTGAAGTCTATGCAGCTGCATTATCTGACTGTGTGCTAGGAAGAACTTTGTCACTAAGCAAATGTTAAATAATGTTGATTAAATAGTCATTATTCCAATGGCCTGGGGTTGAGGTCCCTGGTAAAAATGTTTCTGTAACTGCAACTTGTTTGGAAAACATGAACATATAAATATCAGGAGCTGGGAGTATGTTCAAGTATGATATAGCTTGCTGTAGGACATAGTTTTAAGTGTTCTAACTTTAAACAGTGTTATTTCAATATTAGAGTCTGATTTCAGATTTAATTGTATCAACTTGTTGATTTCCCCACAGTATCTATAAACAAAAAAATTTCCTTTGTAAAGTGATGTCGATATGAAATTTCATTTGAAAACCCAACTTAACCTCAACTGTGTAAATATCTCTCTGTGTATATAAATATCTATGTGTGTGTGTGTGTGTACTTGTCTGCATATAAATAAAAGTACTGTAGTTTCTAAGTAGGAATAGACTGCCTAGTTTGGGAGAGGGAAGATTTCAGTCTATTCTTTCTATCAAATTATAGTGAGTGCAAGGAATGGGTGGGATGATAGAAAAAAAGAAAGCATGAGATTGACCCAGATGGATAGGTCTAAGGCAGGAAGTATAAGATCAAATGGGTTTGGTGTTATAAACCATTGCTGCTGGTTTTTGGAGTGGTCTAGCAGCAGGCATGGATTTGTTACCACTGCAGCCGTTCACAACACACTATGACCTTCTGGCTAATTGTAGGCCGGTATTTTCTTTTGCCACTTAATAAATGCATGGGTCTCTTCATGATTATGTGATACATCTGCTTGAAATCCAAGGAACACTTAGAAAGCTGATGCCCCTGTGAGTGGCTCTGTAGTGGTCTCAGACCCTCATGGGACCTTCAGAACAAATTTCACTGTTTGCAAAGCACAGGGGTAACTATGAACAAGGCCATAAAATACATTGAAGGACTGTAGCAAACAAGAGTTAAAAAATTCCCCCAGAAAGGAGAGAAGAGTTTGAGAGAGACTGCCACAAAACAAAGGGACAAGATGTTCTCTTTTTCTGTCTAGATGTAGAGAATATGAAGAAAACGTGTACCTCTGTTTCTTTCTCATTTTCATTCTCAAAGAAAATTCTTACTTTTTAGCATTAAATCACATATTTCTTTTGGTTGTAGGGGATAATGAGCAAATATTTTGACAATACCTGTAGATGGATGTAATTGTTGAGTATTTTTACCTTAATATTCTAGATTCTAGAGGGAATGCTTAGCTTTATTGCACAATACTTTACCATATGCTCATCTTAAAGAAGCCTGAACATAGGAAATACAATGAGAATATCAATTAGCGGGATAGAAGAAAATAACTGCTGGAGATGGTGAACAAAAGTACTGTGTCAAACACAGAACACTAGAGAATTTGGAACCTCTGTAAAAAGCAAGAAGATTTTATTTTTTCACTTATAGTATTGTTTAAAATTTCCAGTCAAATGCCCAGTGTACCCCACCAAGAAAGACTATGGGTTTATCTTCTTACTTTATAAAAAAGTAGGGAGAATAGAGAAGAAAAATTACTGCATTTCATGAAATTCAGCAGAAGAAAATCTATCAGCTGTGAATACGTATTGGGAAGCATTAACATTTGCATTGCAGTGTTTCTTAGAAAAAGACATGTCTAAGCTACATCATTTAATTAATATTTAGGCCTACTCTCTATAAAGAATAATTGGCTTATTTAAAAGCTGATTAGATTAATGTTATTATGGTGATAATAAAGCAGTTCTAAGCACATCCCATTTAAAATTAAAAAAAAAAAAAGAAGTTACAGTGCGTGGGGATGCTGGCATAAAGGAAAGTGGGTGCAGTTTTATTTAGGATGTAGCAAACAGAAGGATATTTGGATCATAGAGATACTGTGTTTTCTATGATATGGCACTTCATCAGTATGGTGAATAGGTAAAGTATACCTTTTTAGGTACCCTGATGTTGAGCTGGGACATGCACATCCTGATGTCTTTGTGGTAGGATTTCAGAATTTTTCTTATGTGGCAGCTGAAGGAGCAGACAGTTTGGGACCAGTCTGTCTGAGTTTAGTTTCTGCGTAAAAGCCCCACAGAGTGAAAGTTTAGAAGCATGGAGATTGGTGAGACCTGGAAAGTGGTAAGGAGAAAGGGAGGCTGTATTAATCTAGGAGCTGATGTTACTCAAAACGCAGTGGTGGTTTTCCCTAAACTAAGAATGTAAATGTGTTATGCAGTATTCATGTGTGCAAAAATCACAAGGCAGATCACCACTACTCCTTCCTATCCTAGCCGAGACTAACTAAAAATGATATTTTAAGAATAATAACTCTTATTTCTTACTGTTTACCTTTTTTTAAAAAAATTTAATTTAGCTGCAAGTCAGATTTGTGAGCTCTCCCCAAAATCACAGTGGCAAAACCCCTGTATTCCCTCAGTAGCTACTAAGGAATAAACAACCAATTTAGGGGTTTTTTGGATGTTAAGAAAAACACCTAGCATTTCAAGAGCTGTGATAAAACTGAAGTGGTGTTGCTGCAATTTATAGGGTCATCTCCTCCTGTGAGGAAGGAGAAAACATCCTCTGTGAAGCTGCTCTCCGTGTGCCAGAACTACCTTTGTTTTGTGTGTTGTGGTCAGACGACTTTAGAAAAATTGTTAATTTCTCTCCATATGGAGATATCAGTCCATGCTCTAGTCTTTTCCCTCAATAGAAGGAACTTACAGCTTCTCAGTTCTCAATGTGGCAGCTATTTTTGCAAGATCTGTAGGGGTTTAATGACCTTCAATATCTGTGTTAAATGTGATTGAAACTGGCAACAAGGATAAAGAAGTTGATGGGAACATTCACAGACAAAGGATGACTTCATAAATCTTGTTTGCACATGAAAGCAAACCAAAACCAGAGAGAAGGTGGGTGACCTATGTAAAAATGAACTATTTCATTACACTGCTAGGTCTTCTCTGGGAGTTGGAGGACCAAAGTTTTTTGTCAGTAAGACTAATTCCAGAGACCTAGAGGCACCTTATATGTTTTATGTTTTCTATGCATGTTTGTATCTTTTTCCCTGAAAAAATTCAGTGCAATCAGTTCTTCAGTCAAGTGAAATTAATTACTAATATAAGTCTACTTCTACAGGGAAAAAACCCACAGTCTTTGTAGGCAAGGTGAACCAGCTTCTGCTATGGCTTGCTTTGACCCCTGAAAACAGCAAAAATTAATACGATCCCCGTTGCCTTTGCTAATGCTTCTCTGGAAGTGGCAGTCATGCACAAATGTCACAGCAGCACCACTGGGCACAGGAAATTGTATCTCAAAATGATTTGTCATCAGCCATTGTTTGTTCCTGAGGGATCCTTTGTGCATCCCTGCTGCTGCTGGTGCTGCTGGTGCTGCTGCTGCTTCTGGGGAGGAAGGTGAGTCTGACTTCAGGAGTGGGCATGCAGGGTGGCCCTCCTCCGGCCATCTCATGGCCACCTCACAGGGTTCCCCCTTGTCCTGGCCATGGCTGAGGGTACTGCTTGCTGCACAGTGTGGCTGAGGCTTTGCTCTTCCACCTGCAGTGTGTACTAACAGGAAGCCTAACAGGCAGAAGGGACACTCAGCGTAAGGGTGTCACTGGTCTTGTCACTCTCTCTGGCAGACTCGCAAATGGGATGGCCACATTTTTTGTGGGTCCTGCTGTCTTATTAATGCTGGGCCCTAGCTTTTAATTTCTTGCCTGTGTTTAATATGTCAGTTAGGAGACTGCAATCCTACAGGAAGAAAGCATATTTGTATTCCAGTTGATCAGCTATCTCTATTCTATTATGAATTGTACTAACAAGCTAATTTTACACACTTCATGGGTGCAACAGGATGGATGTTTGCAGTACTGCCACCAGTTTAAAGCAAGGAATTACACCAATTTTATCCCCATCTTGCTCTCAGACTGCTGTACATGTTTTTCAACTGGTTTTCCCACTGGGCAAAGTCAGCTCCCTTAAGCTGAGCAGACATCTTGTCACTGGGACTGAATAAAATCAGCACTTCTTTGTGTCTGTGTGTGCTGCTCTCTCGCCAGAATTTACCTTCGCTCACACAATTGCTTTTTGTTCAGATTTTCAGTCATTCAGAAAAATAGTGTGGCTGGCTACCTTTTGAATGGTTGACATACTTTATAGCTCTGGCTAACGAAGTCTCTTTGTGAAAACTAGCAAGTGCAAAATAAATAAAAAAGCAGGAAATAAAGTAAATAAAAATCTGTCTATTTCAGTGTATGCTTCAGAACTGGCTGAGTTATATCTTTTTACTCTCACCTGTTACCAAGCACAGAAATACTGTACAACAGGCTGGTGAAGGATGCCAAAATTAATCTTCTGTTCTCTAGAAATAGACAGCAGCACTCCATATACTGTCAGCTACCAGTATCAGCTGTAAATTGCAATGAATAATTTCCTCTGTGTGTGACTTTTTACACATTTGTGAGTTTTACATTCATGCATATGGATACAGTTACATATTCAAGTACACTCATGTATGTACACAGAAAATCCACCAAATCAGTATCACCGTTGATAAGAGTTTCCAGTTCCTAGCCCATAAAATGTAGCTAAATACACTCTATGCATGGGTTTAGGGGGGAAGAGACAGTTTTTGTCTTCTGAGAGACAAAAATGTACTTGAATTTCACAATACACCATTACAAGACACCAGTGCTAAAATCAATAATTAAAGCAACATGCTAAGTATTTCCTTAAATGTAAGGAATTGTTTATAGAAAAGTTTTGCTCTTGTTTAAGAAGACCCTTAATAGAAAGAAGAAATAAATCCTTAGGAGATAAATCAGTCTGAGTGCGTACTCTGATGTGGTTTATCTTTTTGATTCAAAAAGCAGTTGCTGACTCTGTAGAAAAACAGAATTGGAAACTGAATGGCTGAACTGGTGAAAAAGATGTGCAATACTTAATCTACACTGCAGCTGGCTGCTGACAGGTTCTTGGTAACAAAAAATGTAATTCCCTAGCTATCCTTCTTGAGGGAAAATAGTGCAACCACTGACAATCTCTGTACCCACGTTCTCCATCTGTAAGAAGAGGATAATAAACTCTCCTTTGCTTGTAGAGTTTGATGAGAGACAGTTGAGCTGAGAAAGACAGATGTTTAAGAACTCAAAGTCCAAAATGCATTTGTATTTGCAAAACAAAGCTGGAAAACCTCTGTTCTCTAAAATGAACATGTAAACCAGATTTCTGCATTTTGAAAGATCTATGTATTTTCTTTCTGTTTACCTAAATCTAAAATGTCTGACACTATTCCAAGGGCTTGAAAACCAAACATACATGTCTCTTCTCTGATCTTCATGAGAAACAGGAGGTCTAAATCATGAAGTGAAAATGAACATAGCACAGTGCCTTGCTTGTAATCACACCACTGCCTTCAATACATACATGAGCAAAAAACACCAGAATAATAAATGCAGCAAGGGAAAACCTTTAAGACCTCCCCACAAACTTTATCTCTTTTCTTTTCATCTTATTGCAATGACTCCAAAAAATGCCAAGGAATATGAAGCTTGTTGACCTGGGAACCTGAAAAACTTTAAGCCAGCCGTAGTCACAGTTTACCTTTTGATTGACATTTAAGTGATTGTCACTTTTCATACAGCCTCTTCAGAGATGCCATCATCGAGAAGGAACCCACCTATTTTAAGGTAAGAACATCCTAACTTAAAAAGGCTTATTTCACATCCTGTATAGGAACAGAGACTACAAATTCAGCCCCTAGATCTCTGCTTTCACAGAATGTGAAGCCACCTCTGCATTTCTTCTCAGTAGCCATGTTTTAATCCTTGTTTCATTGACTACATCAGATAGAGACAGAGGGTGCTATTAGACAACACTGTTTCCCATCAGTAGTAAGGTGGTGTGACGTTTCTTGGGATCTTGGCTTTAGCTTCCCTGCTGTCATGCATTATTCTGTAATATGGTATCTCTCTGCCTTCATATTTGATGAAGCACTAGTTGGAACAAATTAGATGCCATCATGAAATATTGTGGAATGGTTTTTACTTCAGCATAGTAGCAATGCAAATTGTCACGGTTTCAGAGGCACAGCTTTTTCCCTGTAAGGAGTCATGCTGCTCCTGCGATGCCTCTTTGGTGCCTCCAAGCACAGTCATAATTTCAGAGTGATGAGGGACAGGGGGGTAGTGATGAGGGACATGTTGTTATCAGTGCGTTAACACAAATCTGTATCTTCATGTGCTAGAGATTTAGACTGAAGTCCACGCTGGCTTTCTCAGTATCCCAGGTTCCTCCCTATGCCTCAGTCAGCTTCACTGCATAGCATTGCAGTGTGCTGCAGTGCAAATCCTGCAAACATTAGTGCATTACACAGTCACATTCCCATTTTCAGGAAAATGAAAAGAACAGGCTTGTATTTTTTGGCTTATTTGTCTCCAATGCTAAAGTAAAACTTTCGACAAAGCACATGAAAGAGCAGGAGGACAGAGACTGTAGCTCGTGGGGGGAAAGGTAAGGAAGGATCCTGACTGTGACTGATATTCTCTCCATGCAGGTGGAGAGGATCCACCACCAGAGGATCCTCCAACAGGAAACTGGTTTCAGATCACCTTAGACAGTTCAGTGTAACTCTTTTAGTACGTGACCTATTAAATGTGCTCAGTGCTGGAAGAATGAAGACATAAAATGCAGTTACAGCTGTGACAGTATGATACTTGCAAGTAAAGCAAGAGCTATAGAAATATTTTAGGTTAGAAGTCAGGAAATATTGAGCCACTGTTTCATTTCTCTACAAGCTGCAGAAAGTTTCCAGGTAGAAAGTAGATAGGACATACACTCCCCATTATGGAGTGAGTAAAATCTGAAATTTATTCAGTTGAAAGAACAGGATCAAATGTTTTTAAAACAGCTCTATGTTCCAAGAGCTGATCTTTGTCAAGAACTGCTGGTGTGTGGTGTTTCGGTTGCAGATTTTTTCTGAACAGCCTGAATAATTACCTGCCTGAGCCTCTGGATAGCTAATTGAGTGAAAAAATGGCACAGAAAACATGGGCATCATGCATTTCTCCTTTATTTCTGAGAAAAATATATAATCCTGTTTCAGCATCTGTGTACTACACAATCACATTTTATTGCTGAGATCTTTCCACTGACCCAAGCAGAGATATCCCCAATTTACCCCGGTGTAATTAACCGGTGAAGCTGGTTATCAATGACTACCTCCCACTTTTAAAGGGGGGAAGGACAGGGGTAACAGTTTGGAGGAAGAATGACCTTTTCATCCTATTGGAAAGTCTCACAGTTTCGTGATAATTATAATTTTATTCAGTACAGCGTTGTTGTGGAGCAATGCAGATGCTAAACTGTTATTTATCTCTGGCTATTAGCCAAGATAAAATTGCAAAAGGAAAAAAACTCTTGTAGTTTTGTTATATATCTAATTAGACATTAAGACTACAACAGAATATGAAAGGATGTATTTAAGATGCATTTCTGGAATTGCGGTAGTAACAACATTTGTTCTGTGTGGTAAACAGAAGCCTTTTGGCAGTGGGATGCTTTAGTTTTGAAAACTGACAAAAATTATTTGCTTATGTATAGAACTGCAACTACTCACTGTGCCTGTGATTCATATGGAAGCAGGACCAGGGTAAACATGGTGCTGTAGTAAAAAGGTAGGTGTGCAGGAAACGTGCATTATTATGCTGGCAAGCTAAACTACAGGCAGTACCCTGTCATTAAGAGGGAAAAAAGGAAGGGTGAGGGGGAAGAGTTGAAGTCAAGCCTGGATATTCTAATGTAATTTGGAAGGGACTGCAGAATAGTCTAAATGATAATGGTTTTTGACAGTTTGATATGTATTTATAGCTGTTGCCAGCCCTGCCTGAATATTATATAGGATTATCTGGGATTTTCTGGGTTTATCACCACAGGCATGCAGGATTAACAGCCTGATGAAGTCAAAAAGAATTACTCAGCCAATCCAATCCCTATACTTATGTAGCGCCCTTCACACAAGGTCCCAGAGCGCTGCACAAGAAATACAATAACTGCTATAAAGAATGGTGAAATAAAAATCTGCCATCTAGGCTTGAAATCTACCAGAGCTGGACTACAGGGTATGTCCTAATGAAAGCTTCCACAGAGTTAGTGCCCAGCAAAGCAAAGAGGGGGGACCACTCATCAGGCTCTCCAATGGTAGTGTTAAAGACATTTAGGACTTTTCTACTGCTCAGAGCTTTCACAGTGGGAGTATACAGGATGATACAAATTCCCAGAGGCAGCTAGAAGCTAGGTGAAGGGAACTTCAAGTAAAAGTGGATATTAGATACACAGGATTTCCCTGTGACACAAAACCACTGGGCCATCTTACCTGCAGCTTTTATCTAGTGTGTCCAATCCCTGTTATTTTTTCATATGAAGTGTTCCTAAAAATTTTATCTTCAAACTGTGCTGTGGCATCCATGATGCAGACACATGAGGTTCTCCTGATTTTACATGTGTCACAGCAAACTTGGCTCTGTTGTGTTAAAAGATCTGCTAACCCTTCAAGTGTACCTAGCTTCTTCAAACAGAAGAAAGCATCCAAACCAAAATAGAGCAAATAAATTTGAGCCAAAGTACAGATTAAAGCTTTATTACTCATGACAGGACAGTGGTGGAGACCCTGCCCACATTCCCCAACATATGCCTAGTAGGAGAGTCTCATATCCCATACTAACCAGCTATCAGAGTTTGTCTTGCCTAAGATGGAGATTCTGAAGTCGTTGGCCATAACTCATAAGGTTTACTGGAAGGGTAAAGGGTTGCTTATGTGGTAGCTAAAGGTGAGGGCTAAGTGAAAATCAACAGCTTCTTTCTGCTGTTACCAGTACTTTAGCTCATTGAATTGAAATTAATTTGAGTCTATCTGCACAGACTTCAGCCATATAGAGAACCAAATAAAGCTCCAGACTGCCTGAGGTGAAGAGGAACAGGCTTCAAGAAACAGTGTTAAACACTGCGTGGCTTGGGGGAGGATGTCCTGGAGGTGATCTAAAGGGGTAAGGGTACTCATAAAACTGGAGTAAAGTATGTACTTGGCTTAATGTTTGGAGCTTTTCCAGTCACATGGAACAGGAGCTGCTGGTAGGTATGCAGAGCTGAAATGTTTGCCCAGGGGTTTGCAGGATGGAGAACAGGTGTATTAACAAGTTGATTTCAGCTCTGTAATCAGAACATGTGTTTTACGAGACAGCTGTACGAGACTACAGCCTCTTTGCTTAAAAATCATGTTAGGACACTCATCAGTGTCGCTTCTGCCACAGTAGTCTGTCTTCAGCTTTTGAACTCTTTAAAAAAATATCAAACTTTGTCCAGGTAAAGTCAGTAGTACAGAATACAGCAAAATGAGACAATAGTTGTGTATAATGCATGTGTTATGGGATGAAATACTGATGTCACAGCAGATTCAAGGCTTGAGAAAGGGTATCAATGGTGACACTACTGCTGACACAAGAAAGCAGTTTCTTTGCTGCTCAGTAATTATTGTGATTACTGCATTTGGAGGTGAAGGCTGGCTGGCCAATTGTTCCTGTAAAATAAATCCCTTTTTTTAACATGCAGGTTTTGAGATATGCTTTAAAAGAGTAAAGGATTAAGTGTTTTCCTTAAGAGTTATTTTCAACTGATTTCCATAAAGATTTTTCATTTAGTTGTGTTTTAATGACTGTAATAACAAAACAGCACCATAAACACATTCCTTTACAAGAAGAAATTCAAGAGCAGGTTTTCCCCTGGCTGCCAAGTAATGATGTTCTGGGGGTGCAGCATGGTCATGCTGACTCACAGAGATGTGAAAAATCTGTCAAGCACACCTGGGTAACTGGTTTGGGTCATTCTCTTTCTGCCGGGCCTACATGTTATGCTAAGAGGAGTTTGCAACCCCTTATGTTGATTAACAGAAGAACAGTATCTAAAGATCTGTATCCAATTGCCTCTCTGTAGATACTAGGGCAGACTACACGAGGAATTTTAACTCTAGAGATATGTCTGTGGATCAAAATGAAGGCTTATTCATGGCATGGATTCAATACTTGTCATCTACTTGCAAAGGGTAGAAAATAACTACAAAGTTGGGGGGTTAAGAAACTGTAAAATGAAATAGTAAGGAAAAAACTACTTCAGTTTAATCAAAACTTTTCATTTAAGTAATATTGAAACATTGCCTTATGATTCTTTCCAACTTCATAAGGTCATGTGGAACAAGAGTTCAAAACATCCTGTTCAATCATATTTAGTCTTTTCTATTTTTCTTGCAAAACAGAAGGTTGTTACAATTGAGTTATTTCAGCAAGAGGATTTCCTTTTGACAGATTGCCATTTTTGATAGAAAAATATTAGTTGGATACTGACCAGGTTGTTCACTATGTCCATAAGAGGAAACCGGCTTGTATTTCATCTCAGGATTATTTTTGTAAAGTTTTCAATACTTAAAGAACTTTCAGGAAATTTTTCTCCAGTAACAATTCTTTTTTCACCTCATTGTCACAATTTTAGTGAACACAACCCAGCGAAGGACTAAGCAATATCGATCTTCTATTTCTCTTTCATCCACTGTCTGTCAGGAAGGCATTTGTTGGATTTGTTCCCATATTTACACTAGAGTGAACAAGGATAAGTAGGTGGCTTTTGTGTTTAGAGCAGGATGGTCTGGAGCTGAGCTGTTACTTAGTGCCTCTATGAAAATGCCAGCCCCTGAGAAAACTTGTCTCATACTGATGAGCTTCAGCATTGTAGTCCTTGTTGCTGTTGTATGTGAGCTCTTTCATCCACAACATATTTTCATGTATGTACTGTGCAGTAAAAATGATTGGGTAGCCTTTGTTTTAATCTGAGTATGCATACACAAACATACGCTGAGATACATGAACACAAAAAAACCACGTGTCCACATGCATACACATGCACACAGTTCTCCAGTGCCTCATGAAAAAGAAAGAAAGTATTCTCATTTTTATGAGGCCAGCAGTAGGGTTACCAGGCTAATAAATGAAGCATGAATTATTCATCAGTGTGCATGTCATATGGATCTTTTAAATTACAACCAACGAAATGGTAAAACTGTAAGCCTCTACCATTCTTACATAACCAATTTAATTGCAAAGACACAATAAAGTTTCTCTCCCTCTTTTAACCATTTGATATTTTAATGAAACTAGAGGTAGCAGTTTAGGTAAATTTCTGTAATATACAGCTAATGAGATACAAGGTACATTAATAATTCACAGGCCTGAAGTGTGCTGGACCCTCGTGAAAGGACCTTTTGCAAAGAGTATAATCACATAAAAGTGATCTCATATTTCCTGCACACTTTATTTAACAGAGGCATTACCTATATTTATGAATTTTATATATTAGCAGATTAATTTTGTGAATATTCTGGAGCATACTAAGCCGAGCAAAGGATATACTTTTTTAATATTCTAGGAAATTAATTTTATTCAAAGTAAACAAAGGGAAATAGAAGAATCATATTTAGAGGTATAAGATTGTTTTAGAAAGAAAGCATTTGTAAGTATTTGATGTCACCTTGTGATTCACACACTTCAACCTCTTCTGTTAGCATATGTATTTTCCTTAATTTTATTGAAAGTGTTTATACAACCACGTAAAAGGCTCTATAAACAGTTCTTATACAACTCTGTAAAGAACTCTTTATATAGTTTTTTATTTCAATGTATATAGTAAATTGTTAATGATTTTTCTACTCTTTTCCCCACTCAGCAACAAGATATAAGGGCAGGGCTAAAATGAAAAAAGGAAATTAATGGACCAAATCTCAAATGAGGTGACCAGGTCTTTCATAACAGTGTAAAAGAATTAATTTGTTTACATATAAAGTGTCTAAGAATTTGTAATGGGGGAAAAAAATAATTAGAACAAAATGACGGTATAAGTAAATGCTCTGTTCTGCCCTCTTTCCTCATTCTGTAAACTCATATTAAGATTTATATTTGTCCTATCAACTTCTCTGTTTTATCATAGACATGAAAACAATCTTCACAACTAGATGTACCAGAGGGAACTATACAAAAAATACAGAGCAGAAAAATTTTCCTTTCATGAATTACTCTCAAAGGTTAAGTCCCATATTTGGGCAGAAAACATGCTACATTTGCAAGTGTAGCTAGTGTCCGAGCTCTTCCAGAGGTGAATTCTTGGTACATCTCAGTACTACCAACCAAATCCTGGATCAGCAGCAAAAGTATACTCTTTTAGGAGGCTCAACTTCTTTTCTGGGTTTATTGCTGTCTTTGTTAGGCTTCCTTCCTTATGCTTCTAAGCTTCTGGAATACAAGATGGTATCTCCATAAAGAAGGACCAACCTCCATGTTCTCCCTGAATTAGACCACTTTAACTCTACATCTAGCACACTATACTCTCCATAACTAGTGGTATAAGTGATGAAACACACACATTTTGCCTATTCTACCATTTTAAAATAATTGTCAAGCTCCCAACCATGAACAATTTCATATCCATGTCTGAAATGACAAAAAAACAATCGTATCATGTATGCAGTTTGAGATAGCAAAAAAATAATGTACCAAATGACTCCCTGTTGATCAAAACCAATGAAAATTATATCTCCTTTTACTCTGGTTACACTGAGACCATTTGGTCCCCATGCCTATCCTGGGCACCTTGAGAAGGAGATGAAGCATGCAGCATGCACAGTAAAACAACAGGGACTTGGGGCATGAATGAATGGAAGACATCTGACTTCAAAAGGTCACTGTGATACTGAACCACTGCAAGCACAAGTGATACTATCAGTATTCTCACACAATTCATGCTTCTGCAGTGGTTTGCTTACCTCTAAACACTCAAACTAAAAAGGTATTCTCCAGTCAGCATAACTCATTACCAAGAAACACACAGGAAAATGTCATTGGAAGCCACTGGTTTAGGATAAACAGAACAAAAACTGCATTTTCATTGTTGCCAGTCTCTTCAATTTGCTAGTGCAAAAATTTCACCAGAAGAACAGACTAATGAGCTGGGTGTCACCCCACCTTACACATCATCAACCGAATTGTCAGTTGAGTTCAAGCTGCAAAGTTTGTAGTAGCAGACAATTTAAGAGGCAAAAAGATCTCAGCTTGATTTTTCAGGTCCCTGGCTGAGCTTGCTGTCTGGCAGCAGGAAAATGCATCTTCTAGGTTCTAAATTGAGCAAATTAGATATGAAAGAACATTGAAGTAGAACAAACACGGAAGCTGTCACACAATCATTTTTAGGGAGTTATTTCTGTGACAGTTACTGAACTGAAATCGAGGCTGAAAACACCGTAAAACCATCACTCTTTCATTTTATTTTTTTGAAGTTGCATGTCTCTAGAAAAGACAAGGAAGCAATTCTAAGGCCTACAGAAATGCGTGGGGAAGTGTTAAAAGGCAACACAATACTGCAGTAAAAGCAGCTGATGCTGAAAGGAAGCATACTAGGGGTCTGTCAGCTGAGTTGCTGCTTCATGGAACTGAGAATGAAGAGGGCATCATCAGGGGTATTTAATCTTTTTTTGGCCTGATACTATTTTTTTGTTTTCTTGGATTATGTCTTCAGCAGAGGGGAGGAATCAAGAAACACTTTTTCCTCCACTTTGTATCCCCTCATTTCAAGACCTGACATAATTACAGTCCATGTATAACTTCAGCAGAATACAGTGCTTTTGTGGTATCATGCACCCAAGGTGGTGTGGGACCGTGTTGTTCTCAGAGAATTTATTTTGGGACACTAAACTAATCCTAGCGCTACCTGGGTATGTCTGCATGGTCACAGGGTAAGTGCATCTGCACAAACTTTAATCCAGCTATGGTAATAGGAATAGCTGCAGAATAGAAAGGACTTTGACACAGCTCAGAAACCACAGTAATTGGGCATATTTAGGGTCCTCAGGGTTTTTCTAGGGTGATAGTTGATATAAAGTCCTGTGTTGGTGTTTTAATTACTTTTATTATCTTGCTTTCTATATTAAGGCAAGAGTTGCTAGGCTTATGTGTGCTGCAATCTTACCTTCACTTCGCTGTGCAGGAGCATGTACCAGACAATCTGTTTTATATAATTCACTCATCTCTCATCTGCAGTCTGTACGTCTGGAGGACCAGTGCCAAAGCCAGCATGCACAAATGCCAAAACGGGAAAATGACATTTGTTGCAGTTCTTTAATGAGTACCTCTTTATCCTGGAGCCTTGCTCATTGAACACCTTTAAAAAAACATCAAACTCCTCTGAAAATGTAACTAAGCTGACTTTTAATCAAGACGGCTGGTTCTGCTTGGTGTGATTCAGGTGGCATAGAGTAGACAGCCCTCTTTCTAGCATTTAATGTTTTAATTCCTCCTTTAAAACAGCATAATATCTCTGTAGAGCTGATGACACCAGTTTTTGTAAGGAAAGATTTGTCTTTTGAGGGAAGAAAGACTATGCAGAAAATCACAGTGGAAATACAAAAAGAATCTGTGAAAATTAACTTTGAGAACACATAATCTTTTCAATAAAAGGTTTCAGTAAATTAACAATTCCTTTCCCGATAAGAAATTCAAACTAGTATTTCACTGAAAATTTTGGCAACTATTAAATAGGTCACAGTTTCTGTCTTGTGCTCTTCTGCTGTAACAGTATTCCTTTTCTTTCACTTGAATATGTGTTTGTAGACTTCTCATACCCATTTAAAACTGAAAGAGCTTATCGAAAGAGCTTGCATCAAAAGTCTTCTTGAGGCAAATGATCAAGTAAGCCAAATATTACTGCAACTATTTGGGCAAAGGTATCTTTGGTCACTCACAATGTCTTGAGATGTATGTGTCAAAGCAACTGAAGAGTGACAGTAAAGGGGAAAAAAACAGATTTTCTCCTTAAAAATATCCCCAATATGTTTCTGGACTTGTTTGTTTTATTAACACAAAAACACATACAAGCAAGTAAAAACAACTTGGGCTTCACCTTCCCTAGGGAGGTTGCTGCTTCACACGGACAGCTCTGTTTGTGCTGGTGACTTGGTGGGAATTCCTAGCCTGACCCTGTGGTTGAGTCTGATTTGAGCAGGAGGTCGGACTAAAGACTCCCAGGGATTGCCTCCAGCGTGAACTATCCTATGACACAGTGAAAGTGCAACAGTGGAAAATTTTACAGTAAATAGGGAATATAAGAAATGTGGCAGATGACATCCCTAAATTCTCCCTGCTTTTTTCCTCACTTGGCAATCAGCATTACCATTGTGGCCTCCAAAATTTTCCTTCATAGCTGCACTAATCAGGTCTTCCTCCTCCTCCCCCATTCCTCAGGAAAAAGGTAGACAGTTAAAGCCAGAAGAGACTTTTACATTGATTAGGTCTAGAACTTTTAAGATTATAAAACTCTGCCTTTGCTGCCTGAAAAACCTTTTTTTAACTTTAAAAAGTAGCATTAATGCACTAACAAACATTTGGTTTACTTTCATATTACATTTGAGTTTTTTCAGACATTGTGCTATTTTTCACATACCTGTTAAACAATTTTCTGTTTATGTCACTCTCGTTACTAATATAAGGCCTTTATCTCACCACTCAGCAGTGGTGATGGCAAGACAATTTATCCAAGATTCCCTACGACATTGGATTAGAGTAGGGAAAAGCAGCTTTGTTCCCCATTTCTTCTTCAATGTGCATGCAGATGGGAGTGGGGAGGAGCAGCTTCGTTCTCCATTTCCTCTGCAACATGCATGCAGGGGACATTGCCTTACCTTGAATTTTGCCTCAGTGGAGTATTTGCTTGCACAACTTTGCATCTGTGCTCTGTCTCGACGAGTTGTATGCAATCTGCCAGGGGAGCTGGAGGAAGGGAAGCCTCTCTTCAGATGAGGGAAGCCATCTGTAATGTTTGCCAGCAAAGGATGGTGAAAAGTTGCCATCTGTATATTACCTTCATGAGTGAGATGCCGGCAGGGTGAATCTGATTCAGGTGTTCCCTCTCTATTTTCAGCTGTCCTGCTGATCTGCTCCTTGACCCTCTATACCTTCCCACCCCCCAAAAAACAAAAAGTAGAGTAAAAGCAAAAAGTACGTCCAAAGGTGCCTCTGGCTTGCAAGCCTACCCACTGACCCTAAAAATGCATAGAGGAGACCTGGCCCTGCAGTGTATGGTGTGAATCCCGTGTCCTGCATCAGAGGACTTTGTTTTGAGAAGTCCCTAGACAAGGTGAAGCCCAAGTTTCTAGCCCACATCCAGGAGTCACATTTTTGTCTTTTGTTCCTGTCCTTTTGAATCACAAGATTGGCTTCTCAGAGCCATTAGCCTCCATGCAAGAGGCAGCCCTTTCCTAGGAGATTCCCTGACCCTCTGTGTTCCACATCCCACCCTTTGCTCACCTTGTCCACCTTACTTGTACCATTGTATCATATCCTCTAGAGCTAGAACACTACATCCTGGCTGAGCTACGCAGCGTTTTCTCCTTCCTTTCTCACATCAATTGAACATCACATGAATTGAACACACCTGCTTGTATGTTTGATCCCTGACCGAATACTGACACCGTGAAGCTGACACTTGGAAAGCTGGTGTTTGTGAAGCTGGTGTTGGTAAGGTGGTAAATTCCTTGTAATACACATACTATTTACTTTAAATAATATTTATATTATATTATAAAATTAAATAAATATGTTTATAATCACTTTTATCACTATCTTTACCCTTCAGAGACATTTTTCTAACCTTTAAGATCCACCTCTTTAGGTAACTCCTCTGATCTGTTTGGAAAATAATCTTGCTAAGGTATTACTGCCAGCATGTATATGATGAACTTACTCTCAGCAGCTGTGACAGCGTCTCCCCACTTGCAGCCATTCTGAAACAAGGACAGTGTGAACCTTCAAGGTGACCCTTTGCAGCACCAGGAAAGAGTAGCTCTGAAGTTTTCTGAGTTTTTTAATCTCAATATTGTTACCAGTATTACTGGCGTGCTTCTGCCATTGCCATCGGAAGCATGTGCAGAATGTGGATGGAGAAGAGGGAATGAAGAAGAAAGTGGACATACTGAAGAGCTGGGCAAAACTCCATCCTCAGCAATCTTGGCCTTCAAGCACACAAAATATTATGTTTGCATTGTAACTGTAGTTGAAAGAAAATGTGCTCTCTTCATAAGACCACTTTGCAGTCAAATCCTGTCAAGTCTTTCTTTGCTTGCTTCTTTGGAAGTAGCAATCACTGGGAATAAAGAGTAATTTGGAATAGGGAGTGATGCTTTCTCAAGCTTGCAAATGCAAAAGCATGTATTGTTTTTTCATTCCTAGCTGACGTTGAGAGGAGACATTGAGAAGAAAGGGACTGAAACAGATATGTCTTTTTCTTATTTGTGAAGGAGCTGTTGGTTCATTTTAGGAAGGTGCATAAGGAAAAGGAAATCAAAGTATTGGTTGAAAAATAGCCTGTCGCATCTAAAATGGAAATGGAAATCAGTCACTCAAAGACTGTGAATATAGATTTCCCAAACCAGTATATCCTATTTAATACTTTTTATAGATGAATAAGAACAGATGTTTCCAATTTTAATGGAGGTTTCTGGATATTGATGAATATTATCAGTAAAAGCTAAATGGACAAGGAAATATTGTACAATACTAAAATGGAGAGAATGACAGATTTTTCTTCCCTTTTACTGAGAACTTTACTAGAACAACAAGTGACTGTATACTCTCCCTCCCACAATCGCAAATGTCAGCAAACAGCAAATATTGTTAAGAGCTGGGTGTGTGGTCGATATCGTGGAAATATTTATAGTTAGGTAGTTGATTTAACTTGCAAATTCCTGCTTTCATGGAGTTTTGGGGCTGAGCAGGATCTCAAGAAGTCATTTATTCTGTGCCCCCTGCATCTACCTTCTCTATATCTTTCATGATAGCTACCCATAAAGAACCAAGTTACAACAACTCTGCAAGTATTTCAGGTAGTGAACTTCAGTGCTTCGTCATCCTTACCTTTCAAAAATAATTACATATATTCTCATATACATTATTCTTATATTTAACCTGAATGGCGCTTCATTTGAACTCCATTTGTTTTTTGCCCTATGCATTATAGGTATGAAAAAAGACTCCTTTTCCTCCTTTTCCTGAAAAGCTCTACTAAGGAATGTGTAGGACATTTCACAACAAACAAAACTGTTGAAAAGGTCAGCAGATGCATTTTCTAAGCACATACATGATAGAGTACACAAAAAATCTGACAGACACATAACAATGCACACATGATTTCATTTGTGTTCACACACATTTCATTCTTGATACACTGAACGTGTATGAACATTGAATATTCTTGAACATACAAAACACCAAAACTTTTATAACTGCAAAATAGTTAAGAGGATGTAAATGAAAGATACAGATGTTTTAATGCACTATTATAGTTCAGTCTCGGCCTTAAAAGGAAGTTTCTATAAGCACTCAGCCAGACACATGCAGAATAGATATTTCTTTCCCCTTCATCTCTGTGGCAATTAAAAAACACCAGGCGTTGTTACTGAGCTGTTATTTATTAGAAGCTGCAAATAGTTGGACGAGATTCGTTTCACAAATCATAATTATTTCATTGTATAGATTTAAAAGAAATAATAATTCTCAGTTGCATCTTGGAGGAAGTCCAAAATGAGGCTCAACAATTTTCATTTTGCCCGTCTTTCTTTTTTCTTCCCTGTTTTTTTCTCTATTGTCATACAGAGAACATAGGGGAAGTAGAGGAAAAGCTGAAACCAGGAAAATATCATTTTATGCAGTGAAATTTTCAGTATATCAGGCAAAATTTCTGTGGGTCTCTTCTTGTAGGAAGACCATTTTTAACCTCCCACCTTTAATTTAAATGAGAACATTTTATCCATAGCTATTATTTATAAACACTTGCATTCACAAGATGTTTTCAGGTAAAAAGGATCATCTCTGCTCTAGTTTTAAGTATTAAAGTATGTAAACATTAAGTATTTAAGTGACCAGCAAGTGGATAGGGGAGAAAGAGAATAATTGGTCACATATAAATCATCTTGATTCACTGTACATATCTCAGCAAAAGTGGACTTTTGAGAAAGACAAGGAATGTGGACAAGGAACAGAATATGCAAGCGAGCACAGAAACCATGAGGAAGAAAAGTCATTATGTGAAAAATTGATAAATTTATGGTACTTTCACAGTCTGAAGAAATAAATACTTAAATATCCTCAAAAGCACCGAGCCTGTAGTTTTGCTAAAGCAGTTTGTACTGTTAGAAAGCTAGATCACTGCACAAGATTGAAAAATACTCAGCTTTGACAAGAAATTTGTGATCACTTTTAAACTTTCCTTTCTTACACAGACCATCAACATTACTTTGTTCTCCAACGTCACACAGGCAATCTTAGTTCTATACAAGAACAGCAAACCTGAACAATGTTGTGAAATTGCCTGTTATGAAATGCATGTGCAGTATTTTAAGAGAAAACTGAAAAGAGATCAACTGTGCATGAAAATGCAGCTTTGGATAGTTTTTTGTGCATTTCTTTTTTCTGTTGGACATAAAACCTCTTCATGTAGCTGGAGGTCAGAGCAGGTAGTGACTTGCAAAAAAAAATTGCTTCACATATTTGTGATGTACCGTGCAAGCCCATACACCTTCTAATTTAAATTCTGAAAGTTTTCATAACTTTTGGGGCTCAAAAGAGAGTCTGAAGGAATGTATGGCTCATACCAGAGACAAATTGGTTTTAATATATGCCAGTCTGCAAGTTTGAGCATTTTCTCATTCCAAGATTGTGATTAAATTCATAAGAAACAAAATATAGGCATCTATGAAAAGGTCTAGCAGAAGCACATAATGTTCCTACAAAAATACTTTCATAATACTACACATTTTCTACTGTGTTAATTGTCTTTTCTTTAATCCTTTCACCTGGATAGCCAGTCTCATAGACTCTAAAAGAATATCAAATAGCCACTCAGTTTACTCACATGTCACTGGCAGAGCTTTTATGCAGTATAGTTGAAGGATTCATTAATACTCCAGCAAAAGCTTAGGAATATGATTTCCAAGTCCCAATGTTTGGATTTTTGGTACCATAAAAAAAAATATATTGTAAAGGTTGTCTGTAATATGAACTTTTATGATTACAGCTATTCGTGGACTCCTTCATAAAGAAATGAACCATGAGCCCAGACAGCTCACTCTGGTAACAAAATTTCCTTTGGCTTTAATGGGGAAAGCTGCTAATAAGAAGCCGGAAGTCATGTGGAACTACCCATTATAAAGTAATTTACTAGGAAGTTATTAGGATTTAGATATCTCGCAGTTCTTTCCTGTGGTTAACATGATCCATGCAATGATTGCTGAATCTGTACTATGCCGTGGGAAAGAGCACAGTAGGATAACAAACAATGAGGAAATCTTACGGAGACTGTTAAAATTTCCAGACTTCTTAGTAAGACTGTCAAATGCTCTGTGCCTGAAGAGGGACATTATCTACCTCACAGAATAGGTAGATAGCATCCTCTCTATACATGCAAAAAGAAATTGGACAGACCTGTCTCACAGAATATTAGTTCCTACTGTTCCATGACAGGGGTTTTTGTGCTTGTTTCTGCAGCCTTCAAACAGATTTATGATGACATCGTTATTTTAACCCTGACAGTGATTGACATATTACCGATGCTTTAGTTCCACCTGCAAAATAAATGTTAGGCTCTCTCTGGATTTGTTTTGAGCACTGTGAGAAAACTCTGCTCACTCCTTTTCTTCTTTTGCTCTGCATCAGCTTTTCTTCATAATAACATATTTCTGCCAGCTCAAGGAGACAATCTCTGGGGACACTGCTGAGAATGTGCTGGGTGCTACTACAGCCTTACAGAGAGGCATGCTACTAAGCCACTTTTTTTTCAGAGATGTTCAAAATATGCTGCATGTCTAACTCTGAAGTCACTGAAAATCTCAGGCTGAAATATTAGTGATCTTTTATGATGGTTCTTTCCATTTAATTGACTATGTATCCAGGAAGCAGCCTGTCTTTCTCATGTCTCTGTCTGTAGCTGTTCTATTTAATACTTCAAAGCAGGCAGAACTACCCTATGGATCACCATTAAGTCTGGTCACCCAAGTTTAAGGCACTCAGAAGGTCCCTTCTAACATTGTTTTATTTATTTAGTTCCTTTTCTGTTTAGATGTGGAAGTTTGTACTGACAGATGTGCCACTTCTCTGTTTAACCCCAGGGAAAAGCAAATGAGGCTGTGCCATGCAGGTCAGCAGTTCCCTGCCTTTGAAATATGCCTGAAATTAGAGGAGAATGAAAGCTGACAAGAAAGATATGGTTCACCTGGAAGCTGCAGGAAATAAGTCATCTCAAAGTATAAGAAGAAATGCAACTTTCTGGCTGCCTCATGATACACTCTAAGGTTTGAGAAAGAAAACCATCAAAATCCCCAAAAGTAAAAAAACCCAAGACCTGAACCTCCCAGTACAAATGTATTTTTAAAAAGTATGAATGATAAAAAGCAAAATAGCAGCTAGCTACAACATTTTCTTTCACATAGCCTTATGAGTGATGGATACCTAAAATAGTCTGACAGTCAATATTTCACATAAAATTTGCAGGTAGTGTTTAAAAAGCTATGCTTCAGTTTAGTTCAGTTCTCATTTCTTTTTCCAAGACTTTTGTTTTTTTCATATTGTTGACCGCCTATGCTGATCAGATCTGGACTTGAAAAGTTAAACAAAAATGATTGTTGCAGCCACATACAGGTATTCTTTATGCTCAGTGTATCCAAAGATGGTGTTTTGTTGCATTGTAATGTGTTTTGTGTCATTTTTATTTCTGATTCACAAATAACTTTACTGGACACCTGCTTTCTTTATTGGAAAGGACAAAGAAAGGAGAAAAATGTGTTTTGTGGACAATGAAAGTGCCTGTAACACTTCCAGACAAAAGATTTCCATAAAAGAAATTCTGCTAATACAGAGTATTCCTGACAAATTTCCTTATGTCTTGGTTCTAATTTACTGCTTGAAGTAAAGTAGTTGAGGTTGCATCCATTTTATTCAGTCCTAAGTCTATTCTTCACTTTGATATTGCCTGTTCTGCCAGGCCACTGAGACTGTTGATGTAGCCACTTTTTTACATATCAGAAAATAACCCAATCACAGATGAGAGAGGAGCGAAAGGAGAAAAAGGAGAAAAAAAAAAAAAAAGAAAAACAAATTGAATAGCAGGAGGGGGTTATTTTATTTTGATCATGCCCATAAACATGTCTCAGCAGCTGGGATGATGTTATGTGTGAGGAAAGAGAAACTCCCCAATTTCCTTAGCTAGCCTCTGAAAAAATGAAAGATAGAAACAGTGGATTGCATACCGATAGCAGCTTCTATTACTGCACCTTCCCAGGCTAGTACTGCTCTTTACTTCAAGCTTCTTGTCAAAACAGCCACAAGAACGGTAAAGAAAAAGAATAGGAAACTCTTAGATATATAATTAGATCAATTTTCTAGTCTATATATGTATAAATGCCGGTTTCATCTTCTAGTTGCATAAGTATACTCAAATATGTAAATATCTGTGTGTGTGTGTGTGTGTGTGTGTACATACACGTGTGTGTGTGTATGCACATCTCAAAGAATGATTTCCACAAATGTGGAAAATGCACTCTTCTGACTGATTTTCAGGCAATCTGCATCTAGTTAAGGGAGCCATGGCCCTTAATCAGTCTGTATTGCAGCACTCCATTCCTATTCACATAAATCTTTGATTTTAGGCATAATCTGAACTCTTGTTGAAACCCATGGGAATTGAGCACATGCTAAAAATCACCCATAAGCCTAAATGTTTTGCTGAATAGGGAGGAACTTCATCTAAAAAATAAATTATATTAATATAATGAAAAAGAAAAACAAAATGAACTGTTATTAAAAACAAACAGAGATTAAATCCATTTACTCTGTGGAATTTACTGTTGCAGAACACATGAAAAAAGAAGAAAATACCACAGGCCATTTTTTCCAGTTATAATTGGATACTTTGCAAGTAGCTTAACAATATCAAAGGGATTGTTCGGTAATTAAATATCGTACTCAGCTGGGTACTGAAATACCATCAAAACTACTAGGGCAATCAGCAAACTAGATTTAGTACGTTAAAATACATTGGTTACATGTTTAAAACTGAAAGAGAAAAGGGTGAATAAATGTGGTTCTTTTTGAAAAAATACCTGCAGCAATAAGACCCTTGGGGAGCAGTCCATTGTTAAAAGTGGCTGATTGAACATTTTATGACAATATACACATTGTTCAACTGATAAAGCCCTTGTGGTCCACCACCACACTTGTGAAACAGCTGCCAGAGCTAAAAGACAGAGCGAGTCAGAGCAAAACTTGGCCTGAGCCTTGTGCAGTGAGTATGCAGAGCAAGCCAAAGAGTGAGTCTAGCAATTAAAATACACTAGCTTTTCTTCAAGATTCAAACAACTGCCACTTTTATGACCATAGGCAGATCTCACTTTCCTTGTTTTAGAATTGTCATCTGTAAGTCTGTAGTCATAAAATACGAAAATTTTGCTCAACCTCCACTTTTCAATATATGTTTGTTTTACAAAAGAGTCTGAACACATTGATTGGCTCTAATTATTGTAAGCACAATGGTGTGCAAACACAACAAGTGAAAAGACCAAGAAAGGACCTTAAGCAGCAGTTCATGACCAGTTACCTTACAGTGTCTCTCCAGACACCAGCCCCTGGGGACAACAGACTCTTTGCCTCCAACCTCTAATACATGTTCACTGTCAGGATTTTTTCAGTTCTTTCACCAGCCAATGTATAGTGTTATGTAGACTGCCAGCTTGTGCTGTACTCTGTGGAACAGATGATCTTGAAAGATGCCATATGTTTTCTTGTTTTTTTTACTTGTTTTGTTACATCAGTTTTGATTTATTTTACTCTTTTGACAGAGTAAAAAGAGAGCTCAGAGAACTGATTTTGTCCCAGAAACTTTAAATTAAGGAGCCAGTTGCTGCTCACTGAGAAAGCATAGAGAAAACACCTTCTTTGTTCTGAGTAATCTAAAAGGGAACTGAAAGGGAATGAGTCTAAGGAACCTGCAGTATATACTGATTAAAAATATTATTTCAGGTGCTGAGGGAGAATACACATTTGTTTCTGCTTGATTAAGTTTCAGGTACTGAACAAGATATTGACCAAGATTTTCAAAATTTAAGAATGAATCAGGTCTCCTGATTAAAAAGAATATGACAGTATCTCTATATCAAAAATGCTGATCCTCAGATTTTTAACAGAAATATATTGATTTTAGTTAGATGTTGTCAAACTACTGCAATGATTTTCTTTCCCCAAAGAAATCAGTTATGACTTTTAAATCTTACAAGGTTTGATGGGATATAAGTCTTTTGATTAATTAATTCCAGTAATTTTTAAAGGAAATGTTTCATAAAGCCTTTCACAGAAATGTCAACATTTTGCCTTTATATGCTTATTTGGGAGGAAAGAAAAATGTTAAATGTCGGAATTGTAGCATAAAGGAAATATCACATTTTGAGCATCCTTACAGATTACTCTCCAACATGACATGCCTTAAGGAGGCCTGATTACAGATACTGGATGTTCAAAGTTTGGCATCTTAGTTACAAAACATGAAGATCCCTGTTTTCCCCTGGAATGCTCTGGTCTCCATGAGGTAATGCACCAGTGACGTAAACCAGCATAAGCAGCCTGATCCTGTTTCACCTTTTACTTCACAAAAGTGCCTGTGCTCACATATATCATACCTCAAGACAAGATAGCCAGAGACTGCCTTGTGCCATCTTTTTTTTAAATTATTTTGTCTTGGCTGGTCATTGAAGAGTAAAGGAGTGGTGGGATTTCTTCTCCTCTGTCATCTTCAGCCAGATTTTGACCCTTCCCTACAGTGGGATCTGCATTCAATTCTTTCTAGTCATGCTGGCGTTGTGTTTTCCTTTTCTGCTAAGCTACAGATAAAGCTTTTAAGTCACAAGAAACCATCATTTCTGGGTCAGGCCTTTCCCATGCTTTGTGATTATCAGGTCTTGTGATGAAGACCAAACATTAGTATCCCCCTGATGGGATTCTCTAGAGTGACATACTTTGATTGAAAATGCAGCTGCATCAGTATTGTGTTAGCACTATTCACTGAAAACAGACACTCCTAAATGTTCTGCAAAGGAAGTATATGACATGCAGGATGAGTTGTATTTGCTTCCCAGTTTCAAGCAAGAACTGATATTAGATCTGTCATACAGACTTGCCTTACTTGTGTCCTATATTGTATGTGTGTACGTAGCCATCTTATACTGAGGCATCTCAGATTTTGACAAGAAATATTATGTAAAGTTATACAAAAATACTGTATTAATTCCTTCTTTGGCCTAAAGAATAGCTGCTCACAAAATAAACGGAGCAATTAAAATCAGAAATGAAGTTCTCAAACTGCCAGCCATCATCCTGCTCACTTCCCTCTAAGTAAGATAAGAAACCAGGAAAGTAAACATGAAGGTTGTGAAAACAAAGTGCTGGATTTGTCTGCTGCCCAGTGCAGGAGCTCAGGTCTTCCACGAAGGCTAAGCAAAAACTTCTGCTCTTTCTGGGGTGTTTCAGTGAACTGGCAGGAGAGTATGTCTTCACAACATACGGCACTGGTGCCACCCTTAGGCAGAGAGGAGCCTGCTCAGCATGCCACACCATGGCTCCAGACATGTTGTCCAGAAGACTCATTAGAAGGAAGAAATAGATTTCAGTAACAGCTTAGGCTCGGGATGAAAACAACATCTATTTGCAATCAAGACTGGGCATGTTTTGGATGAAGCAAGGTAGTACATTCAAGGACGTTTCGTAGGACATTTCTTGACAATAATCTCTGTGCTTGTGTCTCTTGAGCACTTCACTCTATTTCAACAGTGTGATAAACAGTGAATATCTCAAATAAGCAAAAATTCACCTTCTTAAGGACTGTAGTATGCAACAAGTATTAGTCTCTTTCTTGTGTGTGTATTCCTGACCTAGAGAGACCTCTAGGTCAGGAATAAATAAATATTTCCGCAGCAAGCTGGGGTTGTGTCTTACTGTCTAACAGTACAAGGGAACTGTATTTGGGTTTTATTATTAGTTTTAATGAAACTGAACCAGAAACAATGAATTTGTTGCTTGGTAGCTAGTCAGTGTGCAGAAAACCAGGAGAAGAACAGTGAAATCATAAGCTATAAGAAAAGATATATGTTTTAAGTATTCTACTGTTGCCCACTTTGTTAATTTCCATAGTCTTTATCTATAATAGATGTTCACTGGCAACACAAATTTAAAAGTGACAAGAATTTGCAAAATTGGGAGCCTGAGTGTTACTTCACACAAAAAACTTCTTAGACTGCCAGCAAATGCCTGAAAATGGACAGGAGGAACTTCTTGTTGAAATTCGACTTTTTTAACTACAGTTTTGAGACTCTGTAGCAGAAGAAACAATATCCATGCTCTAAAATGTAACTTCACTGACCTTCACAGAATGGTAAAAGATTACAATTTGTACCAGGTTGTTAGCCCACTTTCAAGAACATCTTGGCTTTTTCTTTGATCAAAATTTTTACATGTTGAATGCAAGTGGCTAACATACACTACTAAAGCTTCAGCTTGCTCGTAATTCCTGAAGCCTCCAGCAACAATCAGTGTGTACTTATGTGGCAAAGCCTCGGCCTTTTTATCGACTCACTTGACAGAAATTCTGTCACATCATATCTGTTCTTTTCTTAATCCTGTGAATTTATTTCAAGAGGCCGGTAGTTATACCTCACACCCATCTACGATGTGGCATATCAGCCTAAAGGCACCACATCATCTCTGTCTTCTTGTTTCTACACAGTGTGGGAGATATGCGTCAATCACGAGGTTGAGTCATGTACACAAAACAGGAGGATGAGATGACTGAAAATGACTTGTACCTACAAGTTATCTGGAATACTATCAAGTGCCCTGGCGCTCCTTGGCCTTTCAGTACAGGAATCAAGAGGCATCTGCTGTCCTAGGCTCTGCTTGGCTCATCAAGAGGGCACTGTCACTCACTGTGTGCGTTGTACAGCTTGAATCTGTTTCTGAAATGCCACAGGAACCAGTGGAAAGAACCAGTGTGAAAGGCACATACAGTGAACATGAATGAGATCCTGCTGAAGGTCATCACTACACACTGATGTGATTTACAAACTAACCAAACATTTTTCATCACACCTTATCACTTTCTGTTCCTCTAACAAAATGATAATTGTTAATCTGAGAGCTACAATGTCTGTTGCTTCCTATTATCTATCAGGACCTCGGTATGGACAACTCCGTCTGAATCAGGTTGTTCTAAAAAGAAAGATGACAGTTTGGTCAGAAGCCAGGTAGCAGGTGTATAGCTTCAGAGTCTGCAGCAGTGGGCTGAGCCTGAACCTGCAGGAAGGTGAGAAACAAGCTGATGTCCAGACAAATAGGAATTAAGAATCAGAAGTTGAAAGCAATAATCAAAGATCCAAAGCAATTTGAAAATTTCTGTGCTGGGTAAGCCTCTTGGTGTGACAGAAGAGCTGGTCCTCAGACTGTTATGAAACAGGCCTGTGCTGGGTAGGTCAATATGTGTTTCCTGTTAATGTTTGGAACCAGAAGTTTCAATACATTGGTCAGACTATGTGGTCTTACAAGACAGCAGTTTTTAAAATTAGGAAGGATGCAGAATAGCTTGTTTAATATTAAAACTTGAGAAATATGCAAGGACAGGAGTGAGGTTTTTTTCTTTCAAGACAGAAACTGTGATAAGATTGTGGAATTCCTTTTCAGTTATTTAAAACTCTTATGTTGCTCAGTGCAGATGATTGTTGAAACAGAAGTGTGTAATGCCAGTATGAAAAAACAGACACCTTGGTAAAAATGTAGGCTTTTTCAATAAGGAAGCTTCCATCTACCAGCACAGATCTGAAAAGTTCAAGTATACTTATATAGGTGTTCATAGAATCAAAAATAGCAGAACTACATGTTACTGTATAACAGTACGTCTTGACCACTGGCTAAACTCACAGCTAGCTTGAGTGTCTGCATGCTTTCTCTGATTGATTTGTCTTGTTTCTTTTTCTTATTTTTTTTTACTTTTCTTTTAGCTGTTTGGAAGTATTACTGCAGAATCTAGAACTCTACCTCTAAAAGTTTCTTCTAGTAGTGGATTTGGTTTGTTATACCTTAGGAGTAAATGATGTAAATTTACTAGCTCTTTGTGTCAATCTCATGCTGATAATCTAAAATGGAGAAGTCTGGACTGAAACAGAGATGAAATTTTACAGAAAAGATTATGTGTACAACAACTTCTTCTTTAATTTTGGGCTAGAATCCTTTTTCTGTCCTGTGTATTTCAGCTGGAAAATCATTAAGATTACTTCTCATGTTTTCAGTGTTACATTGCTTTTGCTACTTCATCATTTGCACTATTACACTGGTTTCAGCATTACATTACATAGTACTTTTAACATACGTACGTTATGCAATTCTGTCTTTCTCACTGATTCCATGACCGGCTTTACTCACATTTGCATTCAGTATCATATTTCATTTATTAATTAGCAAGAATTAGAATATTTATTTATTTTATTACCCCTTATTTGGGAAAGTACCAACATAAAATCCTGGACCCAATGAATTCAGTAAGAGGTTAATAACCAGCCTCAAATTTTTGATGAATCCAATGCAGGTACCATTTCTGAAACACAGTAAGTAAACTTTTTTCTGCACACAAATGTAAGTTCATTTCATGAAGACGAAGTTTCTGCCCCCTTTCTTTCTTTCATCTCTTAAAAATGTGTAAGACAGTTCACTTTTTAGACTTTGACTCCTACCCACAACCTTAAGGACATCACCACATGCACTCTGAAGTCTTCCTTGATGCCTGACATGGCAAGTCAACTTTGAGAGAAGTGTGATAACAGGGCCAGTTTTGTATTCAGCTACCAGCCTGTAACAAACAGGATCTGTTTTCTTGTCTGTTCTCAGTTTCTGCTTTTTTACTTTAGGAAGAGGAGGTCAGATTGACCGTGTGTTGCAAGAAGGGATGGTCCTTCTGTTAAGCCTCCTCAGAGGAGAGAAATTGAAGGAAGGAAGGCAAAAGTGTTACCTTCTGTAATTGATAGAGAAGGCAAAGCTGCTGAGGTTCAAAGAGCAGCTGACAGTGTCTGAGAGGTGATGGAAGGAGCTTCCCAACTGGATGGAAGGAGCTTCCCAACTGGACAATGTTTGTTGCAGTCCAGAAAATCATACAGTTAGGTAGAAACGAGTCTGGTAACAAGGACTTGCCCTTCAAAGGCACATTGAGCAGGGAAAGAGATTTTTTAGTTTTACTCTTGAGCTAGTTTATTTTTCATCTGCGATATTTTGCTCTTGTAGATATACTATTTCCTAGCCACATAATTATCACAGAGTGTGAAGCTCTTTATGAAGCTCTTGAACCAACAGAACATGGTACAGTAAATACATGTCATGTGTCACAGATACATGCTAATGCACATATGTTTCCTATCTGTCAGTGTATTATGGGGGGAGTTTATGTGCTCTTTTTAGAAGAATGGAAAGGTAGAGATTAGACTACCACATTTTCCTGTTCCAAAATATTTCTTAACATGTTAAAAATAACTTCCAGTAGTTTAGCTCACACTGGACTAATATGCTATAATTTTAGGCCATTCCTATACTCTTCACTATGCTTTTTTCACCATGGCTATCTAGCTGTCTTTCTCTAGTGTGATAATCCCTTAATTAACTGAAAAAATATGTACAATTTGAAAATTGGACAGCCTGTGTTGTGGGTTTTTTCAGATATCTTATTGACTCACACATTATATTTTGCTACGTAATCATAACATTTTCATTTTTTTTTTTTTGCTTCCTTTAGTGTATGCACATCCAAAGATAATATAGTTGTATATATTGATGGCAACATCCTCCTTATAATTATTAGACAAAGTATAAAGTAATTTAATGAAATTTGTATGCTAAGATGGTCAGCAGCACAGACCAATTAAAAGCTATGTATCTTAGATATATAGTTCCCATCATTGTTTTATCTTTAGCACCTAATGATCTCCAGTACACAGACCTTTATAACACCATCCTTCAGCACTGGAGTATTACGATTTTACTCATAGAAGAACAAGAAAGCATATAGAAAGTATTTTGCTGAAAACTAGTATCAAACTAATAATTTAATTATGGTTTTAATATTCTTTTGTGGATCCAGCTCACCAGACTTATACTTAAAAAAAAATTCTCTGTGCTATTATTACAAAGACTTTTTCACGGGTTTTGTTTGTGGTTTTGTTTGTTTTTTTTTTAATTCTAAAAGGTGGCATTTTTATAAGAGAGCAATATCTGTGCTACAGGAATTGTATTGAAGTGTCAAGTAAAATGACCACTACTTCAGTTAAGGAAGTGGATCTAATTTCTGACTGTTCAGCAGGCTTTCTGCATCACTTGATAATAGGTACCTTCAGCCTCTGCAAGTTGACAAGTCAAAACACAAGTTACTTCTTTCCAGAAGTGAATTTGTCAAAAATTCACTGAGCAATTTATAAACGTATGCCTAGTCCTACTCAGTAGCTCTTGTGTGTGCATTATTTTGTTTAGGCATCAATTATGCACTGCTTATGGTCTGGGGAGACATGGGATTGTTGAGTAACCTGAATACTAGCATAGTCTCAGTGTTTTCCCTGCAAGGCTTTTCTTGGTAATGGGTTTTCTTAGTTCAGCTCTGTTACCCCTGGGAAATGTAAATGATGGGTGTTGCTCTCACTACCATATTATGTGCCACAGAAATCTGCTTTGACCTTGAAAAAAATGCTAAAATCTCAACTTCTTTAAACCAGGAGAAATGGAATAACCTAACCAAGAGAGAAGAGGAAGCAAATATTTTGAAAGTGAACTCTGGAAAAGCAGACCTCTTCATTAAGGATCTAGTGACTTCTCGGTGGTGTAACCTGGGTAACTCTAAGCAGTGTTAATTTAAATTGTAAACATGCAACTAGGGGACAGATAGGCAAACTAAGGGAGGACACTGTCCTTGATGTCATTTTGCTGTTAAGGTGTAAAGACTTAGGCTGTGCAGCCTGGTGAATTAGTTTTCTTGGGATCTTCAGCTAGACTTTACCAACGACGTGTCCAGAGGTATAACAGGAAGAAATGTTTAATTTCTCATAGGAGGCAAACAACTCTACATAAGGAGAATTTGATTATTTACCTTGTGCAAAGAGGACACTTATTATAGAACAAAACCTAAATGTGAAAATCCAATAGTACTTAGTGTCCTAAAGGAAGAATAAATTTGCTAGCACTGCTATAATTATTTTGCTTTGAGAAGCTTAGGCATGTTGTATCTAAACATGGATTAATAACTTTCTTCCTCAGGCACAGGCATTTGCATACAAATAAAACCATAAAAATGCCACTCTTTGGCTCACAAGTAAGGGAATAATCACCAGCAAATAAAATAAAAGCTGTAGTTTTAACACACATTTTATTAACTCTGAGCAGATTTGATTGCCAAAGCTGTGGATGTTGGAGTATTAAAACAGCATATGGCATAGCCAGTCTAAAACATGCAATGCTGCTGATGATTCGAATCCAGGCAGTTTCATTTGCTGACAATTGACAAGGTATTTGTGGTATACAGGCGGTGGAAGGTGAACTTATCAGGAAATACATAGAAAAATCAGAGGGACTTAACTTCAGTTTAGAAGAGAGATCAGTAGCATGCCGCAAGGAAGAATTTGGGAGTGGTTATATCATCTAGTTTTGCTTTATTTGTGACTGGTGCAGTACCTTTGAGGAAGTTTGTAACTTTGCTTCTGGTTCCAGTGGTTGCAGGTGACACTGGCCACACTCCATGGGTGAAAAGTGGGGAGGTGACACACATGGAGCTTCACATGGGAGCACCTTCATGGAGAATTAACCCAAACATTTCTCAGCTGTGCTGTGCCAGCTCTCACCAAGCACTAGGAGATAGACCTACAAGAGAGGGCAGAATGCATAAATGCTTACCAAACTTGGTTTTATGCTTTGATTTTTTCAGGGGGAAAACAAAAAAAAAAAGCATAAAGGTTGACCAGACCTTATTGCCAAGGTTTAACTTCATCCTTTTTTTTTTTTCTTCCCCCCAAGCCAGACTCGTCCAAGCAATGAAACAGCTGGGAAAGAGCTAATACTGAATATATCACAGCATACTATCTCTTTCATCTGTCGCAACTGTGATGCAACTTGCATCTTTCTTTCAGCTATCAATCAGAAACATGAGATGGGACAGTGGAGTAGACTTATTTGAGAACATACTACCCTGTGCATCCTGTGCATATTACCCTGCAGTACGTATCTGTCTATTTCTGTTTACAAATAAAGGTAAGACTAATACACTGCAAAGTCTTAACAGGTCTATGCTATGATTATCAGGCCTATACCAGTGTCAAAAAAAAGAAGGGTTCTTGGTACTCATTCCCAGATGTGAATTCTCAAGAAAAAAAAACAGAAGCAACAAGAAAAAAACAACTGTGATTTTGGATTAATAAGAACATTAGAAAAATTATTTGCTGTGAAGTTTATGGCTTTTGCCTATGGCATGAAAAACAATTTTGACAGGGGATAAAAAGCAATTACATTTGGCAACAAAAATCAGCCATAAGGTAGCTTTCTAAAGCCAGCACTTTAAAGAAAAACATTTACATGGTGCTAAGAAACGGACTTGAAATCGTCTTTGCCTCAAACAAAGGTATTTTGTGAGAAAGGTCAAATTATATTTGTTTGTTTCTCTGTTTGTTTGTTTAGGGTATTTTCCCCATATTCCCTTGTTTTAGCCAGAAGCCAAATGTGTCTTTTTTGTTAGGAGTGGTTAAACCTTAACAGACCTGAAGATCTGTCTTAAGACCTAAGCCTTCTAAAGCAGTGATGTTTTTCTCAGTTTTCCCCCTAATATCTAGCACTGTGAAAAAGCAGCAACATAGTTCACTTCCATCATATCCAGAGCCTCAGATTTTAGTATATTTATGACTGATGGTAGTTACTGTTTATAAGATTTACAAGGAAGAAAGATGTAGACTTCATAGTAAAAACACTTTGACCTATGTCTCTCTCCTTCCCCATGACTCAGGAAGTCCCTAACCCATAAATGCTGACAGCAGTGCTGTACTGCACTTTTTGGAAATCTTCAGAGGCCTACCTAAAGCAAGCTTAGTTTCAGCCTTTGCAGAGTGACACAATCACAGAATCACTGAGATTGCCAGGCACCTCTGGACATATCTGCCCCAACACCTGCTCAGACCAGGGTCAGCTAGAACACGTTGACTAGGACCATGTTCAAATGTGTTTTGAATACCTTCAGGGATGAAGGATCCACAGCCTTTCTGACAACCTGCTCCACTGCCTGACCACCCTCACGGTAGAAAAAGGGGGTTTGTGTTTAAGTGGAATTTCCTGTATTTCAGTTTGTGCCCATTACCTCTCATCCCGTCACTGAATACCACTGAAAATTTTTTGGCTCTGTCACATTTACTCCCCTGCATCAGATATTTACAGATAAGATTCCTCTAAGCCTTCTCCAGGTTAAAGAGTCCCATCACTCCTAGCCTTTCCTGATACGACACATGCTACAGTTCCTTCATCATCTTGATGTCCCTTCGTTAGACTCTAGCAAGTCCATATCTCTCTTGTACTGGGGAGTCCAGGACTAGACTCAGCACTTCAGATGTGTCTCACCAGGGCTGAGTAGAGGGGAAGGATCACTTCACTGATATGCTGGTAACATTCCTCTTAATGCAACTCAAAAGGTTGTTGGACTTCTTTGCTTCAAAGAGAGCTCTCTTGGATGCCTCTTCTTTCCAAAACCACGTCTCATGAGGAGTGGTTAGGGCTCACCAGACCAAGATATAACGCATACTACAAGTAACCATTAGTTCTTTGATTACCAGAAGTTTCCAGGGGTACCACTCTAATTAGACTTGCAAGGCAGACATTCTCATGAACTTCTTGATGCTGGAGCAGGAAAAAACAAGGGGAATCACTGAATTCAGACAATAATTTGCATTCATAGCATTGTAAATCTGTTCTAAGATAACTATTGCTGAGGTGGAAATGTTAAAAAAGAATCCATTTAGAGTCTTCTCACTGCTGTGCTCCAAATATAACACACATAAAAAGATCAAAATTAGGAGACTGTTTAACTGTTAGATGGATTACATTTGTTGAAGACGGAATTATACTCTGTAATTGCATACCCCTGATAAATATTCATGTGGGCTGCCTTGCAATTAAACTTTCCAAATTCAGTATTCAAATGGTAGTTTTGCTAAAATATATTCCTTTTTTTTGGACTGCACTTCTAAAATCTCATATATCCTCACTCATCAGGAAAGTTTCAGTTAATAAACAGACTCTGAAACCTACAATAACAGATCTTCTGTGCTGTAGAACATTCAGATGAAAAGTATTATCCTTACAGTCTTGATAAGGTCACATCTGTCAGTATAAATTGTTACTTTGTGACAGTCTCCAAATATTTCAATATACTTTCAGGTATAAAACAAGAATAGCCCTACCAGAACATATCATAAATATAATGTAAATCTAATAAATATAAATTGTCCTTTTACTATAAGGGATGATACCTAGTTTGAAGAAGAATTAATAAAAGTTGAACTAAAAAACAATGGGTTTTTTTTCTTTTAATTTTATCTGACATGTGATGTTTGCCAGACTCAGGAGAAGACTTTTTTTCAGTGATGGACTTTCAGAACTGATATTTAGAATAGACAATTTACTGATAAGAACTTACAGAGAACTCTTTTTTATATTAGTCTCAAGGCATCGTGTCATTAATGACAATGGCAAATACAGACAAAATTTGTATTCTTGTTTTTTTGAGTATGCCAGTAACCACAAAATATAGCAATGAAAATGTCTTTCTGAACTATAAATGTTATTCTGAAGACACTGTATTTTAAAATTTTCTTTTCAAGGACTTAAAATTCTGTAAAAAGTGTTACCCTGAAGGAAGAGTCTATTGAGCAAAGGTGAGGGATTTAGATTTCCCTTTTCAGTGACATTAATAAAAGTGAGATATGCAAATCCCTCCCCTGCCAATTGTAGTTTTCCAACTAAGGCTCTCACACAGTGCTATTAGGTCAGACAATGCAGCAAGAGAAACAGGCAAAAGTACAAATTTCTGGACTTTAATAAATTGCATGGATCAGTAGGTAAACTGAATGCCACTGGGGTTACTTTATGTTCTACCCTAACAACTACTGGTTGTATTAATAACATTTGGGTTTTTGTTCCGTTCAACCAGCAGGGTAGCTGATGCTGAGATTACATAAATTTAGATAGGAGAACTTGTTAAAAAAAAAAGTGACATTTTAAATCCAGACCAATAATCCGTTACTAGCTATGCCATATCTTGAACAGATCTGACGAAATGAGTGTCTTATTGCTGGTTTTCTAGGATGACCTGAAAATTTAGTTGTGGTTTTACAATTCATGCAAATTGCTGCAAATTACTTCGGTAAAATCGTTAACCTCTCTGTTATACTGGGCTCTGTATTTTGCTTGTGTAATGTAGTAGCAATGAGCCTGTCACCATCAGTGGGCATGTACTTACTGTCAAGAGTGAAAATATATGGTATTACTAAATTTTCCATTGCTTTATCTGAGACTTTAAATAAGCATGCTAATGTGAGTAGCTGATACGAAATCCAGAGGAAAGACAAAATGAATGTTGTGCTTTTTCAGCCAGGACACATTTCTGACAGCTGCATTCCACCTCCACCACTCATGAGTGCTAGGTCTGGGAGCTCCATGGCAGTGTGAGTGTGAGCCCCGAGGAGGCACAAGGCAAGAGAATATTTTTCAGCATGGACACAGTCTCCTGTTAGTTGCATCCTCTCTCAAAATTGTCTCCCCATGTGTGTATCAGAGTAAGTACAGTAGATTAAAAGAAACACAGTTAATACACACGTATGTTCTGTACCTTTCCCTTTAAAGTAGAAAACTGAAAAATTCGTGTCTAGTCCCACTGGATCTCTGTTTGCTTCACTTATCTACTTGTTTCTGAAGGCAAACAGACATCCCTGCATCTTTGTGGCCAAGCATGTTCTGTCCCCCATTTTGCCCTACATCCCCATATGCCAGTTTTATGTTGTTCCTTCTACTTCCCTAACCTTTTTTCCAGGTATAGAAAAGGTGTTTCTCTAGCAAAGAGTGGTATTTCCTGGGCTGGCAAAAACAGCCAAACACTACTACATGTGTAACTGCACACTACTTCTGTGTTTGTATTGCACGCACATGTGGCAATATTTGTGTTTGCAAATCCAGAATATTAAAGAGTTGTATTTCTAGCATTTTCAGATCAGCTTAGTGTCTTTTGGTACCCTGGGGATGGTTTCCATCTAGCATGTTAGAGAAAGCACAGCTACTTCTGACATGGAAGCTTCAGCTCTGAAGCAGTCAATAACATCTCCTTCTTTTCCTTAGATTCCCAGTGGGGTGTTCATTGTTCATGCTTGAGGTCACAACAGCATGTGAGCTTGGTTTTCTTTACTTTGTTTCTTTTTGTTCCCACTGCAGTTCTTGTTGGGACTAGTAGTAAGATTGCTCCAGTAGGGATTAAATTGAGTCCTTAGAGCTACCTTTTCTCTGTGGCATAGAGTGAGTAAAAGGCTGTAAAGTAAGATTGGCATGAGTTGGAAGGGTAGATAAATTTCCTTCCCTATTCCAGAATTAACAGAAGAAGAAAAAGGGGCTTCATTCTCAGAGGTGGGGCCAGATGTTGGGACAGGGAGTTGGCATGTCCACAGCAGCTGGGAACAACCTTGAGCTTGAGCACTGGGAGAACAGAGCCTTGCTCTCAGGTGGGACTCCCTCCTCGGCAAGTGTGGGAGTCTCTTGTGCATTCCACAGGTGGATACAAATTAAAAGCTGGCTTCCCGAGGTGATTTTGAGGTCTTTCAAGTCCTGTCACTTGCACCTGCAAGCCTTCATGGAAAAGGGTAGACAGTCAAAAACCATCCTTCTGACAGTCCTGTGGCTCATCTAGTTTCCATTTTGTTTCCTCAATTCTGCTCATTGGGCCTGGCCAAACCTGCAGCATCTGCACTTGCTGGTGGTACCCACAGTTTCCTTGTCTCCTTTCCCCATTGCTCTGTCCTGGGCAGAACAGGCTTCCTCTTCACTGGCCTGGCTTTTCCATGACTAAGA
The DNA here is from genome assembly GCF_031877795.1 of Strix aluco. Taxonomy (NCBI): domain Eukaryota; kingdom Metazoa; phylum Chordata; class Aves; order Strigiformes; family Strigidae; genus Strix; species Strix aluco. Next base: position 21,900,768 of record NC_133971.1, read on the forward strand.
AAGTCAGTATTGCCTCCATCCTCACATTTGGTTTCTTTGTTTTCCATCAAGAAAACTACTTGCAACCCTCTTCACAGTCCTGGTGACCCTGGGAGTGTCAGGTGTTGTGGACTTCCAGGGTCTGGCTGGCACCTGAGGGTCCTGAGTCCCTCACTTGAGGACATCATGCAGCCCACAAGGGGTGGAAGATGTGGGGAGGTGTGTTCAGGACTCACAAGACAAGCCACCATGGTGCCAGCATCACCTTAACACAGCTCCAAATGATCAAAGTGTTCACCACAGCAATGGATTGATGGTGCAGGCACTGCTTGTGATCCCCGTCTGAGTCTGCTCATTTCTCTGTGTTTCCTTTCCTGCCTGGCCACCTTCCTCACACTGAGATTTAATTTGCTTTTAATGTGACAGTTTGTAGCCATGGTTGTGTTATTTAAGCTCTCCACTTTGCAAGAGGGCCTGGATGCTGGTCTCGAGCTGTGTGCACAGCACAAGGTTAGCACCAGGAAGAGAAATGAGAGTACAAATAAGTAAGAGAAACGCTGTTATAGTAGTTGCTGAATTTCTACCTGTCTGGGGTGGCAGTGTCTTTGCCCCTGCTATTGCTGGGTCTGGTTTTCCCACACATGTGAGCTGTGGTCACAGTTATGTGCAGTACCATTTCAGCCTTCACGCATTCATCTAATATGTTCAAAAGCCAGGTTTGGCTGGTGAGAAGGAAGATACAGAGTTTCTTTTTATGAGATATTTTTACTCATTTCTGTGACAGCATCATTCAAAGAAACGACAGCAATGTTCCAAGAGAGAAGAAAACAAGTCTGAAGATGTCAGGCAGGCAACCCCTCTCCCACCTGCCTGATACCTTATTATTAAAGACTCTTTGACCACAAGTTAAACTGATTGTCTGAACTAGCAGGTGTTAATAGTTGTGTCTATGCCAGATTGTCTGTTGGAGAGATTGACAGTGTTCCTGGAGTGGTGGGGATCTTTGATAGTATAAATACACTTTTGAAGCAGCCACAAGACAAACAGTTGATGTGAACAGAAAGCAGGGAGGGCAACAAAGTTTGGACAGATGTGATGCTAATGCCTTACAGAAGGTAAGAAAGTATCTTCAGAGAAACATAATGATTTTGCAGGAAGGGGATGCTCAATGGCAGTAAGTTTTTGTGGATATATTTTTCCAAACGAAATGATGGCAGTAAAAACATCTTCACAGAAATAAATGTATTATCCAAACACGTCTGGGTGGTGTGTCTGATAGGCAGAATGAGTTCCACAATACTTGTGGCCATTAGAAGCAGTTTTAGCAGAGTATACAGACCACAGAAACTACAGGCAGACAGTGGCTAAAAGGTTTTCTAAAATAGCCTTCACACAAGCAGTTAAAGCAGGATAATGTTCACCACTTTGCTCCTAATAATGAAAAAAGGTTTCCATTATAGAGTGTTTTATCAGTACACTACAATCAGAGATGTGGAGGTGTTTTAATGTACACAACACATCTTGGTATGCATTATTGGAGTTTGTAAAAAGCTATAACCACAGTTTCCTTTGAACTGTCAGAGGCAGACCTGCTGATGTGAACCCCCTTGACACTGCGAGGCTTTAGAAAACTGTGTATAAGGATTGGCTTAAAAGTAAAGAAACTAGGTCTCTGCTGAGAAAGGGAGGATACACCTTGATAACTAAAAGAGATGTCTGAAAAGGTTAGGAGCAGGCTTTCATGGCAAAATTTTCACAGCTGATAAAACTGCAGAACAGATCATAAGCTTGCAAATAGCTTAAAAGTCTATGGTCTTGATTACTTGGTGTTGTGATCAAAGAAAGAGGGAGGGAGGGAGGGAGGCCAGTCTCAGGTTTTCTTTTCTAGAACAAGTGCTGAACAGATCCTAACATGTGTGGGGTGGGAATGGGCTGCAGAAGGTGAAAGCAAACTGATGAATGTCAGCTATTGAAAGCTGGGACAATGAGGAGAATCATGTCAGTGAGAACAAGAGAGACAAGAACAACTTGAGTCAAGCCAAAACTAAGCTAAAGGATCCCCAGTCCATACAGAAATGGTAAGCCAGAGCAGAAAATCGAATTCACAGTAACATGTACATTGTGACCCTAAGGAGAAGCCTCAGGGGAATGTCCGAAAAGGACAGTGAGCAGCAGAAGAAATTAAGTTTGGTCTGGCAAATAAGAAACAGACAGGGCACAAAGCAATGATGGTTTGTTAGACCATACTTATTGTGGAAGTTACAAGACAGTGTCTTTGGGATGCATCCTCATTGTGTATTCTCTCTGCCACCACAGATAGTTCAAAACCAGCACAGGCAAGGTCTCAGTGCTCAGGGACCGTAATTATTATCTGATATGGAGGAGTGGCAGTCAGGGTGGAGTTCATAAAAGCAATGAATGTGTTGGTAAGTTTTGAGTTGGTTCAGTTCTTGAGTTGCAGGGCTGTGCAGCTAGCACACGTGAGAGTTTAAGATGCCCTAATTGCATTGTAGGCCTGGGAAACATTTGGATGAATAAAAAAGCCCTTGCTATTAAAAGTAAATGGATTGTCCACTTGTAGTTTTGTGTGAGAGGTGTAAAGCCTATGTGGAAAAGCCTCACAAATGTAAAGGCTGGAAATGCAGTTAATGTCATGGAGATATCTTGGATATAAAACTAAATTAGTGTCTCATGCCCAAGATAAAAAGGCACAAAACAGGGAAAGGCTATATTTTTATAATAGGGAATGCATGCAGAAAACTGGGACACCTTTTATCTCAGCACTTAGCACCAGGAGCTAGCTGAGAGTGTAGAAAGAAAAGTCAAAGATGACAGAATTTAGAGGAAACTATTGTCTCATGGACTGTATTCAGCTCTTTATGGACGCAAAGTTTCTGGGCTATTTACAGAGCATAATGTGAGAGACTGTGAGGGCCACTGTTTTATTAGTCAGCTTCTGAAAGAAAAAACAGACATGCAATTACTCACCCAAGGTGGCAGAGTTACGGGTATAGAAGTCCTCAGCCAGAGTATACATTTCATAGACTATTTTTTTTTTTACCTATGAAACTAAGCAGCCTTCTCTAAGCACAGGGATCTGAGGCTTGCAAAGATTATTTCCCCATTTTCTTCACACTACTGAAAATCAAAATTCTGTAGGTCATCTTCCATTATGAGACAGACATGTTGCTAAAGGAGAAAAAGCAGCTATTGGCATGTCACAGAGTAAACCAAAGGAAGATCTTTGCAGTGTAAAAGTAACTATTATTTCTGACAAGATGTGAAAATGTTAAGGGAGGGTTCTTGATTACACTGGACTGAGCTTGTGATGATTTGTTGAATATTCCATGAGGAGGATGGTGATGAAAATAGGAACATGGATCGGTGTATAGTTCCCTTTCAAGCTACTACACTGGCCAGCACTTTCATGGCTGTGCACATATTTATGTTCCTCAGGCCTAAGACTGCTAGTCTCCTACCACTGAAAGTCTACCACCAGAAGAAAAGGATTTAGAAAACCTTTATTCAGTGGAATATTCATCATATATGTGTTGTGGAAAAGGAAAATATCCAAATCCATCGAGCATTACGAGGTGCTAGATCTCAGATACTTAGGTGATTGATGATCAAATACGTCTCAGATGACTGTGTGGTGATTGGTAACATAATCATGGTGGCCCTTGAGAGGGTTTTCCAAATCCTCAAAAAGCCTGAAGGGCTGTTTATTTAGCACAGTTCAAGGGCAGTTCTGGATCAAGCCTTTTTTAAACTCCAGTGACACATCAACATAGCAGTTGCTCTCTTCCCAGTCATCCGTTCCCCATTCTCAGATCCAGCCAGTGGTAAAAGTTGGTGCAAATTCCCAGTAGATGTGCACAGTAGACAGGCCACAGATAGCACAGATGGGTGAACGGTGCCTTTGCAGGCACCCACATAAACACAAACAACACTCATGTAAACATGTGTACATTCTCACACTCTCCTTAAGACATAGAACAGTAAGATTTATACAGTCCCAGAATCTCACAAAATATCCCATGTTTGTTCTTTCTTATGAGATCCATACCAATAGCTTATAATAACCTTGTTTCCTTCTTCCTACCATTTAACAAGTATTGGTTGAAACCCTTCAAAGTTGCACATGAGTGATTCCTGCAACAGAGGATTGGTCAGTGTCTTCCAGTCTTACAGTCTTCCTAACCCACTGTCATTTAAGGTCTGTCTATCTGAGCATTTAAATTAGCAATTTTCCTGCACAGCCTTTAGCCAGATACACTCACCATGACCCCATCTCAAAGACCAGAGTTTGACCCTCCTTTCAGAACACGCAGCTTTCAAAACTGCAGGCAATACCACAGACTGCCTCACGGGAAACACAAACCAGAACTGGGGGTCTGTGGGGACCAAGCAGGAGTGGAAACATGGGAAAATGGCTAGCCACAGCTAGGAATCATGGCAGCACCCGCATGGCCACCCTATCAAGGCAGGGCCCACATCTTCTCCATCACAGTGAGCTCTTCTTTTTCCTTGCCTTGCCTTGCCTTGCCTTGCCTTGCCTTGCCTTTCCTTGCTTTTCCTTGCCTTTCCTTTGCCTTTGCCTTCCCCTTTCCCTTCCCCTTTCCCTTCCCCTTTCCCTTCCCCTTCCCCTTCCCCTTTCCCTTTCCCTTTCCCTTTCCCTTTCCCCTGCCAAGTCTCCAGCAGCTTGGTCAGGGAGATTAAAGAAGACTGAAGATAGGTGCACAAGCTTCACCTTCCCCTTCTTGGATCTTTCCTGGGCCAGAGGATATCCCTGGAAGGGCCATCAGGTTTTCCAGTCTGACCCAGTAGTGAGTGTTGTGCAGCTGACAAGTGTGCCGGGACCAGGGACTGGCGAGTGATGATGATGGCAGCCCTGCTGCCCCTGTCCTCCTCCCAGGCAAGGGCAGAAGGGCAAAGGGAAAGACATGCCATGGAGACAAAGACCCATTGCCATGCTGCTTTCTGAGCTCCTCCTGTGCTTTGGCTGAGGGTCCTGCGGCTGTCTATGTCCATCCCTGTGCTCCAAGCTGTGGAGCCCATGGTGGCGCTGACTGGTGGGCTAGAGCTAAGTGGCTTCTGCACAAGATGTTTGTATAGTAATAAGGATTAAAAGAGAAGGAACCCAATAGAAGAGGGCAGACTGGCGTGTGAACTGACTTAATTTGTGTCCATTACATATGTGTGTTGAATGAACAAGGCCTAGAATTAAGCTTTCTTCAAAAGGAAGAAATGGCATAAACTCAGCTGTAGGGTACTGAGTTTTTCTATCTCTTTAGAGAAACAGACCATGGTTTGGAAAGGGCCCTTTAGTGCATAGTTATGGACTACATTTTTTGGACATTGTTTCTATGTCAAGTGTGTTATATTCCATGTGGCTGCAAATCATGCTTTTCACATTACAAGTCTCTTCATGTAAAATGGTTAGCACTACTGAAGACTAATTTTCTTCTTCCAGTTATCTGCTCTTTCATTAATTCCCTTCCTGAGCCTTCTTCTATATTGTTCTCCATGTCTCCCTTTTGTTCTCCCTCCTCATTATTTTCACAGCTTTTCTGTGCTTTGTTGTTAACTATAAGCTAAAAAAAAAAAAAAATTCTTAACAATTAATTTTAAAATACAAAAAAAATTATATTGAGCTCTCCATTAAGAGAATAGTGCTGCCTTCTTCATGAATCTGGCACATCAGCTGAGGTCAAGACTCAGTGCAGGCATTGCACGAGTTGGAGCTTTTCCCTTTGGCTATATGGATATGCCTTAACTCTGTTTTTTAAATAGTGCTACAACAAGACATCAAGCTGCAGCCAACAGTCTCATACAAAAAAATTGTTTGAATCACACCTTCTCTTTTGTCTTTAATGTAAAAGAAGTACCTATCTCTGCTTGTTCTGATCAATGAATGGGAAAAGGCTCAGTGAAGACAAGGGCAGAGCGCTCGTGAAGCTTAGGGAAGGGGAGTGAGTGACTGTAGAAGGTGCAAAGAAAGCTGAGCTTACAATGGGAACTCTTCATGGATGGGTAAGGATGGCCCTTTCTTAGGTAAATATCTTCATCTGTTGAGTGGATCTTCTGGCTATGTCAGTGGAGTCAGCTGAGTCAATTTATCAATTATATCACTTGAATGATTCAAATGGCTGTGACATTAAGAGTATCATAGAAATCTGTCATAAGAATCACATTTTTATCATGATTTACCTGTGTATTGTAATTGCTATACTCTGCTACGAGCAATTTGTACTTGTATTGTGATTTACGTTCATTGCTTTATCAGTCTGCTAAATCAAAATCCTGTGTAATGTAACTTCAAATAAGTAAGTCTGATATTGAAGATTAAATCATCCACAGGTGTAATACTGAAAGAGAATCTGGTCAAAGAGTGTTGGACTCCAACATTAGTTGGTGTCGTGAACAGGATATTCTCGAGGTTTAATGTTACCAGTTATTGTACTAACAATTTGGCAATAACAGGATTTCTGATCTAGTACTGTAGCTTTAAAGAAAAGTTCCTAAAAGAGATTATTTTTGGTGTGGCTAGGGAAGGTTAGTGACAAAACTGTTTAAAAGAAAGGATAAATGTTTGCAAGCATTAGCAAAGACTGGAGAAACTAGTCCATAAATTTGTAAAGAAGGGATGGAAAAATCCTGAGTGGGAATTTTCTTGGATAGAACATTGTACCAATCACAGAGATATTTAGGAGAAATTGAAGAAATTAAAAGGTTCTAACAAGTTGAAGTAGGAAAAGGGGAAACCAGGCTTGCACTGTCTGATAAGAAGTTACTTGCAGCAGTAGTGAAGATAGAATAGTAAGATTATGTAAGATTAATATTCTAGAACCATAGAAGAAACAGTAAGAAATGATAATATAATGTATAAAATGTGACATATACAGCTAGAAAATTGGAACAGGTTGTTAGAATAACTGCAGCACTAGATCACAGGTGGTGCCCACATAAGCAGGGATCACCTGTGATGGTCTAGTCAAATAGAGCCTATTAGAGAGATGGCTGCTACATATACTGAGAACAATGAATTCTGAGGAGGTATCTGGTTTGACCCCAGTTCTCCCAGTCATCCTCACAGTGATGATTCACATGACTAGTGAGAAGAAAATAAGGTAAAATTGATTGCTTCCATGATAAAAATCAAACAAATATTGAATGCCCGCCCTTACACAACTGCAAAAGTTTTTACTGCCTTGGAGATAATTGACCTCCAAATAAAGTTTTCAGCTAAATCAGGGGAATACACCCTTACAATAGATGGCATTTTACAGGGAAAAGGAACAAATCAGACACCCTCACTGTGAGTGAGGCTCAAAAGTTAGTATTAGGACCACAGGCATTCCTAGAACCCTACCCACAGCAGGCTGCCTCCCTGTGGGGGGTCTGTTGTTGGCCAGGCCACGCATCTACTCCCAAAAGGGGATGGGGCAGAATTGTTATCCTCAAAATCTTTCTTATGGACAAAAATTGAACATTTATATCATATTACTTTCTTCTTTTTCACTAATTTCTTAGCAAGATGTTGCTCTACCATGTAGTATGAATATATTTTTATTTTTTTCACCTAAATTTACAATCCCAGGTGCCTGTGATTTTTAGATATTTGTGGAAAGGGCTGGTTGGACCTTTTTTAGTGTCTGTGGGGAGTTGAGGCCAATGTGATCATGCTGTCTGTGTTTGTATATATGTCTGTTTGTCCCCACTGGATGATTTTAACAGAAAGGCTAAAGAAGACATGAGTTTCAGGCATGTTTCTTGGAAACAGATTAGTAGACAGAAAAGAAAGATCACTCCCTCAGAGTGAAAGGTTAGGAAATTTTTCTTTATTAAAGTAAGAGAGGCCACATAGGCAACTGTCATCAGAAATCAAGTTTCAAGAAAACCTCTGCTTAAAGAACTCCATTTTGATTCTTTTTTTTAACATAATATTGAATTATTTTAAATTTACCTGTTATTTTTCCCTCCATCCCAGCCAGTGTAAGCTTACTTTTGCAGAACCAATAATGTCTTCTTATTTTTATTGCTCTGTCCTGTTCCCTAATGCTTGTTACAGGGTTACCAAGTAGTCACAGACAGAAGTATTTGGAATTGTTTTCTTGGGGACAAAGACTAGATATTTTTGTCTTTAACAGTCCCTCATACTCCTGTTTTCACAGAAGTCCAGCCACACACATGACGGTGTTGTGCTGGGTGAGTCCTTCTTCCTCTTCACTGCTTCAGGTATTTGTTTCTGATGGCAGTAAAAGGCTTAGCAAGTCCTGTTGAGGATTTATTCCTCACAGCCCTAGTAAATGGACAGCATATTCAGAAATCTTTACTGAATCCCTCTGTTTCATTTTCAGGACAAATTTCTGGGCCAGTACTCTTCATTCTCAGCACACTCGTGTTGGAGTCCAGCCAGGGAAAAGAGGAGCAAATTTTATTTGCACTTCCCCACTGATTGCTTTTTTCTTGGTCTGTGCTGAACTTTCTGGAAATCTAATTTGTTTTAAAATGTACTTAATTCCAGAGAGTTTGTCTTCAGAGTCCTTAGCTCTTTGTTTTACTTAATTCACTAGTCTTTAATTTCATTTGAGTCAGTTTAAGAACTGAACTTTTAACTTATTAGCTATTGAGGAAGCGCCATATACTTTATTTACTCTCTTCTTTATCTGAGGGTGCTCCACCATTAAACATTTTGAAAAAGACTATGGCTATTTTGGAACCTAGTTCTTTGATTCAGGTGAACAGAGATTTTTCATAGTCTTTTATTTGACTGGTTTAAATTTAAAGTGCTTTCTTGCAAATTGATCTCATTCCTTTCCATTTTAACTTCAATCTAATACCTGAGGTACCTTATTTGATACCAAAGCGCCCTCGCTCTTTTTGTGGTGCACCTTGCTGGCTGGTATAGGAGACACGAATACACTAGCATTTCACTAGTTTTTTTGCCTTGCTGCCAAATGACAAATAGCTTTACAGGAAATATTAGTCGTCTTTTGATTGTAAAAGACACAAAAACTAATGTGTTATTGGTAATGAATGAAAGCAGCTTCTCTTCTGCTTCTTAAGTGTCAGTGTTCCAGTACCACTGGAACTGGAAGGAATTCGTGAATATTGAAGAATTAGTTTAAGTAAGGTGAACAGTCTAATTGCTGTTATGCATGTGCACAACCACAGCTACAAAACAATTGAATTGCACTTACTTGTCCAGGGACTTAATTCCTTTCAGTGGGAAAATTATATACAAAAAGTGATGTCACCACATACTAATCCTAACTGTAGGCATGCCCAGAAATACAAACATAGGTTGAAGGGCGAAAAAGAAAACATTTTCTAGAGGTACTGACTGCTTCTATCATTCAAGTGCATGGGTCCAGAACTGGAGTCACTAATATGGGGTTTTGTTGCACACTTGCGTCATGGATGCTGCATATTTACAGCTATCACTTTGCAAAGTAATTTGTGCAGAGTAATTTTCAAGCTATCAAGTGTATTTTTGCAGGGATCAGAAAACTTAGGCAAATCCTTGACAGCTCCTTCAGGATATCCTCCAGTTACTTGGGAAACTGCACCTGGTGATGTACAGCAGGTTCCGTGTATTAGGCTTTCAGTGTTGATTTCAAACATTTCTTAGACAGAAGGCTTGACAGTAGATGGGTAGGAGAGAAAATTTGCCACACAGTACTCCTGCCACAAAATACTCATCTGGCAGTTACCATGTCAAAGTTTTTTCCCTCTTGTCTGTGTATGATTTTGCTCAGGGACCAACCTGTGAGGCTGGGTACCGCTCTTTAAACCTGGCCATGCAGAAAACAGCTGGAAGACTGCCATCACTTTCAGTGGAGTCAGACATTTACTCCCGCTGTTTTATTGCAAAAGCCAACATATGCATAAAAAAAAATCTCACTAGTCTCTTGGCCCCTTGGGAAGAAATGTAATAATAAAAACTGAGACAAGCCAAGATATGCATCACTGAAGCATCCAAGTGCAAAGTACAACATAACACTAGTCAAGGAAGTCTTTTTAGGCTTGTCCTCTGATCTGAAAGGAGAAGAGTTTAGCTGTACTCATTTAATTTCTTTGAAATATGCATCTGGCTTTATGCCTATGCTTGCCCATTTGCAGCAAATACAACCTTTAGTGTCTCTGTATTTGAGATTTGCTTTAGTGTCCTTTCAAATGTGAGAAAGGTGAAAACTCTAGGTTGTGGTCTCAGTTATGAATGTGAGCACATCACACTGTAACATGGGTGGCCCTGACCCAGGCATGGCTAACGCTGCAGCATTTCACTGCTGGTTGCATCCATCAGAAGCTCTAAAGTAAACTGACATTGGATGGATACTGCTGCTTTTTATCCATCCTGTTATGGGAAGAGAGAATAAAAGGGCACGATCTGTGTGGCAAGAGCATGCACTTTACCCAGCAGCAGTCAGTGTAAATGACAGAAGCTATGGAGAGCATTGGTGGAATATTAAGTCATATGCATACATCAGAGATTGCAAGAAAATAAAAAAAGAAAAAAGGCAACCATTTGAAAAAAAAAATTAAATAGATGATATATAGGACAGCAGTTCTGATGACAAGGCAGCTGCCTTATTCAGCAACAAAAACATTAGAATTTTGCATCCAGTCTCAGATCTTGGAGGTCAAATAAAACTCTAGGGGAAGCCAGTTACCCACAGTCCAGTAATTGCCTTGATTATCTTCATCTGAGCTTTTCCAGTGTTATGTGAAATGACTAATTTTCAGGTCTGCCCCTGTTTTTATTTTCTAGTAACCCCCACCCAGCCTGTAGACTGTCTATTTGCCAAAGAAAATGGAGGAGATAATTACAAGGTTGCTCAACAAGGTCAAGCAAGACTGACAAAATCTGTGTCGCCTGTTAGAAGTGGCAGTAATCCCATGATAAGGTGTGATTGATAGGCTATGTGATTATCATTTCCAGCTACTTGTGGCCAAGTCAGAAAAAATAAAGCAATTATATATATGAGGACTTGAGAAGAGAAGGGTTCTCCCTAGGAAACACACTGACATGTTGCATATAATATCCTGTGGAAGACTCTGTGACAACCAGATTCTTACATCATTTGAGCATATAGAATAGAATAGAATAGAATAGAATAGAATAGAATAGAATAGAATAGAATAGAATAGAATAGAATAGAATAGAATAGAATAGAAAGAATAGTTTTCAGTTGGAAGGCACCTACAATGGTCATCTAATCAAACAATTTGTTTCAAAACTCTGCCTGTTTTGATGTATACTGTAGGTGAATCATTTCTCTTACAAAGGACTTTGGTGGTAAATGGAAAGAGGCACATGTTAGTATATTATAACATAACTGAAACTGAATTTAGTAAAGAACTAAGGTGTATGCAGTTTTAAGTGCCCTCAACACTTGCATGTCTATATGGCCTATACAAATATTTTGGAAATTATTTTTTTGTTTTCTCTCAGTATTATTCACCTATGCAATTAATTATTCATTCATTTTCCAATGTCAATGTCTGCTAACATTTAAAAAATAAAGAGCATTGACTGTAGCTGTTTTCTATGAAGGCAAGTAAAGTTTATTACACTGGAAAGTTTTGTGTCTTTTTAACACTTGACTGATAAAAGGAGCAGAAAACTCATTATTTTCAGAGCTGTCAACTGTTACTCCACTAGTTTAATTTTCTCTGCCTTTCAAGTCTGCCGTATCTTTCTGTGGAGTCACCTGGTGCTACCGTGACAATGAGCTGAGCATGAGTTCATATCAACTGATGATGGTTGATGGCACAACTGTACATGGTAGTCTCAGGTAGTGTCAGGTACCTACAAAATGTTTCCTAACTCTGGTGTGTCCCATCTCTGAAATGAATCATATCAAAACTTTTTTGCAAAAGTACTGTTTGGGAGTTTAATTGATATGTAACAAAGTGTGTATCTGTTATCATATCATATGTGTATATGTATCATATAACTTTCTATGTTATTATATTATTCTTCTCTCTTTTTTTTCTTTTCTGTTGAATTAATATACGCTATTTCCCTGCAGGTATCCAACATCAGGCTGAAGTGTTTGAAATCCTTTCCATTTGCTGCTAAAATCAAACAGAGGTGAAAAGACCAGAAAAGCAACCAGAATATGAGTGTAGGGAATTCAATAAAAAAATCTTTAACTTGCTGATTTTGGACTACTGTTTAACTCTAAAATATTCAGCTAATAAGTCCTTTCCAATCCTTCCTAATAAATTCTTCCCAATGTACTTACATGGTCCCTGGAAAGGAAATGCTGTACTTCTGTTGTAAAAGGATAAAAGAGAAAAAAATTAGCAAAAGACAGGAAAGCAATGTTTCTCATATGATGTGCAGCTCAGAATCTAAATTTTGTTTTGTAACCAGGGTCACTATTGTTATAAACAAATTTATGGTTGCTTAGTTCTAGGGTATAACTATTGTATTGTCAAGATTTATAACCAACAGAATGGTGATTTAAAACCATGATGTGGAAAGTACTAATTTTTGTGTCCTTTAGGTGAACTTAGCTCATTATAATATGAAAACCACACCTATATAGCTTAAGGTACCCACATCTTTATGAAGTCCCTCACCCTCTGAGTATGTGTACATTAATAGGTAGGTACTGTGACTTTAAATGAAAGCAAGGAATAAAACTAGCCAATAGATGTGTTTTCTTGTGATAAAATACTAACCAATAGTTACGTATAGAGGCATGTGTTTGTCTGTTCAGAATCAAATAAATATGGCGTGTGTTTCTAACTCAGTGTGCTGGCCACTTTGGATGCCTAACACCCTTTTCTGAGCAGAACTGTAATAAATATCAATATCTCAACTCTATGTGTTAATTGGCTCTTTGCACACTGGGTAAAGAACCCTGGTTTGGGGACAACACTTCAAGATATCAAAAAAGTGTTTACCACACATAAGTATAAAAATATAAAATGAGTCTATTAAACCTACTTTTTATTACATATCAACTAAAGAGAGGCAATGAACTCTTGACAATGCCAATTAAATAAATACAGTCAGGTAGAATCATATTCTAGCATGTGATCATCGCCCTCTACAACTCCCTGAAAGGAGGTTGCAGAGAGCTGGGGATGAGTCTCTTTAACCAAGTAACAAGCGATAGAACAAGAGGGAATGGCCTCAAGTTGTGCCAGGGAAGGTTTAGACTGGATATTAGGAAGTATTTCTTTCCAGAGGGGTTGTTAGGTGTTGGAATGGGCTGCCCAGGGAGGTGGTGGAGTCCCCATCCCTGGAGGTGTTTAAAGCGCTGAGGGATATGGTGTAGACGAACTGCTAATGTTGGGTTGATGGTTGGACTGGATGATCTTCAAGGTCTTTTCCAACCTAGACAATTCTGTGATTCTGTGATTCTGTGATCTCTGGCTGTGTCTGTCTGGCTAAAGGATCAGATGTAGAGTCTGGTACATGATGCGGATACATTAATTTTTTTCCCTCATTTTTGTCAAGTAGAGACAGGCTTATTCCAAAAGGGATTATCTCCCGTAAAGGTTAAAGAATTATCTCTGACTGTTGCAGGCCTTGCAGTAATGAAATTGTTATTGGGCAAAATTGATAACTGTAGTCCAAATGGTGTTACCCTGGAAAGGACCTGCCTTTATTTGTTATTAGATCCAGTGTCATCTTTATAAAGGTAGGTGGTACCCTTTCCACTGCTTTCTGGAGAAATCTCTTCAATAGCACCAGAGCTACACATTACTTCTGCTTTCTTTATTGCTGAACAAGGGGTCATTTTATAGCACTGCTCAGTTTTATCCACCTAGTTTTGGTGTGGTTTTATAATCAGTACCCACTGCTGTTTGCACTGACATCCTCACTGGTACAGCTCAGGAAAACAGGAGGATGACACTTCTTTAACTGGCTTCCAGTATTACTGTTGGTTTTGACTGTCCTTTTCCATTGTGTATTTCTAGTACACAGGTGGGATGTTTTGCACTCTGTGTATCTGCAGGATAGAATTAACCTTCCAGAAGTTAACAAAATGTCTATACTCTTTTGTTTTGTTTTTTCAATGGACTCTACAAAAGTGAATATGTCAGTGGTTTGCAATGGTGATTAGAAATCAGCAAACATTATGCAGTGGTGTCTACTTCCTTAAGACATTAAGCTTATTTCAGCATGCAGTTAACTCCCAACCTTTACTATGACTGTGAAGGTTAGGAAATGACTGACCAAAGTAATATTTCTTTTTAATGTTCTGGTGATGTTTCAGAATGACTTTAGAGAACAGGGAGAAAACACTGGGTTTTGTGCGGGATGAAATATCCTTGTCATTTGTAAGAGAACAGACTTTCCAGTACTAATCAAGCACTTGGATCTACACAAGAAGTACACTGCTGTCACCAAAACCAAAAATAATATTGAGCAAAATCTTCACAGAGCAAATGTAGTATTTTTAAAATTTCACTGAATTTTCCCAAGGATGAGTTCATTTTAATGTAACCTGAGTCAAGAACTCTCCATGCAGCAGCATCTGTGGTTTTCCTTTCCCTGAGGGATAGCTAGAATAGGCCAACAGTGGCAGCCCAAGATCATTAGTCCTGCCCTGACCTGTATCAATGCTGTACACACACACACAAACGTACCAAGAACGTGTGCAGTAGTTGGCAGAGATTGTGCAGTAAGAAGACATTGATTGCTGAAGAGAAATTGCTGAGCAACATTATCCTACAGCCAAAAAATATCCCAAAGAAACCTTCTCTGAAGAAGAGATATCCTGCAGTTAAAAACCTCTTGGAGCAAAGACAACAAATAATGTAAATATTAAATAAGCTACAAGTCACATAGTGGGGCTTATTTTGACAATAAGCTTCCTAAGAAAGTAGGAATGTCTAATTGGTAATAGTTTCTTTGTTAAGGGATGTGCTGTAGAGAACTATGCACTTTTGGGTCATAAAATAGTAAGTCTCTCTAGACATTTCTACACATTAGTTGTCAAAGGACTCCATAAAGCATGTAAGATCCAGTGAAGACAGCCCTTGGCTACAATCTTTTTTCACTTAATTCCTAATAGGGTAAAGAAGGGGTCATTTTATTCCTGGTTTCAGGTGGCTTTGGATGTGGTTTGCTGGAGGCACCACCTTTTCTTCCATCCTTTTTTTGGGTTCTTTGTGGAACGTGTTGAAATTTGCTTTTGAAACTTATAAATATGAACAATTTTTTCTTTTTTTTGGTAATTTAATCTGATGTCAAGGTCCAGATTTTCAGTCTGGCCAAGGAAAAGACCATAGACTTCCTCTTTTATACCAACGTCTGTGCTCTGTCAACTTTACCATCAGGATACATACAATCATCCTGATAAGTCTTTGAAAACCATACATTGTTTGAAGTATCTTAGGAGTAACCCTTTCATTTTCTCCAGAGACTGCTGGGGTCTCTGAATGCCCTGTGCAGTGTTTCAGTGTCCACCATCGGACCTTAGCTGGAGGTTCAAGGGCTAGATAAAAAGAAAACCTCAAATATGAAGATGACTTTGTGGTGAACTGGATATCACTGTAGTGGACTCAGGACTGAGGGCCCTGGTGCAGAAGACAAGGTATCAGCAGGGAACTGGTCACAGCTTTCTACTCTGGCCACTTTAAAAACAGTATACAGAAGAAGAGCATGCAGGTATCACTGGTATTGCTGATCACTCTTTCAGGCTTTTAGTCAAGGAGCTCAGTGCACTCTGCAATTATTTAATAAAGCTCTAGAAAATTCATTGGGTGGGGTGGATATGTAGATGTAGCTTATCTATACTTCACAAAGTGGAAAACTTGAGTGTTTTGAGTCAATGACTCACTGAGAATATAACCTTGAGCTCCATCTTTTCTAGGCCTAAGCATGTTTTTTTGTTATTATTGTCATATCAAATGCAAATCACCAAAGCTGCTTCAAAAGGAAGCAGCAATCATTATACTAATGGGGAAATCAACAACCTGTTTTTCCAAAACACAGAAGTTTGAGAGAGGAGAATTAGAAAATGTCAATTCCAGGACATCGCAAGGTCCAAGGGCTCGTGGGTGGCAGCAGTGTCAGGGTCTCCCCAGCAGTGTCAGGGCAGGACCTGGCAGCCAAGACCACCCCACTGCCCCGTCCAAGGAGCAGAGCAAGTGGGGGGGCACCAGGGACAGCCCCAGGCACCAGGCACCTCCATGCCAGGGGTTTGATAGCAGTCCAGGGGGAGGATAGGCAGGGACATCTATGGGTGCCCATAAACAGTCATCCTGGCATGCTGACATCATTAAAGAAATTTTGGTGGTTTTTTTAAATGAATGCTCCGCTTTGACTTTTCGTTTGAAGTGATGGGGGCCTTAAGAGATGTGATCTAGTAGAGTGACTTGAAAATGAAAAATTATGTTTCCTGTCTGGTCAAAGGAAACATTTCATTTAGCCTGAAATGGAACAAAACATTTTGTCTTGAGTCAACAAAATATTTTGTGTTGACACAAATCAATTTTTTTGTTTCAATTTCTTGGTTCAGCTAAAATACAAAAAAAATTCCATTATTCATAGTGCTTTAGTTTTTCTCCTTTGTCTGCCAAACTACAGAGCTGATGACATTTGTAATAATTTAAATTAAATTATATAACACATTCTGGCATACTAGAGCTCTGCCATTTATTTATGGATTGCTTTCATTACTGACCTTGGCCGGAGTGGAATTATCAACTGAAAGTACAGTATTTACCATCTCTTGATTTATCTAGGCTTCAAATCAGAGTTTTTGCACTTAGCTGTTGAATCATCTGAATAAAATAACAAAACTTAAAATGAAATTACCTTAACTTTGGGGTTTTTAAATACTTTTATTTGTATTATGATAATGTTTGTGTATAAATAATGAATCAAGTATCCATAATACCTGCCACTCGCAGCATAGTTCCTAAAGCTAGTATTTCCCACAAACAAATGCTCCAGACCTTTTCAAGTAATTAACAAAAGAACAGGAGATAATTATGTGGTTATTTGTATGCTTCCCAGTATTGCTGCAGAAATTGTACTGAATGGTTTTGAAATTTGCTGTCTGGACTATTGGACTGAAGAATACTTAAAGTCATGCATTCTTTATTAGGTTTATATCAAAATGCATAGATATGATTGCCAACCAGTTTCAAAGTTTTCTGAGTTAACAAATCCCAGAGTTTAAATATGAGTTCCAACCAGTTTTAAAGTTTTCTGAGTTAACAAATCCCAGAGTTTAAATATGATTAGGTAGTATTAGGGTCCCCGTACATGAAAAACATTCATAAATTCTATTTCTGCTAACATCAGGCCAACTAACCTGGGTTCTACTGCACTGCCATTTTAAATCAATTTAACTGTTTTCACTTGGGCTGAACCAGAGCAGAATAAAGCCTTTCAGAAGCCCTGTCTTCAATTAAGATTGAGTTTCTGCAGTGTTTGCATATAACATTAAATGGGGGGCTTTCTTCCTTCTGATTAGAAACAGAAGTCTTGAGACTCTGACCCCAACTTCTATGAACAAGACAAGAAGCATGGAAAGATTTCTACCATGTTGAAAAAGCATGCACTCTTACATCACTTCTTTTTGGGTATAAACACATCAACCAAAATGGAGAGCTCAAGGGAATTTGAAGATTGCTCTTTGGTAATCTTTGTTTTGAATTGAAGTTTCAAATGAAACATTCCTTCTGCAGTTTGAAAGGTTAAGAAAGAAAATTTTGTCTTTAACTGTTTATGAACAGTTTAAATGTTTATGAATGGTTTTAAAAGAAGGTGAGGAAGTTGTCTCAGTGGGTATTCTCACAGTTTGCATGAAAATTTAATAGAACACTAATATTCATATTCCAACACTTCACAATCTCATCTCTGTATCATAATGAGATTGTGAAGTCACCTGGTGAATGGTTATGATTAGAAAGATGTATGTAATGCTGGTTTGTTTGAAAAAGAAAAAAAAAAAAGGAACAAAGCTTCTGAAAGTGTTAATGGAGCACTGCAAAATCATCTTCTGTTTGAGTGTGGTATACTCTAGCCTTAACAATAAAGAACCATCCCATGTGAAAATGATAGCACAGTTAGCTTCCTGCTGAAGGGAAAATGGTGTAATTTCTGACACCAGTTGTACAGGAGCTCAGTGCCAGAGATTCATAAACCAGTTTAAATTCTGCTTTTGAACTGGCTTAACAGTCAAGAGAAAAACAGTACCATTTAATATTTAAACAAAATGTTTAATGTTTGAACAGTAAAATTCTTTTTCTGTGTGGTAAAATAGGTGGAAGAATTGTTTAGAGCAGTTTGAGGAGAAATAAGAGGTAATGGGATAAAATTCGGTAAAAGAAGAACGGAGGATGAAAAACAGACAAAATGTGTAACTGTAGTCATTTAGAACATGAAATAGTTTCTGGAGAGTGGGGGAGAAACTGGAGCACTGGGTTCATCACATTTAGGCTAGCAGTAGCTGGACATATTCTGCACGGTATAGTTCTCTCTGAATTGTAAGGGAGTTGACATATTCTTTAGCAAGTCTGGGGCTTGTTTCATGTCTTTGAACTTTGATTTCAGTCCCAAGATCAACAAATGTTTCATCAACATTGGCAATTTGTTAAACTGGGGAGATTTTTCGCTTCTAAATGCTCCATGTTCATGCATATGGTGTCAGCATTACAGAGAAGACCTTAATATCATTCAAGCCTTAGATTAAACACTGTTTAATGCTCATTGTTACTTAATCTTTCAGAATGAGATTTTCAAAATGGTATAGCCTCAGAATTTCAAAGGAAATTTAGTGTTTAAATTCCCAGGGCTGTGCTGAAAATCTCTTTTTAGGTGGAGTGACAGTGACAAGTGGCCCTGACAAACAACAAACAGGCTCAATTCTGTCCTCTGATCTACTTGCAGATAAACAAAGCCTATCCTTGTCTATTAAATCTCTTCCTTAATGTGGGGCAAGAAGGTTAGCAAATCTCCAAAAGATGTCTTAACACACAGTTTGGTATTCTGGGTGACTGAACAAATAACTGTGAGGTATATCCTTCTACATCAGCAAATACTGACATTCTGTCTTTCTTACTGTGGTACATTTTAATTCATCGTGGCCATTTTGCCTTGCAGAAATCTGTGCTAGTCATTCAGGGTCTTCAGTCCATACCATTTAGATTTTTGAAAATTTACCTTAATGTGTCTAGTTCATTAAATCCTCCGATGTTAGGGTTTGGGGTCTTTTTTTTTTTTTATGGTCAAATACAGAATTTCTGAGGGGTGCTTCTAATAGACCTGGGGCTCATGCAGAAGACAGAATTCAGAAGAAAAACAGCTTTTGCTGTTGCTTTTCAAGTTTTTGGTGAGCTCCCAGCAGGATGAATTACAAAGTGGTTTTGTTTTGGTTTGCTTTGTTTTTCGAACATGTACAACATTGCAGAAACTTGTCTCCGGCCTTAATTATTACTGCTTAACATACTCAAATGTGCTGTCTTCCACACAGGGCATTGTAAAAAAGATATTACATACGTTGTAAATGGTGCTTTTAATGATCAAAGAATCACAATAGGTTCTCATTATTTTTACTCCTCCATTGGACCTTTTATACTACCCATACATATTTTTAGCTTTTCATGGAAGAGTCTTGCTCTGCCACTGTATTCGTGGCTTTGCAAATCACTTAAGAAGGTGTTCTCCTTTCATGATGGAGGACTCTCTGTGACCAAATTTAAACATTTGTTATGTTAATGATCATGAAATCTTTCATGATATATATGTTCCACTAGTTCTTCACTGTTCTTGGAATCCTTGCTTGGGATACTCTTTTGCTGTAGATGAAAATGAAGACACCAACATTTTCAGCCTCACTCTAGTGATTAGTATCTTTTCACTATGAAATGCCCCAGATTTCTCTTATGTGTGTTACTTTCAAATTAGATGTTAGGCAATTATGGTCCACTGGAAGGTCAAACCTGAAGATTTTGCCATGGGTAGGATCTAAGAGAAGGCTTCTTACCTTTGTTTTCACTGAACAACATAAGAAGATGCCTCCAGCCTTGTGTAATATTTTGTTGATTATTTTTACACACCTTCTTTCAGTCTCAACTGGAAACTATAGCTGCTGTGTAAAGAGGGCAAGCACATTATTTAGGAGTAGGGATGGAGTGTTTCTCCAAATTTTAATATTGAATTTGTTTGCTTCTCAAATGAAGAGCTGTGAGTAAAGGAGAACAACTTGTTCTAGTCAAAGTTTAATTGTCCTCTCCCCTGTTACATGCCTCTTTAATTATTTTACCTCTGTTTGGATTTGGCATGTGAATATTTGCTATATTCTCCTGTGTATAAAATTAGTCTCACTATTACATTATTGTCATGGTAATGAGATAATACTTAATGAAAGGCAGAACCCATTTTGACAGGTCCCTGAACATGGAACTACATACTGACTCATGCGTGAGTCAGAGATATATTCGGGTGGAGGTTTTCAGAGGTACGACTGGATGTTATCAGTTGGAAATCACGTACTGAAGAGGGATTCATTTGAATGTTTTAGCTTCCCACAGGTAAGGAGTGTACTCAAATGACGTTTATGGAGACTCTGCTCCTCTTTCTGGAAGGAAAATTTATCATCACAGAGGATGTAAGGGGACAGTGAAGGTAGTAAAAACATATTGGAGAAGGATTTTTTTTTAATCCTTTTCTGACTTCTGTATGGTAACTTTTCTTCATTACTACTAGTTCAGCCATTGCCATGGCAATGCAGACACAGTGAGCCTGATCCCTCTCTGTTATTCTGTTGTGGATTATTTACACTATAATGGTCTGGGCAGAGCAAATTAGGGAACAGTGGTGCCCCTAGATGTCTTCCATAGCACATAGTGAATTATCCCAGATAATGTCAGCTTTCTTAGAAGTATCAGTGGTGCAGAGCACATCTTCCCAGAGTGGTGGAAATGCTGAGCTCCCCTTTTCCCCCTCCTCAGGGGTCACCATGTTATAGGCAACAGCCCTCTGAAAGGCAGGGGAAAAGAGAGGAGAGCAAGTGGTTCCCTCTCCAGGCTGGGATTCTGTCAAATCTGAGCTTCCCTGTATGATGAGGTAGACACGTGTATAAAGCTGGGTATCTGGCAAAGGGAAAGTGCAGACTCTCCAGATCCACTGCCCACTCCTGATGGTGAATTCCCCCTACCAAAGAAAACCTCTCCCCTAGGAGATGCAAAGGCTGTCCTGGGATCAGGTGCAATCGCAGTGGCCTGTTCAATAGAGGAGAAACCTGCCCGCTGTGCCAGCATCTTATGCAAGAGCACTGATCCTCTCTTGTGTCACAGCAGCAATGAAAGAGTGGGAAGGAAATTAGAAAAAAATCCCTTCTAAGGTTTTATGCACAAAGCAACCCTTTCCTCTTGTGTCTGGCCAGACAAAACCATCATCTAAATGCATCTCTGTACCAACAGTCTCCTACCGACAGTGAGGAGCAATATATATGATTCATTGTCACTTAAGAGTATGCAGTGCAGCAAACCAAAATAACAGAACGAATCCTTCTGAAAAGCTGAATTTCCTGCCACTTTCCTCAAAGCTGTCAAGTAAGACCTTTTCCCACTAGTAAGATTATACAAAGTCATTATTTATGGAGCTGATAAGTACTGTTTTCTAACCATAGACACACTCAAGAGGAAAATGTATTTTCTTCAAAACCCCGTTTCCTTCACCTTCTCTGTTTCCTGTTGTTCAGCTATCTTAGTAATACTTTTAAGCAAGGCTCAAAATATTTTTTCTAAATCTATAGATATATATTACATTGTGTCTGAAAAATCTCTCAGATTTGGTAGCATGTATTGCTATTGCACAGATGCAATGCAGAAAAGACTGGGGAACAGTAGGGAGTGGTAGCCTTTGGGCAAGCAGGGAAGGGAAAGAGAAAAGCTATAGAGGCATTGTGAATTAACCCAGAGAGGTGCCGTCAGCAAGCTGCTTTTCCATCACCCATCTATTCTCTGAATATGACTTGTTTAAATATTTCGTGTAACTGTAACAGCATCACACATGGCAACACACACACAGAGCTGTGTTTATGGTGCATCTTGGACTAACATGTCCATGATTTGCTAAGCCAGGGAACAGCCTTCCAGTTCCAAGGTGTTCAAGCCAAACATGGAGGTAAGTAGGCAATACCCTTTGCCTTGTTCTGTTGACGGAGGTGGTGGTTGCCGCTGGGTAAAGGAAAGCTTGCGTCTGTCTTAATCCATACACCCTGCCATCTCCAACAAAGCAGGAACACTGTAATGCTCCTGGCCATTTCAGACTCCTGGCAGGTTCTGCCAGACCCCTTTCTCACAGTGGAAATGAGGGGGTGAAAGCCCAGCATAAGCACACCACAATAACGATTGCCAGAGCGGGGAAGGAACAAGAGAGAGGCAGCAATTACAACAGCAACAAAATGTCAAAGGGAACAAGTTTGAAACAAAACAGAAATAGGTCAGGCTTTATCTTTATGGGAGTCTGCAACAATTTAAGTGACATCTGAAAGAAGTTTTATTTGAATTGCTTCAGGCACTGTGTTATTTGGCAGTGGATTGTTTCTCCAGTCAGATTTTAATTCTGTCCTGTTTTCCAAACCTTCAAAAGACATCCCTCTAGGAGCATTTTCAGAAATAGCAGCTGTTGGGTTAAAGTCACTAACAGCCACAAAATGTCTTGCCTCAAAATGGATGGGGCTGCATATGAGTTGATTCCTTCAATGTATGATGCTGGTACAAGTGCATGGTTGTTTCACAGTGCCATGTTCCTCAATTCATTAGATGACATCTTTGCAAAATCAAGTTTCTATTGTGCATTTTCAAGGACCATTTTTGCCTCCAATGGTGCTCTTTAGCCAGTGGCTTATAGACTGTCTTGCAGTGAATAGTCTTTGAATGCACAAATATGCCTGCAAAGTCAGTGTCTTGAAAACAATAATTATAGTTCTGACGGTGCTTCCTTTATTCAGCAAACCTTCATTTTTATCTGGAGGGAAAAAATGGACTCTGGTTTGGATTACAGTTTATCACTAAGCAATGTGTTACTTTCATTTTTTATTACAGTTTGTATGTAATTAATATACCATACAGACTCCTGAAACTACTGAAAATTGAGGTAAGCTTACATGTCTTAACACAGGGCCAGGATTTCACTCCTTGTTGATCTAATATACCCACTGTCTCCACATTAATAAATCTTTGTTTCATTTCCACACATGATTTTTGTTTTTTTCCCCAAGGTTTTCTGTCCTTTCTGACTCGAATATGCAACATTCTTTTGAACTAGAATGGGTGAAAAATGTAAATATGTTGTCTCTTCCTTTATAATCTCCCAACTCAATCTCCTTGTTACTTGATTAGCAAACTCTGCTAGCATGTGCCTTCTCCTCACTCAGTGTGCTTACTTTGGGAAAGGCTGAGCAGAGAAGAGTGCTATCATTTTATGCCTGCCATTAGTTTAAAAAAATGCTTTATCCTTTCTGTCCCCTAACCAGCAGCTCATAAACAATTCATTAACTTACAGTAAAAAGCTAATTAGAGGGATATTTTTTTCACCTCTGTAATGGAGTTGCAAACGTACCTCCACTAAGACAAAAAAACCCAAGAAAATGAATGTATAACATTGACTGAGAACAAAAATATGGGAGAGGAAGTATACTGACTGCTATTTGTTTATGTTGGTGACTGCAGTGCATTACTTGCTTTTGACCTGCTTCACATCTTTCTCTGCTCTAAATAGTTTCTAGTACCTGATAGCAATCACTGATATTTCAGATTTTACAGGCCCCTTGTCAGGAGATAAAGCTATCCAGCAGAAAAGCCAAATAATCTTGGCAGCAGAAATGCTCCTCTTCCTCATAAGCAAAGAAAATCTCAGCAGTACAAAAGGCTCCATTTGAATGAACAAGTCCTGTGTGACCCTCTCTGGGGTAGTGCTGCAGTACTCTAACCCATTAAAGGAGATAAATTATGTTTTCTGTGATGAAGTATAAAGGTTCCTTTACATTCATTCTGTGTGGTATGTAATAAATGTTTAAAAAATTTCCATGTACATTCACAGATTCACCCATCATACCACTACAGACTTTGTCATGGTCTACAAAGTAAATTATCATGTTTTTAGAAGGTCCTTATAATTCTTTTTTTTCCCCAAAAAAAGGGACATAAAGACTTTGTTACGGTCTGCAAAATTATCAGCTTTTTAGAAGGTCCTTATATTTTTTTTTATTTTGGGTTTCTTTTTTAAAAAAAAGAGATAATGACTTGAAACATTTAGAGAGTTTAAAAATATGTCTTGTAAGGAGTATTTCTCTGTGCTGCTACAGGTACTATGTAACATATATATGTATATAAACATTACATATGTATTTACAGAATCTCCCTTCCTCTTTGTCACATACAAAACAATTGCCATTCTCCCACCAAAAAAAAAAAAAAAATCAGAATTAAAAAGGCCTTGTAATATTTTAAAAGCCCACCCAAATAAGAAATCAATCACACAATCACAACTCATTATCATAATCCTCCATAAATAAGGCTAATTAGTCTTCTGCCTTTCTGTATAACATGACATTCCTTCTGTTGCTCAGAATCTTGCCAGGCTTTTCCTCTTAACAATTTCTTTAGATTTCTGTAGAATAAAAAGGATTGGATGAAAAAATATATGACCTAATTTAATATCTTGGAAACCAGAAACATAACCTCTTTTTTCTCTCTCTCTGTCTTATTTATTCTTTCTTTTTCCCACTTCATCTCAATTAAGAACATTACTCAGCACCAGTACACTCCTACCTGCGAAACTGCGCCTGCATCTGGTGAAATGCAATGTCTTTGTGGGGTGGTTATACACCTCTCCCTGGTCTGACAAATATTGGTATCTTAAACTCAAATGTCACCTCAAACCATATGGGCCTTTATGTTCCTAGAAACTGGGTTTGATAGGTTCTTTTGATAGCTCCCAAAACTGTGAAATTTAAGTATTTACTTGGTCATTGGAAAATGTATTGGCACAAGCCCATGAGGAATCGGGGAACTTGAGCTGACTGTTCCACAGTTGTTGCTAGATATCTGTTCTCAGACAGATGTTGCCTTCCAGCTAAATCTCAGAGAAAGTTGTATAGGTATACTTAAATTTTGTCCTATGGATAACTAACTGACAACGTGCACAACTTTTTTAGGACAGCCCTTCATGGCAGACTGGTAACTTTCACTAAGGGAACTCATTTTAGGGGCTCTTTTCACTATTTATCTTCCTAAGCTGCCATTTCAATAGTTCTTCTTTCTAAGCAATTCAAGCCTTTTAGTTTTTCATTTCTTCCACCTTTCCCTCTTCCCAAAGCAATCTTGAAGAAAGGCATTCCTGCAAAGAAAGCAGAGTTGCTAGGAAATGTTACAGTTTGTTGCTGTAGTAAGTTTATGTATGTGCATGACACATGCTTTCCCCTGACAACTGCTGTCATATCTGCTCAGTTTGATAGTCAAAATAATGATTTTATTACTTTGTGCTTTGCAGACTAATCTGAATTTAGGAGAATCAAACTGACATTATTTGCTTTGTGCAACATCACCGCTATCAAGATACTACAAAACATGTTCAATTTCAGCAACTATTATGGTTGTTGAAGATGTGAGAGACTGATAGAAGGCAGCTTGACTTTGACTAAGCTAAACTTCCCCTGTAGGGCTTATATTAGCTGAAAAAACATAACAGTGAATTCAGGGAAGCTCTGTGTACAGTACATATACAATATGCATTTCACTAACTTTTTTTCTCAACAAATTAAAATGATATATGAAATATTTGCTGTAAAATAATTTGAGACTCCAGGTTTTTCACATGCTATGCAAAATTCAGAGTTAACTCATTTATGTAGCAAATATCACTAAGGTTTATATGAATTTCCTTTAAAAATGAATTTTGTTGTAGGGGAAAGCTAGTTCTTTTTCAATGGCAGACTTTCCTATTGTTAAGGTGCACATGCAAAACGGGCACTTTGGGGCACTTTTCCTGCAGATTCATAGAAAGGAAAGTAGGAATCCAGCTAGGAGGGAAAATGAAATGGGGAAGTGTGCTTATGAAGACATTCCTGCAAAATTCTTGTGACAAGAATTTGCTTCTTGCACAATCACAATTCCAATATTTTTTTTTACAGAAACCACTCAATTCCTGTGATAAATGAGAGTCTGGAAAATTTCATCTTGTCACTCTGGGTTAATCAGTGAAAACATTGATCTAAATACAACACTTCAGTGTTACTGAGCTACCTGAAACAAGACAGAGAATCATCTGTGGGATAGCAGGGATCTCAAGGGTTTCAGGATGTCTCTTTCATCTTGTTACTGTAAGACATAATATAGATACCTACTTTGCTATCTCCAAACCCCATTAACAAATTCATCCCAGTAAGAGAAGGATGCTTTTCAATGTCATTTTAGTAAATTATATTAAGAATCTTTGATAGTAAATGAAGGGGGTATCAACTATCAGTGTCTTGACTGCTTTTATAAAGAATAAAAGAAGCATCTGTGCGTGATATTATGTGAGATATCAAAGGGGACTGTTCCCAACCAGTAGAGGATCATAGGAAAAACATGAAATAGGGAAATGGCAGCTTCTATTTCTTAAACTACAACAGAGAGCTACTTTCAAATGACACCTAGGACTGCTTAATGCATCCCAGTCTTTCACTGAAATACATCAGTGAAATGTGCCATAATATGCATGGGGACTTGTTTGTTTGTTTACCTTCTAACTTCATTCATTTTACCTGCTTGGAGGAATCAAGAGCTGGAATCTGGGAAAGCAGATGCCTTGAAATATGATTAAATCAGTAGCTTCCTGAGAATGAACTCAATAACTTAGCTTGCTGCTACTTGGCAATTAAGAAAAATGTGGCCATGGCATTATTTTGAAAAACTCAGTCAGTATCAAATACCATTTACCTTGCCTTCAGATTAGAGAAATGGATGCATTTGTTTCTTTTCTGCACTATTTTCCAGCTGAAAAACCCTCTCTTCTTAGCTGTCAGCAGTGTCACTTCCCCTTTCCTTGTGACGGGTTTCTACTCCTTCTTATTTTGAAACAGAGGTGCTAATTAATCTTCCCACATTCAAGCACTGCAAACATATTTCAATTTCAAATGAGATAAGACCCACGCTTGAAACGCCCACACTTACAATTTTAGATAGCTTTGTACCACATATTGTAACTGGCCTGAATTTTCTTCATGACATTGACATTATCAACAATGAGCTTGTAAAGTTTTATATCTAATAGGCAGCCTCTACATAATAGCTCACCAACTCATATGGGAGTTAGAGAGTTGGAAATGTACAAGAAAGAGAAAATTAAGAAAAGCAATTAGTGTTAGCCTGCATACTGGGCTCCTGCTTTTCAATATTCACATACATTAGCCTATTCAGATGCACGCCACTCACTTCATTTTCCCAGATCTGCAGGACTGTCATACCTCATTCAATTATTTACTTAGTTATTTACTTAACTCATATTTAAGGCCAAGAGGCACAAACTGAAGTGCAGGAAATTCCACTGAAGAAGAAAATATTTTTTTACTGTGAAGTTGATTGAGCACTGAGGCATGTTGCCCAGAGAGGTTGTGTATTCTCCATCCTTGGAGAAATTCAGAACCCAACTGGACATTGTTCTGGGCAACCTTGATCATCCTTTGAGCAGCGGGTAGGACAAGATGATCTATAGAGGTGTCTGTGATGTGAATTATGTTATTTGCTGAGTGAGTTACAGGCTGACTTCAGGGTCTTGCTGGTATTTTTTTAAGCTTCTGAAGACTATAACCCTCTTTCCTTCAAGGGAGAATAAAATGTACTCCGTAGCATTCCTTATGTCATACATCATTCGTCGTCACTTAGTTGTCATGAATATATCAGCAAGGTAATAACTCAGTGCAGGGTCCTAACCTGGACAGCTGAAGACTCCAGTTCTCCTGTAATTGAATTTCAGCGTGTGATTTGCTTATTTTCACCTCTGCTCAGTATCCCTCTGTTTCTGTCTTCTCCTTTAAATTTCTCCTCTGACAACGTATTATTCATGTTCATGTGGCACTGAGTATCTCAGGTGAGTTCAAGTCTCTGTGGTGATGGATACTGTGATAGTCCCTGAGTTTTCTATCCAGAAAACTAATTGCATCCCTTCTCTCATTAGGCTATCCTGTTACACCCAGGAGCTACAGTCTGTCTTGTGAATCACTGTTGATCAGGACTGAGTCTCAAAATCTAGCCCCAGATATAAACAGAATAAAAAAAAGGAACTGCTAGTGTTACAACACATATGGAGAAGTGAGGTAGAGAAAAAGAACATATTTCTGAAGAAAGCATGAGGCAAAATTAATCTCCAAAATCCCACACCAGGGCTGTCACTGCTGGGCAGGCTTTTCTCTTCTTTCTTTCCTTCACCAGAACTCTGGTCACTGCCTGTGCTGTTTCCATAGGGTGAGATATTCCCACTCAACACCTGAACCAGTGTACAGTGTATCAGTAAGTTCTTTGTTATTCTATGGGCTAAGCTGTGCTCTCAGTTACACTAGTGTAAATATAGATTAACTCATTAAATCAGTGTTATTGAAGTTAATGGGATTGCATCAAATTCACATCACAGTCAATCAGAAGAAAATTTAACATCATGAGTTTTTTAGTTTTAGCACAGTTTTAGCAGACTTCAGTATCACTTTCATTGCTGTGAAAAAAACACTTTACTAAAGGAATAGTAAGATTCATTACACAAAGCATTTTCAAATGTACCTTCACTTTTTTTTTTTTTTCATTCTGAAAATGGATCATCTTTCTCATGCTCTGTTTGCCATACTGGGCATGATAGCCATGGCTGGCAATATGCAAACACAAAGTGGTCATGCCATGATCTTCAAATTTAGTAGGATGCTGTTGCCCTTCACTAGACAGAAAGAGTTCAATCAGTGAATTATAACTGTGATAGCTCTTCAGGTCTATCAGAATGATACTATGGTCAGTGAGGTTAATTGGTGTTTGCTATTACAAACACTATGGCCTTTGACCCAAGTAACTTAGGATGTGTTTTTAAAGAATGCATTTTATAGTCAGGTAAACTGAGGCATGCAGCGGTGAAAATTTAGAAGGCCATACAAAACAGCTAATAAAATGCAGACATTGTAAACAGCTAGAAAGCTCAGGACTAGTCACTGGAGCAGCAGGAGCAGTATTGCACTCATCTGCCTTTACCCCTATAAGTTACAAGGTTTGCTGCCTTTGTTAATTGTCACAGCTCTGTTTCTTTGCTTAAATGTCTTCCTGAGTGATTATCCACCTGAGCACCTGTCCCAAGAGCTCTCCCTCCAAGTCAGTAGGATTCCCAGCAGGATGGTCTGGGAAATGGAAAAGGCTGAAGGAAAACACTAAGGATCTAAAGGTATGCTGAATTTTGAGGGTCTTTTGTTTTGGTGTATAATTTGGGATGAGATTTCCTGAAGATTGGTTATGATTCTTAATTTAAAGTGTTTGTTTATTGCTACATAAGAAAACAATGAATGCTTCGCACACCATCTGCTTATATTTTCCCTAAAGGGCTTTGCATATTTTCAGAAAGAAATTATTCTAAATATCCTGCAGTTTTCTCTAAAATGTTTCATAATTTCACAGTGTCCCTGTTAATGAAGTACAGTATGTGCTCTTGTAACATGCCAAAATGATTCTAAATTGCTGACAGAATCCTCCAATGTTGTGAAAACATAGCAAGAGTTTCTAAAAAGGAGGGGTCTTTTCTGTCTTGGTCAAGAGGTCCAAAGACTGTAAAAGTTTTTCTTATTGTACTGTTATAGAAAGTAAGACATGAGAAAGTCACATAGGAATAGTGATTCAGACTCTACTATGAGTAGGAAATGCAGAGGAAATGATCTGATATTTCAGTTTTAACAGCCTACATTGTCAAATGATTGCCAGCTTCTAAATGTCTTCTCCTGGCAGTCTTTAGGTAGCCTTAGGAAGTTTCTTCTTTAGGTTTATACCTAAATGCTACAGTTTGACATGCAGTCTTTTTTATACTGTTTTTAAACATCTCCTCTTCATCACTGCATACCCAAATCCTTCCTGATGTTAACACAGCTCTCCACACAAAACACAATTGCTCATCTCAAGATGTAGTAAAAGGCCAAACAGGTGAGTAACAAAGGGTGTGGAGTGCCAGATGTAAATTGCAGCTGGATGAACCAGTAGAAGAGAGCAGAAGGCCCCTGTTAATCTGAGTAGTTTTAAAGATGTGTTTAATTTTAAACATGTGACTTGTATGACATTTCTGGGCTATTCAGATGACATAGTAAATGTTTTACAGGACTGGGGTTATATCTTCAGAAGGCCTGATTAAGACAAATCTCTTGTAGAAGGGCTCATTGATGTACTTGTCCATATAAATCACAGTATAGACTATAGGTATAACAAGGACAGTAGGAACAATCATACCTTTTTCATTTTTTTATTTAGTTTTGTTTGTGAAAAACAGAATATGAGGTTTCTTTGCACTTGAGGCACCCCAAATCTCCAAAGCACAATTGCATGCATTTGTTAAAAGGGATGCCAACAGCAACCCTGGAAACCTGGAAAACCAAGGTCCAGGTGCAAAGTGAAGGACAGATAAAATAACCACTGCCCACCTCTAATTATGGATCATCTTGACCCTGAGTCCTTCACCATCTCATGCTCCCTTTGGAAATGATGAGGGGCCACAAAGAGTGCTAGATTTGAGTTATTTTGACCCTTGCTACAGGGCCCTCCTAAAGTAACAAGATTTCCTATATTTTCCCAGTATTCTCCTATTTATTTGCTTTCACTACCAGGCATGCCATGTCCTGTATAATTCATCCTTGTAGTATACATACTAAAAAACATTAATTTTCCAGGGTATATCCATAATGCCTGCATTAGGAGGCTAGTTTCCCTAAGCTCTTCTTGGGTCTGTCGAGAGAGGTTTATTTAAGGGGATTCAGAGAACCTAGAGCACGTTTGTGCCCTGGATCATTTTCTGGGGGAGCATTCTTCTTTGACTGCATAAGGAACCACAAAGACAAGTCTTGAACACAAACACCTACTTAGGTGCCTAAAAACAGGTAGTGCGAGTGCCCCTATCAATTCCCAGCTAGCAACTTTTCGTCACTAAGTTTCTCTGCATGGCTGGAAAATGGACTGTGGATTTTCAGAGGTCATGGGATCCTGACTGGAAAGACAAATTCCCATTGCACCTTTAGGGAGCACCTCTAAAAAGTCCCTAAAAGTTCACCTTGCCAGAAATGGGGGATGAAATTTACAAGGCAAGTATCTACAGTTGGGAGTGGGTTTGTTCCTTGGAAGCAGTGGGT
This sequence comes from Strix aluco, assembly GCF_031877795.1. NCBI lineage: Eukaryota > Metazoa > Chordata > Aves > Strigiformes > Strigidae > Strix > Strix aluco. The sequence continues at coordinate 21,932,078 of NC_133971.1, forward strand.
AACTACACTTCTCCAGGAGTCCTATGAGAAAGAGACGGTTTCCTTTTCTGTGCAGCACGCTGGAGGTGCTAGCTAGTCCTGGCTGTCTTCTCCATGAGTCTCCTATCAAGCTAACCCCACTCCAAGAGGTCCTAGATGTTTCTCTGTAGAGACTGTTGTTCTCTGAAGGTGGGAACAAAGACAAGTTTCTTTCTTACCTCTCCAGCCCCTGACATTGCTCGTGACCCAGCCTGTAAGACCTAACTGCAGTTAATCTTGGGATGTTTCAGAGGTAACAGCTGTAGCTGCAGTGGGGAAATGACTAAAAAAACAGTAGGTTAACTAGTGAATTATCCCTCTGTAGCATGGTCTGAAAGCATATGTGGAAGAGAAAGTTCATTATTGATGCTGTCCTCTGACAACAATGTCAAGGGTGAGGCTTGAGCTGCTTTTCATAATGTATGTTTCTACAGCTGTCATTCTGCAAAGGCAGTGTGGGGAGAAAAGGAAGTAAAGTGACTGAAAATTGTGATGCTTGTTTTAAATTTTCCTAATCACAGTGAAGTGAAATGTGTTTAAGAGCTCTGTAATGCCTATATGCTCCATGTAGTACGCCTTCCATCAAGGTGCTAATTTCCTTGCCTCTAGTGACAAAAAATAAAAGCGACACTTTCTTAAACCCAGCTGTTAGGGTATCAAAGGAAACAAAATGAAAGGAAGAAATGAAGTGAATGCTGTGTGTAAAGGGAAAACACATAGCGTGATAATGAAATGAAAAATTACACCAGAAAATGGAAATTAGTACGTGAATGGAAATGGTGAGACAACAATTTTGAATCACTATCTAAAATTCCTCTAAAAATATGACTTACATGCATGTCAATCAATGTCAAGACCTGGTTTCCACTCTAACAGAATGATGATATACAGCTATACTGTTTTCAGATGGTTACAGTGTTTGCAGCTTGTCTTTGAAGAACTTATTTCTTGGTAAGATTCTTTTTAAACTATTGTTAGTGAGGAACAACTCTCTTTCCATCTAGCCTTATCCAACATGTACTCTGTTGTTACCATCAGTTTCACTCTCACCTAAAGCCTCTATAAAAGTCAGGGTTTGTTTATCCAGTATATGTGAGGGAACATCTCTGTTTTTTTCAGTTTTGATTGTGGTTTGAAATCTAAAAGAAGGCAGAAGAATTGTCATGTTTCTTTCCAAAGAATATTTCCACTAATTAAAATAAATATACTCCTGCTTCTTCTCCACAACTATTTACAAAGTCTTATCTCTCTCAGAGACAGTGTGATTCAGCAAGTGATTTTCTACGGTCCTGCAGAAGGGGAAGGTCCAGATCTTAAGAGGATGTAGTGAGAAGGACTGTGTGTTTAAAGGAGTCTAGAAGAAATGAGACTTCCTTGTCAGCAGAGGAAGGGCATCTCAGGGACACCTGCTCTGAATCAGGTTACTCAAAGCCCCGTCCAACCTGGTCCTGAACACTTCCAGGGAAGGGACAGCCACAGCCCCTCTGGGCAACCTGTTCCAGCGTCTCAGCACCCTCACAGTAAAGAACTTCTTCCTTATACCTAATCTGAATCTACCTTCTTTCAATTTAAAACTGTTACCCCTCGTCCTATCCCTACCCTCCCTGATAAAGAGTCCCTCCCCATCTTTCCTGTAGCCCCCTTTAACCACTGGAAGGCCGCTATAAGGTCTCCCTGGAGCCTTCTCTTCTCCAGGCTCAACACCCCCAACTCTCTCAGCCTGTCCTCATGAGGGAGGTGCTTCAGCACCCTAGTCATTTTCATGGCCTCCTCTGGACCCACTCCAACAGGTCCATGTCTTTCTTATGTTGAGGACCCTAGAAGTGGATGCAGTACTGCAGGTGGGGTATCACAAGAGAGGAGTAGAGGGAGAGAATCACCTCCCACAACCTACTGGTCATGTTTCTCTTGATGCAGCCCAGGACGTGGTTGGCTTTCTGGGTTGCAAGCTCACATTACTGGCTCCATAGTCAGTTTTTCATCCACCAGTAATAATAAAATATAAAGGAAATACAGAATTTTAATTCCCATACAAGTTAAAGGCTTCAGGCTTCCTCTTAGAAACACAATTTAAACTGAAATGTCATAGGCTAGTGGCTTTCCTGCTTATCAAAGATCGCTCCTTAATTAAAATAAGAGTTCTCATTTTTATACCATAGCGACTTTAGCTCCCATTTCTTGAGAAATATTATTTGATAGAGTGAATAGAATTAAAACTTTTCCATATTATGATCCAGAATATCAGTCTCTTGAAATAGTGAGCAGATAGATACATGAGTAATCTGATCACTGTCAGGGGGACTGAATGTACTGGGGGTAGGCAAAAGTAAGAAGATTATCTCATCTTTATATTTCTCATTGCTATTGTTATTGAAGCCACATCTTACAGTGCTTAGTCTAAAATACCACCAAAGATCATTGGATTATATTTGTCATGATCAAAGGCTAAGAAGGCTCCACAATTTGGCCCATTTTAATTTTATTTTCATTTAAATAGCTCCTCAGAGCTCCATGCTATCCTTCCCTAAAACTCATTCTTTCACAAAACAAAAATACATTGTGCTGGCTCCAAAGAGCCAACAGTCTAAGACCTGCTAACACTCACTGAATGCTTAACTTGCAGCACATCAACAATCCCACAAATTTTCATTGGATTATCTTCTGTACCTTCACAAATCTTACCCTTTATGTGGGAAGGTGAGAATAATATTGTGCAGCAACTTAACTGCGAGGGTGGTGTCTGAGCAGAAAGATTTGGGTGATTTCCATAGGTTTGCTTGCTGCTCTTGGTTATCTTTCAATTATCACTCTACTAAGAAACAAATAGAAAAAAAAGGGTCAAACTCTGCATTGAAGAAAAGGTTTGTCTCTTTCTTAAGATAGCTTCTTGTTTCACTTGAAGTTGGAAAAAGCACACAAGGCACTAGAAATATTTAGATTTTAAGCTGTAACATGTGGGAGATGTGTTTGAGTCTGGCAAAGAAGAGAAAGGAAGTTGATGGAGAAGTGATAGTTCAGGAAAAGGTGCGATATTGTAACTCAGAGCATTCCTGGAACACTGTAAGAGAGATAACGTGATCATTATCAGTTTTTTCTTTTTCTTTTTTTTTTTTTTTTTTTTAATACTTGCTACTTTTAGGAATAGTTTACTGCTATGGACTTCTGTGGATGTATACAAAGAGACAAACCCTGAATTGTGTCTGTTTGAATGTTGAAGTCGGAGTAAGAGCTCAGGAAGAGTTTCCATTTTTCTCGGTTTCTTAAAGACCATAGCTGTGGTGGGAGTGAAGCATGAGTAGTACTCACAGGCTGTATCTATGCTGTCCTGTAAGAGCATCCCTGCCTAAACATCCTCAAGGCAAGATTTTCTGACCACCCTCAATGTCTTTTGAGTGGATCACTTGGGGAAACAACTCAGACTAAGAGGTTGCCTGGGTTTACATGACCCCCTTGCTACCCTTCAGGCGACGCGGATGTCCCAGAGGGAGAGCAGTCATCCCTGCTGATGTTGGTGTCTGCTAGCACACGTCCCACCACAGCAACATGCCCACCTGCATGACAACACTGTGCTGTACATCACTCTTCTTCAGATACCCCCTGGGACATGGAAATCTGTGCTGCTTCACCAGGAGCATCACATCTGCCAGGAGTGATGACTCCTCTGAATAGTGCTTGTCTTGCTCATCCCAGGGCACCTTCCTCCCTCCTTGGGTCTAAGCTGTGTTTGTCCTGATGGACTGGATCAGCCCTGATGTAGTCCAGAACTGATCCTGCTTGCCTCTGCCCCCACTCTGAGGAAGCTGGATGAATTTTGGACTGAGGGTTGCCAGGCAACACAGATTTACCTAGCAACTACTTGCCTGCAATGCAAGTGGGCAGCATAGCATGCCTTGCTGCCAGGATCACATGGATGTGGACATCTGCTGTTATGTCACACCTTTGTAGGTCCTGCACACCTACTCTGCTACTCTTACCTCCCAGCCAGCTCATCCTGGCCTGCTGTCTCATTTCTGAGTGACCATTACCTCTGTCCCACACCCTTTCCCATAGACACAGAGAAAAGCCAAGAGAGAAGGTCAGTTACCTGTTTACAGGACATCTCCCCAGGCAGTACAGGTCCCACCACACCTGGCCCATGCGTCTCCCTTTTCCGTCCGCTCATTTGTTCCCTGCATTGTAGTCCCATGTGCTGCAGAGTAAAGAGCACATACAGCTCCATGTTAGTGGAACAGAGCTGCTGCCTTGGATACAATGCTGGCCAGATCAGGTGTCTGAGTACATATCAAAAACATTATCCAGAGCAGCCCAGGATGTTCTCTGTTCACACCACACAGGGAGGAATAGCCTTAAATTCGTCTTTGTGTTTTCAGTTGTCTCACAGTCCCTTCCAATTCCCACAGGCATTGCCCACCACCACTTGCTCACCTTTCATGTGGACATTTCTCCAGACAATACAGCTTTCCTGGGAGAACCAGACAGTAAGTCTGGTGACTCCATCAGAACAGACCTGCTGGGCAGGAGTGCTGAAAACAACAGATGGGAGGACTCAATGCTTCTCATAACAGCAAACAAAGCTGTGTGAGGAACTAATGTGTTTACACAAAGCTGACCGTGTCTCTCCCAGATCCTTCTCCCTCCCAAAAACTACAAATGGGATATACCCCCAGGGCTGATGAGAGCCAGGACTGGTCTCTGCAGCCAGGAACTCAGAATTCCTGTTCGCTGGGTTGCCACAGTGGAAAAAGGAAGAGGCTCTGCATAAGCTGTGGTATGAATAATGGAAATTATTGCTATTTTTAGTGCTCATGTCACTATTTATTGCTGAAAGTGTGACATTTAATTTTAGAATCTGTCTTGCGAATGTGCCTTGTCTTCTAGGATGACACTAGTACTTGTTGTCTATGAAGGGTTGCAGCTTGATCAAATAAGAACATACAAAATAATACTTGATGTAATTTTGGATCATACCTTTTAAACAAAATCTTTTAAAAGTGCTGTTCTTCAAGGACTGCCTGTGAAACAATTTGATTTGCCCATGGTCTCAGTGGTGGGAAGAAAAGATCTTTTGTGCTGGAGTCTTGTTAGAAGTAAGGTGGAGCACTTAGACAGTCTTTTGTCTTCTGACTTGGAGGGAGGAATCTTAGTTCCCAAATTTACCCCACCTGATAGTTTTTTCCTGTGACACACCGCTGTTGATGAGTGCTTGTGATTCTGCAGCAGACGTTTACGATTTCTCCAGGGAGAAATATATCAGTGTCATGTATGGGTGTCTGGGCCCAACATCATGTGCTAACAAGAGGGTGGTTACCAGAGCCATGTCCTGAACTTGGAGACTTAGGGAGAGATCCAGGTATAGTCTCTTGCTCCATGTTGGCTTTTAGGTAGGATGAGGTCAACAGACCTCCAGTGTGTGTGCTGGTAGGCAGAAGGGAAGACTGCTCTTTCAGAGTCATTGGAAAAGCCTGCAAGTGTGTCTCATCCCATCTTAGCTTTTCTTGACTCTGTCTGCTGCTTTTTGTGCACAGTCAGGGTGGTGTCTCTTCAGTAGGATGATGTGGTGGTGCTGCAGCACATGCTATTGCATATCAGAAGACAAATGGCAGTAGGTGTTGTCACAGTCTTTGGAAATGATAATGCTCCCAGGAGTGCCACAACCTGTGTCATGGACATGGACATGAATGTTTCTGAGGCAAATGGGTGTTTTCCTTAACACCTTGGAGAATGGACACATGCAGACATGTCTCGTGCCACGCAGTGGGTTACGAGGGACATGAATCTTCTGAATTCCCCAGGAGCCTGCTGGTGTAATAGCCAGTCTCTGCTCAGTAGAGCCACAGGGCAGCTGAGTCACCACAATGACTCATAGGAACAATTATGCTATGACTTTATTAACTGACCACTTTAGTAAGTGAATGGAGACAATCTGGCAACAATCAACTGATAACCGTCTGGGGAATGAATAAAGGCAGTTTGGCAATGAGACTCGTCAATGATCAACTGATCGTAATTCAACTCCTACAAAACTTACACACATGAACAAATATAAGAGAGAGAGAGAAGAAAGAGAAAAAGAGAGGAGGAGGGGATAGAAAAAGGGAAATCTCCATCAGATGCCGCATTGTTGCAGACTAGCCAGCGTGGTCTGTAAGTGGTGGGTCGACAAAGGGTATTGCATTTATATAGTCTTTTTAATGCATGTGCAGTAGGTTGTTCCAGAAGGTTCTCATTTTCTCTGGCTTGTACCTGCACAGTTAGGTAAGTTCTGTCTCTGGGCAACAACAGAAGGGAGGCTGGGAGAAATGGCCCACCTCCACAGAGCTCATTCTGCTTCTCCCCCACAGGTGTCCCACTCAAGTTGTTTGAGACATCCTCTTTAGGAACAGTTTCTTGTTTATGAACAGCTTGTGACAAGGCATTCTCCTACTGTGTTCCTCAGGAGTCATCTAATAGGAGATGTGGCCACCGAGCAGCACTGCATTTCTCTGGGTTATTTCACTTTTTGCATGGAGAGATGCAAGTCTCCTCATACATAATTTGTGCCAATGTCAAACTGATAAAACAGGTCAATGGGTTATCTAAGCAAAACACACTCATGTGTAACTCTGACACATAGCTTGATCCACTCATCAGAGACAGTGCACAACAAGAAAAATGTTGATGAACATGGATGAATAACTACAAGTCACATACTTACCACTTCCCTGACATCAGAGAAGCTCATTGTAAACCCACACAGAGAATTACTGTTTGGTTCAGAGCAACAGCCAATTTAAGCTAATTTGTCATTTGTGACAACTGATTTATAAGAAATGGCACGTGTGCTTCAGAGAAGAATTAAGACCCCACTATGTGTCCATGAAGAAAGCCATTTCTTCTAACAAACAGAAAATAGTGACCCTGTTCATGTGCAAGCAGAAGAAAGAAGAAGGCCTCTAATGCCCAGGTAGGTGGGAATTTACACTCAGTGAGCCTTCTTACTTTGATTATTGGACTTGTATGTTTTTCATGTGACCATGAAAGTATAGAGCTGAAAAGAGAAGAGCTCACGTAATCTGTACAGTGCTTTAGGCAAGGATTAAATATAACTAGATCATCCAAGACACATATTCATCTGGTTTCTACATAAAAAAGTGTCAGTTAGATAGCCTGAAACACTCATAGGTAAATTGTTTGGTACTTATTGTTCAGTATAAAGTTCTGGGGTTTTTTTCCAACTAAATATTTCTCTAATGGTTTTGCATCTTAACCTTTCCTCTATAAGCATGGAGAGGAACTCAAACTTTTGAAATGTTTGGCAACTCTTATAATATCTCATTTTCAATTATTTTATTCCATATAAAGAAATCTTTTCACTGTTTACTTACGGATCACATTTTCTAAACCTCTTCACTTTTTATTGTGCTCTTCTTAACTTTATCTAGTTTTCCTAGAACTGCCTTAAAGCTCAGTGCCAAAGGTGGAGTGCATACTCTAGCTGATGCATTACCAGGGCTGAGTAAATCAGAAAAATTAGCTCTTGTGTTACTTTTGATAAGGTGCTGGACAGTGACTTATATCATTTTTGTTCATAATTGCCTTATACTCCTTGCAGAAGTCTTGTTCAGGTAGGGACTATGTGGAAAAGAGTGAGAGATTGCTACTGCCCTTAGAGAGCAGTTGAATCTGGGAAAACCTTCCTGAGATTCCAGAGTGGAGGGAGCATGGTTGCAGTTTGGAAATGGCAGCTCCTGAGGCATGACAAGAGTGTTGAGAGGAGCAAGAGAAGACCACCAGGCCTCAGAAGGTATATAAAGAGAGACTGATTTAGCTAGGAACAACACAACAAGAATTTAATCCATGGTGGGGGTGTGGGAAGTTGGGTTTAAACTGTTTCTTTTTCTGAGCCGTCTAATCTAGTCTAATCTAATCACTTTTAGTTTTTCCTTCATCCAAAAAGCTAAATATTCTAGTCATTGCAAGAAATTGTGACTCTTTGGAGTGTAAAAGGCTAAGGACATTTTGGAGAAGCTTACTAAAACAAGAAGGTTCAAACTTGTCATTTATCTGGGGTTCAATCGCATCATACTACATCAAGGTTTATCTTTCTTGCAACAGTAACTGACTACTACCTTAATTTCAGCTTGATATCTATTTAAGATAATGTAAACTTTTTGGTCATGTCTTCTGTCTATACTATTTTTTCTCATTTTCATGTCTGCATCTGATTTATGAAAGCATGGAATGGTGTCTCAAGATTCAATAAACTCTATTTCATTGGTGTTTCCTCTCAGATTGACCATGCTCTATGCATATACAAGTCAAATATTTATTCCAGTGGCTCTTCATGTAATGAATTTAGGCTAGTCTGTACACTCTAATCTCTGTTTCTCTTCTCTTACATACTCATTATGTTTGATTTTTTTTCCATGAGGAAGATAATCATTAATACTTAAGGAATTACTTCAGCTGCCTCTCAGTGTTCTAAGGTCAACTTTGTCAGGCTCTAATAACTGAAGCAACCTAATTTAACTTAATATTTTTTAATGATTTTCCCCTCTTTTCTGGCTCAGGTTCCTACTCCACACTATCAACGTTAATTAATACTAAAAAAATCTGATCATACTTAATCTGTTTGTTACAACAAGCAAAAAAGGCATTGAACATTTAAGATTTCTCTGTGTGGTGCATCATTTATTCACTTTTGTTAGTTACTCAGTGAACCATCATCTTTCTCTAATTGTAGTCCATACTACAACATTGTTTCACTCTACACCACCCAGACACATGCAGCACATCTCACATTTTCTGGACTGCAGAAAGCATTTATTTTATTGACATGTAATGCAAAAATCATGTCCCATTGATTGAAAGCATGCCAATTCGAGAGTTAGTCCACTATTCAAACCCTATGATATATCTCATTGAGGCTCTGCAGTGCTGACCATGCCACAGTTTTGACTGTATGTTACTTGTAGCTCTTCTGTTTCCTCCCTAGTTCTAGAGAGTGCCTATACAGAGGTTTCAAAAACTTGCCTACTGCTTCTCTTTTGCTTGCTTTATGACCCTGTTGTAACTTTCCAGTAAGCTCTTAAAAGCATTAATCTTTTCACCTGCACGCATCTCTCTCCCTCATATACACACACACTCACACTTTTGATCTATTGAACCTTTTATTGCTTGGTGGTGGGAATAAGAGGCTGTGCAGTTACCTAGCTCAAGTTCAATTAGTTCACTTTCTAGTTAACCAGTTTAACTGAAAGACAAGCCAGTAGGACCTGAGGAGGCTCACATTTGACATTATGGGTCTTCAGAGAAGAACATATTATTCTCCCTCTGTTACTAGGTTGGATGACAGTAGCTTAGTAACTTGAAAGATATAAGGAAGAAAAACTTTATCACTTAAGAGCACTGTAGCCTTAAAGCTCCATTGCACACATTTACAATAAATTATACATTTCCCATTGACACCTGCTTATTAATTAATTCAGTTAGTTTAAATTCTGTCTAATTATGCTTGCTTTTTTTTTTTTCCTTTTAATTTATGAAATCTGACAGGCAACAAGATGCAATAGGGTAAGTGTTTGGGCAGGGAATCTGGGAAGAAGTTGTCTTTTGAGGGGATATGGAAGAGACAACATGAGGAAGGAAACTTACAAAAGCCAAATGCACTGCTAATTTATTTAGTGTTACAGAAGTGTGTCAGCATAGCATGAACAGTCGTGGATGAATGAGGTACATGAATCATATATTTAAAAGCATGTTTATGAAGTTCTAGAGTGAAATATTGCACAACTTTTTTTTTCTTTCCCTGACTGCTTAATTGCTCTCCCTTGACTTTGTTGACAGAGCTGACAGCTGAAGTATCTTTTATTCTGGGCTAACAGGCACTTCAGTCTTCCTTTAACTTTGCATATCTTTAAGGAACCACAGACAGACATGCAAGACGAAATGGAATATGCTACCTTCGCACTGACTAATTTTCTGTAGAAAAACTTTTTTCTAGTCAATCTTTTATATGAGGCAAGATCTCAGCAGTGTAAAGTTCAAGCAGTAAATATTTTGCCAGAGAAAGCTCATCTTCTTTTGTGTTTTCCTCAAAGTCATGAACTGACTTACTCAGAGAGTCACTGCAAGCCTCCTCTTTTGAGCACAATATCCTTCTTCAGCAAAGACGCGTTGAATAGACTGAGCAGCTCAGATATGAGTCTTGTCTTACATGCCTGTTCATGAATATATTTCCAGTCCCAGAGTATGCTGGACTGCATGCTTCTCAAAGTCATATACTTCAGCTCACTCTAACAGATTAGGTCTTGTTCCATTCATTGATTGTTGTTTTGAAGAAATCATGAGGAACTGTGAAATCAGAAACCGAAGCTGTTAAATGGGAAATACTAGAGACAAACTCCCAAAAGAAATGTCCATATCCAGATACCATTCAACAGTTAAGAAATGCCACTGCTGAGCTGACATGCAAATTCAATGAAAAGCCTTATGTGCATTCTGCGGGGAAGTAAAAAAAGATTAATTCTCACTTCTAACAAGATCTATCCGCTTCTTTGAAAAAGATAGTTTTCTTCTGTAAATGTTTGAAAGGAAACCCTGTTAAGTTTGTAGGTCAATTCTTTAATTTTCTTAAAGTCTGTACGTTCCTGCAGTATCAAATCACTGTTAGCCTCAAATGTAAGTTACCATTGGTAATTCATGGGCATTTTTCAAAACAAAATTCATTTCAGGTATTGTATCTTTGAGTTTATAATGACCTGTAGCTTTTTGTGAGTAACATCTGTGTATTTCTTTTACTGACTGGCTCTCACTAAGAGCACCTTTCTTCTTTTCTTCCTTGTTTTTTGCTTGGAAGGGTAATATGAAACAGCTGGGTAACAGGAAAAAATTGCTGGAGACAATTTCTTAAGGAACAGAGTCTGTGTGCTACCAGACTCTCTGACTGTAACCTTTTGTTTTCTGTATCCATGATTAAACGGGTATTCTTATGCTATGAGTATGCATGTAACCATATTCACAGGGACTCAGAGGTGATGCAGAGAGAGACCTGTAAACCTTCAAAACCTTGTGTGTGTAGTTGGTAGACCAACAAGGACACTCCTACACAAGTTTAACCAAAACAGCATACAAAAAGGACCTGTAGGGACTTTCAACTGAGAAAAAGGCTGTCTATTTCTTCTTATGCATGGGCAGGGAAGTGCCCAGGCTCTGACCACACCAAGAACTGTCTGAAAGATGAAGCTAGCACTGCTGGCAAGGACTACACCAATCAGAAAAGGGTCAGTGGTCCAAAAACTTTGCTCACTACCTGTGTGCTGCAGGAGGAGACAAGTAGAAAGGGTCTCTAGCTTTACTCAGTAGGAGGCACATATGGACCTGGCAGTCCTGAGCCACCTGGAAAGCAGGGTGAGGGTTTAGGGTCTTGAGGCTAGTGTTCCTTAGCAAAATAGGGCAGCCTGAAAAATGGGAAAAAACTTGTGCTGAGGGGTCAATACAGCTGCTCTGTATTACTTATTTTTAGTGTTCTACTGCTTTGAATTGGAAAAACAAATCTGTGAGTTGTAACATTTCTGTTCATTGACTGATGATGATCAAAATTTTCACAGGGTCCAGAAGCCTGGTAAGTACCCTACCTTCAAACACTATCCAGAGCTTTTTGCTGTATAACTCTGGGCTTAATTTTTCATGGGAATTGCCCTTTATAGACAAGAAAACAATTCCTCCTCCGTTCCTCTAAAAGTGTAAACTGTCTTTTTTATATGATCAAATAAGCACTGATAACAAGAACGACACATTATAGAATTTTTTAATGCTTTCATTAATATTATTAATTAATTTATGCTACTGTGACTGCTTAACTTAGGAGGAAGCATTGCCAATTAAGAATAATTGGGAACCAGAGTGCTAGATGTGTTTTGTTTATATATATATAGCATTGAGTGATAAGGAGAGCAACCACACACACCAACATATTTTTGTTCATGTCTCTCCCTGTTACATTCTAGCACTAAAATAAGTTTTAAATAGATTATTAGTAACTGATATTTATTCCAGACCATGAAACAGGAAAGAAATTAAGTTCAAAGAGATGCTAATTAAGTCAAAAGTGCACAGACTACCTGGAGTGACATGAGTTCAAAGTCATTTGTACCAGGTTCTTTTCCTTGGTCAGAGCTATAATCAGTTGATTTTAGCACAGATTTATACCCAAAACAGTTAATGCTTTGATCCCACAATATTTGAAAGATCAAAGTTTCATATGTATCACTGTACTTAAGCAGGATCTAACATAATGCGTATGCTATAGTTTCCTCCAAAAACCTATGGCACCTAACCCACTTCAGCTTCTAGGTTCAAATAATGGAAAAATTCCCTTTGACTGGACACTTTTCTTAAAAAGTATTGAAGAGAAACTGGTCAAAGAATATGTCTTTCCAGTAGTTTTATGACTGCATCAGTTTCTCATAAAAATCCCTTTCCTTGTGTTTCATTTCTTTAACTTCAAAGGTTCATGTAGAAAGTGTCAGCCCATTCTCATTCACTCTCTAACTTTATTTCAAACATTGGCTGTTACGTTGTGCAGAATGCACATTGGTTTTGTCTTAATTTTAATATAAGCTTGATCCATGTATCAGCTGGGACTGAAAACATGTCATTTCCAGTCTTGCAGCAAGCTTTTAATCACAGCTCAGTCTTCAGCTATGAGAAGAAGGAGTGAAAGAAGTTCTATAGACTTCTTTTGTTTAACCCTATTTTCCATTTCTGAAATATTTCTGCAACTCTTACCTCTGATCAGATTAAAATAATAAAATTAAAATAGAAGGCATTTTTAGTCTGTCTAGCCGGTTCAGAGAGTATATTTTTTATAACACTTGCTCACCCACATGAATAAGGCTTAAACTGGAAGTGTGAGTCTGGGAAGCACAACTGGAAACCGCAAAGAAATTTTGCTAATCTACCTGAGCCAGGTAACAGTAGCAGGAAGGAATGTGAACTTCAAAGCTAGGCCGTACAAGCCTGGGGCACCTGGGAACGTGCTCTGGTTGCCAACCTACGATAAAGTCAGTCCTGTTTGCTTTTAGTTATTATTCTTAGCTAAGTGAAATACTTTAAACTTTCTTAGGCTGGCAATCCAGTCTCCAGACACAACGTGAGCAATACCCTGTGTGAGCTGACCTATATATCCAAGTGCCTACGTATAGATCTCATGACAGGATCAGAGACACTGCTTACAGAAAGATTGCTTTATGGGCTCTGAGTAAATCTTTCCTTACATAAATGACCATGAGCTCTGCTGTACATTTCCACTGAAATTCCCTTCTATATAAGTCAGAGCTATTTTTTAAAACTCTTTTCAAGGTCCAAAATAAGCTTTTAACAAAGCAACTAGATGTCCATTGATCTTCAGGATAACTTTGGCCAAAAAAGTCATGTGAAACATGTTTAGGGGAGAAAAAAATTCTGCGGTACAACGCTTGGTCCAATTCATACTGCTGCCAGTGTGTTTGGATGAAATCTGTGCATTTATCCAAGGCTTTTTGTGCATCTAAATATCCAACTTTTTAAAATCTACTTACATTAAACATACCACTTATAAGTTCCTTTGTGAACAAAAATTACTCCTAGTGTGAATTTAATAGATCTGTTGAAAGCTATGAGAACCAGGAAATCGAGAGCATCTACAACCAAAGTACCGAGTCTGTAACATATTTATCGCAGAAGAGAAGATAATCTCACAGTACTTTTCAGAAGGTTTAAATTTAATTTCCTTGTAATCATGGTGCAGAAGAGAGAGGACTGGGTGTAGCATCAGCACCTTCTTTGTCATTCCTCAGCCCAGCAGCTCAAGTTCAAAATCCACAAAGGTCAATGGGGACCTTCTGGTTGCTACAAAAAGTCTTTGGGTGGAAGTGTTAGTGCATGAGAAAGGCATGCATTAGGATAATAACCCTCCCTCCCTCGTTTAAAACAGAATTCACGAGATGTTATATAAAACTATATGTTTATGTAGAAGCTTTATGTTGTCTTCTGCAATAAGCAATATTGGTTGGATTAACACTGATAATTAAGAGGAACTATTAGAAACAGGAATGGAGATGACTGTAAGAGTGATGAGCACAAGGGCTGTTGGGGGAAGAGCAGGGATTTACAGTTGTCTGACTTGAGCGATCTTTTTCTTTGGGACCAGGGCTAGAGTAAGGAGTGGGAGGTCACTCAGAGCTCAGCTCCCTTCCTTCTTAGCACCATGATGTGACACACTGTTGACCCCAGAGGGAGAAGGAGGAGAATAAAGACCTTTAAAGGAAAGATTTTACTATAACCAACCACTTTTCTTGTTCTCACCCTTTTCCAAAAGTGCACATCGTTCATCCCTAATACATAATTATTTGCTGTGTCTTTCTTTACAGTTCTTACCATGAACATTATTCACATTAGCAGAAACAAGTCATGCTGGCTTGAAACCACACATATCCTCAACTTGTGAGGAGGTAGGCCTGTAATGGAAAGAGTTAAGGAAGAAATGAAGGTACTACCTGTCAGTGCTGACAAAGCAAGGATTGGATAAGAGCTTATTCTATGCACCAGGACAGACTGAGGAGTGCATACAATTTTCTTGACAGAAAATGCTGTTGCATCTGGCTGCTGCTGCTGTAAGCAGCTGTTTCAGTCACTAACCCAGCTGAAAAATCTTTCATATCTACTAGAGGAAGGAAGGTTGTACTCTGATTAAAGCAAGAAACAGTGTTCAACAGCAGGAAAGCAGGGTTCAACAGACTCCCTTGGTCAGCAATATTGGGCAAATCCAGTGGGAAGTTCCAGCTAAACTAGGACACACGGGGACAAGTACAAGAACTGCAGGGTGAGAGGGGACATCTGTAAAGGGAGACTGTATTCCCATGTTGTGTGGAAATTACACACCCAGTGATGAACTAGCTTTTGTTATTCCTTTCTTGTTTTTTTCTGACTTTAATCTCACTACCTTTCCCCATGTTATCCTTCCTTCATACATGTCGATATCCACTGAAAGCTTTGACCTGCTACCTACAAACTATCAGACCTTTCCTTTCAGACAGTTCATGAACCACTCATCCCAAGGGACTGTTCTATATATTCAGCCAAAATCAATACTAAATTCCCATCAGCAAACTTGAGCCATCCCAGTACCTAAACAGAATTTCAGGGTAATCCAAGCAAAAACTGATTAGCCTAGTCTAACTAGAGCTAGTTAAAAACTTCCATTGAAATTGGGTTGCATATAAAATCATTTTTTTTTAATATAACGTTATCTGATGTTCTCTTTTTCTCGTCTTTTGTTTTAAAAATGGGCAAAACCAGAAGGTATGCAGTGCAAGATGTATGCATGGCAGCCTCCCAAGTCTGATAAAAATGTGTTTGACAACCAACTATCTTTTTGTTTGGGGGTTTTCACTGAAAACTGTAAATGTATCTGAAAACATAAACAAACATTATATGTTTTTTGCACTGAAGTTTCAGCTGGAAAGAAATGGAGCGAAAGCAAGACAGTCTTCCTTTGCTCAGCATGATTGCTACCTTACCCAGCTTGGGAAGCTGAGGGCTCCAGTCAGAGCTACACGAAGGTGGACTAGACAGGAAGTAACAGTTTATTACTGTCCTACAAAGCCTATGGAAAACTTAACACCCTGCAAAGTGGGAGTGCGCATCCACCACCATTACCCTACTGACAGTGCTGTCAGCTTGCCCTGTGGCACGTCAGATTCCTGAAACTGAAATTCTCCCCCTCTCCCCCCCCTTGCTGGCTGAAAAGCAGGTTTCTGTGATGCTTCTACAACTCTGTATCAAAAACCTTGCCTCCGTTTCACTCACTTGTGCACAAGCCTCTCTTGCGGGATGTAGAGAAAAGCAAGTTTCAAGGAGAGATCCGCCTGCAGAGCTTTTTCCACATATGCTGCACACAGGTATTGGCTACTCTGTCCTCTGTGTTCAAAACAAATCTCGACTGGGCCACACTGCAAAAAGCCTCAGCAGCTGACAGAGATATTTTAGTCTTACTCCTGCTGTGCTGCAAGACCTCTGCAAGCCCTTCTGAGAGCCCAGGGTGCAAACCTTTGCAGATACAGGCAGGCTGTGCCCGTGTGAGCCCAGCACCCTGGGGTCTGCTGCCCCTGGGACCACAGGAACAAGGCTTCCTACCTTCCCAGGCAGCAGGCTGGGGAAAGGATTTGCTCCCCTTCTCTCTTGCAAGCCCTCCCTGTGTGGACTGTCAGTCAAAATGAGCTAGCAAGCCTGTCCATATCTGCATTAATATTGGAGTAAGCATTAAGCTTTACAAAACAATAAAGTCTGGTTTGAGAGGTGCTAACTCCACCGATTTAATCTGAATCAGATTAAATATTCATTTCAATAAGATCTGAAAAGGCCCTTTTTTGAGGCTTCTTTAATTTCCAGAGCCAGCTATAGAGGGAAGAAACAAGGGGACAGAAGGGACTCTACTTTTGAATTTACCTTAATGGTGGTATTTGGCAAATAAAGAAATGTTTATTGTTTGAGTCCTTCTGGGTTTGTTTATTTATTTAGCACTGCCTTCCACTCCCACTGCAATTTTGGCAGAAAACCTGCAATGAATTCTAGGAGAAAGTGGAGGAGTATGTTATTTCAACTTTTTGCCTGATATATCTATCAAATTATTCATTTCTCAGACTGCTAAATGTTATTTAAATTCATAGCTTTTCTAACCACAGACAAGATTTATACACTGAAGAGAATGAATGTTAAGGGTTAAATGGACAGTTTTGCACTTTAGTTGAATTATTAATTCACTCCAGTCAGTCTTTTAGTGATTTGTGTCTTTATTACTTTATTTTATAATCAGAGATACTTCATAATTGTGGACAATATTAATAATTTGCATGACAAGAAAAGAATTCAAGCGGAAGTGACCCACATACATAACAACCACAAAGCTGATGATGTGAAAAGAACAATACTGGCACTGAAATATTTTTGATAGGAAAAAAAAACAGGTTAAATTACATGGGTTTGTGTATCTGCGTTGTATGTTTAAATGCAAGTGCAATTTGGGTGTCAGATTTGCATAGGTTCTAAGAAAAATTCATAAATGTGCCTATCCATATAAATATATGTGTGTATGTTCATGCAGACTTAGGGTTATGTACATTAGAGATTTCTGTGCCCTGTGAAACATTAATTAATCATGTCCCTTCAAGTGCATCACCTGTGCTCTGCCCACTCGTCTGCCTTCACAAAGGCTGTCTCTAGTAGCCAAATCTCTAAGCAGCTTCTATCAGCTGCCAAGTTTTAAAAAATAGACATCAGTCTCCCAGCACAACACATCATTCTTTTGACTAATTTGAGAATCGCCTTCTGTGCTCCTGCTTAGCTTTACTCCCCTTTTCTTTCCTGCCCGCCTTTTCTTCTTTTCCTCCCTTCCTTCACAGCTGCCTGGGAAGGAGGCAATGAGCAATCATCACTCTTGGACAGCTAACAGATATAAGGTCTGATTCACTGGCAGTATTCCAAGTAGTGAGAAACAGGAATTTTATGTTATATAAATAAGTTTCATACTGGTGTTACACGGACATGTATTACATACATAAAAACTACTTGAAGACACTTTGAAAACTTTGAAATCTCTGACTTTCCATGACTTTTTTGCACTGGACTGAGGGTAAAGTACAATCCCTTAAAAGTGGAAGTGAAAAATAGCCTCATAAAACA
Source organism: Strix aluco (assembly GCF_031877795.1). Lineage (NCBI taxonomy): Eukaryota > Metazoa > Chordata > Aves > Strigiformes > Strigidae > Strix > Strix aluco. Next base: position 21,949,796 of record NC_133971.1, read on the forward strand.
ACATTTTTACAAGTCCACCTCTAGGTGCCCAAAATACTATCAAAGCCATTTTCTATGTAACAATAGACACAGAAAAAAGAGAGTATAAAGTGATTATGCATTGCTCCTCTTCTCAAAACATTTTCTTTACTTCCTCCTCAGCAAAGCTCTGAAGCACATCCATCTCCTCCATACTCTGGTGTTCAAAGACTCTACAACCTTTAATGTACTTACCTGCAGCATGTACCCTGTAAGAGAAATTCCATCATCCCTCTATTAGAGGTGGGCAACTTAGATACAGAGAGTAACCTGGGCTGCCTGAAGCCACATAAGAAAACTGGAGTAATCCAGTCTTGAATACAGGGCTCCCAGTCCAAGTTGTTATCTCGGGGCATCTTTCATCGCTAAATTTTGAGATGACTTGCACACAGCTGCTCATGCATAAGGAAGTCATTGCACTGCAGGAGTCTTTTAGTCAGAAAATTCCAGCTGTGGTATTTTTTTTGGTGAGTTTTGTCACATTTGTTGACTCAAAATACAATTCTATTCCATTTGCCAAAGAACTTGAATACAATTAATTTTCATTGTAATTCTGAATGAAACCAAGTGTAAAAATATCACAGTTCTTCCTGAGTAGGATGTCCCTGTTCTTTCAATGCTAGATGCAACAGCAACTCTGCATTTCCCATGCAATCCTGGCCGCATTTCTATGCATGTTAGCTTTGCTGAGCTACAGAAACTGATGTAAAGTGCAATTTTCAAAAGCATTGTAATACCTAAATCCTTGAAAGCACACATGTACATGCTGTTCATTTAGAAAGTCAGGGAACGTAAACACCTAGGATCTCATGTAGGAAGGAAGCTAAATACCTAGGGTGTAGGAACTTCCAATATGTGCACCCAGCTTTTACTTTTGAAAATATGATGTAAAATCCTCAACCACCAACATGTACCAACATGCAAGTCAGGATGTCTGACGGTTCTTGCTATGCCTTTTGTCATCTGTGCCACTGGTGCCTGAAGGTCACTTATACTCCTTTGTTAACTTTCCAGTCTAAAAATAGGTCAATTAAAACAGGAATACTCATACAATCTCAGTTTTTGCAAACATTAGAATGGTGTTGGATGAAGGAAAGTTTGAAGGTGTAATACTTTAAGTTTGATAAAGGTTTGTAATTACCAAATTTAATATTTCTAACATTGTGTACTAGCATCCATGAATATTTTACAACCTTTCTTCTTGGGTGATGGGAAAGATTCCGCCCATTTTCTCCAGGACAGATGAAACTCCCAAAATTGAGGACAAATGGTAGTATGTCAGAAACAAGAATTTCAAAGGTTGATAAAGGCATTCCTGCTTACTATGGGAGAAGAACTTTGCAACTTATTTTCTTTAGTTTGTTTCCTACCAAAAAAATGTTTCATATGACCTTACTGTTTCCTAAGTTTTTTTAGAAGAACACTGAGTAGGTCTCTAAATATTTCCATGAAATGCACATCTTCAGAATTCAGTAAACTGTTGAGGACAATTGATGAAAATACCAATTTCAAAGAAAACACTTCCGTGTCCAGGAGAAAACATGTAACTGTGTGTGGAGAGACCTCTGCTTTATTCCAACCAGTGCAATCCTGACAAAGGACTCTTCGGGTAGCTTTATATAAATCCCCGTTCTTCTATGTATGTCATAATATGAAATATTATTTTAGAGAATTCCTCTTCATCTGAAGTTTTTTGTGCACTTTGTATCAGTGAAGAAACATGGGAAAAAAAGAACAGGATTAATCTCTAGATCTCACCAATACTTTACAGATAAGTTCAACAAAGGGTAGGCAAAAAGAACGGCTTTGCCTGAAAGATGTTCCTGCCTCTTCATAAATGAAACATGGCAATAGGTGACCTTATTATGCAAGAAGCACAGGAGCATAAGCAAAAAAAAAGTGCATGTCAGAAGAAAAAAGGAGAGCAAATTTAGAGCTTCTTCTCACATTTGAAGCAGTTCTTCCTGAAGCAATACTTTCAATTGGCATTGAAGTCAAGGTAGCAATTGCCTGAGTTCCTGGTAGCTTGGTTATTTCTGCTGCTCCACCTCATACAACCATGTCGCATGCACAGATATTCATTCTTTGGAATAACAAGAAGGGAAGATGTGAGTGTGCTGAAGGTCAGGAAAAAACATCCCCTGATGGACTGTGATTCTAAACCAAATGTAACGCAAGACAGAATTACTGCATTGCTTAGCTTTGTTTACTGCATCTAGTAATTATGCCTGAGACATACAAAAAAAATAAGAAAGATGCATCAAAAACATAGTGGAACAAATAATCCCAGCATGAACTCACTTCTGCAGACATAAAGCAAATGTCTTCTTTTATTCTTCAACCACAGGCAACCCACATTATAATACTTTGAGACTAGATCCAGGGCTTCGATGTCACCCTGATTATCAGCAAGCCTCTTCCATTTCAACCTGACTTGTGAGTGTATTGCTCTCTCTGCCTCTCTGCTTCTGTCTCTTCCCTAAAATTAGATTGTTATCTCTCTGAAATGATCCCACACATATTTGTTGAATAAAGATTAAAGAACAAGGCTAGAGGAAGAAGAGAGAAAATGTGTTATAGATCAGCACTGGTAAGGCGAGTAATCATTAAAAAAAGGTAAAAGAAACCAAAAGAATGTAATTTTATGAAGATCAGCCCTACTGATAGGGCCACCAAGGAGATGCCAAGACAGAAGCTGCAGCTCTGTGGAGGCTAAAACTGACAGTTTTCTCCACAGAGAGCTCTCATGGTGGGATGTCAGTCAGGTCCTCCTTCTGTCTGAAATTGTGCTTAAATGCCTGTGCCTGTCCCCAGCCTTTTCCAGAGGGACCAAGGGGCTGCCTCAGTGGCACTTCCATTTCAAGCATCTTTGAATTGCTTATGTTTACTGCTACAGCATGAAAGGCCAATTTGTCTGCTGCTTAGAATCTCAATCTCCTATTTATAAAAACCTGCATCAATGTCTTTATTTTTACTCATGTAATAATCAGTTATGTAGGCAAAGCTCATGCCTACACGTCTCAGTAACCATATGTTTGTGTAGACATTTGGTACGTGCAAGCAGTTTTTAACGACAGTATTTCCTTCTTGTTTTTCTGAACAAAACTCAGGCTTTGTTTTTTTAGAGCATGCTGAACTGGCAATATTTGAAAACCTAGCTTCAAAATTACAAACATATTTTACCCTTCTTAAAAGACTGAACTAGTGTATACAGAGACCTCTTTGTTTCTCAGCAACAGCACACTGAAAGCTTGTAGCTGTAATTTCAGTGACACTGTAGTCACTCAGATCACACACTTGTTGGTTAGTGAGTGAGATGTGAAAACCACTAAGAAAAAAGTGCACTTATCTCCTGTCATGATCTCCAGACTTTCTTGCTGGACTCCACAGTGTCCTGATACGCTGCAGAAAACCATTGGCCTTGCAATCAGAGTTTGCCTAGTCTCCCATGCTGCAAGATGAATTAAAGCTAGGAAAATATGTAAGGTATGTCTTAGTTGATATTATTGGTCCATGTGGGCTGTTGCTCTGACCTTGTTCACCTGGTCCTAGGAGACAGTCTGCAAGACCAGAAATGGTAAAAAAGATGGAATATAACCACATGAAAACATGGTTTGTACTAGAAATAATAATCATAATCCTTAGTCTCATTTTACACTTTATACTGAATCCTAAATGCCCATATATCAATAATCTTTGCTATGGTAGCCTATAAACACAGGAGTTTCCTTCTGCACTGTTTGCCTTTTCTTTTGGCTTGAATTAGTTCCCCATTGCTGCCAAAGCTGACTGACCCCTGAGTCCTGATGGGTGCTTCACTTTTAATTTTCAACGCCACAACCATGACCTTACTCAGAGCTGTCTTTGATGTGAATGCTGGACAGCAAGGAGAATCCATAAGCCTGGGTATGCAATGTTGCAGTCTACTCACATCGTAGTGAGATTATAGATGAAATTTTATCTTCATGGGGAGTTCAATTAGCAAATTCAGCAGCCAGCATTACAGTCTAGCAAACTCTGCATAGTAACATCCTGGATATGAATGTGACTCCTGTATGAAGTTAGAGTGGGAAAGGACAGTAAAGAAAACAACCTAGGCTTTCTCCAGAGTAGAGGCATACATGGTTTTATTCTGATGTTTCTAGAACTGTTAGATTGTCTCTAGCGTTGCTGTCTAGCAGGGCTTATTCTCTTGAAATGGTTTCTGTTTTTTCCTTCAGTTTTCACGTTTTAAGTAGGACAGTGACTTGACTGTCGAAGGTGTGGGGCATATTTTCTGTCTTTTATCACAGCAGATGAGCAATTATCTGCTGGGCCTAAATGTGGGGCAAAGCTGACCTAAGCAAGAGTCCTAAAATTCCATGCAGTTAGTGGGCAGGGAAGCTGATGACCAGCAGAGCAGAGAATAAAAAAAATAGAGCAATTTGCCGAGTACTCTCATGGTCATTTCTTTTCAAGAAGGGAACACTCAGAAGTGAAGCAGAAACAGTCTTCACAGGGATACAGTGCACAGAAAACCCATCCTGTGAGAAGGATATTTTGTCTAGCAAAACAAAGCCTGAGATGCAATATGATGGTTTCTAACAATCATATATGTTCCAAACACAGCCTAGGAAGGGAAACAGCTATTTGAGCTGAAGGACATTAGGGGACACACAATTTCCATGGCAGTATATGCTGTCATGAATAAATTTAAACTTTAAACAAGAAGATTTTTAACCTGTAAAGAAGTGCAGGTCTGGGACTGCCTTCTCAGAAGGGAACTATTTGTAAGATGGCTGATCATTTTATGTAAAGGATTAAAATGTAGTTTCATCTAGTAGCTTGGGAAGGGACTTGATGACTCTGGCCAGCCCTGCCATTTCTGTTTTAAACATTTCCTTGATTATTTATGAGTATGCTGCTTTACTGCAACAAATATTCGCATTTTGTAAAACACACAAGGGCAGACCAAGGAAAGCACTGATTTCACTAACACAGGTGGTCTTCAGATCCTGCTGATGTGACTATGTCTGTTCTCCTCAATAAAACCAGCCCCTCAAAATCTGGCCAATTTCCCAGCACCTTTCACGTGAACTTCTGAAGATGACACTCACTTTCGCACCACACAAAGACCTCTGGCCCTGCAGTAACTCTCAACCTTCGAATTTTCAATTAATTGTTGTTTTCATTTTCTGATGGATGTAAAGATAAGTGATCCTTCACATGCCTTTCTGAAAATCAACAATTAGCACCTGCCCCAAGCATGTGTAAATTGTATGACCATTCTTTTCTCAGCTAGCTTTGCATTCAGCTGCAGTTAGATGCCTAAAAGACAAAGGGCTAACAATCCCCAGTCAAAACAACATCTAAACAATGCCTAAATTATGCCTCTATGCCAAGGAAGAGCCTCTGACAGCTGCAGTCTGTGTATGGCTCTTCTAAACCAAGTCTTAAAGCCCATTGTCCTGGAACATTTTTGTCTGTCCCTGGAAGTATGAAGAGGTGAAGTCTTAATAGTGTTTCCCCTGTGAAAGAGAGGAAAATTCTTACCTTTCTGCTTGGAACATTTGTGTACAATTTTCTTCAGTGGCACCTCTGGTATCAGACAGCTAAGTGTGGATTGTGTGGTCTGTGCCATGACTTCAGCTTTGATCGGCGTTTGTTTTTGTACACTTGCAAAAAAACTGTCATAATATATTGAATAACAGCATACACATACTTCATGCTGCTGTATTTGCGATACATCTTTGCAGGTGTGTGATCCCAACCACTGCTGTGCTCTTACACAAAACCCAGGGCCAAACCTGGCTTTGTACATCCCCTGGGATGGATCCCAGTGGTTATTTTTAAACCTTACCTTACACACGGTGCTGACACTTGTGGGTTGTCACCTCTGTCCTCACATGAGGTTGTTTTTTAAAAGCATTTAAAGAACAATTGCTGTGTCTCACTGAGCAGAGTGATCCTAAAATTAAGAAACATTGTGACAACAGCCTGTAAATTAAGAGGCTCACTCATATTCCCCAGCCCATACCAAAAGGAAAAAGGATACTTCCAGGGGTTTGCGTACTTATTCTCTTTTCAGAACATTTACAAAAACTAAAAAAAAAAAAGTAATAAAGGATTAAAGCAAAATCCTCACTACATTGTAGAGTGACTATAAATCAGAAAACGCAGGCTTGCATTCATCTGAATTTTTCCATCTCAGACTTTAAATCGACTGTCTAGCAATTGCAAATGTCAAGAGGCTCATAATGATAGAAGAAAGCTGAGGAACAGAGAAAGAATGGTCTTTTTAAACTTATTAAAATCATCATAATGCTGATGATGAATAATCACTGCAATAATAGTAATGAAATAAGGGTTGATGTTAGCAGCACAACAATAATAATCCCTCCTCTATTTACATGGGCTCACCCATAAAGGAATAATGGGGAATTGCACAAACTCATCAATAAAATGACATACACTATGAAAATTTCTTATTAGAGGCTGAATTGGCAATGCAATTTTTTAATATTTCCTTATGTGACTCTGTGACTGTTATGTGACAGGTTTTAATGGTTTGTTGCTGGTGGTTTTCCAAGTAGGCAAGCTCATATTTGGTGGATGAAAAACTATTTAAGCACTCTGGAAAACTAGAACAAAGAAAAACTACTTGTTGAATCCTCACTAAAAATGAGTAAATCAATAATTATTAGTCAGATGCCTTCTTCCTTAAATAGATCACATGAAAATATGAACATCTGACCCAGGCTGGGTATATGACAAGCCTGAGAATCAGAGTTTGTGTATGCTCTGTGAACAATTACCAGACCTTTACACTTAAAACCTTTCCTGATTCTGTTCTACTGGTTTCACAGAGTCAGAAGTCTTCTCACGAATGACCAAGCACCCTCTAGTCTGAGCAGTGGTTTTATTCAACATGGTGAAGACAAGCAGCAAAGGTGACTATTGCATTGTGAAAGACCTGGGTGGGTAGGTAGCATCAAGAGAGAAAGAGAATATAAAGGCAGGACTGGGAAGCTGATAAAACTGAGCTGCCTCTGGTGGAGGGGAGAAACTGCCTCAGCATAGGGGAGGACTGGCCTTCATGAACCAAGGAGACTGCTTGTGTGGAGGAGAGGTGGTAGGTGCCTTGTAGAAATTGGAACTCAAATTGCCAGAAGGGGAACTTAAAATTGGCCTTGTGAGGAGAAGACACAAAGAATGGTGTGGGGATATCCACATGCTCGCTAAAAAAGGGTCTCTTCTCAAACCTGGAAGAGAATACGAGATTCACCAAATCTCTTAAATATTACGGTGTCATGAAATGCTAAAATAACTGGTCTCTGCTTGTGGTTACTTTGTTTAGCTCAGTAGGGAACTTTTGTTTTTATGGTTTGCTTTTTATTTTATATATAAAAATCAATTACTAAAGCAATGAAATAAAGTCTACAAAGGATAACATTAAGACTAAGGATTCTTGAGGGGAGGTGCATTTGCATTTTGGTAGTTTACTGTTGATGGATTACTATTCCTCCATACAGTCCTGCTTCTTCCATTGCATTCAGTTAAGGAAAATAAAATTCATGCAAGTATCAATTTGTTTTGCATTAGTGTTTTGCACAATCTACCTCACTCACATTTATTTGGAAACTTCCATTTGCTATGTCAGTTTATCTGTTATCTTCTAGCCAGGCACATCTATGACATCTCAACACAAAAAAAAAAAAAAAAAAAAAAAAAGGAAATAATTCTCCCCAAACAATCCCACAAGTATGTGTTTGGGATGTGTATTTAAAGTCCAAATCCCTGAAAATGCTACTTTCCCTCCTCTTTACTCAACCTAAATGGGTGTGTTTTGTTTGGAGAATAGATCAGAAAAAAATGGGGCGGGGGGAGAAGACTGGTTCCCAGAGCATTTATACTCCAGGCTTAGATCTTCAGTTTTTAGGGCTTTTTTAAATTCCTGACATAAAAAAGAATTAATAATTCATAGACTATATTAATGGCTGAGTTAAAACTTCAACAAGTTGGTGTTGCAAAACTGTCAAAAATGTAACAGCTCCTGCCTTCTTTAATTTCAGCTGCTTCTGATGAAGTGTAGGGAAATGCCTTATTGGTGTGCAGTGTTACCAATTATCTGACAGAGCCAGAGTGTATTTCCAGCTAATCAGAAATAAGAGCACAGAATTAAATCTCCTGTGTGAAACTCATCATTTACATATTTATGATTCAGAAATTATAATAAGGCTAATGAGAAACTCACATGGTGCCTTTAAAAGTCAAGCCAATCTTACTGTTAATTTTCAACAGATAAAGCTTCCTTGGTACACAGTAGTCAAAAGATAAAGTCTGTTGATTACAGTTTAGTTTAATTAAACATTACAAGTTATTTGTGTGGATCCACGCATGCTTTGCGTCAAGGGGTTAGTTACCTAAGCTGGAGCTCTCTCAAGAGAAGTAGTGAATGGACAAGAGCAGGATGCTGAAAAAAAAACCCATACAGGAAAGGTTATCTCTGCATCCATGTGGGTATAAGCACAATAAGACACAAAAGAAAAAAAACCCTAAACCTCTTTCGGAGGAGTGAATGTTTCTTTAAAACTCCTGTGCAGCAGCAGCCCTGTGCTGTATGTGCAAGCTGCAGGGCAGACGATGTGGGGACCTTATGGTTGTGGTCTTTAGGCAGATTCCCACCTCCAGTCTGAACATCATCACCAACCCACCTGGCCCACCCATGCTCATCGTACATAAAAAATAGCTCCCCAGATGCCACTAAGGTTGACAATGCTGGCAGATGCCCCTTTCCATGCATTAATAGTACAAGCTTCAGCTCGTTGTGGGCATCCTGACTTGCACAACAGTGGATACAATTTTCAGACATATATAATCTGCTATCATTGCTGACCTTGTTTACCAGGCATGCCTTGATTATCATACATGTCCTCAACCATAAAAATAAAAAGTGAAAACTTGTCTATCTCTCCCCTCTCCCAGAAGACGCATTTACATTTACATGTCTGAGGCAGTATGAGGCAGGAATAGGATTGTGCTTCCCTGGGCTCCTTTCCAAATGCTGTCTCTTGACTTTGGAAAAAACATTTTGAAACCATGTGGTTAATACAATCATAGGAAAAAAAAAAAAAAAAAAAAAAAAAAAACCAGAAGAAAAAAGGAAAGAGCCTGTTTGCTAGACACTTAGCATTGCCTTGTGCAGTGTTGAAGTAAATGGTTTCCATTGCCCATGTTCTGCTCACAGCCAGCACTTTATATGCACATCTGTGTATGTCATGACAATGCCTGCCATCCACAGGACAAGGAAAGAAGACCACTTCAGTGCCAGCAGACTACCGTAAAGTGCTAAAGGTATTGTTGGCTGTGACCTTTAAGTACCTTTTCTTTCCAATATTCTCCATCCCTCCCGTCTACTGCAGTAGATAAGGAAGTGAAGTTAAATCAAGTAACTCCTTGTAGTCGTGATCCTCTTCAGCTAGAAAATTAAATCAATTTAAAAATATATTCTCATTTAATTTTTCTCTCAGACCAAAGTGACTAGTAGGAATTGTGTTACAAGATATTCGTTAGCTTAAGAAATAGATTTTACCAAGAGTAACTATTAACTCAATAAGGGCAGACAAAACAAACATACTCACCTCTTCCTTCACTACCGCTGGTTCAGCTATGTAGCTGAAGATCTGCAGTGGTTTACACTAATTCATCTCAAATCTGTCCATTTCCACTTGTAATGGCAAAGGGCTCTGGGCCAAATGAAGAAAAAGCCTGTGTTTTGCAGTCACCTGCTCCACAGAGGAGCAGCCTGGGGGCTGCTGGGCGTGTGCACACTGCGGTGAGAAAGGAGCACACCCACCTGAATGAGGGAGGGGGACCTACCACAACCGAGAGCACGACATGCACCGCTAGTGCTGTTCCCCACCCCAGGCATCGCACCCCATGGTGGGATCCCCAGAGGTCACGGGGGTCTCTACAAGATGATGGGCTGCAGTCAGGCAAGCCATGCTTCTCTCTTGATGTTGGTGTGCCATTGCTCACTGACATTAAGAATTACATTTCCTGGACAGAGGCACCTCTGGTGTCACCCCGCCAATGTCAGGGGAGTGACACCTATGGAGAATTTTGCCTTGCAGCCCTAGCTGTAATGAGCGTTTTTCATTATTTCATTTTTGACATCCCCACAGAACTGTTGTGCTCCTTGCAAATCACACCTGTGGTTTTCATAAGTGTCTGCATTTAATTAGCCTCAGATTAGAAACCTGCAGTACCACTGTAAAGCAAATACTTAGATAGTAGTGAAGGACCAGAATAAAAAAAGGATTTTTTTTCTTTTCCCTGAAGGGAATCGATCACAGCTGCAGTAGCAGGGAGAGACACTTTAAAGGGATTATACTATAGACAGTAACAATCTTTATTAGTGCTGTCTGGAAAAGTTTGCCACACTCAGATATCAGAAATACCCCTCAAGGCTACACAGCTATGGAACTTCCCTCACTTTTCATATGTAAAAGAAAAACATTAGCCACATAAAAAAACAACCTGAGGAAAAGGTTGACTGGTAAATATATTTTCCATGCTCAACAGAACATGAATTAAAAGAAGCTTATTTTGGTTTTGAAAAAAAGAATGTATATCTTTCAGGTTTAGGGAAATTACTTCAGCTTTCAACGAAAATGAATAATTGTCTTGTGTAAGAAAATGTCTGTGCTATTAAAAATCTTTCACTAGAGATGTTCCTAATTCTATATTTAAGTGCAAGAAGGGATATTTTCAAAGTTGAAGACTGAAAAGTTGTTAGATGAAGCTAGCTGGTGCTATAAAGTCCCTTGTATTTTTGAAGTGTAACCTGAAAGAGACTTAGAGAAGAAGCAGGCTGATTTTCTGAAGTGAAATTATTGGAGCATCATTAGAAAAAGTAACTAGGGTAACATTTGTGTGGCCATGAGGAGAACCAGGCTGGGGATGTGATCCAACTGAGTGACACCCCCATGGCAATAACAAGGAAAAGGTCATTTCTCAGTCTGGCCATGCCCTGGGCAGAGATCCTCATACACAGTCTTGCAGAGATTTCCTCCACAGAGGAACAGCTTCAGCAGCCCTTGCCCCTCCATGCCCACCAATCCCTGAAATGTGTCAGTGCCTGCTTTTGTGAGGGTGCATGGTGAACCAGATGGAGAAACTGATCTGCAAAATGAGAGGCTTTATTTTTAGTCATGTTGTTTCCTTGATGCAGCACACCCACAGCACTGGAAGAGCTCAAGGGTCACTTGGTCAAGAAGGACCAACGGAGGAGGGAAGTGAGGGCAGCACAGATGCTTTACTGACAGTGGAGACAGCAAGAGCCAGACCATGGGACTTCTGGGTATAAACAGCCAAAAAAGGTGACAGCATGAAAACGTGATTTTCTAAGGCTTTGTACACTGCTGACAACTAAAATGAGCGGAAAAAAAAAGGCACTGAATCCGCAAGTCAACTTGTATTACCTAACTCATAAGGGTAAAAGATGTTACTAAGTGTAAGGCAGCAGACAAGTGTTTTGAAATTAAACAGGAGAGATGGATAGTTGTATTCAAAACCAGAGATGGATCACCTGATGGCAAGGTCAGCCAGCTGGATACTGTGAGGAACTAGCTTACTAGACAGGTGTTTTGGTGAAAGAGGATTACTTCATGGATTTCATATTGTGGGCAGTGGAGGGGGAGGCAGTATTTGCTGATCAGCACTTTTTGCATTTTGGGGGAGAGTGGAATAGCCATTGAGTTAAAGCAAATTTTTCTGGCACCCCAAAAAACTGAAATATAAAACCCTGCTAGAGATGGGTGCATAAAAAAGCTGTATTTCAAAGAGTGTCTCAAGCTGTGATTCCACAGCCATTTCAGCAGCAGAGAGCTGACCCTATCCCCATCCTTCCCCAGTGCTTCATCTCCTTATTGCCAGTTCAGGCCTTCGAGCAAATGCTGAGAACCCGACTGAGGGAACTGAATCAGGTGCTAAAACCTTTACTGAAAACAAGAGAGTCTGAGGTTTTATTGCCAGATTAATTTCTTGACACAGATCATGACGTAGCTGTCAAACAGCTGAGCTGGCACAAATCATAAAAGGTGCAGGGGTAGAAGGGAGGTTGCTTTTTAACATTTTAAACACTGAAACATGTTTAAATCTGTTTATTCACGTTAATAGGTTTAAAACATATTGAATGTGTGAGTTTAATACTGCTTCAGAGTAGGAAACCCCAGCACTTGAAGGTCATATTTTCTTAACCAAAGCACCATTCCCCCAGCAACTTGTTTGTGACTAGAACTTTATAAGCAAACTGTAGAAATTACAACATAAATTAGGATGATTCCACCCAAACCAATGAGATTCATCTGATTTACTTCAGCTGAGGATCTGGTCCAGCAGCATCACTCTGACCAGATGAAACTGCAGGACTTATCAGTCAGTAGCCTTGGTTCTTCTCTGCAGGAAGCTGATTCTCACAGCATCTTCCTCCTGCCCTTTTCCTTTGCTCTCACACCATTGCCCTCAGCCTCTACTACTGGGCAAGTGGAATGACTCTCGTTAATTTACTGACATAAGTTTTCCCTCTGTGAAGACAGGGCATAATGCAGCTCTGCAGCAATACTTTCCATCTCTCTATCTCTACTTGTCATCTTTCTCAGAAAAGCTGAATATTATCTATATGGCAGAAAATAGGTGTGTTAGCTGTAAACACTTTTTTTTCCTGTTTCACTGGGTTTTTTTCTGATCACCTCAGGTAATAGCTTCTCTCCTTTGAGTCAGTTCTCTTCCTTACTTGTTTTGGCTGACCCATATTGAGCATCACAGATTTATTTTCACTCCATTCCCTACTGTGTGAGTGCCAAAATATAGAGGTGGTTACCTCTTCTACTTCTGTGGCCTTCAAATCTATGTAAATGGCACAGAAATAGTTACTTTTTCATTCTCTGTATCCCTCTTCTTTGGCTGATTTAGAAAATGCCAAAAAGCATCAGGTGCAGAAGTTTTCAGCCAAACTTAATTAAAAGGAATTTTTTAACATGGAAATTAAGATGTTTAGGTTTTCATTCCTTGTGACTCACTGCCTCATCTTAAGAAGAATTCCCTGTTGTAACAGAAAATGTTAATTTTAGCAATTTCAACATGGTTTTTTTGTTAGAAATGGGCAAAGTGCTTGGATACTTCTTCTGTTCATCTGGCTCTTTCCCTCATTCCTTTCAGAGTGTTTCTTTGCTGCTTGAATTTCTTCTCCAGAGGATAAGCATTTTCACCTGGAACCAAACTAATTTCCATGTCTGATTCCCAGCCTCTGGCCCTTCTCTCACATTATCACCTCTGTATACCTTGTCCTACCAGAGATTAAGGATGTCACTTCTGTGGCTTTTACTCATGGACCATGTCACCTTTGCTTTGTCCCCATTTTTTTTTCCACTGTCTCTTTTGCTCAGTTTTGCTGGCAAGAGCTGCTCACTACTCACCTGTGAAAATGCTTCCCCTCATCATAAGTAATTTTAGTGATAGAGGTTTTGTGAACATGGTTGTCACTCCCAAGAAACAAGCAGTGGTGGATCAGAGTGACCTCAGGAGCAGGTGACATATGAATCATCAATGATGATGAAGCACAATAACGTTGTACACCCAACTAAGCCAACAGTAAGGGTCCCGGGGCTTTGTATGTTTGAACTAGATGCAAGATCAGATTCCTTAGAGGAGTAAAAAGATCAATTGAAGAACAGTTCGTCCTTAACCTCCTAGAACTGGAACTACTTGGAAGATTAAAGGCAATTTAAATATTTAAAAAGAGTAACTAAAATACCAAGACAACACCCCAAAGAACTTGTTGATAGAAAGAGGATCCTATCACTGGGCCCCAGACAACTCTATATCTATGTCTGTTTTGTCATTCAGACATGATGCATCCTTGGATACCGAACTAACTGCTATTGAATATATCTTTGCTTTCACCTTCACTTCCTTTTCTGTGAAGATCTGCAAATTTATTTGCTGCTGTAACTCTGTGGCATCCTTTAAATGCCTTAATAAAAAAGCATTAGGTTTTTTTGTGATTGCATCATTCTGTGGAACTGCTACCCAATTTTAGTTCAAGAGTTGTTTCATATCAATTGTCCAGGTTTTGGCAAAATACTAATGTATACTTTCAAGATGTGCAGACTGAAAGATAAGATGCAATATGTGAAAGGTGTTAAGAACAAGTGGTTATTTCCAGTTGGAACCAAACACCATATATCCTTTATGTCTTACTCAAAGGGCTGGCCATGTCAAAAAATATAACATTCTATCTATCCATGCAAAAAGGTGAGCCTAAATGGAGACATAAATGATTTTTCTTGGGATTTCTTCTATGTGTTTTTTCACTGAAAATGTTTTTGAAACATAGAAGAAAGGCAGAAGATGGGAAAAGATATATAACTCTCTAAAAACTATTCAGAAATAATAACAAATTTTCATAAACAGCATATGAATGTGCCGTTTTCTTCAGTTACTTTATTTTCTCAGCTGAAAGTTTCTTCTATTGTTAGTAATAGATTGATATGGGCTTCCACTTAAAATAATTTTATCATGGCTTAATATTCAAATGATTATATTTTAAAAAGCCACCTTTTCCGCCCATAGAGGAGCACTAGCTAAAAGCTTGTCCACTTGAAAGCAGCATGCACTTTGGCAACACTAATTGCTTCATGTAGTTTCAGCTGAGCTCGAGTACTTACTAAGAAGGGTCAGGCAAGGAATCCACGTAGAGTAGCTTTTGCATTATGACACTCATGCCCAAGATTGTTGCAGTTTAGCCTCCTTAGCTCTAATACAGTGCTTGAGTTCCATTACTTCACATTTTGTGAAAATTAATTGATTTGTTCTCCACAGAATAAAATGAGCTAACTCATGATGAATACAACACTAATCTATATTCTGAGCTTTTAGGCTACATGTGTACTAGTAAGACTATTCCAATCTGGCTGGAAAAGCCCACATCTTTGGTAATAAATCAAATAAGTCTCCAGGACAAGGTTGCTGATTGGGAACTGTGTACTGGGAATGAACTCTGGACAGTTCTTAGTATCACACCAAGCCCAGTAGCTGTTTGAGCAAAGTGCTGGTTGTAACAGGCCAAATTTGTGCCAGAGAGCACTGGGACAATTTGCTAGCAACAGGCAATTGCAGCCTGGGACCCAGTAACTCTGGAGGTTACTAATATTTATTCTAGCCAATCACCATCACTGAAGTCATGGTTATAATAAAGCCAAATAGCACAGTTCATTTTTGCTACCGACATCTGTAAAGTGGTGTCTTAAAGACGAACACTGAAGACTAAGTTTACACACAACTATAATCTGCCCACATCTGGTTTTTGCTACAATATTTTATTTCTGCAGCTAGACATGTCATGATAAAGATCTTTTTCCTAAAGACCCAATTTTCATATTGTTCTTTCTGAGGAATATGACAGTAACTCAGTTCAGAAATAGGTATTTAACTGATTTATTTGCTATTCAAAGTGACATGATGAACAGTTTTGCAAAAAGTGGAACTGTTTTTGAATAATGGTAAGTTTCTTACACATATGCTCACACTCTGATTACTTAAATAGGAAATTGTACAGAATTATTCATTATTTTTTAAAACAATTTTTTTCCAGCTTGACAAATCCCAGCTAATAGTAAATTAGGAAGAGTAGCAGTTAGTGAAACTTCATTCCATGGATTGCTCTTAAATGATTCTCTGTACTAATGCTGCTGCTATCACCACCTTGCTACTTGCTATTTGCACTCTGTTTATAATTTCCAAATTGCATGCTATTTTTTGAACAGCTCCCAAACCCACAGAGCTGTCCAGATGGCCATGTGAATGCTTCCAATGTCAGTACTCATGCAAACATACATTCACACCCTTATTTCTGATATTTTACATTGCATTGAACATTCTTCTGAACAAAAATTTGCTTTCACAAACATTTGGAGAATGCAAATGAAAAGAGCTCTGAACACTATAGAAGCTGATTCATGGTTTCTATTCAGATAAATGCTAGTGAAGCCTTCTGAAACAGCTATAATCATGAGCGTATTCTTCCCCTCCCTATGACCCAGATTTGAAGAGGAAGGAAGTATATGGGTAACTTTAAACATGCAAATAGTGTCAGTTGCACGCAGATTTACATATGCAATTACATTTCTTGCTGACCCAAGAGCTGTATGATTCTTATTCATGTTCACCTTTTCCTGAAATTTTATTGGAAATCTTAAGGAATAACATAAAAGTAGCAACCTGGTAAACACTAATCACCATTTTTAATGTCATAATGCAGGGGAGAAAGAATGACACTGAAACAAAAGAAACAGAAGAACAAGAGGACAGATACAGAGGAAAAGTAGCCATGGAAAAAGTACATAAAGCCAGTGTAAGAATATAAATGCAAAGTCAATGGTGCCAGCATGACTGTCAGTGTAAGAATATAAATGCAAAGTCAATGGTTACAAGATTTAAAAGGCCAATCAATAAAGAAATTGCTTGAAGTAATTCCAGGGGTAGCATTGATCGATAATAATAAACAAGATGAGGATCCTTCAAAAGACTGAAGTGTTGCTAGGAAAAAAAAAAGTCTGCATGTGAGTTGAGGGAAATTAAAAGACAAAAATCATGTGACTAAGAAGGAGTCGCTGTAACATTACTCAACAACTGAACATCAAAACAAATTATTTGACTACTTCTTCAGTAATCACATTACATTCATCTGAATGTATTTCCTTTAATTTCTTTATCATACATCCATTCAGAGCTTCTTCCTTTAAGAGAAAAATAAAGATTAATTTCTAATAGGATCCATGAAGAAGCTAAACACTAGACATTTTCATTGTGTAAATTTTATAACAGGGTGCTCAGAAATACACTGAAAAAATCTTTGTAATGGATGTTTATATTTGCCTCTGAAGGAGTTTACAGTAGTATTGGATTTCACATAATTTTGGGTACAGAGTCAGTCAGCACAAAGAGTTTAAGCAATTATTTGCAATGCTGTTCTTCTCCAAGTCTTAAAGATATAAGTCACTGAGCCCTCTGCTCCTTGAATATTATAGACAGCTGGCACAGAAGTAGTAGGTAGATTACTTGGAAAGCAAATATCTGTTTAAGACAGTGGTGTTGGCATTGGCTTGTTTTGCTATCTATGCAACAATGGTCTAGGAAATATGGGGATCTTTTAATTAAGGAGTGAGAAAACTAACAGAAGATAGCCCTTATCTGAAGAAGAAACAGGAGAAATGCATGTGGCCAGTCACGAGTGGTGTCCCCCAGGGCTTGGTTTTGGGGCCACTCCTGTTTAACATCTTTATTGATGATCTAAACGAGGGGATCGAGTGCACCCTCAGTAAGTTTGCAGATGACACCAAGTTGGGTGGGAGTGTTGATCTGCTCGAGGGTAGGGAGGCTCTGCAGAGAGACCTGGACAGGCTGGAGCGATGGGCTAAGGCCAACTGGAGGAGTTTCAATAAGGCCAAATGCCGGGTGCTGCACTTGGGCCACAACAACCCCCAGCAGCGCTACAGGCTTGGGGAGGAGTGGCTGGAGAGCTGCCAGTCAGAGAGGGACCTGGGGGTGTTGATTGACAGCCGGCTGAACAGGAGCCAGCAGTGTGCCCAGGTGGCCAAGAAGGCCAATGGCATCCTGGCTTGTATCAGCAATAGCGTGGCCAGCAGGGACAGGGAAGGGATCTTGCCCCTGGACTCGGCACTGGTGAGGCCGCACCTCGATGACTGTGTTCAGTTTTGGGCCCCTCACTACAAAAAGGACATTGAATGACTCGAGCGTGTCCAGAGAAGGGCAACGAAGCTGGTGCAGGGTCTGGAGCACATGTCGTACGAGGAGCGGCTGAGGGAACTGGGGGTGTTTAGTCTGGAGAAGAGGAGGCTGAGGGGAGACCTCATCGCCCTCTACAACTACCTGAAAGGAGGTTGCAGAGAGCTGGGGATGAGTCTCTTTAACCAAGTAACAAGCGATAGGACAAGAGGGAATGGCCTCAAGTTGCACCAGGGAAGGTTTAGACTAGATATTAGGAAGCATTTCTTTACAGAGAGGGTTGTTAGGCGTTGGAATGGGCTGCCCAGGGCAGTGGTGGAGTCCCCATCCCTGGAGAAGTTTAAGAGTCACGTTGACATAACACTGAGGGATATGGTGTAGTTAAGAACTGTCAGTGCATTCTCTTTTCCAGTAAACTGTAAGTAATGAAGCTTATACTGAAGGCGTGAATGTTAAGACTCTTCAGTCACGTATTTTCATTTTCCTCCACTAATAATCAGCAGCAAAGGGAAAAGAAGATGGAACCTGAATACATAGAAGAGAATGAATAGCAATAACAGTAACAATAATAATAGCAGTAATAATAACAACAATAATAATAGAATTCAGTTGACATCTGTGTATGACCCAGAAGGAGAACTTATGTGGAACAGCTGAGTGGGTGTGTTTTGCTTTGTTGAGATGTTATTTTCAGCAGGCCTAAATAAAAGAAAGAGGGACTGTCATATTTTCTTCCAGTAAAATTTAAAAATTTTCAGAGCCACTAAAATAAGTAGAATACTCTGTACTCAACTTCAATTCAGTTTAGCCGTTGGACAGATATTGTTGAGTGCATAGCTACATGCTTCGTATTAAAAAATATTTATGGTTAAAACTCTGTATGTATGTGAGAAAGGTATTAGTAAACTGTTTTTCCTCTGGAATCACTATTTCTTGATTGTGACAAAAGAGAACACTATACACACTTGTGGAACTGTATTATAATGTACACTAACACAAGATGTCACTATGATTGAAAACCCCATGACTGTTTTATTACCTCAAGTCAAGGACTGGACTCCAAATTACCTTATCTGGTCAACTTAGTTTAAGGACTCTGAGACTTGTTTGAAGAGGTATAGACCTTTCTCATTGAAATGAAGAAATTTTCCTTTTTTAAACTAAATCACTTGGAGCAAGAATACGTGATTTGCAGTGAGAGAAACAAAGATTTGTACACAGTCTCCATTAAGAAATAGTCTAAGGAGGCTCAGCTGAAGTTGCATTTGCTCTACTGTTTCCAACCCAAGATTTTTACAGAAAGCCAGATAACAGTAGAAACCATCCGGAGGTTAAAAAACGTAGAAAATGGAAACATGCAGAGAACAGTCTCTTTTGACTGTAATTCTCTGAAAATGGGATTATATTGAAGAATAGTGCTACTGGTGAACCATAACCTGTACAGGTTTTCACTGAGATTTGAGGCAGTTTAGATTCCATATTATCCCTCTCCACCCCTGGAGGTGTTTCTCCATCTTCAGAATAACTCACACTTTAATTTTAGAAGACACTTTCATCTTTCAATTGAATGCCAAATAGTTCCCATTTATTAGCTGTGGAATAATTTCTCAGCAAGAATCTGTTTGGAATATACCTATTAAGCCATTAGTGCATATTCCCATTAATGGATTCATAAGTATTTTAAGAAAAAACACATGACCAGTATAAACAGAAGTTGGAACAGCTTTTCTGTCTTGTAGGTATGCTACATTTGCCATTATTGTGATTTTTTTTGTTTGATTTTGTTTATTTTATTTTACTTATAAAGCCTTTAGGGACTCAAAAATATAATTCGTACCACAGCAAAAATTACTATTCTGTGCCTTTCCACTGGTAGGAACAACCAAAGTAATACTAACAGATATCCATTTCTTCCTGCAGTACTTTATAATCCAGGAAATTTACTTTGAAGCCAGAGGCAGTGTGTCAGATCAGCATATGTAGAATACAGTCAACCAACAGCACCATCTTCTGCCAAACACTTTCATCTTGAAAACAAAACCTAAGCAGGTGTAACCATGTGAAGAGAAACAGAGGCAGCACAGATCAACAGTAGGACACCAAATGGGAGTTAAGAGATTCCAGCCTGTGCTCTGTCCCCATTTATGCCGCTCACGGATTGAGTAGCCTTCTGCATGCCCATGGAGCTTTGGGCTTCCCTTTAGACTTCATGTTTGTTGCATGAACTTAGATAACAGCTACACAAAGAGCGAACCCTGAATAAAGCATTGAGAGCAGTCTCATAGAGACCCTGCATGGGCTTTACCATGTCGCTGGATATATGTGCTCTCACACATTCATATGAGACGTTTCTCATTTCTTTCTGTCTTTCTAGTTTGTCAAGAACCGATTAACAGACATCACCACACTTCCCAGCTATAAAAGCAGGGTACCTGGAAACAGTTCACTGCTTCCTCCTGAACAGACCCTCGTAAAAAAAAACCCAAGAGCCATTTGACATCTAAATTAATTTTGGTGCTACATACTTTAAATTGTTGCTGGTTAGAATTACAATTTACTGTAACTGTGCAATCCATAGGGCAAGTGAACTCTAGACTCTGCCAAACTGCAGGACACAGTTCTCACCAAAAATATGTTACCATGTACCCTGCTGCCATCTTTCTAATGTAAACCAGGTCACCCTGGTTTTTTACCTGTCAGTGTCCTAAGCAAAACGACGTTTCAGTGCCCTGCCTATCCCAAGGCTGCTGTAGTTTAGCCGCTGCTAGTCCCGAAGGGTTAAACAGAAACCTGACATGAAAACAGGAGCTGGGAAAGTTCCGTTACTGTTTGCAGGACAAAGATCACTAATCAGGCCACTAGTTTTAAAGAATTTCTATTTTCGCTCTTGCAGATTATCAGGGAAGATGTACTAATGACCCACCATTAAAAATCCGGGGGGTGGGGGTGGGAGAGAAAAAGAGAAAAGCATAAAATTTCTTTGAGTGAATAGGTGTGTTTGTTAAGCATTTACAAGAAGCTCTTTTATGTAGTTAAAAATAGCTACAGACAAAGGAGATGGTTGATGCTTAGAGTCATCTAGCAGGAACATCAAGCTGGGGGCACGGGGAGGGGGGCGGGGCACGGACGGTTATAGAGTTAATGGATTTTCTTATGTTTCAAAATTAGGGGTTGAGTCAAAACTATTGTGTGAGCAATTAGCAGAGGGTGAGCTTTGAGGAAGGTCTGTTAAGGATGTATGGGGGGAACAGAAAAGAAGGTAAGAAAGGGAAACCGAAAAGCCAGAAAGGAAGGGAAAATGTCAGACGTACAAACCAGAGTGCAAATTAAAGCCTCCCCTGCACTGCTGTGAGAAGTCGGGCAGGGTATGGTTTCTAAGTGAGCAAATAATGGTAATGATAATGCCCAGATATTGTACTATAGATTTTCATCCAAAAAGAAGGGACTCCACATTTCCCCAAATTTCAATAATTACCCAGCCAAAAGGAAACAACCACTTCTTCCAGTACAGTGATCTGCTATGGGTATGTCAATTTTGCTGGAAATATGCTTGACTGATTATGTATGAGCAGAGAGAGTCTATCTTCTGCATTTTGAACAGAATTGGAAGATATAGACTTTCATATTCATAAACAACAAATTTATGAAACAGGCCTGATAAGCCAAAGGCTAATAATAGACACTCAGCATAGCTTGCAAGAACTGCAAATAGTTCTGGGAGTCTGGTGCAAGAGGATTTAGAAAGGAAAGGGAGGTACACTAACACAAATCTGTTGAATTATAGGAGTCTAGGATGATGAGAAAAAAACCAGAAGCAAGATCAAGCACATCTCTCCTTGATTTGGTATCCTGTTGATTACCCTGGGGGTATTAAGAACCAAGGTTCATTAGGAAAAAAAAAAATGGCTGGGAAAAAGGAGATCTAAGCACCTAAAAATACCAATTTCACAACCTAAAAAAACCAAAAAGTAATAACATCAACATTTAGACCCAATGACTAGAAAAAAAAGAGCAGGGTGAACTGGAAACTTTAATGAGACAATTTTATAGAATATAAATTAAATATATTGAAAAAAAAGTAATTAAAAGAAGTGAACAGATAATATAATTTTGAAGAGGATTTAGGAATTCTGCAATTCTATATAATTTTGAAGTTGTGAATTTTTACTTTTGAAGAAGAAAACCTCTTGGAAATGTCAAAATGTGATTTTTAAAGGATTCTAGCTGAACTCAGTGGTGTGAGGGAAAACTGGGTCTTTATTAACAACAGGAGTCTGGAAACCCTAGAAGTCCTAGTTTCCATCCTCTGAGCCTGTAGATTACAGGTCTTATCTCCCAGCTCCTGCTTATGACTGGCAGCTGGAGTCATAATCGAAACCTCAAAATTCCAGAAAATCTACAATTCCCACTTGAGCGAGGAACTGAAGAGTCTGGGAGCTATTTAATCTCCAGCAGGCAGGTAGACCACAGAGATATTAGAAATAGTTGTTGGCACGTTTCAAAACCCTGCCTAGCCTATCATACCCTCACAGAAATCAAAATGTCTCTGCAAACATTTGAAATTTGACAAAACTTCACTCTCTGATGGAAAAATTGTTCCCTTTGGGAATTTCTGAACAGTCTGTTTAGCAGAGTTGAAACACATCATATTCCAGAGATAAGACCTGATAAATGAATAAAAAGGTTTTCTGCAGTAGTTTTGTTGGTTTCTGAGCAAGCCCCTTGTAAGTCTGTTCTGCTCCTTTACCTCCACCTGAGATCCCCCATGACTACTTTACAGCTTTATCCCAACTGCTCAGCTTCATCAGTTTGATAACAGCCAAGAAATTGTTTTGACAGTCAATGCTTTCTGTCAAAAACAAAACTTGTAACTGCAGCATTGACTTGTTGCCACTGTGGTATGCTTTTTTCATTAGACAAACCCTCATACTTAGTAAAACTACAAGACTGAAATCACTTTGTCTGTGATTACTGGAAGACTATCTTCACCATATAAAAAAATCTCTAACAATTAAAGTGCAGGGTGCTAACTGTAGACACAATTTATGGTTCAACAATTAGCTTAGCACGTTTGACAGTGCACTGCCAAGTGAAACAAATTTGGCCTTTAAAGTACGCAAATTTTTTTGCTGGTAGACGTTTTCCAACCAGCTGTGCTCTTAAGGTCTTTTTAATTCTAAGTATGTAAGAAACTCCTGTTAGGACTAATGAAAGCCTTAAAAGCCCGGAGAATTTGCTTCCTAGGATTATTTTTCAGTTCCTTTCAAGCACACTGTTAGAAGAAATTTGAAAGTGCTTCACTGTTGTAATGAGAAGATCAGACAAGATGTCCAGGTAGCTTCTTTCACTGAAATTTTCCTTGCCATAATATTGGTGCATTTAGCAAAAAGAGCCAGCAGTTGTGGACTGGGAAATATCAGAGTTCACTTTGCATAGCCAGCTGTGCGGGCACATGCTCATGATAAGAAATATCAGCTTGGATCACCCACTGGGTAAATCACAATAATTTATTTGATTTCAAGTTAGTCCTGGTTTGTTAGGGTTAAGATCAGAAGAGAAATTATGGTTGTGATTTGAGAAAGATTTTTTCTGTGTTTATCACTGTAATGGTAGAGCCCTGTTGTAGACTTTAAAGGTTTCCTAGTGTTTCTGTAAGGGAGGAAAGGATTATTATTGCAATTTTAAAGATGGTGACGTGAAGACATTTAGGCCATTTTACTTACATAAAGTGTTACCGTTTTTCATAAATGCTCAAGGTCTGTTGTTTGCCTCAGTAAATTTTCAGTGTTACTTCTAGATAGGAACTTAACACATAAACACTTGATTTGTAGGCCCCAGCTAGACTATTCACTGGGTAGCCCAGGGGAAGCAGTGACCACATTGGGACCAAGCAAGGAACCAGTGCTCTGAGAAGGGCACTTAAGGATGGAGAAGAACAGCAGTACAGGAATTTATTTTTCAGAAACAGAGCCATGGTTTCATCTAACATATGTGAAACAGGACAAGTATCTTCAGCTGCCTGAATTTAAGTACCTTGAATGTGAGAAACAGCATGTGAATATTGATTATCTCTGTATTTAGGGGCTTGTCATCCACTGAAATCTCACTTTGGGTTGCTTTTGTGTATGACTAATCTAACAAAATGTTAGCATGACCATGTCCAGTGTAAGTTTCGCAGAGTACTAGAACTGCACTGGTTAATACTTCAGCCTGAAGGCAGGGACTAAATTCCTTGTGTTCAGTACTATGCCATAGAAATATCCCTTCTGAAAAAGGGTGACCTGTAAGGACAGGAAATGGGAGAAAGAAACCCCCTGGGGTGTTGTTTAGAGGCTGCTGCTCTGGCCAGACTGTTGCTGCATGAGGCAAGCAGAAGACAGATTTTCAGGCTTCGGGAGGATCACTCAAGAAGCAAATCCAGGTTTCTCCTTGTGGAAAGAAGATTTGGGATATCAGCTATGAAAGCAAGCAGCGCAGCAGCTGGTAAGCCCATCAAAAAAACAGGGAACAGCAGAGATCCTGTAAGCCATCACAAAAATACTCAGTGTGGCTTTTCAGAGTGGGAGAAAGGAGCAAGCCTGGACTGCAAAACACAGCTGCAGTCATCCATTTTGGCAGCAAGCCAGAGGATAACAAAATGTTCTGTATTCAAAGAAAATAAATTGCTACACCTCTTGGGTTTTGCTGTGGGACCAAAGGACTCCTGCCCTTTTTATGATATGTGTAGTTGGTTGGTGCACAGCAATATGGATAAATAACTGGGCAGTGTAACAACACCAACAAATCCTTACCTTAAGTAATACACATACAAGATATCTACATGACATGGATTATCTGGGTCATCACAAAGGGATTTGCTTCCAGAGTGATGGAGGCATTGTACAAAATGGAAAAAAGTTGCTTAAAATAATAATCTAAAAAAAGTTTGTGTAACAACAAATAAAATGTGAATCAAAAAGGTTTGATTATCAGTTCAATATACATTCATAACAAAATTCACAGCTTAATAAGTGTGTCTCTATTCTCTTTGGATAGTGCCCTACAATTGCAGAAATGAATTAGGTCTTCATGCTGAGGGAATCCTTTTGAACTGAGTTTATTATGCTGAGTAAAACAACCCCTTTCCCTACTCCTTAGACATGCTGTTGTTATGCATAAGGACCCAAGTAAGACTTGAGAAGGAGTTGAAGATCATGAAAGACTAAAAATTTACTTAAGCTTCCATAAAAGTAGATGTTAATATATTTTTATTAATATGGAGGATGTATGTGGCTACAAGTGTATAGAAAAGTTAAAAGGAGATTTAAGAAAAATTGAATAATTAATCACTTTGTAATAACAATGAAAAAAGGTTTCAGTGCATTAGCCTGTGTTGGGGAAAGAATATTCTTAATTGAGATTAAAGAGTTACGAACAGTAGGTAACTTGTATGTTGGCTGTTTAAATTTACCTGGAGTCTCTTTCGCTCCAGAAAAAGAGCAAGGGCTGGACTATAAGCAAGCCCACCTGCTACTTATGTGCATGCATTAGAATCCTAGCACAGATTTATAAATGAAAAGGGAAAGTATCTCTCATGAGTAGAAAAAGTCACTGAACAATTTACAATAATAGGAACATTTGAGATGATTATACTCTCTTTGCAGATTCAGAAAACGTTGTAATTTGTCTAACAAGTCAATTGACATGAATTATTCACCATCAGAGCATTGCTGGTGGCACATCTGCATGGAGACTGTGTTGGGGTGATACTCTACCCCAGTCTATCAATCTAGCAGGGCACATCAACGTGCGTGCTGAGCACTGCCATGTGAACCCAGGGATCCTGCAACCACACTAGAGCTGGTCAACTTGCAGCCAGAGTAGTCATATCTTTCCCAGTCTTCTGCACCCCTGGCTCCAGTATCTGAAGCATAGACCTGCCTAAAACCAGAAAGCAGTATTTGCTTTTTGAAATTGTTTCTTATCTATCTGAGCTGCAGTGGGCTGTTGTAGTCCTCTCTTCAGTCCTGGTCAGGACTGGTCTTGTCCCACTGGGTGTTTGCAAGCCAGTCAGCTTCCTGATGGTGCCTTGGATTCTATGTCTATGAAATGTGACAGCCATTCAGATTTCCTTGAGCTTTGAACTGTCTTGTGAAAATGGTCTTCTGTTAAAATAACCCCATGAAGTGAGACTTGATTATAAGCTTGTTACAGGTAAGACAGAGTAAAACAGCAGAACAGCATGCATAAACTACCACCTCTCACACAAGTTTGACTTCCACCCATCAAATATTTAACTCATCTGTTTCTATTCATTACCCCATTAAGCAACAGTTTATCACTTCATTTTCTTTTTGCATTCACTCTATGAGTGATTGTGTTAATTTTTATAGAGTAATTAAGATTTTTACGTCTTTATTCCCAAAGGTATGATTTTCAGCACAAATGGGAGTTTTGATGCCTTGCCTTACACAGGCTTAATCTTCCTTTTAAGTGAGGAAATACTTTTTCAGTTCTTTATATGTGACTGTTTTTTCTAGGGAACAATGTATAAAGGGTTTGGATTTTATTTATTTTCTTGAGCTTTAGTCTGCTTTATGACCAACACAGTTTGCAGGTTCAATACTTGGAATGTTCCTGAATATAGTCTGTGAGTCAATATCATATAGTTTGGTCATCAATTGCTAAGACTTCAGTTACATTTGCAAAAGGATGAATGCCCCTTTCCCCTCGCACAGGGGCTCTGACCCTCTGAACTCAGGATGGCTTGCAGCCAAGATATTTTGGAGTAGACAAGTCAGGAAGAGTTCAGGGAGTGTCTGACAGAACCACTTTTTGAGGGTCTCCACTTGGAACAAAAACAAGTGCTTCCCAGAAGCAAGGAACAAGTCTTCAACCAAACAGGAGGCCTGCTGGGTGGTGAGCACTAGGATATGATTTGCACCATTATTCCAGGATGAAGATGACCTCAGGTTCTCATATGTGCTCCTGAAAGACTAGTGTCCCAAGTCCTGTGGGGTCACTAGCCTAGCTTCAACGCAGTGAGCTCTGGTGAGATGATCTCCAGTAAGGTCTCTGGTCTCAACATAAAGCCAAAATCATGAGGTGGGCTGTGAAATACTTGTGGTCCACTAATCTGATGGAGCTGGTGAGAGCCAAGTAAGGGCCTGATCATATAAACTAGCTTGTCACCATCTGCACATATAATTTCCCTGGTAGCTTACTGAACTTTTTCCTGCTTCCAGTAGTGGAAATGTGTGATGTATGCTGAAGGCTAACTAGCTGCAAAGCTTTGCTAGTAAGAACATACTCTCCCATTTACTTTACCTCCCCCCAATTTCAATACCCTCCCCACCACGACTTCCCTCCACTCAGCAAAGCAGCTAAGAGAAGGTAACATGCACTGAAGAAGTTGTTAACCTCTGTGCCCTGTTCATTTATCATTCAAACAATAAAAACCAATTAGGACCCTTAATTTAAAACAACTGACCCATCAAAATCCTAAGAGCATATTCTCAAGAATATTTCTTCTGAAGGGATGAGAAAATGTAATTACATGTTGTCAGAATCCTTGCTTTCAATGCTTCTTTGTACCCGAGTGGACTGCATGTACAGAACTTACAAAATTCATCTTATGTACCGAAACAGATATACAAGTTTACTAGCAAGCAAAGCAACTACTGCCTCTATAGCTTCCAGTATCTGACTTAAAATTAGTAGCTGTGAATAGGATTAGAAGAGAGAAAAAAGAAAGAAAAAGAAAGAAAAAAAAAGGGTATTGTTTTGGAAGAGAAATTACATGTAGCCTAAAATTTTTGTCAGGTAGTTTAAAATCTTTGAGTCAATTTTATTGAAAAATGGAATAATGATTAAAAACAAGCAAACAAACAAACAAAACTAATGATAACAGAAAATTTTAAATGTAATTGCTCACATTCCAATGGGTTAATTTAAGATGACATTTAAACAGTCCCCTCCACCCACACTGTTGGAAACTGTAATCCAAACACAACAGCATTATGTTAATACTGTAAGTGAAATTTAACACTGAACAAGAAGAGAAAGGTACATTCTAATTTCAGTAAGAGAAATGAAGAACGAAAATGGTAAATAGATCATAAAGTGACTTAAATGCATAAATTACTGTGATAATACAAGTGCTATTAGTTAACACATAGAAGAGATAAGGCAGGAATATAAGTTACCAATGTAAGGAACATTAGATACCATATATTTCATCAATTTAAAAAACGCCTCATCTTCTAGAAAGTCTTGTGTACCCTTTCTTCATTTACATTGTGAGAAAGACATAGATTTCCAATTCAAATCATGAAAAGCAGCAACATCAAATGCTTTCCTACTCTTCTTTGTCCACGCAAAGTCCAGTTATCATCCACTCTTCTGGTAGTAGACTCTATAGTGCTAGAGATACTACCCTTATGAGAAATGGCAGCAGGTATCTGGGCTGTGCAGGTTGACTTCAGAAAGGTAAACAAATGAGTGACACATAGTGTAACATGATTCATTTGCTCTGATACGCTACTTTTAAAATGGCATGGTTAGAGAGAACATGCAAGGGAATTACTTCAGCGAACATCAGGTCAGTACAAGTGACTTTTTCTGAGACAGTATCTTAGCTTCCAGAATTGTTTTAAATTAGACCCTGATGCACAGAAAACCCAATGCTGTTTTGTACAAATCACTGAAAACATGGGAATGCCCCTATGCAAAATTTAACATAAACAAAATAATCACATGGGGTATTCTCCCCAGCTTTAAACTTTGCTCACATCCTTGCCTAAGCTTTAGCGGATAATTGCATTTTGTTGACTGTAGAGAATAAAAAAGAGCAGCAGAGGGGAAATGGAAGAGAGTTTCACTATCCCCTTTCCTAATATGCTGTGCAAATGATGTAGTAAAACCCACAGAAAATTGATACTTCTCTCCTCCAGTATTGCTATATTCCCAGCTGCTGCAGACTCTGCTCTCAAATCATTTGAAACTGCAACTCAGAAGTTATGCTGGTAATTCTCATACCTCTTCCCCTGAACTGCAGTCATGCTTTGTTGAAAAGACAGGGTGAAATGACTTCCTGAACCACTCACAGGTAAGACCTAAGGTCTGACAGATCACCCTGTGTCCTACGTAACACTTACTTGACTTCAGCGGAACTACTCATATACTGCTGTGCTTTCTTATACTCAAAGCATTCTTATCCAAATTCTTAGATGGCCTGATTCTGCCCTTTTTTAAAAATTACCTAACGTACCCACACCCCTCTCCCCCAAACTATAATATTTTTAAAACGGAAACTTTTTCCTGACCACCTAGCTCTCTTTGATACCTGGTCAACCTCCATGACTATGGCTTCTAAAGAATAACTACCTTAACTGTAAGTATTTTCACACCCCTGAGGTGAGGAAATGCCATTATCTGCATTTCACACACAGAGGGTCAATGACACACAGGAGTTGATGGAAGGGTCTCCTTTCCAAGTCTGGATTCTATAGTTTATATTCAGTGTTCTGAATACTGGGTAAAACTTGTACTGATGCACGTTTGTTCTAAAATATGCTGCAATACTTGATCTCTTTATTCTTATTTTCATTCTCATTCTTGTTAGTTGTTTGAAAAGATTCAGCTCATACATTGTGTAACTCATGTCCCATAATTCAATTTCAAACTGCCTTCCACGGGAATGGGAGACAAACTGTGTTTTGGTGTTAGCATGGGTAACTTGTACTGGCTTTGCTCTCTGCCTAAAAAGGCACAATCTTTAGAATCAGTGTCAATGTGCATATGAGTCAAGATTTTTCTTCTGTGAATATTCTATAGCATCAGATGTTTTAATAAGCCCTCTTGAAAGATATTCAATAAACTAGAGATGGAAATATCTGAAGGTAAAAAAGGTAGAAATGGGAACAAGGTGACATAAAGCAAATTGTCCCACACATGTGGATCTTGACCTTTCAAGAATTCCGGTACATATATACATGCTTGCGAGTAGTTTGCAAGACTAGGGCCTTAATGCTTTCTATAAGCTAATATTTATAAACCCCTCAAAGTACCTTCCCAGCTTCTCTCAGCCCTTCTGGTCAATGAATGATATGCAGATGAACCATCACACTTTGGTTTTTTCAGGAAAAAAATAAACTTTATTATGTTTTTCCATAGCAACCACAGGCTATTGTAAGGGAAGGAAGCCTATGTGAAGAGGGGTCTCAGAGAACCTGCTCCAGAAGATTAATTTCAGGTCTATCCAACAGTCTCCTCTCTATCCATTACCCTGGAAAACATGGGAAACTCTGTTTACCAGCTCCCACCATAGAACGGAATATTTGTTGCATTTTTTACCCACGCAGACTATGTAGAGTGCCACTAGTCTTGTGTGTTAGCAAAATAATCCTCTTAGGCCAGAATTAACTCTTGACATTTCTGTTATTTAAGGAAAGTTTTTAGAGCATAACAGATAGTTATGCTACTGTATTGATGAATTGTCTTTGGCCTCGCTGGGCATTTCTTGCTATCTTTCTTCAGAAGCATGTTAAAATCTCTATTATCCCTATCCTAGACAAGTAATCCCCTAGCCAAAGGGGATGAGAAAGGTAGTACCTGTTCAAATTCCAAGTAAATTTCATATGAGCATTAAAATCAACCCAAAAGTTAACCATTCAGAATTTGTAAATCGAGCCTTCAGATTTCTATAGTAAACACCCTCTGAAGGTCTGGTCATGGCCAAGTGCAGATATGAACTTTGTTACCAGCTAATGCTGATTGTTTCCAGTTGGATGAGAAAAGAGTTATACAAAAGGGAGGTGAGGTTTAGGAGAGAAGTTTCTTGTTTTGCAAATTATTTTAACTGGAATCAACCTTCTTCTTTCTTTAAACTTCATTTTTCTGCCCTTGTTTATTAAGAATCTTCTCACAGGTGCTCAGATGTAATCAATTTATTTCTTCTCAGTCATTTAGTGAAACTGCTAGTAAATTAGCTATGCTTTTTAAGAGAAAAAGAAGGTTTGCCTTAGGCTTGCACTGCATAACATATGGCATCTTGATTAGCACCCAGGTTAATTTAGCTTTGTATTAAAAAGCTTCCTGTCATTCTCTCATACCATGGGTAGTCCCTGTGTCACATGTGCATTGTACTTAAGCATTTGGGTCAATGCTCTCATCAGGGGCTACAGAGTTCAGAGAAAAACATGACATACCTTCAGCAAGACCGCTAGCTGAACTGACCAAAACCAGCATCCAAATTCTAAAACTTGTTTAATTCTGTAAGACTGCAAGGTAATTAATGGACCGTTCTCTTTTGGTAGCTCTGGAAACTGAGCATCACTTTGACAGTAAAGTCACAAGCTCAGGGAAGTAAATCGTCCCTTCTCAGATAAGAGTCTGTTAGTTGATGAAAAGTAAATAAGCAGGGCCACCTGAGCAATGGGGATAATCTTGCTGAATGAATGAGAAAGAATCCAGCCCCAGGTTTCAGCAAGAACGCAAAGAATGAAATTTAGTGAGATGCAAATTTCTTATGTCTTCCATGATCTTGGACTTCCAATACCTATCTGCTGTTAATTCAGTGTGCCCTTTACATCAGTCTCTGAGCATCCAAACACTTTGGTTTAACATCCTTCAGCTGGTGTTTTGCAAATTGACAATGACAGTTCTAATAGTTTCAGATGTAATTCTCATAGTACTGAGAGCTGACAAGAAGATCAGAGAAAACAGGAGCCCTGCCTCCAAAAACGTGTGGAGAGCTGGATGTCCCATTCCTACCAAAGGCAGATTCATTTCCTCATTGAAGAAATAGTAAAGATCCTGGTTCAGCAAACGCAATATTTTTTGGTGAATCTTATTTACCATCTCATGGCTTCATGAAACAAGCCACATCTTATGAAAAGAGAAGGCTGCCCCAATTAAAACCTGATGAACAGATTTTCCACATTAGTTGTGGCAATAACATTTGTATCCTCTTGCATTTGGTGTGTACAAAAATATAAGGCAACCAAGTTCTACCTGTGAAAATCTGTAGTGGCAAGGGAACACTCCTCAAGTTTTCATTTGGCTGCCCATTAAGACACCAGAAGGAAAATCTCATTGATCTATCACACAGACCCCAACCATACTTCAGAGCAAAACTTTCTGAAAACTGTTATTCAATTCTTAACACAAAAACAATAAAAATTACTTTTTTTTTTTCTGTTATAGCTAAGTAGCATCTGGAAACAAGGTATGAAATTGTACAAAGCCCAGTCTGAGGCAGAGGCAGCATATCAGATTGTACAGCCCTAATTCCTCTCTAGAGAGCAGACAGGGAGCATGTCCAGCTGCTAAAGCTGAGCGTTGTGCTGGCACTGCTTCTTTCAGTGACCCACTGTGCCCATCAAGAGAGGACCAGATTCTCAGGTAGCATCATGAGCAGAGATCATGCAGGTCCACACAAATGCTAGTGTAAATCTTTGTGGATGGTGCTAACATTTAGCTGTGGAGGTGCCTCTGACACTCAGCAGCCTGCTCATCCTGATGGGCAGTCCCTCTTCTCCACTTCTGCACAGCACAAAGTCTGGTCTCCACATAACTCAGGTCCTCGATGAGGTGAGATGGTACAGAGACAAGGTTCACCCTTTTTGCGTGGTTGAATGTACTGGATCAAACCCCTCCTGAAGACACCAGGCCATAAATTCAAAATCACTGAGACCTGTCCATGCAAATTTAGCAACCAGTAAGGGACTAAATACTCCAGGTATGCTGCTCAGTGAGTCATTCACTCAGGTCCAGTCTGATCCATTCAGCAGGAGGCTGCTGAGGCCAAGGTTGTCACTGTTGCAGATATAACAGCAAAGGAGGGGAGAGCGTGACTTGTCTCATTCACAAAGTGTCATCTTGCAGTACAGACACAGAGTTCAACATCCAAACCAGTTTTTGCTCAGACCAATGAAGCATTCCTGATACAGAAACAACATTATTTAATGCTCCCTTTAGGGTCTTAAAGCCTACAGTTCTGTCAGTTTAGGGCAATGTAATTTTGAACAGTTTTCAGGACTTTGCAATCAGGCTGTTTGGGTTGTTGACTCCATGGGATTCAGCTGTATGATCCCTGACAGTGATATGATAGCTGATGTTTAGCACAGTGTTTCACCTTGACTATATGTGCTATTTTCCATTCAAGTTCTCCAAAGAGAAACGACTTTATGTATGTGTGTATATATGCATGCATTTATTTAGACCTCTGTAATAACAGACTTTGAAAAGTTCTGTATTTAGTGATACCCAGAAATCATCAGAAGCCTATCTGAAAATAAAAAAAGCCTGCAAATGCAGTTTTCTCAGTATCCTGGCTAGACTATGCCTTGCCTTTCATAACATCATTTTTAAAACAGAAACAATGACAGATTTTGAAAAAAAAGGAAGAGTAGAAGGGCTCTTGTCTTGCAGAGCATGGAAGGAAAAAGAGGTACAGGTGAAGGGAAAGGAGTGACAAGTATATAACATTAAAGCAAACAGAAATCTATTGGTGAAGTCAGTTGCTACATAGTTTTTTAGTCTCAGAAGAGTAGAGGGAAATTCAGTGTTGCTATTGCACAGCAATACCGGAGCGAGTTTTAAATCAGCAGAAAGGGTAAATTAGCTGGTGAGGAGCCCTGAAAAGCCTTTCTATGATGACTGATTATCTGAGAAATAAAAAACATATACTGTGAAAAGCTGTATATTTATGTGGCTTCTTTGTCACTTTCTGATTATGTCTAGCTTTTTTTTTTTCTCTTTTAAGAGACAGTAATGAAGGATGCAATCTGTTTTCTCATGGATACACTTGCAAATGCACAAAACCACTGTTTTGAGAAACTTCTCTTGTTCTCAAACACTCACATCAGGGAAGAAAAATTCAGCATCTGTTTGTATACATACTGGGAATAAATGCATAAAAAAGGATAACTAAATAGCTACGGAGAATTCGAAGAAATGTGTTCCTTCATGCCTGAGCAGTACACGCTAGTTTTTAGTTATTGTGTTTCTAAATAATCAAGGCATCCTTGAGGGTGAATTTGCTTAGCCCATCTCTGCATTGAGAGAAATGACATGCAGTGAATTTACATAGTTTGGTTTAGACTTTCTGAAAGGGTCTGCACTGAGACAATTTCTTTGAGCAGTGTGCTATTGACTAGCTCGCACCATCGGTCACTCACTAACACATCAAGCACGGTGTAGAGCTACAGGAGGGATCACATTGCTCAGGTGGAGGAGGTATCTGAAAAATCACCTGAGAGCTGCTTGAGGAGTCCTGTCAAGGAGCTGATGGGTTCAGAAAACAAGGTGCTCCCTACCCTGACAGCTGCCTTTCCAGCTGATGATACTCAGCATCCCTGCCAGCAGTCTACATGGGGAGGTGAAACTAAGTGAGTTGTAACACCAAGTTCTTGCCTGCCCAAGCAAGTGCTGGGAGGCATTGATGGCACAGCATGTGGGGCTTGCCCTGCCACAGCCTTGGCCATGGAGCTGGGCTGGGAGACACTCATACACCTCTCAGACCTCCTCTGAAGGCAGAAGCATGGAAATCTTCAGTGGTGCTGAGATCTTGAGCTGCCTCACTGTGTTAAAGGTAAATTTCACACAGCCTTTGCAACCGAATGTATTTCATTTCCACAGTCACGAATCCAGTGCCTTCCACCAGCTCTGCATTCACTTTCAACTTAAATAAATTGGAGCAGGCAGCAGGGCAGGGGAAATTAAACTAGCAAAGAAAAAAAAAATACTTAAACAGACTGGAACAGTTATTGCTGCCTGCTAGGAAATGTTTTTCTAGTCTTTTATTACCACATACAAACCCTAGTCCCATGTGATTAACAAATTAATCTTGAAACACTGATGTTGCTTGACTGCAGTTGAAAAATTAAGTGGTATCTTTAAATTCTTGCTCCTCATCTCATTTAAAAGAGATATTTTGCAGCACTTGGATTCTAGCATATATAATCAGGCTGCACATTTCCTATCGCATCCAACACCTGGCAATCTCCTGTGTGCCAACTGTGCACAGTGCAATGATATGTCTAGAGGTAATTATTTCTATCACCCACATAAGGGCAAAAGATATGAGAGTCATCACATGCTTACCTTTTGTACTGTTTTCATTTTAACTTTAAATGCCTGGCTGGGTTGGTCTATACAGGGGGATATATTTTATTCTAGAAATTTGTTCCTGAAAATGAATGCTAGGGGAGACAAATATGAAAGAAAGGGGCCAAATCTTCTGTCTTTATTCAGAAGTGTCTGAAGCTTCAATGAGTGAAGGTCATTTATTCTCTGCACTGAAGAAACTCATTGGGATCACTGCAATAGACAGACAAAGAAAAGATGAAGCAAATAGATTTTTTCCATGACCTAAGAGAGGAACCCAGGAAAAGGTCCTAGAAATATTAGTGAATGAAAACTGAAAGCCAAATCCTTGCCCCCTTCTGCAGCTTTACAGGAGGAAAAAGCCTCAGGTCTGATGTGTAAGGAATCCCATGGACCAGGTCCTACAAAGGGAGCTGTGACAGAACCTCCCAACAGCCCTTGCTGTAAAATACCCTGGGAAGGGCTGGTCTACATAGTAATTCCTCTGTCCCATGGAGGTGACCCAGGAGACCTGTGGGAAATACAGCTTCTTCAGAGAAGAGAATGCTGTGAGGCAGCCACAGTCACTGTGAGCATGGAAGAAGCCATGGCAAGGTGGAAGGAACTGTCTTTGCTCAATAATAGCTAAGACTGCAGCAAGAAAGGTGGAGGCTTCATGTTATGAGAAGAGATACATTGGTAGTTGAGTGAACAAATGACACTGATGGTTCTCATCACTGGAGCGCTAGCAGAAGAATTTAGTGAAAGCTGTGCCAAAATGGCCAAAACCCATTAAGTCCTACCTTAGCACACAGAGGATCCATCACCAGTGACACTGTATAATCCTTTGTTTTGTCCTGCAGATTCTGTAAGCTAGTTTCATTGCTTTCTGATACTTTACCTAGATTTTTAAATTTTCTTAAAGCTGTGGGAAAACCAGCAACACATCTTGTTCCAATTCAGGCATGTAAAGTCTCTTAAAATCATCATTACTGCTAAGATCTCATATTGGATCTTATACATGCCCACAAAGGTGGGCTTGGGAACAATGGCCAGTGAGGGAGGACAGTAACAAGGAGAACCCCACTGGCATTCATTCTACAGATTGAAAACTACTGGCTAGGACTTTCCTCTGTGGTTACTGGAAACAGCTAGCCTGAGGGACCTGAAATGTGCATAGTGGTGGATTATGCTCCATTTGTAGCCCTGTTCTGTGTTCTCAAATAACTGAGGGGCTCCCCTGCACCAGTGAGTTCCATCCAACCCTGAAAACGTTGCAAGCACTGGCTGTGATCAAAAGTCCTGCACAAATAGGACAAGTAGCAGGGCTGATGAAGCTGTGCTTCCACCAGGATGGTCTGGCAGGCTCTGGTAGCAGAAAAATAATAGCAAACATACAATTTATTGTGCTTTGCAAGTGATCCAAAAGGCTTTAATGTCACAGCTTGGGGAAAATCATGCTCTACCCCTTGTCAGACATCAGAAATGAGAACATGGGACCACATGGCACATGACCACAGGATCTGTGATCAGATGTTACTCACTAATTTTTCTCTTTTCGGCTCCTTTCAGATCTCCATACTCCCTTCCAGCCCAGTATTACTTATGATCACTAGCATCTTCGCAACTAAAACAGATATATAAAACCATACATGCGGCACAAACATATTTTTCAAACCCTATTGTAGGTGTGCCACTGGCTGGTCCTTTATATTAACTGCAAAATTCTGCAGTGTGAGCATTAGGTTTTGCATTAATATTTCAACCATGAACCTGCAAAAACTAATGCTTGGAAAAAACGCACTTGCATTCAATATTCAATAATTTTCCACATCAGGGAATAAGCTGAGATCAGCAATTTTACTTCACTAGCAATATCTCTCCAGCTGTTAATTAACAATTATGGTTAGTCAACCTGCATTCAGACCACCCCTCGACAACCCTAGACTAAAGGGTACTAAAATATATACTGCAAATGATCCTACATCAACATCATAAGTGAGATTTGTTCAAAAAAAAAAAAAAAGGTAAATAGCATTTGGATTCTACCTGTGTGAAAGACTAAAAACACTGTCTGCAGAGGTGGCAGGATGCTGCCAGCACAGGATGCTTCATATTAAAATAGGTCTAAATAGAGCATCTATGGGTTCTCCACTGGCTTAAATGAAATGAGTTGAGTTGGCTCAGCTGTTTTCAGAGGGAGCAGTCATCCACATATGAAAATAAAAATAAAAACGGTACTTGTATTTGATGTTATTATGTGACAAGGAGTATTCCGAATTTGTCAGGGACACCAAGAACTTGTTAAGAAGAAATACAAAACACCATTTCCAATGTTTACTCCAGAGCACATCTCAGCTGCAGCACGGAGGTAAAGAAGTTTGCTGGTGTGTTGTCTTTGCAGGCTGCTCTGCAGGCAGAGGACACAGATGTTTGATTGTCACCTTTCCCTGGTCAGCATATTCAGCTAACTGTAAGGGATGGAAGACAGCAGGATCGCATGGCTGGGCAAGGAAGGGGTGAGGCAAAGTTGGAGTAGGTCATTTTGTCTGTTGGAATATGAAGGATTTTAGTTACACACAAGAAGACCAAGTCTCTGTTCTCTACATAATTTTATTTTCATTGCAATATTTTGCTTTAAAATACTGAGCTTTATTGCCATTACTTTACATGGCTGTTTCACAGTCTGAACTTTGTTTCTTCTACTGTATTTGTTATTTTAAAATTTTTAAAATTTTTCAGAGAATAATTTGAACAGTTATTTCCCAAGATTCTTTTCTTCAGCAACTTTGTTCTACCAATTGCCAACATTATGGCAATCCTTTACATACTGCTATGACAGGCTAACTGCATCACATTGAGTTAGTTCTGTTTCTGCAGAGGGAAACGGCAAGAGCATGCTACTTGCAAATGTGAGACTGATTCACCATCAGCTTTAACTGCTACTGGTAAGAGTAGTACCTGGAGTGCCTCTGATACCAAGCCAAAGGAGAGAAACAAGCTAGCTAATCCTAGTGCAGCACTGCATAAATGAATGGAAAAATCTGTGCATTTTTAAAATCACACATAAAGATCTCAGTTTCCAATTTTAATACTCTATTTGTCCACCTAAAAACCAGATGTCATACTGTTAAACTTCTGAAACCTTAGTCAAAATGCTTGGGAGACCTTTTCTACGTTCCATTGCTGTGCAGCACATGAAATTACATAAAAATGCAATCCTGTTTGCTGGTGAAAAGATGTATTATCTGCAGAAGCATTGCACAGAAGAACCAGCCATTGCCCCCATTTAACACAGCATAATTCCAGGATATTCTAGAGCTTGTTGTGTTGAAATCATAAGAATGGTTATGTTGTGACAAGTATTTGAATCAGGGATAAGAATCTGCTCTTGCACTTCAGAAGTTGAATCAAATATTCAAATTTGGCATAGTAACATTTGAAGAGAACACCGAATATTCTGTGTATTTGTCTAGGAAAATATTCCCTCGGTTTTGCAGAGAAAATATTTTAAAATTTTCTCCTTAGTGCCCCTCAGCCTCCATCTGTATATTTAAAATATTCTTAATCTGCTGTTTTGGGGTAACTGATCATCATTTCATAAAAATATAGGGTTTATTAAGCTAATTATTCAATATAAGATGTGCCGTTTGAGACATTCTTTTCTAGCTGCTTGAATTTTTGAATAAAGTTACAAAGCATTTTCCTGTTCAAATGGAAAAATTCATGAGATGTGGAAGGAGAAAAAATTCCAGACAGGTGTAATTGGGCTGTTTTAATGTACAGGAAGTGCTGTCCTTAAGGATCTGAGAAAACCACTAATCCCTCTCTGTAAGAAAACCAAGTGCAAGTGCCAGAAATCTCTTGAAGACTGATTCCCACCCGGGAGACATTCAGTCCTGAAGGAAGGATTGTTCTCTATCAGGTAAAATGGATCAAAAAGCAAGATCATCGAATGCCTCCTGGGCTTACCCTAAGGAGGAAGGAAGGACTTTCAGTTTGGCAGGAAGATGCCTAGAGACATTTTATTGCTACTAGCTTTGTCTTTTTTCTGTTTTTTTTTTTTTTTTTTTTTTTAATGTTCTTTTGTTTGTTTGTTGCTGTTTTGGTTTTTTTTTTTGATGGATAATAAGGTGGGTTAGGCAATTTTGAACCAAAGTGGTTGTGGCATTTATTATCACAGCTTACACAAGGCACAACTGATCTTTAGTCCTATACCTGTACAGTTTCTGTGAAAGGCCTTGCAATAGCTTTGCAGCAATAGTGACAGTGATTTACTTGTCAAAGGGACATGGAAGAGGTGGTAATGAATGACTTGTGTCTGGCTGAGTTTTTATCCTGAGCCTGGTCCACTTTTTGTGAGGTGAAAGCATGGATCCTTGCTTTCCTCTGCAGGCTTCGGTTGGGCTAAGGAGTTATTTTTCAAGTTCAGGTACAGCTGGACATAAAAGGAGTTATATGTGAAACCTGAGTAAGTACTGGGCACTGAAGGGCAAATATTCTTTACCTGTATGGGTAGGATCCCTGACATTTGACCAGAGGAGCTGTCTTCTCCCAGAGGGACCAAATCCAGAAGGAGGGCATGGAGACCTTGGGGTTCCTGCACAACGCGTGTCCCCTCAGGTAATTTGTCAGGATGTAATTTTTAGAAAATTCATGGACATTTAATTCAGAAACACCCACAACATTCTCATCCTGGTTGTCTCCATTTCTGTACTTCTGACCAGTCTCTCAGGTTTTTCACTACAGTCCCACCAGAATGATACCTCTGTACCAAAATCATTCATCTCTGTTCTCTGACACTGTGATTTCTGGCCTGCCAGACCAGGGCTGGATTTGTTCATGAGGGAGGATTTTATTACTAAGTATGATAAAACACAGCATTTCTGTGAGATCCATGGCATTTCTACCATCTGTATATTGTTGCCTGCTATACACAACAAAAGTCAGTTTCCTTTTGTTGTGAAAGGAAATAGTCTTTTAACAAAATTTAGCCATGTGACTACTATCAATGGGCTTTTAGATAAAATCCCACGGGCTATTAATTTTATGTATAATTTATATAATGTTTCTAAGTTTTATAATACAGAAGTAGATTGCAAAATGAAATGCATGCAGACATGAGACCATTAGGTACTGCAAACTGTCATTTTTCATGTTAACAGACTATTTTTTCAGTGTTATGCAGAAGAAATGGTGATATATAAAGAAAAAATCCTAACAGATCCGTCACTCTTTGTCCTTTTCTCTCTCTTTTTTTCTTTTGCATTTACATGTAGCAATCCTCCAAAGAACCTGGCTTCACTTTTAGCCCTCAAAAAAAATCCCTGAGCTTCTCTTTTCATCTAGAGTCTCCTTGCATACTACAGATTTGTCATCTTGCCTGATCTGTAAAGACTTCACAAATTTCCAAGTAACCACTATAAGACTTGAGGAATGCTCTATGAAAGAAAAATTATGAGAACACAAGGATTACTTTGCTCTCAGGAGACGTCACTGAACTAAAATCAATCATATGAATTAAAGGCTTTTGACAAATAAATAATTCATACACACTAAATTAATTAATGAATTTCCAGGACAGGCTCAGCATATTTTCCCGGGTTAGCCATCAGCACATCAGCAGAGCCGTAACAGCTCTGCCATCTTTGCTCCCTATAGTCATGATTCAGATTCAAAAACAGGATATGATTTGCATAGCACTTGAGCATCAGTGAAAGGATTTTTTTTCTTTAGTAGTAGCCAAAGTAAGGCAGTATACATTTTTCTCTTTTTATATCCAACCCCCCACCCCTCCCACTGCAAGACACTGGGAGCAAAGCAACGGTTTCTTCATAAACACTCCAACTACTGCGTTGAATAGAGCTGACATTTACATAAATGGATTGCAGTGCAGTTGTTGAACATATACAGGGATGATTCTCTAATCCCATTTTAATTAGATGGATGTTGCAAGCATACAAAAATCACAAGCCTCACTCCCTGTGGTGATGCCATACTGGCAAGGAATCAATCACCACGGCCCCGGTTGCCATGGAAACTGATAGCTCCTGCACCACCATCTAAGTGGTAAATGATTGGTGGTGTACTAGTAACGCAGGGAGAGCAATGAGCTTTTATATCCTGTCCAGCAGCTGTGCCAGAGAGTTAATTAAAAGCAGAGAACATGAAATAAATCTAAATCTGTGAAGAAATGAAATGTACAGTACAAATTGAATTCCCGTGTTGGACAGAAATTAATATGCAGCGCAAACCACAGAGCTGCCTGAATAAGCAGCAGCTATGAATCCTGGGAACTGGTACCTCTGTGGCAGCTAAAACCCAAAAGTAGAGAAAGCACCTCCTTATCTTATTACCTAAACAAGCGCTTCCTTCAGTGCTTGTGTTGGCTGATGCATGCAAATTGCATCCTCCTAACTTAAAGGTTTGCACAAAAGCAGGAAGGACAAAGCTTAACTAAGATTTAATTAACAAACTTAGCAACTGCAGTTTATCAGCTGTGAACATGATGTAAGTAAATGTTTGTACTGCTGTACTCAAATTCGCCAGACAACCTCTATGAAAGTCCATGTGTTTTTATTGATAAGATGCGAATTTTGAATTCATATTTCAAATATCACAGGTATGGTAACAGCCCCTGAAATGCTTTTCTCACAATAAAATTAGTTCTGCATAAAATATTTTTTGGTAGAGTGAGATGCAGCTGACCAGGCATGAAATACTGAGCATGAAGGCACGAGGCTCCCGCAGCCCAGCCTTCCTCCCCTCTCAGCACCACCGTTTAGGAGGCAGCTTTCAGTGAGCAGGACTGCACAGCTCTGTTCTGGCAAAAGGTTTAACTGCTCACACATGACAAACACAGTGAGTGGTCAAACAGATGAATTCACTCCACTGTGCACAAGTGAAATTAAGGAGGGAAATGCTAATGATGAGGAATATTCATTCCAGCACCAGATGCAAGTGTGTGTTAGCCAGCCATCTTCAAAGCTGAGCAACAAAACTTACTTTATCACCTTCTACATCTGAGGCTCTTTAGGTGTTCTGCATCTTTTATCAAACCTTTTATGTTCAGTGATTTCCCATGCTAGCCTATTGGGTCAGCCTGGTTGCGATGGGCCCTGGTCATTTTTTTCCTCTTTTTCAATCCCTCTCTTTCCTGGTTGTCAGTGAAGACTCTTCCATCTTATGTCAGCTGGACCAAAGTCTGAGGATTTCTCTCAGACTTCTGAAACTTCATAAGGAAAGAAAAAGTTGTTGAACCCATTTCTTCAGATAAAGTTTTGTATGGTATCCTACCACCGTAGTTTTCACATTCCTGATCATTTCTCCAAAAGAAGTAAAATACTGATTGTCTCTGAAATCCCCTTCATTTTGGCTTTAAATTCTGAAGATGAAAATACGGGTCCATTGCAATCTTAGTAGGTGTTTTGCAGCTGTCCATGGAGAGTAGACACAAGTAACAAACCTATCTCAGTCAACAGTTAAGACAATTTCCTAACCACCTTTCACTGTGAAGCTAGATGTCAAAACAACTCTTGTTTTTACGTTTCTAACAGTGCATTTCCTACTGCCTATAATATCTTCAGCAAAAGAAGCAAAAGGGATCTTCTGGAAGACCACAAGTGTAGTAAATTGTGAAGTATTAGTTTATTTTTTGTGCTTTAAGTAATGTGTTGCACAAATTATGTCATAAAAAGGTGGTGATGACTACTCATGGTTTCTCTTAAGCCTTCTTGCCACTGTGAGTCCATAAATGAAAGTAAAAGCCTTAACAATGTCACCTTAAAAAAAGATTAATAAAACATCCCAAACACATCTTCAGTGATTTTTTGTCACTTTATGTAAGTTGTAAACTAATAAAAATCCCTGCTTTGAAGAAAGACACTTTTCATTAAACCTATTTTTTTTTTTCCCAAAGTAAAAGTAAAGATACAAGAGAGCAAGTTGAAATTTAAGAGGAAATTTCTAGGCCTCTTGGACACCACATGCTGTAAAAGGGTGTTTTATACCAACTTACAGTGGAATTTGGAAGGTTATTTTAACCATGATTATAGCAGAGGATCCATGCAATGGTCCCCTGGGGTTTAATCTTATGGTCTTGATGCACGACTGGTTGATATAGAAGTCAATGATTTGGGGCAAGAATCTCCAGATATTTTAGTGGTCAAAATATATTTCATCAAAAAATATTAGTCACTCTTACAGCTGCTAGACAGCAGGTACCCAGACTTGCCCACTGACTGATTAAAAGCTACGTAATGTCATTTTAAACTCGAGTGTTAGCTATCCCATATGGCCAGTTATTTGGCCACTAATCAGAAGGGACTGTTACCTGTCAGTATGTGCCTGTACTGCACTGTAGCTGGTTGATGCCTCCCTTCCCCATGTAGAAACAATAC
Source organism: Strix aluco (assembly GCF_031877795.1). Taxonomy (NCBI): domain Eukaryota; kingdom Metazoa; phylum Chordata; class Aves; order Strigiformes; family Strigidae; genus Strix; species Strix aluco. Next base: position 21,993,067 of record NC_133971.1, read on the forward strand.
CAAAAACTTAACAGTACACAAGTTACTGAGAACTTAGATTGTCTTAAATCTGGAGCTTTTTTTAAATATCTTGGATGGAAGAAAAAATTGAATTGCTGTCAATTCAGCTGATTTCAGGGTGCAGTCATTGAACTCTTGCAACTTACCATGGCTGTAATGGATGATTTCATCATGAAACATTTCACTATGTGTACACTGTCACAGTTCAGTACAGTACAACCTTTATTTTCTGCAGTGACTTTAAAATGTGATTTTTTTCCCCCCCCCCGAAGAAAAATGTATGCTTAATCCTGTAGAGAACTGAGACTCTGAAATGAATTGTAAGAAAGGTGCAATATCTCAGTGTGGTGGAGCATTGAAAGTGTGTTGTTTTATTCTGTTACAGCACCTCTTCAGAGTTTAAAATCCCTCAGGCTTTGTTGAGAGAAGACCCCCTTGTTTTGATGAGGTACAGTTCTTTTCAGTCACCTGTCTACTAGCTTCCAGAGATGATGAAATGAGGGAGGATAGTATTTCCATCTTAATCTTAGTGTGAGAACATAAGTATAAATTAATCCAAGCAATTAGATGGGTCCAGTTGCTCATCTTGTTACATTGGATGAAAAGGTCCTGGGTGCCACAGGAGCTGATTGTAGTAAGATGTCTCCAGCTGGGTACTTCAGTCACTCGTGCGACAGTTAAAACGATAGAAGAGAGTGGATTTCTAGGGGTTCCATGGTAATAATTTATAGCTCTGTGATCTCGTAGTCCCAGGATGCTTATAACCTAAAAATACAAAACTCTGAATGTTCTGCTAAGAATGCAGAATAACATCTTGCTTGCCTGAATGTTGATCTTTGCCAAGTATTTGGTATCTTAGAGCATCAGGTCTGAAGTAGCTGTGGGATTCAAGAGTTCTCACATACTTCTACATGTTTGGGCTTTTTTCTTTTTTCGTCCTTCTTAGTTCTAGTGACACACTCATTTTATGGAGGGGGGAGGTGATTTTTGTCAGATTCTTGTCTTTCCCTGCAATATGCTCTCTGCTTACCCAGGGAAGTGGTTGAGTCACCATCCCTAGAGGTATTTAAAAGACATGTAGATGTGGTGCTTAGGGACATGGTTTAGTGGTAGACTTGGCATTGTTATGTTTATGGTTGGACTCAATGATCTTAAAGGTCTTTTCCAACCTAAATGATTCTATGATTCTATGATTCTAAAATGAATAATAACTGTAGTCACTGCTGTTACACAGTTGAGAAGTGATAGAGTGATAGATACTACTGCATACTTTAAAAATTAGTTCATGCCATGGAAAATCACATTTACTTTTCACCTGTGAAGAATCCCTGTGACATGTACAAAATAATATATAAAGGCTTAATTAGACTTAATTAGGTATTCACTCTTATACCATAAATCAGAATAACAGGATACTCATTAAGCCACTCTAGTTCCAGCTAAATTAACTTCATATATCCTGGGAAGAGTATAGGGATATTGCCCAGTTGTGTAGGGGTAGGGCCAGGAAGGCCAAGGTGAGGCTGGAGCTGAATTTGACAAGAGATACAAAGAACATAAGAAGGGCTTCTAGAGATGTGAGCCAGAAAAGGAAAGTCAAAAAAAGCGTAACCCCTTGCTGGGGAACACAACTGGCAAACTGGTAACAACAGACAAGGAGAAGGCTGAGGTACTCAACAACCTTTTGCCTCAATCTCCATGGGCAACCTCTCTTTGCACACCTCGAGTGGATGGAATGCAAGGCAGGGACTGGGGGAGCAAAGTCCCTCCCACTGTAAGAGAAGATCAGGTTCGTGATCACCCGAGGCACCTGAACATACATAAGACTGTGGGCCCTGCCGAGATGCATCCCAGAGTCCTGAGGCAACTGGCTGATGTAGCTGCCAAGCCACTCTCCACGACATTTGAAAAGTCACAGCAGTCAGGTGAAGTCCCTGTTGACTGGAAAAAAGGGAAACATTGAACTCGTTTTTAAACAGGGTAGAAAGGAAGACCCTGGAACTACTGACCTGTCAGCCTCACCTCCGTCCCTGGGAAGATCACAGAACAGATCCTCCTAGAAGTCCCATGGAGGACAGGGAGGTGATTTGAGACAGCCAGCATGGCTTCACCAAGGGCAAGTCCTGCCTGAGCAACCTACTGGCCTTCTATGATGGTGTTACAAACTCTTCATAAACAAGAAACTATTCATAAAGAGGATGTCTCAAACAACTCTAGTGGGATGCCCTGTGGGGGAGAAGCAGAGCAAGTTCTGTGGAGGTAGGGTGGTGGGCCATTTCTCTCCCCCTCCCTGTGTTGTTGCCCAGAGGCAGAACTTGCCTAACTGCACAGGTACAAACCAGAGGAAATGAGAACCTTCTGGAACATCCTACTGTGCATGCATAAGAAAGACTATATAAAGGCAACACCTGACTTGTGTCTTGGTTGACCCACCACCTATGGACCACGCTGGCTACTCTATGACAACATGAACACGGGATCCCAGGGTGATGATTTACCCTTTTCCTATCCCCTCCTCCTCTCTTTTCTCTTTCCTCTTTCTGCTTTCTCTCTTTCTTACATATATTCATGTGTATAAGTTTTGTAGGAATTGAATTGTGATAGTTTGATCGTTGACAGGTTTTTAGGAAAACAGTCTTCTCATCACCAAAGTGCCTTTATTCATTCCCCAGACGGTTATCAGATGATTGTTGCCAAATTGACTCCATTTACTTACTAAAGTGGTCAGTTAATAAAGACACCAGCACAATTGTTCCTCTGAGTCATTGTGGTGACTCAGCCTGCCCTGCACCCAAGCTCTCAGGGAATTCAAAAGATTCACCCCCCTTGTAATGCACCACGTCGGATGACACAGATGGAGTGACTCCATCAGTGGACAAGGGAAGAGCTATGGATTTCATCTATCTGGACCTCTATAAGGCCTTTGACGGGGTCCCCCACAGCATCCTTCTCTATAAATTGGAGAGAGATGGATTTGATGGATGGACTGTTCCGTGGATGAGGAATTGGTTGGATGGTGACATCCAGAGGGTAGTGGTCAATAGCTCAATGTCCGGATGGAGATCAGTGACAAGTGGTGTCCCTCAGGGGTCTGTACTGGGACTAGCACTGTTTAGTATCTTCACCAGTGACACAGACAGTGGGATCAAGTGCACCCGCAGCAAGTTTGCAGATGACACCAAGCTGACACACCTGAGGGACAGGATGCCATCCAGAGGGACCTGGACAAGCTCAAGAAGTGGGCCCACGTGAACCTCATGAGGCTCAACAAGGCCAAGTCCAAGATCCTGCACCTGGGTGGGGGGAAATCCCTAGTATCAGTACAGTCTGCGGGATAAAGGGATTGAGAGAAGTCCTGGGGAGAAGAACTTGGGGGTACTGGGGAATGAAAAACTAGACATGAGCTGGCAATGTGCACTTACAGCCCAGAGAGCCAACTGTATCCTGGGCTGCATCAAAAGAATTGTGACCAGCAGATTGAGGGATGTAACTGTCCCTCTACTCCACTCTTATGAGCCCCCACCCGGAGTGGTGTCCAGCTCTGGAGTTCTCAGCACAGGAAAGACATGGACCTGTTGGAGTGGGTCCAAAGGAGGGCCACAAAAATGATCAGGGAGCTGGAACACCTCTCCTATGAAGACAGGCTGTGAGAGTTGGTGTTGTTCAGCCTGGAGAAGAGAAGGCTCTGGGGAGACCTTATTAGAGCTTTCAATACTCAAAGGGGGCTTATAACAAAGATGGGAACAGACTTTTTAGCAGGGTCTGTTGCAATTGGACAAGGGGTACTGGTTTTAAACAAAGAGAAGGTAGATTCAGACTAGATATAAGGAAGGAAGTTTTTACGATGAGGGTGGTGAAACAATGGAACAGGTTGCCCAGAGAGGTGGTAGATGCCCCATCCCTGGAAATGTTCAAGGTCAGGTTGGACAGGGCTCTGAGCAACCTGATCTAGTTGAAGATGTCGCTACTGATTGCAGGGGGGTTGGACCAGATGACCTTTAAAGGTCCTGTTCAACCGAAACTATTCTATGTGTCTATGAATCTGTAATTAACTAGTTGCTGACTTTATTGCTTTAGTTGTACTTATTTTTGTCTGTGTAGTTGAAGAGACATCATATAGTGCATGCCAGTGATCAATTTTTGTTAATCTGTACAGTAGCTTGGAGAGTATTGGCCCAGTGAGTAAACTTTTTGACAGGTTACATCTGGAATTTGAGTGCTAGTACTGTAAAAATATATTTTCTGAACCACTGGCCACTGCCAAACACAATTGTTACTCACTGCCTTATTATATTACTGTAGTGTAATTCTATTATTATAGTCTTCTAACAACAGTGAATAGTGCATTAAAAAAAACTTGAAGGATACAACAAAAAAATTGCAAGTGGTAGTGTCCTGATACTACATATACTCTATGAAACAAGCATGTATATGTGGGAGAAGAGGTGACTTCACTGAGTGTGCATGCATCTGCAACAGAAGAAATGATTTTGAACTTGCTCCTAATTTACATATCTATGTATCTGTTGAGGTTAATGAAATTCTAATGTGTAAAACAAAATGTAACCAGAGTAGGACCTCAAGAGGAAAATTAGAGGTGACAAAAATTATTTTGATACTAAGTAGCTGGTAATAAAAAGAACTGAATATTGAAGACAGTCTACCTACTATAAGTTGGTTGTCAGTGACATGAGGCCAGCCAACAGTTCATGAGCTTTAACAAAAGCTTTGGATAGAGGACATTATTATTGATTGTTATTATTGATTGGCATTATAATATTTGCTCTGTTGCACATGTTTATGGGTTTTGTTGTCACCAAAGGTGGTCAGAGTCCAGCTTACTCACCATTGCTTCTATTCCTGCTGAATAGTGGCCATTGTTGGACCTCATTTTTTTTTTGGGGGGGGGGGGGCGGGGATTGGGGGGGATGTGTATGTGGTGTTTTTGAATGCATCTCTCCCCTTCTCTGAAGTGAGCTATACCTGAAGAGGAAGCTTTCTTCCCACACAAAAACTACCCCAAATGTGAAAATCTCCACATCTGTTGATTGAAATAGCTATCTATTGAAGAAATGACACATAAGTTTCTTGTCTTTGTTTAATATTACACTACCTATATGTTGCTATTTTGGATGTGTGCTATGCAGTATAGTCTTGGAATAAACTCAAAGCCCAGTTCTGACTGGTTTTGGGGGCTATTTTATTGATGTCTTTCTTCTCAGCACTGCTCCACTGCTGAGGGTGAAATTTTCAAAAGACTTTGAAGTAATATAATCTCCAAGCTTTCTGTCAGTGGGAAGTTGGCAATTAATTCAGTTAAATGCCTTTAAAATAGCACTTTGTTCTCAAAAGTTCTATCAGTGGTGGATGGAAGGAAAAGTTGCATTTTCCAAAATTAATGGTCAAATTACCTTTTCTTGTTCTTTTGCCCTCTGTGTTCCTTAAGGCAAGGAATCTGTAGGAAAAAACACAGAATCACAGAGGAGCAGGTTTCTGGTTTATATCCCTTTCTTCCTCAGCACCGAGGAGATATTAAGTTACTTTCCAGATTCATTTGAATACAAATTAAATAGTAGGGATAAAGTTGGCTTTATTTGCCTTAACCATTTTGGCTACCTACTGTGAATCTGCTAATTTAGAGCTCCTAGTTCAGAACTCCTGATCTGCAACAATTCAGCTGTAACTGACTGCTTCAAGCATGCTTCATTAGCCTTTAAGTAGTTAATATTGTGGATTGTTTCATCATAGAGGTGAAGAAGAAAAGTGCATACTACTTATTTTCTTGTGTAGTAACATTTACCAATACTGACCTCTACAGTGAAAACACACTTAAGTTTTCCTTGCCAGTCCCATGCCAATACACTGGGCAATAAATAAAAGTTTACACAATCAGATTACAGCTAGCACAACACAGAATTCTGTATTTTAAATGAGCATTTTAACAGCATAAATAAAATAGCAGGACAATTATTTCACCTGTGAAACATTGGTATGTCAGAACCACAACAGTTTCATCGCCTAAGCTGTACATCATTTATGTCTATAATGCATTTGAATATAATGAAGAACGTAGATGATAGGTTCAAAATCATAGAAACAGAATCATAGAATAGTTTGGATTGGAAGGGACCTTTAAAGGTCATCTAGTCCAACCCCTCTGCTATGAGCAGGGGCATGTTCAACTAGATCAGGTTGCTCAGAGCCCTGTCCAACCTGACCGTGAATGTTTCCAGGGATGGGGCATCGACCACCTCTCTGGGCAACCTGTTCCAGTGTTTCACCACCCTCATCATAAAAACTTCCTTCCTTATATCTAGTCTGAATCTACCTTCTCTTTGTTTAAAATCATTATCCCTTGTCCTATCGCAACAGACCCTGCTAAAAAATTTGTCCCCATCGTTCTTATAGTTCTCCTTTAAGTACTGGAAGGCTGCTATAAGGTCTCCCCAGAGCCTTCTCTTCTCCAGGCTGAACAACAGCAATTCTCTCAGCCTGTCTTCATAGGAGAGGTGTTCCAGCCCCCTGATCATTTTTGGGGCTCTCCTTTGGACCCCCTCAAAAAGGTCCATGTCTTTCCTGTTGCTCTGGTTGCAGCTGGGATAGAGCTAATTTTCTTCCTAGTAGCTGGTACAGTGCTGTGGTTTTGGATTTAGTGTGAGAATAATGTTGATAACACACTGATGCTTTAGTTGTTGCTAAGTAGCGCTGATCCAAAGTTAAAGATTTTTCAGTTTCCCATGCTCTGCCAGCAAGCAGGTTCACAAGAAGCTGTGAGGGAGCATGGCCAGGACAGCTGACCCGAACTAGCCAAAGGGCTATTCCATACCACAGAACATCATGCTCAGCATATAAACTGGGGATAATTGGCTGGGAGAGGTGGATCGCTGCTCAGGCATTGGTCTGTGGGTGGTGAGAAATGAATTGTGCACCACTTGTCTTTTCTTGGGGTTTATTTCCCTCTTTTTGTTATATTTATTATTATTACTATATTATTTATTATTATTGCAATTATTATATTTTATTATATTTTAGTTATTAAACTGTTATCTTAACCCACAAGTTTTACATTTTTTCAATTCTCTTCTCATCCCACTTGGAGGGGGGAAGAGTGAGCGAGTGGCTGCGTGGTGCTTGGTTGCTGTCTGGGGTTAAACCTTGACACCTGTACAAGGAAAGTAGATGCTTTCTTGAAGAATATATAGCAAAGCTGTGAAACTCTTTGCCCTAGTACACCATGGATGCTAACAGTTTATCTGTATTTGAAACCAATTGTGTAGGTTTATTGGGAAAAAATCTGTTATATGGGCACGCACCATCTCAGCATTAATGAGTCACTAAGATTCAGCTCAGTGGAGGCAGGGACCATGCAACAGGAGAACATCTGGCTTGTCCTCTTCTTATGCTCTTCCCTAGACATGCACCACTGGCTCCTGCAAGAGACAGGGTCCAGACCTTGGACAGCTGTTCTTATATTCTTGATTAAGTGTAAGAGGGCTGGTTGTTGGGGTTTTTTTTAACTCTTTACATGTCCTTGAGCCCACGGCAGAAAAATAATGTTTTAAAAGTTTTACGAGATTTACTAACAAGAAAATATATTAAATATTGCAGATTTTCTGAAACATAATATTCCTTCTGTAATCTCTGATTCCTCCTTCCTCCCTCCCAGCTCCAATGCACAGCTGCCATACTTGCAGCATTTCAAAGGAATTTTTCAGGTCCTTTCAGGTTCTAGTTCCTGTTAAAAGAAAAAAAAAAAAAGAAAACCTAAATCAGAAGCAGTTTGACACCCCCAGTAGGAACTAAAACCTGAAAAAAGCCTCAGCCACCTGTGAAATGCCTCTGAATGCAACAGCTGTGTGCTCAGAGGATGAGACAGCATTCACACTGCCTTCCTCATGTCATAAGTACATATATGGCCAATGCACCGTATGGGTGTGTAGATCATTTCCGTATTTCCTCTCCATCTGAACAGTTCAGTCAGGTACATGAAAAACCCTCCCATTTTCCTTTCCTGAAACAGTAATCACTGAAGTGGCTTTCACAGAACTCAATGAATTAGCAATTGAAAAAGCAGGGTCAGATGCGTCACTGGTAAAAATGGTGAAGATCTGCTGTATTCAGCTGCTGAAGATGAGTGGTAAGCATGCCTGTGGATACAACAGTACACTTGTGTGATAGGTAGGTTGTGAAAATGGAACATAACAAGGGTGAAATAAAAATATAGCAAATACATAATGAAGGGAATAGAGAACAGCAACAACATAGCCCTGCAATGGAATCTTTTCTCACCTCATTTTTGCTACTATGTCAATGAGATTTCTTGTATGGGTTCAATCATTGGGATTTGAATTAGTTTCTTAGCATGAGAGAAGCCTTCAGTTTGAAACCATTCGCAGTAATATTCACAGCAAAATTCGCATTCAGCTGCATGAAGCAAGGATGCTACATGGCACTGGCCAAGGTGAGAATGCCACAGCTGTGACTTCCGGACAGGGTCCGCATCCACGGTTCAGCACAACACTAAGGTTAAGCCAAGCTATGTATGTCTTTCATAATTCATTAGTCGGAAATCTCAAAGCAGCTGAAAATTCCTTGTGCCCCCATTATATTATATTGTTATTCCCACTAACCCACCCTATTCACTCAGCCTCTTAAATGGATAGTACAGCACCAGCACAGCCACACACATGGACATTAGCCCTTACAAGCTCTCTTCTCCAGGGTGCTTTGACAGGTCTGTCAAAAGCAGGGCTATGAACTATTCCCAAAGAGAGTTAATCTAATGGGGAAAATAAATAGTGAGCAAAATTAACAGAAATTAATTTCCAGGCCTTTGAATGGGCACATTCTCTGTGCTTCCCAAATATAAATCCTAGAAAAGTTAACAGAAAGACAATGTAATAGATCTTCCACATTTTTAGACAATCGACATATCTGAAAAAAAAAAAAAAAAGATTGCTGTGCTAACAACAGAATGTGTTAAAATCATATATAAGAGATTATGTCAGCTACATAGTTTGATAAGTTCAAAAAGTAATTTCTGCATAATCATTCTGGTGCCATTCCCACTAAATTATGTAGAGCTTTCCATAAGATCTTCTAAAAGTCTTTTAAAGCACACCTTTCAGGTTAGCCATATTTCTTAATCAGTTTTCAGACAGCTGTAAGTCACTCTGACCTATGTAAAAAAGTTATAGGAAGAGAGGAATTTTCTCTCACTTCTGTTCAAAATCAGTTAATTCCACTGAGTTCAGAAGATTTATTCTGTTTAAAAGTAGCAGTAATGAGATCATAAACAGAATCACTGGGGTTTTATTTATTTAACTATTTGAAGTGAAGAACAGACTCACCATTTCTACATTAATGTAGAGATGAAACATTTTTAGTGATGAAGGAAGGGAGGGGAAAGAGAATTTATTTTCTCCTTTGTTTAAAAATTGCTAAGATATGCCCAGATGCCTCCCCTTAATAAACAGTGAACAATCTTAATGGCAAGTATTCAAAGAATGACTGGCAGGACAATCTCATAGTATATGTACATACAAAAAAAAAAAAAAAAAAAAAATGAGCAGACCTTGAACATGAAGGACAGTAATGCTGTTTTCAGGGATCTGAAGTCAAACAGCAGTTCTCAAGGGAGAAAGAGAGACCATCATTTTAAATCACTTTTAACCCAGTTGCTGCTATTCCATTTCAGAGAAAAGTCCAGAGTCCTTATCCTAACAAGTTAAGCTGCAAAGTAGCAGTGATTAATAAATTTTTTTTTAACAGCCCAAAGTAATGATATGGTGCCAAAGTCTACTTCCAGTTACACTTGTGGAGCCAGGACAGAATTACAGAAAAATCATAACTGATATAAGCTACTGTTGATGTTAGCTCACAGATGATAGCTAATAGTTCATAGTTAAAAAAGGCCAAACAGGAACAGTGTTTGATCTTTGGAAATTAGGCAGGCTTCTTTCCTAGACTTTCTGCTGCATGGTATGAGCTTTGGTCTGATTCATGGTTGTTCAGCTGATTAAATAAGGACTTCTTCACAGATTTCTTACTTGCAATAATGAGGGTGTAGATGAAGAAATATTCTGTCCATTTCAAATCTGGCAAAGAACTATGGAGAAAGAAATTGTACGGTAGTGGAAGTGCCAAGGACAACGCAACCCTTCTACAATGTTACCTTTACATGGTATCTATCTTTTCATAGACAATCTTTGCTAACTATAGTTTGCAAGACTTTTACATTCAAAGTCACAAAAAAATAGGAGATTTTAAGAGTAAATGACACAACTTCCTTGAGGACAAAAGAGATGGCCTCTTACCTTTTTTAAAACAACTTAAAACATAGAATGGAAAACGGCAGGATCACACTGGTTTTGACAAATTCCATCAAAATTTTGAACAGCAATTTTTTCCCCAGATTTATCCTTTGATTACTAAAAGTATCAGTCAACATTTTTCTCTTTTATGTGACTAGTGACAGACTGTGGGACAGGCAGCATACATGAGCTGGAAAATATATGATACCAACTTTTTTTTTAACCTTTTATTATTTCCATTACATTCTATTGCATTAATGTTTATAGTGGGAGTAACATTAGGCAGTATAACAGATGTAAAAATTGCTTCATGCCCATTACCTGGTAGAGATCAAATGTAGCTGCACTGAATGAAGATGAAATTTTGCTGCTTGATGTGAGGTAAGGATCTGTGAGTATGATTTTCTGTACACCTGCCAGGGGTGTACCCAACCCACTTTGTTGTTGATGCTATTGGAACTGATGCCAGCTGGCAATGCACTCAGCAATGAGGTGCTCTGCTATTACGTTTTTAGAAATGCCCACCACCCTCTGATAACTACGGAGAAACTGAATCGCAGCATTTGAGACACACTGCCAAGGTATCATAGTTTAACAAATAACCATGCATCAGCCAGCATGCAGAAACTGACTGCGTATGCTCTCAAAGCTGGTGGCAAATGACATGTAAAGCACTTTAGCTTTAATGTCTTTTGCTAAGGTTTTGCCTAATTCTTTCCCATTTTCATCTGCATAAGAACACATCTACACTTTTAAATTTCCAGTTTCAAGCACACATTAGTTCGGTTTTGGCCAAATTTTGTGGCAGCAGTTCAGCAGCATTTTGGAATCCATAGATTTATCAGTGAGAGGTGAGTTCAGAAAATCTATCCCCTATTTTAGTTGCTTTGCTGGAAATTGCAAACTTCTAAGCTCTTCTGTAAATCCAGTCCTTTATATTTTGCTTAAAGAAGATACAAACAAGATAGTGGACTAGTTCTAATGGAACCAGTAGCCTGAAGATATAACAGTCTATAATAACCCCATGGAAACATATGGTACTGTCAATAGATAGGTCTCCAGCTTCTCCAGCTTCTCCAGCTGTATAAGGGACAGTTACTTCCTTTCACGGGTGCTTCTCAGAACATACATGGAATAAAATTTTCAAGATATTCTACCTACACTACTGGTATGAGGTGATCATTGACTATAATTTGAGTTTTTCAAGGTCAAATAAAAGTTCAGCTAGAAATTTACATCAGATGGAAAACTCCATTCTTAGTAGCAAGGTCTTCTAAAGCCTTTTCTAACTTTTGGCAGTGATATACTATATGCTGCAGGCTCACTATGTCTTCTCAGCAGGTCATATATTTTCCTTTATGCTGAGCTGAGTGGAGCTAAGATCAATTTTTAAATCACATTGCTATATTATCCATCTTTACTGTTGCAGACAAGGTAGATAATTGTTTGCTATTTTAGAAGTCCTTGAGTTACAAAACTAAATCTTTTTCCCAAAATTCTATTGTAAGTCTAAAAATAACTGTTGTTTGCTACTTACAGGGTGTTTGTATATCATTTCCACAGAGAGAGGCATGTGCACAACCACCAACATACATACATACTCAAACCCAAATAATAAATTATTTCTTTTGTGTCAGTGGTTGCCTTCAAAAGCAAGGGAGAATTTGGTCACTCCTATAAACAACCATGAAAGGAAAATAACCATGAAAGGAAGATTTCTGTTTCTGTTAACTAAACAAAACTTACATTAAAATATAATGATGCTCTTTTGCATGAATATAAAGTACATTAATAATTCAGCTAAAATAATGAGGTTCCTGTGCTCCACTACACAAAAAAAGGTAAACTACAAAGCTGACCTAATTCTTAGGGATAGATATTCTGCAAGAATATGCTTTGTGCATACCAAAACAGATTCGTTCTTGTGTTTTCTTTTCTGTGAAATGACTGAATTTTTTATCAAGACATTATTTGCCCAGCAAGGTCACTGCTCTTTCTGTGTGTGAATATGGGACAGAATGCACACTCTTACACACCTTTCTACAGTGAAATTTTTCTTTTTTTTTTTTTCCACAGAATGATATTGTCAGATTCTGGAGAGCTTTCCACCTTGGAGATAACTCTCTGGTACAGTGGTCCTCAGGAGGAACCATGGCCATTTACTGGTGGCCAGCAGCAGGAAATATGACTGTCTCAGATCTTCTGCCAAATATCTATGGTAGACAGACAAGGTCCTAGCTAGTCCCTACTCTCCTCATCCCTTTTGTTGTTGACTTGTCCTGGAAGCAGTCAAGAAAAAGCAGCTCCATTTCACTATTCAGCTGATCTTCAGAGTCTGAAGAGACAGTTTAGTCCTTCAGATGGCTTGTGATGGCCTACCAAGGCATTCAGTACAAACCTCAAACCCATCACTCTGGGAATTTCACAGAATGTTCAATATGATTTGTCACACTCTCCCATTTTCTTTTTATTTTCCAGTTAGTTCAAGCAAATTCATTTTACTGATACTTTACCAGATGCAAGCTAGTTATAGAAACGGCTTGATGAGTTTGGACACTTTTTTATCAAATCAACCAATCAGTTATTCTGTATTTGATTGGCTCTGTAAGGTGTCATGGTTGAATATGCTTCAGCTCAATACCTAGTGAGAATTTACACATGCTGACTGGAAATTGTTTGATTAAATCTTCTCAGATCTTACACATAACTGGTGTGGTATTATCTCAGAGACATCAGGCACTATGGACACAGTATACAGCATATAAAAAAAGAGCAAATAACAAGTACAACTGGAATGAAAAGAAAACCACTCAAATACATAATGGCTTAACAGGGCCCTCTGACTTGGACCCTGCTACAATGGATCCAGGCACTGGAGCAATATCACTGATATCCTGCAATAAGTTCATAAACTTGTGAAGAAAACAAAACAACAGAAAACAAGAGCTGTAGTTACAATGTGCTTCCCAAATAAGAGAGATATATAGATATTAGAATCACTACCAAAATCTGACTTTCCTGTAACAGGAGACATGTTAGATGAAATTCTCAAATCATACAGACAAGATGGCTGCTTTAACCTGGAGAAGGATTCCTTCCTAACCTAAAAATATGGGATTTTGCCTATACATGAGCTTGTGAATTGGCCAGGTAGGTCTGAGATTTTTAATGTCACTTAGAGAATTTTTCATCTGATACAACCTATTCCCAAGCTTCAGAGGATGGATAGGAAAAGAAGACAAAATGTGTCTGTATTTTTATTCCATCAAGGAATAAATATCTCCTGATATTACAATGAAAAAATATCCTGCAAGGCACTTGCAGGTGACCAAGGAAAAGACTAAATCAGTACCTCCATATGAGGTAAATATGGCACAAAAAATAGAGATTCGGTGTCCTTTTGAACTCTTCTGCTGATATTGCCACCCTGAAAAGTTAAGGACAAATATCACTAACATAATTGTCCTCTATGGGAATTTCCATGTCAATGGAAAAATATATCAATATCTTTTGCACAATACACATAAAAGTAATCAAACACCAACAAATCTTTTGGAATTTGATGCAAGGATCAAAATTACAACATTCTGTGGCATTTTTTAACAGAAACTAATATTTTGCAATTCATAATGCATGGCAAAAAGAGCTCACATTATGGCCTGAATTTTGTTCTCAAGGTTTAACACATGTAATTCTTCTCATTTGCTTTAGTTGTAATGAATGTTGCACATCTTCAGCTCATATCTCCCATATAGGATACTCAGTTTTGGCTGTGTGTGAAGGTGTAAGAGGGATCTAAGTAAGGAGCACCATGTATTAGGACATAATTCAGCTTGTGTCAAGTTTATTTTAATCCCTCTCTGAAGAACCCCAATAAATCTGACCACTACTCATGTTTAAGTACTAAGTAGAGCCAGCCAAGGATGATGAAAACAAAGAGACCTAGAGCAGCTATAGTAACTCATTGACATTATGCCAAATATTCTGAGCCAAATTCATCCCTCGTGTAAGTATTTTGACTACAGTGGAGTTACACTAGAGAAGAATTTGTTCAGCATCCTCTGATTACAGGGAATTTCAGTTCTAAAACAGGGGATAAAATCACTGACCCAAGTATAATGAAGAGACATGGAATGGCAGAGATCAAATAAATGAAGATGGAAACTCATTGACTTGTACTATCCTGAAAGTCAATCCGCCCTTGTAAAACTTTATTCAAACATTGCAGTAGATGAAAATACATTTTTGGAGCTCTCAAAATCATCTGTACCAGAAGAAGATAAAGTGTACATTCAGTGAGGCTGCAAACAATATTATTGAGATTAAATTGCAGCAGACGAAGAAAACATGTTTTTCAGGGACAGTGCTGCAGGATCTACAAAACAGCTATTACAGGCTTCAGAGGAAGAAGACAATACAATGGCACAAAGGAAAATCACTGGACCAGCTTCCTCCATGGGGCAATGTACTGAGTTGTGAAGACATAGGCAGTCTGATCAGAATGTTTTCCCAGAAACTACTGTATTTAGAGATGGTTTTATATAGAAAATTCTCTTCAGTTTGCTTGTTCCTTCCTTCCTTCCTTCCTTCCTTCCTTCCTTCCTTCCTTCCTTCCTTCCTTCCTTCCTTCCTTCCTTCCTTCCTTCCTTCCTTCCTTCCTTCCTTCCTCCCTTCCTCCCTCCCTCCCTCCCTCCCTCCCTTCCTTCCTTCCTTCCTTCCTTCCTTCCTTCCTTCCTTCCTTCCTTCCTTCCTTCCTTCCTTCCTTCCTTCCTTCCTTCCTTCCTTCCTTCCTTCCTTCCTTCCTTCCTTCCCTCCTTCTTTTAACTTTGCTGTGTGTTGCAAAACCACTGAAAACCACCAAGTCAGAAGTTCTAATGTTCCTGCTTTTGTGGGTGGAATCAGTCTTGCTGTGTAAAATACACTGAGAAGCAGTACAACTTGACAAGAAGCATGAAGCACTTGATACAAAAAATGAGAGATAACTCTTCCTGCTAAGAATAATTGAAGGGAATAGGCTTTCTTCCCATGTCCTGACACATTACATTTCAGAATCTAAAACTGCTTTTAGCTAACCACACTTTAACTATCTTCCATCTCTGATCACCAGCATTCTCTTTACTGTCCCATATGTATGCAATAGGCAATAGCTAAATTGTTGCATATGAAGCTGGCTATAGTCTCATGGCCCAAGGAAAAAAAAATCTCTTTTTCTTTTATGGACATCCTTCAGTTGCAGGAATTATGTAGCTTCCTAAGTATAAGCGCAGATTAACTTTCCTTTTTTATTATTAAAAATATTATCAGATTTATTTGTGCTTTTTCTCCTCAAGATTTATTTGAAAGAATATTATGAGTACTTCCATGACATAGTAAATTTTCTACTTCAACATGATGTATATAACCACAGCAACATCTGTCCTCAGTGGTGCATCAGCATGCCTTACTTCTTTTTTTTAATGTTCCCTTGGACAGAACATGTAATAAAACTGCAAGGAGATATAGCAATTTTAGAATGAATATATTACAGACAAAATAAAAACTTCTTCACGATCTGATCCTTTTAAATACTTCGTTATTCAATGTTAGATCTTTTACAATGTAAGATCCAGCTGCAGGTATCAAAACAGTCTAGATTTGGGGCACATTTGCATTAAAGTAAATATAATTCTTGAAAATCTTGGTATAATTAATATTAGTTAAGTAGCTTTAATTTCCTCTGAATACTACTTGTTCCACGTTCTAACTGCTTTTAATACAAAAAGTTCAGCTTTTTTACTTGATATTTTTTATTTTATTACAGATACAACATCTTCAATAGTTTGCTGAAATGCCAGCCAAGTTTTCTCTCTTAACTTCTTCTGTTGCCTCTGACTTTATGCAGTTCTACTTCCACTTCCATTTGCTAGACCCTAATTATTTTATTGTGAGTAAGATATCAGTAGAGACAAAAAGGTAAATAACTGTTCTTGTTCAAGAATTAACTGTTTGCTCCCAAAGTCTAGCTTGAAGAAAAAACTTTCTAAGATTTTAAGGATTATTCTGATGACCATTGAGCATCATTAAAACTACTGTTTTAGGCACATATTGAATGGGTTTACATTGTGCTAGGAATTATTAATAATGATACTTGGCAGCAGCAGTATATCAATAAAATGAAGTCAAGCACAGCTATTGTAACTAATAATACAGTGTATACTCCTGTATAAACTAAGTTTCTCAGGAACAATGATGTGAATACCATTGCACAACATTATTGTTTTATCATGGGTACAAATCATTCACTCAGACACTTTGAGAATTGTACTATTTTGCCTGGAAGACTGACTTTGGACAGTGACTAGAGTACAAAACACTCTTCAGCTAGAGATTGTCAAGAAGCCCTCCTATCCAGAAAATTCTGAGAGGCAGAGTCAGCAAATTCATCATATTGACCAGGTAGACCTGAAGTCATTTTGTTGTCTAGCAAGAGAACATATTTTTGGAGACCAGCATGCAAGAGAAAAATGCTGATTTAAAATTGTTTACCATGTCATATTAATTTTTAACCTGTTTATGTTTCCTTTTAAAATTCAAGAGTGTGGTAACTGAAAGCCTCACAATAAAATGCCTTTCTTGCTCCTGTTTACTTTATGCATTTTATATGATTTTGTAGAACTGGTTTCAATGTTCCTTCTGTTTAGTGAACTCTCAGTTCTTCTTATTAATCTCAAGTGTCTTTAGCATATCCATAGAGAAAAAGTGAAAACACAGGAGTATAGAAAAGGATTATGTGATTTTGAAATAAGCAAACTCATGAGGAGGATTTGAAACTCAATTTTAAAAAGACAACCTAAAAATGTAGTTTCCAATATTTGTTTATTCTTCAAAATGTGTGCATAACTTGAACATACAAAGAATCTCGATCCTTACCTCAAAGATACAGAAAGAGATTAAACAGCATTCAGTCTGAACCTAAAACATGAATTTCTTTCCTCATTTCAGTGCTACTCATGTATATTAAAGTTTTTGAATCAATGGTTTCAGGATCTGTCAAACATTTTATGACTGCTATCCCACAGGAAACATTTTTCTTTTTCCGTATCTATGTAGGGAGTGAAGGGAGTAGTAAGAATCATTTGCCTGTGTCAAGTAGCAGAAAGATTCACAGACTTTTTTTTTTTATACTGCAGAATCATATAAAGACCTGAAAAATGCATAAGCCTGCTCAGAGATGACTTGTTGCATGACAAGGATAGTTAGAGCAAATGCAACTGAGTCAAATTTCAACTGATGATTTAAAACTGTTGAAACTGAATTAAATGTTCAGTTAAGCTGTCTCTGTCAGGACTTGTTCTTTAAAGTTGAGATGGAATTAAAGACAAGGCTATCCAAACAGATCTTGCCAGTAATCTCAGAAAATATTATATAGATGGAGACACAAACATAAAAGCAGACACAAACAGAAATTGGAAATTCCTGCTAGGGATGGGATATAACCCAAGGTGGTGATGGGGAGTTGGCTATACCTTGCCTTTCCTAGAGGTTTTTACCAAATGAAGAGCACACTGATATTTCTGAGAAGACACCATGAAGTCCTAAGGCTTGGACAACAGGCCCAAGCCAGAGCTGACCTATAGATGAATCCTGTATATTTTATAACTGATAACCATTGTGCTAGTAGGTATTGTATTAAGTTATAACAACCTATTTATGCTGGTGTAAAAAGTGCTAAAGCATTGAAATACTGCAGTCTGAACAACAGGCCCCAAGCTGAAGCTGCTAACTTAGCACGTAGTCATTAGTAGAATATGTAAACTCGCTAGTGAAAGACAAAATATAATCAGTAGTGAGGAGAGAATGTATCTGACTTTCATTTCGCAGCCTTGTTCAAGGCTGAGAACCCAAGTATTTGGCCTTGTTAGAAACTCCCTTGGTTCCCCCCCTGAGCCCTGGCCAGCCTTTGGGTGGAATCCAACAGGAGAATGAAACCAGAAATTTTCCGCTCAAAACAAAGGTGCCAGCTATTCTGGCTTGTCGATCTCTGGTATATAAGGCTGGGCCCGTTCACAGCGACTTTGGAAGCCTCACCTACGGGTGGACGCACTGTGTAGGATTTCCCACTTGCCAGGACGGGCTCTCCAAATCCTCACTGTAACCGGGGCTCCCCAGCGTCTGCAGATCTGGATGATGATGATAATATATGCAAGTGGTGATGTATTTCTCTTAATTACTATTCTCTCTCTCTCTCATGTAGTAATGATTTGATGTATTACCCTGTATTTTCCTGTTTGTTGCTTTAAGTGCACTATTCTGCTTCTTCTTACTGCATGTTCTCTGTATTACGCTGTTACATTACTTGGTTATCACCAGTAAAGTACGCCTACTCTTTTCACTCTGGTGTCCGAGTTTAATTGGTATCCTTAATCAGCAAAACACACCATGAGACCACTCCTGTGTAAACTGCTGGGGAGAAGTGGTGGATTGCTGCCCACCTGAGCCATGAGCGCTCCCTTCCAGTTCACCCCTTGCTTGGAAGTAATGGCCTGTGCAGAGCTCCCAGGACAAAAGAGTGAGACCACGTTTTGCCGCTCAGATATCTCACTGGCAAATTTTAGGGTGTGACTATAGCATAGACTTCACTCTGAATGTGGTTCATCTACTCTTCTAAAATTAACTGGCTGCCAGAAAGTCACAGAAAACAGAAAGATGTCAGAAACAATGTATCTTCAAATTCTGTTATTATTAAAGAGTGATAAAATATGTTATATTACACAAAGAGCTTCAGGTTTGAGCTCTAAGACCCATTGCACTGTTCTCAGTGAAACACTGCAGGAGTAAATGATTTCCTGGCAGACATTTTTGTCTGTCTGGGAAAGATGCTACACTGCATGAAGCAGACTGGTCACTGTAGCAGAGTAACCAGCTCCCACACCACAACTCCTTCTTGGACTGGATCATTAGCTGTGAGCAGCTATTCCAATTAAAGTCTGCCAATGTGTAATCCTTGGTGGAACAAGACCATCCTAGCAGTAAGCTTTAACAGAGACATTTTGAAGATCCCAGAAACCATTTACTCAGAAGAGAGGCAATTTAATTAGTAATTTAAAAGATGCTTGAGAAAGACTTTTTTATGAATCAAATTCTGTATGCTGGACATCCAGAGAAGTGAAATTTAATTTCTGTCTCCTTTGGAGAAAAGCACCTTAAGTTCAAAGATGATCTAACTGTAGCAAACTTGAGCAGTATTAGCTATCAGTTTATCCAGGTACAGAGGTGACTTTTCAAGATTCTGAAGTTAATTAATGAATTTGCTACAAGTATAAACAAGGTGTTTCATGTAGCATAAATTGTTCCATGTTAATTAGAATTTACTAGTAGTCAAGAACTGGTCAGCTCATATTTCCTGGTGGAAACTGTTCTGTGGTTCATTAGGAGAAAGGTGATTTTTTTCAACAAGCCGGTAAAACCTGCAGGGGGGAAAAAAAAATATTTGGAAATATCTTTAAAGCACTATCTTTACTAAAAGTCATAGGTCTAGGCAAAGCTGGGAGGAGTGTGAATCCACTAATTTGAGGGGGACCACATCATTCATCCTTGAATATTGGACATCATTTTTATTGATCTCCTATTGGTTTCAGCTGAACTGTAGGTCTAGGATAAATCCTGTACTTCTAAAGGAAATGATCTGTGGAATGTCTGACCATGAGAAACTTCTTAAAACTGCCTTGGTGCTAAAGGACTGGCAGATATCTAGTGCTATGACTTTTTTTTTTATTTATTTGTTTTATGAAGGAGATGGCAACTTCAGCTCAGTATATCAATATCCATTGGAGAAAAGTGATGGAATATTCTAAAGAGGAATTGGTTGACAGATGGATAAGAATATTATAATGACACTGATGATTTGTGTATATATATATATGGTGTAATGTTACAAAAAATACAGAGTTTGCTGGTAAAGTGACCTACAATGAGGACAAGGAAATCTGGCTCATATATTCTGCCTAGGTTTAGGCCAAAAACCAGTCAGTCAATACTCTCATAAAAGGACCTTTCAGAGTCCCAGAAGGGACAGGAAAGAAGGGGGAAATGGAAATGGAAATAGGAAATGGAAATGGAAATGGAAATGGAAATGGAAATGGAAATGGAAATGGAAATGGAAATGGAAATGGAAATGGAAATGGAAATGGAAGTGAAGTGGGGAATGAAACAGAAGTTATCATCATGCCACTGTACAGATCCATGATATTTCTGAGTATTGAACAGTGGGTAAGAAAGAGAGAAAGGATATAGTAGAAAAGCTACAAAGAAAGGTGATAAAGATGATCAAGGACATAAAATGGTTTCTTACAAGGACTAGACAAGTAGTAAAGCACAATGAGGAAGCTAACTATCAACTGGCAGATACAACAAAGCGTGGAAGCTCTCCTGAGAACTCTGGCTAGTCTCAGATCTCTTACTTCTTTTTCTAATCAAGGGAGTGTATTTCCATTAGATTATTTTTTAAAGACAACAGCATTTAAGACATGTATTTTGATTCCCACAATGAGACCTCAACCAACCAATAAAAACATTTTCTGTCTCTACTACTGATTTGGGAACTTTGTCAACGCATTTGGATTAGCACTCATTAGTTCATTGTCTGAATCCTTGTAATCTAATAACTGTAACTGAAAAAATATTTTAAAATGAGTAATTTGGTTTAGATTTTGGTTTTACTCTACTTACAGAAGGCTCTCAGGCTATGGTGGTTTTGTAGATTTATTTGTTATCAAAAATTGTTTGATTATCTTGCTGTAATTGTTTAAAAAGAGAAAAAAATACATTTAAAATCTCTGCTGCATTGGATAGCGGGCTCAAGTTGTGTCTTTCTCTAGATGAGTGTAACTCTTATAATGAGGTTTCCAAAGCAAGCTCCGTTGGATAATTTCCAAAACTATAGCACACATGGATGGATTCACATGAGCACACAAAAGTACTTACATGAAAGCCTGCAGAAATCAAACCCAACCAAAAGTGTAAATAAAGTGAAAGTCATAATGTCTGACATGGAAAGAGGAGAGTACAGCATGGGAGTTTTTGCAGAGGATCAACATTTAGTTGCCTGTATGAGATGTTTCTCAAAGTCTCTGCAAACCTGGAGATCGTGTCAGGTTGCATAAATCAGCTCCAGAAAACCCTGAGTGGTGTGAAAATCTTTAGTTTTAGTGAGTGAATTGTGTCAGTTTTGTTCTGACACTTGCTAATGACTATAAAGAGGATTTTGGCTTTTTTTTTTTCTTTCAAGCACTTTCTGCCCCTTTCCCTATGCCCCATCCTTTTTTCCCCACTTTAGCATTTCATGTGACAAATCACCCACTCTGTCATTGGCCTCTTTAAAGCTCTACAGAGGGAAAAATTCCTTTCATAAGTAGTTGTGCAGGTAGGAGAGGTTTAATTCTACCTAACATACTCCTCCAAAACTTAGCCTCATCAAATTGTTTTCCACCTCACTGGTGGAAAGTCTCTGGGGTTGACCATAAAGGAAACTGCTCTTCTGCAAGTAAGAGGTACTAACAGCATCTAACATTCATAAATGAATCCAGACTACCTTCACCAGCTTCTCCTTCTGAGCTTGGAGATGGTGAGCATTTTTAACACAGTGAAAAAAATCAGAGGTTAAAAATACTACATTCTTGAAGTTTAAGCCTTTTAATCCAGTCAAAAACAGTGGGATGAAAGGCAGAGAAGTAGAGAGCCTGGGATAGTTAAATAAAGGGTACCCATAAGAAAAGTTATTTCATAAGGCCAGTCCCCTGTCATGTGTCAAGGCTGCAGCACTTAGAAGAAGATACAATATGATGCATCATACACTGAAGTTACTAAACACTAAAAAAACCCAGAAATAAAACACAGTAACAGCCACAGACTTATCAGTTGGTAACAACTGTCATTGACTCCTGATATTTTTCTGACTGATGCGAGAGACACTTTTTTCCAGGTAATTTCTTCACTGTCTGGTTGATCTTGTGCTACAGCATGTTGCCTACAGCCTGCATTTACTAATGCATTTCAGCATTGGTGACTGGATGGACATGGGTAATGATTGTCAGCACAGATGCACCATCATTTACAAGGTCAAGAGACTGAAGAAAGTCTGTGTTTTGCTGTCTAAGGCTTGAATGGCTTTTTACAACTGCCCCCTGGTGAAGTTGTGCCATGGAACTTTAGGGTGGATGACAGAGCTGTCATGTGGAAGCATAACATTTTCTGATCTGTGGCAGTCAGAAAATATTAATTTGAATAATGGAATGTGGTCAATATTGTAACTGTTGAGACTACTGACTGAACTCAATTTTTCTTTCCTAAATTCCACTTGTTTTTACTCTATTGACAATATATAGCAGGCCAGTACCAGAACAGAATCACAGATGAAGCTTTCTTCTGAGTGGCATAGGATACATTTGAAGCATGCATCTTTTGACATGCAGTAGACATGGTAGAGCACAGGTAACTGAAGTTTTCCAACATTCAGCATAGGAATAAAGTCATTGATCACAGTCCAAGGTTTGAATGTTGCATGCATAGGTTTATTCCTCTTTATGTATTTTATAGGTCAATTAACACATCTTTCCTCCTCCTTTTAATTTGGATCCATTCCAAAGAGTTCTTGGAGGGTACTATGTTCTTTGAACCTGCAACCTGAAATACTTTTCTTATGTCTTCATGTGTGTTGATAGTCTCTCAAATAAATGCTGCTATTACAGCCAGGCATATTTTCTGGCATATCATTTATATTTTAAAGAAATGAGTTTTGAGGCTGACCAGGCGTATTCTTGAAAATACAGCAAATAGTTGTAGGAAAGACAGAAAAAGAGAGGAAAGGGAGAGAAATAGAATGAAAAAGAATACAGAAGAAAGACTAAAATAAAACAAGTTAAAAATGAAGGGGAATGGAGGGGAAGGGAAAAAGGGAGCATATTTTTTTATATTTTGAAATGGAAATGTTCTAAATTTTTATTTTTTAAAAACTGGGCTTGCTTTCAATGCTCTAAAATACATTTTCTAGGTTTTAGAAAGTAAACACTCTTCCAACTAAAAATATTTGACTTTGAGTCAAATCAATTTCTTGGTGGATCAGAGAAAAAGTTCTTTTATTTCATTTAGTTAAGGAAAATATAACTTGAGGAGTAAAAAAAAATAATTTTTCAGGCAGAGCAAAGAAGAGAAAACTCAGTTATTTTCACTTGTTTTGCTGATGGCCTTTTAGGAACACTCCTTTTCTGTATTCATTCTTATATATCTATGTTGTAGACAGCATGTTTACAAAGCAGTCTGAATTTTTTCTTCCTTCCAATTAACCCCTGTGCCATAGATGTTTCGAGTAATCTTTTTTCACATTCTTATTTAATCTTCATCTCAATCCCCACTGATTTGCTCTTTGCCCTTTGCCATTACAGTGCTTTCTGCAGCATGTCTCCTTTTGGTGAATACGAATCTGCAAAAACAAATTCCCTCACTTTTCCAGGCAGTTTTTTGCAATAGCCTCTCTGCCTTCTCTTTCATCGTCTCTTGGGATGCGGGGTCTTTCCCTCCCAAAGTCCAGGGGGCTGAGATGGCCAGACAGTTTCTTTTGTCTAGCAACATGGATCTTTTCTATAGCCCTCATACTTTCCCACAGGGCAACTCTCTTGGAGGTGTCTGTTAGTTTAGATCTGTCACTGGATGGGTGTCTTCCTCCTGCCTCTCAACAGTGAGCAGTGGGGATTCTGCTCTTGTCACAGGGAGACCCTTTAAGATGTGGGGCAGCAGTGTGATGAGAGGCTTCACAAGAGCTTCATTATACATGCACAAATTGGTGCCACGTACTTCCTGAGGATAATAAAGACGTGGCAATGAAATGATGGAACTTTCTACAGGCTTTCCAAGGAGACAGGATGAGCTGAGGACAAGTGCCATCATGTCAGTGCAAGAACATCAGGGTTCTCTTCATAAAATTTTATAGCAATATGTAGCTGTGAGTTCCAACAACTAATCTGAATATACACAATATTGTGTGAAACATACCCTACTGAGATTTCTGCAGTGATCTGCTGCTATTACTTTTTCCAAGCACAACAGCATCAAGAGATCAAGTCTCAAATTCTCCAGATTATACCATGTACTCAATCTTGGGCAAAATCAAAGAAGTTTAACTAACTTAACGATGTTTGGTTATTAGCAAGGCTAGCACATGAGGAAAACTACATTAAGAAGGAATGATGCAAGGAGGGTCTGGGCATTGCAGTGGGAGCAATGCTTGACTTGTGCAGCAGTGCCACATGTGTGTCACAGCTGTCAGGATGAAGCTACATGGGGGCAGCTACTATACAAACATGAAGCAACACAGGATGGGCAAACATACTCTGTTTACAACGGCAAAGCAAAGAGTCATCTTATGAAAACAAAAAAAAAAAAGATTCATCTTATAAATGGAATTAATAACCCTGGAAAAATGCTGAGGTAAAGCACTGATATAGTTAATAATTCCTACAGTTCTTACAGTGCATAATAGCACCACCAACCTCAGTTACTGATTAAAAAAATGTCATAGAAAATATTTTTCTGATCAAAAGTCTGGCAAATTGTATCTGACAACACTGGCTATTTCACTTCTATTTTTATTCTTAATGTCTCCCTGTTCTTTCAGTTATGCAAGGAACAACATCAGTACTCTCTGCTCTGCAGAACATTGGGCTTTTAAAAGTGTACCCCATGCACCATTTTAATTTCTGATACTGAGTTTAGTGTTGCGGTTGTGCTTTACAGGAGCCGAAAAGAAAAAACAAGTTCAGTGCTGATAAAGAACCACATTATGTAGTGAAAGTTACCAAAATTTTTACATTAACAAACCCTAACAGAATCCTTTGCTTCCTTTTTTTTTTTTCCTTTGGGAATGCGTAATTTAATGGGAATCACGTCTATCTTACCAATTCCAGTATCTCATCTCACTATGTACATTTAGATTACCAGTGAGATGAAAGCTGGACGGATGAAAAAAGGGAAGGGAATGGAGGAGCTGGGAGTAGGAAAATCAAGGCTTAAGTCCAGTCTGAACTATTTGTGAATTATTCACTGACATTTCAACATAAAACTCTTACTGACTTAAGGACAAGTATCAGCATTTCTTTAGCTGGTGCAGTGCTTTTGATTTTATATCTCTTCGACTACCTCACAGTGCTATGATATGTCTGTAATAAAAGTAAAATCTTTGATATCCTTATCCACCTGCAAGAGCAGTATATTTTCCTAGTGCCTTCACAGGTCTCAAAAATAAAACAGTATCTTTTTCCCGCTCGTTAAAGCAGTGCTAATAAAGAATGGGTACTGTTTAGCAATGTCTCCTGCTGGTTACCATGCACAAGTGATATTATTTCTCTGCAAGATGTCTGCCATACTCACAAGAACATTACTTATGTGTAAAATGGCTGACAAAGGCTGTAGGCTCAGAAGTGGCATTTGCTGCCTTGGAGCATGTTTTGCAGAATATGCATGCTGAGAAATGTTTCCTACATTTCCAACTTCCATAATTCTGGGCTGAGCAGGAGGTTTATCTCTTCTTAAAATGAGAAATGTGTCACTGACTGAGACATTTGCCTTTGTTCCTTTAAACATTGAATTAAGGTCATGATCTTAAAAAGGTATTAATAAAGTAGCTACATAATAGAGATGAGAGCTTAAATAATGCAGTGACTTTATAGCTGGAAATCAGTTTTGCACTCAGCACGAGCAGCCACAGATTCAATAGGGAAAAAAAGGTATGAAAGTTAAAGGAAATCTTCAGAGCATGTAACTTCAATTGTAATATTAAAGGGAGACAGAACAGCCAACACTACAGAGAGTGAGAGCTTAGCTCTTCCTTCTTTGTCTCTATCCTCTGCTTGCTTCTGGTGTTAAATAGTCCTCAGTCTGGTGGATGTAATATATTGGAGTAAAAAAGGTCAGTTTAGCTTTAAACCCTACAGCAGATATCATATGAAATGATCTGGTGGGAGTGTGCCACTGTGCACACAGATGCGAAAAGAGATCCAGACCATTATTTAGCTCATGGTAAAAAGTGTAGCTGCTTACATAAGAAGCAAATCTTTAGAACCACAGAAAAAAACCCTGAAATAAGTGCGCTGGTGTTCAGACATCTGAGGGAATGGCATATAAAACGAAACATGAACAGGAATTTTAAAAGAACAGTATTAATTAATTGGTTAAGAGACATTTTCTAGTCTCATACCATCAAACAGACTTCATTGTGTGCTTGTGCTTCAAATTACCTAAGAGACTTATCTCCTGAAGACAGACCTAATCGGAACAAATGGCAAAAGCTCTTGGGGTTTCAAAAGCCGATATGCAAAGATGGCTGGTACTCAAATGTTAGCCACTACCGAGTGTATGCACAAGGCTTTCAAAATACAAATTAACCCACTTACTACATTTTAGATAATCAAAGTAGCATGTTTTGCCTTTTATAAAATTTCCCATACTTACTTAAGCCCTGCCTCAAAATCTACCAACGGATTAAAAATTAGTCACTCCACGTGCCACTAACGTTTCTGAGAACTACACTTTCCTCTCACCTTTGATCCCCATGACCATATGTAACTTAGTTATTACACTTTAGATAATTTCCAAGTTGGATGAAACTCTGAAATAATATATAACTCCCATAATTAGGATCAGAGATGCAGTAGTATCTGCTCTGGACAGATTTCTTAAATGAGACATGTCCAGTCTGCTGTGTGTCTCCACCACACTCTGAAGTTTGCTCTTCTACTTTTCGAGGAGAAGCAGACTAGAACTAAGTGTAAATGTAAACATTTAGTAAAGAATAAAAAAGGGTGTTTGTAATTAATTACCTAATAATGAACATTTTTCAATGTAGTGCTATTTGCCAGGCTTGGACCATAAAACTGAGGAGCCGCACCTCTTAAATGTACTAACAACATTAGAAAATCCTATGAAATAAAGAAGCCACTGCTCAGCATCCAAAATTTATAGACTTTTGCCACTAGTTTCGACTTCTTAGTACCATTGTTTTTGCAGGGGCAGAAGTTGTAGTTTCAAGTCCCAGATTCTGAACTATGGTTCCTGTCCAAATAGGTGATACAGCATTCATCCCAACTTAGCGAGAGAGCAGTGGGGATGCATGAACTTCCACCTAGGGAGGCATCATAACCCACTGAGATGTGATGGGTTGGTGTTAGAGAGAAGACCAGCATGGGCAACCCTGTGGTGGGACTACCACAGATCACCTGATCATGAAAAAGTAGATGATGCCTTCTTCAGATAACTGGAAGAAGCCTCATTTTGGCAGATCTTTGTCTTCGTGGGTGACCTGAACCACACTAATATCTGTGGGAAGGGAAATAGAGCACAGAACAAGCAATCCAGGAGGTGGTGGAGTTCAAGATCCTGAGAAGAAGGAAGAGGGCAAAACTTAGGACTTACCTTCATTGGGGAAGGATCATGTTAGGGATTATTTAAATAAACTGGACAGACACAAATTCAGGGAGTGTGACAGTATGAACCCACAAGTGAATTTTGAGGCAACTCTTGATGATCTTTGAAAGCTCCTGGTGATCAGGGAGGTTCCTAAGGACTGTGAGAAAGCAAACCTCATTCATGTCTCCAGGAAGGAAAAGCAGAAAGAGAAGAAGGAAACTGAACAGCTGGCATTAGCAGGTTGTGATCAGTGGCACAAAGTCTCCAGCTGGAGGACCAATGGTGTATTCCAAGGGTCAATACTAGGACCCATACTGTTTACCCTCTTTGCTAGTGACCAGGATGCCAGGACAGACTGCACCCTCAACAAATTTGCAGATGACACAAAACAGGGAGGAGTGGCTGATAGGCTGGATAGGTGTGCTACCTTCCAGAGGCACCTGAACAGGCTGGAGAAATAGGTCAACAGGAACCTCTTGAAGTTTAATAATGGGAAATACCAAGCCCTGCACCTGGGAAGGAATGACCCTGGGTATCAGTACACGCTGAGGGCCAACTGGCTGGAAACCAGCTTGACAGAAAAGGACCTGAGGGTCCTTTTTTCCATGAGCCAGTAATGTGCCCTTACCTCAAAGAAAACTAATGGTATCCTGGACTGCATTAGGAGAACTGTTACCAATAGGTGAGGGGAGATGATCCTTCCCCTCTGCTCAGCCCTGGTGAGGCATATCTAGAGTGCTGAGTGCAGTTCTGGGCTCCCCAGTACAAGAGAGATATGGACATACTGGTATGAGTCCAGCAAAGGGCCACAAAGATGATAGGAGACTGAAGCATGTCTTACACAAAGAGAAGCAAGATACCTGAGACTGTTCAGGCTGGAGAAAAGAGGGGTGTTTTATCCATGTATATAAATACCTGAGGGCAGGGAGTGGTCCTTAGTGGAATGCTCTGGGTGACCCTACTTTGAGCAGGGAGTTGGACTGGATGATCTCCAGCCTCAGCAAATTGATGATTGTGTGGCTCTGTGAATATGGATTGCCAATTACCATGTTTATGTAAGATTTTAAAACAAAATTGCTCAGAACTTTTAAAAATATGTAAATAATCCCTTTGTTCTTTTAGATACGGTCTTTCTTAGCTGAAAAGTGACTCAGCACTTATTTACATCAAAGGGAGCACTTCTATTTATTTAAAAGGTGCAGGAACCAAATCCTTCAAGGACCTATAATAAAAACTTTTAAATTTTAAAAGATTACTTTATTTGCTTTAAAATTATTCAAATTACCAGTTGCTTATTATTTGCAATAATTTCAAGCATTTGAAGTAGCTTGAAAAGTTACTGTTGGCATACATTTATACATTGATTCTCTGATGATTTTTAAAAGCAGCTGATATTAATGGTCACAAGTAATCAGTGCAAAAACTATTTATGCAAAAGGATCCTGATATTAAGAAAACATAAAACCATACAGAATGTGACTGCTCTGAGTTTTGTTTTGCACAACCAAAAGCAAGGCTTGGTCAGTTCTTTTTGTCTGCAACATGAATGCGTTTGGCCTTACTTTTGATACTAAGCTTTCAAGGTACAGACTTATGTTATTGCAGAATCTTGTATCATTTCCACTTAGGAAACAAGCCATTTGGTCCTGTCCCTGTGCTTTGAAGAGGAAAGAGAGAAGCACTCTTCCTCTCTTTTCTGAAAAATCACTGTTCTCCCAAAAAAGATCCCGCTCAGGTTGTTTCTTCCAAGACTGTCTATGGACGAAATAGAATGAGAACCAGATGTCATCGTAGTATCTTCCTGAAATGTGCCTGAGAATGGCGGGAAGATCATCTCTGATTGCAGTAGGGCCAGTTCCTCTGGGCAGCTCCTGAAGAAGCACTGCCGTAAATCTGTGAAGTCCCAACACAGGTTGAAACTGAAGAGTTGTAGGGATGAAAGCATCTTGTAGTGCCTGTGCTAACGTCCTCATAGCTCCTGTCTATGCCTCCATCTTCCCTATTAAATGACACGGAAAAAACTATTTATGCTGCAGAAAGAAGCACTCTTACAGTCCTGCCATTAGAATTGCTAACCCAATCCTACAACTGCAAAGAAAATAGCATGACCATTGCGTTGGTATGTGCTCCTCCTTGGCCAAGATCAAGCACATTATTTTGGTACCCAGTAACTGCTTCACAGTCAAAAGATCAACTTCATAGCAAGTGAGAAGTTCCACCTGCTTCTGACAAGTCAAAACCTTGTGTACATTATGAGACTGTTGGGGTATAACTAAATCAAGTCCTGACTGCCCACAGAATTTTAAATTAATATTCTTTGACTTCTGTGATCCAATATAAATTTAAGATTATCTTAATAATAATTAGTAATTACTGACATTTCCTATTTGTACCTTAAGAGCTACAAATTGCATTTATCTTATCTGCACTAAGTGCAAGACATTTCTGTGTTTATTACTAGCTCCTGGCTTTTCAAATCCTTGGGAACTCATTGTTCAGTAGTGTGTTAAAATTATGGAAAAAAATGTCCTTCATTTCTGTCCTTATTTCTGTCCTTCAGGCAGATCCATTGTTATTGCATGTATTGTTTATAGACCATATTCATCATATTCATATCCTAGGATAAACAGGTTCACTGCTCAGTGAATTTCAGTTATGTATATATGAATTGTCCTGGACATCTATGTATATTGCTTTCTCATTTTCCTATCTATAGTTAAAATACCTTATTTTTCTTAAGACTTTTTTCATCTGCTTGTTTACAGAAAACTAACAGCTCATATGTTTGGGTAGGAAACAGGCGCATTATATGCAGTCAGTTCATGCCAAAGAATCAGAGTTAAAATTTTCCCTTCTTTTTTTCCTCCTGTCCTCACTGATTTGTGTTTCTTCCCCATGTTCTGTGTAGAGTAAGTAGTGTCTTTCTATTACATGCATGAGCAGAACCAATCACACAAATCTCCTACTGGGGTATCATACCCTATCTCAGCTTTTTAAAAAACAGGTAATGAAACAGTACGCTTCAGGATTCTTCTCAAGAAGAGGGGAGGCAACAGGAGGTTCACACAATACACAGTTTATTTCAGTGAATCTGTAAAAGGAAAAACAACACTGAGACATTTTAATGCATAATTCACATGATTTAATCAATTACTGTGCACTGCAAGACTGGCCTCTCTTCCTTTCAGTTATTGACATTGTGTGTTACAGGCAGTGATAGTATGATAAGCAAAATGGACAGATGACCAACTACACCACAATGCAGAATAATTAGCAGACTTGCATAGGATTGCTTTTACCTCTTTTGCTGGGGGTCAGCAAGGATCAGCTGCAGTTTCACTGTAACAACTGTCTTCTAACCCAATATCTCTGAAGAGCAAAAATACAAATCTGAATTTCCAGACAAGCCAATGAACTGCTCCAAATTCCAGGCACACTGTCAAGCAGCCCTCTCCTGGTCTTGCAGGACACAAAAAGACATCATCTCACCAGACTTTGCCACTCAGCCACATACCTCCCAGAACTGTACGACACTGTAGACCCCAGTGCAGTGTTCAGAAACACACCATTCAAGTTTCTGTCCTCAACTTATCTGTACAACAATCACTTTACAGCTTAGAGGACTGACATGGAAAGCCATGGAATACTGAGGTTTAAAGACACTGGTTTGATTGTTTTTATTCCTTTTCAGACCAGGATTACAAGAACATACAAGCAAAAAAAATGGTCACTTTTGAATGCATCAGGCAGACATAGCTGGTGGGTGGTGACCAATGTTAAAACAAAAATAGTGAAATCAAAAGGATTATGTGAGAAATTTAAGGTAAAAATGGCTGAATCTGAACATGGCAGATCTCTGCAATGTATTCTAGAAGCATCCAAAAGCAATACTAAAGCAGATTCTGTTCTGTATCTTATAAAAAATGCTAATCTATTATGATTTATCAATGAATTTTCATTAATCTGGGCTACCATATTGGGGTATACCATATACTTCCCGATCGTTCATGTACAGTCTTCACTATATTGATGGCTTTCCCAGTCAGGATTCTCATACCTTAGACTGATCTCTCTTGATGTACTTCTGCTGTATTCAAGGACCTGATTGATGCACATCCCACAGGGTCTGCTAGCCCTTGATCTTGGGATAACAGCAGCAGGCAGAATCACCATTGAACATGTTGGTTAATTCTCACAAATTAAGTACTCCTCTTGCAAGGCTTTTTCATCTCTACCTGAGTCCCTTTGCATCCCCAGCTTCTTCCTGGTCCCCTTGGCCAGACCCAAATAATAACATTGCGGGACTGGTTGGGTATGGCACAAAGACAAGGAAAATAGAAGGGGAAGACTTGATCTCTGCCAGACAGTACATATGGGCTGTAGCATAGGAGAAGGAATCTTACTCTGCTGCAATGGGGGAGGGTTGGATGATCTGGGTAAAACTGTCTCAGAGATGGTCACCTCACAGTGGCTTCCAGATTGCTGCTGTGCCTAATGACAAAGCCAATGTTGAAAATCTCATAGAGGCTCCTGGCAGCCCAGACAGTTATCTAAACACATTTTAAAAAATCACAGTCTTTGAGGGCATGAAGTAATTGCTATAGAAATATTAGTGAGGGAATTACTAACTTTGAATTCACTGAAGGTTTTCAGTTGTATGCGTTAAGTGAGGCCTGGGGCCTTTCCAGTAAGGATAAAAGGGAATACTGAATGATTACTGACTGAGTCAGGGACCCTGTGGAAAAGCTTGTGTGCTGTTATGTAAGAAAGGATTGCAAGGTAATGTATATGCAAAAAGAGGGTGAATGCAAACTTTGGGGACAGACTTCATTGTGATGGTTCCTCATTTTCCAAATACTAGACTTCACAACCTTAGTGGTCTTCCAGTGTCAGTTGGAGAAGAGAAAGGACATTTATGTGCTCAAGACTATTGTCTGGAACTCTGAATGTGGTAGTAAGTTAAAAACTGCTAAGGTTGGGGTTTTTTTCCTTAGAAAAACGATTCCGTTAACTGTTGAGTGCATTTTATTAATTCAGGTTGGTGTTGTTCTTGCTGTTGTTGAGATGGGAAAACTCAAGCTATGAGAGTTTCATACTTACCTACTTCTGAAAGGCCAAGTACAGTTAGGAAAAAAATGTGTCTGTTTCAGATGCCAGGGTCAGGGAACCATTCCTTGTGCAGGAGGTGACTGAATCCTTAGTTTTATTTCTGCTCTAAAGAATGGGATTCTCAGTTGTGGGCAGCTTTACTTTCCCTACAGAGAAAGTATCTTTCCTCATAACACTGAATAATTTTTCTGATAATTTTGAGTTAGATTAATTCATTAAACTTGAGATTAAGTCTAAAATGGGTCCGTATTTTATACTATTTTGTCTCACTTTTTTTCTAAGGCAACAACTTTCAACCTGCAGTTGAAACTCATTTAGGGTCCTGTTTACAGCACATACCTTATCAGGTTTAAATTAAGGTAAAATTAAGGTAAATAACTAATTATGGCTTCTAATTATTATTGCAGAATAGGTTGATTGTTCGTGAAAGTTTGGAGTGAAGCCTGTACTGATACAATAACGTAATCAAATAAATAGAGTTGAAGGCAGTATACTGTTTGTGGTCTCCAGAAAAGGTACATGGATATTTAAAGAAATAATACTTTCTCTCTTTTTTTTTTTTTTTAAACTCATAGTAACAGGATAGATCAGACCTCATATCTGAAGTGCCTAAACGTGTTATCAACTTATATAGGCTTAATTTAAGCACAACTTTAAGTCTGCTTCTGGAATAATTTAGAAATGTTATTTTCCCAAAGTTTGCTGAAATGTTGATGAGCATGAGTGCTCACATAAATGCTTTGTTAAAATGTTGCTTCATAGGAGGTCTCACTGCTGAACACTGACTCATTCATGAACACCTTTTATAAGTAAAAGTTGAAGTGAACATATGTTGTGAAGATAATGCAAATGGGCTAGGAATTCAACAATAACCCCTCACTACAAGAAAGACATTGAGGTGCTGGACCATGTCCAGAGAAGAGCAATGAATCTGGTGATGGGTCTAGAGTACAAGTCCTGTGAGAAGCACCTGAGGGAACTGGGGTTGTTTAGCCTGGAGGAAAGGAGGCTCAGAGGAGACCCTATCACTCTCTACAACTACGTGAAAGGAGTTTGTACCAAGATGGATTTGGGGCTCTTTTCCCAAGTAACAAGCAATAAGATGAGAGAAAATGGCCTTGAGTCATGCCAGGGGAGGTTTAGATCGGATATTAGGAAAAATTTCTTCACCAAAAGGGTTGTCAAGCATAGGAACAGGCTGCCCAGGGAAGTGGCGGAGTGACCATCCCTGGAGGTGTTTAAAAGACATGTAGATGTGGTGCTTAGGGACATGGCTTAGTGGTGAACTTGGTAGTACTTGGTTAATGGTTGGACTCGATGATCTTAAGGGTCTTTTCCAACCTAAATGATTCTATGATCTATCAAGGGCATTTTTGTGTCATTGTCTTATTTCCCACAGCCATTCATGGATTAACACTTTGTCAGAATGGGCATGCTAGGACCATCTCTTGCTGACAGTAAATCTTGCTAAGTCTGTGCTACTAAACCAGCCCATATTTTCTTCAGGAGAAGATATGAGATAATGAAAGACAAGTTCTGGAGTCACCTAGTTGGAATATTGTAATTTCTGAGACACACACTAGCAATGGCCACCACCAGCAGCTACTGCAGTGCATTGTAACTGTGTTTTAGGAATACTTACAACCTATTTATGAATCACTTTATTCTTTAAACTTACTCATATTTCCTCTCAACATCATTTGCATTCTAACACAATTTGTTTCCCTATGACTTTTTCCTGGAAAGAAATTCTTATGTGTTGGCATTTGTTTTCATGCTGCTTTAGTTTGAAAAGCTGAACTACTGAGTATAGAGACTGTGCTGCATGATAGCTGATGAAGAGAGCATAAAAAGGAATATGCATGATAATGGATGCAGGCTGATGGGAAACTGAGCTGCAATCTTGCCAGGTGAAAAAGGGACAAAGCTTCAGTTCATACTGAGACAACATTTCATTTTTATTTGCTTCTGGGAATCTCAGATGAGATCTTTCCTTGCAGGAAACTTGTGACAAAATCAAAGAGAGTGCCCTGTTTAATATCTGTACTGTGGCCTCAAGCCATAAGCCATTGTTTACACACATAAAACTGAAAAGACAAAAGGAGGTTACTGGTGATAAAATATCTGCACTTATTTGGCATACTCCATTATATCCTTCCACCTTTTCTCATTGGCAGGAATGCAAAATTCCTCATTTACAACTTTGGAATTATGCTGTTCTTTCCCTCTGACTCTGTCTGTCCTTCTCTTTTCATGAGACTGTTTCTCCCTCTTCTTTTCTCTTTCTTTTCCTTCTTCTCTTCTACAGGTTACTTGATACTTACTCTTCCTGTTTGGATTTATTATGGTGTCAATAACCAATGCTAAACTAGAAATATGTAGAAAATAAAGTAATTTGTCTTGGCCTTGTCCCTGGCCTGCAGAGCTTTTATTATTTGCCTGATTTGTTATTATAGTTAATTATATTACTACTTAGGCCTGCTAATACAGCACAAAAGCAAAATGAATTGATAGTAATGAGAAGCTTTTAGAGGCAATATTTAAGCAATAATGACCCCTGAGTCAAACATTTCCTGGCAGCTAATGACTGGCTGGAAGAGTAAAAGGTCTAAGATAAACCCAGGGGCTCTTAACCCAACCCACCATTAGCTGCCAGGAAATGCCTGACCCAGAGATCACTAATGTTATTATACATCATAAAAACATAAAGAAAATCTAATTACCTTCCTGCATGTTAGAAAGCTAAAAACTGAACATCAAGTTACCATGGATTTGGTTCCTTGTTTCCAGCACTTGTGTTTTCCTAGGTGTTAATCGGCAGTGTAGTTAACAAATCCAGAAGCTGATAATAATTCATTTGGAGTCAATA
The DNA here is from genome assembly GCF_031877795.1 of Strix aluco. Classification (NCBI taxonomy): domain Eukaryota; kingdom Metazoa; phylum Chordata; class Aves; order Strigiformes; family Strigidae; genus Strix; species Strix aluco. The sequence goes on from NC_133971.1 coordinate 22,028,791, forward strand.
ATGTTATTTGGTGCTGATTGTTCACCCTTAGGTGTAAGCCCAGACAAATCCTTTTTGCACCACACTAAATCATTATAAATATTTAGATCATTGTAACTGTAAAGACTATCAGTTCAGTGGGATCTCAAAAGATAGGTTTCACTGTGACTTTAGACTACTTTTTAAATCTTCAGACACCTTTGTGCTGATACAGGAACAGCAAACATTTGGAAAATAATACAAATGCCAGCCTCCACCCAACAGAAGTTTGAAACAAACATTTTATATTTTTTTTTTTGCGGAATAGATAGGGAATGATCTGCAAGCCAGTCCAGTTCCTATTCTAGAATAAAAACAAAAAGCCTCTCTCACAATTTCATGACCTAGTGATTAATATTTTTTTTTTATGTAGCTTCTTGTATTTCAGATGTTTCTGATTTTTCCCTGAAATGCACCATATGAGTTTTGTTCCATTTTACATTTATTTTAGATATCACTCTCCTTTTCCCACTGCTTCTTCCTCATCCATTTACTTCTTCTTGTTCTCTTTGTAAACAAATCTCACCTCTGTTGACACCTGTCCTGGTACTCTTTGAGACAAAACTTTGGTTTATTATTTATGAAGGGGAATTGTTGCAACAAAGGAGTTCCCAGAGCATTGTGTTTGGATGGGAATCACTGCTGGACAAGCAGAGAGCTGGATCTATCACCTGCAAAATGGAAGGCAGTTTGAATAAAGAAGTAGTCCATTTGGAAAATGTTACTCTCTTGCTGAATGACTGGGCATGTCAGTATTTCTGCTGTGTTTTTTATCTAGAGTACAGACTGCATAGTGCAGCTATTGCCACTTTTTTTCTGTAAAAACAAACACTTCCACCTGCTCCAGATCAGCTTCAGTGTGAAATTTCATGTTTCATACTTTTCTGAATGTTTTCCAAAGGGGTTTTTTTGTACACATATATTTTTACACTGGTGTTCTTGAGTAAATGCTTTTTGTGATTTGTATACCCCCTGCTGATTTAAAATCCTAGAGAAAATAGAAAGTTAATAAATTAGAGCAAATCCAGGAGGAGTTATACAACTCAGCACATGCTTACTAAGGTACCTATGGCAAGACTAGACTGAAACGAAGAAACGACATTATAATGTTCAGGTACACAGCTATAAAAGACAAAGAAACAAAGAGAAGTCTAGCTAAAGCCTTTTCCTACTTGACTCCCTATCCTTACAACCATATTTGGCAGTAGTATGCAAACATAACATTACAGAAATGTGTATTGACCAAAAAATGATTGAGCCCAAAGATACTGAAAGTCTTTGTTACCTGTCAATTTACAAAATCCACCGTATTTAAACCCCGTAGCCAGTTCTGTTCTTCAGCATCTGGAGATGTATAGACTGATTCATTAGCAATTAGCAACGGTGCAGATGCTGCTATTCAGTGATTTTGTAGTACAGAGATTTAACCTGTAATTCATTTAAAATGTTCCAAATGTCACAGAGTGCTACATGCAACACATGCTTTCCAACACACTATATTTGCTCTAAAATGCAGCCAGAATTTTGGTTCTTCAGCATCACAGGGTACAGGGTGGAAACTCTTGTATCATCTCTTTTGCCCCCATATGGATTTATAAACGTGTCACGCAAAGGGCCATTAACACAGAAAGCATAAATGATTTTTAAATGCATCTATCATGAGAGCCAAAAGAGCAACTGCCCAAACTGTTGCCAGTCACAGGAGTTCAACCCCAAGGGCAAAACATGGCCCAGAGTCCATAACCTCTCTCTCCCCTGCTTCTCTTTGCCATGATAATCTACTAAATCACATGCTTTAAGAGCACTATTAATAATTTCTTAACACTGTATTTTCTTGAGCTGGTAAAACCAGGAATAAACAGTTGTCTAGCGCTGTCTTTTCTTTATATTCCAGTTTAATTTACTACCTATTCTGCTAACTCTTTTTAGATATGTGGGGAAACCACTGAACTCAGATCAAAAAGAATATTTTTGTACACAGACTTAAAAGTCAAGTCTTATACAAAAATCATTTCTTTGAACATGATGTTCTTTACTTATTTTGGGTTAGTATAAAGGCCTGGAATGGAGTCCTGTTGGTCTGAGATAGCTACTTTTGATCACTGTTGCTTAAATTGCAATGACATTTTCTCTAGTTCTAGCTCCAAGGACACAAACCTGCTTCTTGCTTGGAATGACAGGTTCTGTGTGAAAAATCACTAACACAAGGTGTCAATGCAAGGTGTGCTTAATACAGTAGGTTAATGAACTAGCTTTGTGCCTTGGGAAAAGATGAACTTGTAGCTAGTTTTGATCACAAATGGAATAAGAACGGGTAATTCTGAACTGGTGCTCTGTGTTCATCTGTGCAGTGCAACACCCACACTGTATTTCAGTAGGGACAGATTGAAATTATTATTATGATTTATTTATTAATCACACAGTACCAGATCTCAGTCAGCATCTCAGCAGAGCTGTGTGCTGTCCAAACTCGAGTTATAAAATGAAACCTTGCTGCCCAAAAGGGGACAAGACTGTCTCACCCAAGATGGAATGGGTGCGGAAATTGGCCAAGACATTATCCAGCATAGCAGACTACTTTACAGAGGTGCAACTTGGCTTTTAGCCCTTTACTCTTATGAATGCCCAGCTAAGTATGCACAGTATGTAGCTCACAGGTCCTCCAAGCCTTACTCTGTTCCTGGGCATTGTGTATAGTCCAGGAGGAGGGCTCTGCTGTCACTGGGACCCTGGCAAAACTAGACCCCTTCTCATGGCAGGCAGGAATTGCAGACACATCGAGGTAGACTTCTCTGTACGTTCAGCTCAGCTGTGTCTCTTCCCTCCTCTCTTGTGCCATAAGATGTTTTGCATCTGGTCAGGAAGGTGAGCAACCCCACAAGTAGGGCACTGAACCCACCAAGAGTTGGCAGGAGATCTCAAGCTGGTGAGAAGTTGACAGTCTGAGAGCAGCAGTGGGTCCACGGCATCTCCCTTTTCATCCTTCTGGTGAAGCCACACACTACAGCTGGACCTAGTAGAACTGCCCTATTTGGACCTGCTGAAAAAATGTCGTTGCTTAGCTTCACTCCTGACAAAACTTACCTAAACTGGAATTGAGCCTGAAATATACCTTTCCTTTGAAAAAACATTAGTTAAGCACCACATGACAACTAAAAGAAACCATGATGATCAGAGAGCCTGGAAACATACAGATATCTCTCTGATATCAATGCATTAGCACTTATTTGAAACATCACTGGTTGCTAATCAAGTGCCTGAGAATTACTTTCACAGATCATATCCCTATTTTGATAGCTGTTGTACAAGCACAAAACAAAAAAGGATATTAATTTATCACTAACTTTTAAATATTTGGCAGTGTAAGAGAAAAAAACTCTGCCCTTCTGGGTGAGAATTTATGGCCCATAGTCTTGTCCCACTTATAAAAAAGCAGGATAAGATGTGCAGGGGTCCTTCATTTCTGAGAGATCTTATTCTGCACATGGATATTAACCCTTTCTGTCTGGTAAACATACAAGTGTGCCTCAGAAGGTACTGTTACATATAAGGAATGGAAATATTCAGAAATATTCAGTAAAGTCCTTTACAAAAGAATAATTAAGGACTGTATGTTAAAAGCCAGGCCAAAACCTGAATTATTCCTTTGGAGGTCAGCATAGATATTCAGTTTCAAACTACACTGGAGAAATTTTCTTGGTTTTGTTGAAAGAATAAAGATTGATCTCAACAAGGTACTTCCATTTCATCTATTTCCCAAAGTGAAAGGAAATATAACAAATGAGTTTTAGCATCAATCAATAAATGCAACTACAGTTTAATACAAATGTTACTTTTCATTATTTTATGCTATAATCACATAATTTGACATAAAAGCTGAAAAATCAAGAAACAAGGTTCCTGTAAGGCACCAGATATTTAACAGGAGTCCTCTCCAGCCTCACTGCTGTAAATATGCATGAAGAAGAAAGTTCCGACATGCGTTATGTTGGAAAGCAGGAGCTTACTGAATTAATAAAATGATCCCAATTTCATGGTATTGAAACTAGCATTGGAATAGAACTACCTACAGCCTAATAAATACCTTGGGGTGTCTGTTGCCTTAAGATTTCTGTTATTTAAAGGAACTAGCAATAGAAACCTTAAGCTTTTAATAATACTGAACACTATGTGAAAATTAATGCAAACACTTGCAACTTCTAAATCAGCACCACAAAATAAGACATTACCCTCTTTTTCTATCTTTTCTCCCCACATTTATTTCAAGCAGGATTTTCACTGCAAATGACATCTCCCATTTGCTGTTACTATCCTCTCATTTAAATATACATCTTTGTCAGTGACAAAAGCCTATTTTTCTTTTTAGAGGGGAAATTGTGGGAAGGTTTTTTCCACATGGAATTTAATTTTCCATGTCTTATCATTTTCTAATCATGTTTACCTGAGTGCGAGTGCCAGACAAATTCAAATTTCTGGTTGATTTGGATTCTTCACCCCTAAGCAGTAGAAGATTAATTTCCTGGGACGTAATTGGAGATCTGCTGGAGAGCTGCTTCATTTATTGGAGTTGCAGGTAAGGTAAGGTAAGAGCTTTAAAGGATAAGGCAACTGTAGTTAATATGCTTATAGTATGCAGTTAATGCTTTCAGTGTCATTGAAAGACGCCCTTGACAGATATTATACAAGCATAGTAATGTTAGTTGCAACTGCTTTCTTCTTTTTTTTTCCCCTTTATCAATATAGCAGTGTGGACTTTGATACTGATGTCTCTTAAAACTGCTCTTTCCTTCTTCTGGTCAAGAGTGATCTGTAGTGGTATAAATGTGTCCATGCAGAATAAACTAGTCTAACCTCAATGGTGTTGGAGATTTGCACCCAGTTGATGCTCCTGGACAAGACCCAAGTCTGTCTCTCAGAATTGTTTTGTGGACAGTGAAGTTTGAATCAGTTTTCAAGTGATTTTGTCTTTTAGCTTTTCCTTTCAGAAACATGACAACACTGAAACAAAATTCACTCACTAGGGTGTTTTTGAAGATGTTACAGCACTGCAAATAATGATGGATACTGATGGCTTAGACTGCAGGGTAAGTACAAGTGGAGGATTCATGTTTTATTTTGACAGAGTGCTTAGAGAAGTCATTATATTTAACTATTATTTTGGGGTCAGAGACAGTTTTGTACTTTATATTGCCCACAAGTGCAGCAGGTCATTGCATGTGATCAACTGACTTTTGAAACCCTATATAAATAGCGAGTAATGGGGAAATTGAGGCAAGGGATCAATCATGAACAGTAGGAGAGACTTAAAGCAAATTTCAGAAAGCCCAGATGGCTGCATTGAAAATTAACTTCACAGCAGGGAGAAAATGGCTAATCCCCTTTTCAAATTTGTCAGTAAACTGGCTGAGAACTTCGCCATGGTTATTGGTCACTGGATAACAAAATGTATTTCTTTAGGGATAGTAAAATATCAGTACATGAATACTATGTACTGTAAACTAAAATATGTGTAAAACATTAAAATTATTAACCTTAGCAAACAGAAAAGAGTTTCACCAATAAAATCAAGTACAGTTTCTCCCTTGTTGCTTGACTGCCCTTCAGGCAGTGACCAGCCACTTTGGGGAGGTTTCCAGTTGCTATCAAGGCACTCCTCTTGGAAATCCCTTAAGACACTTGCAAAACATGCAGCCTCTAAGCAAACCCTGAAATCTGCTTCAAGTGTGTATCACAGACACTTGAAGGCTTTCAGGGGTCAGGAGTTGATCATAAAATTGGTTGTGTGTCTGGGGAGCCCTGGAGGAGGATGCCCCTCCATGTGCACCCAGAGGCACTGCAGTGCTGGCCACCCGTGGCTGGACGGCAAAGGTGCCCTGGGAGTGGAACCCCACAGGGTACCCATGTCCACCCAGTGGGACAGGAGGGAAGGGCAGCCCACAGGGAGTATCCTGATTTGGGTATAGCAAGCCACAGGTGAAGGCCTATGGAAAACATGGTCAATATACCATTGAAACATATGCATTTACATGTATACATATGCATTTACATGTATACCTTGAGTGCCAGTGAGATATGATGTACCCCCCGTCAGTCATCTGCAGATAATTTCTTTAGGGTGCAGAATAACCATCCCACACTTGCTTTGAACACCAGGTGAATTGGTTTCACAAATTATCCAAGGTATTTTGGTGGTAACCACAGATACATAAGTTCAGTGTTTCAGTACCCACTTTTTACACGCTTACCTTAAAGAAATGCAAGGTCGTTTTACAGTGTGGGTGGCATTCACTAAATTCAATATTGATATCAGAAAGTCTCTGAAAATAAAGAGCTCCCCCTCCCTATCCACCCAATTATCCTGAGAGCACCAGAGAATTCAGCAGCCTCTGCTAAATAGAATGGAGTATTTGAATATAAAAGGAGAAATATAGTGAACCAAAACCAAAAACCAAACAACTTATCAAGCTGATAAATTCAGGATCCAAACCAGAAAACAAAGCCACTGATCAAAAAACTCTAGCATCTTCTTCTGCAGATCTGAGTCCTCACAGGGGCCTCTCAACACTTCATGAAAGCAATCTTCCGCTCGCAAATCAACTGAATTTCAAAGACAGAGGAGAAAAAGTGAATTTTAAAGCAGTCAGTAGGAAACAGACTTTGTCTCACAGTAAGAGCTCCACCAGGAGTGTTGTGCAGAGCTCCTGGCAGTCAGAAAGAGAGAAATCCAGGTTAAGTATTTTGGGTGAACTACTATATGCTACCAAATCTAATGCAAAATAGGGAGTTGGTAGACCTTCTGTACAGAGGATGGTGCCTGACATAGTGTGATCAAAAGCACACGAAAATGCTGGTATAACCCAGATATATAGGTTATACTCTAAAGCATGGGAAATACTAAAAACTATTTCAAACTACACAGTTTTTCTTTCTGTTCTTCAGAGGATGGTACGAAACATCTGTCACTGAATCTGTGCACTCAAGGAAATACAGTATAATTTAGGGCTGTATGTTTCCACCCCAGTAAGAGGAAATTAGATGCTTTAGGGTTTGCTTGTTTGTTTGTTTGTATGTCAGATATTTTCTTTCCTAATGTTTTCCCTTCAGTTGTAAGATTTGTATAGAAATTGTGTGGAGACTGTCAGTCACTGTCAATATATATCTAGGCTTTAGTCTCTAGATGTCATTTATATTATCAGGATAAATCTGTACATATTGAATTGAAGTATTTCTATTTAGATACATATGTCATTACTAGTCTGACATTTGGTAGTTACCCTGGGGACAGCATTTGGTTTTTTAGGCCTGGCTTGATCATACTGTCGGTGTGAAAACTATTGTGTGTCAAGGACCATTAGGTCAATGTAATTTCTTCTGCGATCACAGGAAGTCTCATATTGCATTTTACCTGGATTGCATATTGTACCTGGAGAAATCTTTTTGCCTGTAAAGTTTTGCCACTGCTGGTAAACACTAATGACAATTAGGTCTGCAAGACAGTGAAGTTCCAGAGGTTTTTAAGTACATTGATAAGTGTGAATTTCCTTACTGTACAGTTAGAGAAACTGAGACACAGGTAAAGTAAGTAATTTGTCTAGCGATAAAACTACTGTAACAGAGGAGATGAGGTAAGGAAAAGGATCTGCAATAAACACATTCCTGATAGTATGACTCTCAGGTTCACACATCTGTCATGCTGCTCACTGAAGCACATACCTTTAGTTAGGATATTTTATTGCAAGTATCATATATTACGTGTGGTACAGCAGACTTAACACAGCTCCATAAAATTTCCCTGAAAATTTATCACATATTCTGTTTGCTACTACATATACTACAAAATCATGATTGGTGGCACGGCCTGTTGCAATTAAATGGCTTGAGCACAACACACTGTAATAGTTTTGGCTTTTATCATGTAACACAGTGAAATTCAAAGACTATGTAAAGAAGCTATCACCCTCTGAAGGCTGCAGGAAGCTGAACCCCATTTGGTTGAAGGAGGAGCAGTACTTCCATGTGACCACTGGAGCATTGGCTGTCTCTGTTTTGCAAAAGGAAACTCAAGAGTAGGGATGTCAGTGTCACAGGGCACCATGGAGCAATGGTCAGGACAGTTGGTCAGTTTGGTAGCCAGGATGCAGTCAGAGGGATCTGCTGGCCCTGGTGTACCAGGAAAGGAGATGGTGGGATCCAGACCAGCGTTCAGGTCTATCTTTATTTTACACAGAACCCTGTGGCAGGTATTTGGGAGCTGAAGCCAGTGTGAAATTACCAGCTATGTAAACATGCCTGGCAGCAGTAAAAGCTGGAAGTAGACAACATTGAGCACAATCAGGCCCCAAACCTCTGCACTCCTACACCTGCTCCAGTGGAGAGACTGCTGTTTCTCTGTCTGCCCCATGTCAGTGCTTTAACATTTAACAAACATCACTTAATGTTTGCAGAGCACTTTGAAAATGAAAAATTCTTTCTGAAGTGCTTAAGTGTCATGATTAGTAAGGAAACTACTGAATTGCTCTGTCAAGCAGGTAAAGAAAGGACAGTTTTCCAAAAATTAATTGTACATTGAAAATACCATGGTGAAGTTCCTTCTTGAAAGTGAAAGAGAGCCCACATTACTGCACTGGTATTGTAAGTAAAACTCAGGAAGATTTCATGGCCAGGTGCTCGATTCATGATTTTAGGCTTTTGGCTGAAAGGTTTTATTCTGTAAAAGTCTAAAGAGATGAAAAAAATTTCTAGAAAACCTGTTGAAACAAAACTTTAAAGAGAGAATCTTGGTAGAGAATACGCACATGTAGGCTTTTACTCTTCTTTCCTAAAATATTCCTCTGAGAGGCTGTTTCTGAACAGTGGTACAGTAAGAAATTTGTAGTTTCACATCATTTTGATGTGAAACCAGGCAAAACTTGGCAGATATAAAAACATGGGCTTGTAGCATTTATATGCAAGTGTTGGGGTTTTTTTTCTTGGCTTTTCCAGAGTGGCCTAGTTTGATAGCAAAACTCTTTGAAAAATGGAAATACTTCTCATAAAATAGCCAGGGGAAAAGGTGAAATTGTCCCTGAATTTTAGTTATATATGTTATTTAAATTTAAAAAAAAAAAATTACTCCACGCAACATTCCTCAGAGAGGGCAATAATCTCTTTTGGAGGTAGCATTGTCTTTTTGCTCTGTGTTTCTAAGGAACCTTATGAAGTTTTTACACATCCTGGTGAATCTCTTCAACTTGTAAGCAATAATTGAAAATGTGGACCCTCTCAATCAGAGGAAGGTAGAGCTTGGAAAAATCTCAAATTCACTCAAACACAGGCCGTAATTCTGAGAATACCTGAGGGACAGAGAAACCATTTTACTTCAGCTGTAGGCTAAAAGTCAAACAGGACTGTTGAATCCACTAAGTTATATTAAATTCCTTCTTTTTCCCTCTTTCTTTAGCTTGCACTACTTATAAAACTTTTAATTTAGAAAGTGATGATAAAAGTACTGGTAGCTCTACTTCTTGTTTGTGTTCAGAGAGTTGTTGGTAGCATTATGTGAACAAAACACTTTTATTCTTTTCCCATGAACATACTATGAACATAGATGGGAGAATGGTTTAGATCCTCTTTGGACTTGCTATCAACAGAATAGCTGGAAAATCAATGATCTCAGAATCCTTATTTCTGGTAAAATTTAAAAGGCAAACTTTCAGTCTTAAGTTCCAAGAACTTTTCAGAGACAGCTATCATAAAATGTTTTAATGTTACTTGTAAATGGCCCAAATTAAGAGATGATGAAGAGATAAATAAAATGCCCAAGATACCATTCATTCTATTTATTTTTAAAAGTAGAATGGTGCTTTACATTGATTTGTTCACTTTCTTTACAATATGAGCCTGACTCACATCCTAGATTCAGCCTTCCCCTTCCCAAAGCCAAGTGATGTGTGACTATGAATTATTGAAACTTTTGCATATTGCTTTTTTTGGTGTTTACAGTGTAATACACACAAGACTATTATTCTCTAATGTGGAAAGCTGAGCAATTTCTGTTCTTGCTTATGCTTGTGCAAATATGAAAAGTAACATAATTAGCTATATCATTGAGTTCATCACCATTCCCTTCAATTTGTAATCCAGCTTCCTCATCAGGAATTTGGAAGAACATGTCAATTCCATTTGTTCTGTCTTGCTTAATTATAAGCCACCATCATGCTTATGAGATAGTGCAAACAACACCCGAAACATCATATTGGAGAGGTACTTTGTTTTCACAATTAGAAGCATCAAAAGCGCCAAAGTCACTTCTCTTCCTATATCCTTCGACTGTACTTTGCAGCAGTTGTTATGTTGTTTGTCAGGAATCCAGATTTTATAAAAGTGCATTTCCAAACAAAGCTTTATGGAGACTTTTTTATGAGTATGGTTTCCTTCTGTGACAATGCAGTCAAAAGAGTTTAAGTCAACTGACAATGCAGGTAAAACTTTCAAACTCTTTAGGACGCTGTAGTGTAGACATGGAAAAGGTAAGAAAATTACTCATTCATAGTACAGCACTAGTGGTTTCCATTTGGATGACATAAATCCTATATCAAAGAGATGATACCATGACAAAAGAAATGTGAAAATACATTTTAGGCAACTTCTTTTTAACTTCAGATTCTATGTTTTTTCTTGCAGGCACTTCATTTCAAAAGCCAAGATGAATTTTTCATCTGATAAACTGATGTGTACAACCTATGGTCTGACTGGTTTGCTTTTAACTCCATTGCACAGCTAAATTGCATTATAATTTCTTGTTTTGTCTGCCTCTAGCAACATCTGAAGGTCCAAAGTCAGCCTAAAAAGCTCAGAAAATGAGAGGATACATACACATATTCATGACTGTAATTGATATACTTTAAAAAAACCAAACAACCTTAATGAAAAAAGATCAAAACACCTTACTCCAATCCAATAAAACAGGGTATTTATGGAAATCAGACTCTTCCTATTCTTGTTTCAGTCATCCAAACACCAGTGTCAACTGACACTGTGAGTCAAAAAGAACATCTAACATCTATAAAGTAAGCTTTCACTTCAGCAAACAAAATCCTCTCAGCTGCAACAAAGTGTTTTTGAAAACGTAAAAGTATTTGACAGTCACTTTAAAACCAAAGCATACCAAGAAAATGCCAGGATACATCCTGTACCTTATTTGTATTTGCCAGTGTAATACTTAAATGATGCATAAGTAAGCTTTTAGGCATTCAGAACTTGTTTAACTTTCATTGACAAATAGTACAACTCTCGGTTATTTCAGCAGAGGTGGGATCTGGATCTTAGTGAATGAAGATTAAAAAAAAGTGCATAGAGCAGGAAAACCATAAAATACCATGGGGAAAAAAAAAAAGTTATTGTGGTGAAGATCAAGAAACAGATCTACAGGAAATACAAATCATCGTTCAAAGCCTTAAATGGATGTAGCAGTTACACAGCAAGTGAGAATTGGGTCATTAGCCATTAGTGAAAAAAAAAAAAACAAACCCATAATCCGAAATTATAATAAATGCCACTTCAGCAAAAACAATGCTGGGAACTCCTTCCTCAGTGAAGTCAGAAGCACTGACTCCAGAAGAACTGCATCTGGTTTCAGGCACCATATTTGAAAAAATTGTAGTGATATGCTAGAGAGAGTTTGAAACAGGCTTAAAAAAAGAAAAGGTGGCAAAGAGTTGAAAGAACATTAGATTTCATTTGATGTAAACAATAACTAAAAAAAAAAAAAAAAGACATGTAGAAGAATAAGGCAGTTTTCTTCAAATAAGTGCATCTTTTTATAAAGAGAATCACGGCCATTTCTTCTTCCTGTATGTCACTGGCTGCACAACAGATTTCAAATGCAGACAACAGATTATAAGGAAAGCTTTGCTAGAGATTAACAAAAGCTGTCAAACTCTTGAGACAGGAACATTTTAGGTCACTTGTGGAAAAACCTTCCCACTGGAATTTCTTTTCCAACAGTTTAGGTAGGTAAGGAATTTAAGCCATGGCCTACATCCATATTTGTTCAATAATAGGGAGATGACTTCCACAGTCTTTTTGACCTTTAAATGTGCATTTCTGTAAATCACAGTACTCTTGATGCCCAGACAGAGTAATAGCGACAGAGGGCCAGTCAGGGCAACTTAGAGTTATACAAAGGCTCCCATCAAGCTTTTCTTGTCACCTGCACTATACCATAGCTCTCCTTGTCCACTTTACAGAAGCTAAAAAAGCCAATCATAGAATCATAGAGCCATAGAATAGTTTGTGTTGGAAGGGACCTTAAAGATCATCTAGTCCCAACCCCCCTGCCACAGGCAGGGACACCTTCCACTAGATCAGGTTGCTCAAAGCCCCGTCCAACCTGGCCTTGAACACTTCCAGGGAGGGGGCAGCCACAGCCTCTCTGGGCAACCTGTGCCAGTGTCTCACCACCCTCACAGTAAAGAATTTCTTTCTTATAATCTGAATCTACCCTCTTTCAGTTTAAAACTGTTACCTCTCATCCTATCCCTACCCTCCCTGATAAAGAGTCCCTCCCCATCTTTACTGAAGCCCCCTTTAAGTACTGGAAGGCCAATAAGGTGTCCCTGGAGCCTTCTCTTCTCTGGGATGAACAACCCCAACTCTCTCAGCCTGTCCTCATAAGGAAGGTGCTCCAGCATCCTGATCATATTCAGGGCCTCCTCTGAGCCCACTCAAGCAGGCTTATGTCTTTCTTATGTTGGGGGCCCCAGAGCTGGACACAGCACTGCAGGTGGGGTCTCACAAGAGCAGAGTAGAGGGGGAAAATCCCCTCCCTCAATCTACTGGCCACACTGCTCTTGATGCAGCCCAGGATGCAGTTGGCTTTCTGGGCTGCGAGCGCACATTGCTGGCTCAAAGTCAATTTTCCATCCACTGCTTTTCCTAAATCATTTCCTTCCAAGTTTGCTGCATTGCTGGCTTTGAACTTTTTTGACAGCTCCTCTTGCTTCTGAAGGGCAAGCTGATGCTTGCCTTGACATTGTAATAACGTCATCTTGTTTGAAACTCGTCTTGAAGCTGCAAAGTGGAAACTTGACTTTGTGATGTTGGAAGAAAGTACCAAAAGTCTCTTTGCTGTCTCAGCTACAGTTCCTTGGTATGCTGGAAAGCAAATGTCCTCAGCCACCCCACTTATGTTTTGAAAAGACACAGGTATTTGAATGTGACCCTTTATCAGTGAGGGTACGTGCTGGATGGGGCCGAGGTATGGTTTCTGAATAGCCTTTTTTAACTTCAGTTGGGATCTATTTGGATGAACCATTTCCTCATACAAATCTCACAGGAAGGCTTTATATTACCTCTAGTAAACCTGCCATCCTTCATAGAGAGCTGTGATTTAGGCAGGGGCCTAAATCACATAGACAGTTCCTGACCCCCCGTAACTAGCATTGTTCCCTGTGTCTTCAGACTGCTGCTTTTCACCAGATGGAGACCTACTCTCTACCAACATCTTCAGAAAATGTTTATTCTTTCGATTGTCACATTAAAGTAGGATTCATACATAAGAACATAAATGTACATTCTGCTGGGTAATAGAGTTGGAAAAACTGGAAATATTCAGTGTGTGTGTGTGTGTGTGTGTGCGCGCACACATATATATGTGTAAATAGACAGACACACAGTCCACTCTGCCCTGCTTCATATAAAAAAGGGAAAAAAACTCAGCTTTTGTTTAAGGCTTGGGATTTGCTATTTCAGCTTCCCTACTCCCATGTGCTTTCTTGCCAAGCTTAGACTAGATCAGAGATGAAAAGTATTACAGGATTTTTATGATGATGGTGGGAAAATGTCTTTGCATTTCTTAGTTAGGAACAGGGTAGATCGTTGTGTTCATTCTGATGATGGTTCCTATCATGACTGAACAGGCTCTTTATTGTATGTTTAGGGCAACTCACTGCTGTGCAGAATTTCATGACATACGGATTTTTTAATGTTGATTTGAATGAGATTCAGAGCAAAATTTGGCATAATAAATTATTAATTAATATTATCAATAAAATACCACTTTCCTAATATGTATTTGTCACTACATTTGTAGTGACTTTCTCCTCTTTTGTCCCTTGAGATGTCTTTGCTGCTTGAAATTTTTTTTTCCAGGTAAAATAATCTGTGGGTCCTTACCATTCAGTTAACAGCAGATTTCATATGTGAACAGTTTTCAGCCATATGAATATAAAAATATGTATGTGAGAGAGAAATTTCTACACAAAACCACATGCACTTCAGTTAAAAATTATCTCGTGATTGTAATTAGGTCTTGCGGCCAATTTTAGCTTGCTGTCTAAAAGCACCATGGTATATGATCTTACAATAAAATACATGCTCCTCTGTCTGGCCACAGAAGAGTGAACTAAAGCTAGAGCTTTCCCTGTGACTCTCTAATAGCCTCATTCTCGTTGGTTTATCAAACCTGTATCTTCTGCTTTGACACAGGTTTTTATGTGTCGCCATACCTCTTTTACGGTAAATTTCACAACTCATCACTGCCATCTCGTGGGAAAAATCATGCATCATTAGTTCTCACAAAAAAGTGAAGAAAATTCGTACAATTTGTGTTCTGAAGACATTGCTAGCAGTTAGCTGGAAAATATCACTTCATCTAGAAAACAAAAGTAATAAGATTTATATATTTACCATGAAATTAACACCAGAAAATACTAATTTTATGAACTTCTAAACATTTGTCAACACCATCAAAACACTCTTAAGGTTCTCAAGGAGAACCCTGTATTATAAAACTTTAAAAGTGGAATATTAAGCATATACTAATATGCTTATAATATAGACACATACAGCCTATTAATATACTCTATAAATTGAAGCAAAAGCTGGTTTGATGTTTACGAAATGCTTTGACATAAGAAAACAGAAAATATGTTAAAAAGCTTTAATTTCTTGGGGGTTTTTTGGTCAAAATGGGAAAAAATCCTACAAAACCTTTCAATTTTTCATAAACTGTGTTTTACCATGGATTTTTTTGTTTTTCCCAAAAAATTTCCAGCATGCACTAAAAATTGATAAGGCTATTAACTCTAACAGAACAAACATTATCAGGACATAATTACAAAATGTACAATGTTTCACATCAATGTATGAACCTTTAAAAAGTTGTAGGATTGCAAAAATGCATCATGATCTAATAAAAATTATCTTCCTTGTTGTCACCTCTTCCAAAATGTGGATGATCACAAGTGTTTTCTAGACCACACAGATCGGGGAAGGAGAATAGCCTCATGTTTGTTTCAAGGTCAACAGTTGCAATATAAAGGGCTGGTTGCCCCCTCACATGGTGCAGGAGTTATTATACCCAAACTATGGCATAATATAATTCTGGTTTGTGTTATGTGATGTACTGCTGTGCTTCATGAATGTTCCAGGTGCACTAATACATACCACAACCTTGGAGAGTCTGCGTTACGATGGTGCTTATAGTGATTTTCTTTCACAATAAAGGTTTGATACTTTTTGTCAATAACCAACAACCTGGTCAGGCTGTCTCTCAGTGAGCAATATTAAGGGATAGTCTTCTGCTAGGAATTTGATGGATTATGCTTATTAGACACATCAGCCTTTTAATGTGTCTCATTCCTTTTTATAATACCACCTTTCCTGGTTTATCAGGATGTCTCTGAATGCAGGCATGTTGTTCCTTCTGGAGCCTGAAATGGGACATCCAAGTCCTTTAAGGGGACTTTAATGCCCTGCCCCAGGTAACATAACAGTCAAGCTTCACCTGGAAAGGGATGTCTAAGTCTTACCAGTACAGTGTCCTTAGAACACCACCTAAACAAAGGAGAACTAAATTTAACATAAATCCAGAGCCCTAAAAAGTTGATGAAGTCCTTATATGGGTCTGGTTTACTGGGAGAATTGCAGGATTTGATAGCAGAACTGAGAGCACATGAAATCCTTGGACACACACTGTCAGGCACTGCAGTGCCTACAGCAGTCACAGAAGAGAAGGAAACCAGGCAACTCACCCTTCAAATGCTGGAGATGGTTCTTCAGCCAAGGCAGCTACAAGGATTGTTCTGACTGAGAGAAGAGGCTCTCTGGAAGATGCTAACACCTGCAAATCAGAAGGGCAAACAGATTCCCCATGGTGAAAGTTCTGCAAACTTCTGGCTTCACATCTTCAAAATGTATCCAGTGACGCAAACACTCAAATTGCTGTAGTATTAACTACAGCTGATGCCTTGTGTATCTGAAAAGACAAGCCAGCCTGTAGTCTGAGCAGGAAATTCAATAGTATTTCTCTTCCCTGCTTCCTGCAGCTGAGGAAAACAGAGTTGGATCAGAACAAAAACTACATTAAGATCACAAAAGTTAAAGAACTGTGAGATGAATTAGCATGTGAAGTCCAGAAACAGAAACAGGTATCAGGCAGTGTTCAATGCAGCTTATCTGTCCTGATCCCCAAGATACATAGGAGCACACACTACCATGTGGATCTCTGGACAATAAACACACTTGTCTATGCATGTCTATGCAGTGAATGTGATCATACTGATCAGATCACAGAGTGGAAAACCTTGAATTAACACTATTTTAGAGTTGCTGGGAGGATCTACTAACACATAAATTATTTCTTGTTATTTATGAAATTATAGAAGAAACATCCCTTACAGGTCTAGTTGTATTACTGACTTCATCAGGATGTTTGGAACCCATATGCCAGGCATCTTTCACAGCACTTTGCACTAACATTAGTGAAATCAGGTGCTTGGATGAAATATTGGAATGACTGTAGTTGTGATGGACAATCATAAATATGTGGTGTAAGTGCAACCTGTTTTGAGGGAGGCCAGTCTCAGTGCTAACTAGAAATTGTAGCTTCTTTTAACATTATTCAACATGTATATATGTATTTATTTACAAAGGAGTAAAATTTGAAAGTCAAAAAAAAAAAAATCAAAGCATAACATCCAAACATAAAATACAACTAAACATTTTAGATAGAACAAGGGGTTTTTTTTACACTTTTTTGAAGCTTCATCACCCAACTGGAAAGCTGATGTTTTGCCCAAGTTTGGAAATTTCACATTTAGTGTGAAACAAAAACTGCAGTGCATGCCCGGCTCTGTTTGTTTATTTCAGAGTAGTAATACTAAAGGCACAACAACAGTCCAATGCAAGCCACGGTACAACTTTAAATTATTTTTGGGAACCATTCTTCCCTAGAGAGCATACCTCAGCCTGGACTGCACCTACATTAAAATGTCACCTGCTGGCTGTAGGGCATGTTTCCACAGGCCTGTGCTGCAGGTTAAGACAAGCCAACCCAGGAGTCCAGAATGGCTTTGCTCCCAGGGAAGACACCGTGGCAACATACTGAATCTGGAAGGAGCAAGCAGAGAGGTATGTATCCTTAGCTAAAACCAGCTGCCTCACCTATCAGGACTGTTTCCAGGGAAATAACGGTGCAGGCTCTGAGCTGAACCTTTCCTGCTTCATATGCTTTAATGTAAATACAGCAGGGTGACAGATTTTCTGCCTTGCCAGCTGCACCCAGGTGTCCATTCCACTGTGGAGATCGTGGGACTGTTGCATTTTGGAAAAAGCCCTCTGCTAGTCAGGAGCAGTGAAGAGCACTTCTGGTCGTTGTTGTGTGACAGAGCAGAATGTAAGGAGCGCAGCAGCTAAGCAGCATGCCACAGACACTGTCCTATTGAGAAAATGAGAGGGAGACACTCTGAGGGCACTGAAGTACACAAATACTCAGAAGTGAGTAGATGTCACCACTGGACAGGGAGCTTACTGAAGGCTCTCACAGCAGGTGCAAAACAGGGGACAGAACTCTAGAGTAGGGAATAGGCAGACAGAAAAGTCATTCAGACCTTCCCTCTGTTATCAGTGAGGTTTGTTCAGCTCAGCTATCTTCTGTGATTTCACTCTTTCCATCCAGCTGCCCGTTGGTCTGCAGTTTGGGAGAACAGGGAGATATATGACAGGTTGCATGCTATGTCCTGAAAGGAGCAGATTCTTTGGAGTTCCATCCATCTTAAATGCATTCTCCCATTTAGGCATGCATCAGAAATGAGCTTAACAAGCAAAGCTTTCTGGTCAGCTGAATACTTTCACAGCTGCTGTTGCAGGCTGAACTGAAACTGTAAAAATGCTGCAAGCAGTGTACGCTGTTGCCATACGAATTTTTCCCCATTCTAGGACCAGACTCAACAGTGTTCTCTGGCTGGCTGGCTCTCTGCAAGTAACTTAAACCCAGGTTAACCGATCTGAAAGTCTAGGTTTGCAGTTGACTGGTTTTGTCAAAATATCAGGACCTATTGCTTTAATCTTAGGTACAGCAGATCCTCCAGTCATGTGATTTAGTCATGCTTAATGTACAACAAATACAGAAGCATTTCCAGTAGATACACAAAGAGAATAAAATCAAAGTGGCCTTTTATCTTGGACACTGTCCCTCACTCACAAAAATGAGTTTTCAGCAGTCTGTGCACCATTTTGCAAGCTTGTTCACTTTGCAGACTCTCTTCTCGGAATCAGAAGCATATTTAAGTCAAAACACAATATCCAAATCCTTATGGCTGTGGTGCATGGTGGCTTTTGGATATGAACTGCATGGAGAGCAACACAGAAGGATGTAAGATTTCTGGATTTTCTGCCATAAAAACATGGTCAGAAGCACCAGGAAGCTGATGGAAAGGGTATGATTTGAGGAAGGTCAAAGCTATGACAAGACAGTAAGTGGACAAAGCAACAATAAATTTGGGATCCCTCACACGCCTTTGAGTCTTGAATTACACCCTTTAGTATATGCTTTCTTTGCTCCTGAATGGAGGTGGGTAGGAATTAGTAGTTGCTCATTGCACAAGATATTTTTAAGATTATAAAACCCATGCTTTCTTCTTTGGCACAAAGATCAGGTTAAAAATTTCTGGGCATGTTTAACAGTAGGATTAGAAAAAGGAGCAAAGAGGCCTTAATGTGCAATTCCCTCATCTATATTCTTGCGCATTCTTCACAAATGCCCCTTACAGTCACTCCCTTTCTGGCCCACTGAGTATGTATTTATACAATGTAGAAAAACTTCAGGAATATACTTGCTGTATAGAGCTTCAGTTTTTGATAAACTGTCACTTCCTGGAAAAAGAAAAAAATCAACTTTTATTTGAAAAATTGCCCAACTCTTCTGACTGTGTCAGAAATACAAACAGTGAAAGGAAGAATAGGAACAGATAATGTATTTGCCTTGTTGCCTCCAAACTCATTTACCATCAGAAGAGGAGAGAGATCATTGCCTTCTACTTATGTACAAGACTGACGAAGGACTTTATTTCTGCAGGTCTCCACAGCTTTACCACTCACTCACCAGTGGCAGGTTATGGCACAGCATGTTGGAAGTAGCTGTCTAAAAGTCAAACAAGTAAACAATTAGCTAATAAACAAGCCAGCTTACAAACAGCTACCCAAGGCCAGAGAGCAACTCAGACAAATGACCTGTCCACAGACTTGTATTAAAAAGTGTTTCTCTGCTTCTGCAGAATGAGTGTTCACCAACTACTCACAACTACTGATGGGGTGGGCTGTATGGTGGCAGACACTGCAGTATTGTTTTACCAGTAAACCACCATCACCAGTGTGGCAACATGGATGCAACTGCTTGGTGTACTCCTGCATGCATGTGTTCTTTGATGTGTCCCACAACTAAGTCCACATGGCAAGGGTTAGACATTTGGAAAAATGGTGGAGGGAACAGTGTTGAAGATTAGACTTGCAAATCTCAAAGGTGTCAGTCGTAGTCATGTTAAAACATCCAGTTGGAATAACTCACACAGTAGCTGTAGCATATTATAGAGGGGAATTATGAATATGCAATCAGAAAACAGTTTCAGAGCCTGATCACCATCTCTGTCAATTACAGCAGTCACTTTCTGTGATGTTGCTCTGTCATTTTGACACTGATTATACCTTTACATGATGTATTGCTGTATTATGCTTCAGTTGTTTACAAATAGAACTGTATCTTACACTTTAAGAGTAGGACATTTTAAGTAAGGAAAACACTCCTCATAATAATCCTTCCACCTAAGTCAGTCATGCATGACTGCAAGAGTTACAGCTGAGAAAATCATCCTCTGCCACAACTGCATAACATGATCAACCCTAAAAAAACCAAGGCATTCTGGAGGTTTGCAGTCAGCGTCTGAAATCAGCATGTGGGATTTTTCAATTGATAATGCTCACAGCAGAACATTTTTCTCCAACTGAGCAAGTTGTTTTTAAATAAATCATTAACTTTATAAGAGTGGAAAAGCAATGTTTTTTACATACAGCAAGTTATATAAACATCAGTTGACTGGCTGAACATATTATAGAGGTCCTGTGTGCAATGTTTGTATTTATAAACAGATTTGTTCATGATGCTATACATTAGCTGTTCAGTATTTCACAATGATCTGAGACAATGCAAGACTTCTTTACAGAGAATTTAAGAAAATTGCAGAATCATAATGAATGAGGCTTTTGGAAATCCTTGTTCAGTAACTACTTACAGCACTATTATATATTTTAATAGCAAAACTATGTGTATATCCTCATCATTCACTTTGTTTGGAATGGGCATTAGAGAATATGAAGGATACCTATCTCAGTTGTCAATAATTATTACAGTGTAAATATCCTCCCAATTCTAGGTGTAATGGACTTTCAGAGATCAGACTGTAGCCCATACCAGCTACTGTAAAGTAAATATAATAAAAGATTGAGATAATTTTCCATGCATTTGTTAGAAACTCCTTTATGATTTTTTCTGCATTTGTTGTCTCTCTGATATCAAATCAGGAATCTTACATTGGTGATGACTCTAGGCAGAGTTACATGTAGCTATAGTATTAGATCTATTCCAGGTATTAAATTTTGAATCAGGGGCTTTAGACATTTTTCTAGTAATGATGTATCAGAGATGGCATGAGTTACTATACAATAAACATTGCCATGACAAATGCACATAATTCTGGACCAGTTAGCCTTTCAGTGATAGCTTTTAGTCTCCAAATTTGACACCAGAATTGCTCAGCAAGCAATTAGAGCTTCCATATGAAAACTCAGAATAAAATATTTATTAACTAGCTGGTTGTGCTGGATTTGTGTGGTGGGGTTTTTGGTAGCAGGGGAGGGGGCTACAGCAGTGACAGGGAAGCTTCTCAAAGCTCCCCTGGCTCCAAGTCAGACCCGCTTCTGGCCAAGGCCCAGTCAACTAGCAATGGTGGCTGCGCCTCTGTGATAACGTATTTCAGAAGGGGAATCTGAGAGGGGGTAGGGATTTTTTGAGGACGAGTTACGAGGAGGACGCCTGTGTGACCACTGAGGTCAGTGGAAGGAAGAAAGAGGAAGTGGGGGAGGTGTGCTGGAGCAGGGACACACACAGACACACACAGACACACACAGACACAGACACAGACACACACAGACACAGACACAGACACACACCCACCCCCACCCCCCCCCACCCCCCACCCCACCCCCGCCATATCCCATGGTGAGAGGGCAGGGCCGTCCCCCTGCACCCATGGAGGTCACCAGAGGAGCAGAGACTCGCCTGCAGCCTGTGGAGGACCCCCGGGACTGTGTGAGAAGAAGCAGCCCCAGCTGTTGTAGTTCAGCACTGGGAGGACTGCAACACGTGGGGGTGACCCACACCGGAGCATCTCGAGAAGAATGCATCCCATGGGGAGGACTCACGGTGGAGAGGACTGTCTCCTGTGAGAGGGACATCACATAGAGCAGGGGGAAGAATGCAGAGGAGTGCTTCACCCCTGCCTTGGAGGAAGAAGCAATGGGACTGACTGCACCCCCCATCCCCTGCCCCTGTGCCGCTGGGGGTGGAGGCAGAGATATTAGGAACAAAACTCAGTTTTGTTCCTGCAGGGCAGAAAATAAACCATGAGTGAAATATGAATTTATTAAACCTACAGGGTATCTACATGGCCAGTGAAACAAATCTGTCCATACAGGCCCAACACTGAACAAATCACTTCAATATTTGTCATCTCTACCGGTTTCTCCCATGTGGCACCATTTGCACGATACCGTTTAACTAGCAGCAGTCAGAATGAAGCACAAAATTATATTTATTTCTGGACTCCAGAACACCAATAGTTCACTCAGTTCCTCTACACTCATTATGAGTGAAATATTTGCACCTAAAGGAAGCTTCTGGTTCACCAGGATGTTTAATGCTGATGGTCTTGCCAGTATTCAGGCTTATTTGTCCTGTCATTCTTCTGCACATGGTAAAGGCAAAGACTGCAAAACCTGGCATCAGCGTTGTTAATATTGCTAGCCAAAGTGCTCCCAAATAACTGTGACAAACAGATGGGGTGAAAGGGCTTAATAGCATATTACCACTCCTATTATGGGTCAATTTAATCATTCAGAGATACTTTGCAAGCAGAATATAGCCGACTTAAAAGCACAAAGTTATTTACTGGCTATAGTACATCAACGGTACACAGGAGAAAACACATACTGTTCCTTCTTGCCCCTATAATTCTTAAAAAAATGAAGTGCACAATTACAGAATCACTTTGAAGAGATGCAGAGTAAGTACAGCAACAGCAGTATGGTTGTCATGGATGGCAACAGTTTACCAGGAAATGTCAAGAGGAACTTGCTTACTGCTCTATAGGTACTGCTCTATGTGCTTGAATACTGTTTGCACAGCGAGTATTGCATGTTCTTTCCATGGAAAACATCTCTTAAGATTAATTCAGATTTTTAAGTGTTTGTTTGCCAAATGTCATTTCAGGTCGCTTTGCATTTTATCTCAACAGATATAGTAGCGATAAATTGTTTTGGAGAAATGTTTTCCTCTAGTATTTGTTTTCCCATCTGTTGAGGGCTTATTATCACCTTCTTTTGGGTCAGTTTGTACAGTTGTGTTTAGCTCCACACACAAAGACTCTGCATGTAAGATACAAAGAAGTTAAAAGTATAAAACAATTATGTAATGACTCAACACACATAAAAGACAGCTAGGATTTAACAGGCTAATAGTCCCCATTTCCTCACCAGCCTCAGAGTGGTGAGGAAACCCTAAAGGGTCTTTGGTGGGCTGGTCAGGCATCAGTCAGGGCTCCACCAGCAACAGCAAAAAAGAAAAGGAAAGTAAATAGCCTATGCCACTAACAGGCAATGCATTTCAGACTAATGGAAGGAAATGTATTTTGTTAGTATATAATTAACTCATGAAAGTCATTGCCAAGAAACATTACAGAGGTCAGAAGCTTTGTAGCACTCAAAGGCATTCATCTCTTTGGGCTGTAAGAACATTCATGGTCATTTTGAACATGACAAAGGGAGCAAGCTGTCATCCTTTTGTCCATAATCAAATCAGATTTAATGAAATGGAACATTTTTTATGCAGTCTCACATTTGTCCAGTGAGATGGGTTTTTACACTCTTCTGGTGCAGCTGATAGTGCTCAGGTTTGGAAATGTGTTACTGAGCTGGATGGATCACTGACATTATCTTCTGTGCACCCAGGTTCTGTAGCAGATAAAACATTTGGCTCAGAAAACCTTGATCTATTTTAAGAAAACAGAGATGTATTCTAGAGCAAATCTGAAATTATTTCCAAGGCATATCCAAGCGCCTTTTCTTCTATAGTTTTAAATTTTTATCTCAAAAAAAGATGAGCCTGAGCCTGTTAGATGTTACAAGGAGGTAAACTAGGAATTCTAGTGCTAATGACTAGATACTTGTTTGTTAAATGCTTTTCTAATATACAAAATGTATTAAGATTTTTCTAAAATAGTCAGATATGATAATTAGAAATGAGTCACTAAATATTAACTGAGTATATGACACCAATTAACAGCGTGAGAAATTAAAATATTGTTACTACTGTCACTTTGAAGAATCTGTCCCAAAAAGTGACTTCTTTTTACTGGACAATTTGCTTTAGACTTGTCTCTGGGACGTTCATTCATCAAGAATATGCTTCACTGTGTTACTTAATGGCATATAATACCTACTGAAATATGCATGCTTCTATTGGTGGTCTATTCACACTTCAGAAACTGAAATATCTAGGACCCATCCTCAGCTTGGGTAAATTGTTTAGCTCCAGAAAAGTTAGTGGAATTATGCTAGCATTTAGTTTCTGAAATGCTTTTGTTTCCTTCTGTGCTTCCTTTACACCTATTCAGGTAAGAAGGGACCATTATTTCACCTAGTTTAACCTCCATTGTAAAACAAAGTTACAGCAGCCTGCAGCTTCTGCTCCAGGACCCACACTAAACACCTTTTTATAAATGCTGCACCCTCACAGGCCAAAGCAGCTGAAAAAATCCAACTGAACAAAGAAATGGGGAAAGTTGTAGATGGTGGGATGCGCAATACATGTGCATTACCTGGAAGAAAAGGAAAGTTGCTGGTAAAGAGTATAAAGCAGAAGGTGAGAACTGGAGAAAGTTTAAAGCAAAATAAAGTGAAAGACGCAAAAGATAGAAGGAGAGATCTACCGGCAGCAGATAAGGAATTTCACACTTACAAAGCATGTTAAATGTGTTAAAGTGCCAGATGACTCATACCCAAACATTTGTCTGTGCAGTCAAAGCAAAACGGTTCAAGCTGAGCCTCAACAAATATGAAGCATAAAGAAATACACCAGAGACTTTCAGTGGGTTGAAATAGATTATAGACCAACAGGTGCTGCAGGATTAAGTAGTCAAGTGAAGAGCTCGCTTTAACTTTTGTGTCAAGACTGTGATTTGAACTTTCTGTCAGTGATGCTCAGTCCTTGTGCAAGGACTTGTGGGGAGTCCTGTGGTCCTCATTCAGGTCATGAGTGCTGCAGTCAGCCAAGGGAAATGGCACAACAGCAGTTCATAACCACTGAGTGCCAAATAATCATAGAAAATGATTCTCACTGGGACATGGTTTGAAAAGCCATACTTGGTGGAAACTGAATTCTCCTCAAAACAAGCTGCATAGAAACTGCTGGGGTCAGTAGAGGGATTGTTTTGACCAGGAGGTTTGAGAGGTGGAGGCAA
Organism: Strix aluco; assembly: GCF_031877795.1. NCBI lineage: Eukaryota > Metazoa > Chordata > Aves > Strigiformes > Strigidae > Strix > Strix aluco. The sequence continues at coordinate 22,053,858 of NC_133971.1, forward strand.
ACTGGAAAACAGCAGGGGGGAAGCTCCGGTCAGAGTACAAGGGTAGATGAGTCTCTTCTGGTTCAGCCTTCACTAGAGCTGCTCTAAAAGCAAGCCACAGATGTATTTTAGGCCCTGCTGTACATCTCCAGCGGTGAAATAAGAATGATGTTGCAGTTGTTAATTCACGGACTGTTTATCTTGTTTACCCTCCAACAAAATAATTGCTGCTTGATTATAACTACAAAAAGGTTTTGCCAGCCAGTCATACAGCAGATGTTATTTTCTCCCTGAGCTACTGTCACAGGGCTGATGCTGCACATCTCACAAATCAAAACATAGTACACCAGGACAAATTTTGCATCCATCTAGTCACAAGCTTTTAACTGTTGCAAGCCCATCATAGACCTTTTGCTTTTGGGACCACTTAGTGTGACTCTCATTTGTACAGAGCAGGTTCATTCCAGGCAGATTTATCTGGAGATAACAAACACACAGGGCCAGATCCTCAGTTGAAATCCATGGAGGTCTGCAAATGTAATGTTATTTGAAAGGCTAGTTTTTTGCTGGTGACAACCTGCCTTCCTTTCTTTCACTGTAAAAGGCATAACAAAGTCTTACCCCACACCTGTCACACACACAGATGCTCAAAGAACATGTATGCATGCATCAGAACAGAATTATATGCAGATAAAATACCAACTAATCCCAGGGCTGATACCTGAGAATGACAATTTATTTTCCTTTGTAATGGTAATATGTTTGAGAAAATAAAAATAGTACTTGTTTAACAAAAATGTGATGTAAGGTCCTTCCACTGAAACCCCTTCACAATAGACTACCTTCTGTCAACTCTTTAAACTTTCAAAACCTTGTAGGTACATTTTTTGCCTTTTTGTTTGGATGGAATAAAAATTGTTGAGGATCTATATTTCTGGCCTGTTTTTTATACAGAGTAATGATACCACAGCAGTTTTCTCCCACATTTATTAAAGAAAAAAAAAAAAGCAGTCAAAAAATTTTAAAAAATTAATAAACTAGAAAATAAAATGACCTAATTAATTACAAAGCAAGTTCCAGTAACTAAAATAATGCTACAGGAACTGAAACTGGGAAGAAGGGGCCTGGTGATGTTTTATTTTCTATTCAAGACAGGTCTCCAGCTGAGGCGATGGTGCGGCTGCGCACAGATGCAAGGTGTCATGCTGAAGCTGGGGCATGTGGCAGTGCAGGTGCTGCTGTTGGTAGAAGTGCCTGTGGCACACAGGGCTTTGCTTCTTGGGTTCCTCACTTCCCTGTGTACCCCAGTGACAAGTCAGCCTGAACAGGCCTAGAAGCGACACTGAGAGGCTGGGTGGGAGATGCTAGTGCAGGGCTCTGCAAGCAACCTCATCTACCATTGCATACCATCTGCAGCTGCATGGACCAAGAGAAATTGCTTCTCTGTGTCCCTGGGCACACCTCTGCTGTGCGAGAGAGCAAGTCAAAGGAGAGAGGATAGGAAAGAGGACAAAACTTTCTGCCTGGGACCATGGCATATCTATTTTGTGGGTCAGTCCATGGTGGTGATACAAGGAAATGATCACCTACTTTGCAACTTATTTACTTAGAGCAACTTATAATAATTTCTGAATATTGCTTAATAATCCTGTTGCCCTAACTGTTCTGTGGAAGCTTACCGAGGGCTACTGCTACTGTGTTCATCAAAACAAAGCAGTTGTCTGTGGAAACTTACCAAGAATTACTATGTTCGGCAAAAACGTTTCTTGTCCTTGGAAAGCAGATGTGCTCTAACTGGTTTAGTCTTTGTAATGAATAGATAGTCACATATGGATGGTAGAAATTTATACACTGGTACTTTTAGATAAGATAGAATGAGTAAACCAGCTGAAACCACTCTTGTTGTTCAAGAAATTGGCTAAGAGAATCTGTGCATGCTCCGAGGAAAAGTACAAAGTGAGAAAGACTACGAGCCTTCCCCCAAAAGACCCCTGAAGACGCCCACCAGGAGGCAATGTGCAGGTGAGAAGATAACATAAGCAGCTGACACCAGCCTTTTGAACTAACCCAGCCTTACTTATGCATATGTAAATCTGTATTATGTAATCCAATGAATATAGAATCATAGAATCATTCAGGTTGGAAAAGACCCTTGGGATCATCGAGTCCAACCATCAGCCCTACTCTACAAAGTTCTCCCCTACACCATATCCCCCAGCATCTCATCTAAATGACCCTTAAACACATCCAGGGATGGTGACTCCACCACCTCCCTGGGCAGCCTATTCCACTGTCTGACCACTCTTTCTGTGAAAAATTTTTTCCTAATGTCCAGTCTAAACTTCCCCAGTTGGAGTTTAAAGCCATTCCCCCTTGTTCTGTCACTAATCACCTGTGAGAAGAGACCAGCACCAACCTCTCTACAATGTCCTTTCAGGTAGCTGTAGAGAGTGATGAGGTCTCCCCTCAGCATTCTCCTCCTGAAACTAAACTCCAGCTCCCTCAATCTCTCCTCATAGGATTTGTTCTCCAGGCCCTTCACCAGCTTCATTGCCCTCCTCTGCACTCACTCCAGCACCTCGATATCTCTCTCATATTGAGGTGCCCAAAACTGGACACAATACTCCAGGTGTGGCCTCACCAGTGCAGAGTACAGGGGGACTATCACCTCCCTGCTTCTGCTGGTCACACTATTTCTAATACAAGCCAGGATGCTGTTGGCTTTCTTGGCCACCTGGGCACACTGCCCGCTCATGTTCAGCTGCTTGTCAGTTAGAACCCCCAGATCCTTCTCTTCCACACAGCTCTCCAGCCAAACCTCCCCAAGTATATATCCACACTCTATAAGTTTTTGGTAAAATGTGCTGGGGGCGTGCAAGCTTTGTGGAGAAATCCCCTTGCACCCCGGCGCAGCAGTAAACATACCTGCTTTATAACTGTCTCTGAGTCGTAGAGTCTGTTTCCGCAAATCGGTGGTATGCAACTGGAAAGGGACAGAGAGCTATTTCCCAACGCAGTGCTCTTCCTGGAGAGACACACCTCTGCGTGGTCTGGCTAAGGCTATTTTTATAAGCCTCTTAGTTAACATGCTGCTATGCAATAGTCACAGTCACAGTTGGTGTCTCTAATCAGCCATTTCCTTCCACCACATTTCAGGAAGTCTGCACTGCTTGACTTACTCAGCTGGAGAGGAGCAGGCAGGCAAAGGTAACAACTTTCACCCATAGAAAGATGTAAGTGTGAGCTCAGGTGGATAAGCATGCTGGCTTATCCAAAGCAGCCATCTGAATAACCTGACGGAGACACCAGCTACCATAACAGAGTCTTGCAGCAGAACATGTCAGCTAGTAACAGAGCATGGAAGGAAGATGCCAGCTTCCACTTCATTGACTCCTTTCCATACCAAAAATGGTGATCTTTCTTAAAGTCTACATGCACAGATTTAGAGCAGTCATTAGTTGGGTGTGGGAAGGAATGAGAGGTTTCCACCAGTTACACAATGTTTCACACATTTTCTGTTGAACGAATAGCAGAACATTCTTGTCCTGTCCAGGTGAATCACATAAAAGATCATATTTATGTTGCTTGTAAGGTAAAGAAATGTAAAGAAGCATAAAGCTACTGCTAGCAATGGTCCTTTGTCATAGTTTACCAGCGTAACATGTTCAAAATAATAGTACAGAAAAAAATATAATATCTTTTATAAAACAATAAAAATACTATTCCTAACATACAGTCATTACTACTAACTTAGAAACCCTAAAAATGGTAGTGCCTTACTAGTCCTCATACTTTAGGGAAGTTTGTCTAAATTATTTATATTTCACAGAGACAATCCAGCAACTTTTTCCAAGCTCATACCTGACTTTCATGGGGAATTTAGTGACGACACAAATATTAACAAGAGATCGTCAGTCAGAGTTGTTGGAAAGCGATTAGGACCTTTGTTTTCTCACACCTACCACAGCAGCTGGACTTTGGACTGCGTCATCCATTAGTTTTGCTAAGCCACTGATAACTGTGATTAAGGAATACCCCTTGTCATCTCTGAACAGAGGCCAGATTTCACTAAAAAGGGTTTGCTAATTATTTTTTAAAACTTCTGAGACACTCTAGTAAACATTTCCAGCGTTTCTCCAAATTTCTTAATGTGGCATCTGACACACTTCAGAAGCACCTGGCTTTCCATAAACATGCTAATAATCCACTTTTAAGAAGTATACCAGTCAACAGCATAGAAGCAACTATAGCAACTACACTTGCTAATATCCTCTTGAAGTCTTGTTCTGGTCCACTGCTCATGTAATGAATAAGCACGTGGTGCACAACTTCTCCCTCCCACACACACAGCTCCTCTGTCTCTCAGTGTAACACGGATTACGAAATAATTTGCAGCACCAGGCAGAAGAAATAAAGGGCTTCTCAAGCAATTAAACTGCTTCTTTGGGTCATCAGCTATGGTGTAATGTTTCAAGAGCAAACCTGCAATGTAAGGTTTATTTAAAAAACATGGGCGTGCTGGTAATGGCATTTTTTGGTTTTGCCTTTTTAAACTTATATTGTTGAAGGTTCCAAATTTTCCTTTCTCTCCTTTTCTCTGTCTGCCTCACAATGACAGCAGCAGAAAACTGTCATTGCTGCTATGCTTCTTTCTCTCTCCTATGGCCATCTGATTCCATAAAGTGTGCTTTGAAGATATTCTCTTGAAGCTCTGGGGGATCAGCGCTATGGTGTGCCAAATACCACTACTGCCTCCAACCACCTGTTAAGAAGAGTGATGTTCCTGCTCCTGCTGGCTTCCTGCATGCACAAGGAGCTAAAAATGCACTGCTAATGGATGCTCTGTCACCAGGACTACCAAGTAGGAACTGCTGATGCAGTCTGTTATGGAGAATGACAAAACAGTGAATGTTTCTGTTGAGTGTTTTACTCTGTTATAAAAAAACAGTGCTTGGTAGCCTTTACCGGGTCTCAGCCTTCCGCAGCCAAGAAGTAAGTAATCTGATGCTAAGGGCCTGTTATTAGTCTTCCCTCAGTTGACCAGGGAGCAACTGCTCTGTAATCCCACCCAGCTCCCCCAGGTCAGAGCCCAGAACTGGGCTGGTGGCTGCTGTTCACTCTCTACCAGGTTTAGGTTTGTGAGATTGATACAATAACTGAAGGACATACAGTTCTTCTCTTGCTAAACTGCATTCCTTTCCCACTGAAATTGCACACCTAGGCCAAGTGCTCATACATAAAGCAGCTGGTTCTGAGACACTATGCTTGAATAGAATGAGATAAAGAGGTAGTATTAGTGTAAATTGTTTCGTAGATAACAAGGTTTGTAAACTTAAGGAGTAGGACTGAGCATGCGCAGAAGCTGAGTTCAACTAACAGACACAGTGAGGAAGACTATCAATGACCACCAAGGACCACCAAAGAATGTGGACGCATGCATCAAAGACGTTTGCATATGTTAATTATTCCAAGAAATTGTATGAATATGTTAGTCATTTCTCAGAAAACTGATGAATGTGTATATGTTAACCATATATATTTAGTGCTGTTAGATACTCTGGCACGCACATTAGGTGGAGCTATCCCCTGTGCGATCGGCGCCGCAAAAAAGAATGTTTATTTTCTAAAACTCTAAATCAAGTCTTAAAGAGTTATTTTAGAACAGTTGTTTACAGTAACAAGGTTGAAAATGCCTGACTTAAGTAACCTAAGCCTGGTACAAAGTAGGGAAAAACTCATGGCATGGTGACAGCGTTTCTTCAGGTTTTGAGGTTACTTGTAGTCAGGTATTTGTAACCTCACATCATATCTAGTCAATCACAAGTAGATGCCTTGAGAAAACAATATTCGTCATTGAAAAGCAGGACTGCAGACCTTGTTGCTTAAAGAACTTTTGCACACAAATCATAAAATATTTTCGTAGTGCTGAAAAGCAAATGACCAGCCTGCTCAGTCAAAACACTAGGACACACTGCCCATTACAGAGAAGACTAAGGAATCTTTTTTCTTGAGATCAGCTCTCCCCTCTTCTTATGAACAGACTGAATAGTACTTAGGATTAAAAGTGCCTGCACTTTTAGATATTTAATTTGTTTTGCATAAGAATCATTAGAGGTACAAACTTTTAGCTATGGAGAGGTAATCTTAATGTAATGTGGATTGCTTGTATCCTAATAGTCAAGAAAGAAAGTTTTGAAATAATCAAAATAAATCGAAAGTTTTGGTCAAATTTAGTCAACAGCTTCAAACTAAAGTGTGTATATGTCCCTGAGTTTGTTTTCATGATAGTGCATAGCGAAAATGAGAAAGATGCTTCATTTTTAACTTATTCTTAAAAGGCTAGCTGGTAATTTTCACCTTTGTAAAGTGAAACATAAGTGAATCCTAATCACAGAGTTTTCTTTCCAGTTACCACAGCTGTGCAAGGAGCATGTGAGGAACACAGAAAGAAACCCACAATCTCTAGGTCTGGCAGAGTCACAGTGAAGCCATGGCTAAAGGATTAAAATTATACAAATGTCAAACACTGGGCTGTAGTAGACAAAAGGAGATGAGAGAAAAAAAACACAGAAAACCACCTTCCAGGGAAATTGAGGCCTATTTAAACTACAGAAATGGCACCAATTTAATGTCAACAGAGAAACCTTAATCCAAAATAATCCGAATTGATATCCAGATAGGTTATCCCATCATTCTTCAACATGACTGTGGCTTATTCTGATGTCTCTTCACACCATTTATAATATTAAAAAATTAAATCAATACACTTTGGGTTAATATAATTTCAGAATGGTACATGATCTTGTGCAATGATTTAGCTAACTTGTCTGTCAGGATAGGCTGCAAGAGCTGCAGTTGTTTAGTCTGAGGAAAAGAAGGCAAGGTGGGTGGGTGGGTGGATATACACATACACATGTGTATATAAACCAGATGGGAGTAAGGAAGACAGAGGCAGACTCTTCTCAGGGGTATCCAGTAAGCGAATAAGAGGCAATGAACACAAACTGAATCACAGTAAATTCCACTTTGTGGTGGTTTGACCTTGGCTAAATACCAGGTACCCACCAAGTCGCTCTATCACTTCCCCCCCCCTTCCCCTTGTTTAATAAATCTCCACTTTTTACTGTGAGGGTGGTTAAGCAGTTGAGCAGGTTGCTCAGAGAGGTTGTGGAGTCTCCATCCCTCGAGACATTCAAAACCTGACTGGTCATTGCAGCCTGCTCCAAGAGACCCTGCTTTGATGGCTCAGCTAGATCATCTCCAGAGAACCCCACCAGCTGCAGCTATTCTGTAATTCTGTAAATGAAAACCTTTAGTTAAAAACAACAGAAATTAGGATAAAGAAATCCAAAACACAGAAGGGAAATACATTCTAAGATTAAATCACATTTAATGTAGAAAATGCTAATCTAAATGTTGAGATCACTGGTCTGCCTTGTCATGTCTACATATGCTTCAGTGCTGGTAGGAAGAAAGTATGGGGTGGTGGAAAGGCTACTTGAGAGAAAACTAGTAGGGAAGAAGCAAAAAGGAGATTTCATGGGAGCTAATGATTCAGCAAATATAAAGCAACAGAAGCTCTCCTGAGCAATGAACACTGCTCAACACAACGCACAGCCACAGAACTCTGTGAACATCTGTGTCTTTCTATAAACGCCTTTTCTTAGAAGACAAGCCTTGCTGTTTATCTAAGGTGTGCTGGTTTAGCCCCTGCCGGGGTCTGAGACCACGCAGCCGCTGCCCCTCCCCCACAAAGGGAGTGAAATACAAAGCCCCAAGACTGAAATAAGGAAAGGTTTAATACAACAGTGCAATAGCAACACAACAAACAACAACAATAGCAATAACAGTGTAAGGGAAAAAAATGTTGTTTTCGCATAATAAGCCTGATGGGAAGGGCAGGAGCGATTCACCAAAGCAATCAACAAGAGCAATTCACAACCATTGAAATCCCTGGCCTAGGGCTAGAAGGTAAGTGGTATTTTTGTCAACTGTGATGACCCAGTACTTGGAACTGGCTTTAGATGGATGCAGATACCGAAAGACTTGGGGCGATCTTAGTACGCTTGCGTGATGAGCTCATGCATATTAACTTCTCCGCCCTGGAGAAAGCCAAGGTTCATTTCCATGAACATGCGATGTATGAACACATACATGAAGGGGCGTATCAGTAGGCGGTTCAGGAAGTCTGTACACCCTGTAGTACTCAGCCAATGAGGAATCAGGGGAGGGAACTGGCGGTTGGGAGAAAGGGATATAAACCATTGCATGATGGCTGGTAGGCGCGTCCACTTGATGGGGGCGCCCGGTCTTGCAAGAACGTAATAAAGAGTGCTTCACACCGCATCCTGTCTGAGCTATGGGTAATTGGCAACTGAGCGTTTCTCACAACAGTAATAGTGATAGCAATGAACAGAGCAAAATAGCTACCAAATCCAGCAGTGAGAAGCACGATGTACAAAACCACGAGTGCACCGCGCTCCGCGCCAGGAAAATGTGACCTGCCAGGATGTGACTTCCGCATGGTATCTGAATAACCCGGCTAGAGCTCCCCCCCACTGCTGGGGAAACTTAACCCTATCCTGGCTAAACCAGGACATAAGGCTAACAATGTAATTTGAAAATCTAATATATGGCACCATGAGGATAACATCATTAGTAGTTGGGTAAAATAGATGACATTGGATGCATTGCAGATCAATTCTGCAAGCATGTCTGACAAATAGCATGGGAATTGTATAAAGACTTCAGGTGTCAAAAACAGTCCTTCTGGATAATCCAAAGCCTATAAGTACTAACACAGGGAACTAGTAAGATTGTCATTTTTTTTAAAAGGTTTTGCTCTACTGATGTGAGCTAAATATCTGGTCTGTTACAGTCCAGTGCACCTTCTGTTCTCCACCAGCTTGCAGATCACACTGCTTGTCCCAGTGTGAAACTGATCCAACACCACAATAGTTATTACATAGTACCCTTTCCACTAATTTCAGAAATCTAAGCATCAGCCCTGAAGAGCCATCCTTGCCTTTCCACTAAGCATTAATGTTTTTCAATCAAACACTTTCTTAAAAATAATTTCTTTAGAAACCCACCATCACCACCACTGAAAATGCTATGCCATTGCCTGTAGTTCATTTTTTTCCTAAGAAATTATTTAGCTTTAACTTAAATGAATTTTTACATTAATAGATTTTATTCTCTACCTATTTCCTCAGATTTCTTTATCCATGATCCATGTTATTCATTTGCTGTTCTGTGACACTAAGCACATTATTGCCAGTGGAAATAATTTTACTAAGTGTAATAATTTTACTAAGCTGAATCCTAGTGTTTCTACTGGCCCTTATTCCCAAGGAGGCTGCAGTTTCTCTTTGAGACAAACCAGAAGGAAGGCTTCTGGTTCAGATCCTGGCCAAGGAGTCAGAAGGATGTGGCTCAATGCTGTATGACTTTGGCTAACCAGCATGGTTTTCATCCTTCCGTTCCACATCATCAAAAGGGTGGTGATAAAACGTCTTTTCTGCTGACCTCGATTCTTGCCTATCAGGAGGACAAGACTTCTGCGATAGGGACGACTTCTCTTCTGGTGTAGTACGTGCCACAACATGTCCTGTAAGGTCTTGAACAAAATGACTTAGAGGCCACACTGCAGCTGTTTGACTCGGTGCAGAGAGATGGCCTGTGTTTAACCAAGACAAAAGAAGGTCCCTGGAAGCATTTGTCCAAATTTCTGAAGCTTACAGTAGTGCTGAACAGGGTGATCTCTCCTGCATGCTAACCCACTTGGCCTAGCGAGGAGATATTTTCACAAATTCTACCTAATGGTCAGCTTCTGCAAGGCTTATTCGAAGCAGCAACTCTCTGGCATGATTAGGCTCATTGACAGTGCTATGTGTATACAGGTTGCCTGATCTAGTCCTCTTTTTTGTTTGCTAAACCACAAAATATCCAAGGGAACTCTAAATCTTTGTTTGTGGTGCAGTTATGTGGCTAGAAAACGGACCACTGTGTATGTATACATAAACAACTATAATACTAATTCACTTATGATAATTCAAAACAAACTGCACTGATTTTTGAAGTTAACTACATTGTATGGTGTGCTCATCACTTCCTATCCCTTCTTTACACAAAACCAACTAATAATCTTTTTCTTCAATTTTGAAAAACACCATATTTTTTTCTTCTGCAATGTTCTGTAATGTAAGCATATATGAAAGCCTAGTACAAATTATAATATTTTCTGTATGAAATATTGTTTTTTCATCACTTCTGGTAACTTTTCAATATGCCAGGTCCTAAAAGGCAAAAGCTTTCCACCTTCGAATTGCATGCAGTCTGGATGGCATGTGTGAAATGCAAGCCTTTCAGAAGAGGAGTTAGGATGACCATGCACTCCAAGAACACTTCTCCAGTTGTATCAGCTGCAGGCTATTGGCAGGTCTTTTCTCTCTCTGGCCTGCAGACTTGGCACTGGTTACAGTGACATAGACATTTTGGCTCACAGTGATGGCTCTTCCCAGCCAGTGCTTAAAAGCTGACGTTTAGGGAAGGAGTTAAAGACCGGGGTTGCCATTTGGTGACCCTTTTGTCAGAATCTACTGATATTCTGATAATCTGTATTTCAGCCACTCTGATCTGTAAATCTTGTCTGCAACTTTGAAAATTCAAAATCTCAGTGAAATTTAATCACAGCACTACACTCTAGGGGCTTGTGCACTATCATGGAAAAACTGAGTAAAAACAAAAGAAGAGAGAGGTGTACTGAAATTGGCACCATAGCATGTTAGTGGAGTATCAGACAGGGCAAGCAGTTCAGTGGGAAGAAGCGAAGACATGGTCATGAAGAAGTCAAAGGAAAAGAATGAGATGGGAGCTAATGAAATTACTCAAAACACTAACAATGACACAGTCAGGAGGACGGGAAATCTGTGGGCATTCATCTCCTGCATGAAAGAAAAATGTGTATGTGAAGGAAGCCAAGACAGAGAAACACAAGAACATGGGTGGGAAGTTCTCCGTGTATGGTGAGGGAAAGGATAGTCCCTCTGAAAGCATTTGAATGGAACAAGGAGGTGCATCTATGATTCAAGATGAGGCGAGGTCAAAGATGACTGAGGTCATAGGTCTGAATGACGAGTGCCCCATGCTGTTGATGGTAGTGGTTTGGGAGATGAAGGCAGGTTTGAGAAGTATGGTTTCAGAAGTTTAGTTTTGACCATGCTGACTGATGTCAAAACGCACTAGGGATGGCTGTAGAGACAGTTGTCTCAGAGGGTTGGATAGATGTTGACAAACCTTATAAAGGGCTGTAGACCCACCAGTGTCTGTAAGAGGAGTGAGAACTGAAAACAAATTAACATCTCTGCTCAGAGACAACTCCAGGCTGTAAAAAAAAAAAAAAAAAAGGGAGAAAGAGAAAAATGACAGGCCTCTGTGGAAAATCAGACAGAAGAGGAATACCTGATGAAAAATACACTAATGGTCAGGCATTGTCATTTCATGAAACAAACACTAGGTTTTCTTCCTCTAATGGGGTGAATATTTGGCAGGCTGCACTAGCATACCTTGCATAAGAGTAGTAATTATCAATTAATTAATTTGAATAAGCAATGAAATCACCACATTCCTATTTTGCTGGTTTTCAGGCAATAATTTCCTAATCAATATTTATTTACTCAGTATTCCCATCTGGAACCAACTGTGGCAATTTACAATCACTCCAAGTAACCAAAAACCAAATAGAAAATCCTGTTCTAGTAATTTTAAACTACTGTGTAACTTATTCCCCTCTTTGGGAATTCATTTGCTATACTTTAATTATACTACACTACTAAAATGTGTTTAAAAGTATTTCACACGAAGGCTAAACAAAACAACATCCTAAACTTGGGCCATTTATTGTGACAGTCTGACAACTTGTTGTGACAGGCATAACAGATTGGGTAGCAAAAGCTGAGCAGCAAAGGCTGGCTGTCTGACTTTTGTTTCGGCAGACGATACTCTTGCTTGCTTACATTTTTCAAGACTGATCAGAACTAGCAAGACCATTTCCAAAGTAACTAAAATTTTGTAAAAGCTGCAGTGTAAGCAGTGCTGCAGTTTTGGGGGAGGAGGCAAAGCCATAGCTCTGTAATCCATGGAAAGCCATAGAGGAGACATGAACTTCATTCCTTGCATACAAGAAAGAAATTTGGGATGAGGATTTCTTCCTGACTTGGTCCAGGTTGATAGGTAGCTTGAGTTGGGGCTGGGCTGGAGATGGTGACACCAAATCCCTGTTAAAATCACAGTTTCCCTGCCTCCCCTCCCGAGGGCAGGCTGTCAAAGCTTGGTTAAGAAATCAGCTCACCTTTCTCCTTCACTGTGCAGTGAGGCATGGATTTGGAAGTCTTTATCTACCTCTGTCACCCCTTCAAATACTTATGGTTGGGAATGGCCTTGTTTCCCCATTCTTTGTCATAGCTCAGGAGCTATTTAAAAGGCAGCACATGAGCATCTCTCGTATGCCAGGCCAAGCCTTAATTGTTCCCAGTGCAGGTTTAGACTGAGGAAAAATAGTTTTAGTGCTAGATACATATCACTTCGGCAAAAGAAGAGGTGCTGTCTGCATCACTGCACAGCTGAACTGCTCAGATAGATGAAGACCCTGCAAAAAATCACCATTTTGCTTAAGTGTATGGAAAAACCAAACTTGGAAACTTCTTGCTGGGAAACTGAATTGCCAGTTCTGTCCAGCTCTTTTCATGACTTCAGCACCAATAAAAACCAAATCATCCACCAGTCACTAGTCCATGATTGTGAGGACCTTAATCAAAACTCAAAATACTCCTAAAAAGGCTTGGAATTTTGCATATCAGTACAGTCAGAGGCACACAGAATGTGTTTGAAAGCCATCTACACTTTTCAAGGAAGCCAATTTGCCAGAATTTACTAGCCACATACCCAGACTGCACACATAGAGGGACTCAGACTGCAAACCCGTGGAAGCAAGGACCTCAAAACTACCCTGAAAATAAAGCCCTCAGGTTTATTTCTAGTTTGCCTGAAAGAATAATACAGAGTAAGGATTAATACAGATGGTTACAAAAAGCAGCTATAATAAATACAAAGTGTGCAACACCTCTTGAAATGCTAGTGTCCCATAATCACTATATTTATAGATTGTGACAATCATTTAATCAGATTAAAATCTGTTGAACATAGATAGCTAGTCATGCAGAGGCTGTACTGGGACCAGGAAGCATAAGCAGTCTAAAGAGAAGGAGATGGAGATGAAAACTACATATAAAGGCAGGCACGCATGTGTGTCTGTGTTCATGCCAGCAGAAGGAGGTGTGAAGATAGAGGAGACTTATTTTATCTTGCATTATGCAAACATCACACAAGATACTGAATGAGAAGAAAATGTCCTACAAAGATGTTGTGAAATTCCACACAATTTAAAGAAAAAGGCCTTCCAAGTTTCCTCTTCAAGGCATATGTAAACTTAAATACAACAGCAAGAAGTCATGAAATGCTATGAAAATGTGCAATAGAAGGATTTAGCATTCTCTACACATTCTTTTAATTTTTTTCTGCACACCAAAGCCAGGCAGAAACCCAGCCTAGGCAGACAAACAGAAAGGGAAAATAATGCATGACTAGTGTACTTTCAAGACTCGGTAGACACCCTCAAAAGTTGTTGGATGATCTTCCATTGTTGATGTCAACTGTTGGTACTGCTAACGGTGCACAGGGCATCGCTGGCTCTTATCCATGCCCCACAAAGGCTGAGGGCACTCTCAGTACTTCCACCTTGCTGAAAACCTCTCTTAAGCCCCTTCACATCAGTAGCTGTGATTAAACTGTGAGATTTTCTCACTAACATGGCAGGGGAGGGGGAAGCCTGAGTTCAAGAGGCTGGAAGAACTTTGACGAAGAAAAATGCATGAAAGAGGGAAATTCTGAGGTCTCTAGAAAGTGCTGAAATGAAACAAATATTCCTAACATTTTCATAAGAGGCTGTAATTCAAAATGAGTGGCTTATTCAGAATTACCTCCAACCTAACTCAGGTCTTAGTAAAACTCTATTTTTAACTGGACTTTAAGGGAAATACCCTAGAGACCTTTAGAATTTTATATTTTTATTCCCCTGTATTAAGATATTTGCAAATTCTTTATCAACCAAAATGCTGTTCTACAGGGTAGTTCAGAAAATCTGTGGAAATAAAATAATTCACTGATAAGTACTACAGATCTTCACTAGAAAGAAAGTTTTATAAGTACGATCTAATTTTATACATGCAAATGCCCACATAAGGGACATTTGGTGAAAATTTACAAAAGCAGTAGCTTCACAATAAAATTTATGAGATTAGGCTTAAAAATCATACTGCTGTCCAAATATCTTGTTATCATATAATTATGAAGTTTTTATTCTGTTCATATCCCACATTTCCCACGAGAGTTACCCTGGTGCCAGGAAAGCTGCAAGGCAGTAACAAAGAACATTCCAGGGTTTCCACTTCAGCAGGCCTGCAGAGGAAACCTAAATATTGTTTACATTTAGAGTAATGTATAGACTCAGAATCAGACAACACGTACTGGCTAAGTATTTCTATACATTTTGTCCATGTTTTCTTATTTTCCACCTTTAGAAGGTGGGAAGCTGTGGGCTTCAACTCAAGGCATGAATGTTGAAAGCGTGTTTTGAGGAGACAGATGGCTGAAAATTTACTTACTCTATCCTGATTTGTCCCCCTTCTTCTGAGATAAATGTCATTTCCCCAGATCTACAATATTTCCAGTACATATAGATTTATGAAACTTTAAGTGCACTCCCATAAATTTATCATATTCTGTGAAAACAGTATATAATTAGCCTGCAGTCTATTTACACATGTATGCAGTAACTGGCACAGAACCATATGCATGTACAATAGGAGTAGTCTTCTGGACACTACTGAAGTTACGTTTTCGTTTCAGCCTGATTTTGCCCAGTTAATCTCCCCTCAAGATGAGTCCTGAACATCATCGAGGATCCAAAGATCCTACAGCTGCTTTGGGCAACCTGTTCCAGTACTACATCACCAACATTATAAAAATTTTGTGACCAATATCTAATTGGGATTTCCCACATTGCACCGTGTGCTGGACTCATTCCTGTACGTCGGGGTCTGTCCTGCACCAGTAGCCCAGACCTGGACCCTGCACTCCTGGTGCGGCCTCACCAGTGCCAAGCAGCGGGGCAGGGTCAGTGCCTGGCCCTGCTGCTGCTCCTGTGCTGCTGCAGACCTGGGTGCAGGGGCTGTGTTGCTGCCCAGGAGCACTGCTGCCTCCTGGCCACATGCTGTCCCCCATGACATTTCCATAGAGCTGCTGCTCCTGGCCATTGGATTCCAGCATGTCCTGCTCTGTGGGTGAGTCTGTCCCAGGGGATGGACTTTGCTTTGGCCTTTGGGAAACCCTGTGGGGTTCCCATCAGTCCACTGCTGTCGCCTGTCCAAGTCTCTCTCAGTAATAGTCCTGCCCTCCAGGCCACTAACAACTCCCCTCAATCTTGTCTCCCCAATATCTTGCTGAGAGTGCTCTCTGTCATTAAAGACACTAAAGAGCACTGGTCAAAGACAATAGAGAGCTGCTTCCAATGAGACTAGCCAGCTCCACAAGCACCCTTGGGTGCATCCCATCTCACAGACTTGTGTTTCTCTCACTGGCTTAAGTCCTCTCTAACTCAATTGTCTCCTGCCTGCCCTGCCTCATTCCCCCAGGTTGTGCTAGTTCACCTAGGGACCTGGGCAGCTGTGGACAAACCTTACCAGAAAAAACTAACACAAAAAAGGCATTGAGTACATCATTCTTTTCCATGCCCTTTGTCGCTAGGTCCCCCACCCTGGTAAGCAATAGGACTACGCTTTCCTTAGCCTTCCTTTTGATGGTGGTGTATTTACAGAAGCCTCTCTTGCTGTCCTTCACCTTTCTTGATAGTTTGAAGTCCAGCTGAGTTCAGATTGCTAGACTCTGCTGCTCCATGTGCTCCCAAGGAGCTTGCTCCTGCTTCTACCTCATGCGTACTTCCCTTCTGTGTTTAAGCTCAGGCAGGAGCTCCATGTTCATCCAAGCAGGTCCTCTGCTGCGCTTGCTTGATTTTCTGCACATTGCAACGGACTGCTCTTGTGCTCTGATGAGATGACCCTTGAAGATCAGCCAGCTGTCCTTAGTTCCTTTGCCCCCATGGCAGTTTTGCACAGGATTCAGCCAAGCAAGTCCCTGAGCAGGCCAAAACCTTATCTTCTGAAATTCAGGGTTGTAATTCTGCTCTTTGACCTTCTCACACTTCTCAGGATTTTAAATGACAAAATCTGATAGTCACTGCAGCCAAGGATTCCCTTGACCTTCATGTCTATAACCAGTTCTTTCTTATTTGTGAGTAGCAGATCCAACAGAGAATCTCCTCAATTTGATTTGTTGATCCCCTGCATTAGGAAATTATCTTCAATAAGTTCCAGATAACTCCTGGATTGCCTGCGCTTAGCTGTAGTATCTTTCCAGCAGATACTGGGGTGATTCAAGTTACCTACAAACATCAAGGCTTGTGATAGTGATGAAAAAGGTGTCTTCTTCTACTTCTTCTTTCTGATTGGGAGATCTGAGCAGATACTTACTGCTACATCACTGGTGCTGTTCTGTCTGCTGTTCAACACCTGCCCCAGAGTGAAGCCCCACACATTTGAGCCACCCCTTTGCAGAGGGTACTCACGCTCCATGACTGCTCTCCCTGCCTTTCCTGAAGCACCTGTATCCCACCACTCCTCAGGACTCCCCAGCTCTCTGCATGTGTGAGAGTTGTCCCACCATGTCGCTGCCATTCCGCTGGGGTCACAGCTCTGCCACTGTGTACCCACTGCTAATGCCTCTCCATTGTCCGTAGGGCTATCTGAATTCATGTGCAGCTGTTTGAGATGGGCTGTAAGTTGTTCTGCTTTTGCAGATCATGCTGTCATCTGGACACCCCTGCTCTGCCCTGGTGCTCTCACTTCTCTTGAGACTATGGAAAGCATCCCCCTACATAGCTACTTTAAAGTCCTTCTCACTGTTTTATCAAGCTTGTTTGCAAAGACTTCCAGCCCTGCTTTGTATGGCTTATCCCATCCTTTTTTAGTAATGCTTACTCCTCAAAGAAGGTCCTGTAGTCAGTAGATGCCAAAGACCTGCCCGCAAAACCAGCCATGCAGCAAATTGCTGACCCGCATGTTGAGCCTGCTTCTACTCAAGTGTTCTTGCTTTGCTGGCAGCATCAAAGAAACACCACCTGGGCCCTTCACCCTTGTCCCCAGAGCTCTGTAGTCACTCTTGACACTCTTCCAGGACTTCCTTGGCAATATCACTGCTGCCCATGTGGAAAAGTAGGAGGGTAATAGTCTGAAGGCCAGGCAAGCCTTGGCAGTCTCTCTGCAGCATCCTGGTCCCCAGCAGACACCAACCTGCCAAGACAGCGGGTCATGTCAGTAGATGGGTGCCTCCATACCCTGCAGGAGGAAGCCTCCCATCACTGCTGCTTGCCTTTCCCCTTTTTGCAGACGACACGATGTGCAGTCTCAGCTGGCTCTGATGCATCCCCTGTTGGGTGTTTGTCCTCGCCAGTGCCAGGGCACTGAGCCTGTTCTGCAGTTGCAGATCTACAGGTGGAGCAGAAGCCTTTATGCTGTAGCTAGAAGCCAAGGCACCTGTACCACTGGTGGCAAAGAGCATGCCTTGCACCGTACTGAGACCATCACATCTTGCAGTCTCCAAGCAGCCCCACCCACGCCCCCCTTGCACCCTGCAGGCCTACGGCAACCACCAACACCATGTGCTGGCACGTTGCTTGTGGGGCCTGACCCTTCCTCGGCAGGAGGTACACATCTCAGAACCAAAGTCCAGCTATCAACAAAGGCATTTCCAAAAACTTTTCCAGAGGGAGACAGGCAGCACAAATGAAGCAGTGACTTGCAAGCAGAGCTACTGTGGTGTCCGGAGCAAAGGATACAAGAGAAAGAACATCAGACTCATTAACTGCTCTATCAACTGTATCTGCCAGTCCTACAGTTGAACTTTGCTGCTGCCACTGAAGGTTCAGCATTAGCTAAAGAGTGCCCGGCAAGATGCCAGCAGCATTGTACTAATGCTTCTTTCTTCATCTGAAATGCTAGGAAGAAGTAAACTTTGTAATACTAAAAATATTGTGGATTAGTCTGTGGGAAGATGACTTGAAATCCTTTTATTTGGCATTTTGCATTTCTTATGCATAGGAAAGAAAAGTAGTATGCTGTAGTTGTCATCTGCATCTTCTCTGATGACTCTCGGAGTGGGGCATGTGCTGTACAGTTCACCCCAGTTAAAACTGTTGTGGGACAGGAAAGAATTTAGAATTAAGAGTCTTCCCAGAAAATTACACTATGACTTTTGAGACTTTCTAGAAAAGTTTCCATTATTTCATTTGCAAGAACCTTTGTGGTGACATCTCATATACTTTTAGATTAAGATTCAAGCTATTTCTTGTTGGGGAATGGCTTAAGGAACAAGGACATGGCTCCCTAGATGACTTGATCACTGGTGTTTAGCATGATTAGGCCTCAGTTAGCATAACTGAGCTATGCAGAAAGTATCGGCAAAGTCACAGTGACCTTGAGTAAGTAGTAAACAACTTTCTGGGCAGGGAGCCAGAGAAAAGAGGGTGTCGAGCAGGGTGCGAGACCACGAAGGAGCAGGGATGTTACAATGTAGCCTTCTGATAGAGCCAATTAGATTATGACACGTCTGCATAGTTAATGTAGAAAGAGAGAAAAGAAGTTGTGTACGCAAATAAAGTTGAAGCTTGCTTACCATTCATGTTGAATTCGTGTCTTGCTTCCTCTGCTCGTCGCAATTTCTTCCAAAATCTTTTGAATCCACACAGGATGGAAAAAAAACCCCAGAAGTATCTCAGAAAAATCTGTTTCTGTAGTGAATTGACTGCAGGGAAACGCTTGCTCCAATGCTGGGAGCACCTTCGCCTTTCGTCCTTCTCTGACCTTGGTGTTCACAGGACTGTCTCTCACACTTTTTTCCTAATTCCTCACACTGCCATGTGATGTTTTGCCCTTTCTTAAATATATTTTCATAGAAGTACCACCATCTTGGCTGACGGGCTCATCTGTGTCCTGTCGTGGGCCCACTGTGGAGCCAGATGGAACCATGTGTCCTTTTCTCACAGCCCTGCAGCCCACCTCTGCCAAAACTCAGACACAGATACCCAATACAGCAGAAAATACCAAAATTTTTGCACAAAAGCCTGAATTAATAATATTTTCTTTTAGTACTGCAAGGTAGAATGAAAGTACAAACCTCCAAAAGCACAGCCATCCTTGTAGCTTTCTCACTGTCTCTGTCATGAGCAAACACAGCTGTACCTTCTACTTTTGAAAAACAACAGCTACCACAAGATGGTAGCACAGATAGCATTAATCAGCTGCAAGTATGAAATGTCATCTCTGTAACGAAAGACACCTTATAAGGCACTGAGGTAGTTACTACCCAAAACTGTCTACCACACATTTTATATGAGTTTTCTGGGTTGACAGCACTTCCCTTTCCTTTCAATCTTTGGACCTAGAACAACAGCTGTATGCAGCTTTCATAAGGGCAACATAAATCCAATTATTTCCATGTGTGTAGTTTAAAAACAAGCCAGTTGTTTTATTAGGAAGTTGTGCTATAACTGAAAATAACATAATCATTCAAAGTATCTGGAATTGTTAGGAAGCATGTAAAGACCATTCATCTGTTTTATGCCTGTGTCTTGGGAGGGAGGGAAGTTACTTATTTGAAAAAAACACAGAATACATCCTGGGGAAATTTCAATTAAAGAGATACATTCAGAGTAAGCTTGCGAGTTGCACTGGGAAATTTTAGAGAGCTTCACACCAGCTTAACGTATCCATTGTAAACGTGGTTGCAGTGGAATTCCCGTGTCCCTAAGAGCCCTGGAAGAGAGGGTGGGTGACGGCAAAAAGCTTCATACAACACTTTGGAGTTTAACTTTAAAACATTGTGTAATTGCCAGATGTAGTATATGTTTGTTAGTTTTTCTGACTGGGAATTTAAATACTGTCCTTTCCTAGTTGCCAAGATCTTGTCTTATCACAACAGCCCAACTAATTATGGCCTGTGGAAATCCCAAGTGTTTCCTCTGTGCCAAGTTAAAGTCTTTTTAAGATGAGATTTTAAAAAGTTACATTATGACCATCACATCCCATTGCATAATGCTGGTAAATACATTTTGCTTCTACCTTTTCTGCTAACCTTTCAGAATATTTGTACAATTCTTACTGTGGATGACAGTACTCAACATAAATGACAATGTTCATATTCTGAATTATCATCCCAAATGTGCAGGACACTTCTTAACGACAAAAGAAATTGATGGTTCTCAACCCCCAATTTGCAGACTGAAGAAGTAAGAAGGCAGAGATCATAGGACAGCAGATGACACAGAATATGGCTGAAGCTTTTGGCAGAAAGGCATGTTATTTATAAATTCTTGGGGTTTGCTCAATATTAAAACCACAAATTTCATCCTCATAGTACCAGTGGCTAAATCCTCTCAACTTCTACAGCCATCTCATCCAGTATCTCTGAGCCTTCCCAATTAGACAAGAATTTCAATCTTCAGATAAGGCACAAAAACACCTGGTAAAGGAGGATGACTCCATGATATCTTTTCTTTTGTCTCCTGCAAATATGGGCTGCTTGAAGGACTTAAATAAGCAATGATTGATCTGGGCAAAAAAAGATTTCAGAGAGAGGGACAAACATAAGATTTTAGATTTTTCTAGGTTTCCAAGCACATAGAAATCACATATGAAGTCTAGCACTGTTGCCAGCTCCCCCTCACATTTGTAACATATTTCTGTAGGGAACTCAAGGGGATATCAACACCATTGTACAGTTTATTATCCCTAAAATGGTAAGAATGTGCCACAGCTTTTAACCTCATTTCATTCACCTGAACACTGAGGGAGATGCAGCTTCACCTTCAACCATCCAAACTTCCCCTCTATTTCTGGTAATCTCAAAAGAATGAAAAGAATTTGCTTTCATGACTGGCATATTTCTCAAGAATTTCTATTAATTTCAGATGAAATTTCAACTCAAAGTTGTCTTCAGGAAAAATACTGAAAATTAGATTTTTTTTAGATCCATATGAAAACAATTCATGCAAAGCATATGCCTATAGATATATTAGCAAGGTTTAATCTTGACAGATGTCACTCCGAATTCTGTTACAACAGAGAAAATATAACAAGGAAAGTTATTATTACTCTGCTTATTCAACTTCACCCTGCATCTTCAGTTTTACTGCTACAAAATATACAGAGAGAGGAAGAGAATTTAACAGTAGTAGAGCAATTAAAATGTATTGCTGAAATATCTGTGTATTTCAATATAGAAGAAAAAGGAAAATAAAGTGCCTGAGCAAGCTGATAGAGACAAAGTACCTTCAGAAGTGAATGAACAATGCATGGACAAACTTGTGAAACTGGGAAAGGAAGTGGAAAAACAGGGAACAGAAACTCGCACCAGCCGTGCAGAACAGTTCACCATTACAGAGGCATTTGTTTCCCTGGCCATTTTAGACAAGGGCTGCAACTTGAAAGCATGGCAGGGCTGACACAAAACCATTTCTGTGACAATATTCCAACCTCTCCTGTTAGATCTGTGTTAAGCAGCACTGGCAATATAATACTTCAGGACCTGGAACTGGAGCAGCACGCAGCCAGACTCAAGGCTGGCAGCACAAAACTCAAGTAGCTAGAAGCTGAGCCAATTTGCATCCCCACCAAGTACTGGGCAGCAGCAAGAGTGGGCTGCTCAGCAGTGGAGCCAGGAGCCCAGGCACAGGGAAGAACCAGAAGGACTGAGCTGACACACTGCGTCCAAGCAATAGGGAGGCCCCCAGCACAGCCCCTGGCACCTCTGCTTGTGGCAGCCTGACCTCAGGCTACCTGGCTGCACTGTGCCAGAGCCAGCCACCAAGCAGAGGCAGCCAAGCCCCAGGGGGAGGGCTGGAGTGGGGCGTCCTCCAGACCCCAACATTAACTTCATGTGATTCATGCTCTGTATATATTGACCTATCTGGTCAGATATCCGAGATGTTCAGGGCACATACAGAAAAAAGAAAGGTGCTAAAAGAAGAAAAGGATGACGAAAGAAGAGAAGAAAGCTTGGAGGAGAAGTGTCAGCTCTGGAGCTGTTAGGCATTTTGTAGAGAGGTTGTTAATCACTGATGAAATGTATGATTTATGAGCTTCTTTATGATGTTTCAACAGGAAGATGCTCCATGCAAGACCTCTGCTGTCCCTTCTGGAACACCTTGGCTAGGTGTAAACAAATGCATTATACAACTGCATGAAGGTTTTGCCAAATATGTTGTTAATATCAGATGGTATGGCTTCCTTGCTGACGTTGTTTGGGTTGGAAAAAATAGACATTGCTCTTTCTCCAAGGCTGCATTCATCACAGGACAAGAAAACCAAAGTGAACCAGTGCAAGGACTTTCTCAGTGCCTCACTGGCTGTAGGTGACACTGGATATTTGTGATGTTGTTGCTGCTGTGGAAACAATTCAGGGGAACATCGTCTGTCTGCGAGGAAACATGCATAGTTGAGACTGGGTGAAACATCAGCTCTGGTAGGACAACCACAGCATCTCAACAAGCAGAAGAAAGCTGATTCTTCCTCATCCCAGTGACAGACAATCCTACAGTCCTGAGACAGTGGCTGAATGGATGTGTCACACTGCCTGAATCATGACCTTCATAGAAAACAAATCTGTCAAATGTTACTAAAAACAAATAGCCCAGGTGGGGTGATGTGCATACAACAGTTATTCAGCTATTTGTGTTTTGTAACTCTGGCTTGGGATGCTGTTGTGCTGCAGATGCCCAGGGTACCATAAACATTCTTGCATTACTCTCAGCTAACCAATTCTGTTTTAGTATCCATGGACACTAGGTAACCACTTTTGGGAACTATCAGAGCTTAGATTATCAACTGTCATTTTATGTTTTTAAGATCGCCATTAGGAACTCTAATTATGTGGACCTTGCAGAACAGCCTATGATCTCCTGGCAAGAAGGGGGCTTTGCTGCTGGTGTCCATTTTTTATCTCAAAAGATGGCTTCACATTCCCAAACTGTAACAAATTACTTCTTGCAATGAAGTCGTCCAAATCTTCCAAGATATGTATGTAACTTCCAGTCAGCTGAAAACCTAATCACCTATATTGTTACAGAGTCTCTCAAATAAACACCCAACCACCAAAAATTAAAAATTTTTTATTAACATAATTAACTAGCTCTCCATAAATAACAGGTTCAAATGTCTGTGAGAGGATAACAGAACAACTTCCTAGGGTTTCATGACAACCCAAAACACAGAACAAAGCCCCACTCCCTAGGGTTTAACAGCAACCCAAAACGCTCTATCGCTCACCTAACAAGTGAGGGCTCTCAACCTCGAGGACCTGCTCAGGGCAGCATCCTGACCCAAGTCACCTCGAGGAGTTTCCTTGGGTGGTGTCCTGACCCAAGGGGAGAGTCCTTGACCACAGGGTGCTGCTCCAGGGGACAAGTGCAAATTGGCTCCCCCAGGGGACTCCATTTATACTCAGGCCGAATCTCACCTGTAGTCAACAGCGGCTCCCATTGGTCAAAGACCCCAACTACCATGAAGCCCTGAGAACAAAGGCAATCAGGAGCTGCTACACTTCAGCAGCCAAGAAACCCTATTTTCATTGGGCGGGTGCACCTGCCACAATCTACCCCGTGACTACAGTCATGATTCGGCTAGTTTCCTTGAAGTGGTGCTGCAGTCACCTCTTGCCTCCAAGGTTAAAAGGGAGTGTGGTTCTGGTAAGTCTCTATACTCATTGTGGATTGTCAGATGATTATACAATCGAATCTTAAAAAAAAATCTTCCAACCATACAATGTATTACAATCAAAATTGAAGGAAGCTGATTAACCATTCAAGGAAGATTCAATCCAATTAATGCTTAATATAGCAACAATTGCCTCAAGTCTCTTGCCACTTTCTTCATTTATTGACCTAAAGTGGCATTAACACAACAGCACCAAATTCAATCACATTCTTCTGAATTCTGCCACTCACCACCACGTTGTCATCCAAGTCTCGATTGTCCATATGGATCACCATTGCCAACCAGGATGTTGAAGTCATCTGCTCCTTCAAGATCTTAACAAAAACAACAGAACTAGGCCTCGGATCAGAACTCAGGCATCAAGTTAAAAATTAGCAATTATCTATTGGGCATTAATACGGTGAGTTTTTCTACCTTTCTCTAAGGCTTCCCAAGCATGTTGACAATGCCCATTAGCCTGAGGATAGAATGGGGTGTGCAAACCCACTGTATTTCTTGTGTGCCCACTCCTGGAACACCCCGGCAGTAAAGTGACTCCTGTTACCTGATTAAACTGATTTGGGTGTTTCCTTCTCTATCTGCCGTGTGTGGC
This sequence comes from Strix aluco, assembly GCF_031877795.1. Taxonomy (NCBI): domain Eukaryota; kingdom Metazoa; phylum Chordata; class Aves; order Strigiformes; family Strigidae; genus Strix; species Strix aluco. The sequence continues at coordinate 22,078,371 of NC_133971.1, forward strand.
AATAATGATCTCACTGCACATAGAACTTCCTCGCAGTTTCTCACTGCCCGACTACCACAGCAGGGGGGGGGGGGTTTTCCAGAGATCTTAACCCCTTCTCCAGGCGTGGTTTTAGCAAGCTTTTGAGCCAGTGCATAGCAAGCAACTGTCGGAGAGTGCCGATATCCCCGGACAAGACATGCAAATGGGAATGGCACACCGTCCCACGGGGGAGCAAAGCCATCTCTGTTTTCTTCCTGCAAAGGCACCACAAAGAGCCTGTCCCAGACCTGGCGGGCGGCTCCTGCAGGCCGCGCCCAGCCCAGCCAGGTCCTGCAGCTGACAAATCGCCTGGATGGGCATTCAGCCGCCCATAATTGACTGTTAATTGCCACCTTTTTCTTGGTTTGGGGATTGGTCACACCGGAGAATTATAAAGCAATGTGTACTATTTATAATCTTTTTTCAGTATCATTAATCACCTCAAAAATACTCTGTTTGGCAGCAGTTGGCAATGGATATTGAGACACACAGGTAACTTCCGTCCCCCTAACTGCAAAACTCCACACTTCCGTCTGGTAAACACCACTGTTTACCTGCCAAACCATCAAATCCTAATATTTTTCCTTTGTTCTCGAGTTCTGCCTTCCAACAATTGCACGAACTTCAAGATATTAGCAGTAGACTACCCATATAATATTGCCCGGGGTACCCCCAGTGCCAACGCCTTCTGCCAAAGATGATTCCTTCCTGAATCATAAAATCGACCTGACTTATCCCAGGGCGGTTTAAACTCTCTATAATGAGGCTGCTCGGGGGGGAGTTTCCGACAAACTGGCCGAACCCTCTGGCTTCCATCTTGGCCCCCACCTGGGTCAGTCCAGCCCATCTCTCGCCCATCAGCAACCAGATCATGTAACACTTCTGCCCATGTTAACATGTGCACACGAGGGCCGGGGGGGGTTTCGCTGGTTGCATTCAATAGCTCTTTGCACCCTTTCTCTGAGGGACTGGACATGTATCTTTAAGGCATCCGGGAGCCTTCTAATAAGAGCTTTAAGGTGGCTGGGATCCACCAGCACAGCAAGCGATATTCCGCACCGCCCCCTCTCACCCATCGCCTGAATACCAGCCGCCTTCTGTACTCCTTCTGCCAGCTCTGACAGTCCCTTCACCTTAATAGTAACAGGTTCCACCCCTCTCCTTAGGGTCCACAGCCCCAGCCCAGTAAGCCACTCGAGATGTTATTGACTGGTTAACCGCTGGTCCATCACTTAAAAACACACCAGGACCCCAGAAGCCTTCCGCCTCATGATCACTCAACAGAATTCAATCCCTCCCCATTAAAGGAACTCTCCACAAATACTCAGTTTCAGTTTCACCCGGCTTATGCTAATATTTAACCTGAAGTTCAGTAAACTCGGGTCCCGTCCAGGGGGTTGTACAGACAGTGGTTCAGGGGTTCCCACCTTGTGGACCTGTATGCCTTTCTGTTTTAATGAGAGGTCGCACATGTCTTTCCTCCAATCCCTTTATTTCCTCTGAGCCACTTTCATCAGACTCTCCCCAAATATCTGCATCCCACTCCTCAAGATCTAAACTTGTAGTTAACTTTCAAATCTGAACAACACTAGGAGAATTTTTTGCTAGTGCCAACATAATTTCAATTTTTTTTTCTAATAACCACCTTCTCTCTCTTTCTCATAACAGTTCTGTCTTCAAATAATCAATTTCCAACCACTCCTCTAAGGTATCTTTCTCCACTACTACAAAATAATCCTGCACCTGAATCAAGCAGGCACCTAAAATGGCGCACACTTTTCCTTCACTTCCGCTATTCTACCAACTTCCCCAGCTTTATTTCAACTTTCTCACAACTGCCACGAGATCAAACCACTTCTCCTTCACCCATTGTACATCTGGGGAAGAAGGACACAACTAGACTTCTGTAGCAACTCCTTTATCAACATCCTGCCAACTACACCAACTTGTTATAGAGGCTCTCAAATAACCACCCAACCACCAAAAATTAAATTTTTTTTATTAACACAATTAACTAGCTCTCCATAAATTACAGGTCCAAATGTCTGTGAGAGGAGAACAAAACAACTTCCTAGGGTTTAACAACAACCCTAAACACCGAACAAAGCACAACTCGTTAGGGTTTAAGCAACCCAAAACACAGAACAAAGCCCCACTCCCTAGGGTTTAACAGCAACCCAAAACGCTCTATCGCTCACTTAACAAGTGAGGGCTCTCAACCTTGAGGACCTGCTCAGGGCAGCGTCCTGACCCAAGTCACCTCGAGGAGTTTCCTTGGGCAGCGTCCTGACCCAAGCAGAGAGTCCTTGACCGCAGCATGCTGCTCCAGGGGACGAGCTCAAAATGGCTGCCCCAGGGGACTCCCATTTATACCCAGGCTGAATCTGACCTGTAGACAATAGTGGCTCCCATTGGCCAAAGGCCCCAATTACCGTGAAGCCCTGAGAACAAAGGCAATCAGGAGCTGCTACACTTCAGCAGCCAAGAAGCCCTATTTTCATTGGGCGGGTGCACCTGCCACATATATCCACCTAGTATCACATGAAACAGTGCCATATTGATGTGATGAACCCTCAAACATGCGAAATAGGCCAAGGTAGTCATTTAAACATGAGGTCATCATTCATCCTAAATCCACTTAAACCTTTAAAACCTTGGCTCTCTAGGCCACTTTTTTTAGGAAGGTACCCAAATGCATCTAGTTGTCCCATGCTGTGCTTAAGGAAAGAAATGTGGTTCCTACATCTACACCCTCATATATACCCACACCTGATCCAAATTCACTCCAGACAAGACATATGTTCTTTGAGTTTAGAAATCCAGCAGCCTGAGGACGTGGGGCAAGGAGAAAGCACACCCAGAAAGTATGCTAAAGATGGCAGGGATCTGGTTAAACACGATTACTCAGAACAACTGTGTTGCTATCACAGAGTAGTACTGTATGGGCAAGGGCTGACCTTCATTTCTAAATTACATTAATATTGCTGGAGGAACTAACTATATATGGAAGTGGCACTGAAAATTATAATCTCTAATTGGTGTCAACGAGGCATTGTTAAAAGAAAGTATCACACTGGCAGCAGTCATTACCACACAGATAATATGCTGCATACTATTTCAACATGTCTGTTCAGTGCGTGTGGGAGATGGCATCATTATTCACCTGTTTCACCTATATGACATGGTATGAGTATTTTGTGATATTGATTATTCTTTGGCGATCTTCATTGTGGTGCCAGCTATTAGCATCCGAATAAAGCTGTTCTCTTATGCATTGTACATCAGTGTTGTTTTCCACCATTGCCCTGTAGCAATCAGTAATCCTGTACAAAAAGAAAGCAACAGTGCAATTAACTTCTGACAATAGTATAAATTTTGGCTTGTTAAAACAAGGTTTATTAATATTCCCAGGATAATCACCCTAACCTAGTTTAGCCAGCTGTAAAGTGTAATAAAATACATACAGCCATGTAAATCTGATAGCAAATATGAAAGCTCACATAAAGCAATAGAAAAGTTAGAATGAAAATATAATAAATTGATGGTCTTTAATAACACTTCAGAGTGCTGGAACTCTTGCATTAATTTTAAAGGCAGCAACAGCACCTAGTGTGTAATGACAAACATAATCTCTCACACTCTGAAATCGAGATGCCAGCACAAAAAACCTTGTCATTAAACAACATGAGGTTCTGCTTTGTGGCTGAACTCTTTATCTTCATAATTTTATTCCCCCCCTTTTCTTAGGCTGTAAGGCACAATTTAGTCTAATTGTTTACTATGACCCACTCCATAGCAAAAGCCAAAGAGCCTTATTGAGTTATTTCTGTGCCAAACATATAACTTGCCATGAAAAATGAACTGTAGAGATTTCCTCTTTTGTTCTTGCAAAAAATAAACAATACAAGGGATTAATAAAATCTATTTCCACTCAATAATGCCTCAGCCCAAAGTCACTGGTTTCTTGGCTACAAGTAAAGCAGTAGAGATCACCTGTACAGTACCAGAACACAGCCCTATCACTAGCTTGTGATGATCCATTGTATTTAATTATCTGTGTGGTTTCTGCAGTTTTCACCTGTGCCAATTCAAGCAAGAGTGCTGGAAATTACCAGTCACAAAGGAACACCACCGGAGAAAAAGAAGGAACAAAAAAAGACAAACAGTTCAATACAAGCTTCATGATGACCATACATTCTGAGATCCAGCAGGCTGCTGCATGGTCCGTGCAGGAAAATGATGAATGAATGCTGTTTAACATTTTGCTTGAACAGTTTTTCCTTTCAGAAAACTATTTGCAATACAATAATGAGAAAAGCAGAGCTGTGAAGAGAAGCATTTTATAAGGCTGATTACCTTTCTATGGCATATCATTTGATACACACTTTGTTTATCCAGAGTGAATTCAGTGGTTAAAAAGATTAATTGAGCCTATTTTATGTTACTTGTACATGCTCTCACAGAGGAAGTGACTTGTGTTTTTTCTTACTGACTCAAGCACAAGAGCCTGCAATACACCAGAAACAGCAAAATGACTTTTCTAAATTTAGCAGTTCATAAATCTTACAGGATGCCAACCCATTCAGTGGGGTTTTTTTCCTTCCTTCTTTTAGGTCTTTCCTGTATGTCCAAAAAACTAAATGTGCATGCAGGAGATGCACAGTATCTGCCTTTGCTTTTCTGCTCTGCTCTTTCACAGTACAACAGGCATCTGACAGCTCACTTGTGCACTCTCTCTCTATCACTCTCCCTGCTTCTCCCCATAAATCTGCACAGGTGTGCAAGCACATACATACATATGTACATTTTTTATGCCTCAGCTGATGGAGAAGAAATGACTACCATTTCAAAGCACAAAGTCCTGTAGTTTGAAGGAGTTGTGTGATCTTGTTCATGTAGGTAGTCAAGGATCAAACTGTTATTATCCCAACTACACTCACCAGGTGAATGATCTTAAAAAATGCTACGGCACAGCTCTACATCTCTTCGCTCCTATGATCTTCATTGCGATCTTAATGCCTTGGACAGCAGCTTGTCACTTAGTTCAGGCTTGTTCTGTGCATAATATGCTGGACACCTAATCTTTGAGTGCTACAGGTTTTCAAAAGATAAATGGTAAATATTGCCAGACGTACTGGTTCACATGTCTTTGATGAGCGACCAGACATATTATTCATCAGGATTGAAGACTTAGTTGTACACTAATGGTTATGAAATCACCATGCCTGGGAGGTGATAAAGGAGACTGCAACACATGTTCAATAGCTTGCTGAAATGACTCACTTTGGGGTTTAGATACCAAGTCTTCAGTGCTGTCAGATATGCTCATCATTATCTTTACACACATAATCAACTAACAGATGACATGTGGGATCCACATCTGTCAGGCCAGGGTGTACTGGCAAGGTTTAGGTAGCCAGGGGCGCTGCAGGGTTGCAGGAAGAAACAGGGGCTGCCCTGTACCAGGCACAAACGGTTCCAGCTGGATCCAAAACAGACCCACCACGGGACACAGCTGAGCCCAACAGCCATGCTGGTGAAAATACATTGAAGAAAGGGTAAAAATTTCTGCAGGACAGCTGTGAGAGGAGTAGGAAAAACATGAAAGAAACAGCTCTGCAGGTCAGAGAAGGAGGAGGCGGAGGAGGCCATGCTTCAGAGCAGAGATTCCCCCACAGCCCGTGGTGCAGCCCATGGTGAGGCAGCTGTGCCCCTGCAGCCCGTGAAGGTCCATGGTGAAGCTGTCCACCTGCAGCCCGGGGAGGAGCCCACACCAGAGCAGATGGAGACGCACTGAAGGAAGGTACAGCCCGTGGAGACCCCATGCAGAAGCAGGCTCCTGGCAGGAGCTGCAGCTTGTGTTTAGGACCCCACACAGGAGCAGGTTTGCTGGCAGGACTTGTGACCCCGTGGGGGACCCACACTGGAGCAGTCTGTTCCTGAAGGACTGCACCCCAGGGAAAGGGCCCACGCTAGAGCAGAGGAACAGTGCAAGGAGGAAAGAGCAGCAGAGGCAGAGTGTTATGGACTGACTGCAACACCCATTCCCCACCCCCCTGCAACTGCTCGGGAGGAGACAGTAGAAGAGTCAGGAATGAAGGAGTGAAGTTGAGCCTGAGAAGGGCAGTTTATTTTGTCATTGTTTCTCATCATCCTATTCAACTTTTAATTGGCAATAAATTAAATTGCCTCTGACTATTTGGCCTGTGACAGTAATGGTTAACTGATCTCCCTGTCCTTATCTCAACCCATAAGCTTTCCCGCCATGTTTTCCCCCCCATCCTGTGAAGGGGAAGTGACAGAGCAGCTTGGTGTCTATCTGGCAGGCAACCAGACAAGGTCAAACCCACCACTCATGGAGGCAGTAACACAGGAGAGGCAGAAGGCAATTTCCTGCTTCAGCCCTGAGAGCTACTGCTGCGCACACAGAGAAGGCCCAAACCCTGAAAACAAGACCCTGCCTGAGCCCTGTGCCTTGCACACACATGAAGCAAGACACCTAGGGTGAGCCAAGCTGGGCAAACATTGTCTAAAGCAAGGAGGTCAGGAGGAGCCGCTCTATTGCCAAAGCTACAGACAAGACGGATGCCTTCACGGATGTGGTGGCAAGGCACAGAAAAGGGGCAAACAGGCTCCTCCTCGATAGCTGCACAGCAATAGGACGTGAGGTAGAAGGCACAGGCTGCAACAAGGGAAAAACAAAAGAGATCTGAAAAAAACTCAACATTTCCCAGAGGAATACTCAACCATTAGAAGGGATAGCACAGAGAGGCTATCTAACTTTAGGAATATTCAAAACTGAACAAATCCCGAACAATCTGATCAAAGTTGTTCCTGGTTTCAGTGGATGCTGGGACCTCCTGACCTCTAGAGGTCCCTTCCAACATGAAGTACTCCCGACAGCACAAACATCCCATGGTCTGTGTTGGTAAGACACTCAAAATGGAAAGATAGATGTTCTGTTCGCAAAGTACACAGTCCACACATTTAAATTCATTTTTTTTAAAAAAAGTCTTATTGCTTTATTTAGATTTTGACATAGCCCACTTAGGTTACTGGAAGTCCTGTTGAAGATGTATATAGAAGTAACTGACTACTTCTTAGCTTAAACCAAATAGACTAAAATAATGGTAGAATTCAGCCTGAACAATTTATGAACTAAGCAATTCTTCCTTTGTCTAAGAAGAGCAATCACCATACTATCCATTTTCTGGCTTTTGATTTGGGCTTCATTTTTGTCATTTGTTTTAAAGCAAAACTTTGAAATAGTCCATGGATATATTTTACATACTACAAGAATACAGGATGGCTTTATGAAATCAGAACTTCCAAACAGTCTTCTGAGAAAATTTCAGTACTAGTAATATTCTATCTTCTTTGACTCAAAAGTGCATACGCATTCAAAGGTTTTACACATTTCCCAGACATCTTGTAGCATACACGAATCACATCAGCTGTTTTTGTTCTCAATGGGAAAAAAGTTAAATTAATAATTTTAAAAAGCGTTCCATGGAAAGTGCGCTACATTTTTTCTTCTGGGAAATCAAACCAAGAGGATCTGTTGACAAGTGTCTTTGGCAGTCTTAGTATCAATGGTTGTCTCTCTGGACACTCTAGGAAGGAAGTCCTGGGGGAAGGCAGTTGACTGGAAGGCGCTGCTGGTGCTTCTTGAATGTAGCTGGTTATAGTTTCTGTGCGAGGGGTGTTACTCCTGGTACTCGCTATGGTAAGACCCTGATCAGCTGCTGTTTCTCGAATTTCAACATCAGCATTTCTAATGCCACCATCTAAGCCTCCCCTTCTGGTGGGAATATTGCACTTTTTGGCTGCTTCTCCAGTTTTTTCACCAACTCTGTAAACATCTTCACATCCTGTCTTTCTCAGAAAAGAAGATGGAGACTCGTTTTCCCTCTCATTTATCTGAGTTGTGCCTGTCCAAGTAATACTGCTGTCACGTTCAGTACTTTCTGGCTCCTTGCTACTATCACTATCAATTGTAATCACAACTGGAGAAGAATGTGCCGAGTTACTCATGTGATGTTTCCGGTGTTTTTTCTTATGCTTTTTCTTTTTCTTTTTAAGATGCCTTGCAGTGTCTGTTGCTTTTCCTTCATAGACTATCTCCACACTTGGACTCCTCACCTTTTTCTTCTTTTTCTTACGCTTTGTCTCACTGCTTGCTCGATTGTCTGAAAGGCTATCTTCATTTTTGAAGCAGTCAGTGAATTTTGAGGAAGTTTTCTTGGGTTCATTTTCTCTCTCTAGACTTGTGCTCTCCATGGATGCATTTTCCAAGTGGCGAGTTTTGTACTTCCTTTTTCCACCAGGCTTTTCACTTTTCATTCTGTCAGTTCCTCCAGAAGGGGTCCTTGACCTGTTGCTTGATCGACTCCTTGACCTGCATTTTTCATAACAGTAATAGTGTCTCTCACGGAGTCCCCTCTGGCTACGCGGATCTCTCCTTTCAATAAATGATCGTATCCTGTATTCTGGACTCTCAGATTGCCTTGAATAGAGGGCATTAGGCTGAGTCCTCCTCCTGCCAGAGGATTCACTGTCATCTCTGAACACCTTTTGACTACAGAAAGCATAGCTCCACTGGCATCTACTTTGATAATTGTCTCTTACATAATAACGATCACTGTCTCTGCTTCTTGATCTCCTTTTGCCATGGCCTTTGCTACGTGATCGTGATCTGCTTACTTCTCTGGATGGAGTGCTCTCACGACTTAGCGAGCCTCTCTGGCTTTTTAGAGACTCTCTGGTGTCATGAGCCCTCGATCGCCTGCTGCTTCTTTTGCTCCTATGTTTGCTACTATCTCTGCTTCTCGATTGTCTCCTTCTAAGTTGGCTTTTGCTACGATGCTCCCTCCTAGACCGATGGCCATGACTGCGACTGTTCCGTGAACAGGATTGTGGGCTCCTGGACTTTCCCTTTCTAGACAGTCTGTGATTCCAAGGGGAGCATACTGTGTCACTCCCCAGAGAGGGGCTCCAGCTCAAGTCCCGTGGAGACAGATCTTTTACTTTACATTTGTTCTTCTCATCATCTTTTGACTCTGTCTTCTCAACTGCAGGAGATAAGCAGCTTCTACAACTACCTACATCCTCCTTATACGTGGGGGAACATGGTGATAAACTCCTGCTTGGTTCACTATCACTCCAGCTGCGACACTGGATTGGTTGCTGTTTCTTCACATCTTCCCTTTTCTCTTCCTTGATGGACTCCTCAGTGTCTGAGGACAGCTCAACCACTTCTGGTGTCCTCTCAGCTAATGGCTTAACATACCCAACAATAACACAATTGTCCGAGGAAGAGTCACTGTTGTTCAAATCAGCATTAGCCTGTAACTGAGTTTGCAGTTTGGTTCTTCGACTCTGTGTAGCAGAGCCCTCATCAGAACTTTCTGACGTCTCCAGAGGAGAAGCTATGGTTGCACGAGCCTCTTCTGAAATAGAATAGGAAGGCCCCGGAGTTTCATCGTCCCAGGGGGCCTGACCAAGACCAGTCACAGACAAACTGTTATCTGGCCCTTGAGAATATGCCATATCTGGAGATATTGTAATAATTGATGAGTCTGAGTGGCTTCCTTCATCATATGATGGTGCAGGACAGTCATAATTGGCGTGTTGATCATATGCTTCTAAGTTAAAAGGACAACGGGCAAAACTGATGAATTCATGTAAGAAGTGTTCAGTCCGATTCAGCAAAAACGGCTTTAGATCGTCAGCAAAGGCCTGACTTTCCAGATCATACCTAGTCACATTACTCATAATTACGTGCTGCACAATATTAACCAAAGATCCGTGGGCACCAAGCAGGACTGTAAGTTCTCGCTTCAACCAAGGAACCAACCTGTGAAGGCAAGCAGGGTTGCGGCGGAAAAACTCTGCTGAAATGTCTCTATAGCGGCCACCATCCTGAATACTACGAATACGCACACCGCTGCGGTACAGAGCTCTGCGGAAGTTGATCATGTCCTCCTCCTGAATCTGCTGCAGAGATATGCCCTCTGCACTAGCCTGCCTCCTTGAGGCCAGACTCCTTATCATATGCTGAATCTCTTCAACTCTCTGCCGCACTGGTTCGTTAGACAACCCTTCAAACAATACCCCATTATCTGGAGGTGACAGTGTCCTTCGGGAAGGAGAACTGCCAGCACGGCGCTCCCCTGTTAAGGTAGTACGGTAACGAAATCTTCGGCCATCGGGGCTTGCAAAAGAGCTATTTTCTGACGGGCTGAGTATATACTCTTTAAAGTCATCTTCAGCACGAATTGTATGGAAAATGGAAAAAAAGGGTTGCTTGCAGAGGGGGCATTCTGCTTTGTTTTTTGACCACTCCTGGACACAGCGGAAACAGAACCTGTGCAAGCAGCGATCTAGATACGCAACATTGTCAAATCTATCCAAGCAGATGGGGCATTTAGAGTCAGGAGATGCATCTGTTGGCAGCTTGCTGGTGCCAGCTTTTGGCGAAAAATTGCTATCTTCTGAAAACTCCTTATCTGCTGAAGTCATGTTCTACAAAAGAAAGACACAAAAGATCATCGCTATCCCAGAGAGACAAAAATGTTAAAGTTTAGACACAGAAACCCGTAACAGTCACCTTCAAGGCTGCAAAACCCCGTGTTAGCACCAAGAGAACACCAAACAAAGAGGCAGCACGACCTAACTACTTTGCTTGGCTTCTCTTCACAGTGAGATCTGGCTCTTCAGAGTTGCAAGTTTTAAACAGAGCTTGAATAATGCTGGCATACATGAAGGTAACAGGCAGGACTCTGTCTTCCACCCCACTCATAACTGCTTTGATGTAGTAAATTTATGGTTAATGTGGTATCCTTCGAAACGCACTTCCAAAAGAGACCAGGGTTTACATATGAAAAATATGAGAGCGTATTTTGACAAAAGTCACAACAAGTAATTGCACTGGAACTAAACTATCAGTGTCTGCTGTTCTGCTGGACCTGTCCTGCTCCTGCACCCCCTGCCCACAAGCATGAGCATCTGCACGAGCCTCTGCTGGGCACTCATGCTGGACCACAAACGGTTTCTTGGACTGAGCAACCTTCAGGGAAGTTTTCCAGCCTAAATTAGTCTTTGTTTTTAGGACTGAAGCAGAAACAGCCAGGTGTCATTTCTACGCCCATCCTCGGGTACATGCCACCTTTTTATCCTTTTTATCTAGTCAGGCTGTCAAGCGTAATTATCAATAAATCCACCTATTTTGCAGTTATTTTTGGTATCAGCATTATCTTAAGGCATTACAACACAGCGGAAGTAAGTTACCGTGCTGCTTCAAAACTTGGTAGCCCATGTTTTGCAGCAAGCTCGGGAGCGTGTCGTAACCGGACACCGGGCACAAAGTCTGCCGTGCAGGCCAGCGAGACACGCACACACGGACGGTCGGGCACACACCGGGGTACAACCTCACGGACGCGCGGGCTGTCACGGGGGGGGGGGGGGGGGGGGGGGTGCGGGAAGAGGCTGACGCCTCTCCGGTACGACACCGCCCGCCCGCTGCGGGACACCGCCACGCCCAGCACCCTCCCCCGCGCCTCCCGCTCGCCTCGTCTCGGGCCGCCGGCCCAGCCGAAGGGCTCCGGCGCCGCTCCTCCCTCCAACTCACCGCTGCTGGGCCCTCGCTCCCCGCCCGGGCCGGGGCCGCCTTCAGCCTGTGGCGCGCCCGGCAGCGTCCAGAGCCCGGAGTCTCCCGCCGCTCGTCCCCCAGCGGGCGGCGGCGGCGGGCGCCCTCCGCCAGGCGCCGTAACGGCTCCGCCATCCGCGGCGGCGGGCGCGGCGTTGCCACGGGAACCGTTGCCCCCCGCCACCAGCGGGGCAGCGCCGGGCCGAAGCGCTGCCTGCCGGGAGCGGCGCGCGGGCGCCTCGCTTGAGCGTCACTTCCGCCGGCGGCGGCGGTCGGGTCTCGCCGGCGGGCGCAGGCGCTGCTGAGCGGAGGAGGCCGAGGAGGGGCCGAGGCCGGCAGGGTTCCGCCGGGGCGGCGGGACCTGCGCCCGGTCTGCCGCCTGGTGCGTGCCGGGGCTGGCGGGAACCGCGGCGGGGGGCAGGTCCGAGTGTGCCGCCCGCGGCGGGGGGGAGGAGGGCGGGAAGGCCTGAGGCCGCCCGGCCCGGAGGGCGGGTCTACCGCCCGGGGGCAGCGGAGGAGCGGGACTGGGTGTCCATCTTGGTGGAGGCAGCGGACGCTGGGACCTGGGGTGGGTAACGGGGAGGTGCTGCCGCCGCCAGCGCGCAATGTTTTGTCCCGCAGCTGCTGGCTGCCGTGGTGCTGCTTTCCTGAGGCTTCGTCCTCTACGGGGCAGGGGTGACTGCCCAGCGGCAACTGGAGAGCGGCCTCCTGGCCCGGGAGCTGCCGTAGACAATGGCAGAGCCCGGGGGACTCTGCCGGGAGCTGGGCGTTGTTTCCGAGGGTACGGAGGGATCCGTCGGAAGGCTGAAGGAGCCTTTTAGTCAGTTGGGCAAATAAAGCATAAACAGCTCTTGGAAAAGAGGAGGTAAATAAAGCACGGAGAGTTACTAGAAAAGTGAATGATCTCTCCTTACTGATTTACTAGCACGTATCAGCAAGAGACACACGTACCCATATGCAAAAAGAGACACCGACACAGCCAGCTCTACAGACTGTCACAGAGAAAGTGCTGCTTTCCAGAGCACCTGCCTGTAGTACTACCAGGACTCACACAAAACATGATGTTGTGGTCTGAGCCCAGAGGACAACTGAGGAGCACCACGCAGCTGCACAATCACTTCTTCCCCCTCAGGGATGGGCAGGAGAAAACAAAACAATAGGCTTGAGAATTGAGGTAAGAACGGGGAGGGATGATTCACCCATTATGGTCACAGGCAAAAAGACTCGTTGAGGGAAGAAAACATCAATTTCAGTTAAACACCACCACCACTTAATTTTCCAATCAGAGTAGGTCAGGAAGAAATATAACCACATCTTAAAAACACCTTCCCCTCATCGCTCCATTCTTCCTGGACTCAGCTTTGCCCCAGTTTCTCTACCTCTTCCGCCCCACAGAGGCACAGGGGATGAGGATTGAGATCAGTTTGTCACCTGTTGTCCCTGCTGCTCCTTCCTCAGGGGGAGGACTCCTCACACTCTTCCCTTGCTCCAGTGTGGGGTCCCTCCCACAGGAGACAGTCCTCCACGAACCTTCTGTGACGAGTCCTTCCCATAGGCTGTAGCTCTTCCTGAGCTGATCCAGCCTGGGTCCCTCCTGTGTGTCACAGTCCTCCCAGCGTGGGCTTCCCTCAGTCATGGCATTTTTGGGCACAGCCACCTACTCTGACATGGGCTCCTCCCTGGGCTGCAGGTCAGCATCTGCTCCTCTGTGGAGCTCCACAAGCTGCAGGGGCAATCTGCTCCAGTGTGCCCCCCAACTCCTTTCTTCCACTGACCTCAGTGTTTGCAGAGGCATGTCACCACTCCCATTCTTCCTCCCAGGTTTCTCTTCTTAAATACATTATCACAGAGGTGCAGCTGCCATCCCTAATTGGCTCAGCCTTGGCCAGAGGTGGGTCAAACTTGGAGCCCCCTCCCCTGCTACCAAAACCCCTGTCACACACACACAAACCCAACACACATGACCACAGCCAGCCATGTCCCTTTTCTCCTCTACAGCTGGTAAGGATTGAAGTTTACTAGTGAAAGCACAGATCCCCTGAGTACCAGCACAGCTCTTCTGTCCATCTGATAACCCTGCCCTGTACCCTCAGCCCTCTGGCTTGCTCCTACACACCAGCTGGTCCAGCTTCCTGCTCACAAGCAAATGCACATGCATGCACTGACACGTTTACCCAATGGATGCTCCACACCCACAGATCTCACCAGATACCAGCATGAGCCTATGCCTGATACCCTGCCTGGACCCAGGGCTTCCTACTCACCAGCCACCCCACATTGAAGTTTGTTAAAATGTTACATCCCCACCCCCAACACTTTTCCCTGGTGTTTGTGGGAGATGCAATCACTTTGGCTCCCCAGCAGGCAGCACCAGACACATGGGCACCTGCAGTCCTGCTTCACGTGCTGGTGCCGCAGCTTGCTTGCTTTACTCATCCCAGTTCCTCCAGTAGCTGTGCCTGGGGCACACGTACTGGTCCTGTCCCAGTGGCTGGAGCTGAGACCCTCACTGTCACCTGTGCCCTTTGCTGGCACCCAGACCCTAAACCACTCCCATCACTGGCACAATAGAAGGGATCTGATCCAGAATTGTCCTAACTTGGTCAGCTTCCTAAATGTTGTGTGCATGTGTTGGCTCTTAGGCAAGGTGGGATCCACTTGGAGAGACCATCTCTGGAACTCCCTGAATCACCAAAATGGGAAGATGGAAGGTGCCCCAGGCTCTTCACTGGGGGATTTTCATTTATGAGCTGAAAAGAAGCAATTCCGGAAGTTAAATGGCTCTGGTTTTGAGTCTTGGTTTTCTACACAGCTGGGAAGAGCGAAAGTCCTGTGGCTCCTCTCTCCCACAGCCCACACAGACCAGCAGCACCTTATTCCACCCACTGACCTCTAGAAGCCAGGAAAAAGCCTTCCACTGGAGAGGCCTGCCTCTGCTTCCTGGGCCTTTGCGTCTTCTGGGGTCGCTTGGTCCGTGGCAAGGGTTTTCCCCACAGGCAGCTTTGTGGGAGTGAGAGCATGCAGGGGCCTTGGTCTCATATTCTCCTGAGCAGCAGCTGCAGCAGCACTGGGAGTGCCCAAGCTGTTGACAGTGGGACCCACAGACTCCAGGAGGGGACAACCTCCAGCCCTCTCTCTGGCTCACCCTGGCACCAGGGCCAATGCCCTCTTGGGGACAGCAGAAACAGCTCCTCGGAGGAAGGAGGTGTTCAGGAGCCTCTGTCTATTTGATTTCTGGGGCTTTTGAGCATCTCCCGTGTTAGCTGCATCACCTGGTGAACGCATGAAAATTGTCATAGACCCCAGCCATGCCCCTGCAAAGGTTTCTGTGCTGGCAGAGAGGCTCTCCACCTCTCCACTGATTCTAGGAGCCAAAGCTGAGCAGCTGGATCATCCTTTGCTATCCATGCAGTAAGAGCTCAGCTTTGATGTGTTGTTGTCCTTACCGTGGTGTTCAAGCAGTCACCAGGCTCTCTTTCACCTGGCCAGCTGGGCACCTCCAGCAGCACAGCGCCAAGAGCAGGAGTGATGGGTGCAGAGCTGGCCGGCCCAGTTAGAAAGTCTCTGACCTCCAGCCTGCCCCAGACTGTGGCCTCTCACTGTTAGCTTCTCTGCCTTTGTTTCAGGTACCACCACTGACTTGCACCTGGAGCTGCAGGTGGGCAGGGATCAGCCACTGCAGGGTTTTGCGTTGCTCGGCTCCGCTGCAAACCTTCCAAGTGCCATTTTGCAGTCACCGCGATGGAAATCACCCATTATAACTTTGTTCCTTCTGGGTAGGGAGTGTTCGTCACCACACGGAGCTGGTTTACCTGCAAGCTGCCACCAGATGGCAAAATACTCCCCAGCATCGGTCCCCAGCCTGCTTGCCGCTACCGCAGGCCGGAGCTGTGCAGGGCTGCAGGGAAGTCGCAGCACGGGCTGAATTTCTCTCCCCTCGGTTTGGCTGCTGCTCGGCGTGTTCAGGGGTGTCTCTCCAACAGCCTCCAGAGGAGAGAGACCTGCCCGTTGCCTTTGGTCCCTGGAAGCCCAAGGCAGAGCCCACAACTGCTCACAACAGAGATGAAATGCCTGAGAATGTCCCTGCTGCTGACTAGGACCTTGCACAGAGATGGCAAGTAGGCAGAAAGAGAACTTGGTCTTTTTATGGTATGGTCCTTAGCTAACTGAGAAAACCGTGTGATGTTCTTGCAGATATTAAGAGAACTGAGAGTCTCAAGACCTTTTTCTTCTCTGCCCTGCCCTGCCTATTCTCCCTCTTCTTTCTCCTGTGCTGCTGTCATAGCACCATGCTGGAGTCAGTGTTAAGGGTCTAAGAAACATCCTCAGCTTCACATCCTGATGTTTGCCTGAAGCCATGTCAGGATGATGGCAGCAGCAAGAAGCAACTTTTTTTCTCCCAGGTAACGTGGGAGTGGGATCAAAGCCCCTGTAGAGGTTGAGAAATACCTCATTCGAGTCTAGTGGTGAGGACAAAGCTTGCAGCTTTGGTCTCTTTGGCTCATCCTTCTGCTTGCCTCCGCTACTTGCCCAGTAAACAGTAGCTCTTTGAGGAAAGCAAGAATTAAAATCATGTGCATCCCAAGGATTTGAAACTGTCACCTCGGCAGGAAGTCTCTGTGCTGTGCCACATAAAACATAGACTCGAGAAGCTCTGGTAACCAGAGAAATCCCAGAAACTTGAGATTTAGATTCAGCTCAGTTTCCCATATTGGAGTAAATCTTCACTCTAATTCTTCTGCCCAGAAGTTATGCATTGTCTTGAAAACATGCCATAAGGATCATTCTCCAGGATAAAGCTCCTGAGACATGTATTGAAAGTATTTTAAGAAGATCTCTAGTAGATATGTAGTCATTAGAAATAAGGGAATATAACCTCAGCATTTCATCAATAGCAGTATTAAAAATTTACTTCCTATGCAGTTTTGATGTCAGTTTTCTCATTTCTTAAAACACTGAGCTACCTCTCGCTGAAGAAGCTGTCTCTGAAGCTGCTCACTTGCAGTGTTATCACCTATGTCATATGTTACACCTCTCCTCCCCTTTCAAATTCTCTGTTCAGCCTGTGCTCATGTGCTTGCTCATGGAAGTCATGAAGCACATGCAAACCTCCTCAACTTGCTTTTGGGATGACGCAAGTAGGACTTGGACTCAGTGCTCAGCATCCATTATCCTCTCCTTGCCCACGAAGATGCAGTGCAGAGCAGAAAGCATAAAGCATGTGTTTCCTGTCACAGTCAAAATGTTACAGCAAATAACTATGTTTAGGCAGCATTAACCATTCAGATGAGATCACCAGAGATGGCTATTTTGCCAATGGTATCATCCCTAAAGGAATATATTCATAATGGTGATGAAATCTCCCTCAGATCTTTTTTTTTTTTTTTTAATCCTTTTTAATAAAGCATAGCTTATTTATCAGAGCAAGGCTGGTTTGTTAGTCCTGAAGTGGTTTGTTTGTTTGTTTAGGTTTCAGAGGGTTGTTTGGAAAAATTGTGATCAGCATGCTTTTGATTAGCATAGCTAAGAGGACTTTCATTTAATGAAATGATTAATTGATTCAGCCAGGTATGCAGCCACACTAACAGCTGCTTCAACAGATACAAAAGATGCTCCCTCAAATATGACCTTGCCTCACTACCATGAGGCAGTACCCATGGATACATGTTAATTATAAGGTTGATAAGAATATGTAAGGATAACTAATGTAGCTGAGTTATTTGATGAAGGCTATTGAAAACAGTCAAAAATGGAAACAAAATCATTAGTCAGGCAACTGTGGGCTAAATTCAGCTTTAAATCACTTTAACATATTGATGATAATCAATTTCTCCCAAATTACACAAGCAAGGAAGCTGAAACATAATTACTTCATTCCTGCATTAGACGCTGTTTGAAAATGGAGGAATTACACAAGTTCAAACTAGAGTTTAATAGAGCCCTTGCCTGCTAATAATAATTACATGCTTTCATTATCCTCTCTATTATTTATGCAATACCACCTGTAACCTAAAAGCTGTATAAATACAGATTTTGGTAAATACACACAATTTCATGGTAAATGGAAATGTAACAATCTTTTAAAATCCCAATGGTGGCCAGACATAAAATGATTATAAACCTAAAGACAGTACTTAGGACTACAAGTAGCTCCCAGGTCACCACAGACCAAGAAGCAAAAGCTACAAATTTTGTGGTGAAAGAGGAAAAAAGATTTATGCATGGTATGAGACACAGACAGATAAGGGTAAGAGAGAACTGCAGGAAAGCAGAAGACAGCACTGAGCCCAAAGGAAGGTGACATGTCAGACTACCCTGTCTGAGGACACTACCAGTGACTGGAAACACTCAGCAGACTTAGGATGGGTTTGTCTGAGTTGTGGTGCTGCCAAAAATCCTGTAACAATTTGGACAGACAAGTTTCAGTTCCCTATCTGCAAATACAGGCAGGGAGTTTCCTTGCTGCATTGCCACTTCAGGTCTCCTCTACTGTTTGCTGCAGCCATCTGCCATCACTCATCCCGTGCTGCGACCACTTCAAACGTTTCTGCAGGAAGGAACACATGTATCTGAACAGAATTCAATGCTACAGGACCGTGACTCACCATCAGAGGCTCAATAAAGCTGTGTAACACATGAATGTGAGCAACTAAAGCAAAGCAAAAGCATACAAAACCTTTGCAGAAGCTAGACGGCAGTGTTGGCACATGCTCTAAGGCACAGGCAAGCTACTGCTCATATTTCACACAGTGGGCTCTAATTGTGGGTCTTCTATTGACAGGAATCAGTTTTTGACCTCCTTTTTCATCATCTGAAGAAGAAATGGTTTAGCACCTCTGAAACTTAAGCCTCAAAGGAGGTACTCAGAGTTTATGGGGGAAAGCAAGAGCCAAAAAGACTCAGAGTTCCCAAAGCAGAAAGAACATATCCTTTTCTTTAATAGTAAAAAGGTGGTTTCCCCCCCCCCCAAGTCACGTTTCTGCATGTCCGTAGATCGTCCGATTTCACAGTGACACACCACCAAATGAGCTTGTCACTAAAAGGAAGTTGCAGTTTTTGAAACAGCTATTTACATGGAAATGAGATAAAAAGAGAGGTGGAGGGCTCTGCTACAGATACTGGAAGAGACAAATGGTTAAAATGATAAAGACCTTCAAAGACCATATGTTGCCCCAAGCAGCCTTTAATGAATTTTATTGTGGTTCAGTGAGTCTTGTTTGCTTTTAACGGCTCATTTGGCAAGTTGTTGCTACAGCAATTTCTAATAAGAATGTCACAATAATCTTTTAACCGTGTACAGCTTTGTGACTATACAGGATTGCTCTGAAAGTGAATTTTGGACTTGGTAAGATGGAAAAACATCTGCAATAAGTTCCTTTATTTCCTTCCTCTGTGGCGCACATCACACAGAGGAACAGGAGGACAACAGTCACTCCCAGGAAAAGCAGAAGGAATTCTCTTCCACTCAGATGAGGATTATTTTGAAATTATAACAGGAGCTGAGAGCACAACATTGCCAGCAGATAGGAAAAGCATTTACTTCCTTCACACTTTGGGTGTTACTGATTATAGTCAATACAACAATATATTTCCTCCCAACATACTAGATTTTTGGTAATTTTCCCAGTCCTCTATTCCAAATGATATTTTGACTCTATCCTTGTGCTGTGCTGATTCAAGTAGAAAAGTAACCAAAATGACTAAAATAATGAAGTGATGAACTGTAATTAAGACTATATATATATTGTTTTTCATCATGAACCAAAAGCTCAGTGACAGCAATAAAGCCCAAAAGGAAAAAAGATTTAAACCCAAACTACTGAAATAATTTGCTAGCTATGCATCTTGATAACCATACCTTATCTTTTTTCATCAGTCATCCTGCTGTCACTCCAAGTTTCTGTAGAGGCTCTCAAGCACAGGAAAACACACCATGTTCCGTATTGTCATTTTTCAGATGTAACTGTGGGTGGACCATATATTTCACAGCAGGTAGGAATGCCTAATGAAAGAAGGAGAAATTTGTGGTGCAGGAAAAGGGAAAGGAATTGAAAAGGAGACTTCCCCTAGGAGATTAAATCCCAGGTCCATACAAACAACTCACCATGACTTGGGGCAAATAATCCCATCAAAGTCAATAAAAGCATGCCATTTTAAAAAATCACACTCTGCGTAATCTGCAGTAGGCTTCAGATCAGTGGCAGACATGAAGCTTGCTACAACTTTGAGAGTTTTTTCCAGTGATTTCAACGGGACTATTCACATACAAAAACGCATGCTGAACTTCCAGAATCTGGACGCAAAGCCAGTTAATTCCATCTAGCTACAAACAAGCTCCAGACTAAAATCCTTGCAGGGCTGCTATTTATTAATCAGTATTTGTGTATCTCTTTGTGGTACCTTCTAATTTGATATCTTAAATCACATACCATACACCCTGTTTGCAGGATCAGGCCATAGGGATGAGATTTGCCCAAGTACTGTATCTCTGCAGGAAGGGCTAGTACTGTAACATACCATACTGCACAGAGCAGTGGGCCCTGAGTGTGGAGAGTTCAGCTGGTCTCTGACTGCAGCAAACCTGCTTCCAACTGGATTTTTACAGTATTTGTATTCCAAAGGCTTGTGGACCACATACTGTATGAAATTTACAACTGAATGCACTTGTCCATTATCATCCCATTAGTGATTAAAAGAAGAGAGTCCATGACTTCAAATCAACAACCTCTGCCTTGGTAATGCTGAGCTCTCCTCTCCATAGAGAGAAGCTGTTTGGGTGTTTCACCTCAACAGAACTAAACTAAGCAGTTAACATTTCAGTCCTTGTTTCCATTTCTGTGCAGATAGATGGCACCTATTAGGAGTTATATGCCAATCTAAAAGGTGGTCAATTAAACGATTATACTTTACTTCAGACATGCAGCATCCAGCCACAGCCTACAGATTTTATCAGCTGCAACAAGAAGGGTTTTGCCTCAGTAGAGAACTGAGAGATTTGGTCTAGTGATGAAAGTGTCAGCTTAATAATAAACCCCTCCTCCACTGCAGTTCATTAAGCCTTGATCCAAAGCATGGAGCAGGTAATGACTTCAAGGAGGTCTGTCAGCACTGTTGTGTTGGGGGCACATGTAATCCTAACACTCAGATAGCCAAGCTTTTGTGGAACTGTAAAAGATAGCACACATCCCATGGAGTTTACAGTCTTACGTAGAACTGCTGCAAATATAACAAGTGAAGGGAAATAAAGTCATGACTATTTCCCTGAGTAGGAGCTGAGGAGAAAGTTGGCTGAGCTCACAAGCAACCTGAGAGATAGCAATTGACTGCAGTCCTCCTGAGGGCCCCACGCCAGAGCATCTTTCCAGGCTAGACAGGGTTTTAAAGAGCCTTTAAAAAAACAGCTAATATATACTTTTTACTAAAGTCTTCTGAAACTCTACTAAAACCACAGCCACAGCCATTATGGGAATCGTGGGCTACAAATGGATGACAGTGGAGGAATGTAGAGATTAACAAAAAAACTCCTGTATGTCACAGTGGACCACTCCAGACTGAAAGGTGATGAGTCTGATGTTTAAAAACTTGAGGCAATAGTTATTTGATGGCTACTACCACAATAAACTGGAAGAGCAGAAATAAATTTGTTCCCTTGAAATCTACAGTCATCTGCCTCTATCTGCAGAAGAGCTCTTTGCATTACGTGTGTCCAGGACACAAATGCTCATGATCATGCCATCCAGCTCTCACAGGAGTGGGTCCAACAGAAGTGGAGCAAGGATAAGCTTATCACTGCTTATGTAGGTTTTGCTCCTGAACCAGCAGTCTGTAGCAGGAGAGCCGTCCTGCTGTCCCAAGACCAGTATAATAATTTTCTCAAAACCATTGAGAAATTTTCCCTTTTTCTCAAGAACTTCTGTGGATTTTTTTTACAACTGTCAGCTCACCTGCACTTCACAGAGAAAGGGGCAAACTTCATCTTTTGCACATACTTGTTCTGCACTCCTTTTAAGCAGTCTGTGAATCCTAGGTGGTTATTACAGCCACTGACATTTCTGTCAGTCCCTGGTCTCTCCAGGTGCTCTCTCTGCCCCCAGTGACTCTTCTCCTCTAACATTTTCCTTGCCTTTCATTTTGAGCCTGGAGTATGCTGGAGAGCAAGACAGACAGAGGGACAATACTAGTCTGAGGGGTAGGATAGGAGGGGAGACAGCTCCACCCAGCAGGCAATGGCAAACTGCCTTCCTCAGGATGAAGCAGATCAGCAGAGAGGGGTATTCTTCCATCCCCTGTAGGCTGCACAGCACAAGTGACTAAGTGGGGACATCAGCCACTCACAGATGATTGATTTGTATCTTTCCTTGCAGAGATTGTTTCCTTCTGAATAGTCCATTAATTCTCCCTTCCAGAAAAAAAAAAAAAAAAAAAGGAAAAAAATAGTATTGCACAGGAAACCTTGTTTCTGGATAAAAAGAAGGGTTTTACAACACATGTTAGCACAGAGTTGAGAATTCAGAAACAACTATTTCATTGCTTTTCCAGATACTACAGGGCACGTTAATACATATTAGCACAAAGTCTGTGTACAAATATGTAATTTAATATGCTTTATAAAGCAGTTGTATCTCAGATCACTAACTGTTCATTTGAATGGATAATAAATATAATTTTCAATTTTCTCAAAATGGTAAAAGCTCATAAAAAACACAATTTCTTAACACAGATCTCAGTAGACTTGGTATAAACTCCTGGTTGTGTCTTCTGTGCAAGATTCACCCACAGTTAGTCTGATTGCTCTGTCAATTTTTCTTCAGATAAATTCAGATTAGGAAATCTTTATCCAATAGGAAGAGAGATACATAATTACATTTCAAAACTACTTTGCTTATACTGCACTGGCCAACATATCTCTCAGCCACATTAATGTTGATAATAAATACTAACTGGCTCCTTCCGGGAAAAGAGTACACAACACTTATTGGAAGAATGCATACCTCTAGTTTGGGAAGCAATTTTAGAAAGAGCTTAGCAGGATTCCTCTATTACTGCTTAATAATCATATGTTCTATTATTGCTTCTTTTGAGTTAAACATAGCTCACCTATGTCATCTTTTGCTGTTGAAGTCAGATAATGAAACTGTAAGTGATGCTTTAGAAACCTGTATAAAACTTCAGTGCTGAATTAAATGGACAATGTCAAGTGCTAAATGAGTTACAATTAGTTTTAGAGGAGAGCAAGCTATGCCTGCAGCCTGCTGATAATTTACATTTTCACACATTTTTCACTGAAAGTAATGCTTCTTTCCCTGATAGTATTGTGTAAAAGGCCCAAATGAAAAAAGAGCAAGACTGATGGTATGCATATGAATGTAGAGAACTGTCAGCATTAGATCAGGCACATCTCCCTGTCCCTGACAGGGGACAAGAGACTTCTGAAACCTCTTACCTCTAAGAAAATGAGGCCACCTCCACCAGCTGAAGTTTGACTCCTTTTCCTGGCATGATCAACTCAGCACACACAGTCATGCCTTTGAAAAGAATTAGAAAAAACCTGTTCCTTACTTTGCTGCATTTATAACAAGTTTAAGCACATCTTGCCACAAATTTAAATTTAAAAACTCAAACTGAAGTCAGGTTTTTGCTAAGTACATGCAACTTTCCTTTGAAAATAGTGAAGTAAAAGTTTTGAAGTGCAAGTAACAAGGACAGAGGCCACAGCTCTTACAGTGCAGCAGTCATCATATTTAGTCTCATTCTTAACAGAGGTGATGATGTCTTTTATAACTATTAAAAGCCTTGAATGAAGCATTCAAGCAGCACACAGAACATGGCAATTAAAAGCCACAAGATAGCACCTATTTTATATTCCATGTTTACAAATCCTTACCTATTTAAAGACCTTTCTCCTGTCACACCTGCATGGACAAACTGAATTACTGTGGTATGAAACTGATTAAGCCAACATATGAGAACCCACACAGGCCTTGTGTCTCATAACATGAGCCACCCAAGATTTAGGTATCTAGCCTAAATTAGCCAACTAGGTTTCCCACCACATCCCAGGCCATCTAATTTTTACTGGATGATCTGGTGTCTTGGTTTTCACCTATGGGCCAGCCTCAGCTGGCTTATGGCAGGCAGCTCAATGAATTATTGCTTGCTTCTCTTAATTTCTTGGGAGTGCCTTAAAAATGTGAATCAGGCATTAGGGCAAGAGCTATAACAGGATCTTGCTACACCAGAGCAATGCTAACTCCAAAATCTATCAATGATTTCAGTGTAAGCAGTGGTGGGAAAATGTGTGTTAATCACTGTGAGTTTGGGACATCTCTACTTTTTCTCCCTGAAACTGCCCAGCATTGCAAGTACAGAAGCTGCAAGGCAAGAGGGTTATATTGTAACAGCCAAAGACAATGGACTTTTTGCACAGGTTCAGTGCAGAGGTTTTATGCCTTCTGAGACAAAAGCTTTTACTAAAAAAGTGATCCGAATTAATGAATTTTTCAGAAGAAATGTAAGGCAGAGAGATGCCATTGGGATGGGGCAACCTCAAAGTCAGATATAGAAAGTGAGTTTCTCCTGAACGTCTCATCTGTTTGCTGCTCTTCATCTTTCCATGGCTTCCAAAATGTGTGAAACTAATTTAATTAACTTTAAACAATGTCCTTATTAAACAGAACATGTGAAGAGGAAGAATTTAACCTGTGCATGGTGTGAGAGTACAGACATTTGTCCTGTTCATGTCTAATGTCTTTTGGTTTTGAGAAGAATATTTGACACATGAAGTATAATCAGCAACTTAGCTCTCCAGTTTGCCTTCTTGACTTGCTTCTGGTGCCTCACCCTAAGAGTTATGCATCAGTCAATGTATTTCATATCCTCCTATTGGCCTTGAAAAAAGGCAACCAGCCACAAAGCTGTCTAAATGTTGCAAAATTATCAGGTGAGCCTCACTGTTCAAAGACAAAGTCATCAATTACTTTATAATGAGAACAAAGGTAAAAAGAATTGAGAAGGTATTTTTAGCACTAACCAAGCCCAACATATTCCAACATGCTTAAGTACCTACACAGGCATATTTTATAAAATATGTTCAGCTTCTGAACAGAGCCTGAACTGACAGTGCAAAAATCAACCCCCTTGCTTTTTTTACCCTTTCATCAGGGTCTGCTGATGTTATAGTAGGACTGTAAGTTGAATAAAAAGGCATGTCCTTAGCTTCTTGGTCTCATTCCACACCTCTCCTTCCCAACACTGACTGCAGATCCCTCCTCTCCCAGATCCTCCTGTGCATTTGAGAGGTGCCATGTTTGGCCTTTCCTGTGTGAGGACAGAGCTCGCATCAGAAGGAAATATCAGGAGTGCTTATCTGGGGTGAGTTGCATTTGCCACTAACCATTCACAAGGGACAGCTGGCATGTGAATTGTGTATCTCTAAATAAAACTTGTGAGGACACAGGAGTGAGATGGGCAAACTCCATGTGAGGTGGGTTTTTCTGCTCTGTTTTTTCACCCAGAGGAGACCAACCTGTAACAAACTCTGATTTTGTTCGTCTCTGAAGACTGGGCAGCATCCCCATACCCCACCCATGAATTAGAGAAAGAATAGATTAGTATTTAAGTAGCAGGTAGAACCACAACTCTGCCTAAGAAAAGATGCTTTCCAATGGCTTAGCCTTGCTTGCTGAGCTGATCTGCCAGGCTGCACCGTCTGCCAGAGCAGGCAACATGACTTCTAACAATGAGATCCAGTCATGCAGTGAAGAGATTAATTCACATCAGTTACAATATCTACTGAAGCAACTCATTAAATCAGCCAGGTTGTGCCGTCCAGCACACCTGATGGTCTCAATCTAATGTCTCACCCTGGCCCTGGGGTTATCAGTGGGCAGCTGTAACTATAAGTGATTGAAAAGACATTTTCCCAGGAGAGTTTCTGATTCCTGGAACTCAGGCATCACTGATTATTTTCCCTGTGTTGCCCATTCCAATCTTTCCTTTCCAATCTTCTTATCTCCTAGAGGGCCTATGCAGCTTTCTAGTGACTTGAAATCAAGGTAGGAAATCAGCAATATTCTGATTACAGGCAAGTTCTGAAGGTAACACATGTGGGCTTATAATGGTGCCATGTTAGCACTGTATCGATCTACGGATCTGCTATTGTCTCTGCAAAGTAGGAGCTGATTCATCTAAGAGGTCAAATTTTGTTTCCTTATTCCTGCAAAGCCTTGAAGTGTGTTACACCTGGAAGACATAAGGACTTTCAGGAATGCCAAAGCAATTGTATGCATTTTTGCAGAAATTATAGACTTCTTTAAACATGAGTCTTTTCAAAGAAAATTGACCCACCAGGTACACATCTCTCAGCTAACAGAAAGCACGCAGCATCCACCACATTTTAAGATTCCCATTGTCTAGTTGGGTCATTCCTGCTGAGAAATGCCTTGGAGCATGAGTCACACCCTGACCTGCAAAGGACCGGTGAGTTTAGTCACTGGGATAAGGAGTCTTTCCAGGCAGAGCACGCCACATATGCATCTCCCATCTCTGTTCTTAACACCAGCCAAGGGTGCCCACAGGGTCCCAACCTGCAGGACAAATTAGAGGGGCTTATTTTTTTTGCTTTCCTATGGTTTCCTTTCAGCCTCGAGGTCTGGACTTGTACCACCATCTCATTTTGATGTGAGCTGCAGGCAGCTGTCAGATGGCAACACTGCTCACTAGTATGTGAATGGGAATTGAGTCAGCAACTTGGGAAGTAAAGGTTTAGCTTCTGTAACTGTTCCTTTAAACCACCCAGTCCCTAGAATCTAGTGAGCTATTTTACCTTTAAAAGTAATCATGTTCTTGGGGGAAAAAGGATAAAATTAAATGGGTTTAAAGGTAGAATTATTCTTTAACTTTAAAAATTATTATTCTCTAAGCAAATCCACACAGATTCAGTCTCGTGGACATGAAAGGACATATACTGTCTAAACCAGCACCATAATCAAAAAGACAAGATGTGTACAGCATGCAGTCACTTACAGAAGGGATTGCATGTTTGCAAAATTACATGCTGGCCTTGAGGAGTTCTCTGGGTAACAACTGGAAGGGAAGATATACAGACGAATACCTTTCAGCACGATAGTATCTGCAGTTTTATTTCTGGACATGGAGTAATATTTAATATTCCCTGGCACAGGGTCTCCTATGCAAATCCTTCAGGCTCTTTGAGATCAGCCACCTTCTACCAGCAAGCTGTACATCCCCCCGTTATTTCCCCCACTGCTGCAGGGATGCACATGCTCTGGCTGAACAGAGTCCTCATTAGTAACCTGCTGCCTTAAACATATTCAATACCTGCCCTTTGGTTGGCTGGTCGCAAAGAAGCAAGAGGAACTTGAAAGGTCAAAGGGAAATCACTGAACAGAGCGAGCCATACAGCACACACCACGTAAAGCAGGCAATGAGTTCTCAAGCTCTGGAAAAACTGGGTCAAAAGGGTCTGAAACAGAAGCTGTTAAGCAAAGTGAGAAACCGAGATTGTTATTTCAAAGCTGCTCCATGAGGCAATATTGCTCTGTGGCCATGATATGCTTTGCTTTTGGTTGTGCTCAGCTCAAGACTGAAGGCAGTTTTGAATTGCAAGACAGCAGGGATTGTATAAAGCAGACACAAGCCACACTGGGAGCAGCAGCCATATACAAACGCAGGAAGGTGAGGAGGAAAAAGCAAGAGCAACTATCCTGATAAGGCGAAGAATTTAAATCACATGCTTTCAAAGATAGGCAAGGACAGCAGTGAAAACCTTCCACACAAAATAACAGGTAAAACCACACATATAGAACTTTTTCACCTTCCAAGAATTTCATGCAGATTGCCCTTTTAGGTCACAACATCTCAGCTTTCAGCCTACCCACACAATGACTATGCCTAGTCCTCAAAAGTAGAGGAATAAAACCAGCGATGACTCCATCCTCCTCAGAGAGGGATGCTACAGGATGGTACTTACAAGCCTCCTTGCAGCACTTGTTGGGAGGACATTTCAAAACTTACAAGGCATCACTTTGTGTGATCCTAGGTAGCGTCAGATGCTTGAATGCAATATGTTCAGAGTGCACAGCCCTAAGTTGAGAAACACAGGGTCTTCTAATAGGAGCTTCATGGCAGGTGTGAATGCTGCTGAGACACCCAAGCTTTCCCTGGTGTGCTGAAGTCAGAAAAAGCATCCCATCCTTGGGACTGCAGGAACTGGAGTCAGATCCTGAGGCAAGAGCAGAACTCTGCACTGAAGAATTTACCTGGAAATTTGTACAGAAATACAAAGGGGACAACGATTTTACCAGAAGCCTTAGCCAGAGTCATCCTACAATTATCTGTCCTTATGTCTTGTTTATCTCATGGTGAAAAAAAACAACCAACAACTGTGAAGTAACACCTGTAAACAGGTGTTGAAGTGACACCCTCCTGTAATAGCAGCTCCTTATAAAGAGAATGCGCCAGGTCCAGCAGAGACCACAACGGAGAGAATAACAAAGGTGTGTGGTCACTCACATTCCATCTTGCTCCTGTGACAGCTGAGCCCTGCGCATAGCAAGGCTTTTGGGGCTCCCCCCCTGCTCCTTGTATGCAGTGGAAATCCAGATTTTGGTGTATGTCACCTCATTACGTTGCAGCAGGAGAAAAGACTTCTTTTTCTTACCTACCTGTGAACGGTTAGGCCATGACAGAAATAAATCACAATAAATTATGAGGTCCCACTCCAATCACAATTCTTGTTGCATTTAGGGTAAGAATAAATTTGGTAAGAGATAAATCCCCTTGCATTTTTGCCAGTCCTCAGAGATTAGAGGGGCTAGGGGCAGCTGGACTTAATAGGTATGCCAATTGGAGCCATAACTATAGGTCTGACCCAGACGCTCAATCAGCCCGTATGCTATAGGTCCGGTTGCGTTCAAAAGAAGCCATCAGATTCACAAATAGTGCGGATTAGTGGCCGTCACTATAGGTCTGACTCAGCCCAAACAGCCATATACTGTAAGTCTGGTTGCATTTAAGAGAAGCAGTCAGATTCACAAATAGTACGGTTTATTTTCATGCAACATCTACAGATTCTTTAAGATTGCCTATGATAAATGCACAAACTGCAGGTTGGCTATATAGCACTACACAAAAGAAAAGGATTGGAATCACACACACACAGTTCCTGGGGATACACTCAGCGTAGCCGAGGAAGTCTTACCAAAAGGCATCCCTTCTGGGGCAGGGGGGTGAGAGCACAAACCTGTCAATCTGTCCCTCCGATTTGGTGTTGGATTATCATCCCTCCAAGTTAGGTACAAACTTGGGGTACTATTTATCTTAGTAGGTATGGTGAGTGGGTGGGACTGTAGTCAAACCATTATTCTGTCGGTAACGACATAATTAATTTTGTGGTGCCAAGGGGTACAGCTGGTTTTTGGGGGAAAAAGAGGGAGGACGGGAAGCAAGGTAGACTTGGTACGATGGGTGCAGCTGGGTTGTGTGGGGAAGAAGGGAGGATGAGGCACATAGTTGGATGGTTGCTACAAAAAATCATATTTTGAGGGAAACGAGTAGAACAGGAGATAAATCTGTCCTTGAAGTGAAAGAATGGGACCGCGCGGCCTGCACCCCACTTCACATTCCTACTTGGCGCCACATCAAACACACATCACTGGACCTTCGTCCCGTCCTGTGTTTATTCTGGGCACACTGTGTCAGGAAAATGTGTGCTTTGCAGATTTCTCACTGTTTTGCTGTTTTGTCTTCCTCACACTTCCAATACCTAACAGCTCTCTATCAGCCTGGAGTATTTCCAGGTAAGCAGCAGAGATCCTCTACCTGCCCAACTAATTTTTTTTTCTTTTTGTTTGGGTTTTTTTTAAAGGAAATATACTTTAGATGTCTAAATAGCCAAACTGGAACAGCCCAGTTTTGGGAACCAGCATGCTCTGCAGCCATGGCGAGTTCTCAGAGTCAGCCTGATGCTGCAAGGCGTGGACTGCGTTGATTATATTTGTTTAAGTTAAGTAAGCAATTCTCACTGGAGAATATATTAAATGCTCAAATCTGTTTCTATGCTTTATGTTCCTCAGCTTCAGACTTTGAACACCCAAGTGAAAAACTGCTGCAAAAAATGATTTTTTCAGTCACACCACAACAATACACATCCTTTGAGCTTTAGACATTTGAGAAGCTAAGAAGGCCTTTCAAGATGAAACCTGGGGACTTAGGAATGTTTCTAAGTTCAATTTTTATTTAATTTCAAATTTTAATTTTTAGAATTCCTGTAGTTTGGAAAGTTAGGTGCCCAGCTGGATCCCACAGTGTTAGATGGGGTTTTTTATTCTCAGGCAAAATAACTTATTTTGACATTCACAACAATGCAGTTTACAAATGGCTTCAAAGCCCCACATCTGTTGGAAGTGCTGGACCTTCAGTGCCTACAATGGACATGTGATTAAACTGGCTGTCAGCTGAATGGCTGATAAATGCTGTGAAGTTTTGCATGCAAGGTAAAACAATCTACACACCCCACTCCGCCCCGAATTTATATGCTAAAGTACTACATAAATGGACATCATTAAGCAGAAAAGCAACCACATGAAATAAACGCAGTAAATGCTTGCTTATCCAGCCATTAAATAAGAAAAATACAACCTAGATTGAGGGATACAAAAATGAAGAGTATTTTTTTTTCTTATGATACAAACTATTATCAGACTCCTGCCTAAAAAAGCCACATAACAAGACAAACTTACAATGCACTGGAAGGGAAGCACAAGCACACTCGTGTTGTACCACATCAAATTCACAGTGTTATAAGGCAAGTGATCTCACTTCTTGCAGCACTTGAGAAAGCAGAAGGAGAAAAAATAAAATGAGGGTGGGGGAAGAAGGGAATTTGAAATACAGAAAGAGAACAAAAACCCATACTCTTTAAATTTCCCAGCGTCCTCATTTGCATATGCATATCTGAAAATGCAAGTTTCCTCCTGCCCTTTTTAGACACGGTATTGTTACAAATTTGTAATGAGGCCACAGTCTGAACAGACACAACCTGGAGTCCAAGCCATCTCTGAAGAACTGGCAGGACAAGACTTGTGCAGGGAGACAGCAGCCAAGATCAGTGCACAGCAGCAGGGCAGACCTCTTCAGCTTGGTCTGAGGCACCTGTAGTTCAGAGAACGTAAAAATAGAAAGTGGCATGTTTTTAAGAAAGCATCAGCCTTCTGTAGTGCTGCAGGTTAATGATATTCTGCTAAAGCCATATGGATCTGTGTCAGCAGACACTAAGGAGAAAGGAGAAGAAGACTGGGAGATGAAGAAAACCAAGACAACAGAGTGGGAAAGCTGAGGAGGAACACGAGGGGAGCTGCATCTCCACTGGACTCTTGTGACTGGAGGTCATCCTGGAAATGGCAATTTAGTATCCTCACACCCTAAGCCCAAGGGAAGGACTGGTTCCAGTGTCTGCTCCCCACAGGGATTCCCTATCTGGCACAAGGTAAAGAGCAAATTAAGTTCTGTCTGAGCAGCCCGTAACCCAAACCCAAGCTCTCAGCAGCTCCTGTGCACACCAGCCACCTTTTGGGGCCTGAAAGCTACCAGCCCCTGGCATCAACCCCAAGCACCAGGGTAATGCAGCGTTAGCTCCTTACACCCTTATCCTCTGCTGAGGAATACCCCAGCTGCTACCTCTGCTGGGGCAGGTGCTGGTGTGGGGAGGACAGCAGGCATAGCCTCACAGCCCTCCTTTAACGAGATGCATACCCGTACAGAGGCACTAGATAAGACCAGCAGCTCAGCTCAGGTGAGGCACCCCCTCTAAAAAGAGTTGAGGTTATGTGCAAAAGTTTGTCATCATTTATGCAGGTGTCTAACAGCAAGGTGAAGAGAACAGCCAGTGTGCTGGTTTTGACTGGGAGAGAGTTAATATTCTCCATAGTAGCTATGGGGCTATGTTTTGGATTCGTGCTGAAAACAGTGTCGATAATACACTGTTTTGTCATTGCTAAGCAATGCTTACACAGAGTCAAGGCCTTTTCTGCTTTTCACATTGCCCCACCAGTGAGGAGGCTGGGGTGCACAAGACATTGGGAGGGAACAGCTGACCCCAACTGACCAAAGAGATACTGCATACCATATGCTGTCATGCTCAGCCTATAAAGCTGGGGGAAGAAGAAGGAAGCAGTGGATGGTCAGAGTGATGGCATCTGTCTTCCCAAGTAACCATTCCACATGATGGAGCCCTGCTTTCCTGGAAATGGCTGAGCACCTGCCTGCCGATGGGAAGCAGTGAA
This sequence comes from Strix aluco, assembly GCF_031877795.1. Taxonomy (NCBI): domain Eukaryota; kingdom Metazoa; phylum Chordata; class Aves; order Strigiformes; family Strigidae; genus Strix; species Strix aluco. Next base: position 22,110,342 of record NC_133971.1, read on the forward strand.
TGAATTCCTTATTTTGCCTTACTTGCACGTGTGGCTTTTGCTTTACCTATTAAACTATCTTTATCTCAACCCATGAATTTTCTCACTTTTACCCTTCTGATTCACTCCCCCACCCAGAGAGACACACGGTAAAAGTCCCAGGACATTGAGGGGTCAGCAGGTTGCCCCCATAGGGACAGACTTCCACGAGGCTCTGGAAGTCTGTGTGGGCAGAAATCAAACCTATGGATCAGGTGGGGAAGACAGAGGAGACAGGGAGCAGCAAGGGCCAGCCTCCCTGCAAAGCAGCATGAGCTGGGATTGGGTGCAATAGCAGGGCAGGAGTGAGCAGGGACCTTGCTAGCAAGTGCTGGGATGCAGAGTTGCAAGTGTGGGTCAGGGTTGGGGTCAGAGGCAGAGGTCAGGGTCAGAATCAGGATCAAGGAGGTATGAGATTGGGCAGAGACATCTCTGCTGGCGGCTGTGACACAGTGCAGTGGGGGGTCAGCAATAGAGCTCAGCTTCAAAGCATCTCCCCAGGGAAAGAAGGAGCAGGTCTTTGCTTCCAGCTTCCTTCACAACCACTGTTACCAGCAAACGACCTGACCAGGACCTGACCATGGATACAGCCAGCCAACCTTCAGCTTGGCCAGCTTGCCTCCTGGCAGGGAAATGTGCTCCTGGCCCTGAGAAGTGCTGGTCTCACACCTCGTATGTGCTAAGGCAAAGCTTTCCAAGAGCAAACAGACCACATCCCTAGTGTCAAGAAATCAGAAACATTCTGACTTTGCAACATTATGGTACTCAAGCACCATGCTTTGGGTACATAAAGACAGGCAGATGAAGAAAAAGATGGTATGATTCCACTTTTATGCATAAAGAACTCTGGAGAGAGTCAGTTTGCCCAGTTACACATGTGAAATTAAACCTGTTTTCCTAATGGCTTTAACTAATTCTCTTTCCTTGGGTCAGTTGCTTCATGTCACACCTTGAAAGTCAACTGGCTTGGAGGAAGTGAAGTCTCAGGGCCAATAGTCTCTCCCCAGGAAGAACGTGTGCTGAACATGTCCACCTCCAGACCAAGCTCGGATGAAATGTGAGCTTGCTGATGGCGGCAGCACACGCAGGACAGGCAGGCTCTCCAGTGGCCGGGCACGCTCCCCCTCGGTGGCTGCAGCCCGTGTCCAGGGCTACGCACTGTGCCCAGAGGATGTTGGTGTCACTGGCGGAAGAGGGGTCTGGTAGGATGACAGCTACCCCTGCCAGCCATGCAGGAAGGAAGCTGTAAACCAGCACTGAGTGAGACCCCGATGGATATCAGAGACAGACCGACGCAGGACACCCTGCACTGAACCATCTTCCTCCTAGAGCTGCTTTACCTGCCAAAGCCAGCCTGACCCAGAAGCTGCCAGCTGAAATCCTATCCCTTGAGCCCTTGTGGGCTGAAAGATAAATGCATCCACAGGCACAGAGGAGACAGAAGTGTGGATTATCTTGGCCTACTGCAGCTCCACAAAACAAGCTGTCCTCACTGCATACTGCAGACCTGGGTGCAGATGCTGAGGGTTGACACACACAACTGAAAATCCTACAGCATGTCCAGGAGGATCCTTGAAGGTCAAACAGCAAAGCACATGGTAGAGACACATCCCCCCGCTCTGATCCTTCTCATACCTGGCTTTATTTTTCTTGAGACCCTCTCTCATTGCAGCCCTCCTGCCATGAGCTGCTGCCCCAGCAGTGCACAGGTCCCACCAGGCAGCTGGTGCACCCTATGCGTTACCTTTGGGCAGCACGTTGCTTTTCAGCTATTCAAACTATTAAAGCAAGAGGCTGTGCCTTTCAACCCTGGTGCTGAAACAGCCTTGCTACCACGGTGGTTATGATGGGGGCAAGCTTTGTAAAGCTAGACGAGGCCTGGAAAGCCCTCCATTTACAAGCTCTGACCCTTTGATGGGACAGCTGCTCCGGTCTGCCAACAAGGGTCAGGCGTGAGCACTGCTGATGATCTTACAGACCACGGGAGTCGCACCAGATCATTAGAGCTGGGAACCTCCTTAGAGGTGGGCATCAAAGCAGCGTGCTCCTGCTGCAACAACCACACCAAAAAAGCAGAGGTAAAAATGCTTTCAAAAGAAAACACAGAACAGGCACTACTGCAGCTGTAGGCTTCTCAGCTCCACTAACTCTCTGGGTTTTTAAAACCTCTTCACTATAGATGGACAACAGCTAACACATCAGTGTCATGGGTCTGTTAAGCAATCCGGATGTAACTAATTACTTCAGGAGTGGGTGACCTCTCAGGTATTCAGAACAACATGTGCCATGTGAGTAAAGCCTCCCAGTGCGCCCGGCAGCTCTGGCAACATGCCACCCTTTGCTCTGAGACCTTCCCCACCTACAGTGGTTCAAGATTCAGAAGCAAATTTAACCGGCTGGAATTTTTGCCTCTTCCCATCTTCTCTTCTGAATGAGAAAGCCAGTGAAGAAGGATGAGCAAGACCATGCTAAAAGTATGCATAACCAGTGCGCTTTTTCTTGGAGGACCGTGAGCATTGAAATCATTCGGGCACACCACAGCAGAGTGATGTAAGGGAATCAGTTCATGCACCACTGAGATGTATTCATCGTTGGGGGGAAGTACAACAGCTGTTTAGCCACGTACAGTAGCAGCATGTAACAATTTTATGCTAAGAATGCCTGAATTAATTGGACCTTTGGGGGAATTGAGGAAGGCAGAGTGTAATTACTTGAGCTGGAATTTATCCAGACTAAAAAAAAGAGCTTATTCCCAGAAAAAAATTATTATGGGAACTTCCATAACGAAGCACATTGTCCAAAAGCACCCAGAATGCTGGCTTGACATTTCCTATTAAAAGCTACCCAGTGCTGCAAAGAAATAGGCCAAATTCAATTTTCAAAGACAAGACCATTTTAAGGGATTAATCTCATGCAGGCAGATCTGATCAGTGGAAGATGCAAATCAATATACACCAATTTACTTTATCAGAGGAACAGGTCTGCTTATACTGATTTATAAATGTTGAACATCTGGCTAAGGTATGTTTATTAGTCTGTTTACAACATGAGAGAGTTATTTATAATAAAATAAATAAGCATTCATTTTTTTCATTCCTTTGGCTACCCGGAAGGCTGCTGTCAGGCTGTGAATGCTCAGAAGCCTACAGAGAAGTGACCTAGAGCTAATGTCAGACCATGAGCTACTGAGCAGGCCCACATCTCAATCAGTCAGCAAATTTTGTACCAGATGTGACTGGTTTCTTATTTAAATTGAGTCAGTTAAAGAAATATTAAGGTAATGGATGAAGCCACTATTAGGCTGAAAGAAGAATATCATATAAAAATTTAACTCGTACAAACCAGGTAAGTGAAGTAAGCTGAATTGATCCTGCTTTTGTGTTTAGACAAAGAAAAATATGCCCAGACTCGGCCTGAAACTTTCTTTTCAGTGGCAGGGCCTCTGCAAACAGCTCATCTAAAGCACATGGTGATTCAGTTACCTAGCTGTCTATGCAGACCTATGTAAATCATGAACTGTCTGAGCTCTATACACTGTTCAGCAGCCCGTCAGCTGGCTGGTACATGCGAACAGGCTGATGCTGATCCTCCCAGCAGAAGCCACCTGGGATCTCATGCAGCTTGTGGTGCTGACCTACCAGCTGTGGGGTCTTGTCGCCTTGTTCAGAAATGAATTCAATTGCAAAGAGCAATTTAGGGCATGCCCTCACTGGAGGAGGCTCTGCTGTTAGGTAACAAGAGGCCATCTTCCAGGACACAGCGTCCCACATCTAAGACGAGTGAGACATTTTTATTATTAGAAAGCTACGATGTACCTTTGCAAGCTTCCACCAAGTCTTTTTTATACTTGCTCTGTCAAACAGAAAGCCTGATATTATTCATACTGGTCTTTTTGTGCTATGCTTTTCACAAGCACAAACCTGACAATTACAAGCTTTATTAAAAAAACAAAGCAAAATTTGCAAAGAGAATACTAATTCTTGCTCATTCACACACACATTCACATACAGACCGGGGTGAGCATAGGACAATCTTTCAGACATCATGTACCTATGGATAGCTGGAATTCACGGAAACTCAGCTTACATCAATGAATTACAGTTTGGTTTGGTTAAGGAAAGTTGGGTGTCCCATTCATCACTTCAGATCTCGGATGTGCATTTAAGAATTTGATCCAGTTAATGCGCACTTAAGCTTTGATCCAGTAAAAATCTCCCTGGGACATATGGATTGACAAAGCTGATGACACTGTCCCAAAATTGGCTCTGTAGTGACAGTGGGCAGCTGTTACACAACTCAATGCTGAAAGCTGATCTCGTTTCATCTGCAGGCAGCCAGGGAATTGCCTACCCTCCAAACATTTCGGCAGAAAGAAAGAAGGATCCCAGCCAAAGGAAATGAGAAGGTGATAGGCATGAAAAGACGAATCACCTCAAATGCCTGAGGGTGATGGAATGAGTCTAAACACAGGCACAGCTTTGCTCTTCTAAGAGGCTTAGTGCTTTCTTCCCAAAGCTAACTTTCACACAAGGGACCATCTCAGCTCACTCTAAAGAAGAAATTAAGTAATAAAAGGCATTTCAGGAATACCAGAACAAATTCAGTGCTAACATGAAGGGAGAAAGAGCTACCACCAGCAAAACATTTGCTCTGCTAGGTCATACTGCTGAATTTCATTCATTTTCCCTAAGCACACTTGAGACATATTCCAGAAATATAAATCTTGAGGAAAGACAGAGAAATTGTCTCAACATCCCTTCCTCTACCAAGTCTGCTAGGAAAGAATAAAAAGAAGTGGATGTTCAAAGCTGGGTTCTGAAGCACCAGTGGTTGCATGGACTAGAAATGCACAGCTACAATTGTGGAGGTAACCTCAGCTCAGCTCTGTCCAGTACAAGCCATCTTCCAGACTTAGGTCTAATCATATGATGATGATAGAAATTGCCACAGCACATTTCTCTGACACATGCTACACCAGCTACTGTCTCAGATAATTGCCAGATGTGAGAAGAGGCATCATCCAAAGAGGAAGAATGATACATGTTTTTTTCCCTCCACCCAAAAAGTAGATTTAATTTCTTACAAAGCTATAATGGTCTTGTTCTCAAATCCTGGTCTCCGGAGGTTATTAGCAAAATGTCTGTTAAATTCAACAGGATCAGGGCAGGGCATTTGACCACAGCAGATGAATCTGTCAAATAAATCTTGCTGAGAATTTTTTTATCCAGTCTTTGTCCTGCTGCCTGATGCAGCTCGCACTTGCGTAGGAACTGTGGAAAAGACCCTGACAGAGACACAGGGTCTGAATGTATGCTAAAATGCCATTAGAAACTTGCTTTGCTGAAGACAGCGACCCTGCAACAAGCCATGGGATAACACAGCAGCTGATGGCTTCCCCTGGGCAGAACAGGGTGGGATTTAGGACAGGGAGTTACAATAGGAACCAGTACCCTTACTAGAGAAATAAGATCATACTCTCCAGTTCAAATCCAAGGATTACATGCCTCACAGCCTGTTTCCAGCATGCTTAGCAGAAGATCACACCCTCCCTGAGATGGCTTTGCCCCTGAAGGGAGTCAGAAGGACCAAACATACTGAATGCAACTGTCTGGGACCTGGAGACAATATAGTACCTAACAGTCAAAGACGCGTATTTGGGGAAGAGTCTGAAAATGACAAAGCTGCATAATTAGGTACAATGCACTGTTCAGTGTTTCTGCTGGGTCTGAGCAAGTCAGTGCAGAGAAATATGTAACATAGTGGGTTGTGGTCACTTGGAGTTTAGACCTAGCTCACTCACAAGACCTTGCCTACACTTACGGTCCTGTGAAGAATTTCTGCTCTGCAAAATCAGCAGCAGACATCAGGTCAGCTTCAGAGGTCAGACACTCTCAGGCACCATGACATGCCTAAGTATGTCTGTTAACACAACAAAGCACAAAGGACATGTGAGTTTACAACCTGGGAGGGGGTCTTACGCACACAGCATTGTTAGAAACCACCCAATATTCTTGAAAACAGCTATTTAAAGTTGAAAAAAGAAAACCAATCAGATGATTGTTTTGAAAGGAGTGAAAATTACAGCTCTGCCAGCTGCACACAGCAGTTGACATGAGTGCCCCTGGTAGACAAATTGACTATTCTGGCAGGCTGAGCTCAGCCAAGGGAGGCGTGTGCCAGGTAGGAGTTAGCACAGCAGTGCCAGTGACCTCAGGAGGCCACAATGAAATGCTCAGAGGATTGGCCAGAAAAGGACAACAGTGCAAATTGCATCAGTGTGGCACAGGCCACTTATATAAAGCTACTCCTCAGATAAAAGGTCTAGAAGCCCCTCGTTTAATAGGGTCCTTGGAGGCTTTCAGTAGAGAGTGTAGGGACAGCTCCTTGGCAGGAATGAATTGAAGATGGTAGCACTGAGCCAGTTTACACCTGTGAGGAGTCTGGCCTCGTGAGTTGAGAGCACATTTTGTCACGCAGCTATGGCAGAAGCATCTGCTGGGGAGAAGGGCACAGTGTGCATTTCAGAAGAAATTGTGTTCAACCCTTGCTGCCTCTCGGCTGTCAGCACTCAGCTTCAACAGAGCTTTTGGGCGCTGCAGCTACCCTGTGCTCCACAATGCCTTCAGACTCAGGAAATGGGTCACCAGCATCCCAGAGTCCAGCCACAGAGGAAATCATCAACAGCCTTAAGGATTAGGAGGGGGAGGGCAGATCACTACAGCAAACGAAGTCATGTTTGATATTCACTGTAGCTACTTGCATCAAAAAAGGGTCAGAGAGTACTGGGAAAGAAAAGCTTACACTCCGCCTGCCTGCAACAGGGGATAAAAATCATAATGCATGTAGCTTTGTGGAGCCGCCACAGCACAGCTCTGTTGCCATGAAACAGTGAAAATGTTCCCATTTCAGTTCAAGTAGAATTGCTGGGGGTGGGGGGGAGTGAGGCAAAAATTACACACAATTAGGTGCTGAGAAACGCAAATTGATAATCCCACTAATGTTTTGAGTTTTCACTTCCGATGAGATAACCTACACAAGAATCTAGGTATTCTAGTTTGGGACAGCATTTTAGGAAGAAAAGCATGAAAACACTCCCCTTCATCAGCAAACAAAGATGATATGTATGCTTCTAAGCAGGTGGCTCTGAGCAGATGACTTGTAGTGAAGCATCCCTAGCTTTAGCAATTTCTCCAACAAAATTGTCTGTATGCAAATCCACAACACAATTTCAACCAAATGTGGAAGAAAAATTAATCTCTGAGGCTTTAACCTAAGTTTCTACTAGTGTTTAAAAAACAGTGAACTGTCTAGAATCCCCACAGAGGAAAAAAAAATAAATATATTAGATGCTCAAACATTCATTTTAAAGAGACCTTCACAATTAATTCTAGTGCTGATGGAAGTATCTGATCTCAGACATCTGGAGAACTGTACCCCGCTGAAAAGTACACAGAGAATTTCATTGCTGCTGTGGTGCCACCCTATTCCCCCAGAGAGACCTTCCAGCACATATTTTTCACTCTCCTCTCCTGTCCAAAGCTCCAATTTCCTTCCCAGGCTGTGTGATCCCTTGCTACACAAGGTCCAACTGCTGTCTTTGCTGTCATCCACTCATTCTTGATTTGGGGTCAAACTTAAATATTTCATCCTCACAGCTATACTTTGTAAACACAGTGCAGAGGCAGTAAGGGAAGGTAAAATCCTTCTGCACGTGGTTTTCCCATTAGGACAGATCTTCGAGTGGAGCTAACCAGGTTACTTCTGGGTCCAGACTGCATCTGAGACTCGTGCAGCATCCTAAAGACAAACTGTGTTTGTGCAGTTGTCAGGCAGGGTCAAGCGTAACATTTGAAAGCTAATATGGAAAAGAGGGACAATCCTGCCTGACATTTGAGAGATGTAGGCCCCCTTTCTGATTCTCTTAGGCTTTGTGGGGGATCCTGCAAAACTCCTGGAGTTGCAAATACATCAGTGTTTCCCATGGTCACCGATGCAGGGATCACAGGGGTAGCATAAGGTTTGGTTCCTCAGTCTCCACTGAGATGCCGTAACAGATGACACCGATAACGGGGTGCACTTAGCCCTCATGGTGCTTGGTCTGCAAGCACCTCAAATGACTCTGCTGGACAAGTCACATACAAGGATGTTGGGACATTAATCGGTTCCTAAGAACCAGCACTTACAAGGTCACCTTCAGTTTTCAAAGCCTCTGGACTTGGGCTAAGGTAACAACTGAGAACAAATGACACTAAAAATTAGGAGGAAGCAAGTGTTTTGCCTTGATAAAATTAGAGCACTCTTCAGCAAAATTGTCTGTGCTTTTGGTGGCTGGAACTCAGAATGTCTATTCAAGTTCCTGCTATTTGCCCCATAAATTAATCTAATGAGTCGCCTGTGAAATAAACCATTGGAAAAGCCTTTGTTAATTTGTACCAAAGTAAATGGTTATCTAAAATAGACACCACAGGGAGGTTCTTAATTAGTCTGTTGTCAGCTGGGACTGGAAATGCTTGTGGCAGCACAACGCTAATTAATTACTCATCCTGCCACATTGCAGCTTCCTGTCAAAGCACAAGGTACTTGTCAGTGTACACCAATGACTGGTTGCTTCTTTTCAGAGACCATGAGAACAGCAGACGAGGGTCCCAGACTGACCTGCGCTCACTCTCCACAGAGAGGTGAGTTGAGTGGGTGTCCAAGCCAAGTGTCTCTGCCTGAGATGAGCTGCTGTCTAGACAAGGAGTCTTTGCTGCCCACATCCTGGGGCTTCAACTGAAGGTTGCTTCCTGAATAGAAAATGAAAACTAGTCTTAGGAAGTGGGCATTTGGGATCACCTGGAGGACCAAGGATGTGCTTACCTAAGGGTCCTTACTCCAGGTCAGAGTGATGCAGCACAGGCTGTTCCCATCTGCTTGTGGTGTGGCAGCTGGGGGCGTGGGTAGCACACTGGTTCCCTCTTTAGCAGCCTGTAGTGGTTTAGCCCCTGCTGGGGTCTGAGACCACGCGGCCACTGGCCCTCCCCCACAAAGGGAGTGAAATACAAAGCCCCGAGGCTGAGATAAGGAAAGGTTTAATTCAACAGTGCAACAGCAACACAACAAACAATAACAATAACAGTAATAACAACGAATAGAGCAAAATCTCTACCAATACAGCAGTGAGAACAGAGCCAATCCCACAATACACGCGGTAACCCACCATCCGCTTCGGCGCCAGGATGTGACGTCCGCATGGTATCTGAATAACCTAGCTAGAGCTTCCCCCCACTGCTGGGGAAACAACCCTATCCTGGTTAAACCAGGACACAGCCTCTTCACCTGCAGGTCTTGTGGCTGGACCTCTGATAGCTGTCCTGCTGTAACACGGCTTCTGGGAGTGCCCCCACATGCGGTACACCAGGAACCCAAAACACAGCCAGAGTCTGCAGAAAAGGCCTGTGCTTTGTAGGAAGGTCTAAAAAGCTTGTTATAAAACTTCTGCTACTCTGCGCTCCCTACCACCACACAAGTGAAAGATGTATTCTTTGGCAGAAGTGAATTAAAAAATTTTGCACGCATGCATTGTGCAATACCTCGCAGCAGCCTGCAGAGCAAGAAAGGAGCCTGCCATGTGGCCCAAGCAGCTCCATCTAGGCTGGAGATCCCTTGACCGAGGACATAGGGCACCTCACACCTGATACTGGATGAAGAGAATGGGCCTTACCAGCAGGTGGCTTGCGATGGGCTGAGAAGGGTCAGCAATAGTAAACGCACTGCGTGAATATTCACTGGTGCCCTCTAAACCCAGTGGCAATGTTAAGCCCATCTGTGGGAGATGGTAAGCAGCACCCTTGTCCAAAGGGAGCTGCCTTGGGTGGTCCGGGCTGCCTCTGCATCAGGCAGAGTGCAGGGGAGGCAAAGGTGGGCATAGGGCCAGGTTTGTCCATTTTGAGCCTGTGCTCAGAGGCTTGGTTTGCACCAACCCCTCACTCCCAGGGGCTGGCTGGAGACCTTCCTGTGCTCTGCTCCTCCTCCACAACATATGTAGCTGTTTTTACAGCATCCTTCCCTGTCTCTTCAGAAACACAGGTCTGTTCTTCAGAAAGGGAATTAGCAGTGCATTTACACCCACGCTTGCAATCAGGAGCCATTTGATATCCCCTGATATTAGCATCCAAGGTTTTTACCATTTCTAAGTGTTGCAATCAGTCCAAGTGTACAGCAACAAAAACTTTAACACCCGCCCCCTGCACCGAATGCCTTTGAAATACAAGAACAGCCTATTACACTGAAAGGTGTGTAACACTAGCAAAGTCCTCCCCCATCACCATCTTTCACCGGTTGTGGTTACACATCTTCTCATCTAGTAAACACTATAATGTATTTTATGCCTAAAGCATTCACACAGCTGCGCTCCCAGCACAATGAACACATAAGCCTACCTTTAAATACTGCTCCCTGACACAAGGCCGTGACTGGCTCATGGTCGTCATTATCTCATCATCTGCAATGGCTTAGTTAGGTAATGGATACTGTGGTGCAGCTTCAGGAAAAGGCAGAGAGTCCATAGAAAGGAAATATAAAAACCTGAGAAGCTGCCCTATAACTGCTCAATTAGTCGATAGGGCACTAGAGTCAATCAGGTACACATTTAGCTACTACTGGGGCAACGAGAGCTCTTATGAATGGTGCCTGTACAAGTCAGCACTTGATTTTTAGACAACTGGTGGCATGCAAGGGCCATAATGATGCGCGGGCATTTTCCTTTGGACAACAGAACATCTCCTGATTTTTCCCCACTTCATCACAGAGACCTTATGGCTATTACCCTTCCCACTCCTTTGGTGACTTATCCACGGAGGAAAACAGCAACATCTTCCTAACAACCATTTCCTCCCGTCCTCCACCCAAGAATCCTCAGAGCTGGTACCTGTGGGTACAAACTTGAACAGCGTTTCCTCTGCTGGCAGTCTCCAGCAGCTCACAGTATGAGAGGGAAGCCTGGTCAGACTTCTGTCATTCCCTGACCTCGGTCTCTGGTGCACCTGAAGGCCAAACACAAGAACAGGAATTGCACAGCGTGTACATGCTGTTGGTTTGATTGCTGGCTGCCCTGACTGCCAGCTCTCGGTATTGCATACTGGGATAGCGAAGCTGACAGATACCTGTCTCATAGCACATCACTCTCCCCTGGGACTTCAGAGAAGGCCTGAAAGCTCTTCACAGTGGCCACCACCAGCAGCTAGCTGGGCTGAGGTGAGACATGTCCGCTGAGGGGCCTCTGCGGCCCTGCAGCTGCTGAAGGGCATGGCTGGAGGAATCCTCTCTGAGATACTTGGCTCGTGGGGCTGCGGCGGGCAAAGCGACTGGTATCTCCCAAAGGCAGAGGGAAGGAGAGTTGACAGGGAGGTGCCTGAGAGATGGGCAGCCACCATGGGACTGCAGCAACCATGTGACAGCAGACGTGGGAGGGAAGCTGTCAGCATTTGACAGGGATCAGACAGGCTGCCTCCTGAAAAAAACAGATTTCATGTTATTCAGGGACACAGCTGCCCTGTCCCTTGTGTCACATTGCACTCCTCCCCCCAGAGAACTCCTGAGGCACTAAGCAGGTTTCACCTCCTTCAAAGAGAGCTGCTTGCATCCCCTTCTCCAGTAAAATATGCCTTGCCCTTCTCCTCCATCCAGCGCCCCTGCTCATGGTGATGAGGGGCTGCTCAGCCCATGCATGCACACATGCTCACACTCATCCATCATTTTCTCTGCCATTACAGAATCACAGAGTGGTGCATGCTGAAAGTGACGTCTGGAGATCTGGTCCAAACCCCCTGCTCAAATAGGGTCACCTACAGCAGGTTGCCCAGGACTGTGTCCAGACAGTAATATCTTGAATATCTCCAAGGATGGAGACTCAACCACCTCTCTGAGCAACCTGTGCCAGTGCTTGCTCACCCTCACAGTGAAAAAGTGTTTCCTGATGTTCAGAGGGAACCTCCTGTGTTTCAATTTGTGCTCACTGCCTTTGGCCCTGTCCCTGGGTACCACTGGAAAGAGCTTTGCTCTGTCCTCTTTGCACCCTCCCTGAAGATATTTATATACACTGACGAGATCCCCCCTGAGGCTTTTCTTCAGGCTGAACAGTCCCAGCTCTCAACCTCTCATAGGAGAGGTGCTCCAGTGCCTGAATCATCTTAATGACCCTTCAGTGGACTTTCTCCAGTACATCCACATCTCTACTGTACTGAGGAGCCCAGAATTGGACACAATACTCCTGGTCTCACCAGCTCCGAGTAGAGGGGAAGGACCTCCTCCCTCAACCTGCTGGCAACACTCCTCCTAATGCAGCCTAGGATACCATTCACCTTTTTCGTCACAAGTGCACACTGCTAGCTCGTGTTCAACCTGATGTCCACCAGGACCCCCAGGTCCTTTTCTGCCAAGCTACTTTCCAGATGGGCAATCCCCAGCATACATATTTGTGTCTGAGGTTGTTCCTCCCCAGGTGCAGGACTTTGCATTTCCCCTTGCTGAATTTCATCAGGTTCCTCTCAGCCCATTTCTCTGCCCTGTCGAGGTCCCTCTGGATGGCAGCATGGCCCTCTGTTATCAGCCACTCCTCATAGTTTTATTTTTTCTGCACAATTCCTGAGGGCACGCTCTGCCTCATCATCCAGATCATTAATGAAGATACTGAAGGACCTAGTATTGACACCTGGGGTACTCTGCTAGTCATTGGCATCCAACTAGATGTTATGCCGCTGAATACCACTCTTCGGGTCTGCCCATTCAGTCAGTTTTCAATGCATCTCACTGCCTGCTCATCCAACCTATACATCAACAGGTTGTCTATGAGGATCTTACGGGAGACAGTGTCAAAGCCCTTTCTGAAGTTCAGGTATTAAATATCCACTTCTCTCCCTTCACCTACCAGGCCAGTCATTTCACTGTAGAAGTTTTTCAGGTTGGTCAGGCATGACTTCCCCTTCATGAATCCATGCTGACTGCTCCTGACTATTTTATTGTCATTCATATGCCTGGAAATGATTTACAGGATTAGCTGCTACATCTTGGCAAAGATGTAGATGTGGCACAAAGTAATCAGAGGGAAGGCAATCAGGACTGTTATGACAAAGATTTCACTGTTTCTTTCACATCCACAGCATGGGATGATTTCTTAACAAGAGATATTTGCATTGTTTAAATGAGCTATAGACTGGGGATTTGATGCTACTCACCCCATCTTCATTTGCTTCAAGTTTAATTGGCTTGGGAAGTTCCAGTCTTCCAGAGCCTGCAAGTAACATGAATTTCTGGTACTCTTTTGATCAGTTCCCTTAGTTTTTTACTAACTTTTCCTAAGCAGACAGGAAGGGTGCCAGAAAGCTTTCCAGAGAGAATTAGTCATTTCAAATGCCCTAATATGTGGTTATTTCTACGTGATTATGCTTAAAAGTATTTTAAAGTTGTTTCAGCACATCTGAAATCACTAGCTGCTTCTGTACAGTTAGGTGAAGACAACCTGACATGGGTTATTTTCCCTCCCTCTCCCTCCACAGACAAGAGACTCCAAATAGAGACCCCTTTTAAGAAGTGTGGGCTTCAGTTTGCTGTGTTCTTTGGGACAAAGCAAGATACCTATTATTCACCATTATGCATAATACACAGTACTTGTGGGTGACTCCCCTGGCATTATTGCATCTTTTGTCTGAGTACTTCTAGACAGAAGAAATAAAACATATTTAATCAGAAGTATACTAAATGGAAAAAGCACACCAGGCAGAATAATGCAGGTAAGCAAAGTTCCCACTGAATTATATGGGCAGGGTTTTGCTCCTATGGTACAAATTTACTGTCTGATGCTGTGACTCACACAACAGCCTGTACCTCTTCCACAGCAACCTTACCGAAGTCCCTGAGGTCACCTCAAGACTGATGTATGACTCATTATCAGGGTTTTTGAATCCCACTCCTGGTGTGATGGCTCAGTGGCAAAGCACAAGTCCTTCAGGCATTGCTACTTCCCTTTTGCCACTTGTTTCTTGATCAGAATCTCTCATCAGCAGAGTCCTTCCACATCTGACCTATGGCAAATCACCCAGCAAGCAGCAGTCAAGCACAAATGATTGCCTGCAAAGATCGAGACCCAGGGGTAACAGTGAACAGCCAGAGTCCAAAAATCCTCCCTCAGGTGAACTTCTTGTGCTTGAGGACATGAAGAGACAGAGAACTGCCCAGGGCTTTGAGAGTGGTTGAGAGGGATGGAGGAGCCATAGGGTCAGGCTAGACAGACCCCCTAAGAAATATAAATAAGGTAATTTTGTTATGTAGAGCTCAGTGAACAATGAGCTTTTTCAAAAGGGAAAAAAATAATCTGTAAATTGAGGCATATGAGGATCACAGCACACATCTGCGCAGCACAAAGAAATTAGCAAGTATTTCCTTTTGTGGATGTGGCCAAGAAAACATAATGTTAAAGAAGGCTTGGAGACAGATGTGGCATACAGCACCCACCTTCAGCAAGGAGTATTTGCTATAGATAGCAAACTGGAAGGACTTTGTGAAGCAGCTCTTGAGTGGTTTGAAGTGCCAATGACTTCAGCAGCATGACACAGTCAGGCTAATAAGGTACCTCAAATGTGTGCACAAGAACACTGCTGTAAAAGCTTGAATCTTGTGCATCCCAATTCACAGAGAACAAGTCCTGTGTTTCATATTCAAATTATAGATAGGACCTACACGTTCCCACATTCAGAAGCAGTATAAAGTTGTGTCAAGTTTAGCATTGCCATAGAACTTGGAAGGTGAAAAGGAGAGTCTAATTTTACCTGTGATGTTACTAAGGACTTGTGGAGACTTCATATGGTATGGCTGAGATGTATTAATTCAAAACTCCACCTCCCAGATCTACTTCACTTTAGGATGCTAAAAAATATGCTACACACACTTTTCCATGGGTTTTACAGCACTGTCTGGTCCAAGAAAGGCTTTGCATTTACACAAAGCCACGTTTGTGTCTGAAGCAGACAATCAGATCTGCAAAACAAAAGATTCAAAGAAGGGTTTAAGAAAGAAATTTATCTAAGTGTCACTCAACTGATCTGTACTATCAAACCTACATAAAATCAGAAATTATGTAGCACATCTAAAGTTGTTTATCTAGAGAGCTATTTTGGTTGGCCCACGGTAATTAGGAAAGGTAAAAGAAAGCGTAACCCCTTCTCCATGAACACGACTGGCAAACTGGTAACAACAGACAAGGAGAAGGCTGAGGTACTCAACAACCTTTTGCCTCAATCTCCATGGGCAACCTCTCTTTGCACACCTCGAGTGGATGGAATGCAAGGCAGGGACTGGGGGAGCAAAGTCCCTCCCACTGTAAGAGAAGATCAGGTTCGTGATCACCCGAGGCACCTGAACATACATAAGACTGTGGGCCCTGCCGAGATGCATCCCAGAGTCCTGAGGCAACTGGCTGATGTAGCTGCCAAGCCACTCTCCACGACATTTGAAAAGTCACAGCAGTCAGGTGAAGTCCCTGATGACTGGAAAAAAGGGAAACATTGAACTCATTTTTAAACAGGCTAGAAAGGAGGACCCTGGCAACTACCGACCTGTCAGCCTCACCTCTGTGCCTGGGAAGATCATGGAACAGATACTCCTAGAAGCTATGTGAAGTCCCATGGAGGACAGGGAGGTGATTTGAGACAGCCAGCATGGCTTCACCAAGGGCAAGTCCTGCCTGACCAACCTAGTGGCCTCCTATGATGGAGTGACTACATCAGTGGACAAGGGAAGAGCTACGGATTTCATCTGTCTGGACTTCTGTAAGGTCTTTGGCATGGCCCCCACAGCATCTTTCTCTCTAAATTGGAGAGATATGGATTTGATGGATGGACTGTTCTGTGGATGAGGAATTGGTTGGATGGTGACATCCAGAGGGTAGTGGTCAATGGCTCAATGTCCGGATGGAGACCAGTGATGAGTGGTGTCCCTCAGGGGTCTGTACTGGGGCCAAGTGCTGTTTAGTATCTTCACCAGTGACACAGACAGTGGGATCGAGTCCACCCCCAGCAAGTTTGCAGATGACACCAAGGTGACACACCTGAGGGACAGGATGCCATCCAGAGGGACCTGGACAAGCTCAAGAAGTGGGCTCATGTGAGCCTCATGAGGCTCAACAAGGCCAAGTGCAAGGTCCTGCACATGGGTCAGGACAACCCCCAGTATCAATACAGGCTGAGGGATGAAGGGATTGAGAGCAGTCCTGAGGAGAAGGACTTGGGGGTACTAGGGGATGAAAAACTGGGCACAAGCCATCAATGTATGCTCACAGCCCAGAGAGCCAGCTGTATCCTGGGCTGCATCAAAAGAAGCATGGCCAGCAGGTCAAGGGAGGTGATTCTCTCCCTCTACTCCACTCTCATGAGCCCCCCCACCTGGAGTGGTGTCCAGCTCTGGACTCCTCAGCAGAGGAAAGACATGGACCTGTTGGAGTGGGTCCAGAGGAAAGCCACAAACACGATCAGGGGTGAAATACCTCTCCTATGAGGAAAGGCTGAGAGATTTGGGGTCATTCAGCCTGGAGAAGAGAAGGCTTCAGGGATACCTTATTGCAGCCTTTCAATACTTAAAAGGGGCTTATAATAAAAATGGGGACAAACTTTTTAGCAGGGCCTGTAGCAACAGGACAAGGGGTACTGGTTTTAAACAAAAAGAAGGTAGATTCCAACCCAAGCCATTCTATGGAAGAGCCTGCCATTGAGCTAAAACATTATGTCAAGTTAAACAGTAACAACCTGATTGGCTGATTCTTGATATTTTAACATCAATACAACTGGTCAGCAAATGCAGGCTAGAGGAAATTTGCACTGTTGAGGTGGCAAGTGCTAAAAGTAGTGGAGATAAGAAAGAAGATGGGGTCATCCCTGTCTGAGGGATCCGACCCTTTTGGAAGGACGAGTTATTCCTATAGAGATGCACTGGACTCAGACCACTGCATGAGACCAGGGCTGCTGAAGACTCTCAGATCTTCGGTACCTTAAAGTTCCCACCTTCCTAGCTAAAGCTGAACAGCGTTTTACTCACTTGGGGCCGTTCAAATTTATATATTTTACATTTGATGGGTCAATATGATAAAAAAAGAGGTTGAGAACTTTTGAGCACCCACGATATTTAACATGACTAACACTACAATAGTCACTGTACATGGATTTAGCTCTTTATTTTAAATCTTTATTTTCAGTTTGAAGTCAGCTCTAATTTGCAGTTTTCCAACTTCCACACCACAGTCATAAAGAGCTGTGCTAAGTGACACCTCTGTAGCAGCTTTCCACCTGAATAATGCTTACATGTTTTACCAAGTGGTCACTACTTTCAGTTATGAATTTTGAACAGTGAGAGAATGACATACACTACCTGATTACCAGTTTCACCAAACTGTTACATGGGACAGGAAAAGGGGTTTGTATCTAACTGATTATATAGGGGAAATGCATGGTGAGCAAGTTGAAATTGTGTCCCAGTACAGAACATACCAGCTTACCATTTAATATCCCTATTTACCCATGACGCATGACCTGTGTCCAGTATCAGCATTCTGCCTGCCCTGGTAAGGGATGTCCATTCACAGCCTTCTCTTAATGAATTCTAGATCTTCCCAAAAGTCTCTTCCAGAGATTAATCCAGTTAGACCAGTCCTAAAAGAGTTGACAAAATTACAATGTAGAATAAGAACACATATTTTCCCCTAAATTCAGCTCTAATTTTTGCTTTGTCTAAGTCTTAAGTTATGGGTAGTAGCAATAATCATTAATCACCATCATTATCTGCTCAACTAATAATTTGGATTTTCAGTCACTGCACTAGCTAATCCAAACCTTTTGTGTAAGGCACCACAACAGAAACATGCATCACCTCAAAGGAGTCATTTTTTTTCTCTAGTTATGAACAAGATAGAAAATTCAACCATTTGCATTGTTGCTCAATAGTTGCTTATCTCTTGAGTTCTAGCTTGGAAAGACAATTTTAACAATTGTAGCACACTTTCCTGGAACAGGGTGGTTGGTTTCCCTTTTCTATCCCACCAGGAAGCATACAATCTTCATACTGTTAGTCTTGGAAACCACTCAAAAAGGGACAAATTGGAGGCATTTAGTTCCACCTTTCTACTGACATTTTCTATATTTTTCTGCCCACTAACAGCTTTCTGTTCCAAAGTAAATGTTCTCTCTTCCATCTCAGTAACCCTGTCGCTTAAATTTGAAGGGCCATTTTTTGTTCCTGTTAGATCTTCTGACATGTACTGCAGTTCTTACAGTATTTTTTTCCCCTCCACTGATGCCACTAATGATATTTAAATTTCTGTGTCATCTACTGATGCAGTTTTCCCTTCTCTGAAGGACTGTTGATGAATACAGCTAATTACTATTCCCAAGCAACATCGCTTGTTTTTCAGCAAAAGATCGATTTCCAACCCAACAGGAAATCTTAAAGACTATTCAAATGTACGAGGGGTGGTGAAGGAAGGTCAGGGAGAAAGAATGGTGAGTTTCATAGCATTAGTTACCAGCACAACCCCACTCATCACATAACCTTTACAACATTTTAGCTATGTGGGCCAGACTGGATGAAGGTTAATCACTTCCCTTCATTGAGTTTAGCAGACGGGTAAAAAAGGCATTATTCATTCTAACGTGAGGACATAAAAGCTGTATATCTTAATAACAGCAGATGGAAACAAGCAGCAAATTCTCACTCCAGAAAATATGAGCCGAGACGCTACAGTAGTTTCTCACCCTACTAAATCCTGCACAGTGACAAAAGTAGAAGTTAACTTGTGCTGAAATCTAACTGGAAGGTTTTGATTTTTAAGTCTTTCAGTCAAAGTGGAGGGTCTTCCTAACAGAGTCCAAATTATTTCTGTTTCAGCCCAGCCAACAATAGGTGAAAGATTCAGTGTGGATTTTACTGGACAACTTTCTGGAGCACAAGTTCAAACAATAATCATGGTCCATTACAAACTTTTAATCTCAAAACCGGGCCATTGCCACTGACCTAGAACACCTCTCCACAATATGTGTGTTTCTGCTTCCACACAGAGTACGTACTCTTCCTTCAAATTAAGACAGCAAAGGCTACCACGTGACACCCTGTTTATGAACAAAGTGTCCTGTAAGGCAGGAATTGTGCCCATTAATGAGAAGATGTTCTTGGGCTTGCTCTCTGTAAGGCAACCTGGAAATCTACAACACAGAGGTGCTTTGTTCACATGTGCTATAGGGATGATGAATTAAAACCAGGCCTTTTCATGGCTGAAAGATGAGGGGTGTTTGAGTGTTTTCTAAAATGGCTTCTCTGAGTTTTCCAAATTTCTAGCATGAGAGAAAGGAATCATGTTAATGGGAAAACTTACAGAAAGCACAGTTCCACGATTTCGTCCAGAATGTCCTTTTTTATTCTTTTCATTCCCTTGGACACCTTCTGGTATCACTCCTTCTTATCTCCAGGTATCTCTGCCCCAAGGTGAAAGCATTTACTCCTTTATGTCACTGGCAGATTAAATGTTGAAGCAACCTGCCTGAACATGCTGCTGCTCATAAGGCTACTCCTGCCTTTCAGATACTTTCCTGTATTCGTTCAGACGGTGGGCCTTACTTTGAATTACCATCACCCATGCGCATCAAAACACAGAGACTGAACATCACCATCACAGCCGATTTATGTCGGGCCTTAGACGTCACGGGCAACACCGCCAGGTGCATCCCAACAGCTCGATTCGTTCTCGGGGTCTTGGGGAGGGGATAACACCGGGAGAGGCTTTATCTCCAAGGGCCTCCCCCGGGATGGAATTCAGCGGCAGCACAGCATCTCCTAAACGCTTGTTCTCCGCTTGCACCTAACTCGGGAGAGGGGCGTTTGGAGCAGGACCGCTCTCTGTCCGAAGGAGGATTTACTCCGCAAATCCCAGCTCCGCAAAATCAGGGGCTTTGCGGGACGCGGGTCCCGTGCAGAGGGCGCACAGTCCCGGCTCTCCGCAGCGGGGGGGCCAGTACCCCCCGAGGAAGGACGGACGCCCGTGGCAGGGTCCGGCGGGGGCTGCCCAGCCCCGGTCTGGGCGGGGCAGCCTGTCCGGGGTGGCGGCAGCGGCCAGCGAAGCTGCGGTGGCCGTTGGGTGGGGGGAACCCTCCCGAACCGCCCGGGACCACCCTCCTAAAGCTCCCACCCCCCCCCCCCGCGCAGCCCCCCGCGCCGCGGCACCCGTGGGCGGTGCATGTACTCACGGCTGCTGCGGGGCTCCGGCGGGGCTGGGCGAGGAGGAGGAGGGGGAGGGGGAGGAGGGGGAGGAAGGGCAGGTGTCCCTTGCGGCCGCTTGCTCCCCGCCCGCCGGCTGCTGGAAACCGCCTGGGTGTCTCCTCCCTCCCCCCCCCGCCCCTCCCGCCCTCTGGCGGGGTTTGAGCCCCCCACCCCCGTGCCCACCGTCTCGCGTGGGAGGGCGCGGCGGGGCCGCCGGCGCGGGGGGGCCGCTGCTGCCTTAGAGGAGCGGCCGGCGGAGCGCGGCTCAGAGCGGCGCCGACGAGGGCGAAGGCAGGACGGCTCCCGACCGCCGCTCCGTCCCGGTCCCCGTCTCCGTCGCCGTCGCTGTCCCGCGCTCTGGCCGCGACTCTGGCTCCGCCGAGGGGAAGCCGAGCGGTGTTGGCCGTCGGGCACCTCGGCGCTTCACTGTCCGGGAAACTTCAGCCACTTGCCGTGGAGCACCCATCCCCTGCCCCGCGGGGCTGCTTCGGGCAAGGAAAGAGGTGTCTGCAAGCCAGCAGCATGGGGCGGACCATGAGACCCGACGACATCAACCCCCGGACAGGGCTGGTGGTGGCTCTGGTCAGCGTCTTCCTGGTGTTCGGCTTCATGTTCACCGTGTCCGGCATCAAGGGAGAGACCCTGGGGGACATCCCATTGCTGGCCATCGGGCCGGCCATCTGCCTGCCCGGCATCGCCGCCATCGCCCTCACCAGAAAGACCGACGGCTGCACCAAATGGCCCAAGAAGTGTCCGTGCTGCAAGCAAGTCACAGACAGGGATGTCATGGAGCTGCTGAGGACCCCCTCGGACCTGGAGACTGGCAGAGGCAGTTGCGAGGAGCTGGCCAAGAAAGCATTCCAGAAAGACAGGAGAGTGCTGCGGGGCGAGGACTCTGTGTCCATCTGCACCACCACCACCACCACCACCATGGGAGAGTGCAAGAGCCTCATCAGAAAGGTGGAGCAGGAGGAGATGGTGAGATACCTGGAGACCTGTTACCCAGAGATGCCGGGGAACGTGTTCGTAAGAGATGGCCTCACATACAGTGCCTTGGAGAACAAGAACTCTTCTCCCACCAGGGACAATGCTGCTTGCCCTGACATTGAAGACAACATTTTTGTTGCTCCTAAAGATAGTATCATTGTCTGCTCTTACAAGGAGAACAGCCCTTATGACAGATACTGTTGTTACATAAACCCTACTGGAGTCAACTCAGACCAGGAGACCATAGTGTGAAAGATGCATACTTTATATATATGTATGTATACAAAACCTACAACTTCAACTTCTTGATAGGGGATAATATAGCTGTCTGCACTGCATGGGACAATCCTGATACTATTACAATTTAATCTGGTGTGTGACTGATACTCAAACCTTTTGTGCCTGAAATACCTTCTGTAAGTAAACAAGCATGTTTAAAGGTTAAAGAATTCAATTCTTCGTTTTGGAAAAAAGAAATGACATTTTAATTGCATTTTCTCCTTTTCCCTCCCTGTTGTTTTCCTGCTGCCTATTGCACCCAAGCCCATAGACACACTGACAGGAGGACAGCAGTTGGCTGTCAGGTGAGATCAAGAGCTGAATCAAAACTCTCAGCTTTCGGTAGGAAAGAATGTGGTGCTCTATGGCTGAATGGGTCTTAACAGTAGTGTCACTTCACTTAGGGAGGGATTGAGAGATGCCAGCATGCACTCCAATAGCTGGCTGATGTTAGGGAGTGTAGATTTTCCTTCTTCCTGGCAGGATGCTATTTTCCTCTGCTTTAAGGAATCGATGTGCTGACCCTGTGGACTCTTCTGAAAGTCTCCTAGGAGCCAGATAGGCTCAGGGGAGTTTTCAAAAGTTAATCCATCATTAATAGCATGCAAGGTACAGGTTTTAGCTTAATTCCCCACTGGTATTGAGTTCACTGAAATGTTTCTGACAGATTTTATAAGCATACTTGACAAGGAGATTACAACATGATCATGACACAGTTCTTACAGAGACTAGGAGCAGATGTCAGTGGACTCAGGGTCTTAAAATATATTCCTGTACCTCTCAAGTCACTTAAGGAATAGACTTCTGTGGGTTGTGTTCAGAGTTGAATCTGACTTTTCTGAAAATGTTATTTTCATGTGCCTTTTCTCAAATCCCAGATGTTTCTTTATGGGCGATGAATGGTTACAGTCCTCTCAAAGCCATGCTTTGTTGGGTGAGGGAACAGAGGACCTGACTGACATGTTTTTGGTCACAGTTTATGGATACATAGCATAAGAAATATGAAGTGAGTAATGAGGATTAACCATTCAAAATCTGAGTTGCAGCTTACATGTAGAAACGCAAATCCTGGCTATTCCATCCAACAGTAAATTGCATGTTCCATGCTGTGTATAATAAGCTTATGTGACCTTTACTATGTAGGTAATAGAGATGTGGTATAATAAGATGTGCATGCTAAGCAGCTACTCTAAGAGTTAAGCTCTTAGGGAAATGGTTACTAAAGCATAGAATAATTTGCTAGCATCTTACAAAGTCACAGCTCCTGTAACTAAACTCTCACAACTCCAAGAAGTTTGTCTGTGATGGAAGTCTTAGTAACTGTTCTTACTTAGCTGTTTTTGTCAAGTTGTACCAAACAAATATCTTGAATTACCTGGGTAGGAAAGAAGAAAACCAGCCTTTCTTTTGTAGCAACCTGAGATGTTGCGTTGAAAGTGGCAAGGAATTTTCCATTGAAACAAGTCATTCTTTGCTACCCATGGAACTGTTTGGAAAGTGAATGGAAATTTTATGCATCCACTAGTTTGTTTGTTTGGAAAGTTACGTCAAATCATTACAGACGACCAGTCTCTGAAGAGGTTTCCAGGAGGAGGAAATGCAATTTTTTACATAAAATAGTTTGGTTTCTTTTAGACCAAACAAGATGTTAATGCTTTGGCCAGGCTTTGGTGGGGCATCAGGATGCTGTTAGGATAAATTAAGAAAATACTGGCTAGTCTGAGTCGGGTAAAGCCTCTCAATAGGTGGTTACAGGCAGCTTTGCTGCTCTGGCATGCAGCAACAGTACTGTGGGAATAAATACTCTGTACAGCCCAAGTTCTATCCACTGAGCAAAGGAATTCCACAAAAACAGATCCTCTCCCTGACATATTCAACTCCCACTTCCACATAAAAGCACTCTGTCGTTGTCAGGCAGATTGTCTCCTGCAGGCTTAGTCACTGCGGGACCTTATTCTGCAATGTACAGAGCAGCTTTTTGATGGGACTGGGAAGTCCTATTTCATGACTTCTGAAGCCAACAGCTAAAATACTACTGATGAACATGATGAGGAATAGGGTCTATCATTTCCTTGTGTTCCCAAGTGAAGCAGGTGACGCTCTCAGTGTGTGCCCGTGGGCGCTCAGCATCCCTGAAGGTCAGACCGACCATGAGAAAACAAGCTACCAGGTAGCTGCCTTTGCCAGGGTTGTGAGCAATTGCCTGCCTCACGTAAGAGAGCAAAGCCTCAGTCCGCTGGGAACCTAGATTTGTACAGTTCTGCAAATATATATAGGAAGAGGTCAAGTTTTTCCATTTTGTCTAGGATTAGATGTTCTCTGTCAAAAGTTATATGGGGTTTTACAAGGCAAGACAGCAAACTCTAGTGAGAAATGGAATGGTAAATATATAACTTGAGATACAGCCATGCAGATCTGAGTCATGTGCTTTATTCCATCCTTAGTGTAAAAGCAAGAGAATGTTTGTATTAAAGCAAAGTTTAATGGGAGTAAAAATTTCCCACAATATGGAAAGAGATATAAAAAATGTATGTTTAAAACGTGATATTTACAGGCAACATCCTTCCTCTGTTCATTTACCTGAGGTAAAATTTCATAACAAAATACAAGCTTAAGCAATATTTCTAGTCCAATCCACCATAATTCACTAAATTTTTTTATTGAACATGTGGGAATTTGAAGTTAAAGAAATATAGTAGTACTGTCTCTGAAATCTCTTTCTCTATGATTTTCCCTGTCTTTTCTGATAGTTAAGCAGAGAATTAAATGGAAATGGATTAATGTGACCATTTTAAAAATAAGGATTTGTCCATCTAAAAATGAAAGGGTTTTTTCTTTTTAAATAAAGCGAACATTTTCATACAGTGTAGTTTTGCCAGTAGAAATCTACTGTTTGATCAAAGATGGCATGCCAGCAGCTTCAAGGTTTTTATGCAGATACTATGCCCTGGCCAGGGAATTATTTGGGCTTTGTTTTCATCCACTCCTGTGGTCTCTTCTGATGGTTACTAGAACTTGTAGGACTAGTGCTGATCTTGGAATAAGCAGAAATAATCATGTTGCTTTTCAGAGGCACCTTCTAGTTCTGGGTCTGAATTTGGCTTCAGAATACTATAGCTTAGAGTGTGATTCCAAGCCATGACCCAGAGATGAGAGCTTCTTTCTATCCTTGCTACCTTTAAAACACCTCTGGATCAACATCCCACTTCTCAATGCTATCCTCCGAACAATGCATGCAGTTGTAGTGGAGCTCTGTGGGGTTAATGCCTGGTCTCACTGAAGTCAATTGCCAGATATTGCTTGGTCCTCAGTATGGACAGCAGGACATATATTAGCATTTGAAGAAAACCAGTGATTTGGACATTCAGAGGAGGTTGCTAATGTATATAAAATTTATTTTTAGACTAGCATGTTACAGTGCTACGGTGGAGTTTAGCTTCTTTTTAAGAAACAATGTGATACACAGGGCAATGTGTGTTGCTTTAAATTTCTATTGCCATAAACAGCATTTTTACAATTATACAAGCTGATCCTTGTAACATCTTTAACAGAAAACTGGGAGTTTAATCTGTGCAGTTTTTCCTCCTGGAGCACTAAACAATAGCTGGTCTTTTCTGCCTGGAACTGAATCACTTGGAGGTGAGTGTGCTCACGGTGTGTATTCCTGGGACTGGTAAGGTACTCTTGATCTTTGTTCTGCAAAAATGTGGTGCTCTTCCACAGGCAGTTCCTCCCCATCCGATCCATCCTCTCCACAGTCCTGGCTCCAGTAACTATTTATTATGTTGTAATTAGCAGAGTAACAGCCACTATGACCTCCTCTCAGCATTTTTCCTGGTACATACCAGACTGTTTGCAGAGTAAGCTCCTGCTCTTGACTGGGGTGGTAGAATTTGACCCTGCATCATCCATCCTATGTAAACCGTTATGTTGAGACATCCAACTAAATTGTCAGTTCTTGCAGCACAGGCCTGGGATTTTGCATCTCTATGTAATACCCTTCACACTAAAGGTGCTGTAGAGATGGGTTAGAGATGGGTGACTGTCAGGCCTCAAAGGCACTTCCAGCCTGATTTTCATGAGCATTTAAGAACTGATTTATTTAGATGCAGAGCACAATCTGCACTCAGAAACTTGAATCTCAACACATTGCCAGTAAGGCCTTATTGCTAGAGGATGCAGTTCTGACGTGGGACATTTTCTGAGTCTTGAAAGGTTTCTGTGTAAGTTTCTTATATCAATTATATTAAAACTTGCAGAGGAGTTTCCTAATATGTAGAATAGAGGAGTTTTCTTGGCACATTCTTAACACAGCATGGAGCATCAGCTGCAAAGCAGCTCATGCTGAGCCCATTTCTACTCTGCAGCCTGTGTGAACATGCAATCCCTACTGGGATGACTGTCAGCAGGTTTGTTACTTCTCTGCTACTATGTGCTGTTTTATGTCTGGGCTTTAGAAACAACACAGAGAGCAGATCTAGAATTCACTTTCAATGCTCTCTGGGAAACTTTCATCAGTAAACATTAATTTATCAGTCCTCTCAGTAGAGGAATTCCAGACCCTGTATGTCTTTACCAGGCAAGGAGATCCAGCTATCACTGTTTTTTAAATCACTGTTTATTTTCTGTTCAGAACAGTTGCATGGATTAGCCCTGACTATCCTATTGTCAGATGCATGCAGAAGTGTTTACGTGTAATGTTTTTACTTACAAACACTGCACCACGCATAGATGTATATACATTACACATTTGTTTGCAAGAGCAGGTCACCAAATGCACAAGCATAGATATATTAATTTGAGATCTTCTCAGAGAACCCCTCTGTCTTTCTGACACTTTGTCCAAATTTTCTGCCTCAAGCCTACTGTTGCAATTTAAAAGTCTTTCTGTCCTTTAGGAAAAGAGAATTTTTCTAAGAACTCTGTTGTGGCTCTTTAAGGACACACAGTTCTTCCAACAAGGATACACAGAGTTTAAATGTTCCAGCACTGTTTCATTATAACCCCTGTGAAATCCTGGCTCCTTTACCAATTGCAAATAGAAATTTTCCAGTGCTTTGCATTCAGAATTTCCCCAAACAGTTGGTAAAAGCCTTGAACCCTTGGTCAATTCTGACATATTCAGTACTAATATTTTTTCATCCTACAGTTTCATTACTTAGGGAGAGGAAAAGGGTTAAATACTTTGAAAATCTGGCTTAGTACTTTGTTCTAGTGAGGCAAGAACAGAAAAATAGGTATGATTCATGAAAGCAAGACACCAAAAAGGCTTCACAGACAGTATTTCATTACTTTATTAGATGAACTATGCTATATTCTGGTCTCACAGGCAATATGTTTAGTGCATTCTCCCATATGTGTAGCTTCTCTTTGGTAGCTTACCCTCAACAGGCTCCTCAGGTAGGGACAGAGAGAGTTTTTCTGCCTGGAGGCAGAATGCAAAAGCTACAGAAAAAAACGTAGTAGGGGTCTGATGCCAGGAATGCTGATTCGTTTTCAGATCACATCAAAAAACTTACTTGCACACCATTGTATTTTCTATGAAATGCAGTGATAATCATTACAGTGATAATCACATGCACTCATGAACGTAAGGATGCTACTACAGTAACTTCGTATTTGGCATTCACTGGCTAGGAAGTACCTATTGACATTGAAATCCAAGGTGAAATTCAAAAAGGCGTGGCAATAAAAATTTCATGTGGAGCTTGAAGGTCAAACTTAGTGCTGTATGAAAACTGTTAGATCCGACAGTAGAAATTAGTTCCAAAAAGAACGCATATGAGCTTAAGACGTAGTGCAGTGGAAAGGTGAGGTGCAAACACAGAAGATGGGGTAGCTTGGTTCCCTGTCTGAACCAGAGGACCATGGTTACTATACTACAGTACACTAAATAACATCACACAGACTCATGCATGCCCAGTGGAAGGTTTCAGTCATTAGGGTTCCCACTCAAACAAATTCCATAAAACCCACTCTCTTACATTTCAAACTGGTTGTTTTATATCACTACATCAGAACATGCATTTTAGCAAATTTTCAATTAGGAGGAGAGGGAATTTTTCCCTATTTTCTTTGGAGAATGGGTTGCAAATGATTTTATCTTTGAATTCCAATTTAGAATGTAATAAAGTACAATCCAATGTTTTACACTGACTGGTGTGAAGTAGGGGAAAATTCAGACAGGAATTAGGAGGACAGAGTACTCATTAGCTGAAAAGCAGATGGTAGCCAACTGGAGAATAATCAGAATAATCTTGCATAGCCTTTTCTTTTTGCTGGTCTGAAAGGACAGCACCAGAAAGACACTTCTAAAAAACCAAAGACTCTTACTATTGAGGTAAATTCAAATAGAAGGGCTATTAATAGGTTTTGGGGGTCTGCATGGGGTGGCAGAGAGAGATGTTCTACATGCTGGAGAAACTCATACCAATCTCTTCTTCAGACGTAGATCTTCAAGGGACACCACATCCTCTGACTGCACAGTCAGGCTCAACACTCATGCTATGCCCTTGCACTGTTTGCAAAGAACACCTGATTTCATTCCACTTTTCTTTAAATAAATTAATTTTTCTGGTTTGACTAATCAGCTGTAGGAAGAAGCAGGTAACTTTTCTGTTTACACAAAAAGAACTGGAGACCCTCTGCACATATTGATAACAAGCTAAATAAAAGATGTTTGCTACCTATTCGAGGGGATAGACTTAACTTTTCGGTGGCAAAACAGTCTTTTTCCAGTGCCAATGGTTTGAATAAAATCTAAGAAGTTTTACACCTGGAAATGCATTAACCATTGTTTTTTACTTGTTGGGATTTTTTAAAATATTGTGGTTATTCAATCTATTCTTCAACATTCAAACTGAATCAATACAGTGAAGGTTTATCAATCTAATTAAAGACTTTCATAAGTCAGTTTTTGCATTGTGTGATTTATTTAATGTACCTGCCTGCATCCTCACCTGTACGTAGACTGAGCTGCCACAAACAATAATCAAGATACACAATGTTTCCATAAAATCACCACGTCATGAGTACAGTATTAGTATCCTCCCCATTATTTTGCATGACCGTAGACAACGAATGGCCACTGAGTAAGAACTGAAGTGCTCTGTCAAGTACGTATCACCATCAGTTCTTCAGCCCTACTATTACAATTGCTTTCCCATTTACTGGTAGGGATTGAATCTCCTAGGAAAGGAGGAACACATCATGTATTTAGCTGTATAGAGTGCCATTCTGGAAAAGAATACTTGCTAGATTAGCTGACTAGCTCCACATCTGGGATGTGAATCTCTGGGGATTTAAAGCATCTCACAGATGAGCACTATGCTGGCTATCATACTTCAGCTTTACCAGCTGGTAAATGCTTTCCTGCATTGGCAAGGTCGTCAGGACTGTAGTCAGCAGCTACTGTGTTAGCCACAAGCTTCATTGCCACATTTCCTGGGCAGTGAGAGATACCAGGAGCTTTAACAGGACTCTGGAGATTTGGAGTAACATCAGCCACAAGTGCCGTCCCACACAAGGATATATATTAGAGTGGTGAAATGGGACAGCGTTTTGGTTTGCAAGTGCTATAAAGACCACCTGCCCTTGTATGTGAAGTTCTGTGCAGAGCACCACTCTGTTCCCTCAGTGGGTTCAAAAACTGAGATGCTTGCAGAGTTCAAACCGGAGGCAAAAACTGTCAACAATTTTGTGTTCTTATACTGGGTATAGATTTGCACTAACCTCTCCCTGTACACTTATATTTATAGCCAGACATGTTTTACATATATAAGAATATATAATTCTCTCTATATTATATAGATTACAGATTATACATACATATACCTACGTGGCCACAACAATACAGAAAAAAATGATCTAATCTCTGCAGCTATGCCATCCCCAGGAGGTAAAAGCAAAGCACATCTCACAAGCTTTATGCTGCAACCACCTTTGCTGAATTTGCTGTGTCATACAATCTCATGATTGCTGCATTGTATCTAACTTCTACCAAAAATCTGTGTAACCAAATAGAGCTCATGTTCCTGAAACCTGCCTACTGCTTTGGTAGTTGACAATTAAATATGGCTGTAGTCATTGACTACATCTTTCAAAATGCCTGAGATGATAAATCTTAAATACTTGCCAGCTGACTGAGGACACTTCCATTTGCATCTATAACATTCATTGCCCTTTATTTCTGTCTTCTGGAGTAAGAACAGTCATATCATCTCAGCCATCAGACAAACTGACATTAATAAGGACTACTGCCTGAAGTCTCAGGAGAGATATCACAGATTCAACAGTCCTTAGAAAATAATGTAGTTCTTATTCTGGACATGTGCTGTCTGAGGATAGGATCAAGAGATAACAACAAAACGGAGAGGTAGGCTGACACTGGTGTTCTTCAGGCTGGTACCCTGTAGATAATCTCCAGACTCTAAGCCTCCTGAAGTCAGCAGAAGTTGAATAGTACCCAAGAGCATGTTAATGGTGAAGGCTGTCAATCCAACAAGCTTGCTAATGGTCACTCATCATTCATTTCTATTTAGAAGACTTTAAACTCAGCAGACACTGGTTTTAAAGCTTTTAATTCTAAAACCAACACTAAAATAAAGCACAAGAGTTAAAGCTGAAGTACTGCTACAGATGAACATATAATAAAGCACATGCTTTCATACATTTGATAAAAAGCCCTATGATATGCACCTTTCTAATAAAAATGTAAAAAATGCTTACTCATTAAAAGAATAATATTAACTATATTATACATCATGCAGAACTATAATAGAGCGGGGAGTTTCACAATATCTAGGTAGCATTTGGATAAAGGAAATGGTTAATATTAAAGGATATCTCTGGGCTCTGGCCTACAGAAAGGTTTATTTTGCTAAGTTTACAAATAAGGTAACTGTACTGTACCATGTACTAATATGAAATTCAAAAATAGAGAAAGGAATCTTTTAAATTTAGAAAAAAATGGGAAAACAAAAATTTTAATTTTTAAAAATTTCACTGGACTCTATGTTGGGATCTCACGTGACAAGATCAGCTATGTGTACATCCCTTGCTGAGATTCTGGTCCTATTCAAGTAGCAGTATTCTCACAGACTTCTGAGACAGAATTTCACTCAGAAATTCACTCAGAATATTTTCCCATGGATTTCAAATAAGTCTTCCATAATTCAGAAGGATTTAGCTTTCTGCCTCTATTAGGCATCTCTGAATGGCATCTACCGTTACCACTGCATTTACTTCCCACAGAAGCTGAAGAAAGACTGTAGTGTGACTCTCCTACTACTATCACACAGCACATACTCAGCACTAAAAGTATGCTAGCTACATGGGAACACGGACAACTAGTCAGCCGCTTAAGCTACACAAATTTATAACAGAATAATTGAATCTACATGTGTCTTTTTGTACTTATATCTAGGACCAGGGACAGACTGGAGGGTAAGGGAGCAGGATAAGGAGGAGTAAATGGTGCTATGTCACTCATAGTCATTCCTTTCCACCTCCTCCCAGTTAGCTTTGGCCAGTCCAGTTCACATTATAGTGGAACTGCTGTGACTTTTGTCATACTTCCTTCCTCTATTTCACATATCTATTTCTGTTAGACTGTTAATCTGTCCAACTGGAACTGGCTAAACTCTTCAAAATAGATTAGTCCTGAAAGGTAATTTATTGCCAAAAATAAAACCCTAAAAAGTATAAACAGGGTCAACTGTACATATGCTTTGTCTTTAAAGAAAGTCAACACCAGCAATGCTTACAGAACCATGCTCATCAACAGATTACTCCATTGGTAGCAAAGAGTCTCTCTTTACAGGAAATGCTTGCTCAGGAATGACCTTTTCTAAATTGTGTCCTAAATTACACAGTGACTCAGAGGGCTGCCTGATTTCACAGACAGCTAGCCAGCAATAGTAGGTTCACCGCCACTTTAGTCAAAGCAACTCCATAATATAACGGTAAGAGCAGTTTTTCAGAGAAATCCCAGAGCAGCCAAAGACATGAGCAGCCATAACAGATCTCTTCTGTTTAACAACAGCATGCACTTCTCTCCCAAGATTTGTAGATCTCTGTACCAAGATGACAGGTATCACTAAGTGTTAGCTCTGTGGAAATACCCTGGACTTTCTTCTTAATTCTTCTTTCTATGCTCCAGGCAATGGAGATGAAATGGAAGCAGGGGCACAAATTGTCATTTCGATTTGTATCCATTATGATTGCACTGTTTCACCCTCCTCTTTCAATGAACCTTGCTTTCTAACACAATACACATCTCATTTTTCCCTTTCACAGCACAAAACCAATTACACCCACAAGGTTTATCATACCACTAAATAGCAACACTACACTGTCTCCTTCTTTCCTGTAGAAGCAGTTTATAGACTGGAATGCCCAGCCAGCTGGTTTTGAAGTGATGGAGGCTGCTGGCGGGGGATTACCCAGCAAAACCAAATCAACAAGTAACACTGGGAGCTACCTTCTGCCCTAGTAGCTGGTGGGCCAGTCTTATGTATCTTTCTTCAGATGAGTTTTTGCTTTTTTTGTATTTTTCCTGCCACTGGTGGGAGAGAGATACCTGTGAATAAAGTCTGAGCTAATACATCCACAAGTCCAAAGAGGTGTTACTACCTCTTTTCTTAATTTCTAACTCAGCAGGATGACCTAACAGACTGAAAGCAGGATGGATGCTGGAGTTAGTGAGTGGCTAGTAAGCAGTACTTGAGAGAGGATCGCTGGGGAGGACACCTGGAATCAAACTAAATGAAGCTCTGCTGGGGTCTTGAAGAGACACAGAAGTGCTGGTGACTGCCTTCTGGGTGGCAGAGGCCTTCTTACCTTCAAGCCAGTATGTTACCATGTCTCCTTTCCCCTAAGGAAGAAAATGAGTCATGGGGTTATAATACTACCACCACTTGTGTAATAATATTCTTATTACAACTCAAATCAAGTCCTGAAAGGAGACTGATGTGCCTGTCAGCTATTTTACATACAGGAAAATTGAGGCATAAAACTTTTCCTTAAAAGATAGTGGCAGCACTACCAATTAAAACAATTCTTTGAAGTCCCATTCAAAACTGGATCCAGAAGTATGTTAGTCCTCTTATGGAACTCTTACAATGATGTACCATGTCTCTGAATGACCTTTTTTGATTTCAAGCAGTTATGACAAAGTGACATGCCATGCAGTACTTCCAAGTTTGACTAAGTCCTTCATCTCTGAATTATCGGGGCTGTCACATGAACAAGCCCATGAAATTGGTCCTGTTTTAAAACCTGAGCCTGCTGTCTTCAGGGACAGGAAATAGTCTGACCCAAGGACTCTGAGACATAGAGGACTGCATGGGTTAAAATTCTGGGGCTCCAGAGTACTTTCACACTCTCCTCTCTGAAAAACTGAGTGTAAATGTTGCATACACACCTTGACTTGTAAATTCCCACGGCATACTAACACATACTCTCCAATCTGCTCCAACAGCTGGTATGCACTTGAACTGCACTGTATTTTAAGAGCTGGAAATAGAGACAATTGTCATATTATCATAACAAATTAAACATCTAAGACAGACCCATTGCCCCTCTGTGTGCCAAAGACTTCAAGACTCCCTCTTGCTTTTTTCATATATTTGCTGTCATTCCTCTGTTATTTGAAATGTTTGCACACAAGCTCCAGTATCCTGGACTCTTTGTGAGATCATCTCAGGACAAATATGTGGCTGTCAGCAAACACTACTCTTCACATCTTGCATCTAATATTATTTGTCTACTCTTCATATCTGCCTGGCTGGAGTTACTGACGAGCACCTGTTTCATCTTGCAAAGAAAACCATTGACCATCCTGGTCAATAAAGAGTCAGCACTTTCTTTGCACATACAGTTTTCAGCAAAGTCTAAACATTAGAGAAACTACCAACTGCCATCCTTGCTCTGCCTCTAAATCTGTAAATAAAAACAGGGGAAAGAGAAAATATTACCATAATTACAGTGGTTTTTTTTTTAACTGTGATTCTTCCTTAGTTAAGAATTTATGTAAACCTTGGATGTCTTGCCCTTTTGCAAATGAAGGAGGAAGGACCAAGAAGGAGGGCAGATAGAAAAAATTCTGAATACTCCTACTTTTGCCAGAAAGTAAAATTTTGCCAAAATATGGAAAATTTCCAAAAAAAACCCTGGGGGTTTTTGCCTTTAACATTCTGCGACACAGAGTAAATCATTATGCGTCTTTCTTTGAAAAAGATTCCAGATGACAGTAGACTAGTTAAGATTGTCTTACTGATTTTTCTTATATCAGAAAATCACAGTTTTGTAATATCCATTTTTTGTTTATTTGTTTGTTTAGATGTTTTTTATTGAAAGTCTCAATACACTCCCCGTAGACCAGGAAATACGTGTTTCAACATACACAGATACATTTTTCAGAAATATTCTTTCCAGTAGATACATGATATTTTACCTGGTCATCCTGCTTGAGAACAAGACACTAGCACTCAGATTCCAGCTGATAGCAATTTTAATTTACATTGTTAGTAATTAAATAATCTATTTTAAAGTTTTAGGGTTAAAACATGTTAATATAATTTAGAACCTCAGATGTATGTGCAGAGAAGGAGGGAGATAAAAGAAAGGCTTAAAAGATAAGAAGCTCTGTCTTTATACCGAAGTTTATAGTGTTGATGGGCCATATGAGAAATAGGCATGCAGAACAAAAGATGAAATACGAAGAATGATGGAAGCAGATTTTGAAGGCATTAGTTTTAAAGCACTTTAGATGAGATGACACAAGGAACCTGAAAGGAGGAGAAGA
Source organism: Strix aluco (assembly GCF_031877795.1). Classification (NCBI taxonomy): domain Eukaryota; kingdom Metazoa; phylum Chordata; class Aves; order Strigiformes; family Strigidae; genus Strix; species Strix aluco. The sequence goes on from NC_133971.1 coordinate 22,144,702, forward strand.
AAAGGAGTTATCTGGGAGACTGACAGAAGGAAAATGAAGTTATATTTGTACCAGTCAGGCTAGCATTTGCTTTGGGAAATTGTACAAAATGGTGCGATAGAATGGATCCTGGTTGATTCTCAAATTCCCAGGCTAAACTTTCAAAGCCGTCATGTAAGACCACTTCTCTGCCTTTCTGCCCTGTTTTCAGTGGATCGTGATAGATGTTGAAAGCATCGCTTTTCATCATGAAATGAAACTTGAAATCACCTTGGATTTTGCCTAATTCAAATCCATTTACAAAGCATTGCAATGTGAGCCATAAAACTATTCAGCTTCATTTCATGAATGAAAGAAACAAAACCAAGCCATCATCGTTGATCTTAACCTCTTTTTTTTTTTTTTTTTTTTCCCAGTTCTTGTAGATCAGGCTAAAATATTTCTGAAGTTGAAATGCTTGTACTGGCTAAAGATGAAGCTTGGTAACTATGCATGGGGCTCTGTTATCTCCTGGGAAGAAGCGAAAGTGAGGATATCTCCATGATTTAATCTCTTTACTGGAGGACACATATATAACCTTCTATACTGGTTAAAGGCAGATACAGCTCCCATGGTGTCCTACCATCTTTTGCATTCTCCATTAGAGGAAGTTATCAGTGAAAAAGAGAAGTCATGAAAATATTTTTACTATAAATTCAGCTGGGTGACAGAAAGCAATAGAAACACTGACCATATCCACTTATCTCTCATTTTATCTGATTTTTACCCTTTTTTATTGTAGAGAACTTCAAAGCCATGGAAATCCCTCCCTGAGACTTTGGGAACGAGCAGATTATGTTACAGATGTTGCAGAGAATATCACTCGCATAATTTGCCCATAGGCAGATTGGACTCAGAAATCAACACCTTCCTTACAGGATTTGCAGTCATTTAAACAAGACAGGACTCAAAACTCAGCATAACATTTTTTCAAAACTTATTAAGGTATGGTCAAAACCACATCTGTGGTTTGTTCCTTGTTACCTTCACTGGTAGATTCCATCCTGGAAGCTGTGTTCACAGTATCTCCAAATAAACAATACCGTGGCATTTTGGTCCCAACAACTCCAGCTACAACTGCCCCTGTTAAGAAAACAAGATATTTTGTGTTTTTAAATCACATAATCAGTCATACAGTCCCATGACTGCTTCCTACATTACCTGATATTCATTTACAAGATAAAGACTGAGTGTCAGTATTGTCTTATATGGGTTATACATCTGACGTACAGATGGCTTCTAGATCCATGGAGGGAATTGCAAAATGGCCTCAAAAGAGAACAGTGGGGGAAGTGATGATGGGATGGAGGTAGTGTGTATGACTGAAAGCACCTGCAGAATCATGTTTCAACACAACAACAGAATATTTTGAGGGGCAGTGAGATAGGAATGCCGCCCATAGGAGTTGTGCACACAACACTCACTAGTCACATGGAAAAGTAGGAACAGGAAGTAACCTGCTCCTGCTGAAGGCAGAAAATGAGCATTTTGCTTCCTTCATGTCAGCCTTGGGGCATTTAAAATATAGAAGATATGATCTCTTGATGAGACAATCTAAGCCACTTAATTCGCAGATGCTGGGCTGCACAGCACATGTCCAACTCCGGCTGTCTATCAAGACGGAGTTGTAATCACACATCAGCTTAGATCAGGGAGCTGGGAGTCTGAGATTGAAGGCTAGATCAAAGAGTCAAGAAGCAACTCACTGTTTTGAGAAAAGAACAGCTGAAAAGGACAAGTAACAGACACAGAATGGCAGTTCTCACTCACATCAGCAAAGGCACTGGGGCCATGTGGTGTTTCCACATTGTGTTCCCAATATTTCAGGTATCCAATTACTTATTCGGTTGGGATGACTTCTATGAGGTGTTCCATCCCATGCCAAGAAATTAACCTCATTTTTAATGGAGAAGAAATGCCACTACATAAACACTTGTTAAACCAGAGGAGAAATCTTTTGCAGCTTTCTCAACATACCTGAATGGATTCCTGCTCTTATCTTTAGGAGAGTGTTGGGCTTGTGTGGGATCTTAAAAGTCTTGCAGACGTCCAGAAGGTCTAAAGCCATGCTTGCGATCTCACTGGCATGAAGGATCCCATTCTCTTTGGGTACTCCTGACACCACCATATCTTAACACAACAATGCAACTGCATTAACCTTTGGTATTACACAGAGGTTTACGAAACGATGTTGCCCAAGTTAGAAAAAAATAAAGCCCTATTCCTTCATAGCCTGCAGCACAGTTGTGCCTGCTGAGCAGAGGAAGCCAGAATCAAGTGAAGGCTAGGGAAACAGCTCATGTGTGCAATTACCCTAGCTCCAAAAAATGTCAGATTTCCTTCTTACTTTTCCTTGAGATCTATTTCCTCCCTTCCTCCCTTCCTCCATTGAGGATACTTGAAGTGGGTGAGGTAGTGGGAAAGTGGCTGTTCAATGCCTTTCGTCTTTGGACAGATATTATAACGAGAGATAATGATTCCCACTAGGCATTGTCCCATGCTTCCCGCACTGGCTCTTACTGTGTAGGACAAGAGACAGGTCCCTCCAGGATCCCTTAGGTGCATTTGTTCAGGAATTTTATGCTCCAGAATGTGCCCAACTATACCACAGAAAAAAGAGTGGGTCTTTTTCCCACATCTCTTACAGTATTTTCTCTCTGTCACATCCAGAAATCCTGGTAGATTTTGCTAGGTTTTTGATGTGACTCAATTTTAATGATAGTCAATCCCAGCATATTCCCATGGTAGTAAATAGAAAGCCATTTTCCTAAAAATCCAAAAAGAAGAGGCAGCCAAGTCCCTACAGACTATTAGGGGACAGAATGTTGTCATGGTCTTTGAAAAAAAGAGGGAGATAATAAAGCTAATGAAATGGCATCTCTGCTGCCATGCAGAAGGTAAATTTTTCAGCTGTGTTCCTGTGAAACAGAAGTTGCCAGCTGGGATTAATCTATGCCAAGGTTTAAAGTCAGACCTTGCAGGTCATAGAAACCAATAAACAGCAGTGGTAGTTTACTCAACTCATTTGTCCCATCCACAACATTCATCAGATGTAGAAATGATGATAGGTATGCAGGAAAATGTTCCTAAAGGGTGCTAGGGCTTTGCTAGGACTTCTCCCCTAATTGTTTTGTGTGATCTTCCCAGTGATAATAAGCTTTCCAAATCTCCTTCATCTGTTGTTCCTTGCCATCAAATCAGTCTCTATCTTGATGAAATACCCATGCTCCATCATTGTCCACAGCTTTAGGAACTTACAGGCATCTCCTATTGTCTCCACCTTATAGACATCATAGTTATCTATGATTTCATCAAAAGTGGTATAAAGCTTGTTCAAGAGATCTACCACTTGGTAAGGTGTGCTGCTGCTGGACAGCTGAGTGAAGCCAACAATGTCACTGTTAAAACACAACAAAAGAACATACTCATCCACTGTTAAACATTGCAAATTGCTAATCCTAAACACACAGTAATAATTTCTCAGTGGAACTACCTCAATCTTCTTTTTTTTCAGTATTTCTTTTGCTAAGGATTTTACAGAATAGTTTTGTCTTCAAACATCTATTTAAACGAAAACAGACTCCTTCCATTTAAAAGGACTGACTGTCCTTTTTGCTTACCAATTCACTAAACCATTTTTTACAGCTAGACTTTTGTCTGTGACAGACTAAGTAGTCTTCAATTTTGGGTTATGTACAAGTGGAAAAAGGGAATTTAGTATCTGTCCATTTATAATCAGTGAAAACGTGCAATTTATATGTTGCCTAAAGCACATATAAGAAGTCAAAGACTAAATCCACATGGACTCTAAGGATAAACAAGTTTCCTTTACACAGCTAAATGCTGGAACCTTTACTTAGGCCTGTTTTATGAAACATACATGCATGTGTGTCTAACATACATAAAGTGACATGCTGCTGTGTGTTAGAGCTCCACAGTCATCTCATATTTTATAAAAATGGAGAGGTGTGAGAATTTTGAAAGACACTCATTTGCAGTGTCGAATGTTGACACCTGGTATGATAAACAGCAGTTTAAATAGAAATTCTGTACTCAGGAGATTCACCTCCAGTAGGAGCCTAGAAGTTTCTTCAGTAGGAGTCAGTTCTAGTCCTATTGTTCATTTTTGTTTACCTGAAAAAGATGGTGGCACTTAAGTAACTTTGAGCTTGTGCATGTTTTCCCTGCCTGAGATCATCTGCTACTTGCTTCGGCAACATACCTGTTGTAGAAAGTTGAGCGTTGTTACTCTTTTGACATGCATAAAAGAACACAATAAACAGAACATGTTTGTTTAAAGGTATGAAAGCAATGTTTGTAAATGTGAAATATTCTGAAGGTGAAAGCGCTCTTTAGCATCAAAATCTGCTCTGCTGTAATGTGAAAATTCGCAGTAAATCTCACTGATAAGTCCAGATTTTTCAGATGACCCATAAACTTTAGTTCAAACAAACCAGTATCTATACATTTCAAGTCAGAGTAAGGTTAGATTCTAATAGTGTGACTTGGGATATTACTAACTACTTCTTTTCAACACTTTGCTAGTGTTTTCTTCCTGTGTTAAGTTTGTTTACTATCTCTTCTCTGATATTTTTGATCTTCTTTATTTCTGCTATCTTGCTCTTTCACAGTCTTTTCCTTTTTCTCTCCTATGTATTATACCTGTTCCTTTATCCCTTTTTTCTTGCAGAATTCCAGAAGATACACTGCCATCAAAAGTAACCTTAGTCCAAAAGCAATTCCCCAATATTTATAACTATATAGAAGGACTGCCAAGCAATATTAAAGTGAGAGCACTTAGGTTCTGGAGTCATAGCTCTCAGATGAGTGCACTGATTTTTACGGGGAAACTATAAAAAGTAGATAAATACCCTTCCAGCTTTGCAAGGAACAAGTATGTTAATTCATTGGCAAATAAATGTTATCTATTAAATAATCAACTATCAAAGGGTTTCTGTTTGTAATTAGACAGTTAAATATTGAGAAGAATATTCAGTATTTTTACTACATAACTTACTATACAACAGACGATCAGTCTTCTGTTTTTCATGCATTAAATCCTGGGTTCTCTCAGAAACCATTATCTCCAGATGTTTGCTATATTTCTCCATCTAAATAACACAGAGAATTACATATAATAATCCTTTTACTGAAACAGAGTAATAGTTGGATAGGATTTAAGCATTTGAGTGATTCTGCTTTGAAAACAAGATAAGCAAAGGCTCGGGTCTGAGATACCTAATTTTTTCTTATGAAATCCAAAAAACAGATTTCTCCCTAGGTAAATTTATGATTCTAGGTTTAGAGATTGTTGCATACACATAAGAGGGCAGAAGCCAATTCCAGACTCTTCAAAGTCCATTTAAACATTTGGGGTCAAATCCAATTCAGAGACCAAGCTGCAGACATGGATTAAAATGTTACCAAAACTGAAGGAATCTAACTCTCAATCTTTTATCAAAAGCTTAAAATGCTGTTTCATAAACTATCCTGCTATGCTACGCTATGCTTTTTGCATCCTTGCTCTGTGTGAGCAACAGGCTCTGAAGGCAGGAGTCTCTTGGCTGATGAGCTTAAGATGCTCAAAATGCATCTGTAAACATGCTATTTGTGCATGGAGGGATTCTATACCCTCAGTGTTGTAAGACCACCACCAAGACACTGGTAAAGGGGAATATTGTTTCTTGTAAGTGCATTAAGAAACAAACAACATTTGAATGAAGAAACAGAAGTGTTCAGCCCCAAAGAAGTTGAGAAAGTCAAGAAAAACTGACAGAAATGGAATGAGAAGGAAAGCTGGGTCTCTAGCAGAACTGTAGCTACAATCGGCCCACTAGAGGTGAAAGGAAAAATGCAGCTTTTCTCATCAAAGAAGAGGTATGAGATCAAAACACAAACCTGAAGGATAGAGGTGAAAGTTATTGCAAGTAAGCAGATTGACTTGGATTGGATTAAAACACTAAATTTACCAGAGTCATCATCATGTCAACAGGGCTAACTTTATTAGGATTCATCTTGTACAACATTTTCTTGACTTGTTCAAATGTAGGTCTTTGGGCTGGATTCTTTTTTCTGCACCTTCTGATTAACTGCAGCAGGGAAAGAGAGAGAGAAAAGCAAACAGCCTTCTGTATTCCAAGCACAAGCAGTATTTCTAATTAATACCACTATTTTCTTGGTGCAAATTGTGCATGTGAAGCCCTATCTGCAACTGGGGAAAAGTGGCAGAGCTATACTGAGGTCTCTGAAGTTCTACAGATTTACGCTGAATGAAGAATGTTAGTTCATGAAAATGCTGCTGTGGGAAATAATTAGATGCACACATTGTTTCTGCCAAATACTGCTTAAGCTCTTGTGCTTTAAGACAGTGTTAGGCGGTTGGAGTCACATACTGTTTTCAGAGGACTTGTCTGTACACAAAATTCACAAAAGATTAAAAACTCAACTACTTCTTAAGAATGTTAACTTCCTACTAAAATACAGTGCTGTTTATGAGAAGTTTGTTACTTCTCATAAATTTAGGTTGCTACAAACCACCAAAGGTGAATTAGATAGCTCTTAACTGAAACAAAGATGCCACAATCTTGTTCCAATTTAATTGAACTGGGAGGGGGTGTACTTTGTTTTATTAGGTTTTATTAAGGCTCCTGAATACATAGACCCTCTTCATGAGAATCAAACCAAATTCATACTTTGAAAGTCCTTTGCCAGTAAGCTAGATAGATATTGCTAATATAAAATATGCATGGAACTCAACACTTTATAATAAATGCACAAAAATCAATGATTGAATATTAAAAACATCATTTATTACACTTACAATTTGAGGGGACAACTGAAACTTTCAATTTGTCAGAATGACAGGTTTTTTATTAAGGCTATTAAAGCATTTCATTGTGCCTTGTTTGAGATGTACTTCGTGACTTCTGGGTTGTTTACATTCATCAAAGGTAATGTTGCCATAAAACTTCTGTGACATGTTTTAAATTCACTTCAATAAATAATTTTTGTAAACAATATTGTTATCTTACCTCTATGTAATCTGTGGGACATGGGCAAGAATTCTCAGCCTTTCCTGAAATTAATTCTGCCAAAGGTGGGCACCAAGAATATTCAGCTGAACGCAAATCATCATTCTAGAGAAAAAGGGATTAAACAATGTTGAAACAAGTGGTGTGTTTTTCATACCATCCATTTAAAATATATTACTATGATCATCATTACTTCTGTAATGTTTTCCCAATCACTTCCAGATCAGCTTTCTTATATGAGAGTACAGGGAAAAAAAACCCCAAACAACAGTCTAAACTGGGTGACTTTGTCTAAAATCGTTTTCATGGCTGAAAGACTTTAGTGTCAGTGTTTATATGAGGTAACAACTTCTGAAACAAATGAATACCTGGCAAGATATTGGAAAACGTTGGAGAAAACACAAGGCCTACATTGGTCTATTATCACAAACTGACAGAAATGTAAGAATGGCAGTTTCAGGTCTTCATTGTTAGAATTCTTGTTAAACAGATTATTTCAGACAGAACATGGTTACATATCCAGAACATCTGGTTTCAATTTCAAGGTGCATTTATTGTGTTTGCCATTTAGCACTGATCACAAGACACATGCAAACACATTTTCCTTACGGAAAGCAGCTCATTTTGTCCTCTAGCATATTCTTATCACTGCAAGACTCCACTGAAGAGGCCTGTGCATAGCAGGAGAGGGAAGGAACAACAGCAGAAAAAGGAAGATGTTATGGCATACCTTACTCTCCACCCCCCTGCCATTAAGTCTCACAGAGCTAACCAAAAAGCCATTTTGGAGTACTTTTGTCACATACTCTTCTTCAAAGTCCTGAGGGGAAGACTGGCAGATGCATTAGGAAGCCCTGATTGCATGTTCCATTGGAACTGAACTTGCACCCACAAAATCAAGAGGAAAATGCATGCTCAAAAAATAAATCAAATGTGCAGTTACTCAGAATTTGCTTTGTACCTTCAGCAGAAACAGAGTCAAAGTTGTCATGCAAACTTCAAAGTTCATCTTTACTTACTGGCATAGGGTCACTTCTTGTGGCAATTTCTAGTAAAATGATGCCATAACTGCAGAATAAAAGCAAACCGAAATCTTAATGAAGTAACAGCTAATGGAGTTAGTGATGTCTTCCTTCCATGATTTCTTATTCTTCCCCATTTTATGACTGAAAGACCAGTATCCCAAAACAGAGGATGGCAACAGGCTGTTATCTGTTACCACTCTGTTTTCAGAGATCTGTCACTGATCATTTCATAGCAGGCTCTCCTCACGGTTATCAGTCTCAGAGATGAAGCCTTTAAGTTTGATGGACAGCAAAGCCATTTTCTCTGGAAGAATTAATGGAATCCAGAGGGGATATGTGCAGGGACTTACATGATATCTACCAATTAAACACACATGACAGGTTTGTCATGAAGGGGCAGGAGCAGGTTCATCAGGATCATCAGCTGGAGTATTGGCTTCCTTCCAGCATAGATCACGATTCTGAAAAATCTCCATAAAGTCAACGTTGAGACAGTGTGTCCAGAGTATGTCTTTTACAGTAAGAATTTTTGTTCATTCTTTCTGAATTATATTTTTATCATCATCATCTTCCTCAGATGAACAAATGTATGTGTCAAACACATTCATCAAGGGTGAAGAATGGAAGAAATGGGGTAACAACTAGGTGTTCAGTCTCCTTATTGAACTGACTAGAGATCTTTTAGAACAGTGATCTCTAAGAAGCCAGCACCCCTCCAGCCAGCAATAGTGATAAAGATGCTTCTGCCAATTTATGTATTGAAACTGTGTAATAATTAACTCCCCACATGCATCTACTTGATAAATTTTATTTTTATGGGGAATATTGGTCTTCCATCTGTTGTATTGCTAATGATTGCTCTGTTCCATAAGGCATTCTAGCTGTATAAAGGGGTATGACTATATTTCAGAGGATCACCACTGCCTAATGAAAGAATGCATATAAACCATGCTGAATAATGTAGAAATTAATCTGATGAGATTTTTATCTTAATTTTGGGGTGATTTGGTAGTAGAAAGGAATACCAATCCTGATGACACAGCAAAGCTGAAACACATTTTCAAGGAGAGTAATTAGATGATGGTAACTCCGATAAAGCAGTATCGATTTCATTCAGCTTCAGCAGCACAGCTCAAAAAAGTCCTAACACAGTGGATAGTGAAATTCACATAGGAATTACAAATCAAGAGGAGCCAATCTAGGAAAAACTGTGACTGGAAACTGACTCTCCAGCTCAAACAGGAGCTGCTTTCATGCTCCTGTTCTCATTTCCATTTTAGCTCTCCCATCTGACCAACACATGCCCTGGAGAACTTTAAAAGCAAGTGATTAATCTGTAAGAGCACACAAAACTACAAGTCCCACTCCTGCAGTTTCTACTCATTTTTTATTTGGGCCATACCTTCAGGAATATAAATGGAATTTTTGCACAGATAAAAACTGAGGATTTCAAGACTGGGATACTGCTCCCTGGCCAGTGAGCCCACATACTTGTATCAGGAAGGCTTAGCACCTGCTCACATAATCAAACACAAACTGTGTTAAAATGCAGGTTCTGAAGAATAGCACAGTTAAAAAGACAACCCTTTTAATGCTACAGGGTACATCTCTACCTTTCTTTCCTGACTGCACATTGCTCTTCTCCCTTTTGTGATTTCATCTCTTACTGTTTTTTCCTTTTTTACCAAGAAAGGATTAACTGCAGTACTAAAGAAGACAAGATTTTGACAAATTCAGCAAGCATTCACTGAATCTGTCAAAAGTTCATTGTAGTCATCTATGATATGAGCAGATCAGCTCTTAGTACTATTTTAAGAGGAGTCCTTGGCAAGCAATGGCTTCAAGGAGGCCAAGTGTCCTGCAAAGTCAAGTAATGATATCTAACCTGAACACGGGCAAAGTGTGAACCAGACAAGCACCAAGGAAATATTTTCTGCAATGCATTTCAGCTGTGAGGCAATGATAAACTGTAATTCATAAGACAATTCTAAAATTACTGATTAATTGGAGCACAGTATTTTCTAAGAGCAGTCCATGTTGAAAAAGTGAAGACCAACACAGGACAAATGACAGTAGCCAGAAGTATCAATACAGTGACAAATTGCCTTTAGCTGAGCTATTCTGAAGCAAATTCTAAGGACATGTTTAAGCCTGTAGACATAAATACTATTGAGACCTCAAATTCTTGCTTACCTAATCTAGTAGAATGGATTACAATTAATAATGTTCTAGCACATTTTATATGCATACATTTATTTACAAGGGAATAATGTGCATTAATCCAGTGAATCTTATATATAAAATCATGTCTTCAGTCCATATAATTTTTAATGAATCATAACTGAAAAAGGGTCAAGACTTAAACAATATTCTCTGTTTCTGCAACTAATTTTTCAATAAAAGTCCTATAACAGTCACTTAAGGCAGTAAGCATTTGTTGTGGCCTACTGCAGGCCAGAGTGAAATTCAAAGTTTTTGATAAAAGGCAGTAATAGCTACTCTTTGGTAAATGTTGTTAATAAACAGTGTTAATAACTGTGCCTTCTTCTGATCAATTGTTTTGCACTATCAGCATTTTAATCTCTAATTGAATTCCAGTTCTTTGCATTCTGCCAGCTACCAAAGTCACCAGGAAATAGAAGACTTCTGCTGGGCTGGGAATGTGGCAAGAAAAAGTAAGAGAAAAGAGCCACAAAACATCTTGTAGTACCATTCTGCATTTTCCCCTTTCAAATGCTTTCAGCAAACTACTGGAAATAAGCAGAGAAAGAATCATTGTTATGAAATAGAATACAACAAGAACACAGACATTTCTCTACTTAAAAATTCATGTGAGAACCAAGAAATATAAGTAATTTTTTTAAAAAAATAGTTCAACGTCTTTTTCACTGGATTATTATTCTCTGAAAATTCAATTGTAATCCCGCTTATCTGAAAAGTGGTTGGATAGAAGCTATCCATCACTGGCAAGGCTAAACCTGATAGCCAAATAAGCAAAGTGATCACTTATAAGAATTTTTTAAAGGAAAGGGATGGAGCTATTCACTAGTGCATCTATTTCCTTTTCCTAACTCTAATTTTTCTCTGCAAACCACATACTGTCACTGTGTGTATGCAGCAAAATAATGCATTGACATTAATTATAGAATTATGGGATGCACATGTGCATTATGACATCCTGGAAAATTGATGCTACTAACTTTTAATGTATTGCCATTATTGAAAATAATCTACTTTTTCATAAGAAACAGCAACAAGAAAAGATTACTAGATAATAGCAGATCTTTATACCTTTTTTATCTACCAGTCCAGAGTAACTCCTTATAAATCATTAGACCAACTCTGCATTTACACAATATCAGTGAATTCTGTGTTTGGTTATGTACCTTGAAAGAGAAGATCCTGTAATATCTATGCTGTTCTGTATTCCAGGATCAATCCTTTTAAAAATACAGTCAAACATACCTGGTGTGACCACAGAAATATGCTGAGCCTAATTGTGATTAAAGAATATTCAATTTAAAATGAGATTATTCAGTGCAAGAAAGAGGAAGAGAGCTACCTGTAGATGTCTGTTGTAGAATTGGGTTCAAAGTCTGAAAGGGAATGGATTTCAGGAGTTGTGTAAATCTGTTTCAAGTGCTGCTGGTAAGAGCATGACCCTTCAAGAGAATCTTCTCTTCTGTATGACTGCAAACCATAATCTAACATGGAAGAAAACCGGAAGCAAACTATTCAGTAGGTATTCTCTGAAACATGTGCATTAGTAGACAGTAACACAACTAGTCTAAAGGAGTTAATTTTCCCTATCTGAAATACAAATCTTAGTCTAAAAATAGTGTGTATCTGGTGGTCTTGTCTCTCTAAACCAATTGCAAGTATAGGATCTGGAAACTGAATATTTGGGTGAGACTGCATGACAGCAGGGAAGTTGAACCCTTCCAATCGCAATTATTTTATGATTTTATAAAATTATATTCAGGGAATAGGCTCACTTCAGTGCAAGAGTTAGCATGCAAATGCAGGTTTCTGTTCTACTCATCCCCTGATCCTTATCTGTGGTGGTATGTTGCTAGAGTAATTACAAGTTAGACAGGTTAGAACTACTGAAAATCAGATGGTGGGCTTTACCTGCACACCACTAGCTTCAGAACAGAGGCAGAATAAATGTGAAACACCTTTGCAGCTATACTTTTAGCCTAACATAGAACTGATTCTCAGCATGTGACAGCATCGGAGAGGAGGAGAAACCAACTGACTGCAGTTTTCTTGCTCATATGAACAGCACTCTGCAGAGTGTATGGGAAGGCAGGATGCAGATGTCTGGTTTTGCCTGGAGTGACCTCTAATTAAGATGGTCCTAGAGCTTCATTCTTTATGTTGGAGATCATTGGAGTTTTTCAGATAGCTTGCCCATTGGTTATTTGTGAGGTTTTTTTAACATTATCACATCCAGATAAACCATGAATATTTGCAGTCTCTACATTGCTACCAGTTAACTTCTGAATAATTTCACAGATACCCCATTTAATTCAAAGGAGCTGTGCTAAAGTGATGCAGTTTATGTAATCCAATTATGTCAATTTTTTGTGCTTTTCTCCGGAACAGGCTCTAAGCAAAGTAGGCTGTTCTGAAGGCAGCAGGATACTAAATGAGTTGGAGATGCAGGCATGGACCTGTGTAGGAGCCCCAGTCATAGGATGAACCACTGAAAGACAGATCTGTTGCTGCTGTTTTTAAGATGGCTGTGGATTATAGAGTGTGATAACTACTTGTGGAGGAAGTAGAACAGATCATCATTGCTTTCACTCCCTTTGGCAGCTGTAAACTAAACTAGACTCTCCAGTGGTTTTCCTGTCCCCACAGGCTGTCTTCCTGTACCAGGAGCAGACTAGACGTGTAGCTCTGTCTCTGGGACAATACAATTCTGTTTTGTGTACAGGACTGAAAAGCTATGAGTAGAGTCTGCTTTTCTCCATGGAACTACCTTGTGTTTACCAGTCAGCATTATTCCATGTCTTTACAGGATTGTCCATAGCTCAGGTTTTCTCTCTGTATCAAAACTGAGAATGAGACAGAGTTTCTGCTCAGACTGATGTTGATAGACTCTATCACTTGTGAGATCTGATGTGTGCATCAGTGACACACATTAAATGAATTGACATGATAATGTAACATGAAACTCGCTTCAGCATTGGACACTTCTGATGAAGGCTGGTACAGTCAGGATTTCCACACGAAACGTCAACATGGTAGTGCTTGGGAAGAGTGTTGAGTATGAAATCCATATGCATTAGTGGGTTAGCTGGACAGTTTTGAATTTTTTTTTCTTATTTTCGCTTTACCTGCAATTTTACAAACCCATCGATCATCTATCACACAGTTACTAGACTTCAACCGTCCATGATACATTTTGTGGTGATGAAGATAGGCCATTCCTTGTGCAATATCAGTAGCAAATGAAAACCTGAAAGACAAAAATCAGTGAGCAAGTATTTCCACTAAACCTTCACTCAAGAGTGGCTCCAAAGCCTACTGAAGTTGACAGAAAGTTTCCCTATGACGGCAATAGCTTTCAATTTGTGTCCCCATGCTCACTTAAGGTGGGTTGTTGAAAGCCCTTAACTCCCTCTCAGTTGTCTTAAGTCCAAAGGCCTTTAGCCTCTTTCAAGACAGTTGAGTTTCTTCTAAAAATTCCCAGCATCTTTGTATCCTTGAGAGTGCTTTCAAATACTTACAAGAGAAACAATTTTATATTAACTTTCTCACTCTATTTGGAGAGTTTCCTCCCTTACAATCTTTTTCTTTGCTGAAGGCAAACATAAAGCAGAAGTAGAGTGTGCCAAGATTTTTTTCATAAAACAATGTCATTGCCTCTGTGGAAGTTTCATTGACAATGTGAGCTCACTTTCTGTATTGGTAAATATAATAAAGTGTTTGTAGGTATGCTAATCATTTCACAAATATGTCTTCACAAACAGAAATGCAGTGATTTTTAATTAAATGGGGATGCCCCAAATATTTGGGAATAAAATGAAGTTACATGGAAAAAAAGGTTTAAAACCAGTTTTGCAGTCTAACTAGAGGTGGGTTGAAAAGTCTTTGTCTTAGCATGACCAGTACTAAACATATGACTGCTCAAAAATCCACAAGACAAGTTGGGCTGGATATTTGAATTCACTTTCTTTCTTCTTCATTCTCTCCATATCACAGTGCAGGCCTGTCTATCCAGGGACTTTATCTAAAATTAACATCTTGTCCTAAACAGCACATAGCACAGTTTGTGTCATTTAGCTTTTCAAAAGTGTTTTTCTACCTGAAGCCCCAGTTCAAAGGAATGTCTTCATTGAGCAGAACATCATGCAGGCTGCCTTTGGGGCAGTACTCTGTCACAATGGCAACATTTGGCACTTCTATACAACCTCCAATGAATTTGCAGAGATTGGGATGGTCAAGTTCCCTGTGAAAATCAACAGAAATCACATCACACCAGCAATTTTCATGGTTGTCCCTCCTGCTGATTTTAGGGTAACTGTAAATGCAAGTGCCTTGTCTCATGATGTAGAGAGAAAAGTAAAAGAGGAATAAGGAGATTTTGATCTGGTGTCAAAGCAAAGTTTGAAAGAAAGAGGAATATGAATTTAGACATTTGGACAGATTTTAACCCCTAAAGAACCAGTGTAAAAATGGAACAACATACCCTTCTCAGGCTTCACTTCTTACCTCACTTGCTTTACTTCTTTACGTATGGATTTGGACAGCGTGAATGCCTTCTTCATTATTTTCTTTATGGCCACTGTTCTACCATCACTGAAACAGAATGAAATGCTGTTCACAGAGTTTTAGACCAACTTCATAAGACAGACAGACTACAACAATGGACTGGATATTTCTTCTACATCTCTAGAGATGAGGCACAGAATTTAAGCATGTCCATATGTGGGTGTAATTCTGAATCTGAGTCCACGACAGGTGACAGGGCCCTGTTTCTATGGTAAGGGAAGCATTAGTGATTTTATTAAAGCATCCTTGGTCTGTGGATGACATTTGGAACGTGAGAATGTTAGAGTCAGTTGAGGTAGTTGGATGATGGAGTAGCAGCAAAGGAAATGTCAGAACTAGTGAAACACACAGAGCAACATCCCTGATATCCATTGCTTCTGTTTTGGAGATCCACCACTGATGTTTAACATCCTTTTGTTCTCATGGGATGAAGCATTCTCAGCATTGAAGCAGCTGAGTGTGATAGACAGCAAAGCAATTTTCCACTGGAGACACATGCAGGAATTTAAGTGATACCCACCATATAAATACAAAGTATGGGGTTTGTAGTGTAGTAGGTGTGGGTGCTTTGCCAATGAGACTGAATGCCCCCTTCATCTATCACCCTTGATGAACATGTCTGACCTTGATTCATCTGAGGAAGATTGTGATGTTGAAAGCATTATAACTCAGAAAGAAGTAGCAAAATTGCTCACAGTAAAAGATCTATGCTGGACACAGGGTCTCATCAATGAAGTGGCTTTGATTTTCCGGAATAGAGATCTATGCTGAAAAGGCAGCTGCTTCCCCAGCTGATGATCCTAAGCTCCTCTATCTGCAAAGCACAGATCCTGCCCTGCGTATTCAAATGGTAGGTGTTACTTCCAACTTTGCGCATGTTCCACCCCTTTCCCCTAATTACATTATTTTTATGGGAAGAATTGCTTTATGGATAGTACCACAGAATCACAGAATCAGAGAACTGTCTAGGTTGGAAAAGACCCTGAAGATCATCAGTCCAACTATCAACCCAACATTAACAGTTCCCAACTACACCATATCCCTCAGCGCTATGTCGACCCTACTCTTAAACACCTCCAGGCATGAGGACCCCACCACCTCCCTGGGCAGCCCATTCCAATGCCTAACAACCCTCTCTGTAAAGAAATGCTTCCTAATATCTAGTCTAAACCTTCCCTGGTGCAACTTGAGGCCATTCCCTCTTGTCCTGTCGCTTATTACTTGGTTAAAGAGACTCATCCCCAGCTCTCTGCAACCTCCTTTCAGGTAGCTGTAGAGGGCGATGAGGTCTCCCCTCAGCCTCCTCTTCTCCAGACTAAACACCCCCAGTTCCCTCAGCCGCTCCTCGTACGACATGTGCTCCAGACCCTTCACCAGCTTCGTTGCCCTTCTCTGGACACGCTCGAGTCATTCAATGTCCTTTTTGTAGTGAGGGGCCCAAAACTGAACACAGTCATCAAGGTGCGGCCTCACCAGTGCTGAGTATAGGGGTAAGATCCCTTCCCTGTCCCTGCTGGCCAGGCTATTGCTGATAACAGGCCAGGATGCCATTGGCCTTCTTGGCCACCTGGGCACACTGCTGGCTCCTGTTCAGCCAGCTGTCAATCAACACCCCCAGGTCCCTCTCTGACTGGCAGCTCTCCAGCCACTTCTCCCCAAGCCTGTAGTGCTGCTGGGGGTTGTTGTGGCCCAAGTGCAGCACCCGGCATTTGGCCTTATTGAAACTCCTCCTGTTGGCCTTAGCCCATCGCTCCAGCCTGTCCAGGTCTCTCTGCAGAGCCTCCCTACCCTCGAGCAGATCAACACTCCCACCCAACTTGGTGTCATCTGCAAACTTACTGAGGGTGCACTTGATCCCCTCATCTAGATCATCAATAAAGATGTTAAACAGGAGTGGCCCCAAAACCGAGCCCTGGGGGACACCACTCGTGACCGGCTGCCAACTGGATTTAACTCCATTCACCACAACTCTTTGGGCCCGGCCATCCAGACAGTTTTTTAACCAGCAAAGTGTGTGCCCATCCAAGCCACGAGCAGCCAGTTTCGCCAGTAGAATGCTGTGGGAAACGGTGTCAAAGGCCTTACTAAATTCAAGGTAAACAACATCCACAGCCTTTCCCTCATCCAATAAGCAGGTCACCCTGTCGTAGAAGGAGATCAGGTTTGTCAAGCAGGACCTGCCTTTCACAAACCCCTGTTGACTGGGCCTGATCATCTGGTTGTCCCGCATGTGCTGTGTGATGGTACTCAGGATGAGCTGCTCCATCAGCTTCCTGGGCACCGACGTCAGGCTGACAGACCTGTAATTTCCCAGATCATCCTTCCGACCTTTCTTATAGATGGGCATTACATTGGCCAATTTCCAATCTGTCGGGACCTCCCCGGTCAGCCAGGACTGCTGGTAAATGATGGAAAGCGTCTTGGCAAGCACCCCAGCCAGCTCCTTCAGCACCCTCAGGTGTATCCCCTCCAAAGGATACGACTATACTGTTTAACCATATAGT
Source organism: Strix aluco (assembly GCF_031877795.1). Taxonomy (NCBI): domain Eukaryota; kingdom Metazoa; phylum Chordata; class Aves; order Strigiformes; family Strigidae; genus Strix; species Strix aluco. Next base: position 22,162,063 of record NC_133971.1, read on the forward strand.
TATGTAATGCACCTTTATAATGTGATCCAGAGATGAAATGGTCTATATCTTCAGTCATGTCAGCTGGTTTAGGGACAAGATTTTAATGTGCTACTGTATAGGATGCCACTCTTTAGTGCAAAGAACCTAGATGTGTTCTGCCTGCATTTTAGAAAAAGGGCTGCATAAAAGACTTGGTTCCAAATATATTTGAACTGTAAGGGCCATTCATTAACGGATGCAAGACACGTTATGCAGCCACAGCCTTTTAACAAGTCCTCAAGAGAAAAGGAGAAATGACAACCAAAACAGAAGCCTGGCATATAAGACATTCCACAGCCAGTATGTGGTACAAAAGTTAGATGATGATACTAATTTACTGGATTTGCCCTAACAGGAGAAATGCAAACTTTTTCACTACCTATCAACAGTAAAGTTGCAAGAACCAGAAAGCAAGGTGAAACCATATTATTATAGGTACTGCAGTAAATGAGTAATGTATTGACTTACTATCTCCCAGTTTGGGTGAAGTGCTGTTTCCTGGACATGTTAGCAGCTGCTGTGCAGGAGCTCAGAGCAGTGATGCAGCTGGCATTGGAGTCACTGGGTGCTGGGGGAGCACTCATCATGCTTCCTGTTGCTGTCCATGCTATGCGATCTAAATTGGATGTGGGATGAGAAAAGGCACCTGAAGATGCATATTATTGCCAAGGTAGATACTCAAGAGGCAGACAAACATAGGGAATTCTCCAAATCTTTGCATCTTGGCTGGTATTGTTAACACTTAAGACGGAAAGCCATTGCTTGGAATGTGACTGCTGCATAAAAAGTAAAGAAGTTCCAGAGGTGATTCATTTTTCCCACTAACCCTCAGGATTTGATGCAAGTTTTGTTTTTCTGCTCTTGGGGTGATTAGCCTTTGCTGTTATGTAGATGCCAAGGACAGAACCCAGGGAAGCAGAGCAAGCCCTCTGCCATACTTTAACGAGTCTATTTGGAGCTCTTAGAAGACTGTAAAGTACAGGAATGTGGCAAGTGATTCTGACACCAGAGGGAAGTCAGTTAAGAGCAAGAATTCAGCCAGATTAAAAAAAAATCAGTGATCTCAATGTATGTTTTTTAACCAGCTCAAGGTAACAAAATGGATTTCAAAATAAATTCAATGAATTACATATCATTTCACCATTTCAAACTAAAAAACAGATTTAGCCAATTAGTCTCAGCCTTGCTGAAAACTCTCAACTCTCCCTGGTACTAGTATCCAGGAAAGTGTTGCTGAGGAAGTTCAGCATCTTACCTTTCATCAGGACTGCTGTGTTCCCACACCATAGTATTATCCATACACAGTTCAAAGTTGCATTGACATTGGGATTCTTTCTGCAGCATTCCACACAGATTTCTAATAGAGATCCCTGAGATAACTTTGAGAATAAGAGTGTATATATACATATATATGGTGCAATGCACCAAAAAAAAGGAGTTAACTTGAAAAAATAATTTTTCACAGTGCAGGCAACATACCCTGCATACAGCACAGCTGATGTGTTTCCATTTAGATAACTCTACATTTCAGGCTAGTATGGGTATCTCTGGACAGCTCTGTTCAGATGAGACATACTGTCTGTTTCTAAATCTCACCATATTATCAGTCCTCATTACTCTTAAGCTGTTAATTATCAATCCTAGGTCTTAAACGGTATTGTTTCTTTGCAGTCTCCTCTCCAAGAAAACTATGTCTTTCATCTTGCATTTTTCAAATTAATTTTTAATGCGTTATTTTTTGATCATGATTCTAATTTCTCTCTGTGTCTTTCTATTATTTCTCCTCCCGTGTGATGTTTGTAACCTCTTCTCATTCACTATCACCTGAAAATTTGCTCATGTTCCTTTTTGTTATGTTGAAAGACACTTTTCCTTGAGTGTTCCATTTCTGTTTTCACAAACCTGGACTGAAATTCGGTTTCATTTCTGTACTCAAATTAATTTCTAAGCCAACATCAGCTCTTTACGGCAATGAGGGTATTATATCAAAACTGCACAGATATTAATGTTCATGTCCAAGGCTGAAAGTATCTCTACTACATATTAACACAAGAATGTCTTGACACGTCTACTAGCAACACAATGTCATACCACAGATAAAGCAGACATCTTTCTAGCAATTGCTGAGAGACAGAAAGTGGGTGTACATCAGCACAAACCTATCAACTTCAGCAGATTTCTACAGATTTACCCTTTCTGAGAGTCTAAGCATTGTTTTCCTTCTAAATGTTAAAACAATGAGCAGCAAAGTAAATAATCCATACCTATTCTAAGTGTAGCACAATAAAGCAGATAATATCTGATTTTATTCTTAACATGTTTAATTAGAACCAATTAAATCATATTTTATATCCAGAGGTAAAATGGAAAAAACTCTGGCCACAATGAAATACTTTCACAGCAAGTTTGTCACAGATAGCATACACTGAGAGAAATTAAGATCTCATTATATTCCTCTTTATATTTGTGCAAATCCAGGGAAACTTAGTGAGACCAATTATACAGAATGAAACATCCACTGAAGCAACTGTAATATATTTTGTCCAGGTCCAGAGATTGTCTGTTCATTTTGGCATAGGCTTGTCTATTTTAATTGACAAATCACCATAAAAAAGAACGAAACTATTTAAAATATCTATGACATCTAAAACATCAATAAATAAAAATATCAGTGATCAGCTCAAGGAGGTTACAGGGATGAAACTTTGGATATGTCTCTCACAAATCGGTTCACTTTTTTTAAGACCCTTAAAACATGAAGATGTACTTATGATTGAGATTATTTCTCAAAATTACTAAGGAAACTGATCATAGTATCAAAATGACAAATTACTAACCTTGTTTGATGCAGGTGAAGTCTATAATCCAGCTTTCATCCCAAAACATCTTTTGTTTCTGATATTGAAACCACTACAAAAATAAATCAAATTCATTCCTGATGTAGCCCTACTGTCTTTGAAGGAATTGAGCCAGAGATTATTTTTTTCAAATATGAAAGTTTGTAAGTATCTAAACAAAATCTGATGTTTAAGCATCCAACATGTATCTTATAAGTAACATTAGAACCAAGAGTATTAATAACAGGCTTAGAAGAAGACAGCATCTAATAAATACCTTAAAAACTGTACATTCTATATTCTAGAATCTAATTACATGTCATATTTTGCATTGGCTACAAATTCTCTATTATTGTCAATACTTCTTATGCACTACATCTACACCTCAGCCTGGAGATCAGATGAGTAGTTTACATTACCTCATGTAATGGAATGTCCTATGCTATAAGTGCATGACAACACACTACATCCCAACCCCAAGATAAGGAGCAGTACATCTTATATCCTGTAATGGAGTTAGTCCCTGATCCATAAACGAGGTCGTATTATGTCAAATACTCTGGCATGAAGAATATTAGGTAGGGATTCTGTGGCTACTTTGTGAAGAAGGCATCAATCTAATAGCTGATTTTCTGTAGAGCTGACATGCAAAACTAACATAGAAAGTGTAAACACATGCTTTCAAAAGAGGAGCAGCTGTTTCTATACAGCTGTTATAGCTGCAGTCAATACCAAAATGTCAAACCAAAGCAGCATTTTACCATCATTATACCATTTTTTTATAGTGTGGAATTTAATATTGGGAATTACACACACACACTGAAAGAGGTAACAGACACCCAGATAATATGCAAGGAACATGGTGTGGAGATTGTGTTGATATTTTGATAGAAATTTATGACAAATATAGAGCTCACTGAATCAAAATTAAGTCATCCCATTTATTTCAAAAGGTTTTTGAGAAAAGATGTCTACATTTTATGTTGCAAAGGTATGACTTAACAAAGACATATTAGCTAGAAGTGACCACTAGGCTTGCTACAGACACTGATATCAAAGGAATCCTCTCCTCTACTTGAATGATTAAAGATGGCCTTAGTTTCCCAGGTGGTTCTTTTTACATTATATTAATTACTGATCTGGATAAAAGGATCTTTCCTATCTTGTTTACTTATCATCTAAGTAAAACATAAAAAAAAAAAAAAAGAAGATAATACTGCAGAAGTTAGAAGGAATAAGTATATAGAAATGCAAGAACTGAAAAATAAACCTCAAAACCTACAAAAAAATATCAGAAATAAAAATTTTGCTACAAGGTCTTTAGATAAACCTATGCAAGGCCAAGAAACTCCATTGCTCTTTCTAAAATGCCAGTTGTTTAAAACTGTCTGAACTTCTCATCTGTCCGATTACACATTTCTATTAGATCATATGGTTTTACAGGACAGTTACTATAAACACATTGTCACAACTGCCCTGTGCATTATAAATGCTCAAATAGTTTTCAACGCTGCTTCCATTCCCAACTCACAAAGCCACACAGAGTGGCACAAAATAGAGAAAAAAGCCTATTTGTGATTCAGGCCTCCTGCAGTACCTTACTTGGTAGGCCATCAGCCTTCTCCTGCTCATTCCCTCTCAGTGCACTTGCATACTTCAGATGCTCACTGCCACTGCAGTACAAGATGAAAACAGAAGGAATCCCTGAGGAAAGAGGAGCCTATTGATTTACAGCATTTATAAGCCAAACCCAAAGAAATTATGTTACGTACATAGTCAATATAATGACTATAGCTGCCATATTCACCTGCTAAATCCTTGTTACAAAATTCAGAAAAGGATTTTTTATTCAGGATGCAGACACATAAGGAATGTGTCCCAGAAGCACTGTGAAGTAATAAGCCATAATAGCATGCTGTCTTCTCTTTATACAGACATTTTCATTTGAAGGTATCCAAAATTACTTCTTCCATATTCATACACTCCTCTCTCCTCATTCTCTTTTTGTTTTTCCTTCATAAGTCTGTAATAATTTATATCTATTATGCAGAATTAATCACCTTGAACTGAACAAAACTGGTTCAGTTACACTAAGAAAATGGGCTTATTAAGAAAAAAAAAAAAAAAAGAAAAAAGAAAAAAAAAGAAAGATCCTCTTCTCATTATTTCTTTTGAGAATATCCTAAGTTGAATGTTTTCCATCATATTTGGACTCTGAGATTTAATAGCCTCTGGTGGAGCTAATCCCTTTATGAATTCACCTATTTTGTTTTTTAATTTGTTTATACTTCTGGCCTCCATAGGGTTTTGAAGCAGTTTATTTCACAGCAGAGTTTTATTCCAAGTGAAAAGTACTCTTACTTTACTGGCATGCCCTAGTTCCCATGTTGTGAAAAACCTCTTCTTCATTTACCATTGTATATCCATCCTTCTGTTACATTCCTCTTCAGTCTTCTCTCTTACAGGATGGAAAATCCTAGACCAATAAACCTCCCCTCATAAAGAAGCCAAAAGTTGTTTCCCTTCCTTCTGCTTTCTTCCATAGCACATAGGTTCTGGATGCAGAAGAAAATCTATCCCTCTGCTAAGAGAGAGCTCCACTCTAACTAACCAAATCATGGAAGTAAGAGAAAGCAAATAGAAGAGTAGAGAAAGGATACTTACTATGACCGTCAAAATGAAGCCAGTGCAGATTAAACATATTGGTAAGGCAATCGCTATCCTAGCATCAGCAGACAGTGGGCATTCCCCACAATCTGCCGGACAGATAGAGCAGCCTTCTTCTTCCTCACAAAAGCCATCTCCACAGACTGATTAGAAAAGGAAACAAAAATCAGAATATTTTAAGGCAGTTTCATACATCCATGAAGTTGTACTCAGATTTAAACACACGGTTCTTGAGCTGGGAAACTTCAAAGTACCAGAAAGAATAAATTCTGAAGAATCCAGCCAGCATCCCAGCAGCTGAAAGAATAATCTGAATTTTTAAAGTGAAACAGAATCTCTCTGATCAGATTAAATTATGACATCAGAGCCTTTTATATGTTTTGTGTATATATCACTTCATCACTACTGTTTCTCATTGTCCATCTGTTTTTTTCTGAGACTTAAAGTTCCTCAAGGCAGACATTGTCTTTTGTATTCTTTGAACTTAATCCAGCCCTTGAGCTCCTCAGAAGCCAGTGACCCTTCCTCAGCACTAGCAGAAGACACTGGGTACTGCAGAATGAAACCTTGCAACCCATACTTCAAGGACTTTGTTTTCTCCAAGGACTTATGGAAATTATCAGCAGTATCAGATGTGATTTAAAACAAAAGCCCTAAAGGACAAAACTCCTTCTCTCATGTCTTGAATGGTGTTTCAATTTTACCTCTATGACTAAACTAGTATCATGCTGTACTTCAGCCTTCTCAGATGGGCTGAAGGTATTATTCTGTCACTACATAATATATTTTTTAAAAAAAGTCTCAACAAAACAAAATCCACTGCTCAGTAATAATTCTGCCTCAGTCCATTTAATTCCAGTATAATACCAGGATAATCACAGAAGTCACTTCCTGCCTTAGGGGATGACCTGCGTTTTTTTAATTTCTTTTCTGATAAATTGCAAGTTTCCTGGAAAAGTCAGCTGCAGCTTTCTTGAAATGAATAGCAAATTCTATAGATGAACACTTGCATCCACATTGGAGTTGCTTTGGTCCTTTTTTTTTCATAACCTTGGGAAATACATTCTCAAATGTCCAGCAGAGTAGCTAATGAGTACTGTGATGACAATCCTATTTCACCCAGTATTTTTCTTCAGGTTGTGTGTTTAATTTATTAAATAAAGTCCACTGTTAAAATTTTAGGTTGCTAAGAGAATTGTTACAGTTATTTCTGCTTCCCTGCATACAGCTATATTAAAGTGAATGAAAGACGGATGCCTTTGGGAGCAATTGACTTTAAATGGGAACAAGGAAACCAAGATGGGTTTCTACATTTCCAGGATAGTCTGTTCCCCTTCAGATGAAGAGTATCCAAATCCTCACAACATACTAACTGGAAGAATGTTTTCACATCCCCATCAACTGCAGACAAGCCTTGTAGTACCTGAAGCCATTGGTCACGGTATTTGACTTTACCTGTTTGACAAGAGTGGCTTCCTACTGTTCTAGATTCATACCCAGGTTAGAAGCTCAAACACTTTTTCAGATGTTCAGTGTTATGTGAAGAAGAATTTTAGGAAGACTTTTGTGTATTTTCAATGATAAGGAGGGCTAGGAGTCCCTTTTGCTCTTGGTAACCATGCATGAATGTTAAAAGCATTGAGATTTGCAGCCAATAAGCAATTCCCTCACATCTTCATTTTGTATCTTACCTACTGCAGGAAGGACTGTGGTTTTTGCCTCCAGAGCAACTTGCATTCTTCCAACTCTGATGTGTGCGATGAGAGAAGTCACACCCACATGAACTAAAACCACCTGCCAAACAAGTGAACAAAGCAGCAAACATCAAAACTTCACTTGCATACAGTAGGCTGTTATATCAACAATTGTCCCATTATGGTGTCTTGCAAAAGAATATGTGCATTTTTTTCAGAATCAGGAAGGACAAGTGTCCTTGACTGAGGAAGCAAACAGAAGCAGAGAAGACAACTCTTGTGGGAAAGGCAGGTCTGATTCCCCTCCTGGTATGTATTCTTTTCACCAGGCAGGGCTATCAGCTTATGCATTCTGTCAGGTTTGCTTCCCTGTTACTTCTCCTGGGTAGAAGCCCCCTAATGACCATATTAACCTGTAACACAGTCCAGTCAATAGTGGAATATATTGTTACTGTAGGCTATCTGTCCATTTGACAGATTAGGCTATTCTCTTCCCTCCCACCCCATTACTTCTACTAACTACCTAAGGAGTAGTAGTGTCAAAACCTGTTACTTCCAAGTCAAGTCAGTTGGGAATTGATATTACTCAGCCATAAGTATCACTTACACACATAACAGACAAATAAATGAGATGGGGAACATGTACATGAACTGCACTAAACTACTAGCAAGTAAGCTCCGAAAAGAGCAAACCAGGTGAAATCCTATATGCAATAAATACACCTTACCTTGGCAGTCCAGTTTCTTTGGCTCATTTTGCCAGCTGTAGACAAAGTATGAGTAAATATCTGGCCATCATCTGGGATCCATGGACCACATATTCCTCCTCTACCCTTTATCAGACATATTGGTTATGTCAGTAAACCACAACACAATGAAAATCCTAGATCCTCCTCTTTTATTTTCTTAAAATGACTCATGTTCTCTAGCAGCAAATAAAGTGATATTTCATAACCAAATCTATAAAAATGGCAAACCACAAGCAACACTGTTTTGTGATAAAATAAGAGAGAAGCAATTGTTCCTATACTAAGTTAAAATATCACAAATGTTATTTTTTAAAAGATGTGAGCCAAAATGTGGTCCCAAATTTGAACTGCAGTAATTCTATGAAGTTAATACACCTTTTCAAGATTTGCTGTACTAGAACCAGAAACAGAATCATATCCCACTTTTTATACTTTCTCTAAAGGGATTTTATTGCAGTTTCCTTTTTGATATGACAGTTGGGGTTTTTTTCTTTAATGAGGAAGGAAGGCATCTCTTCTGTGCCTGTTTGCAGAGCATTTCTCAGTAAAACTGTTAAGATGTAAACCTCTCAGAAATTGCAACCATAGAGGATTATTTTGGCTGTCTTAAGATCTTGCATTTTTTTGTTTGTTTGAAAAGATTAAGTTTGTCTCCTGACTCCAGATATTTCACAGAATCACAGAATCATCTACTACATCTACTACATCTACTACACCTTTGCACATTTCTTTCAATGCACTGTGAGACATAGACCATATAAAAAGAAATGGAGTTCACATTAACCAAGATAAAATGTTTTAAAAGTCATGACTCTGAAAAAAAAAAAACCAAAACCAAAACCAACAACAAAACGTCCTCTTGAATAATGGAAAAAGCTTGCTTTGAAAGGTATCTTCAATCTTTTACAATGATACTCATAGCCTTCTTTCTGCATGACAGGCAACCTGCTTAGATTTCTAAGCAGGAACTGAAATATTTACAGTACTACAAGGAAGCCAAATGATGCATGTTGGCTACATGCTTTCACCTTTTCCAAGCAGAACTAATTGTGAGAGTGAGAAATAATGGGGAGGTCATCACAGTGATGGAATGCAGAGGTTCTTTACTATGGTTCTAGACAAAAGTTTTGATGTGATGGTTCCAGTGGGGATTCCTCTTTTAAATCAAAGTCCTGGTATTAGCTAAGGCCCCCAGGGAATCATTAATAAAACAACTCCTTGAGAAGGGACTGCCAAGAAGTAAGCTAGAGCTCTTGTGGAGACAGTAAGCCTTCACACAGAAGGGTACATGAAATAGCCACAAGACGTGTAGATTAGATTTTCTATTACACCATCTTTGATCATGAAGAATATGTCAGATTGCTGAAGGGAGATCAACTGGAAAGACAGGGCAACTGTATGAAGGTTATTATGCAGGGTAAGGCTTACCTCACAGATAAAAAAAATTTAAAAATGTGACCCAAACTGTACTGTTAGAGTCAGAATTTTAGTTGCTCATTCAAAGAGGGACAGGCTCTTACAATGAGCCAAGGAAACAAGTTAAGAATGGATCCTGCCTACATTGAATGAAGAAATTTTGTTATCCTGTATTTGGATTCCTTTTTTTGCTCTGATCTAATACAGAAAAATCATTCCATCTCAGAACATATGTATACAGGCTTATTCTACAAGTCACAGCCACTGCTACTCACCCCACTTGACTGCAGTAATTCAAGAAAATCACTCAGGGTCCCCCTATAAGCTGCAGAGACAGTAACACCTTCAACTGACAATTTGCCCTGCTTGCCTTAGAATGAAATGAACTGTCTTTCTCTACTGAGTGTACAGAGATCTGAGTCAAGTAATCTCAAAGAGATGAAACCGGCCCCACTAATCATGAGAGATTCTGAATACTGCCTTGTCCAAAAAAACAGCCATGTGCTTTGCAGCCTCAGCATCCAGTGCAAAACAAATCTAAAACTGACAGATATCCCCACAGTGGTTTTAGTGAACTATAGATTTGGTCTAACTGTAATCACAGAAAGAGTTCATAAACCTGAACCCGGTTATTACAATCCAGTAGCAAGAACAGAGCACATGATGCTGCACCTTTATACTAACCATGAAGGCCAAAGGACAGGAGTGAATGTTGGCATGGTAGACACAGCAGTTCTCCCCATTTGCATCTTTCCAGCTGGCTGGGCATTCGTGCTCCTCGCAGAATTTCTTTGCAGCAGTAGCATTGCTAGCCAAGCAGCAGAGAGAGAGAGAAACTTTTATATTCATTCCTGATTCCCCCAAATTGCAACAAGCACATGAGAGCCTGTTCTTTATGCTGCTCAGAAAAATTAGCAGCAAAAACATATGCAGTGAAATAAACAGTTACACCATTTCTTTCTCTTTTGTTTTGCTTCTGGTTGAAGTGCTCCTGGAGCAATCAAGATTGCTGTCAGCTGGACCACTGTCTCCTGCCATGCAGTAGGGACTTCTGACAGATACTATGCTGCAAGCAGGCACCAACCTCCACTTCTCTCCCCAGACTAACTTCATGACCAGATGGGATTACTCAGCACTGCTACATCTAGCACAGAAGAAGATAGCATTACTCTACTTCCACTATCAGAAATATGTGTCCCTGGCTACTTTCATTCTCAGTGTTTTCAATTATGTACCTTCATCTATGTATGTGATATATACGTATCATTCAACTCCAGTTTTCACTTCACAATGCAAACAGCCAAGGAAAATAACTATATTGGACAATAGTATCAGATACAATACTTCAAACCAAAATTTTAGAGTGAAATGTGGACTTTATGAATAGACTGTTCTGCAAAAGAAGGTGGGCCTTTTGAAAGCTCATCCCTGAAAGACAAATGTAGTTACCTGGAAATGTCTGATATAACACTTTTTCCCACTGTTTCCTCAGTTACACTTTCAGTTGGGTATCACTCTAATAAATCTGGCTTCAAAATACAGTAATTTTCCACAAACATGTTTTACTCAGTAGATATAGCCAGACTTAGTTGTAGGGTTTAGTTTAAATCACAGAATCACAGAATCATCTAGGTTGGAAAAGACCTTGAAGACCATCTAGTCCAACCATTAACCTAACATTGACAGTTCCCAACTACACCATATCCCTCAGCGCTATGTCAACCCTACTCTTAAACACCTCCAGGGATGGGGACTCCACCACCTCCCTGGGCAGCCCATTCCAATGCCTAACAACCCTCTCTGTAAAGAAATGCTTCCTAATATCTAGTCTAAACCTTCCCTGGTGCAACTTGAGGCCATTCCCTCTTGTCCTGTCGCTTATTACTTGGTTAAAGAGACTCATCCCCAGCTCTCTGCAACCTCCTTTCAGGTAGTTGTAGAGGGCGATGAGGTCTCCCCTCAGCCTCCTCTTCTCCAGACTAAACACCCCCAGTTCCCTCAGCCGCTCCTCGTACGACATGTGCTCCAGACCCTTCACCAGCTTCGTTGCCCTTCTCTGGACATGCTCCAGTAATTCAATGTCCTTTTTGTAGTGAGGGGCCCAAAACTAAACACAGTCATCGAGGTGCAGCCTCACCAGTGCCGAATACAGGGGTAAGATCCCTTCCCTGTCCCTGCTGGCCACGCTATTTCTGATACAAGCCAGGATGCCATTGGCCTTCTTGGCCACCTGGGCACACTGCTGGCTCCTGTTCAGCCGGCTGTCAATCAACACCCCCAGGTCCCTCTCTGACTGGCAGCTCTCCAGCCACTCCTCCCCAAGCCTGTAGCGCTGCTGGGGGTTGTTGTGGCCCAAGTGCAGCACCCGGCATTTGGCCTTAATGAAACTCCTCCAGTTGGCCTCAGCCCATCGCTCCAGCCTGTCCAGGTCTCTCTGCAGAGCCTCCCTACCCTCGAGCAGATCAACACTCCCACCCAACTTGGTGTCATCTGCAAACTTACTGAGGGTGCACTCGATCCCCTCATCAATGTTATGCACTTGTGATGGATCTCTATAAAGCAATGCCAGAACAACAGAATTTATTTTTCAGTTTGTTTTTGATGAAAGAAGAACTAGTCAGCAATGAGTAGATTTAAGACAGAAAACTGTATTATAAGAATTAAACACAAACATAGGGGATCAGGTTGACATAGATTGTATTTATAGCCAGATTTATAAATGCGTAGACATACCTGAAACCTGAGATAAGCAAATTTGTCAAGTCCCAAGACATCTAAATAGATAAAATATTAAAATCTATTGGCCTTTGAGTTCATGCTGGGAGTTAAAAAAAGTACTTAAGCAAGTTGGTGCCTAATTCTATCACATATTTATGTCTGCTTTTTGCAATTTATCCTGTATTCTGTATTTTTTATTCAATATCTTCATCATGGTTTCACCTAATTATGCTGATATCCATACATTGGCTTGCCAGCCTCAGTCATATTTGGGTCAGCCACTGTAAGTTTACGAGTCAACCTGTTAGTGTTCTAGTTAAAATGAGGTGCACATTTGACCCCTTTGAAAAACTGCAGCGTAGATTTCTCTCTTTTTATATATTTGCCATCTGTCTCTATGTGCAAGATATGTGTAAGTACACAAAGAGCAGAATTTTCCAAATTCCTTGCTGTTTTAAGGGAGTGGGTCCCTGAAAAGACTAGAAAAACAGATTAACTTCCAAGCAGTGAAAAAATCTGCTTTATGGTTAAGTTCTTAGAACTATTACTAGCTATATATTTCAGAAAATGTGATAAATTTTGCAAAACTGCAACCATAGTACACAGATGATCAAAATACAGTCTTTCAACATGAAAAAAGATCTCTGGATAACAGCTTTTACAATCCGAACTTTGCAATGTGAACCCTCAGACTGGCAGAGGAAAATGTGAGTTTTTCCATAAACATATCTCTTACACTATCCAAGTACAGCACAGAAATACAGCTGCAACCTCTGTCCCAAACATCACTGTATATGGGTGGACAACTGTTATGTACAGACAAAAGTGTAAAATCAGAGTGTATTAGCCTTTTAGTGATGTGGAGTTGTACATATAAACATTCTGTATTTAACCTCTGTCCTCTACAGTTACCAACACAGTCTCTGAGTTGATATATAAGCTTTTGGACTGATTTCAATCCCACCAAAACCAAAAAAAATTCATCACTTAATTCAGTGGATTCAGGGTTGGGCCAGCCTCTTTTTCATATCCGTGTTGTGCACTTCAAACACACTTATGATTAAAATGAGTATAAGACACAGTTAGTTTGGGAATCGTGCTTAAACTTCAGTTGTAGATTCCTTGTGGTGATCAGAGCTGCACTGAGACAGTAATGCAGACACGGGATGACATGCCCTATCCTTGACCATGTGGGCAAGCATGCCATGATGGCTGCTCTGAGAACAGAGCCATTGCAGAGGGGAAAATATCACGCCAAGCAGAGCTATAAAAGACATCAAGAGATGCAGGAATTAGCGAGGAGCCCCAGAGTATGTGTTCCTGGTATGTCACTGAAAATGTACACACAGAATACCCATATACTCATGATCATGAAAGCATTTTTATAGGAGGTAATACCTGTGAGAAAGGATTCCATTTTGCACTGCATACTGATAAAAGCTGTCTGAAGCAAAGACTGCATAGGTCACATTGAAGAATTCCCCACTCACAGCCTTTTCTGGAGGCCTTTGCACCCATGCCATCTCCAGGCCTAGAAACAACACAATCATGGGCTATACTTTTGCTATAATTTTCTACTTTACAGATGCATACAAATGTAAAACTTTTTCTGTAGTGATTTTCATCTATTGTTCCTACCGCTTTTTATGAGCCCAAAACAGTGATCCATTTTAGTGGCTATATAGGTAAACACAAATGCAAATTAACTGAACACTTCTGACACTCAGTTAGAAAAGAGCAAGCAATTGGAGAAATATGACAAAGAATCTGGTCATCTTATGTAGAGTAACTTTGCTCCCACTACAATGCAGTGTTGCTTGTCCTGATACATTTGCTTTCCTCTTTGATCAGGCAACAAACATTTCCCTGCATTCTTGCCTGCTTTCACTGAGGCACACCTCATTATGGAAGAAGAACAGATAACTGTAGCAAACATGAAATTTAGTCAAAACCCTTAACATCATGAGACATAAATTATATATACTAATAATTATATATTTAAGAAAGCATTCTCATTTTATAAAACCATATCAAGTCTAGAACAGATCTTTTCATACTGTTGGATGAAGGTTTTAATTCACACCACATCAAATTACTTACATCATGCAAGTGTGTAGCTTTCAGTTTGTCAGGAAGTTTTAAATCCCTTCTGCAGGGGATAGGTAAATCTGCCCTTACAAGAGATCTTCACTTTTTTGTTGTTGTTGTTCAATAATAAACTCTTTTATTACTCTGGAGTTGTTTTTACAAGTGTATTCTTCACTTGCACTGTTAGTGAAGCTGCTATTTTCTCCCCTAAACATAATTCCTTTTCAGATATAAAGAAGCAAATTGTAAAATAACCTCTTGATTTCACATCTCCATTGAAAAATAAACCCTCATTATTAATGCTAACACTATGAGAGAAACTACAATGCAAAGATTTACAAAAAAACACTAGTGTGATTTGCACTAAGAGGTAAGAGAGCTGAGCTTCAGACAATGTATGAGAATGAAGGGAAAAGGTCAGCATAAATTTCAGTTAAATTACTTTCTACTTCCCTTTAAAGGTCTCACAAAGATAAACAAAACTTTCAACAATAGATACTTCCACATCTAAATGCTTTGAAGAGCTTGTGTTAAATCCACAGCAATGAGGCTACATATATGCCTCTTGCTTTGCTTTTAGTAATGTCCAGAAGATGACCAGGAAGAACCACAGAGAAAGTCAGGGTAGAGTTTGGAGTTCATTCTAAAACTGGTTGTAAAGGGTATATGTTAATTAAACAACCCACTCATATTAGTTTCCCTTGTACTCAGTTCACACGATTATTAGTAAGAGTATCTTTAAACAAGTCATCTGTTCTGATAAATAGTTGTTTCAATGTTAAAGCAATAGTAAATTCAAACAGGGATAAAAGTCTTAATTGACAATCATCTAGATAGACTTTGAATTTCACTGTTTCAACGGAACTGTTTGGAAGACGTTTAACTGTAATGAGCTCAGAGTGCGACCCAGCAGTGTATTTCCTGGAGTGTTTTATCAGTATTAGTTACTCAAGTGTTCTTTTTTTTTTCTAAAAACTCTATTGATACACATTGTCTCTGGTCTTATCTTTTACAGCATAAACAAAAGTGTACCTTTACATCAGTTGTTTATCAGTTACAGAGTCACAAAATCACAGAATAGTTGAAATTGGAAGGCACCTCTGGAAATCATTTGGTCCAAAGCAGGGTCACCTAAAGCAGGTTGGTCTAGATTTTGTCTAGTTGGGTTTTGTAAATCTCCAAGGATGGAGAAACCACAACTGGTTTCTGGGCAACCTGTTCTACTGTATGATAACCCTTACAGTATAAGATTTTTCTTACATTTAAATTGAATTTTCCATATTTCAGTTGCTATTTATTTATTTTTCAATCTTGAACAATAAATTTCTAACATAAAGAATTATTTTTTATTATCTCATAATGTTAATTGATTTTTTTAAACTGACTGGAATAATTGGTTAAAGAGCTCAGATTTTTTTAAGTACCCATGGAACACAGTTTTGAGCAAGGTGGAAAAGCATGACGCTTAGAATCAATGATTTTGCTTACTGACTGGAGGGTTTAAACACAGTCCACTTTTGAACTGACACTACAAATTTTCAGCAATGACTCAATAGAATTTGCTGCAATGCAGAGCTGCCTGCCTGCTTTGTTTGGATGAAGTTGCATTTGGTTTTCTAATGAGAAATAAAATGTTTCTTTCTGGGGGAAGGAATTCAGCTGTTGCTATTACTTTTTCTTCTGAAATCAATGAATACTGGACAAATAATTGCTCTGAAGTACCTTTTGGTTGTTTTCTTTCACTTATTTCTCTAGAAAAAGAAGTTGTTACTGATTCAGATGCTTTCCACCATGCATAACATTCATCATAACTTAGGTGTTACTCTGAGTACTTCAATTTTGGGTTTTCAACCATTCCCCAAGCAAGAGATGATCTATCTTGAGCAGCTTTCACTCACCTCCACAGTCCAGCATGTTATACTCATCTGGTTTTTCCAGGGGCCAACAGTCATAGTCTTTGTTATCTAAATCATGCCACCCCTCCACTAATATCACCTGCAAGAAAAAAAGCGTACAAATAGACTCCAGAAGACAGTATAGGAACAGGGGAAGGATCAGTTCCATCTTCAAAGTTTATATTTCTTCTAAAGAAAGCAGACCAAATACAGAAACATAGCCTGGCATATTTTGCTCTCTTCAACTTCTGGAGCAAAAAATGACAGTTTCCTAGGGGTATACAAACTGTATCAGTATATTATTTTGATCTAGACAGAAATTACCCATGAAACAATGAGGGGACTTAGCTAATCCTTCTCTTGCAAAAAGTCTCTGCAAAGAGCAGGTGTTTCTAGGATCACATGCAGAGAGACATTTGATTTAAAGAGGTTTTTTTGTTTGCTTTTAAAATGACAAAACCCCCCTCCTCCAAACTTCTCAGTTTCTTTTAATCTTTTACATCTAAACTCCTTGAATGAGTCATTTTTTATTATACCTTTATAAAACAACTGTTAATTATATAAATGTTAAAATATATAATTATAGGTATATTAATATTGCATAAGCCTTTTACAGGTAGAATACAGTATCATAATAGCATACAGATTGAACTGCAAGAGTAGCAGAATATCTATTATATCTGTATATATATTATACATTATAATAGATATATTAATCATGTATTAAAATACACACTCTAGGGTATATATGAACAGAACAGAGTACGTTATGATAATGCACCCTGGTCTTACTCCACTTCTAGTAAAAGGTAATAGGTTCTATTCATATAATCTGCTATTATTTTTCTATATATTTCTGGAGGATAATAATCTACTGGATTATACAATTACTTACAACAGTATTCATGGAATATGATAGAATTACACAACTGTTTTTTCAATATACTCCTCTATTACTATTGTTTTCTACATTACTAAAATAACATTCAACAACTGTTTGGTATAAATAGCTGTCTCACTACAATAAGCCATATACAGTTCTTTCCATATGCACAGACCACAGGAATAAGTTCTGGTAAGCAGATCTTTGTAGTTTACCTACCAATAAACTGAGGAGGATTCGGAGCCCTAAGGCTGGTGTTTTGACAGCTCTCATGCTCCCTAACACACACCCAGCTCACCAAGTGTCAGGGCTGCTTCTGAGGTTGCTATTGCTACTGAATTAGATGCCCTTGCCTAAGAAGGGGGGTTGCTAGGCAAGCTGATCCTGGCAACTCCAGCTGCTGCAGATGTTCTGCCTCCTCCTCCCCTTTTCTCTACTACCCCACTTCTTGTCCGTGCAGGGTGGACACAGACCTCTGCACCTCTGCTGAACCTCTCTGAAAAGTCATCACTTGTCTTAGGGGCAGCCCCGCTCTCAGACCATTGAAGTTTGTGCCCCTGTCAGCTCAAAGCTGCAAAAGCAATGGGAGGATTTGATTTCACTGCCTTGTCGATCCTGGGCAGTATCTGATCCTTAGGCAGATTAATCAATACTGTGGAAATAAACACAGAGACGTAGCTGGGTCTCGGGGGAGGAGAGGTGTATAAACTCCAAGGCAAGAAAAGGTCACCTACGTACAATAAACTGTAAAATGAGAGGTTGGACTAGGTGATCTGAGTTTCCTTCCAACCTGAATTGTATTAGACCCTATGACTCAATTTCTCAGTCCCTGGAGGTGTAGGACAACTTCTACCTGAGAAGTGTCCTGCTATGTACACAGGTGAAATAAGACCTCTGCCTAGCCATGCTGGTACAATAAAGACATAGATGTGTTCATGTCTATTTCTGTTTGCTAAAGTCACAGCCAACACAGAACTTCAGTTGTGATTCAGCTCTCCTGAATATTTCCCTGTATTTTCTCTGAAATTCTGGCTCTCAGCCCAAACTGACATTAAGAATCTTAGTCAAAATGCTTGGACTTCACTATTTATTGCATCAAAATTGCATTTAAAAAAATCCAGTGTGTGCCCATTTCATCTTGAAAGGGGTTGTAAATCAATTAAAAAATGTTTGGATTCACACATAAAAGAGATATTTCTATAAATGAATACAAACATTTTAGGTTGGAATTTTATGCTTGTAGTGAAATCCTAAACCTCATTTGTGTTGTGTCTTCCTGTACTTCACTATGACCATTTCACTGAAATCATAGGTTTCTGTCCTGGTTTAACCAGGATAGCGTTAAGTTTCCCCAGCAGTGGGGGAGGAAGCTCTAGCCGGGTTATTCATATGCCAACCTCACGTCCAGGCGCCAGAGCGCGGGAAGAATCGGTGATCGCGTGGGGTTCGCGCCGCCGGGTTTTCTCTCACTGCTATATTGGTAGATATTTTGCCCTGTTCATTGTTATTACTGTTACTGTTATTGTTATTGTTGTTGTTGGTTGTGTTGCTATTGCACTGTTGTATTAAACCTTTCCTTATCGCAGATCGGGGCTTTGTATTTCACTCCCTTTGTGGGGGAGGGGCAGCGGCCGCGTGGTCTCAGACTCCGGCAGGGGCTAAACCATTACAGTTTCAATACATGGAAGTCTTTAAGAGTATTTCAGCTTGGCTACATGGTAGAAAGAAGAGGAAAAAAAGCCCTTTTTTTGGCTAGAATTATCTGCTTCAAAGAACTTTACATATATTAACATCTTGGAGAGGTTTTACTGGTGATTTGTTTTAGATATCTTGTGCTTAATAAGGAATTTGCTGGCAGGGAAGCTAAGGATTACAACTTGTTAGACCCTACAGCAGCCAAAAGATTACCAGACTGATCCTATTTTCTTTAATAGGACTGTCAAATATTCACATGACATTAATATCATGATTCAAGGACTGTAAAGATCACACATTACCTTTATAGCTACTTGTTTATCACCAAGTTAATAATTCCTGGACAGTGGTCAAGTACAAAAAGCTGGTCTGGGAATCCTGAATTAAAAATGGACGGATTGGAATGGTTGGTGATTAACAGATTTAACAATCTATCCCAGCTATTTGAGAAGTACATTACCACCTCTGCATATAAGCACTGGAAATTTTAAAAAGCCAACCAGTGAGGACTGTTTAGCAATATAAATGTGTGAACTGTGGTAAAGAGAAAGGATTGACAGTTTAGTAATACATATTCCACATCTATCTGCAACTCTCTGTATATAAAGAAAATCAGAAACAAATTTGAATAAAGTCAGATGGTCATCTCAGACCTAATAATCTTTGCTTTACATTTGCTCCTTTTTCTGTTTGTAAGTTATATGCAGTCACATAATTTGCATTAACATCTTAACATTGCATTTTAACAATGCACAGAGTTTATTATAAACTCATGATAAACAATGAGTTTATTAACATAGTCAGACTCAGTCTAGCATAGATTAACTGAATTTTGCCTGCTGTCCTTGACTGGCTTAGTGCAATAACACAGTTCTTTGGCTTCTTCTCTTAGAAGGATCTGTTAATTTGAAAATTTCTACTGATTGAAATGAAATTTATTAAATAACTTTATGTTTTCAGATTTATTTCTGTTGTGTTGGCTGTGCTGAGATGGTCCCTTAAACTACATGTTTCCATTTCATTCGTTAACTCAGTAATAACTTCTGCTACCAAACAGAGGGAAAATAAAGATATTTCAAAGTTTTATGAGCAATATCACTGTAGATATTGGTAAAAACAAACATTTTTATTAAAGTTTTGAAAATAATCTTATAATTTAAATATAAATATGCAATATTTGTAGAAAATAATAACAATGGTTAAAATATTGCTGAATAAAACTTGCTAATTACACATTTTCAAGTATTTTAGGAAAGCAATTTCCAGCAATATACCAACCCAAAAATTACTCTAATGAACACTTCAAATATCCTTGAAATTATTTATTTATTCTGGCATTCAAACTTTCCAGATGGTTCTTGTCTTGATAGCAGCTGAAGTTCAGACAGAGATGAGTCAACAACTTCATTTTTATTTAGATTAAATTTTCTAGCAAGACACTTATTTTCAACAAAAAACAATCTCAAAAATCACTGCCAGGACTCATTTGAAATTTCAGAATGATGGAATTCCGAGGATAACATTTATCAGAACTGTGCTGTCATTTCCAAAATTGGTAGTTAAAACTTAAATTCCTGAAATACAAAATTTCACCATGCAGAGTATGTCCATCCTGCACATGGGTTGGCATCCCGCTCAATGCTACACCGCTCTGGGCTCCTAGCATCTAAAGGGATTTAAGATTATCTATCCTACTCTCATTTTATAGTGTTAGCTCTAATAAAAAGCATCTTAAATGACACAGCCTGAGTGCTTTTCTTCCTGGGATTGTAACAGAGCAGCAAAGCTTCCGATAGCCACCGCGTTTTCAGAGGTGGTGAGCACGCACAGCCAGAGCACTCTGACACTTCCCTCTAGTGGCTTCATTGCAGAACAACAGCAGACAGATTCCTTCTGTGCGCAGTTTGGTTTAAGGACGGCCTCCTCTTGATGCACAAGCTGCCACAAATGGTGTACTCAGGAGCAGTGTAGCTGAGAACCTGCCTGATCTCAGGCTCACATGGGAGTTTGGTGCCAGCAGTTGATGGCCTCCTAACCCTCGCCTTCCCAACAGCAGAGTGATGCACTGGACACCCACAAGAAATTCCCAGGGCTATGGCATATTGCCATGTTACCACAGCACAGCAAGTGATCACACCTCTACTGAGTCACAATAACCATGTGTTTACCCATTTTCAGCCAGCAGAAAGTGCTTTGCTGTCCTACGTCATGCAGCCCCAAAGACAAAGGGTTTTAATCTTGTCTTGTAATTCCACGTGGACACAAACAAGTATATACATCAAAAAAGGCATTTCAGCGTGGGTTTCTTTTGTGTTCTCCCTGTGGTGCTGGTTCTGCTGCTTATGAGATGAACTGGACAGTTGGATCAAAAGTCTGATCTGGTTACAACTGCACATTATTATTATTGTTGTTGTTGTTGTTGTGACGCATTAGTTCTAACTGGGTTGGTGGTTTTTCCTCCCACCCCTTCTCTTTTCTCATCTGTTCTGGGTGCAAACACTTGGTCAACTAACACACACGTGTGTTCGTGTATTCAGTAAGACTCAGACCTCAGCTGAGCCTGGATTAACAAGATTAAAAAACAACATCTGATTTTCTCCAGAATTCCTGGTAATTTAATTAAAAGACTAAACATTGTCCTAAGTGTTGTAGTAGATCAGTAGCTTCAGAAGTACTAAGTGCCCTAAGTGCTGGGAGTGCTGAACAGGCAACAGGTGTGGGTCTGGTGAAATTCTGGAGAGCTGTAAGCAAGCTTCTGAGCCTTGCACACAGAGCATCTCTTAACTTTGTAGTATCTCTCCATTTCTCTCACACACTCTCCCAGATATTGGAAGTTTGAGAGAATTCCAAAGAAAGAACCCTTGGGCTAAAAGAATGGTGATCATAAAATAAAAAGGAAGTAATGACATATTTGTTACCAAAGATCTGAAAGGTTAATGTTAGATGATTAATCTTTGATGACAGTTTAACTCAACTGCAGTAGGAGGAGCAAAAATTACATAGTTTACACAAAGGAACAGAGCTGGGAGGCAGTATGAAAGCACGACAAATCAAAGGAAGAGTTTTGCAAAAAGGTAATTTGGGATATTGAAAACTAAAGCTAAGAAAACTGCTTCTTCTGACTACCACCTACAATGTTATACATACCTCACAAACTCACAGAAACCACAAAAATGCAAATGGTATTCATTGGTAAGGTGGCAGGTAGTCTTCGCTGGACTCTCAAGTTACTGGGAATGCTGAACAAATTTATGCTTTTATAGATGCATTCCTCAGATTCACTCTAGTTCATGGGGCATCACGGGAAGGCTTGTTCTGTTGCTGCACTTTGGGTTTGATCTGCAGCACTAACTAAAGAAGCTTAAATATTTAATTCATTTCAAATATGTTACAAAATATATCAAAACTTGAAACAAAAAGTACAATGTATATTCCCTGCAGGTTTTATGAAGACTGTTGTCTGGGATATGTCACAGACTTGAAGAAGAAATATTTTTCTTTAAGAATATGCACTATTCTCTGCTTGGAGGATTGACCAGTAAATGAGCTGTTGTGGAAGGAAAGCAACATTCCAGGATTTTCATCATGTAAAGCAATCTGTAATTTTTCTTCTTCTAAAGAGAAGGTGGAAAGAATGATGACATCTGGAATTCTGCAAGAATGCTCACAGCTAGAAAACTAACAGGTAACAGTGTTTATCTCTCTAGCTAACAATACTGTTGGTCTTAATAATTTGATACAACATATGACTGAAAACCTCTAAGGAGACAGGATAAGAAAAATTGAATTCACAGTTCTCAGAGAAGCCAACAGGAACTTCACTTTCAAAGTGATCCAGGTTAACCTTTAGAAAATCCTAGCCTAAGTACATAACTTAAAAGAGATTTCTGCCTCAAGGGATTTGCTTGAATAAATCACTGGCTTTCTATTACTGTAATGCAGCATGTCGATGCTATAGTCGTTCAAATGGCATTCCACAAGTCTGAGAATGTGACAATGAATTTCGACTTGATGGGATGACTGCCTGAGAGGCTTAAGAAGAGTTGGTCCCAGTTCAGCACAGAATAATTTGAGTTTTCTGTTTGGGAAGACACTGAGCAGAACATCACTGATGTTCTCAAATGCCTCCTTTCAGTCCTCCCACACAGGCAGAAATGTTATAGATGTCTGCAGTGCTTAAGAGCAGCAAACTTGGCTGCTCTTAAGATCTACTGTGGATGATCTGGGTGTCAGTGACAGATGACAGCTGAGGGACATTTCTTACCTGCATCATGTTCCTACGATCCACTGGTCACTCCACTGGTTGTAGTGGCATTCAATTCAAATCTACATTTTGCCTTAATGGGTTTTTCCTCTCCTCCTCACTTCTCACTGCGTGATTAATTTCTGTTTTCAGAATTCTTGAATTATTTTCTGCCCATGTTTTTATGCACACTAGCACTGCACATTTTTGACATTGCACACACACTTTCTCCCCCCCCAAAAGACACCCTCATAAGCCACAATTGCTTCCACATTTCTAGGGTCTCATGCGATCAGGAATTCCTGAGACACTGAGAGGTCACTGAGACAGGGGGTCTGTTGGCCTTTTGTAACTGATCATTTAGCCTCTTGGATCATCTCTTTGGACCAGCCTCAAAATGAAACAAACTATTTCCCTTTCTCAAGTCATGATCATTTCTGCATATGTCAGGCCAGAGAGATGTTTGCCTAACCTGTTTTCAGTGACCTTCACAAGTGGAGCATCTATCCCCTCCTTTGTAGTGTAGTTCAAGGCTTCGTTACCCTTCCTTGTTAGAAAGTTTTCTCTATGGTCCCACTGCTTCTATCTCACTATAATTTCAGCTCAGTACTTATCCCAGCTACACAGAGTACAGTTAGCATGTTCTGTATACTTTTTACGTGCTTTTAAGTCTTCACCATTCTGGTTTCTGCCAGTTACTACGTATCAAGATGCCTTACACAAATGTGTTCTCACATTTCTTCATCTGGAAAAAGGATTATCCTAGTTTCGGCAATATAATACAGAAATAAAGAGTGATTAAAGAAAATGCGTAAGTCTAAGCAGAACAGATATTTCAACAGTAGGAATGAACACTTTCTCCTTGCATCTTTGGATGGAAACAAGTGACCCCCAAAGCAGCCCAGGATCATAATCAAAAGAGCACTCTCATACTGGAATTAAAATAAATGTCACATTTCGAGAAAGAAGTAAAAAACAGTCTTTGTTAAACATCCCAGGTTTTCTGCCAATGGGGACTTTGTCTCAATGAGCTTTTAAAATCTGTGCCTCAAGTGGAGCG
Source organism: Strix aluco (assembly GCF_031877795.1). Classification (NCBI taxonomy): domain Eukaryota; kingdom Metazoa; phylum Chordata; class Aves; order Strigiformes; family Strigidae; genus Strix; species Strix aluco. The sequence goes on from NC_133971.1 coordinate 22,186,029, forward strand.
AACTTGATAAATGTCCAGTCTGGCATTATGCCATTTTTTAGACTGTTTTGTGACTGACTAATTGTCAGAACTAGTCTAGTGGGAGAAGCTGAGGATTTTCAGATTCTACTGAACCTGAAAAGATTTCTCTGCCATTCACGATTCTCTGGTTCTTTGGGTACACTACTTTCTCTGAAGTCAGACATGCCTTCCTCCTGTCAAAAAACACTGCAGAGCCAGCAACTTCTCCTGTCATGTTTAGCACCCAGAGATCGATCTACCATTTGCACTGTAGCTTTGACACAAGGAATGGTGGCTCAAATGCTGACAAAGAGACAGAAAATTAATTTTAATTTGAAACCCAAATGCCTGATGTGACTTACCTGTTGGGATAAAATAAGGTATCCTTTTGTAGCCACATACAACTCATCTGATTTAGGGCTCAACCTCACTTTGACTGAAATCCTTGGCACATGTCTTAGCTTTTTCCAGTGATATGCTAATCCCAGAATGGAGAATTTGAGAACACACTGCAAGGAGAAATGTAGTCATGGTAAGTCAGTATTTATAATGAGGATTTTTCTTCTCCATATTTTACTTTTATATTGCCTAGAGCTATTGACTAATTAGCTTTTTCTTGTCTTCTGATCTCTCTCCCTTCAGAGAGCACACTCCAGAGTGCTCTCCTTAATGGTTTCTAGTGAATTTTTGTTAAAAAGAGGCATGGGGTGTCACTATGATTCTGCCATGAAGTATTTCATTGCTCTGCTCTGACAAATATTTGCTAGGAGTTGAGCTGTGTCTTCTTATCTTACACTTGCCCTCAGATCCCTAACTTCCCTTTTAATTTAATTCCTATATAATAATTCCTTGGTTTTTAAACTTTAAAAGCAGGAGATTCTCAAAGGCATAAATAGCAGCCAGAGGCCTGATGCCCACTGAATGTCCCCATGGTTTATTGACACTTCTTCGAAAAATCTCTATTTTTTTGTGTAAGTATGTGTACAGTGAGTAATTAAAGCGAACACTCACAATCCAGACACAGGCTATCACAGCCCTGAGCATAACACTCTGTCCTTGGAAGCTATACTGCCTGGTCTCAGTGCCAGCACCGATAGTGCAGCTCTCCAGCCTTGAAACTATGTGAGGGAGAGCTGCCTGAGAAGCCCTTGCAGGGCTCTCCACCTTTCTCTAGGAGCTGCTTTAAGGCTGGGGTCTCCCACTTGTTTTCTGCCAGAGCTACACTGCACCTATGCCCATACCTGGCCAGGCACCCTGTTGATCTGAATCCTGACCCTGACACATGGATTTGACTTCGTGGCTTGACCTCGAACTTATTTCATCACCATGGACTTGTCTATCAATCTCCACTTTCCGCTGATCTGTTTACTATCTCCAGGCCTGCCATGCTTGCCCTCTTCAGGCACTGTAGGCCTGGGCTCTGTTTGGGGTGACACTACTCTGCCTATCTTGCTGCACCCTTGATCACCCTCCCTTGTGGAGCACTCTGTCCTTGCTGCTCACTGACAAGGACACCTCAGGTATAATGCTGCAGTGAAATAAAACAAAAGTTCAGGAGTAAATAAAGCAAAATTCTACCCAGAAAGGAAAATGTAAATGCTTTGCTGAAAAACTCGTAGAGATACCTCTCTACAGCATCTTTTGCTAAACTGTTTCTAATTGCAAGTATGGATTATTATAAAGGACTTACTCTTTATGAACAAACAAGAAATTGTTTTCATAGTAACTAGGTAATTCTCAGGACGGAACTCTATGCATAGTTAATTTCAAACACAGATGTTACCAGTATCTTGGGATTCTATAGTAATTATCACTGATTTAGCCTGATTTCCAGGCACATTCCTACTTCAAAATATCTGCTTCAGACTGGCTGTGGTTTTAGAGATTTTTATAAAATGTATACAGGCACTTTAGTTTCTTAACAATGATAGCTTTTTGTTAATGCTTGACCACTACCAATTGTTGCATTCATTCACAGTATGGCTCTTTCCCTAGTAAGAAAAAAGACTAGCCGTGCCCTATCCTCATGCCCCAGGTGCTTATCCCATTAATAGGAGATGACTTTTAACTTGTATGTGTTTTGTCCTCTGTACTTCATTGGGAAGAAAAAACCCGACCTTATTAGTGCCTTCTTTATATCTCATGGAAGCTGGATAAGCAGCTCCATACTTGATAGGAAAGTTTAGAGATGCAAGTAATTCATTTGGAAGAACAATACACAAAATCCTTAGCCCTCCAAACATGAAGTAGGACAAATCTCCTACCACTGTCAGACAACAGGGGATAACCAGGCTACCTGCAGAAAGGGTATGGAAACTAGCTATGCCATTTCCCTACAAAAAACAGGCAAAACCAGGAAAGAAATTGCTCTTCTCCCAACTCTTGGAGAAGGTGCTGCTTCCCAGGGATCATGACGCTTATTCACTTTTTATTTTGCAAATTGTGGTGGTTTGACCTTGGCTAAATGCCAGGTACCCACCAGGTCGCTCTATCACTTCCCCCCACTTCCCCTTTTCTTTTTCAACAGGGCAAAGAGGGGAAAGAAAATAAGATAGGAAAAAAACCCCCAACCCTTGTGGGTAAAACAAAAGCAGTTTTAATATAAGCAAAGCAAAGCAAAGGTCCACGCACGGAAGCAAAAAAAGAAAACAGATTTATTCTCTACTTCCCATTAACAGGTGATGTCTGGCCTTCTCAGGAAGCAGGGCTCCCATACGCGTAGTGGTTGCCTCGGAGGACCAAGGGTGACCCCACCCCCTTCCTCCTTTCTCCCAGCTTTATACTGAGCAGACATCATATGGTCTGGAATATCCCTTTGGTCAGTTCGGGTCAGCTGTCCTGGTTGTGTCCCCTCACAAGATCTTGCCCACCCCATCCCACTGCGGGGGGAAAATGTTGGAAAGAGCCTTGGTGCTGTGTAAGCACTACTCAGCAGTAGCCACAACACCAGTGTGCTATCAACACCCTGCCAGCTCCCAACATAAAACACAGCACCATGGGGGCTGCTACAGGGGAAAACCAATTCCGGCTCAGCCAGACCCAATACAGTCTCCACCCCTTATTCCATACCATTTACGTCATGCCCAGGTCCCATAACAATCATTTATTCATTCCGTAAGCTTTCTTCACTCCTCCAGATGTTCAGTGACTTGGCTCCCATCTGTCAAGATGGATGTTCAGGACAGGAGCAGTATGTTTGACTGTTGGACTCCAGCACCGGCTAGGTTTGGGTCATCATTGTACGTATCTGGTTCACTCTTCGTTGTTCTTACTTCCTCCATCACTTCCTGCAACATACAACTCAGCCCACAGATTATTTCCCCCCCAAGGTTAAATCTCCTTGAGGCACACACTGAGTAGCCCCATTCTCCCGCATTACCCACCAAGTACATCCAGGTCCCTGAGCAAAAACAATCCCACGAGTGGGCTTGCCTTTCCCAAGGGAGGAGCAATCCATACTGCCTTCCCCAGCCATTTCCCTGTGTGTACTACAGGGACCTTATCTCCTCCCACAGTATGAAGGGGTTTTGTTTGGGCAGGACCAGAACAGTTAACAGAGCCTCTGGTATTAATTAGCCAAGTGGCTTCTGCTAAATTTATATCCCAGTGCTTCCATCCCGCACTGTCCAATGCTCTCAACATAGTCTTCAACAGTCCATTGTATCTTTCAATCTTTCCAGATGCTTGTGGGTAATAAGGGATGTGATACACCCACTCAAGGCCATGTTTCTTTGCCCAGGAGTTTATAAGATTATTTCAAAAATGGGTCCCATTGTCTGATTCAATTCTTTCAGGAGTACCATGTCACAACAAAATTTGCCTTTCAAGACCTAATATGGTATTTCGGGCAGTGGCATGATTTACAGGGTATGTTTCAAGCCAATCAGTAGTTGCTTCCACCATGGTGAGTATGTAATGCTTGCCTTGGCGTGTTTGTGGCAATGGTCCAATATAGTCAATTTGCCAGGCCTCACCATATCAAAAACTCAGCCATCGCCCTCTCTTCCAGGGAGACTTTACTCGTGTGGCTCGCTTGATTGCAGCACATGTTTCACATTCATGAGTGACCTGTGAGATGGCCTCCATGGTCAGGTCCACCCCTCGATCACGAGTCCATCTGTACGTTGCATCTCTCCCGAGATGCCCGGATGTTTCATGGGCCCATCGAGCTACAAATAGCTCACCCTTGCATCCCAGTCCAGGTCCAGCCGAGCTACTTCAATTTTGACAGTCTTGTCTACTTGCTCATTGTTTTGATGTTCTTCGGTGGCACGGCTTTTGGGCACATGAGCATCTACATGATGTACCTTTAGAGCCACGTTTTCCACTCAGGCAGTGATGTCCTGCCACAATGCAGCAGCCCAGATGGGTTTACCTCTACGCTGCCAATTGGTCTTCTTCCACTCCTGTACCCACCCCCACAGGGTGTTAGCCACCATCCAGGAGTCAGTGTAGAGATACAGTACTGGCCACTTTTCTCATTCAGCAATCTTTAGGGCTAGTTGGATCGCTTTTACTTCTGCAAACTGATTTGACTCGCCCTCTCCTTCAGTGGCCTCAATGACTTGTCTTGTGGGACTCCACACAGCAGCTTTCTACTTTCAATGGTTTCCTACCACACGACAGGATCCATCAGTAAACAGAGCATAACGCCTTTCATCTTCTGGTAACTCGTTATATGGCGGTGCCTCTTGGGCACGAGCCACCTCCTCAGGCAGTGCTCCAAAATCTCTACCTTCTGGCCAGTCCATGATCTCTTCCAGGATCCCTGGATGGTTGGGTTTTCCCAGTTGAGCTCGCTGTGTGATTAACGCTACCCATGTACTCCAGGTAGCACTGGTTGCATGGTGTGTAGAAGGGATGTTTCCTTTGAACATCCAATGTAATACAGGCAATCGCAGTGCCAAGAGGAGCTGTGCTTCTGTACCAACAACTTCTGAAGCGGCTCGAATCCCCTCATATGCTGCCAGTATCTCCTTTTCAGTTGGAGTGTAGTTGGCTTCTGATCCTTGATATCCCCGGCTCCAAAATCCTAATGGTAGACCCTGAGTTTCACCTGGTATCTTCTGCCAGAGGCTCCATGTGAGGCCATGCTCCCCAGTTGATGTGTAAAGTACATTTTGCACAGCTGGTCCTGTCCGAACAGGCCCCAGAGCTACCGTCCAAGCTATCTCCTGTTTGATGTGCTCAAAGGCTTGTTGTTGCTCAAGACCCCACTCAAAATTGTTCTTCTTTCGGGTTACTTGATAGAGAGGGCTCAACAGCTGACTGTAACCTGGAATATGCATCCTCCAAAATCCCATAAGTCCTAAGAAAGCTTGTGTTTCCTTCTTGTTGGTTGGTGGAGACATAGTTGCTATCTTGTTGACAACATCCATAGGCACATGACGGCATCCATCTTGCCATTTTATTCCCAAGAACTGAATCTCTTGTGCTGGTCCCTTGACCTTGCTTTTCTTTATGGCAAACCCAGCTCTCAGAAGAATCTCAATTACTCTTTGTCCTTTCTTGAACACTTCTTCTGCCTTGTTGCCCCACACAATGATGTCATCGATGTACTGTAGATGTTCAGGGGCATCACCCTTTTCCAGTGCAGTTTGAATTAGTCCATGACAAATAGTGGGGCTGTGATTCCACCCCTGGGGCAGTCTATTCCAGGTATATTGGACACCCCTCCACGTGAAAGCAAACTGTGACCTGCACTCTTCTGCCAAAGGAATTGAAAAGAATGCATTGGCAATGTCGATTGTGGCGTACCACTTGGCTGCCTTTGACTCCAGTTCATATTGGAGCTCTAAAATATCTGGTACAGCAGCACTCAGTGGTGGCGTCACTTCGTTCAGGCCACGATAGTCTACTGTTAACCTCCACCCTCCGTCAGAGTTTCACACTGGCCATATTGGGCTATTAAAAGGCGAATGTGTCTCACTGATGACGCCTGGGCTCTCCAGTTGATGGATCAGTTCTTGGATGGGAGCCAGAGAGTCTTGGTTTGTGCAATACTGCCGTCAGTGCACGGTCCTCATAGCAATTGGCACCTGTTATTCTTCAACTCGCAACAGTCCTACAACAAAAGGATCTTCTGAGAGGCCAGGCAGATTAGACAACTGTTTGACCTTCTCTGTGTTCACACTGGCCACACCAAAAGCCCATCGGTATCCTTTTGGGTCTTTGAAATACCCCCTCTTGAGGTAGTCAATGCCCAAGATACAACGGGCTTCTGGGCCAGTTACAATGGGATGTTTTTCCCACTTGTCCCCAGTCAAGCTAACCTCGGCCTCCAGTACTGACAGTTCTTGACATCTCCCTGTCACTCCTGAGATCCAGGTAAGTTCTGCCCCTCTATAACTTGATGGCATTAATGTGCACTGTGCCCCGGTGTCAATTAAAGCCTGGTACTTCTGTGGATTTGATGTGCCAGGCCATCGAATCCACACTGTCCAATACACCCGATCATCCCTTTCCTCCTCCTGGCTGGAGGCAGGGGCACTCTATTCCTGTTCTTGGTCAGAGTATTCACTGTCTGACCCTTGCCGTGCCAGGCTGGAGATTCCTTCATCAGGGCCAAGGAAGGTGATCTCAGTCTTCCTGTATCTGGGAGATCGCTGATTACTTTCTTGTGATTTCACACCAGCTACATTAACAACCTTCTTGGATGTCTTCTTCTTGGCAGGGGTCTTTCCTCGCAATTCATGTACACGAGCTTTCAACTTGAAGGTGGGTTGACCATCCCACTTCCTCATGTCCTACCCCTAGTCACCCAGGAAGAACCAAAGTTTGTCACGTGTCATGCGCCTAGGTTTCCCTTTCCCTCTGACTGGTGTGGAAGAGAATTAGTTTCTTGGGGTGCTCCTGACATCTAGGGTGCTCGCCTGCAGAGATGAGGAGGTACCAAGACTCTCTTCAAAGTTCTGAAGCCAGGAAGAGACTGCCTCCACAGTTGTTGTACATCTTAATCCTTCTCCCACATCCATTTCTGGATAGTACATCACAACCAAGCCGGCAGAATATGAGGATGGCGCACCTTTAATCACCTTCCTCCACATGGCCCGTGTGCACAGGACATCCTCTGGATTTTTAGGGGCTTCATCACTATCTGGATCACCATAGATGACTTCCAGCACAGCTAATTCTCTCAGGTACTGGACACCTTCATCTGCAGTAGTCCACTTCCCTGGGGAGTTGTCCATAAGATCTTCCTTGAAAGGATATCTTGCTTTAACACTTGAAAGGAGCCGTCTCCACAGACTGCAAATTGCTGTTTCTTTTCCAATTCCCCTTTCAATTCCTCGATTTCTAGCAAGGGAACCCAGCTGTTGGGCTTCCTTACCTTCCAGCTGTTGAGCATCAGCCCCATTATCCCAGCATCGAAGCAGCCAGGCAGCAATCCGCTCACCTGGCTGGCGGCTATAGTCTTTCCACAGATTTCGGTGTTCTGATGGTGTCAGGGACCGGGTAGTTTCCGCCTCCTGTTTGAGTTCTGTTATTCCCTCTTCTGACCCCTTTGCTGAAGGACCCGCTTCTTCCTCTTCTTTCTCCTCCCTTATTAATCGAGGGTATGGAACTGTTGTTCTCCTTGTCCACTGTTTCTTTTTTACTACTGGGGCAATCTCTGCTGTTCTTGTTGTTTGAGTTCCCATCTCAACCACAGTCCTTTGAGAGCACTGAACTGCAGCTCGATAAGCACAGACCAGGCCCCAGTACAGCGCTAGGAGTTGCTGATTTTCCCTGGGATAGGCAAAGCACCCTGGTGATAACAGTCCTAGAAATCTCTCCAAATCCTTCCACTCCCCCTGCCACGCAGGGACAGGCCGCCTCAGGGCACATTTTGGTATTGGCTCACCCAAAATTTGCCTTCTCTTACACCAAAAACCTACCGAGCTCCACACAGCCCACAATAGGCGAACAGCATTAATGAACAGTATCAAAGAGCTAACCAAAGGGTGAATAAGTACCTCGGGAGCCTGCAAAATAAAACCACCCATGATGTTCCCAATTTCTTCCAGCATGTTCCTGAGCTCAGCAAAATAAAGATAAGCAGCGCAATCAACAAACCTGTGACCACCACAAGAGCTTGTTGCTTAATAACTGCTATAGCTATAGCACGATTAGTATAAAACTGCCGTTCTCTGGCCCCACACTGGGTGCCAAAAAACTGTGGTGGTTTGACTTTGGCTAAATGCCAGGTATCCACCAGGTCGCTCTATCACTTCCCCCCACTTCCCCCTTTTTTCTCAACATGGCAAAGAGGGGAAAGAAAATAAAACAGGAAAAAAGAACCCCAACCCTTGTGGGTAAAACAAAAGCAGTTTTAATATAAGCAAAGCAAAGCAAAGGTCTGCGCGCGGAAACAAGAAAAAGAAAACAGATTTATTCTCTGCTTCCCATTAACAGGCGATGTCAGGCCTTCTCAGGAAGCAGGGCTCCCATACGCGTAGTGGTTGCCTCAGAGGACCAAGGGTGACCCCACCCCCTTCCTCCTTTCTCCCAGCTTTATACTGAGCAGACATCATATGGTCTGGAATATCCCTTTGGTCAGTTCGGGTCAGCTGTCCTGGTTGTGTCCGCTCCCAAGATCTTGCCCACCCCGTCTCACTGTGGGGGGGAAATGTTGGAAAGAGCCTTGGTGCTGTGTAAGCACTACTCAGCAGTAGCCACAACACCAGTGTGCTATCAACACCCTGCCAGCTCCCAGCATAAAACACAGCACCATGGGGGCTGCTACAGCGGAAAACCAATTCCGGCTCAGCCAGACCCAGTATGCTTTTGAAGGCACATACACAAACAAAGAGAAATATTGTCTGAGACACATTTTGTAGCTCGCTCCGACAGATTTCATTCTCCTCCAAAGCCAGGTCCCACCCCCCCAGGCTCAAGAGGAGAAAACGGAAGGGTGAGTTGCGTGCAGCAAAGCCAACATCAGAAAAAACAGATCTTCCCACTTATTAAGAGCCCCAGCTGAACACACAGCAGCCCGGGGCAGTGATGTCCTATTAAAACAGTGTGTGGAGCAACCACTCAGATCAATACTTGCAGAGCAGCAAACACAGCCCCACGACCGAGCCACCCTCTACCCTCGCCGACAACACCCAGTGCTGAGGGGCAGGCGGGAGAGGGAATGGAGAGGCCCCGGTACAAGCCCCCCGGCGGCCCAGTGAGGGTTCCTGGGCCGCGGCCCTAACCTCCTTCTCTGATGCCTTCTCGCTGACACCCAACAGGCCGTACAAGTCCAGCTCCAGCAGCTCCTTATCGACTAACTTTCTCAGTGCTGACCGGCTTCCCCCAGCCACCACCAGGCCCGCCGTGAACTGGACTCTCCCCCTGCTGCTGCAAGACTGCGACTACACAAACCACAGTGCACCGCGCCCCCGCCCCACAGATCCCAAGGGACGCCGAGGTGCACAGGTACTGTGGGAAGCTGTACTTTTAGGCCGGCTGCAGCCAGTGGGGCGGGGTGGCCCAAGGACTACAACTCCACTCGGGCTTTGTCCGCCAGGATCTGTGTCGCAATGAGCCAAGCAATGGCCTAAAACCGAACCATAACAGTGCACCGGCCTGGGGGGTGAGTGTCCCTCAGGTAGCCGTTTCCTGAGGAGGCAGCTCGCTAGGCCGCAGCAGGGCCAGGCTGCGGGGTGCTGTGAGCCCGCTACAGGCCCTTCCCCAGCCCTGGTGAGCATGGGCCTGCTCAGCCCAAGGCCCTGCTCTGGGCAGATTCCTCTCACCCTTCTGATTCATTGATCCCTTAACATGCCTTCCTGTTTTTCCTTAACTGTAAATGAGGAGGGAGCACTGTAGAAGGAAGTCTGTCCATTTAATCCACTCTCCAGGGGAAGGAATTCTTCCCCCCAACCTTTATTCCAATATGCTGGCAGGGGTTGTGTCCCGGTGGCTGAAGACTTAAGAGCCTTCGTAGCGTTCAACCCTCCGGCCTTTGAGAAATCCGCTCCTTTCGGCCCTGACCAGGGTCCTTTTCATAAAAGGCCTGTGGGGGCAGAGGGGCTCCCGTCCCTTCCCAGGGGTATCCAGTGACAGGACAAGAGACAACGGGCACCAAGTGAAGTAAAGGAGCCTCTCTCTCGCTAAGTGCGGTGCAAAACTCGTGTTTATTTGGAGGGAGGGGAAGCCCTGGGGAACAGGTGGCCCAGAGCGGTTCTGCAGGTTCCGTCCTGCGAGCTGACCCACGCCTGGCTGGCTGCGGCCCTGGGCAGCCTGCTGCAGCTGCCCCTGCTCGAGCAGATCTCCAGAGGTCCCTTCCCACCTCCTAGAGGCTGTGATTTGCCCCGGGAGGAGACGGCGGCAGGGCTTTATGCCACGGGTGGCATTCCTCAGCAGCAGCAGTGGGGGTGACTGTGCCACTGCCACCGTCCACATGCCACACAACCACCCCCTCGAAGGCCTTCTGTGTCCCCAGGCTGGTTGCGCTGCCCCGGCAGCTGCGGTGTGGCAGGTGCATCCGCCCAGTGAAAGCAGAGCTTCATGGCTGCTGAAGCGTGGCAGCTTCTGGCTGTCTTTGTTTTCAGGGTCTCGCGGTCGTTGGGACCTTTGGCCAATGGGAGCCGCTATTGACTACAGGTCAGATTCGGCCTGGGTATAAATGGAGTCCCCTGAGGGAGCCATTTTGAGCTCGTCCCCCTGGAGCAGCATGCTGCGGTTGAGGACTCTCCCCTTGGGTCAGGATGCTGCCAAGGAAACTCCTCGAGGTGCCTTGGGTCGGGACGCTGCCCTGAGCAGGTCCTCGAGGTTGAGAGCCCTCACTTACCAGGTGAGTGATAGAGCGTTTTGGGTTGTCGTTAAACCCCAGGGAGTGAAGTTTTGTTCTGCGTTTGGGGTTGCCGTTAAACCCCTAGGGAGTGGGGGTTGTAAAGTGTTTTGGGTTGCTGTTAAACCTCAGAAAGTTGTTCTGTTCTCCTCTTGCAGACATTCGAATCTGTGAATTACGGAGAGCTGGTTGGTTGTTTTATTAAAAAATAAATTTATTTTTTTAAATTGGTGGTTGATTGCTCATTTGGAAGCCTCCGTAGCAGTCGCTCAGCGGGTCAGCGCTGCGTGTCCCTTCTTGGCAGGGTGTGCTACCAGCCCCTGCGCCCGGCAGCGCTGCAGGACCTGCGCCGGGACCGGCTCCTTGCCGCTCACCGTCGTCTGGAGGAGCCGCGGCCTCCCCTCCGATGACAGGCTCCTCTCCCAGAAGCAGCTATGTCCAGCAGGCAGTTGCGGCTTAGAGCTTGGCCCTCTTCCCAGTCCATACTCCTTCGCTGCTCCCACTGCTCTGGGCCCCAGGTGCTGCGGTGTGGGGAGTCAGAAGGAGTCCCTGCAAGAAAATGGACGTGTGAGCAATCCTGTGTACGAGCAAGGATGTGATGAGGGACTGACCCTGGAAGAATGAGGAAGAACCCAGGAAGGTAAACAGCTTCAGGGTGTTGGCCTGGGCCGAGAAGAAGTTTGTACAATGTCGGTGTGGCAGTTCTCATCCAATCAGAAGAGAGCTTAAGGAGCATGTGCAAAGCCACCTGTCAAATCAGAAAGAATTGTACCATGTGATTGTATCTTGTGATTCTCACCTTCAATATAAAAGGCTTGTCCACCATATTAAAGTAGGCATTGCTTAATCACTGTGTGATGATTTGCATGTGTTTAACTCCCGCACCAATTTTCTGCACATGGCGCCCAATGTGGTTTCATAAATCAAATTAGCACAAGTCCAAAGGGGACTTGGTGAAGTATTATCGCGGTAAGGCCGGTCGAAATTCAGCCAGATTCTGCCCCGGTGTCTGAAGGTGAGAATCAGCGCGCTGTACTCTTAAGGAGCCGCGAGAGGCGGCTGAGTATAGGGAGCCGCCGGAGGTGGCTAACGATCCGCGAGAGGCGGCGGCCGGGGAGGAATGGGGTCTACGCTTACTAGAGATGAGCAAGCAGTAGTAAAACTCCTCCAACTGATCCTCTCTGTGAGAGGGATAAAATATGAGAAGTCTGCGTTAGAAGGCTTATTAAAGTGGAGCCGAGAGAAGGGACTTATCCCCAGTGCAGGGCGTGTATTTGAAGCCGCTACCTGGGAAGCCATAGGGAAACAGCTATGGGACTCGGTCAGTGATGGAGGAAAGTCGGCAAGAGAAGTTAACAATTACACTGTGCTGTGGAAATTAATCCGAGAGGCGTTACAGGAGATGAGTAGTGAGCGTACGGCTGCGACGTATGCCGCTGCAGCGCTCGGATTGGCCCCTAATCTTGATATAGCAGCCACGGCGCCGCTGCCGCCGCTACCGCCCTGCCCCGACCACGGCCGGAAGGACGGTCCGGCCCCTTCCCCCCCCTCAGCCCCCTCGCCCCGGAGCGATGAGGGAGGGGGGGCTCTACGCCGCTTGCAGCGCCCGCCGCGCTGGGTCAGCCGAAAAATCTGTTTGGCTTAACGATTGTGCCGCCGGGGCCGCGACGAGCGGCGGGACCTATATTCAAAACTGCGTCATCAGGGGCGGGAAGCACCGGAAGGGTGTCTGATGCCAACCGGAAAGCGACTGAGGAGAAACCGAAAGAGACCAAAGACGCCAGTAGTGGGCGGGACCCAGGCGAGGGCGGGGGTACAGAGGATTTGTGCCCGCCCCTCCCACCCTCACAGAACAACCCCCCGGGAGAAGAGAGCCCCGCCTCACAAGCCGGCTCTGCAGATTTAGAAACTTTACTCCTGCAGATTGTAGACAAGCTTGACAACTTCACTGTATCACAGGCAGAGAAGAGGGAGCAGAGACCATATACCTTTTCGTCAAACACGGGACCACAGCCATCTGCTCCTCCTGATCCATCACGCGAGTATGCAGTTCCTGTGCCTGCTACTGTGCCCTCATCATCTCACCCTGCAGCTTCGCATCTTTTTTCTTCACAGGCGCAGAGTGCCTCTGCAGCTACACGCCGATGGAAAGGAGTTCTTAGAGATGCTATACTAGAAGGATCTTTTATCCCAGAAACCGTACAAGCATTTCCAGTTTCCTTTAATACTGTTACTAACGCCAGTGAGTGGGATCCCTTCAATTGGAAATTGCTTGAAAAGGCTAGGGGCTTCAGCAATCCAAAATGGTCTCTTCATCACCAATTGACCAAACAAATCATCAACTATATCTTCTCATCATCGTTGTTAATTCCAAAACATATTGATCAAATAGCGGCAGTTATTTTAGCTCCATCTCAAAAAATGTTACTTGAAAGCGCATGGACCAAGTTAGCTAACGAAGAGCAGGTTCGTCCGCGCCCACAGGGTGATCCCCTTCATCTTGTCCAAGCACAAATGCTATTAGGTACAGGGCCCTTCACTGCAGTAGATCTACAGGTCAATCTCTCTAATGAAGTGTTACGGCTATCACAGTCAATAGTCTGTCAGGCCCTACTGTCTGTACCTGACACAGAAGGCAAGAAACAGGACAAGTTTGTAACAGTAAAACAGGGACTAAATGAACCTTTTTCAAAATATGTAGACCGCCTTTATCACTCCCTAGAACAACAATCTGACATGACCCTAGAGATGAAAGAAAAGATGTTCAAGTTAATGGCCTTTGAAAACGCTACCCCATCTACCCAGCACCTGATAGCGACCCTCCCACATGGAGCATCTGTAGCTGATATGATTGAGTTAATCAACCGAGTAATGCAACAGTCTAATATTGCAGCCTATGCCGCTGCAGTGCGTGAAGTGGTTGCACCATGGTGAACGCTATAAAACAAAGAAGGGGGAATTTTCTGGACACACCACATAATCAACTAGCAATGACTTTATATATTCTTAATGGTGTTTTGATCTCTGTAGTGTTTGTGATTTTATGTTGTGTGAGTGATAAGTGTAAGAGGCCTCTTTGTATGATTGTTCTGCGTGTGTGAGACGCAGCCCAGCTGCAGCCGTAGACACTCAGGAACCAGCTGCAGGTGCTGTGGACACCCCTATACCAACAGTTCACGATTTTTTCAACTGATCAATTAAGCAAAATGAAGGATGAAATGCTATAAGAATGTATGTATTCAGCTTTCTTTGTTTAGCAATATTAAGAATTAAGAACTCAAGTGTTTAACCTTATTAGAAACTCCTTTGGTTTTCCCTCCTTGAGTGCTGGCCAGACTCTGGGTGGAACCCAACAGGAGGATGAAATCAGATGTTTCCACTCAAAGAAAATTGCCAGTTATTTTCGCCTACTGATTTAGATATATGAGGCTGGACCTGCTTGCAGCGATGTTGGATGCCTCACCTACGGATGGATGCATCGCGTAGGATTTCCAGTTTGCAAGGAAGGGTACTCTAAATTCTCTCTGCATCCAGGGTTCCCCAGCAATTGCGGATCTGAATGTTAGTACCCCATTAAGTAAGTCTGCTATTCCGTATTTTCTTTACTGTTTATTTTTGTGGTATTTCATTATATCCCTTAGTTGTGGGTACTGCAATTACCTTACTCTGGTAACTGTAACTGCTGTATTGTTTCTAGCATTCTGTGAAACCTTTTTAAGTATGCTGTGTTTTGGAGTTTGCCTAACCCTTAATTGATGAAGTCCCGAAATAAGTCTTGCAGATGCAGCTTTACACAGCCTCTGAGCAATAGCTAAGAAGAACAGGCCTTGGAAGATAGATAAGAAACTGCTGAGTTGTGCCAAGGTAGCGGGCAAAAACAGCAGACAGCTGCAACACTGAACTACGAAAAAGCACTAAGCTGTGAGAAGTTACCATCGCGGTAGAGCGCAATGTGCCAGAAAATATGGAAGATTAGTTCAGCTGACCCATGAAACTAATAGTGGACCAGCCTATACCTCTCAAAAATTTGGGTTTTTTTTTTTTGTTTGTCAACTCTGGGGTACACATCACATCACAGGTATACCACATTCCCTTACGGGGCAAACCATAGTGGAGAGAGCACACCAAAACTTTAAAGGCGCTTTTTCAAAAACAAAAAGGGGGAGAGAGCTTGGCTGTTGCAGAATGACGTGCAAAAGCAGTGTATGTGTTAAGTTACTTATGGCTCACAGGTGATAGGGAGGAACCACCAGTAGTAATACATAAGTATGGGTCTGAAATCCAGTATAAGCCAGTGTGGAGATAGTGCTTTTGCTCAGTACAAAGATGTTGCTATGGGAGAGTGGAAAGGACCTGTGGAACTAACAATGGTGGGTCGAGGCTATGCCTGCGTTATTACAGATACCGGCACTAGATGGGATCCATCTTGCTGGGTGCGACCTTGGAAAAGAGATCAAGGTTGTGATTCTAAGCCTTGTGATGGTTCTGACAGTGATTAATGCTCATCCAGCAAAAGTAGTGTTTCCCTGACCAGACATATGGGTAACTATAGCTAAAGAGACAGGTCAAGAATCCTTCTGCCTTTTGATGGCTACTCCGTCGGACCCATTCAGAACATGTTTATTGAGAATACCTTACTTTGACCCACAAAAATTCATTGGGTTTGTGTCAGACGATTGTTGGGCAAAAATGAAATTTTCACAGGCCAATGACATTGCTCAAATTACCCAGCCCGGCACCAACACCACAACCTTTTGGGAAGGTCAACTTATTACAAGCAAAGAATTGTTAAAAGGAGTAATCATTGTAATTATTGTGATTATTGTGCTTGCTGTTATTTTGCCATGTTTAATTTCTTGTGTTAGACAATCCCTGCAAAAAAGCTTACAAGGAGTTTGGATTGCTGAAAAACAAAAAGAGGGATATGTGGGGACTCAGAAGGAGTCCCTGCAAGAAAATGGACGTGTGAGCAATCCTGTGTATGAGCAAGGATGTGATGATGAACTGACCCTGGAAGAATGAGGAAGAACCCAGGAAGGTAAACAGCTTCAGGGTGTTGGCCTGGGCTGAGAAGAAGTTTGTACAATGTCGATGTGTAAGTTCTCATCCAATCAGAAGAGAGCTTAAGGAGCATGTGCAAAGCCACCTGTCAAATCAGAAAGAATTGTACCATGTGATTGTATCTTGTGATTCTCACCTTCAATATAAAAGGCTTGTCCACCATATTAAAGTAGGCATTGCTTAATCACTGTGTGATGATTTGCATGCGTTTAACTCCCGCACCAATTTTCTGCACTGCGGGACCGGCTTGGAGAGCGGTCCTGAGGGTCCCTGCTCCTGCTCCTGCTCCTGCTTCTGCTCCTCTGCCTGGCCGAGGAGTCACGGGCCGCGGTGCCTGGCTGCCCCATGGGGACTTCCCAGCCCCTCCTGGGGGACCTGCTCCGGTGGCTATCCCAGGCACGGGGATGCTCCCTGTCCTCCCTCCGCCACTCTTGTCTGCGGGGGCCCCACGGGTGCGCCCAGTGAACTCGGTGCTCAGTGCTGCAGGACCCACTCCTGCTTCCGGGGGAGTTGTAGCCCTGGGCACAAGCTACTTTTTTATGAAATCAAGATACAAACTCCTATTGAGCTTTGCTTTGGGGTTTGAGATTTTTTTTCTCAGGGAGACGATGGCCCCATGATTAGCAGTATCCGCCTGTAAAGACAACCTGACATGTTGCTGCAAAATTGGTGCAATAGTATGACCTGAGTGTTACGCTTTTAATGAAAAAACAACCCTGTAGAAACTGCCAAAATCTTGAGCTGCTGGGACCCTGCCTCCAGGCAGAGCCTGAGGGACAAAGAGAAAGTGACGCCACCGCATGAAATAAAATGTCTACTTTCAAAAACGAGAGGACGAGGCACAGCTTTCTTTAAGGAAAGTCTTCTTCAGAAAGCCTGACTTGCCTTTCCAAGACCTTTTTGATTTAAAGCAGCCATCCATCACATCAGACATCGTGCCATCTGTGTGTTAAATGACTTTGCG
Organism: Strix aluco; assembly: GCF_031877795.1. Taxonomy (NCBI): domain Eukaryota; kingdom Metazoa; phylum Chordata; class Aves; order Strigiformes; family Strigidae; genus Strix; species Strix aluco. The sequence continues at coordinate 22,202,813 of NC_133971.1, forward strand.
AACTGTAGTAGGATGAGAGGGACACTGAAGTGCTAAGGCTTGGACAATAAGCCCAAACCGGAGTTGACCTATAGATGAATCCTGTACATTTTATAACTGATAAGCATTGTGCTAATAGGTATTATACTAAGTTATAGCAAACCAACTATTCTGATGTAAAAGGTGGGAATACTGAAGCCTGAGCAACAGGCCCTGAACTGAAACTGCTAACTCCGTATGGGGTCATTAGTGAAATATGCATAGAAGATGTCGCTTAAACATCATAAAATATGTCTATCTTGAATGTATCCTTATATTTCTTTATGTGTGAGCAAGATAACAAGGCCACAGAAACAGTTGTCTGGCCTTGTGACCTTGCTCATAAATTAACTAGATAAGCAAGGAAACTCCCTTAGCTTCTCCCTTAAACCCTGGCCAGGCTCTGGGGGGAACCTAACGTGAGATGAAAACCAGATATTTCCACTTAAAACAAAGGTGCCAGCTATTCTGGCTCACTGATTTTCAGGTATGTAAGGCTGGACCCGCTCACAGCAACTTTGGAAGCCTCACCTACGGGTGGACGCACCACGTAGGATTTCCCACTTGCCAGGACAGGCTCTCCAAATCCTCGCTGTAACCGGGGCTCCCCAGCGACTGTGGATCTGGATGATGGTAATGTATGCAAGTGGTGATGTATCTTTCTCAATCACTATTCTCTCTCTCAAGTAGTAATGATTTGATGCATTACCATGTATTTTCCTATTTGTTTAAGTGCACTATTCTGTCTTTTCTTACTGTATGTTTTCTGTATTATTCTGTTCTATTATTTAGTTATTTCTAGTAAAATACGCCTGCTCTTTTCACTCTGGTGTCTGAGTTTAATTGATATCCCTAATCAGCAAAACAGACACATCTGAAGGGAGAAACTCCCCACTAAAGCCACGCCCAAAGTGTGGAAACACCAGACCTGCAAGGAGTGTTTGCAGCATGAAACCATGAAATCTGAACAAGCAAGGGAAAACTCTGGGGAAGCAGATGCCAGCCGCGTTTAAATCTCCACTAGAAAAACAGATAAAAGCATCAATCCATCTTAAATGTGCCACAGAGAGCTTGACAGCATGCACCTAACTTGCTGTGGCTTTGTAAATCTGATGGGCTCAGATCTGATGGGCTCCATTCGCAGCACTCGCCTGTGCTGAATAAACCCTCAGTGCAGCTGCCAGGTGGGAAATACAGATTCCAGTAAGACCCACAGGCAATGCGTGGATGGGCGAGCTCAGCTGGGACGTGTGAGCCTGAATTTGGACCCCAGGGTCTGTGCTCTGATGGTCCCCATCTGTCCTGGGTTGCATTTGATTTGGATCGAAAGACCCCAAAGCGTGGCGTGAGGAGCTCCCTGAGAGGACCAGGGAGCTGCACGTTGTGCTGCTCCTTTGTTATTGCAGACTGGAGCTCCATGTAATGGGATTAACAGGCTGAAAAGAGGGGGGAAAGGAGCAGTGCTGATTGTCAGGAGGTGTCTTCTGGCAGAGAGGACTGAAAAATACCCTGATATTAAGCAAACAAACAAACAAGTCTCATTGACTCTTCATTTTGAATAAATGGCAAACCTGGCAGAGCCAGCAGGGTCCCCCCAGCCCTTTGGTTTCACACCATCTCTGTATGGACGCTGTATTCAGGCAGGATGCAGAGGGGCGGACAGGCGAGTGCAGGGGGCACTTTATTGTCCCCAATTACCCTTGGGGGGCACATTCAGTCCCTGCATTTCCTACCTCACCTCCAATGAGAAATTAATTCTCTATGGTGAAAGCGGTTGGATCCATGGGGCTGAGCCACCACACCGGCTGGAAGATGAGGTACCCAGAACTGAGCCATTCCTCGCTGTATTTCAGGAGGAGTGGCACAACAAAATCCTGGTGCCTCTGTATGCATTGCCTGGTGAGGTTCAGGACCTGCAGGGTGGGGGAAGAAAAAGATACCCATGACAAGTCCTTCATCCAATAAACAGCAAAGCAAGCAGAAGAAAAAAAAAATGTATTCCCTTGGGAAGAGAGATTACCAGATTGCAATGTCCTGATCAAGTAATGGCAGCTAACAAGGTGCAAACAGGGCTGATACAGCGGATTTATTCCCATTTAGGTGCGAGAGCCAGGGACAGCGGCTGGCAGGTGAGATCCACCGGGGTGTTCATGTCTAACCAAAGCAACAAACTCTTTTGCTGCTGGCAAAGACATTTAATGATGTTTCCCCGTGTGCCCCCAGTTTTAAGACTCGCTCTCCCCTTTTATTGCCCTAAAGGGGACATCCCTGGGAAAAATGCCTCCAACTGTTTAAAAAGATCTTGAATTTGAATCTGCAGGTTTCACCCTACTGTAGACATTAACTATTTGATCAAACCATAATTAAACAGCTCCATCAGCAAAAGGGAAGGAGACACACATGACAATTGCTGTCATTTCTACAGGCGTTGCAGATACCGGCCCTGTGGTTGCACAGAGCCACAAAGTATAAAGCCACAAAAAACTCACGTTAATTTTGCAGCAAAAATACTGCTGAGCACGCACAGCGATCTGGGTGCTGGGGCAGAGCGCAGGATTTTGGGGGTAGCAAGAAGGACAGTGATTTTTAGCCTCAGCTTCCCCCAGTAGGGAGCTTAACGGATTTTGGGAGTGTTTGTCATACAAGGGACAGTGTCCTCCTCTGCGGGGCACGGGGGCACGTACCCAGGCATCACAGCAGAGCCAGGGCGGCGTGCCGAAGGCCATCATGGGGAGGAAGGTCATGATCTGCAGCCACCATACGTACAGCTCCGGGTCCCCCAGGGTGTCTCCGGCCAGGCTCCCTCCTGCTGAGGACAAGGAGCTGAGTGAAGCTGCTGAGGGGCATCTCATGGTGGGACGAGTCCCAGACGACCTGCTCTCCGTGAGGGCAGGACACCTCATCCCATTGCCAGAGGAGCTGAATCCTCCCCACCCGTGTTTTTATTCCTCGAGTGCCATCAGCAAATGTGGATCAGACATCCACCCCAGCTCAGAGGCCGGAAAACAACCTGTCACAGCCCCATGATCCACGGCACTGCTCTGAGTGACAGCAAGGAGCTGGGTCCTGCACTGGAAGCACCCGGTTGTGGACCCGCCAGAAAGCGCTTCAGCTCTGCACGGGTGGCTCCAACATCAGGTACAACTTCCCACTGATTTGTGACTTCCCTGTTTAAGGGCCCTCAATAGCTGAAGGCCAGTGCTCTTTTCTCCTCCTCTTATACCCAATGAATTGCATAAAAGAATTGAGGATGTGGCCTCTTTTTTTTTTTCAATTTTATGTACTTGCTCTCTGTACCTATTAGCACCTGTACCTTACACTGAGTATCAACAAGCTCCAGGACTAAACTCCTCCACCGTCCTGAACAGTGACAACAACTGCCAAGTCTACAGGAGTATTTACTATTCTCCTGCACAGATCCACTCCCCTGGGAGTATTTACTACCCCAGTCATCACTCCCCTACATTAGAACAGCAACAGAGAGCAGGTTTTGAATTTAGTCTTGACTGATACAAGACTGCTCAGGCTGCCTCGCACAGGTTTTTCTCCATGACTCACTCCTCTGGCCTACCAGCAGCATCCACCGCTCCTTCTTAGTGACAGTCTTTTATCAGCCTTTGGAGGATATAACCCAAAACACTACACATGCATTACTGCTGCGAGCACAGATTTGCTCAGAGGACACCCAACAACTGAAGTTACTCTATTCAAAGGTGACTCGAAAAGGCTTTTGAATTTCAGCAGCTGCCTCAGTGGGAGGATTTTTACAGCCTTCCAACAATTCCACCAGGCACATTGTGCTTCTTTTCTTTTGCCAACAGACAGTGGCAATACATCCTTGATACCCTCATCCCTCAGCTCTTAAGACATCCGAGCATGCCAAGACAACCTTTTAATTGGAACACTCATCAATATCACCATCAGGTATCTCTGTCAATATGCCATAGCTGTCTGTTTTAACATATTTAATGCTTTGATCTTTCAGTACAGTGTTTGCTAAACTGAGTGTTAAGATTTAAGCAAGTACATACACAAACTACAACACATGACCGAAAAGCCAGAGGGCAAAAACTTACCCGTATTCTTCCCGGCCAGTGCATCAGCCTTTTCCCAAATATCATACGCATAGATGATATAGGAAGTGGTGTTGACATAGGAAGACGTGATGTTTGGGATATTATAGGGAACAGAGAATGAAGAGCCAGTGCTGTTCCCACTGCAGTTGCTGGCATTCAATCCTGGCTGAGAACTCACAGAACTGGCAGGACAGGGCATTGCAGAAGGATGAGAGGGCATGCCTGTGCTTCTGCAGGAGAAAGAAGCACCATCACAAACATTTAGCTTCAGAGTTAAAAGTCTTGCCGCAAGACTATCTTATGCCAGGAACTATTCAGTATCATCCAGGCCTGCAGTATGGAATGGAGTGTTGAAAACTGAGATGTGTTCAGCTACGTAACAAGTAATTGTCCTTCGAGTGCAAGGCCAAGGATTTTGAAGTGATTTGTGACTCAAAGGGCTCCTCTTGACAAAAGAAAATGTGGGACCAGACATCAGAAAGGGCCACCCATCCACCTCCCAACACCTACACCTAGTTGTGGAAGCCTTCACCAGATTATCTGAATGTTTTTTTCCAAAAGACATCCACTTCAGGCACGCTGAAGCTCCCCACCGATGAAGGCTACAGCTTTCTGACAGCCAGTCACAGCAGCCAGGTCAGTCTACACGCAGTTCTGTATAGCCCTCGGAAGGTAACTGCGGCCAGCTGCCCGCCTTCTGACGCAGGCTGGCTTCATCACATCACTTCTTCACCCAACCTGACTTTAGGCTGGTATGACAGGGCTTCCACCGCTGCTCTGGGGAGACCATTGACTTCCCAATAAACTGTACTATGCAAGGTGGTAGAAAAATGACTGGAATTTCAGCGTCACTATTAAAAACCAAATAAGCCTCTCTCAGCCACAGAGTTTAAAAGGCGCAGGCGTGGAGCTGGGTAGCTCTCTGCCAAATGCAGTTGCCACCGCACACAGAAAAACTCTTTCTTACTCACTGCCATTCAAACATGGGCCCAGTCTGCTGGGCACAGGGTCAAACACTGTTACGTGACAGCTGCCTTTTACTTTTGCTGCTGCATACACAGCATCACTGCTGCAGGTACACAGAAAGGACAAAATGCTCAACAACTTGGAAATTAGAAAATTAGCTTCTTTTTCTTAATTGGTGACTGATCTAAAGAGGAAAATATGACATTTTTTCTACCACAGGGTGCAGGCACAATCCTACTGGGCAGTTTCTAGGGAGGTGGGGATGGTATCCCGTGAAGTCTCAAGGGATCTCTAACAGATGACGACAACAACAGGGGCTCTGACACAGCCAAGTTACAATACCTTCCTTGGTCCCATGACCCGATTCTCGGGTGGAGAACTGCTCTGCTTAATACGTGGTAACTCTGGACCCCGTAACAAAAAAACCCCTTTCCAACAAGACAGGAAAGAGAGAGCAGAAATACCCATGCCCCTAATGGTATGACTTCAGGTGGCAGGAAGGAGCGAGTGGTGAGGCACTCTCAAATGCAGCTCGCACCTCAAACACTCCGTCTCCTGTTTTCATTCACACCCTTATAGAAACATGACAACATATGTATTTTTAAATCTTACCTTGGAATACACGGAGAAGGTGCTTGTGTTAATCTGGAAGAACTCTGCAGTAAGGAACAGAACTCTTGTTAGGTTTGGGCTATTCAGCCAACATCAGTAACTACCACAGCCATCCAGCTGGCAGCTTAGTAATATGTGTGCCCTACCTTGAAGTGGTCATTCAGGATCCTGGAATACCTTATGGCAGTGTCTTTGCTATAACAGCACATTGCCATGTGCAGAATGGACTGGCAGCGCATGCTGTGAACAGAAACACACCCAAGCATCAGTGTTGATGCTGGCTGCTGCCTGCTCAGCAGTCATCAGCCTTGTGGGACAGAGGCAAGCACACATCAGCTGTACTGCAAAGGCAAGAAAGCCCAAATTTCTCCTCCTCCTGCTCATCTTAAAAAAAGACTCCTAAAAAAACTCATAATGGAAAAAAAGCAACTGGGGAAGGGCCATGTCTAGTCTTTTACATAAACAGGTGCCCAGCCTCACATAGGTGTCACAAGCTGAGTAAGCCCCTGTCCAGAAGTGCCTTCAGCTACAGCTTCACTTACGCGACTCAAACATGGGCAGCCAAATGGCATTCTTTCACCTTTGGAGAAAGCCCTTATGTGCTCTCAAGTTACCAGCAGATCAAATTTTAGAGCCTGTCCCTTCCACGTTTGATATCCCGGCTCCCTTTCGAAATGTTCCAGTTCATTCTGGTTTTTATATTGTGATTTTTTTTTTCACTTGCAGAACTCTGATTGCCATTTAACTCATTCCTTCACCCTGAATGTAATGGGTCTTTCACTCTATCAAGTCTAAAAACAGAATATGAAGGCACAGAAAAACAGTTAGGCACCATAACACAGCAAAGATTTTGTCATGTGAAGATGATGAGGAGTCCATAAAGGATTTCAGTGTCATGATGAATCTAAGGAAACAAAATTAAAAGAATCTTGACAGCCATCAGTGCTCTGAAGTCCCACTGTTTATGAAAAGTCAGTGCATGCCGTTATCTCAAACACTGGTCCAAAAAGTCAGGAAACCTGCCCTGAATTCTTAGTCCTGGCACTGAGTGGTTTGTATGGTCTTGAGCAGAGGACTGTGTCTCCAAATGCCTTGTTTTGCAGGCAGCAGGAACAGATGTGGCCCCTTATATGACTCACTCTCCTCTTACACTGATTAACGGGCACCATCCCTACAAGTAGATGACCCTCGTGGGCCACCTCTAGGCCTGGGGCCCAGAAGAGGTGCCCCCCACTAGTGAAGGTGAAATATTAATTCAAGTGTTTCTGGACAAGACAGACATCTTAGTGGAAATATTTCTTCTGGCAAAAAACAAGCAAGCAAATCTCCTTTTTGAGAACAAAGCAACAAGAGCATCTTGGAAATGCAGTCCATCAAGACCAGAAAGCAGATAATGTAATTGAAAAACTTGGAAGTCTAACACATAAATAATTAATCCTGACAGCTGTTTCAGCTCTATAGGCAAGAAGTCAAATCAGCTCTCAAAAACACTCACATGACCTGTAATTTCAAGAGGAATAAACCGATACTATCTCTCTTCTATCCAATACACGGTTCCTTGGGTTGTGCTGCCTGAATATGTCATACTACCTACATAGATCTACTATGGCTGTGAAACTAACTGGGGAAGGTGGCTAAAAGAAACCCCAATGAAGTGTACTGGTAGAAAGACACATGGGAGAAAGCAGTAAAATCTGCCTTCAATCAAGCGGCAAGACCTTTGGGGCACAAACTGTTCCTCCACACACAGTATTGTTGTGCTTTTTCTAACTGAAATACTACTGAGCTCACATGCAAAAGCAACCTCAAAACTGGATAAACTAAAAACTCCTTCATATCCTTGACTGTCGTAACCAGTGTCTTCTGGTGTACCTCAGCTGCGCAGCTCAAATGCTGGGTAGGACAAGGTGCCTCCTTCTGATCAGCAGTGCTGAAACATGCCAAAGGATTTGTCTCTGATGCATGGCAATGGGCTGCCTTGTGCTTGTGCAGCAGCCTGAGCTCTACTCCGTGGGGGGAATCCAGAGCTGCCACAGCTGCAAACAAGCAATGCAACTACCCCTCCCGCTCCAAACACGCTGCCTGACCATCACGCTGTGAAAACCGCTTACTTGAGGAGATCTGTGGTGCCACTGAATACACTGGAAGCTGATTTTGGTTCTGTTGCATCCGATTCCAAGGCAATCCCATATTCAATGAAGGAAAGGGTAGCATCTAGGTACTGGAAGGCCCTTCCAGTCTTGTCGGTCAATTGGGAAGAAAATTCTCCTCTTTAGACTAAGACAAAAGCTACTTCTCTCAAGTGTACCTGAATTCCTTTTTTCTGCCTAGTTAAGCATGATTTGAAGAAAGAAAAAGATGCAAGTCAGGCCTCTGGGTCATAATTAAAGGCTTCTCAGCAGAGCCCCTAATGTGGTCCCAGTCATCAGCTTCGTGTGCTCTGGCTATTTGTATTTCTTCCTCAACGTCTTCCTTGAGCAATTTATTACCTTCACGTGTTTTGGATATTATTGTCTGGTCTTTGAGGCCTACCTCATGAGAGGCAGATGGGACTTGCCTACTGCAGTATTCCCTCATTTCATTTTCACAGGTAAATGGCAAGTAGCAAATGTACATTATCTGACTGAACCATAATTAGCAAAAAAAGATGTTCCTTCACACACATTGTTAAACTACCCATAGCCGAGAAAGCCAGTCACATCTGCAATGGGCACTTCCGAGTCTTGTTCACCAGCAACACAATTACCGTAAGGATCCTGATGGTTCAGAGTAAACTGTCTTATAACTAATGTTCCACCTCTCTTCCAAGGACTTTGTAATAGCTTTGCAAAGCCAACAGGCCTGCTGACCTCAGACAGCACCAGAATGAATCCTGTTCTCTAGGTGCATCCTCTAGATGTGTTTGTAGCCAAGGGAAATGTCTGAACATTAGGCAAATAAAGACAGCCTCCCCGCAGGTGACTTGGACATACTCCAAGTACAGAAGTACTGTCAGCCAGTGAATCTTATCCCATGCAGGCAGGGATCAGCTCTGAATCCAAGAGCTGGTGAGCATTTCCAGCACAGGGCCGAGACTTACGATGGCATCAGCTTTGTGCTTCAGCCTCCTGGCCTCTTCGATGTAGTACTCCACTGGGCGCTGTCTGAATTGGGGACAGAGAGAGGAAAAACAGAAAACAGAGTAAAAGGGCAGGAGAATTATCAATTTTACCTTCATATCTAGAGGATGCCAGGAGGCCTCACCTGTTTCGGTAAGCCTGTTACAGCCTTATCAAACACACGTTACAGTTATGATAGTCACTAAATGAATGTGGTCTGCATGTACAGAAATACACAGCAGCTGCATACACAGATAAAATGAATTGATTTCCTAAAAAATGTATGTTAGAATAATATTGGCAACTTACATTTCAAAATAAAAAGCCATTAGAGGATAGACTACTGTAGGGCCAGGTTTATTTCTTTGCTCCCAAGGAAAGATCGTAGTTATGTGACCTCCCATCATTCCTCAAGTGCAATACCACAAACACATTTTGATCGCAACATACGGTAAGCTTTGCAGTACCAGGCACTCATCTCGGACTAAAAGAGCTTGCATTCAAGTTATCTGCTTACAAGAGATGTGGTCACCAAGGCTTCTACAGGTCTTGGTCTCAATCAACACCTAAACAATGACAAAGTTCGACCACGTGCATTTGTGTGCACTGGGATAATCTGTTCACCGTGCAAATAGCACACAGCCACCTGTGCACTAACAAAACGAGCCAGTAAAGAGTCATGCCCTCCCTGAAACAGTCAGTTGCCTGTGACAGTTACCTTGTGACAGAGGAGTTTGCCACTTGTCAAGAACTAGACAAATCAAAACCCATCACCTGTAGGCAGGCACAAGAGACACCTCCTCTCCGATTTAAAAAGTACCTAATTTCTAGAGGAGCTTCCCTCAAACCAAGAACTGTTGTAATGAGACGTTTGCTTTGTGTTTGGGGGGCGGGGGGGGGGGGGGGGGGGGCGGGGTAAGTCCCAGACATGAGAAGGCAGTACAGGGCACGTCTCAAGACATCTCTTCCTCTCTCTTTCCTCCTAAAAAAGGTGCTCATTATGAGGCAGGATGCAGGGTGGCTGTAGGACTAGCCTTGCCTGGCATCTTCAGAAAATAGAGATGAGGGTTGTAGAACAAAAACTTACTTTTCAAATTTGAGTTGAGGTCTCCTCGGCTTGGAGGTACCATCTGGCAAAGGCGTCACTCGGAAAGGATTTATGACATCCCCTGCAGAGAGCCACAGAGTGGAGATAAAGCTGGTTAGAGAGATATGTCTAAACCAATTCCAAAGCCTGGCTTTACTAAATTTCAAGAGAAAATGTTTATTTGTCCCAGGCATAGTCTATTCTCCAGGCTCTCCACCTCTTCTTAGCTTCTTCCCCAGCACCCCCTCCAATAATGGAAATGGAAACTTGGCTTCTGCTAGTAAAGCTTAATACCATTCAAACTTTTCCAAGAAATTAAGTAGCAGCTTTCCTTGCACAATGGCTAAGATAGCAGCAAGGCTGCAAGCAGCACACTTTTCATGGCCACCAGCCAAGGCAGGAACGGCTAATACCCATTCACACTTATTTCCAGCTTAACCACACAGAAGTTGCTCAGTCTCCATTGCTAACTACACTGTCAGGAAAAAGCAAGCAGTTTGAAGCCTGCTAATGCAGCATGCAGAGTCTGGTTTAACAAACACACACAACATCATCCTAGAGCATGCACACCCTGCCACACATAAGATTTGAATTGAATTTTATAACCCAAAAATGCAAAGATCCAGCTGTAAGGATCATTAACAATTTTGTAAGCAAGCTATAAAACCTCATGCCCAGGTTGCAGTCAAAACCACAGGTTGCTTGTTTCTTATTTATAAGCAATTGACTGTTTGTGTAAACACACTTATTTTGACATCAAAACAACTGCAGTTGCCTACAGTCAGAAAGCTTTACTACCATAAACATGATTCTTTTGGTTTTTACTGGTCACCCCTTCTCACTACATTTCACTGGTGAAATGAAAACAGGTGACGGAAAGTCAGCAGAAAAGTTACAATGCAGGCTTTCGGGCTAGCAACAGACAGTCACAGAGAGCCATTAAAGGGGCAAAAATGCTCAGAGAGCTTTCTCTGGTGGCTGGTTTATCGTCCGTCCTTGTTAATATCCTCAGGACATGTTCCTAAAGAGAATCACACAGCACCCACGCGCCGCAGGAAACACCCCACCGGTTATAACGGATACCTACTTTGATGCTCTTTGACAGGTCAGCGTGATTTCTCTCCTCTTTCTTGTGCTCGGACAACAAAGGATCCTTGTGGCTGCTCTTGTTCCTGGCAGTGTTATCCATGGCCGGCAGCTCATCACTCTCACTTCTGGGTCTCTTTTTGGCTGTCTTGGTTGACTTTGGTGCAGGAGGTGCAGGAGACATGGGTGGCAGTGGCAGGGGTAGCAGGACACCTTTCTTCTGGGTTTCAAGTGAAGCTTTTGATGCTCTGGAGATGGGAAGCAAATTCATCAGTTAGGGTGAATATGGTGTATATATAATGTAGGAAATTTTTAACAACTGAGTTACATTAAGTACCAATTCTGTTTCAATTTCTCTGGGAGTGTGAGATGACTTGGTAACAGAAAGAGTCCAGCAAAAGCAAAGTGAAACTTCAGGGACTTTGGTGTGTGTTAGACACCACATCTTCAGCTGTCAACAACATACAAGCCATCTGCTTTTCCGGTAGGAATAAGCCTCAGGAGACTTGTCTTTGGAGTAAAGACTTGCAACCAGAATATCAGGATGTTGCAAAAAAGGCATCCCTCCAACACAGCCCCTTCTCACTGAAAGAGGGAGAGAGGTAATTACAGCCAATAAAACCCCTGGGACAAATCACCCAACAAGCTAAATGAACTGCAGCACTGCCTCTCTCTCTCTCCGTGATGGTAGAAGGTGTCTTCTATGGTCTGAGATACCCTGATGCTTGATCCTGCACATGCTTTGACAGAATTAAACTGAGTTGTTCCTTTAAGACCTGCCAGCTCAGCTAGCCAACACTTACAAAAGTTGAGAGGATTCAGTTGAGAGAGACTTAAAATGCTGTGCTTTTGAATGGCAGAGGCTATCCCATGTAATAATACAGTGGCATATCAGATTTCTGATCATCTGAAGTTAGGATTACCAGGGAACTCGGGCAGCTCTAAGCAGCACTACGTAGCTCTAATCCTTCTTTCACTACTGCTCAGTTACATCATTTTTATCCAACTTCTCAAAGTTTCCAAGAAAATGCTGAGCAGTGAATCCCAGCTCATGGACTGCATCATCAGAAGAGGAGGAAATTAAGTTACACCCCATGAGAAGACTGAAGCAAGACACTGCACATCTTGCTTCATCCTGCTGTGCATTGGACAGTCCTCTCCCCTCTTCCACAACCCACCTTTCCCCTGGTACAGTCCCTACTCATTGCACACATGCTCCCCAGCTTCACTACCCTGGTACAGCTGATGCTCCAGAGCAGAGTGCACAGAGCACAGCAGCATCCCCTGACTGGAGCCAGAGCCCTCTCTCCCCAGAAATGCATCCTATCCTTCCCACTCCACAAGACAGAACATGGCTGGAAGGGGTGCTCGTTTTCACTGAGAAGAAGGGAAGAATGAACCCCAGAATTAAAGCCCTTCCATTATTGCCACAGCTGAAATAGCCCTTCACCCAATGAAATGTTAGCCCCACTGTCTCAGTGCTTTAAGAGTACGTCAGTATTTTCTCTGCAGAAAAGCAGTTTACTGATATCACCAGGACACAAACCTCAACACTACATACCAATCCAAGCCAATACCTCCTATTCAAGCCACAGGCAAGCGGGAATTGAATGTAGTAGCCCATGACTGGGGCTCGAGGCACCCCTCTTGAGAACACTGTCCATTTGAAGACATGCTCTTGGAAGCATTCACTCTAGCAAAGACCTGGTCAAAATGCTGGCAGTACACTGGTCTGCAAATGACGGGGCAAGTTTCAGCAGATCTACCAGAAGGACTGCAAATGCTATGCTGGAAGAAATGAGAAATCCCTGGCCATAAAGGCCACCTGAAATTTCAGAGAGAGTCACAATTCAAACGGCACGCTGGTTGTGTGTCTGTTAGGCAAGTGCTATTCAAAGCCCGTAACCGGTGACAACAAAAGCAGCTGAGGGAGCAGAGAGTATCAGCGTTAACACCTGACTTTTTGCTTTCATCATGACCTGTCCAATTAAGAAGATGGCAATGATCATCCGGACGAAATTGATGGGCATACAGTTACACTTAGGACAATGGCCTTTCCCAAGAGGCTGCCAGAACTCTCTCTGCTGTGGACATGATTGTTCAGTCACAGGAACAAGAGTCACGACTCCTGGGCTACACTTTCAGCTATTTCACCTGTTTGCAGTGGGAGCCTGAGCAAGCAATTCCATTTGTCTGCACCTTAGTTTCTTCTTGTGCAAAGAGTGTTCACATCATCTTCTCACTTTACAAAGACTAAGATCTTTAAACGCATGTTAAGTCTCATGAATTAGATAAAGCTTTCTCCTGCTTCCCATGCAGAGAGACTACAAACTTCCCCCAAATAAAGATGACAGCAGAACCCAGAATGAGGAAGACATGGGCAAAGAAGTTCATCGACTCATAGAATGGTTTAGGTTGGAAGGGACCTTTAAAGATCATCTAGTCCAACTCCGTTTTAAAAAGCATTGCAAGGCTAGTTCTATTTCTCATGAAAGAAGAAATAATTGATACTTGAACTCTCAAGTCTTACTCACCTAGCGTCATAGAACAGTTGGGGTTGGAAGGGACCTTTAAAAGTCATCTAGTCCAACCCCCCCTGCAATGAGCAGGGACAACTTCAGCTGGAGGGCAATTTCTCTTGCCATCCCCTGAAGCCTCTAAACTACAGTGCAGAACAAGTCTGTGCTACTCCCCACAGAGCCGCTGCCACCTCCCAGATCACTGCAGGCAATCATCTGCTGGCAGGTTAACACCACTGGAGTTTGGAGAAGGGGAAATGACTCCTGCATCCCCGCAGGCAGGCAGTCTACCACACTGTTTGCAACACAAACAACATACTGTTTTTGCACAGATTTGTTTCCTGCATCTGGTCTGAAAGACAGCAGTGCAAATCCTTGCCTACCAGCTTAGAGGGAAAAGTAGGACAGGCACAACTGGCAATTAAATTTCTTGCAGCATAGAGATATTTTTTTGAGCTAGGTGTAATACATGGATCAGAGCATGCAGCAATGCGAGCTGCAGGATGGACAAGTTGGTGTTTCAAATGGTGAAGTCTTCATTCCCATCTCAGCTGTTAGAAATCAGGACAAATGCCATAACATTCAAGGCTTTTGCAGCAGTGTAAACCAAGTATGGGAGGATGAACAGGAAACTGAAACATCAGTTTATGCTTGAATGATTAGAACCAAAATCCTCAGCAGTAAGGAGAGAGAGGAAGATAGGTGACACCCAAGTATCACTTCACATTGGCCACAAAGAAAAAGGCAAATAAATTACATTCCCACAGCCACGTGGTTGGTTCCAGGATGTAAAGACAAATCTGCAGCAGATGAAGTTTCAGAAGGCACATTATGTTATAAGCAAACTCATGAATATAAGGACAGGAGGTACAGTTCCTTGCCTTAACCTTTTTAAGTAAGACTCAGTTTTATACATCCTTCTGCCATCCCACCACCATATACTCACTTCAATTTGCTGGAGTCTTTGTCAGTTGAAGACTGAGATGATTTTGTTTCTTTTTCTCATTTCTTTTTTCTTCCCATCAATCTTTTTCTCCACTGCCCTCTAACAACAAGGAAAAAAAAAAAAAGAAAAAAAATGACTCAGGTTTTAAAAGTTCATGTAAAGTACAGATCAAGTAAGCTTGATCGATTCTGGTTAAAAAAAGAAAAGACATGATATATGAATTGACAAAGGGGGAACACAGAGCATGGCAGATATGGATTTCAGGCTCACTGACAAGTATCCTAAAATGACATTTTATTTACTTTTGCTTAGATAGATTAATTATTTTGTAGTGATGGGGATGCAACTGCTAAACCTCTTGTTGCTAATAGTAATCAAAATTAAGGCACTTCCATTGCTGAAAATAAGCATTTCATCTTTCTGGATGAACGTTTTTCTCCTCACTCAGTCTGAATTGTACAGACATGCATTCAGATTCCTCCTGGGAAAGTCATGAACTGCAAGCAATTGTGTTTTGTGATACACCTTGTCAGAGGGAAGGAAAAAACTGCCTTCACAGGAGAGTTAGATCACTCAGCTTGCCCAGATGTGCTGGGATTTTTGGTTTTATTAACAAGAATCTGATATAGGTGAAATGTTAAACAGTCACTTAAAATCATTGTCATTATCTTCTAGAAGAACAAGAATCATTAAGGCAGAGAGCTAATAAATAATACTTTTTAATTGCACTCCATAGATCTTAAAATACAAAGCATGCAAATCATCATCTCACCTGAATTAAAAACTTCAAAATAATTTGCTACAAGCCAAGCAAATGTGAAAGAAACTACACTGATCAGTCAGCGTTACCCACAGTGTGCCTGGTGGTGGCCGGGAGCATTCCAGGCCTTGCTGTCTCCCTCCCAAGAGGGTTTATGTCATCGTGATGGAGCTCAGTGGGTTGTGCTGGGCACAGAGTCTCCCTCTGGCAGTGTGCTCAGGGCAAGGCTCCAGCACCTCGATCATGTCCTGGAACTGTTTCTTCATTGCCGCAGAAGATGTCTGACAGCTGGACCTGACCTAGCTGGCCACCATGAAGCCTGAGCCTCCAAGGACACTGATGCACCATGACAGCGACAGATTTACTGCCTTCTCTACCCTTCTCCCTCTGCTCTACAAGAGGGGAACTGCCAGGGTCTCTCGAGATTCTTCACCAGTTCCCTGCTCTTCTCAATTCTCCCCCACAGCTATGGGAAGTTCAGAAAATTACAAGACTTAATAAAACCCGTGAGGGAACCAAGGGTATTCACCCACACCTGCTAAGCCACCTGCTCTGTGAGGAGAACCAAAAAGGTTTGCAGGCCCAGGAATATCCACAGGAAACATCCACTCACCATAAGGCCTGCAGCCAACTCTTTGTGCAAATGAACCAGCTGGCTGGAAGGACATTCACAGCCCCCTTTGGGAGGGAGCTTCCCAAAATCCACCAGTGAGCAGCTGCTACCTCAGCTAAAGGACTGTCTTGTCATTCAGGGGAAAGCAGCTCTTACAGCTGAAGGACTCTGCAGAGGGGTCTCTGGGAAGCCCGTCACTGGACACAGGCATCTTTGAAGCATTAACATTGCGGCTGGCACCGCAGCAGCTCCAGGGACAACCAGAGACGTTTGCTGCGTATTTATCCAAGCGCTGAGATCCAAAGCAGATGCACTATCAGTGAACGTGGTTCAGTTCATAGTCTGCATTTATGGAAAAGTAAAAGGCAGGGGGCTGCTGCTATCACCCCTAGTAGTAACAGTTGGCACCTGCAGAATTCATTCATCTTTGTGTAAGCAACCAATCACGAATGTCTCATGGAAGGAAATTACTTCACCCAGGAAAAGACTACACTGCTCAGACTGAGGTTCCATGGCGAAAGGCAGCAGAAGGTGCCCATGTGGACAAAACTGAAAACCACAGAGGGGGGTAGCCTGGGTGGGTTCTCCCTCTGGACACCCCCACAAACTGCAGGCAAGGTGCTCTCCCACAACAGACATTAGATGGGTAGCGCAGATGGCTGCAGAGTCTGGGAGGTGCTGCAGATACCGTGTGGCTTTGAAAGGGGTTGCAGGGGGAAGGGGCACCGCAGCCCTCCAAAGCTCTGCTTGGGTTGAAAGCCAGAGAAACCCACAGATGCTAACAGGGAGCTGGCGAGCCACATGCTGACACAGCCTGCTGCCAAAAACTCCTCCAACATAAGAGGGGTTTTGTTGTCTGAGAAAACTAGTATTCCAAGAAAACACATCAAAAAATGTGTTAAAACACCAAAGCATTTGTTAGCTTGCAGGGCTTTTCATTTGCTTAGCAGGGGATTTGTGACCAACAGGGAACACCTGTGGACAGGTTTGATACAAATTCTCTTTAGAAGTCTGATAACACCTTTAGAGAAGGAGCGTAATGGATCCATTCCCAAGCTATGAAGCAGAAATGAACTCTACAAGTGTGTTTTTCAACCACCTCCTTGGTCCTTGTACAAACTCACCTCCACCTCCAACCTCTCACCTTCCTCTTTTGAAGCGACTTGTCAGGAGTGTCTGTGGTTTTCCTCTCCAGGTCCCGCTTCCTTGCACCAGGCTTCCCTTTCGGTTTGACTTTTGTCTTCTCCCTGGTAGACTGGTCTCTGCCCTCAAGGGGTCCAGGGTCACTCTACACCTTCAGGCCTCCCTTGGGCCCCTCATGCACTGGGGGAACACCCGCAGTTTGCCTGGGCGAGGGCTCCTGGGTGTGCACAGGAGACTTCTGGCAGTTGTCTTTGCTGGGGAGATGAGTGTCCTGAGAAGCCACGGCTGCTTGGTCCAAGCTCTTGTGCTGAGGCTCCCTCGGCTCAGTGCACTGCTGGGAGGAGTTGCTGCTGAGGCCCTGCCCCTGCTCCTTGCTCTCCTCACATTCATCCCCAGGGGTGGTTTTGCTGAGAATCTCTGTTGACACTGCTGGTGGGTTCACCTTGGTTAGCCAGTTGCTGAGCTGCCATTAGAAGTTGGCGGGTTGGGCTGCAGACAAAAAGAGAAAGGAAGGATGCAAGACTGATGCCTTTATGGTCTGTATCCATCCTAGCACAGCTAACCAGAACCCAGTAAAATTTCCACTTACTGTTAAAAGATCTTGAAAGTTAAAGACCATGAGACAGCGGGGCTGCACTAGTGTGTGCACATCAACACTTACTTCAGAAACACAGGATCAATCAAATGTGTTGCACAGCACTCCTGGATCTCTGTGAGCCCTAGCTGCCACTCAGTAAGAGACCTGTCTACATGGAAGCTTCATCTTGGTTTGCCACTAACCAACATCGTTCCACAATCAGACAACATATAAAAAAAGCAGCAATTGTAAAAACAGATGAGGTGCTGTCCTCGCCACGCTTTTGGAAAGTTATCTGCACACAGCACTGTTTTCAAAATGGATCAGGAGCTGTTCCAGCTATCACATCTCATTGAAGTGTGACAGGTAGCCCATCAGGCTCCTATGGTTTAAGCAAAAGAAATTGTATGACTGACAGATCAAGCCCAGCCTACACAACCCAGCACTCACTTCCCTCTGGGTCAAGCAAGGCATGAGCCCTGGCCAAGGTCTGAAGGCCTCTGGAGTCACGGTCAGATAACATAATGTGGTTGCTACAAGCCCTGCCTAATCTAACAGTACTCTGACAAGTTATGAGAGAAGCAAACCCAACTAATCCTAAAACAGACAACAGAAGCTGCAAATCCAGGACATGAGTCTCTGGGGTCTGTTCTGAAAAGATCACATATATGTCCGCATCACTCAAATGTGTAGCTCATTATTTGGGCACCATCTGAGCACAGCTTCACTCCCACCCTCAACGTTCATCCCCAGTCACAACTCTCACTTCTGAGAAGAGACACAACTCTTCCCCTAAAAGAGAAAACCTAGTCCATACAAGGTTTTCCAAGACCAATGAATTCCTTCTGATGTGATTTCTTCTCTATCCAGACTCAACTCGCTACAGAACATGCACATAAACAAGACATACACATCTTCAGCTGTCTTTGAGAGAGTAAATCTAGCAACCTGGTTTAAAAAGTAGTTTGGTTTTAGCATGGGTTGTAAGTAAATTTAAACCACAAATTCCATTCGACTTTTCAGATAACACAGATCTGCTTTATTTTCATTAGAATTTTAACTTATAGCCATTGAAGCACTGAAAGGCTTTTTTTTTTTTTTTTTTGTCAAACACTGTAGAAACATGGCCAAAAGACTTAGTAAACTTTGGTTTATAATGTAGGTTTCTATCAGACAGTGACATAGTCTGATCTTTTTCCAGCCCTTCTAGACCATCGGCTATCTTGTTTGTAATCTAAACCATAGTACAGGTTTTCATCAGGTTTTCCAAACACATAGGAGAGTAAGAGATTTCTTTTTTTAAAAAAAAAATAAATTATTGCCTATAGGTCTTGAAGTCTGTGCTTTTGCATGTTACAAACTGACGATAAACAAATGGACCACGTGCACTAACTTGTTCCTTGAGCACCATGGATGAATAACAAAGGATAAAATGGTCAACGGCAAATAGCCAGGACTACAGTCGAGTGAGGACGATCTTACAATCTAGTATTTTCAGGACAAACTAGGCAGATTTTGGTGAAAGAGGAGAAGTGTAACATCTTTCCTTCCAAAGACACCCACATTGCAGGGGGCAAAGTCTGTAACTGAACTGCAAGAGGGTGAAGTGTATTAGATGTGAGAGAAAAGATATGCCTTCTCAAAGCTTGCTTTCTGCACATCAGATTCTCCCTGTTGATGTGCTCCTAAGGTAAAGGAAAGGAAAGCTAGGGCTAGGGGAGGCAGGCAGAAATAAAGCGCAAGGTTTCTGGGCTTTGTGAGGGAGTACACCAAAACTGTCAGCAGACTGGCTTACATCAGCTGTGGTCCATAAGATATAGCCATGCACTCCCCAGTGGCCTGAGAATGTTTTGCAAGCTGGAGGAACTGTCTGAAGCCATGGGGCATGAGCATTTCTGGAGCAGATTTTTTAAAAATGCACAGTCTCAATTTTGAAAGTTTAAGGCACCAAGTTCTGTTTGTCTGCTTTTCCCGATAAAAGCCTCAGAAATGCCACTGCAGTGCTCTCCAAATTCAGCAGAAGAAAGTCTAAGCACATCCCAGCCCTTCCTGCAGGTCTGATCACTTCAGCTGCCATGTGGGAGAAGCTGAATCTGCCACTCACCCACAGGAGCTGCCGGGAGGCAGCAGCCTCGCTTAATGTATCAGGAAACTGGTCTCACCCTGAAGCAGCCCATAGCCTCGGCACTCAGAAAAGCTTCATGGGTAGAGGTGGGCCCCAAACACCCCAGACAAGCCGTGCATCTCATCCGCACGTCGCTTGTGTCTCACCAGGGAAAGCACTAATTCCTCCAGGAGTGCTAGACAATGATGCCAAAGGAGAGGGGGCAACACTTCCAGGTTAGTCATGTAAAAGTCTAATCGTGCTGTTACTTAATTGACAAACTCTAGAAGGACAACAAAGGGCAACCAAAGTCTGATGATGCAGCAAAGATGTCAAGGGGACCCCTGGACGATGACGGTGTTTCCGGTCTCCTGTCCTGATGGCATTTGGACAGCAGAGAGGCTGAGGTAAGAGGCTGTATTAAACAGCCTCTTCATTTGATTTGCATTCACCTCAGGTCCTGATGCTCTCGGAGGGTCTTATGCTTCACTGCCACTCGACACGCTGTCTGAGTCTGAAGAGCTGTCTGTCACTGATGCTCCCTGACTCCAGGCTGATGGAATGTGCTGATGCCACACTCCTGGGCTGGGACTGCAGAGCGCTCCAAGACCACCATGAGCTAAAATTAGAGGGCAGCATGGGTGAAGGTTACTTACTTATTCTATTGACATGGCAGGATTCAAAATTAAAACCGACACCCTGTGTTTTGGCACTGAGAGGAGAGGTGAGAAGGCCAAAGGAATACATTGTAATACTCAAAAGATGAAGCACCGGCATAAAAAACCTCTGGAAATAATAAAACCTTCAACTCCAACTCAGCCAGACAAATACTGCAGCAGGCCATCACTGCTGCAATGTCAAGCTGCATTTAGCCAGCCAAATTTAGAAAACAACTGAAACTGTCAAGTGTATTTCTGAAAGCCCCAACCCTCAAAAGAAAAATTTCCAGTCAAGGCTAACAAGACGGAAACATACATTCCAGGATGGTTCCTCCTTTTGTATTCTCCCCTTAAGTTTTCTCTCCTTCCTCTGTGTTACTTGGTCAAGGTACTATAACTGTTTCATTAACAGCCATGTCAAGGAGCAGCATTTTTTCCAACACCCTCCCCAGCTCAAAAGTGTTTTTCTCCAGCACTGACAATGGGAGTGAATGGAACTGAGGGAGAGCCATGACTTTTATGCACAGCTTCTTTTCATTTTGAAATGGGCTTACAAAATCAAAATGTTCATTTTTTGACTTTGAAGCCTGTTTCCAATATCAGTATCAACACATTTGTATGGTTTGGAGGCAAGCTCCTTGCTGATCCAGACTGGTATCGTGAGAACACTCTATTTCAAGAGCTTGCAGGGATGCAGTTCATGCCAAGAGCTGGCGCGCCCTTCTGCAAGCCTGACTTTGTAGACTTTATAGACTGTGCTTGAAGAATATACATATCAAGCCAAAAATGTATGTCCGTGCTGTCCTATAGGAAAAATTCTGGGCTTCTCCACCTTTCTTCCTCTAATGCTGACACATGGCTGATCAGTCTACCTTGAATATTGCTTCGATTAGCAATACATGGCAGGAACGGTGTACAATCATCTGCCTTATCGGGAGGAGATGAAATAGCCTCAGGGAGTCTACCTGACCCTTTGCTGTTCTTCACCCACTTGGCTGGTTTGGGCTTCTTTCTGAACTAAAACTGGACTCACCCATCACTACTACACCTGAAAATCCAATCAGCTCCAGTGTGATCTACATACACACTCATGGAGGGCAAGAGCAGAAAAGAAAGGAACAGTTGGGGAAATTAAATCCTGGTGCATAGGCAAAATCCAGCATGCCTGGATTACCATTTCTGATTGGAGCTTTCAGTAAAACCCCACACAACTAAAGCCAATTTTCAACAGCAGCTCCAGGCAGTTAGAAACCAAAGCCTGTATCTACAAGAGAAACCAGGAACCCTTACCCATCTACCCCCTATATAAAAAGTAGTTTTGTATTTTCGCCCTTATTTGGTCTATCTAGTAGTTTGGGAAAAAACCTGTATCTTGGAGGAGCAAGTGAAGGTGGTGGCTTTTCAACAACCTGTTTTGTTCCCAAAAACAAAGAGGAGAGGGGGAAGAAAGGTCAGCCTAGTGCATAAGAACATCTAAAACTGACTTGGTCATCACCACTCTCTTCTCTATCACTGAGCTGCAGGACATCCTGGAGGATTCTGAAAGAGCCAGAAGATAAATATCAGCCAAGGCAGACACAGTTTCAAGCAGCAGACACTGAGAAAGACTTGGTTTGTGCTTGCCAAAACAAACCAGCCTTCCACATCCCTTTTGAACATTCGGGATGCTCAATCTCCTAAACCCTGTCATCACCTAAACAAGGGATAAAAAGTTAACACACAACCTGGACATGTCACTCTGCTTTCCAAATGGTCTCAGGACGTTTTGCAGTGGAGGTCAGTATTGCTGGCTGCCATCGACAGACAACAAAGTCCTGTGAGGGGACTGCTCCTCAGCGCAGGTTACCTAGCACACTCACAACACAGCCAACAAAGGTTACCTGGCACACTAACACAGCAGGGCGGGCTGGAAGAAGTCTGGTCCTTGTAGAGCAAGAGGCTAGCACACTGTTAGCCCCCACAGGTCCCCAGGGGGCAGAAAGCATTGTCTCTGCACCAGAAGCTGGGCATGCTCATGCTCTCTCCTCTCAGGAGCTGTCAATATTTCTTCTGTCGCAGGGCTTCTCTTTTTGCTGCTGAAGTCTCCTATCACACATACATAAGTAAATGCCAGGGTCAAGCCTGTCTCCTATCTCTTCTTTACACAATGAACTTCATGCTCCTGCACATCTCAGCAGTAACTGTAGCATTGAGCAGTTCAGATACTGAAAGCAGTTTACGAGTGGGGAGGCACAAATCCTCTTTTACTATTGCTAGAGAAGAGAGCAGGCTGCCTGCACAAGTTTCCAAAAGCATAATTTACTCCTCTGTCTGTAAGTGGTAACTGCTGCTTGCAATTGCAAAGCATTACCGAGGTCCTCAAAGGCTAGATGGGAAGGATTTGTGGAGAGGGACCCAAAGTTCTCCCAGATTGTTATCAGCCTCTTTGGCAATCATGCAGGCCTCCCAAAAGGAGCTGGAAAAGACACAGGCAAAACTCTTGCTGTTCAGAAGTATAGTGATTCAAATCTTGAAACTGGCTGGAGACTAAGTCCTCAACCCAGAGAATTACACAAGTGTTGTTCCAAAAATGGGATAAAAAGTTTGGGAACAGAGGCGGGGATTTTAATCAGGTCAAAACTCTTGCTTATTTCAACCTCCTTCCAAACTAAGGGCGTTCTGTGAGAAATTTTTCTTGTGCCCAAATAAGAAGAAAAGACCTCCAAGCCCTCATGACAACACATTTTATAGCAAGAAAACAAATATGAAAGATCCCCAGTGAACCACATCACCTTGGAAGAGTAGGGAGTGAGTGTTCCTGATGCTTGTTAGGAAAACTACACAAACCTTCACACTCTGTCAAGCTGTCATGTCAGACTATGAATAAAATGGAAAGATTTACAGACCACGCAGTCCCCGAGTACCTCTCGCTGATGGAGAAGAGGTTCTCCGTGCACGAGGACTCTGTCTGATTACACTCACAAAGACCTATGTGCTTGCTGTGTTCGGCTATTTTGACTTTGCCATTCCCCTGTGGCTATCCTCCTTCTTCTGAGAGAAAACATGACAGGGAAAAGAAGAAATATCTAAAGAAAAGTAGAAATATACATGCACAGTATTAAAAAAAGCTATAGAAATTTAATCTTCACCCCACTTTGCAACTAGCTAACATTATTAGAATATAAATCGGGGTTTTTAGAATCTCCACAAGAAAAGTTCTCTTTCTTTCTTTGTTTTTTTAAAATAAAAATAAAATTAAGACAACACTTTCAGAAAACTTTTCCTTGGGCAGTTGCAGAAAGGTATGCCATACGATTGCTTTAAAATTTCACCCCTAGTTTTCAGAGTTTTTGTAGCTGTAGCTTTACTAGCCCTCACAGGCTTCAGAACGATACGCAGAACAGATCAGATTCAGTTTGTATTCCTTATAATTTACATCAGTTGAATGCATTATTAGTAGTTTGAATAGCACTGTGTGACACAATGTTAAGTGGCCACAGATTAAAAGATAAAAAGCCCTTCAATCTGGTGCATTAATAGTTGAGGGTTTTGCTTCAGTTTTGTTTTGTTTTTAACACAGTTGCCATAATCGCAAAACAGTAAGTTTCTGTTGGTGAAAATTCCCTGCATTGAAATTTTCTGAGAAAAATCAGACTGATAAAACCTTAACCTTTGGAATCATCAAGTAAACCAAATTTTAATTCATTCTTGGTTCTTTTAAGAAATTGCACAGTAGAGATGGGAACCGAGTGTGGTTACTTATGATGTTCTTGGTTGAGAACTAGGCAATGTTTTTGCAGGTGCATCATACCATTCTGTAAATCAAAAAGGAATCAGTTTTATTTGCCTCACTTGTAGCGTATTTTACCCTGTGGTCTCTGAACATCAGATTAGAAAGTCACTTTTTTCCAGGAGGTAACTGTTGGCCATTGAGATTATTCATCACTCCAAATAGGGTTTCCTAATGAAATACTGTTCATTCTCTGCCAAACTGCTGCCTTAATTTCTAGGTCATGGCTGTATGCAATCTCTTAACCGTTTTCTAAATTCATCACTGGTCAACAAAGCACAGGAAATCGCACTCCTTAATCAATGTAAACACTTGATGTTCTCCTCAACACAGAACACAGAACACACAAAACTGTCTGCCCATACACACATAAGAGTGTGTTTTCTTTGGATTTCTGCTTGCTCTGATTGTGTGCTACAGATCCAATAGGCTGTGATTCCTCAAAAGGAAGGAAAAAGTGCAAATTGGGAATAAAATAAATCAGTTCTCTCTTAAGAGCAGCATATCAATGATTTGTTTTCCACTTTGTTACTTACTGTAATAAATACTTTGACTAACTTGTCAAAACATGACTTTGAAGTGCCCAATAGTCTAAGAGGTCCTGATGTAGCTTAGCACGGGCAGAAATGATACGTGCTACTGCCACCAAAAATGTGTTGCTAGCACATTAGTGGTATGTGCATTTTTGAGGAAGTATTTAAAAAAATTCTATAAGACCTGCCAAACTCTTCTGTTTAACACAGCAAATATTTTGTTGACAATAAAGACAAAATGTTGTTTGTGCTGCAACAGAGATGCTTAAAACGCTTCTGAAAAGCAGCCACATTTGAAGCCCACGATTATAAAAAATGTGTAAGTCATTGAAACATTACTCATTCACACACACACCCTCGGCTCAAACATCTTACAACTCTAAAAATACAAAGCTTGCTTAAAAAATAAAAAAAGAGTAAAGATAATTAAGCTACCAGAAAACCCAAACCATTCTGTGATTCTATGATTCTATGATCTTCACCCAGCACTTTCTTCTGTAAATAAAATTTAGGAAATTCTTAATCCTCATTTGTATGATACGGCCTTTATCATGGGATTTTCTTGGCTGTGACTCCCTTCTAAGTGAAATAAGCAGCAGATTTCCTGTTCACATAAATTGCTACTTAAGCAAATCACAGAGGGAGTTTTTCCAGTGTGGTTTATTTGCCTTACTCCTTATGGCTGAGATAGCACACAGCATTTTTCCAGACACTGGAAACATCTTCTAAATAATAAAATTAAGAAAATGTTGTAAGTTAGGGTTGAGCACTGAAAAAGGGTATCATGCAGTTTCTCATAGCGCAAAGCTCTTATTAATAGGAATGATATTTCTGCCTTGCTCAATCATGGGGTTTGTGATCACAGTTTCCATGAAAGACCAACATTAGAAAAGCAGTTCATGTGATTTTTAAATAATTCTAACATACTTCAGCAGACAGAGGGGAGAAGAGCACAGCGTGACCAGGTAGCTCCGTGCAGACTGTGGCATGAGTGCCATTGCCTTCTACTGACCATTGTGGTTTAGAAATCAGGGGATGCACACTGTGCTCCTGCAAAAAATGAGTTCAGCTTAAAACTGTTTGCTCATGAAAACAGAAGGTGTAATGTAAAGGACATGGACAGATGAAATAGGTGTACCTCATTGCTTCATCTGCTTACTGCAGGTGGTGAAGCTGTGCAAAATGCAGAGCGGGGAAGCACACCAGGTCTAAGGGTGCAGCAGAGTTTCTGTGTAAAGCCAATTCTGCACTTAGTAAAAATCTACAAAATCTGAAAAAAAAAGTTTGCTTGGCAGCTGAAAAGGGAAGACAGGGCTTACAATGGATTGAAGAAGAAAATAGGTTAGGTTACTAAGGGTTAGATTATGTAGAAGTTTGGTTATCAAGGGTGTCCTGAGATAGTGTCCTAAAAATAAACTCTCTTGTACACTGCTAAAGAAAAAGCAGGATACAGCACACATGGATCAGGGAGTCGTTATATCACTGGACTCCCACTCCGGAGACCTAGAGAATACACTAAAAAGAAGAGGTTGTCTTTGAAAGTGCAAAGCCTGCAGATCTTCTCTTTTGGTACTGCAGAAAGGCAGCAGCACGCACAGTTGTTGATCTGTCAGGAGGCTGGAGAGCACCATACAGATTCAAGAGAAAAGGTTCCATACATGCTGGGAGGGAGGGAGGAGAAGATGCTCAGAAGTGGAAGCCTGTAAACGTGGCAACCTGTTCTCTCTTCTGTCATTAGCGCCAGTGAATGCATACACTAAACAAAATACGGAACAAAAGATTTGTTTCTATCTTTCAGGAGGTGGGACAATAGACTTGAGAGCAGAGTCACAGAAATAGGACTGGAAAAGACCTCAGAAGCACCTGTAGTTCATCTTCTTCCCAGAACAGGACCCACGTATGTATCTCGGGGAAGCTAATGTTCAAGACTTTATGTTGGAAACTCTACAATCTCCCTGAGTATCCGTCCCAGTGCTTCACTCTCTTAACCATTAAAAAGGTTTTTCTGAAGTCTGATTTGAATCTTCTTTGCTGTAACACAGGACTCTCTGAGGATTTACGTCTCTAGTGCGGGATTCCCAAGTGTTACTTCCTCCACTGTGTTGCCTGTGGGTGCAAATCCACCAGCGCTGTGTCTTCGGCCATCCCAACTGTTGCTACCACTTCCCTGGGCCAGGGTGGGAAGAATCCTGACTGCTCCCACCCAGCAAAGTGTCTCTGAAAGGTCAGATGTTAGTTAACAGTCTGGGAGGTAAGGTTTAGCTGAAACTGCCCTGTGTTTGTATGTTGCTACCAGCATAGAAGGAGCTGTTGTGATTCTTCATGCTGAAACTCAGGTTTTTCTCGTTTAGTTAAGGTCACAGCTAAGTTTGTATTTAAGACGAGATCAGGTATCCTACCAGCAGCTACCAAAAAGGTCAGCTTGCCTTTACTAGTTTGGAAGGGCTTGCAAGGATTTTCCAAAGTCACAATTGGAAAGAATCAGGAATAAATCTCTGAACCCTCCTATAAAAGATGCTTCTTTAGACAGTCTGCTCTCCTTGGGGGTATTAGACCAACTCTTTGTACCTGATCGTGATGTAAACAGTATGCTTACTGCCACACTAGATTGCACCCAGGTGAATCTGTATTTTACTTCTGTGGACTGAGTGAAGTTGTATCTACTGAATAGCCCTGTGGTAATAGATTAGATCCACACAAAAGCCAGTCAGTAGCTTAAGACTTCCATGTGTGTTTGCAAAAAAACCCAATTTTAACCGAAATTTTTAGAAGCAGCTACTTACAGCTGTCACATCCAGTGCCTGAGTTCCCGTTCCCAGTAAAATGGGTACTGATGATGGGTATCCAGAAAGATTGTGTCATTCAGGAATCTGGATTGGCACGGAGGGGGGATATTAGAGTGTGTGGGGAGGAGTTGCTTTTTTAGGCTAAAAAGGAGGTTTGAGACGTTTAGAGCAACGCTAAGAGCTGAATTAGCAAGAGGAGGACTGCAATGGTGTGATGGTTCAAGGCTGGAAACAGGTCCCCGCTCAGGGAGGCAGGAAAATCCTCTCCCAACCTCCCTCACCCTCCATGGTGTCCCTTCACAATAGATTCGGGGCCCTGGAACTTTTGAGTGAAGAAGAGAAGAAGGAAGGAAATGAGACAAACAAGGAGGAAGACCAAGGCCCACCAAGGCCCACCAAGGCCGGATCATTCTAGACCAGGTATTAAAACCAGTTCTAAAAAGAACCCCAGAAGAGTCATTGTAGTGGGTGACTCCATTCTGAGGGGTACCGAAGGCCCCATATGCAGACCAGACCCGTTTCATAGGGAAGTCTGCTGCCTCCCTGGGGCCCGCGTCAGGGACCTCAAGGCAAAGCTCCTCACTCTAGTGAGACCCAAGGACTACTACCCTCTCCTGGTTTTTCAGGTAGGTAGTGACGACATTACTAGGAGAAGTCCTTAAGCAATGAAGAGAGATTTCAGGTCCTTGGGGAAAGTGATTAAGGGGTCGGGGGCACAAATTGTGTTCTCCTCCATCCCTTCAGTTGGGGGAATGGA
This sequence comes from Strix aluco, assembly GCF_031877795.1. Lineage (NCBI taxonomy): Eukaryota > Metazoa > Chordata > Aves > Strigiformes > Strigidae > Strix > Strix aluco. Next base: position 22,230,922 of record NC_133971.1, read on the forward strand.
TGAAAAAGAATACAGGGGAACTCAACAGATGAACTTGTGGCTCCAAGACTGGTGTTACCGGCAGGGCTTTGGATTTTTCAATCATGGGTTGGCATACAGGACACCAGACCTTTTGGCATTAGATGGAATGCACCTGTCCCAGAGGGGGAAGAGGATCTTGGGGCAGGAGTTAGCTGGGCTCATTGACAGAGCTTTAAACTAGATCTGAAGGGGGAAGGGGGCAAAACATCAGCCCATCTGAAGTGCATGTATACCAATGCACACAGCATGGGTAACAAACAGGAGGAGCTTGAAGCCATGATGAAACAGGAAAATTATGATGTAGTGGCTATTACAGAAACATGGTGGGATGTCTCCCATGACTGGAGTGCGCCTGTTGATGGCCAGAAGCTCTTTAGGAGGGACAGACAAGGAAGGAGAGGTGGTGGGGTGGCCCTGTATGTTAGGGACTGTTATGATTGCTTTGAGCACAAGTGTAGTGAAGACAGGATAGAGTGTCTTTGCGTTAGAATCAGGGGGAAGGCCAACAGGGCAGATGTTGTAATAGGAGTCTACTATAGGCCACCTACCCAGGACAGAGAGGTGGATGAAATATTCTGTAGGTATTTAGGAGAAATCTCACGATCGCTTGCCCTTGTTCTTGTGGGAGACTTTAACTTCCCAGACATCTGCTGGAAATACAACACAGCAGAGCGGGACCAGTCCCGGAGATTCCTGGAATGTGTGGCAGATAACTTCCTGACACAACTGGTGAGAGAACCAACCAGAGAAGGTGCCCTGCTGCATCTCCTCTTTGTGAACAGAGAAGGACTGGTCGATGATGTGGCGGTCAGAGGATGACTAGGGCGCAGCAATCATGAAATAATAGAGTTCTCTATTCTTAGAGAGGCCAGGAGAGGGGGCAGCAGAACTGACATCCTGGACTTCCAAAGGGCTGACTTTGTCTTGTTTAGGCACCTGCTTGAAAGGATCCCTTGGGAGATGATCCTGAAGGGTATAGGGGTCCAGGAAGGCTGGGCACTCTTTAAGACAGAAGTGTTAATGACTCAGGAACAGGCAGTTCCCAGGTGCTGTAAGAGAAGCCGACGACAGAGAAGACCACCCTGGCTGAACAGGGAACTTTGGCGGGAACTCAGGGAGAAAAGGAGAGTTTAGAGTTTTTGGAAGAAGGGGCTAGCCACTCACAGTGATTACAAAGATGCTGTGAGGCTATGCAGGGCAGAAATCAGGAGGTCTAAAGCCCAGCTGGAAATTAATCTGGCTTCAGCAATCAAGGATAACAAGAAATGTTTCTATGTCAGTAGCAAAAGAAAGACCAGGGAGAGTATCCATCCCTGCTAGATGCAGGAGGAAACATGGTAACAAGTGATGAGGAGAAGGCTGAAGTCCTTAATGCCTTCTTTGCCTCAGTCTTTAATAACAAGACTAGTTGTATTGAGGGAATCCAGCCTGCTCAGACAGAAGACAGAGACTGAGAGAATGACCCCCCTGCAATCCAGGAGACAGTCAGTGACCTACTGCATCACACAGACACACACAAGTCTATGGGACCAGACGGGATACACCCGAGGGTGCTGAAGGAGCTGGCTGGGGTGCTCGCCAAGCCGCTTTCCATCATTTACCAGCAGTCCTGGCTGACCGGGGAGGTCCCCACAGATTGGAAATTGGCCAATGTGACGTCTATCTATAAGAAGGGTCGGAAGGATGATCCAGGAAATTACAGGCCTGTCAGCTTGACTTCGGTGCCCGGGAAGCTGATGGAGCAGCTCATCCAGAGTACCATCACACAGCACATGCGGGACAACCAGATGATCAGGCCCAGTCAGCAGGGGTTTATGAAAGGCAGGTCCTGCTTGACAAACCTGATCTCCTTCTACGACAGGGCGACCCACTTATTGGATGAGGGAAAGGCTGTGGATGTTGTTTACCTTGATTTCAGTAAGGCCTTTGACACCATTTCCCACAGCATTCTCCTGGTAAAACTCACTGCTCGAGGCTTGGATGATCACACGCTTTGCTGGGTAAAAAACTGGCTGGATGGCCGGGCCCAAAGAGTTGTGGTGAACGGAGTTAAATCCGGTTGGTGTCCGGTCACAAGTGGTGTACCCCAGGGCTCGGCTTTGGGGCCACTCCTGTTTAACATCTTTATTGATGACCTAGATGAGGGGATCGAGTGCACCCTCAGAAAGTTTGCAGATGACACCAAGTTGGGTGGGAGTGTTGATCTGCTCGAGGGTAGGGAGGCTCTGCAGAGAGACCTGGACAGGCTGGAGCGATGGGCTAAGGCCAACTGGAGGAGTTTCAATAAGGCCAAATGCCGGGTGCTGCACTTGGGCCACAACAACCCCCAGCAGCGCTACAGGCTTGGGGAGGAGTGGCTGGAGAGCTGCCAGTCAGAGAGGGACCTGGGGGTATTGATTGACAGCCGGCTGAACAGGAGCCAGCAGTGTGCCCAGGTGGCCAAGAAGGCCAATGGCATCCTGGCTTGTATCAGAAATAGTGTGGCCAGCAGGGACAGGGAAGGGATCTTGCCCCTGTACTCGGCACTGGTGAGGCTGCACCTCGATGACTGTGTTCAGTTTTGGGCCCCTCACTACAAAAAGGACATTGAATTACTCGAGCGTGTCCAGAGAAGGGCAACGAAGCTGGTGCAGGGTCTGGAGCACATGTCGTACGAGGAGCGGCTGAGGGAACTGGGGGTGTTTAGTCTGGAGAAGAGGAGGCTGAGGGGAGACCTCATCGCCCTCTACAGCTACCTGAAAGGAGGTTGCAGAGAGCTGGGGATGAGTCTCTTTAACCAAGTAATAAGTGATAGGACAAGAGGGAATGGCCTCAAGTTGTGCCAGGGAAGATTCAGACTAGATATTAGGAAGTATTTCTTTACAGAATGGGTAGTCAGGCATTGGAATGGGCTGCCCAGGGAGTCCCCATCCCTGGAGGTGTTCAAGAGGTGGGTTGACATAGCGCTGAGGGATCTGGTGTAGTTGGGAACTGTCAGTGCTAGGTTAACGATTGGACTAGATGATCTTCAAGGTCCCTTCCAACCTAGATGATTCTGTGATTCTGTGATTCTGTCAGTCGGACTACTTGCTTGAGTAAATCTTTTAGCTGTAAGAACTTCATGGCACAGAGTGTGGTTTTTATCTATTTCTAATTCTCTGTGTAAGCCTACCACTCTAATTCCTGTGTTTGTGTAATAATGGTTTCTACTCTGAAAGCCATGGGTACAGACAGTAATTCTTCTGTATCTCTCCACTTAGTTTTAGGGATATTTTGTACACTGCACGTTACTCAGAGAAAACACAAATGATCCACTTAGAACTGAAACTAAATAATAAATAATTGGGTCTCCTGAAAACTGGACTTTGACTGCAATTACCAGCTTTGCAGTAACCTTGAATAAATTAAGATCAAATGGTGTTATCATGAGCAATAGTAAAACTGAGAACACACAGACATTTGTCTTGGTCTTGTAAAGTGCAGAACATCCTTCTCGCCTCTGAAGGGGGACTGTGACCCCCAAAAAGTACAGACACAGCCATTCTGAGGGAGCACCACACTGCTGCAACTGCAACACTGCCTCCCGCTCTATCCCTGCTTAGCTTCAGAGATAATCATCCCGGCAGTTCTTCCCATCGTTGACTCGTACAAGCACATGCTCTCTTTCTTGCACTCCTTTTTTCTCTCTTCTCTGAGACCCGAGGTTCTTCTATGAGGCCAGGGGAGAAGTATGGAGGTTACAGCAGCTCTTTGCATTAGATGTAACTCCAGGTTAATACTGGGTGAGCTGGAGAGTCTGACATTGCTGTGACAGCACAGCCCTCTCACCCGCTGTGGCTGTAGCTGGTCCAGTTGCAGTCACCTGTGGTCCCACCTCCCTTTGAGATCCTCAGCAAGCTCTTCAGTCACAGCAGCAGGCAAGAAACAACATAAATAAGCCCTGCTTCTACCTAGAAGCATCAATAGTGTAGACTTCTCAGAAGCAACAGAATTCTTAATTTACACACCTTATCGTGACTGCACCCCTCTTTTATGTCTTGTGTTCCCCTATGTAGATTATACTGCTGTAGTCTGGCCTTCTGACAGCATTCAGATACATCTCCCAGCGCAGTGCCCACATTTTAAAACTGTCCCTCTCTCTCTGCTATATGATTCATCTCTCAAAGAGCAGGGTTGTTGTTTCAGGCTTTAGCCCCTTCTCTTTTTGAAGCATGACACTCAGAAATGATTGCCCGGATGGAAGAATCGATCTTTCAGATCTAGCAGAGACGTTCACTGCTGATAGCCTGTGCATCATCTGTCACTGCTGCTCTCACCCAGAGCATCTCACTTAGAGACCAGCACAAGAAAGGTACTGTCCAGGACTGACTGTGTCAAGACTAGGCTGGCTTGCAGAGGCTAGGATATTTTAGTCCAAAGAGAATATCTCAGTGAAAATATTCAGCAATCAAAATATATGAAGCATTGCAAAGTGTGCGTAGATGAAGCCCAACTCCATTATACCTGTGATCTCTTGAAATTGAGTCATGATGGGACACACCACTGCACACCAGCTGTAAGAGGTGCAGTGGAAGAAATTGCAGGAAAGGGCACATGGACTAGCAGGGGCATCTGGTTTTAAAGGAGGGGTGAATGAGGGGTACATAACTGTCTTCATATGCACCCATGCACTAATGCGCTTAAGCGTGTCCTTATTGTTATGGAGAGAGAGAGAGAGAGAGAGAGAGAGGGAGAGAGAGAGAGAGACATGTGCATATGTGCTGGATAAGAGTAAGAAACTATAAAAAACCCCACCAAAGAAAATATACTACCCTCATTGACAGTCATTTCAAGGTTCTTATGCTTCTCTTTGGATGCAAGAATGATGTTGGATTCATGTGAGGGATAGAGAGCAGAATAGTGTTGGGTATATTTAGATTCCATTTCATTTTTGTTTCATATACCGTAACATTATAGAAAAGGACTTCATTCCTCATTTCAAAGAGAAATCCATTAGATAAGTTGAATTCACTGTGGGGAGAGGACTTTTGTCAAAACCAGGGTGAAAGATGCCTTTTTGCAGTAGCCTTGATGTGATAGGAGGTGTGTTGCCTGGATGCTACTCAGAAGTGCATTTTTTACCTCTGTGTTCTGCACGTAGTGGCTTTTCCTTGGTTCTTCCAACAGGCTGTCTGAGAAGCCTTGTACTTAGAGCAAGTGGATCTATGCAGTTCAGAAAGTTAGTGTGTTGGCCAGGCCAAGTTTACAGGGATCCAACTTGATAAAGCAGACTGAAAAAAATGGTAAACATTTTTTTAGCAGGCTAGCATTAATAGAATCTAAAAAAAATACAAGGGGGCACTCATTTAAAGTATCTCACGATTATGTCAACTAAAGAGATTTTGCCGCAGTGCATTATCATCACAGGTAAGTGATTCATTACATGTGCCATTCTGGCCTGTTTCAAAGCAGTGTATTATAAAAAGCTTCCCACAACTGACTGTAAATAGATCAAACTAGTTACAAATAGATTTTAACTAGATAAAACTAAGTTTTGCAGCACCAGTCACTTCAGTTGCCTGAGGGGACTCACAGAATTGCGGTCTGCCATTGAAGTCTTCATTGGGATGTGCGCGGGGGGTCCGTGGGGATGTGCGCAGGGATGTGCGCGGGGGGGTCCGCGGGGGGTGCGCGCCCGGGCGGCCCCGTCAGGCTGCCGATCCGCAGCGGCGCAGGCGGCGGCAGCAGCCGTGGAGGTTCCCGCCGGGGCCGGCGCTGGCGGGGGGGGGCTCGGCCGGCAGCGGCGGCGGGGCCGGGGGAGCGGCGGGGCCGGGAGGGACCCGGCGCGGCGGGGCGGGGATGGGACGCGACGCTGAGCCCCGGGCGCCGGCGGGGGGAGCGGAGCGGGGGGAGCGGAGCGGCTCTCTCGATGCCGGCGGCGGCGAACCGGCCGCCTTTGCCGGGCAGAAGCTGCGTCCCGGCCCCGGGCCGAGAACCGCCCCCCCCGTGCCGCCCCCACAGCCCCGGCCCCGGGAGGGGGGAGCGGGGAAACTGCCCCCCCCGCGCCCGGCGCCCTCCAAGGGAGTGAAGCGCCGCTCCGTCCTGCCCGCCCCCCCCCCCCAGCCCCCGCCGGCTTCGGCCCCCCCGTGGGGACCCCCGGGAGGAGGGACCCTCGCCCGGCCCCTGCGAGGGAGCAGCCGCTCTGGGTGAGTACAGCGGTACCCTGAAACGGCGGGAGGTTGGGGGGGAAAAGGGAAAAAAAAAAAAAGAAAAGCGGCTTCACCCCCCCGTGGCCCCTCGGGCTGTCCGGTGGCTCTTGGTGCTGAATTCCCGGGGGAAGCTGGAATGGCGGGGAGGGCGGGGGGGGTGGGAAGCAGCGATTTGGGGCTAGAAAGGCAACGTCCTGCAGCACTGTCCTGGTGGAGGAGCGACCCAGCCTCATTTGGCCGTTTTAATTACATTTTGCCTCTCTCACTGTAAATCACTGAGCCCGTGAGGTATCTCCAGCAGGTACCTTTAATTACAAACTGCTTCCGATGGATTCCGGAATGAGACTGGAATTGCTGGGAAAGACCTGAAGGAAACTGCTCTGCTGCCAGATGGCCTTGGCTGGGCACTGAGAGCAGCTTCCCATCCCTACTCCGGCACAGGGTGAGATATTTGTGTGGGGGAATGAGCCATTTTATGGTTGAATCCCATCGCTAACGGCAGACAGAGCCCCAGAGAAAAAATGCCTGGGCTGCTTCTCCTGCCAGAGCTTAGGGCAGAGTTTGTCTAATTTTTATGGCATCATAAAATTTTTATGGCATCAGAGTCTAATTAAGAGCATGAATTTACTTCTAGAATTTAAAAATGCAGAGGAAAGGAATAACAAAATCCCTGCCAATGTAACTGTGACACTTGTATAAATTTTCTTCCCGTTGGCGATCCAGAACAACAACACAAGAGTATTTCACTCTTGTAAAAAGTGCCAACAGCACTTTGCTCCTTACCTGTGCAGCAGAGTTCCATTCTCAGCTTGCTGAGGTTCAGATGCTTCCTCTCAAGGCCCCAGGATCACACACAGCCCTGGCTGGCTGGATGCACAGCGTATCACTGTCCGAGCTTCAGCTGCTCACGGACTGAGGGTCAACTTTCACTTCAGACCCTAAAAAATAGGCACTTATTAAGCTTCCAGTGAAGGGGAAGCTCAGAACATTGAGTTTGTCCATAAGCTCGGTAGCATTTGTGTACCACAAGTGAATTTAGTAGCACACTCACCTAGTATGCATCACTTGAGCTGTGTAGGGTTTTCTAAAAATATATTTTTTCATGTTTGTGAGCACACATAGGGATTTTGGGGGTGGAATTTGCTGTGTCTGACTGAAGACTTGTCATTAAGCCTACAGCTGTATTAATTGTGTGTGATTCTCTTGGCTGTAAGGAGCCAAGGGAAAACAATTCAGAAATCAGCAATTTTATCAATTATTTACAAAGTGTGCTGCTAACACTTCCAATTCCAGACAGCTGAGGTCCAGAGGAAGTGGAAAACACCATCCACAGGAGTTGGCAAGTGTTTGTGTTCTGAAAGGCTTATTCCACGTTCAAACCAGTTTCATTTTAAACAAAAATAAGGAGGGAAGGAGAAACAACAGCTTATATCTTGTTGTAGATTATAACTGCATGTCCACAGCTGTGCTATGGCATTAACTGGGAAACATGTTCTAATAGGTGGGTGCCATCAGCACTCCATCTAAACCATTTCAGTATGTGGACCACAGTCTGCACTGTCTGTAGTGTAGGAGCATTCTGGGCATCTGTATATTTAAATGTGGGCCCTGGGGTGGAATGGTGATTTTATTTACTTGAGTTTCTGGCTCCTGCACTTTTGGAACTCTGATCGATGTAAGTGGCAGAGTCAGGCTCTGTGTGCAGGGGAGCCGAGTCAGCTGTTCTGATACAGCAGGCTGGACTCAGCTGCTCCATTTCTTGTTAGAGCAGAGCGGGAAACGTCCTGCTGGATGTTAAGCTTGGCACTTTAAAAAAACCCCAAGTGATTCCTCTAAATGCTCACATATGTTTTTTTGCCTGCAGCTTATTGCTGGCTGTAAAGTTGTCCTGTTCATCAAAAATGGTTACCACAAATCTTGTTACCCCAGAAACAAGAGAAGCAGTGAGTTACCATCTCTAAGGGCTTGAAATACGCATTTGTTTTGGATTTTTTGAAAGTATTAGTAATCAATCATTCTGGCAGGACTACCAGCAGGATTATGTTGTGCTCCTGTGACGTCCACCAGCCTCCCCACCTGGCTAGGTTCTGGTCTGGGCAAGGGTCTAAAGTGTTCAGCCTGACACATCTGCCCTCCAAGCGTCGTAAGTGCTGTGTTACAGAGCAATAGAGACCCCCATCTTGGGGTGATCTGGAGAAGGACAAATACTGGCTGAAGAAACATGAACCTCCTTTTTGTGTGCAAATAACATTTACATGGTTAAGATGTTCTTGCATTCAGACTGTGGGGGCAGTATCTAAAAGGTTGGAGTAACTTTTCCGGCTGTCCAAATACATCTCCTAACAACAAAATCAGAGATGTTTAGACTTGACATTTGGAAACAATCAGGAGCAATGTGGAAGAACTATGAATGTGATTTGTTTTCTTTTACTTCAGCAGTTTCTTTTGTTTCACTGAGCCTTGTTCAGAAATCAAACGTACCAAAAGTTTAGTGTCAATGACTCAAAGAAAACCATCCCTCTCCTCAAAAGCCTGCCCAAGCAGCAAATGATGCTGAATTCCATTGCTCTTGTTGTTGCCCCCAGGACTGTTCGCAGCTGGGGTATGAACCGAGTTTGCCAGGAAAGGACAGGTTAGTGCTGCTGGGTGAGCACAGCACACCGGGTGCTGCCAGCCTGTTACAGAGGTGTCCTAGAAGAAAGAAACAAAGTGTATGATTTTCTTTTTGTTGTTGTAAAATCCCTCATTTTCTTTGCATGGTGAAAACCACGCGATGGGGATTTCTTAATGTCACTTTCCTAGAACCCTGCAGATAAATAACAGCATCTGCCAGTAGAAACAACACATAATTTCAACAAACAAGACTTCCCTTACCCTTTGAAGTTCCTGAAGGAGCACCTCTCCCCACTTTCCTTGCCCTTGCAGCCAAGCTGTGGCCTTTTCTTTCTTTTATCTCCATGGAGTGGCCCCTGTGCTTGGCTCAGGACCGGAGTCAAACCTGGTCTCCATGTCCATGGTGCCCACATCAGTGAGGTGCCTACAGACAGCTCTCAGATCACAGGGAGGGGGATGTGGCGGAGAGAAGTTCCTGGTTTCTGGACCGAGGTGGCTTTGGAAGTCCTCTCGGAAACGCCGAGATGAGCCTGTACTTACTCTGCGGCATGGCAATGGGCTTCACAGCTGGAGAGCAGCAAGGCGTTAGCCAGCTGTGTTACAAGGTGCCCCATTTCTCACCGCTGTGGCAGCTCACCAGGGTGTGTCAGCAATGCAGAGTTAAGATTTTTGACCCCAAATCCTACTATAAACACTCGAGCCCTTTTTAAACCTGGAAACCATTTCCTATCAAGAGACTTGAGAATCAGAATCTCCTTTTCCTTTTTTAACGGAAACTGAAAGCTGTAGACTGCACAGTTATAAATGAGTTTGAAAAACAGAGTGTGGGTGACTCCTCATAGTACGAGTCTGCTTCAGTTTAGGGCAGCTGCTTGAGGCAGAAGCTCTGGGAGGTGTGAATGGCTCAAATCCCTCCACAGCATTCTGATGCCAGGAGCGGCTTGCAGGAGAGAGCTTGCCTCACCAGGGGTTCTGCACATGGATGTGTCTGTACCTGCCCTCAGGTAGGGCACTTGCCCAAGCAGATGCTCTGTGGCTGCTGGGTAAGTGTTGGAGCACTCCTCCTCCTGCTACCTCCTGGGCTTTTCTGTTCCTGGTGATTTCTTGCTCCGCCTGGGAGGAGAGGCAGTCTTCTGTTACAGCCACATCAGAGGATGATCTGCAGACATGGTGAGCACGGAAGGCTCCTGATCAGCTGGGTCAGGTTTTGACTTGAGCCGAGTCATGAATAGCTCAGATAATTTTACAGGGGATATTGCAAACAGGTGTGCGTCCTTACAGAGATATACTCCAGAAAGCATTTTGAGACTGACAGCAAGGTTAGCAGCAGAACAGAAAAAGCAGAATGCCTATGAATAAACAATTATGCAGGGGACCCCCCTATTTTGTAGATTTTTGTATTGCATTGACTGTGTAAAGGGCTGGAGAGCCATTATCAGGGTCCTCTGAGATTACTTTCCTGTCCTGTAGTGTCTGCCAGAAGGAGAGGCTGTGGCAGGGCACATGGTCTGGTTATTTTCTCCTGCTGCATTGAATCTTTAAGGTCATTGCTAGATCTTGGCATTATCCTTTATTCGAGGCTCACTTTTTCCCTCCACCCTTGCATGCTTTTCTGTTGTTGCTGCTGTTGCTCTCATTTTATATAGATGATTCTAAGATTACTCTTGTTTAGAATGTTACCTGAGCTGCCTTTCTTGGCAGATGTCAGCAACACAGTTTCATGAGGACTTAAAATCTTAAATACTGAAGTCTATGCTGTATATCGCTGATCCAAAAGATCAGAAAGAGTATTAAGCAGGCCGAAAAATAAACCTCCTGGCACTTATGTCAAGCAGCTTGTACAGAAGCTTGATGTATGTGTCAGCTGTGAAATAACACATGAAAAGCTGACGGAGAATGAGCCTGTCATTCATTCTGTCTTATCGTGGCACATGGAAATAATCATAAATTGTGGAAGACCCTTGCTGTATGAGACCGACAGACTTTTTTTTTTTTTTTTTTTTTTTTTTTTGAGGGACTGAGTGTGGGAGGAGAGGCCACAGCTCAGACATGACCTGGGGAAAAAAACTTGTTTTAGGGAACACAAAACCTGGAGGTTTTTCTTCAGTCAACCACTTTCTCTCTCTTGTTGCTTGACAACAGGACTCACTCCTGAGTCCCTGATGTTGCTTCCCTGTCAAACAGCAGATGATTCCAGAGTTCCTGGGTAAATTCATTCCTTGCTCTTGCAGACCTGGTCGGGGCTGCACACTGAGCAGGACTTTGCACATTTGACTTCTCTCTTGTGCTGCCCTGAGGTTGGGGGCATCTGTGAATCTCCAGACTCTTTCTGGCCCCTGGAGAGAGGTGGTGGGTGCAGGCACTCAACAGGGCCCTCAGCCTGCTGGGGGGGTCTGCCTGCTGTGGCACTAGCTGGCAGAGGTAGGAGAAGAGCTCTGAGACCATCTACCCAGCCTGACTCGCCAGTGGTTAACATCATGGTTCAAGTCACCAGCTGTAGTTGTCTGATTGCAGGGCAGCCTTCAGCACTGTTTTACGCATTAAAAGATGCGAGGTCAATTTTGGCCAGTGTGTATCTGCTAGGCTATGCATAGTTTTAAATTGAGTGAAAGTGCCTCTGCTCTTGAGAATTTTTTTTTTTCCCCATTGAGCTTTGCTGTACTCTCTCTCTGCTCTATCACTGATAACAATGCTGAGTGATAAAATGCCTCTTGCCTTTGAAGTCATGTCTAACAACACCAATTTTTAAACCAGTTTGAACTCTTTAGTGGAAGAAGATAAGACAAGGATATAGCAATCATTAGTTTCTTGTTTCCCCCTAATCTGGTAGAATGTGTCTTATTGTGGCCTTTGATAACTGTAACCACAGCAGCAAATAGCGATGGATGTATTGGGTTAGGATCTTCCATCTCAGTAATCATATTCTGCTTCCAGACGCCTTACAGGACACAAAGTAAATTAACATCCAACAGCGATACATCAGGATGGTGCGGAAAATTCCCTCCTCCCTTTCAGAGAGATGATCCAGGTTGTTCGGAACCTTGGAGCAGGAGCTGACTTTTCCAAAGTCCAGCAGTATCCCAACCTGACCGTTACTGAGCAGGCTGCTGTGTAAAGGTTAATGAACTTGTCTGCCCAGATTAGTTGGAGGGGCCGTACAGGGATCAGCAGGTGGAATGAAATTCAATCTATACCAGCAGAAGAGTGGGAAAGTGACTGAAGGGGACGGCGTCTATTGGAGCTTTGGTAGTAGGGCACTCCCTGTTGTGGGGTGGAGGTTTTCTTAATCCAAAAGCCTTTTAAATTTAAATATTTTTCTATTAGTTATATTTGTTTGCCGCTGGTTTTCATTCCAAACTTGGGCATAGGAGCTAAACAGCACGGGGTGGCTTTTGGAGAGTAGTTATGGTGCGGGCAGAGACGTGAGTGTAACACTAATGTGCCCTGGAATCAGAGGGAGGCATGCTGGTGCAAGTGGTCTGGGGTGAGTGTAAAAGCAGTTGTGATTATGGAGAAAGTTAAATTGTCCAGCTCTTGTTCCCAACACCTTGTAGGAAAGACTGAAGACAGCAGCAGAAGTGGTGCACTGGATGTGGTGGAGAACAGCTGTACCTTATATGAAGAACATCCGTAATCAATCCTTCTTTGGAGGGTTGTTTAAATTACTTCTGGCCTCTCTGAAATGAGGAAGGTAAATGTGTCCAGTTGAATTTCCCCTTTGCTGTGTGCATAAACAAATTTAGAAATGTGAATTTTTGCCCAGCCACACAACGTCCTGAGATGAGTATGAGAGCAAGTGGGATAGATCGCTTCTGAGGAGTGCCTGCCACTTCCTATAGAAGTAAAAAAGACACGTCAACTTTTACATGTCTAAAGTCAGAAGACATCTCAGTCTTTGGGGAGATTTTGTAAAGCATCTAAGAGGATGAAACAGGGGAGTGGTTAAACTGATCGGTTGAGTTACCTCCTCAAGCTGCATGTGTGTGTGTTGTTACATCTCTTAGGCACTTCAGTGCAGTTAGCTCTGCCTCTTTAAACCTGCCTCTCCACGTGTCAGTGGCGCCCAGGTCGCAGAGACTAATACTGCAACACCGCAATTAGCCTGCCTCATTAAACCTGCCAATCCACGTCAGTGGCGCTCAGATCGCAGACTAATGCTGCAGGAGGTTAAGACCTTCACGGGGACATCAGTACAAACACCAATATGATGGATACAAAATGTCCGTTTATTAAACTGTGTATCTCACCTATATAGGTTCACCAAGTACCTCCTTCGTGGGTGTGCCCATAACATTACAAGCCTATCCATCACCTTACCTCGTAACAAGGGAGGGCTACAGCTATTCCTTCCGTACATCGCGAGATCTTCCGAACGCCACTCCCTACACTTCAGAAAATAATCCCCTTCTCAAGAGGTACTAAGCTGAATACACTTCTAGATAGTGACTGCACATAAGGATGTAATACTTCCAAGGAGAAATAGACTTTTGTTTTACGTTATTTAACAAATTTGCCTGTGGCCTATCTACTACTCCCTGTTTTTCTGAACAGTTCACAAATGTGTCAATTCTGTAGTTACGGGAATATATAAAAAGTAAACTGTGCTCACAGATACATTAGAAGAAACCAAAAGCATTACACTTGAATATGAAAAGCTGCATCTTGGACATAGCATCTGAGCACACAACAACACAGATATGACTGAAGGGAAATACCCATGAGATTGGTTATTTACTGGAGAATTGCTGTCTTGATGTCTGTTGACACTACTCTGATACTCTTAGGAGGATACGGGGGGAAAAACACTTTTGCAAGTCATTTGTGTGTGTTTCTGAAGTACTGATTGATCATGGCTCAAAATATTTGACTTCAGTATACTTTAAAGTCATGCAGATACAAAACCAGATGAGCCAGGATATTTCTGAGGATTGTGTTGATGCTCCTAACCACAGCTCTGTGGATTCCATCTGGTGTATTTGCAAAAGAGGCTGAGTCTCCGCTGCTGCTGCCTCTGTGTTAAGTAGTTCCCCTTCAGGGGTCTGTTGCCTGGCTGTGGGATTTTCCTCATCCCTGGATAAACTGCACCTGTCACTGACCTCACGACAAGCCTTGTCTGACCTATGAAATGTCCTGCTCCCAGCAAGAGTGTCGTCCAGGACAGAGGCTGGTCAGGACACAGTGGCCAGTTACAGACCACACAAGGGCAGCCAAGAAACCCGACTGAAATGTGGTTTTGCACGCAGGTTCCTAGGTCAGCCTGGCTTTGGTCAGGCGGCTGCTGACTTGACAGAGAACTGTCTCTTGTCATGCATGTCTGTGTTCCCCTGCAGCTGCAGCCGGTGAGTCTCTCTGTTCCAGTTTTGGGCTGGAAGACTCTGCTGGAGCCTGTTACCCCTGGTCTGGAGTTAGCAGCGAGGAAGCCTCACAGCTGCCGTGCCCCTAGGTGATACAAGTGTTGTGCCACTTTCATTAGTTGGCATTTTTTTTCTGAAGTCATGCTCTCATTCTCTAGTAGTTATACTGATATAAAGCTGCTTTAAGCCAGAAGAAGTGAGCACAAGCTCTAAGCATACAAGACTCTTTTACTGACATGACTACATCCACTGCAAGGGTCATACCATGTATTTCTGCTGATGGGAAAGCTGGCACTCTCTGCTAACTTCATTTAACTTCTGTAGAAGTGGTGTGTGAAATACCTAATTGGCAGTATCCAATGCTGTTAGACTCCTTATATAGCTGTGCTATAATCTTGGAAACAAACTTCTGTTCATTCTCTATCAAATAATTAACTATAAATTTCTTTAGAAGTGCTCTTTTACATATGTTCCCATTTTCTCTCACAAGTGTGCATTTGACTCAGGGAGATCCTAAGCCAATATGAGTCTTTACAGTTGCATTTATTTTAAGCAAAGCATTGATGTACCTAAGCTGAGTTGGACCTTTAATCTAGGAACGCAGGAGTGGAGACTTACAGCATCTGGGCACTGGAGGAGATGGCTGTTGTAACTTGGATGGAGGGGAAGGAAGGACTGAATAGAGTCAAGATTTCTTCTTGTGGATTTGTTATAAATTTGAAGCAGAAGGTGGAAAAGGTGGTGTATATTTATGCCCTACTCAGCCTCTTCTCACGGTACTTAAGGTCCAGGCTTCTGCAGTTGCTTCTTTGGACCCAAATTGTGTGAGAGAATTTATGGCGTATGGGTGAGTGGAGTTAGAGGTGGGGATTTGTGGATGGCTGTGTCAGAAATGAGAAGGAGGAATTCTGCTGGGGTTTCTGAAGAGCTGTTGGGACGCCTGTGCTGAGAGTGGTCTGGATGGCAGGACTGCTGCATCTGATCTGCCTCCACGAGGAGCTGAGGCTTTACTCACCTGAAGGGGTTTGTCTCTGCAACAAGCGTCTCAAGTGTGCGTGTGAAAGAGAACGATGGGGTGTTCTTTTGTTGGTGATACTGGAGGCAGAGAGAGAGGAAGTACAATCTGGATAGCATTATAGAAATGATTTTTTTGGAGCTCTACATCCCTAAGCAGGTTTTGTTCATGTCAGAAAATAAATAAAAGCAGAGCCTTGCTCCTCTGGCCCAGAGAAGCCGCTCCTCCCTTACGAGGTGACCAAAAGGGAGAGTGGAACTCTCTTGGTAGCTTGTGGAAATTACCTGCAGCTTCTTTACTATATAATTTGCCCTGGGGAAATAATTTGGGAATTACTGTGGTTCACTCAGGTCAGTACTTTGTATTTGCGAGTGACTGGAAGTTTGTGTGTCTGAGGAGGGGACAAAACCCCTCTGAGGACAGTTATGGAGCAATTGTAGAGATGGGAAGATTTTTTTTCTTAACTAGAGCACTCAGCTTGGCCCTGTGCTTTGCAGTACTTTCTGTCTCTTCTATTAAAGATGTATAGCAAGTGTTTAGGGATATTTCTTCTCTTCCCAAAAGTAATTGCATTAGAATTCATATTTCTACTATGCCCTGTTATGTGTAGAAATAGTTAAACTGGTGAATGTTAATTTTTCTACTGAAAACTCTCAGGAAGAAGATAATCCAAACATGCTTTTTCTTGTTTGGAAAAGACCTCTAATCTTTATGAAGATGAGATTGCTCTCTTTGCTGGTGTAGTTCAGTTTGCTGTGTTAGAAACACAGACAGATTGATACAGATCTCCTGTCTTTCTGCAGTGACACTACAGTTGTTGCTGCTGTTTCTGTTTGTGGCTTCTGGTGGCGGATGCTGCACAGGCAGGTTGGTATCACTGGTTTGATGTGTCTGTGCTCTTGGCCAGTCTGTGCTGCCCAGCGCAGGTGTGATCTCTGCTGGAACTGGAAGAATATGTTGCAGCTGGACGGTGTTGGTGGTGAAGGAAATAAAGCAGCAACTCCACAGCGGCTATGCTGCTTCAGAAGTGGTGGTGGGGAAGGTAAAATAAAATGCAAAAGACTGAAAGTGAATCCACCAGCAGCGTATGTGGGGTTTTAGGGGTCCTCTATACACACCATCCTGTGTTGTGTTGACTTTGAAGACAGTTGCAGAAACAAAGTGCTGAAGCTGTGTGTCTCCCCGGCTCCATTATGACTGAGAAGCAAACCCAAGAAATGGAAAACCACCTGCCTTCAATTCTCTCTGTCATGTGTTTTGGCCTTCTCTCAACCTGGCAACAAATGCCCAAGCTGTCATCCTCTGGCGTCTGTCTGTGAGCTTTCCTCTCCCACATTCCCTGTGCCCAGTGAATTATCTCTGTCCACACGCCTTTCACAGCCACCCGCTGCTGGGGTGCCTGATGCTTGACATGACAACCAGAGCTCTTCAGTATCAGAATACTTTCTTTTGTAACGTCTCTGCGGTATTTTGCTCTCTGTTCTGGAGGAGACAATGTTCTGAAATGTGTGCAGAGGTAGAGAATGTGCAGGTTTACATCTATAAAGGGGAATCTGGAGTTTGTGTGGTGTGAGCCCATGCTGGCACTGGAGCCAGGGACTCCTTTGCCTGAGCTGAGCCCTTTGCTTTTCTGTTCCTGCTGACATCAGCTACGCACAGAGTATCCCGTGCAGACCCTGGTGATGGAGTTGCGCTCTGGGGGATGCAGGGAAGTGTCTGCTGTTTCCCAGGAACAATCCCAAACACTCATTGTTCCCACAGCCAAATGCTGTGTGGCACTTGGTTTAGGATCTAATGTCCTACAATAAGAAACCACTCCTCTGCTGCCAGGAGCGAGGGACTCGCGGCTCTGTGTGCCGAGGGTGGCATTTCAGCTTTGCTTCCCTTGTTAGAATGCTTTCTGTACCTTTGAGGTTTGGTGCTTTTTTTCCTTTTTCTAAGTTTCCACCCTGCCTCCCCTGCAGGATACATCCCTTCTCAATGTGCACAGGTTAACGGAATTTGAAACTGATCCCAACCTCCTGCTCACCACAGGGCTGGCTCCTAACAGCCGTAGTATGTTCACAGATGGTAAAGAAAGGTAGGGGACATTTTCCTGTTTTCAGAATTTTGTTTCCAGTTGGGTTCATCACTTTCACAATGTTTATGCAAGGAGCTTGGACATGCTGGAAGGCAGGACTTTGGTTTCAGGAGGCATGTCGGGGCCATTGGTTTAATCCTTTACTGGTATGAAGACAAAGACTTGTGAAAAAAATCATAGAATAAAATAGAAAAAACTACCTCATTTATCTTGTTAACTAGTTACTTGGAACGTGGAAAAAGTACTTTTTTTTTCAAATGTAAATAATCTGTATAGTGGTAGTTTGTTCTCGTCTCAAAGGGAAGAAAAAATTGTCTGGTTTATAGTGACCTGGTTCATCTGCCTTTGTCATGCTCCCTGTTATATAGAAGCTCTCTCAACTGTTTGGTGCCAGGCTTCTTTTTTCTTCTCTTCTCAAATCAAAAATCTTTATTCCCTCAAATCATATTCAGTGCTTGAAATCCTTTTAGTTTTCTTTTTCTTTTCTTCCTCAGGATGATGCCATGGAATTAATTTGTTGTATGTTACTTATGAACTAGAATATTTTGGGTTCTCTCGTAGACATAACATTGAAAGAGAATTTGGAATTCCTCTGATGTTGATCTCTCAGAGGATTAGTATACAAGCATGATGTGTAGGAACAACTTCCAAGAGCTGAGGCACTTTTTGCTCATTTCATTCCTTCCTTTAATTCTCTTTTTCAGCTGTGATTGTTACTTTCTTCAGTATTATTTTCTGATTAATTTTCATAATTACTAGGAATTACCATGTGATTTCTTTGTGAATCCAGACAAGGAGGTAAAGCTGAAGAGTTCTTTCTGTGACACTGTCAGGAATAACAGGAGAATATTGTTAATAACCCAATAAACTCCCAGTGCCCCCTGGTTCGTCCCAGTTCATCCCAGTACTCCCCAGAGCTGCCCAGTGCCCAGCAGCTCATCCCAGTGTCCCCCAGTGCTCCGCAGTGTATTCCTGCTCTCCCATGTCCCAGGGCTCTTGGACACACACCAGGGCTTGCATGGGGCTTTGCACAAGTCCCAGGTGTTGCACCTGCATTTGCACCATCCCCAAACATGGCACGTGTGTTTGTACAAGCCTGAGCTTTGCACAGGCCTTTGCAGAAGCTCCAAACTTTGCACAGGCCTTTGCACATGCATTTGTACAAGTCCCAAATGTTGCACGAGCCTTTCCCCAGCCCCAAAGCTCGTACAAGCCTTTATACAAGCCCCAGCCTTTGCACACCCACTTGCACAAGCCCCACCATTATCCAACCCTTTGACCCCCGCCCAGAGGAGGGCAGGGGTTGGGGTGGACACAGGGTGGGACCAGCTCCACTAAAACCAGCAGCTCCCAGTTCCCTGCCCTTCTTTCTCCAGCTCCCAGTGCCCCTCCCTGCTCCCACTGACCCCCCCCCCCAGTCCCAGTGTCCCCCCAGCCATGACCCTTCACTTGGCCCCACTCCAGCTCTCCCTTCATCACCAGCTCCAGACTGCGGTGGTGCTGCAGTGGGTCTGCTCCTGCCTCGCCCTCGGTGAGCAGTAGGGGGGATGGAATTTGGCAATTTGGGGAGGGGGATTGTGCCCCAAATCCCCCTGACCCCCCTCGGCCACTCCCTCCTCCCTCCCAGAGGCCTGGGTCCCTTAGGGCAGCACTGTGTACAACACCCCTCCCCTCCCCCCCGATGGGAGTTTTGGGGTGCTGGGGGGAATGGGGACCCTGGGAAAGGGGGTGCTGGGGGGGTGGGTAGCCCTAAGTGGGAGGACCCCTTCCCCCCTCTTCCTGGATGCAGGGGTCCCGCAGGGCAGCGCTGCGCCTGCAGCAACCTCCCCTCACTTGAGATGTAGTTTAAGCAGGCACCCAAGAGGTGGCAAAATCTTCTAATCAGTCACTATACGTGTACGAATCACCACATAATGCATTAATTCTCATTTTGGGGACAGAGATGTCTAGATTTGCACACATCACTGAATTTCAGAGACCCTTTCCTACTGGCACTCTGCTCGTTACCAATAGGATTGCTTTTGTTTGTGCCTTCTGTGCTCTTTCCCTGAGGAAAGAAGGGAACCACTTGTGGTGGGTTGATCTCAGCCAGGAAAAGCCCAACCTGGGGATGGAACAGCTGATTTCAGCAGCGGCCTTTGGAGCGAGGACAGAGGTGGTCAGGGCCGTCGGAAAGGAGGCGGGGAGGAGGAGATGTGGAGACCACCAGGAGAAGAGAGAGAAGAGAAGGAGGCACTAAACGTCTGAGTGTAACCACTGCAAACGTAAATTCAACAACAAACTTCATCTGTTTGTTGCAGAGTGGAGATGGAGCCAAGGGGTGATATTCCTCAACACAGTGCTGCCCAGACACTCATGGACACAGGATTTCTTAAAACAAGCCCATTTATTGGATATTTACTTCAGTTAGATCCCTCTTGCGCTCCAAGCAGGAGGAGTATCACAACTGTGAGCTGGTGCAGAGGCTGCGCGGGAAGCGGGGACCCAGCTGGTGTTCAGCTTGTCACGCCGAGGGGCAGAGGAGGAGGCACAGCACGTTCCCCATCAGGTGCTCCACGGTCTAGAGGAAGAGGGAGAGAAGGGGCAGCCGGTAGGTTCCAGGGAGACTATTGGAATCTTGAGGGGAAAAATGGAGAGAACTGGGGGGCCAGTAGGATCTGGGTGGGGGCTAAGGGGGTTTTGGAGGGACCAGGATTGGGGGGAGGGGGGGGAGGCAAATGGCGTTTGGAGAGGTCACAGGGGTGATTTGGGGTCCCTGAGGGTCCCAGGGGTACCTGACCCCCCCTCCATGTATCCCCCCTCAGCAGATGCTGCTGCCTCAGTGTACCCCGAGAGAGTCGGCCCCAACTACCTCCAGTACCAGTGCTGGGAGGCACGCCAGTTGCTACTGGGAGTACTGGAAGGAACTGGGAGGGGGCTGGGGGTCACCAGAAGGGGTGCTGGGAGGGGACTGGAGGGCACTGGGAAGCAGCTGGGGGCTACTAGGAGGGACCTGGGGGAATTGAGAGGTAACTGGGAGGGAGGCAGTATGGGCATGGGGTACTGGGAGGTAACTGGGTGGTAACTGGGAGTACTGGGATGGGTTGGGGGTACTAGGAGGTAGTTGGGAGGGAGCTGAGGGCTACTGGGAGGGAACTCAGGGGCACTGGGATGACCTGAGAGCACCAGGAGAGGACTGGAGACACTGGAAGGTGGTTGAAGGCCACTGGGAAGAGCCGGGGCAGTGCTGGGAGAGACTGGGAGGTAACTGGGAGGGAGGGGGTGTAGGTGGGGGTAACTGGGTGGTAACTGGGAGCACTGGGATGGGGTGGGGGTCACTGGTAATTGAATGTGGTGGGGGACTACTGGGAGGTGTCTGGGGGTTAAGGAGAAGGACTGGGAAGTAGCTAGGAGGGAGGTGGGGCAGGTGGGGGTAACTGGGAGGTAACTGGGGGTGACTGGGAGCTCTGGGCAGGTGCTGTGCAGACCCTGACAGGCGCCCTGGCCATCTGGGTGGTCCTCCAGGCCATGGGGGTGGGGGACAGCGCTGCCACCATCACCGGGGCCACCCTCACCTGGGTGCTGCGGGGTGAGACCCGCAAACTCCCTTTTCACCCCAAAATCATCCATGGCCCAAGGATCCATGTTTCACCATCAAATCTCCCAATTTTACCACAAAATTCCCACGTTTGACCCCCAAATCTCCCATTTTTGACTCCCAAATCTCCCACTTTTGATCCCAGAATTTCCCAGTTTGACACCAAATCAGCCTCAGCACCCCCAAAAATCCTATTTTTCATCCCAAAATCTATCCAGAATCTCAAAATCCCACAGTTTTACCCCAAAATCTGCCCCAGCACCACCAAAAGCCTCCCTGTTTCACCCCAAAATTCTCTTTGGACCCCAGAATCCCCCAATTTGAACCCAGAATGTTCTAGCAACTAACCAGTGCCCAGTCAAAACCAGCCAGCTCCCCAGTACAAGAGAGGATATTGGTGCTGGGACAAATAGCGACGTGCCAGCTTGGCGCACGGGTGCGTTTTCATGCCCTGAGATGTCTTGGGAGGGGCAGGATGGGCTAAAGATTCCCTCCTCCTCCTCCTCTCCAGACTGGGTCCGGGTGTGCGGTCCTGGGGGCAGCGGCAGAGGCCGGGGGGGACCCTGCTCAGCACACTCAGGGTGGTCCCCATGGGAAGGACACTATGGAGTCCCAGCGGCTTGTGGCTCTGGCTTTATTTAAAAAAAATCATTATTCCAGTACAGCCTTCTTCCAGAGCATTTGGTTTCTCCGAGGCTCAGCAGGGCCAGCAGCACAGCGACCGCAGGCTCCATCTTGATCTTGGCCTCTGCTCTGTTGTCAGGATGGAGACAGTCTCGGCTGCCAGGGACCTGATGGAAAGTTCAGAGTCTTTCCTCAAGGGCAGGAGCACTGCGAGAGAAGGGAGCAGAGCAGACGTGAACCCCCACTGCCCGCAGAGACCCCAGGACCCCCCTCCAGCCCATGCCAGCACCATTCATCTGCTTCCCTGGCCAGGAGGAGCTGGTGAGACAACCAGAGCGGCTGAAGCTGCTGCTCAGGAATGACCCATGTTCCTCGGACACACAAAGTAGCTCAGGACTCGGCCAGGCCACAGAGTCATTTTTTCGTTTGCGGTACGAGCTAGTCTAGAGTTGTGTGTGCCCTCAACCAGCCCGTGTATTGATCTGAGCATCACAATGTGGAGTCTGGACATCATCATGAGGGAGCACAAGGGCATGGGGCTGGTACGGACCCTCCGCAGCCGTCCAGACCAGTCCCTCCTGCCAGTACCCCCACTCCCTCCCAGTGACTCCTGTCTCCCAGTCAGGAGCCCTGTGGGGATGAGGGCCAGAGAGTGCCGCAGGCAGAGGGGGCTGGGGGTGCTGAGACCCCTCCGTCCTGCTGCCAGGGCCCAGATGGGCCGGGGTCTCCTGGAGAAGAGCCCTTGGGGGCTGCGTGCTGGAGGGCAGGGAAGGAGGATGCAGCTGGAGCAGCGGGGCTGGAGCAGGACAGCGATGCAGAGCAGCACAGCCCTCCCCATGGCATGGCTACAGCCCTCCCCATGGCACAGCTGCAGGCCTCGTCCAGCCAGCCCTGGGCTTTGGGGTTTGTCCTCACCAAGCACTGTCCGATCAGGTGTGTCTGCCATGTCTTGGCCACGGAGCTGAGCCTCCTCCAGTGCAGGAACTCTCCACAGGCACTGAGGTTGTCCCGGAAAGCCTGTGGAGAAGCAGAGGCTGGGAGATGGCACCAGAGCCCAGGGAAGGAGACCTGGCATCCTCCTCCTCTGGGCTTGGCTTTGAGCTGGGGGAACGGCATGATCCCGGGATTGGATCCCCCTTCATTCCTGGGGCCATCCTGCACTCTGGGAGCTGGCCCTGACTGAGCAGGGAACTGTCTGTGCCAGGTTCTCTGGCCCTGCTCGTGCTGGGGCTGCAGGGACCCTTCCTGTGGGCTGGGGGGGACCCCACCTCCGCATCCAGCTCTGCAGCAGTGGGACCAGCACAGCAGGACCCTGCAGTGACACACATTCCCATTGTCCCTCATGCCCAGGCCACCCCCATGGTGTCAGCATGCCCTTCCCCGCGACACCAGTTGCTGATCACTGCACCTTGGCCACACTCTCAATCTGGTCACTCGTATGGAAGAACAGTGGGAGCAGGACACTCTGCACTGTCTTCACCATTTTTTTCTTGTTTCTCCCCACCGCAGACTTCATCACATCTCTGAAGAGGCGGATGGAGAGCTCCCACAGCCGGCTGGACTCCTGGCAGGGAAGAGGACAGAGGGAGCTCAGCACCCTGCCCACGGTGAGCAGGGGCGTTAGCGTGGCTGATGGGGGAGGAGCTGCTCTGGAGTCGGATCCTGAACACAGGAGCTGTCGGCCAGATCTGCAGCTGCGGCTCAATGGTCCCAGAGCCCTGAAAGGCCACGGAAGAGGAGTGGGGAGGGGAAGAGCCCCAAAAGGCTACACAAGAGGAGTAAGGGGGGGGCCCCTGCCCAAATGCTTCCCACATAGCCACACTGAAGGGAAGCCATCTTGCAGCCATTGCCTTGGCTCAGGCTCCCATGGCAGCCTTACATCATCAAAGAGGGGCAGGAGCTTCTCCGCCAGCCTCAGAGAGATGAGGTTGGCCTCTTCCCTCTTCATGTGACTCATCACGTTGATGAACAACACCAGAGCCTTGGTCTTGACATCGGTGTTGGCATCCGTCAGGGTTTCCAGTATGTCAGGCAGCAGCACCGGCAGTTTTCTGGCCTGTATGAAACACACCGTTGCCTTTTTGTGAAGCAGTGAAAGACTCCCCCCACCGCTCCATCCCCCGGCTACCGATGTGGCTCGCCTGGCCGACCCCCCGCTCACCATTTCAGGTGTTTTTGAGAGCGTGATGAGGCCCATGAGCACCATCGAGAGCATCACTGGACTGGGATGCCTCAGGTACCTCTGGGCGTTGTAGAGGGCAGCAAACTCCTCCGCGTCAATGTCAACGCAGGCCAGGAGCTAAAATGGAGACAGTGGTGAGACACCAGCAGAGCTGCAGGGCTCCCTCCCCTCCACCAGCACGGTCCATGGCAAGTGTCTCCTCTCCCCCTGAAGCCACCTCAGAGTCCCCACATCTCTGACCCAGGACCAGCAACTGCCTTGACTCTGGTTTCTGCCCCTTCCTGGGGCCTCCAGGCTGCAGAGCTGGGCAGGGGGATGCAGGCAGGGGGAGGGCAGAGTGCTGCCTGTGCCGGGACAGGCTTGGTGGGGCCAAACCAGCATGGGGTAGGCCCGAGCATGTGGCCCAGGGGTCTGGCTGGTGCTGAGCAGGGGAAGGAGGAGGAGGAGGAAGGCAGAGCACTGGGGCTGAGCATGGGTCACTCACAGTCAAGGGGTAGATGCAGGCGTCCTCCGTGGCAGAGCTGAACACCCTGCGCAGCCACCGGTCCTGCAGCACGCCGAGCAGCTCCAACAAGACGCTCCACAAAGCCAAGGGCACGGAGATCATCACCTCCCACATGGCCATGGCAGTGCTGCGGAGCCAGAGCAAACTCAGTCAGTTGGGCTGCCTCGGCTCCTCCGGACCCCGGCCCTGCCCACCCCCCTCATTTTGGGGTGCCTGGGGAGGCAGAGGGGGGTGAGGTTCTGTTCCCATGGGGCAGGGGCTCTGCTTTGGCCAGCTCAGGCTGAAGGGGGAAGCATGGTAGGATGGAGAGCCCTGCTCCTCAGGGATAGATATTCCGCAGTTTTCCGTGGGTCTGACAGCTAGAGAGTCTCTGGGCCACTCTCCCCGTGGGGAACAAGCCCTCAAGGCTGTCGAGGCTGGTACCTGTCACACGTTGGAGAGATCCTCAAAAGGCTCCTGACCACCTCCCTGGGGCTCCACTTGGTCAGCTGCAGCAGCAGTGAGTCCAGGCTGTTCCGGGCTGGCTCCATGCGGATGTGCTCCACATTTTTGTGGATGTATGTCATAATTTCTGGCACCTGGAGGGGACATGGGTAAGGATGGTGCTGCCATTCCCATCCATCCCTGCTGCCTTGAAATGGTTTCAGGTGCCTCAAAGAGCCGGGTTAGGGCAGGAGGGAAGAACAAGACTTGACACGTCTTGACACAGGAGGACAGTCCAGCCACGGGGCACTTACATCCATCAGCCAGGACGCTGGGTCTCTCATGGCCATGTCCACGACATCGCTGTCCATCTGCCTCTTGTGGACATCGTCTGCCGTCAAGGCCTCGATGGCCATGAGGAGAACCTCCATCCTCTGAGAAGGCCAGAGGTATTCGCCAAACACCTACAGGAGGAGGGACGGGGGGGGAAGACTTGTCAGTCCGAGCATGCTGACGGTGCTGCACGGCTGATCAGCTCAACCATCCCTTGGTCCCTTCACTTGCACAAGCTGATGCCACGGACAAGGGTCCCTGAGAGGAGGGAGCTAATTACCATTGTCATGTCGCTGCTGTCAAGCGAAGAAAGCGACAAGGTGCTCTCAGAATCCCATCCTGGTTGGAGCTCTGGGTGCTCTGGATTCTCCTCCATCAGTGTCTCGCCTACACGGAAACATGGAAGAGTCGGTAGGACACGCCACCTTCACCAACAAGCCTCCCAGATGGCGAAAAGAGCTTCAAATGGCACCATGCTGAGGAAACGGGGTCCCGGCATCAAGCCAGCCCCGAGGAGCCCTCTACTCACCGATCTGCAGTGGCTGGACGATGGACACCTCGTGGGGCTCTGGAGGAAAGCTGCTCTCCTGGGGTACACCCACCTCCTCCCAAACCATCCTGGGGTGGGGGGGTCTCTCTGCCATCCTCAAAAATGGAGGAAAGTGGTTGAGGGACAGTGAGGGGGTTCAGCTTAAGGGAAACGCCGGGGGTGGCGGGGAAAGACGTGGTCTGTGCTCAGGAGTGCCCTCAGTGCGCTCCTGCCCTGTCCCTTCCCTGTCTTGTCAGACACTGCAGGGCTGCGCTGCTTAGAGACGGTGCCGTCAGATGACACAGAGGGGTGACACGGAGGCATGTCACAAAGGGGGGTCACATTGTGACCCATCACCCAGGCCGTGTGGGGCAGGGGTTCTGCTGCAGGGCGTAGGGACCCAGATTGCCATTGGGCCATGGCTCCTCTGGGGGTGCCCCCAGGCCCCCATCATGTCCCCTCAGGACCATCCTGTACCCTCAGGCTCATCCCAGAGGGTTCACACACCCCCGCACAGCCCCTGGACCTTCTGCTTTGATCCCAACAGAAACACTGCAGACTGCCCTGTCTCTCCGGTCACCTGAAGCGTTTGATCGCCTGTGTCCAGTTATCTCCCACACTCACAGAGTATGTTTAATCTGCTACAGCAGTGTCCTGGTTTCAGCTAGGATAGAGTTAATTTTCTTGAGCTGGGAGGGGGTACAGCCGGAGTGCCCAGCCCAGACTGGCCATTGGAGTGTTCCATATCCTGTGACGTTATGCTCAGGATATAAAGCAGGTCTGTTTTCTCTTGCTTCCAGTTTTGCAATGACAGGAGCTCCGTTCTGCCAGGATTGCTGGCCGGGAGCGGGCTGGGTATCAGTCGGTGGGTGGTGAGAAATCGCCTTGTGCATTACCCATTTGTAGTTTCTATTATCATTTTGTTTTATTACAGTCACTAAACTGGTGGTTTTTTATCTCAACCTACGCGTTTTCCTTGTGTCCCTCCACTCTCTTACCCCATTCCCCCGACAGGGGGAGGGTGAGCGACTGGCTGTGTGGTATTTGGCTCTGACCAAGTTCAAACCACAACAGTCCTTTTTGGCGCCCAGTGTGGGGCTCAAAGGGTTGAGATAACGACAGATCTGGTCAGTGTGTCATAACAGTTTGTTAGAAGCATTCATTATATTGGCTTATTAATTGCTGGTCATAATGTTGATCACTTGGCTCCTTAAAATTTCATCACCTCATTTGCTGTATATAGTGCCTGTGCTGCTGCTCACCACCCGTGGGAGTTGGATTAAGATTTTTGTTTTGCTGAACTGTGTGACACTGATATGTGACACTGATATATGGCACATTGTCGGTCCTGAGGCTACTTACAACTGTGTTTGAGAATTTGGGGAATTTTGAATACCCTCAGAATACTGAGACTAACATTGTCATCTTACCACTGGGAGCCAGTGCATTCCTGCATGGGTTCAGGGTTAAGCAACTACTTAAGAGTATCACCCAGAGATCTACCCCAGGGTTGGAGAATTATGAGTGGGTGTGGGACAGCATGGGCAAGTGCCGAGGACAGTGGGCACCTCCGGTGTATTGGAACTTCACTCCCGAACAGGGGCAGAATTCCGAAAAAATAGTAAAATATTTGGAAAACGTATGGTGTCACCCGGGTAATTCCAGAGAGACACAGCTCACTGCAACGTGCTGGGGCCTGGCCCGTGCCTACCGAGTCAGTGTGCAGAGGTGAAAGCCATCCAGCTGGCCTTGGCTATCGCCAAGCGAGAAAGGTGTCCAGTGCTCTGTCTCTGATGACTCATGGATGGTGGCAAATGCGCTGTGGGGGTGGTTACAGCAGTGGAAATGGAGCAACTGGCAGTGCAGAGGCAAACCCGTCTGGGCTGCTGAATGATGGTGAGATATTGCTGCTGGGGTAGAGAACTTGGCTGTGAAAGTACGTTGTGTAGACGCTCACATAACCAAGAGCCGGGCCACTGAAGAACATCAGAACAATCAACAGGTGGATTAAGATTAAGGTGGCTCAAGTGGATCTGGACTGGCAGCAAAAAGGTGAACAATTAATGGCTCGCTGGGCCCATGACTCCTCAGGCCATCAGGGAAGAGATGGAACATATAGATGGGCTTGTGACCAAGGGGTGGACTTAACCATGGCTGCTATTGCACAGGTAATCCATGAATGTGAGACATGAGGCAAGCAAGCCAAACAGTTAAAGCCCATTTGGTATGGAGGACGATGGTCAAAATATAAATATGGGGAGGCCTGCCAGATTGATTATATCACGCTCCCACAAACTCGGCATGGCAAACACTATGTGCTTACAATGGTGGAAGCAGCCACCAGATGGTTGGAAACTCATGCCGTGTCCCATGCCACTGCCTAGAACACCATTTTAGGCCTTGAGGAGAAGGTCTTATAGCGGCATGGCACACCAGAAAGGATTGAGTCAGATAATGGGACACATTTCCGAAACAATCTCATAGACACCTGCGACAAAGAACATGGCATTGAGTGGATATATCACGTTCCCCACCATGCACCAGCCTCTGGGAAAATTGAGCGATACGATGGATTGCTGAAAACTACACTGAGAGCAATGGGTGGTGGAACTTTCAAACACTGGGACATGCATTTAGCAAAAGCCACCTGGTTAGTCAATACCAGAGGATCTGCCAAGCAATCTGGCCCTGCTCAATCAAACCTCCTACATACCATGGATGGGGATAAAGCCCCCCGTAGTGTGCATTAGGAATATGTTGGGGAAGACCGTCTGGGTTACTCCTGCAGTGGGTAAACGTAAATCCATGCGTGGGATTACTTTTGTCCAAGGACCTGGGTGTACTTCGTGGGTAATGCAGAAGGATGGAGAGGTCCGATGTGTGCCTCTGGGAGATTTGATTTTAGGTGAGAATAGCCAATGAACCGGACTGTCAAATAACCCTGTTATTGCAGCTGGTGCCTTGCAACATTCCCGTGCCACATCCAAAGCCTCCTGCTCCACCGACTGAGCCAACTCCTCCTCATTCCTCAGCCTTGTAGACTGTCATAATAGATGGAACCCAAAGTTATGGACCAAATGAACTCAGCAGATATTGTGGAAGGATGGCCCATAGACTAAGGGAATGATATTGGTGAGACTTGAGGAAAAAGGGGTGGTGATTCCTTAAGATGTATTTGGAAACCTGAGCATAACTTCAATGGTATGGAATAAGGGGTGGAGCCTGCCCTGGTTTCGACCAGGATGGAGTTAATTTTCATTGGAGTATTTCATACCATGTGATGTCATGCCCAGGTGGGCAGGCTCTTCCGCTCTCTCTCGCTCGCTCTCTCTCGGCTTTTCACTGGGGGCTTGCACGGGTGCCGTCTGCTTGTCGGGTCGTGGTGTTGCTGGGGTGGGGGTGGTCGTCGCGCTCAGTAAGCCACTGCTGCATTTTACCCGTTTTCTTTTTGAACTCACTATTGTTACTGTTGTTCTCTTGTTATATTTAGTAAACTCTTTCTTTTTATTCAACCCACGAATTCTCTTCTTTTGTTCCTCCCCTATCTTACCAGAGTGGGGAGGGGGGAGGTGAACGGCTGGCCACATGGCGCCTGGCTGCCGGCGAGTTCAAACCTCCACAATAGTTTTGTCCCACTTCATCAGGTGAATCCCATCTCTTCCCCAGGGAGGGTAATAATGTCATAGAAACCCATTACTAACACCAATGGCACAACCAATTGTCTACCTGCAGGGTCTGTTCATTTCTCAAACCTCTTCCACTCCCCAGCAGGACTGAGAAGATCACCTGTGCCTGAATGCCTTTGAACATCATGTCCAGAGTCATGTCGTCATGCTTGACACTCTCCAGGTCTCCTGGGGCAGTATCAGTGGTGCTCGTGTGGAAGAGCAGCTGGGATAACATTCCAAGGGTTGGACAATTGATACAGAGAAATGATTACTTAAGACTTATTTACTTATTTACTTATAGAAAACTGCTTAGCAACTTATTTACTTACTTATAGCAAGTTACAGTATTACTTACAGTGTTTTTGAATATTGCTAAGAATCCTGCTTGCCCAGACTGTTCTGTGGAATTTTACCAAGGACTACTGTGTCCATCAAAACAAAGCAGTTTACTGTGAAAATCTACCAAGAACTGCAGTGTTCAGCAAAATATCATGTTTTTGTCCTTGAGGAACAGGTGTGCTCTAACTAGTTGGGCCTTGGTAATGAGTAAAGATAGCCATATATGGATGGTAGAAGTTTCATTGGTTCCCTTTGAAGATAGGATGAGTAAACTGGCTGAAAAACATTTTTGTTGTTCAAGAAATTGGCCAAGAGAATCTGCGCATGCTCCGGGGAAAAAAAACAAGGTGAGAAAGACTACGAGCCTTCCTCCCAAAGACCCCCACCAGGAGGCAATGCACAGGTACAAAGAGAACATAAACTGCTGACCCCAGCCTCTAGAACTAACCCAGCCTACTCATGCATATGTATGTTTGTGTTATGTAATCCAATGAATATGTATATCCACACTCTATAAGTTTTTGGCAGAATGTGCTGTTGGCATGCAAGCTTTGTGGAGAAATCCCCTTGCACCCTGGCCGGAGTAAAACATACTTGCTGTATAACTCTATTTTGAGTTGTAGAATCTTTTTTTGGCGAATCACAAGCTTCAGCAGCCTCTCAGCAATGCACCCTTGGATGAGGAGCTGACAGGGCTCCTTGGAACCTGCGAGAGCAACAAAGGCAGCAACAATGGAGAGACATCAGTAAAGGAGGGGAGATGTTGGGGTGAGAGAGAGGTGGGGTAGTGGCGTTGGTGTCTACAGCCTGGTGAGGAACAGACAGAGATGCAAGACGCTGGTAGGACAGCTTGTGGTGGAGACAGCTGTGTGCTCTAAAGAGCAACATCTCTGTGCATAATTTTTAATTCTTGAATTCTTGCAAATAGAGACATTTCCAGACTGTAGCATAAAACCAGGTGATTTCCATATTAAATATTTTTTAAAAGTTTTTTTGTTATTTTCTTCAGTTTTCACCTTCCAGATCAAGAAATACCTGCATTCTCTAATTTATACTGACTCTGCGTGTGCCCTGATGGAGTCTGAAAAAGCATGTAGGAAAAGCAACGTCAGTGAGGTCACAGACTCTATGGCTAACCTTTGTCACTATGTCCCCACCACTGAGGTCTCTCTTCTCAGCCCCCTGGGCTTTTTTAGATCCAGTCTTTCTGTCTGTAGCTGAAGGTTGCAGCTCATTTGCACCAATTCCCACCTGCTTTTTTTGGAGAACTGCCTGCACACTCACAGGAAGTTGTTTCTTAATTGCCAACACAGAACAATAAAGAAAGCATAGTTCAGCAGAAAAAAAAAAAAAATTTGCACCTCCCCTTTCCACAGCTGGTGACTGTATGGGGTGTATGTGACAAGGGGTTGGTAGCTGGAGGGGCTGCAAGGGTGGCTCTGTGGGACGAGGCCAGAGATTTCCCTGTGCCAGACAGATCTGTTTCCACCTCCACAACAGTCTCAACACAGGACACAGATCAGCCCATCAGCAAAACTGGTCGTGCTCTCTGAAAACATGTTCAAGAAAGGGCAGAAAAGAGCAGATTGGTAGAGGTGGAGGGAACAAACATATTAAGAAACGATGGAGGGAACACCACGGTTGGAGAAAGAGGAGGAGGCGCTCCATGGTGGAGCAGGTCTTTCCCTGCAGCCCATGGAGGATTAGTGCCAGAGCAGAGAAAAACTGTGGGACACAAGAGCAGAGAAAAACAGTTATGTACTGGTTGTGACCCCCAATCCCAAACGCCCCTGCACTGCTCGGGATGGGGGAGAGGAGCCTGGAGTGAAGGAGTGAATCTGAGTCCAAGACAGGAGAGAGGAAAGATGTTGTTTTAATATTTGTCATTTTTCCCCAATAACTGAATTCATAATTAAATCTCTGTTTTAACTGAAAACAATTGAGTTACTTTCTTTCAAATCAAGTCTTGCCTGCAGATCTCCCTGTCCTTGTCCCCACCCAGCAGCTTTCTCATTCCCATTCTTCCTATTTTCTCCCCCATCCCACTGGGGTGGGAGAGGGAGTGAGCGAGCAGCTGGGTGGCAGTTTGGTTATTAGCCACGGTTAACCCACCACAGCAATAAGATGCCTTGGCTGGTGGATGAGGGGAGAGCAGGGAAGCTGTTTAACCTCCATATTAACAATTCTTTTCACGCTGCATCCCGTCACAACCTCATAGGCGTGAGTGAGGTGGACTGGAAACAGGGTGAATGGCCGGATCCAGAAGGCCGTGGCCAAGAGCACAAAGTCCCCTTGGGAGCAGGGCAGTGGTGAACCCCAGGGGCCAATGCTGAGTCCAGTCCTGTTTAACAGATGGGTTTGCAGATGGGAATGGGAAGGGATGGGATGCAGATTGGAAGCTCGAGGGAGCTCGTGACTTCAGGGTGTGACTCTCTGTGAGTGAATATGGACAGAGTCTGGGGCAGGGGTGCTTTGGGTGTTCTTTGGGTCTCTGCTTGACAAAAAATGTGTTTTCCTTTGGTCTAAGGTCACCACCACTGTGGAAAGTGGCCTTAAGAGGAGGTAAGGTGGACTTAATATACAGCAGAGGAGTGTATTTTGGTTTTGATTGAACCGTGCCTTCTGTTGATTTAGCACTCTGACAATTAGACATCCTCTGTGTCCACATGAAGGTCATTTTCCAAGTACAGCAGATGGGAGTTGGTGTCAATGGGCAGAAAGATGCAGCTACAGCCTTTCCTGGAGAAAGCTCAGATTTGAACAAAGGTGCTGGAAGTCCCAAGGGGCTGATGAGAGAAATGTGGAGTTGGAGGTAGCAACAAAGATTGCCCACAGAGTGTCTGGCATAGAGGGTCTTGTCTTCCCTACATATTCAGCCTCTATCAGGAGATGCTCAGGATCAATATCCATTGGAGTTTGCTGGTGTCACTTAATGTGTGAGCAGAAAAATACAGAGTAGTGGACAAACAAGAAATTGTTTCTTATTGACATGTAGGACTGAAAACTTTTCACTTTGCCTGCATGCCTGAAACCTCTCAAATTAACCACTTCAGAAGTGAGGAATTAAGTGACGCCCAGAGACCTGGCTTGTCAGGGGGATTTGCGTGTTAATGAGCCCTCTGGTGCCAAGTTCCTGAACTGCAGGTCCAGAAAAGGGATTGAAGTGGCCTCTAGAGAAGTGAAAGTCAGCAGCAAACCTCCAAGTCTCTGAGGGTGTCAGTGATCCCCAGCGAGGGCCATCACTGAAGGGGCCAGGGAGGGAATGAGGAGACAAGGTTCCTGTCCCTGGGGGCTGGGGAAGCAGGAAGTCAGAGGCACTGCTTACGGGTTGCAAATCAAATGTTCAGGGGACTGTGAAAGGCCTTGATGTGTTTCATCAACAGGATGGTCAAGCCCTGACGCCCATACCCTGGGAACGGGGATCCTTTCCCTCCTGGGATGCTCAGGGCTCTTCCTGGGGGCAGTGAGATGCAGGGGGGTGTGATGTGGATGCAGGACAGCAATAGGACTCCCCCCAGGCTCTGTGGAGGGTGTGTGAGGCGTCACTGAAGTGCTGTGTCACAAGGAACTGGTGTCTTCTCAGGGTCCTCAGTGGAAAAGACAGCAGCCATGGCCAAAAGGACAAGGACTTCAGTTTAGTTGTGGTGTCCCAGCCTCAACCAAGGGGCCATCTCTACCACAGGCTGTCCCACACTTTCCTATGCCTGTGCCTGTTTCTCTGCAGATTTTAACCACCACTCCTGCTTCCCACCTCACTCTGACCACATTCTGTTCAAAAAAGTTATTGATCACTCTGTCCTATTTCTTCAAACACAATCTGTCCTTTTCTGTGGTCTGACAATGGCTGTGAGATCCCCATAACCCATGCAGCTTCTTCCAAAGCCCTGCTAATGCTCCTCAGTAGTCCAGCCCCCAGCCCCACTTGAATCCTCTATTTAGCCCCATGTCCCAGCACTGAACTGCACATCCTCCTTCTTCTGCTGCCTCAAAATCAAAACTCAACCTATTTCACTTCAGTTTGATGCACTCCCACCCCCCATCTTCCTCCTGTCTTTTACACAGACGCTGACACACACACACACACCTCTCTCTCCCTGCACTCCCATGAATCCCACAAACCCTTCTGCTTCCCCTCCAGCAATGGGACCTCAGCGCAGGATGTTTGTGCATCCTCCAGGCTCATGGATGCTTCCTGAGTTCCATCCAAGTGTGGGGAGCAAAAGAAGAAATGAGAGGTGTCGCAGCCTCCCCATCAGCCCCAGGGCTGAGGGCCAGCCATGGCATGAGGAGACAGAGGTCAGTGTCTCCCTGTGTCCCCTGCTCCTGTCTCCAAGGCATCCTTATTGTCCACTCCCAGCAAGTCCCTCTGTGCCAGCCCTCCTTCCAGGAAAAGATTCCTGTCACAGAGGCTCCTCAGGCTTCTCCAGCTGCCCCAGCAATAGAGAAACTTGCCCTGAGCTGGTGCATTCAGAAATAGGTTTCTCTTGGTCATTTATTTCCCACTTGAAACACTGAATTTCTTTCTTACTCTTCTCCAGGGATGTCCCTGCCCCCAGAGAAACTTCCATCAGGGAAGAGTGTCCATGCTGACCTGACCTTAAGGAAGAAATGTTTTAGGATGATGGTGCTGAGACACTGGAACAGGTTGCCTAGAGAAGTTCCAGGGAGGGGGCATACACAACTTCTCTGGGCAACTTCTATCAGTGCCTCACCACACACAGACTAAAGAATTTCTTCCTTATATCTAATCTAAATCGACCCTCTTTCAGCTTAAAACTGCTACTGCTCATCCTATCCCTACACTCCCTGATGAAGAGGCCCTCCCCACCCTACCTGTAGGCACCCTTTAAGCACTGGAATGTCTCCCCAGAGCCTTCTCTTCACCAGGCTGCACAACCCCAACTCTCTCAGCCT
The DNA here is from genome assembly GCF_031877795.1 of Strix aluco. NCBI lineage: Eukaryota > Metazoa > Chordata > Aves > Strigiformes > Strigidae > Strix > Strix aluco. The sequence goes on from NC_133971.1 coordinate 22,265,266, forward strand.
GTCCTCACAGGGGAGGTGCTTCAGCTCCAAATCATCATTGTGGCCAAGGGAGTGGATGGGCAGAGACCAACAAAGGCACCACAAATTGTGGTGTTGATTGTGACTCCACGACTGTTACAGGAGCCTGATTGGCCAGCAGCTGGCCCCAGCAATCTGGGGACAAGACATTCATCACAAAAGCACTCATCCCAGAAGAGACAAGACAGGGACAGAGAGGAAGGGGAGAGACAGGCCAAGGGGAGCTGGCTGGAATGGGGATGGTTATGAGGCTGCATCCACTGCAGCAGCCTGACTGGCCCTCAGAAGACATACTGGCCAGCAGGCATTCTGAGGTCATCCAGCGCATCAGAGAACCCACCCAACAGAAACTACATCCTCAGGAAGGGGAGGGGGTGAGGCAGGTGGAAGAGGCCCACTTGGGTTCTGATTCTGGAGGAACCTCTGTTATGGGGACCTGACCAAACATGGCAGACAGAAGGGATGGAAGGGCTCATGGCCACGTGGCTCAGGACTAGCCCTGAGATGGGTGAAAAATCTTTTCCTTCTCTCCAGGTTGAACATCCCCTCTTTCACCCAACACTCTTCTTCCATCCTTGGAACATGCACCATGGCGCAGAGCCTAGTTCTCTATTCTTTATGGCCTCCTCATAGGTGCTGCCAGGCTGCACTGAGGTCCCCCTCAGCCCTCCCTTCTCCAGGCTGAACAAGCCCCGCTCCCTCAGCCTCTCCTCACAGGCAAAGTGTTCCAGCCCGGCCTATCTTGGGGGCCATTCACCAAACCCCCTCCAGCTTGCCAACATCATTCCTGTCCTGGGGATCTGAAATCCAGATGCAGTAACCTGGACAATGCCCCCTCTTGATCTCCTGGCCGCACTCCTGCCCATCAAGCCCTGGGGGCAGCTGGCCTCCCTTGCTGCCAGGGCACACTCCTGCCCAACCCACCAAGACCTTTCCCACGGGGCCTCTCCCAGCCTGGCACCCCCCAGCCTGTGCCAATGCCAGAGGGATGTCCTGCAGGGTCACACACTGGCACTTGTCCTTGTTGCACTTCCTGAGGTTCCTGCCAGTATGTGCTCTCCTGCTGCTTTAGCCCTTTCCCTGAGCACTGAGGCCTGGAGACCTTTTCAGTAAAGACTCAGGCAAGGATGGCATTGAGTCCCCCAGACCCGCCTGTGCCTGCTGCTGTTAAATCACCCTCCCCATTCAGCAGCAGCCCTGCATTTCCCTGGTGTAGTCTTGGTCTCTAACGAGCCACTGAAGGTCATCTTTTTGCTCTTGACTTTCCTTGCCACCACCAGCTCCATGTAAGCTTTGCCTTCCTAAAAACAATGAAGTCAATCTCTATAAATTTCTCCTCTGTAAACTGTCCTTGCTGTCACCTCCTAGCAGCTGCTTCCTGGCCCCTGTCAGAGCCAGCCCTGTCGCTGCACTGACCCAGCCTCCCTGCCCCACACATGCATTATCATCAAGGGAAGACCCGTGTTGCAGGGAAAGGTTTCTAGGCCAATCAAAACAACAGTCAGTGGAGAAAGGGAAACAAGGGTGAGCTGTTGGTATGCTGTACTCTGTTACTGCAAGATATGTACCCATAAAGACACACAGGCAAAATGGATCCCGCCAAGAGCTGCTCTTACACCTTCATCTATCCAGAAACTAGCCCCAGGATCCCCTTGTCCCCCTGTTCTCCCACGCACAAACAAGCACACGCACATACACACACACACAAACATCTCTCTCCAGCACAGTCACAGAGCCCCTGGGGCTGGAAGGCAGCCAGCTTCCACCTTCTCTGTGCTGCCTCCTCATGCTTCATTTCAGTCAGGAGCTCCTTCCTCATCCCTGCCAGCCTCCTGCCACCTTTGCATGACTTCCTGCATGTCGGGGTGGACCCTTCTGGAGCTGGAAGAGATCCTTGACAGTCAAACACCTCCCTGCAACCCTCTTCTCTGCAGGTGGTATCCCATGGGATTCTTCCAATCAAGTCCCTCAGCAGGCCAAAGCCTGCTCTCATGAAGCCTTGTTCCCTTCTGTCAGGAGCCTCAGCTCTACCTTTTCACCTCTGACTGTTCCATCCCTGACCACCTTGTCCTTATTTGTAAGGATGAAGTTCCACAGGACACCTCACCTCAGTCACCCTTCTCAGGACAAGCCAACAAGCTCCAAAAGCAGCCTGTGTGGCTTGCACCTTGCTCTGTTGCCCCTTCAGCAGATATGGGGATAGTGTGAGTCCCCCATGAGTGCCATGGCCTGCCAACATGAGGCTTCTTCCAGTTGTCTGAAGAAGGTCTCATCTACATCCTCTTCCTGACCAGGAGGTCCGGAGCAGACATCCACCCACTACAGCACTGTCCATGCTGTTCTTCCCTCTCATGGTGACCCCTCAGCTGACTCCTCATCCATCCCCAGGCAGAGCTCCATGCATTGCTGATGCTCTTTACTATAAAGGACAATTTCTGCTCTGGGTCAAGACCTATCCATAGCAGACACCCAAGACCCCACAGTTTCTCCAGGAGGTGGTTTGTGCAACCTTATTCCTCCAGCAGATACTTGTGGACCCTCTGGGCTCTCTATTATCCAGTCTAGACTTACACTCTCAAAAATACTAGACTCCCAGGTCTCTTCTACTCATTGGTTGCTCCCGTTTGATGTTCACTACTGGTTACACCCACTGACATACACACCAATGTGACATGCACACACACCAGCCTCACCAGTTGCTAGTCCCCAAAAGAACAGTTGGAAGAGGAACTGACATCATCTATCTGGACAGTAGACACTCTTCCACATGACATCCTTGTCTATAAACTGGAGAGACATGGATTTGACAGATGAACCACTCAGTGACAAGGAATTGGCTGGACAGTCTCACTCAAAGAGCTGCAGTCAGTGGCTCGATGTCCAGGTGGAGAGTACTGACGAGTGGCGTTCCTCAGGGTCAGTGTTGAGACAGGTGCTGTTTAAGATCTTTGTTGGTGACATGGAGAGAGGGATCGAGTGCACCCTCAGAAAGTTCACCGACACTAAGCTGTGTGGTGCAGCTGACACACTGGAGGGAAGGGATGTACCCTTGTGGGTAAAACAAAAGCAGTTTTAATATAAGCAAAGCGAAGCAAAGGTCCACACATGGAAGCAAAAAGAAAACAGATTTATTCTCTACTTCCCATTAACAGGCGATGTCTGGCCTTCTCAGGAAGCAGGGCTCCCATACGTGTAGTGGTTGCCTCGGAGGACCAAGGGTGACCCCACCCCCTTCCTCCTTTCTCCCAGCTTTATACTGAGCAGACGTCATATGGTCTGGAATATCCCTTTGGTCAGTTCGGGTCAGCTGTCCTGGTTGTGTCCCCTCACAAGATCTTGCCCACCCCGTCCCACTGCGGGGGGAAAATGTTGGAAAGAGCCTTGGTGCTGTGTAAGCACTACTCAGCAGTAGCCACAACACCAGTGTGCTATCAACACCCTGCCAGCTCCCAACATAAAACACTGCACCATGAGGGCTGCTACAGGGGAAAACCAATTCCGGCTCAGCCAGACCCAGTACACAAATAAACACCTGGGATGTGAGGACTGATTTCTATGTACCCTTAAATGAGACTGATGTTAGTATATTCCTCATTTAAGGAGAGAAGGGGTGCACGAGAACCTGAATGTCCAGGGAACTGGTGTGCTTCTGTGCTGGTGAGAAAGGCATGCCATTTTAAATGGTGGCTTGTGACAAACTCATTAGCACATTGGAGTGACTCATGAGGACTATTATAGAATATCTTAGGGGTTTTTTTCCCTTTACATTTGAGCAGAAGGATGCTTTTCATCTCTGGCTTGGCTATTTCTGATACTAGCTAGGGCATGTTTCAAGGCATTCTCCGTGCTTCATGCAGGGCTTATGAAAAGGCTATTTTTACCACATGACTATTAGCAAGTCTCTCCAGTCCTCCTGTTTCCCTCAGGGTCAAATTCTCTCCTGAAAGTGTGCTCTGATTATGTAAGAGATATAAATTGAAATTCCACTGGGGAGCTGTGGCTAGCATAAAGCTGAAGAGAAGATTACTTATGTGGCTTTGGTTAAACACAAATGGATCATTCTCTTAAATAACTCAGTGGTTATTTTTGTTCCCTCTGATGTACCAGTGGTTCAATAAATATCCAGCACACGTTTGGCTCTTAAACCGACTTACACCTTGTTCTACTTCAAAAACCCCCCCACAAATCTGAGTTACTGAGCTTTTGTGAAACGGCTGCATCTCTGTGTATTATGACTAGGATCTATCTAAAATCTGATCTTTCTGGTCCCACAGAGAGGATTCTCTCTTAAAAGCAGTGTGAGATCACTTTCACTTCCAACCATGGAATGAACATGACCTATCATTCGCAGCACCATTCCACTTCATTACTCTGTGTTCACAGCATGTAGTCAGTGGGTCAGACTCTGACTTTCTCAAGAAGCAACACTCCATTCTTGTGTGCTTGGGAAAGACTTCTGTTTAAAAAAGAAGTCATGATATGTAAGAGAATCATGTAATATACCCACATAGTATATGGAGTACTGCAACGTATGTATTGTAACTGTGTACAGCTAACCAGCTTTGGTAAGTCTGCCCAAGTAAAAGTTTTAGGGTATAAATATTAAAGCCTGGGAAGAAGAAAAAGGGAAAGAAAATTTATTTCCAAGTTGCCTGGACTTGTATGAGCAATAGGACTGCATGGAGTCCTACAGGCTATATGCGTTCTAAAGGAATTTAAATAGCCCAAATGTTTGTGGTTAAAGGAGCAAGGAGCAGAGCAAGAAGTATCCAGGACAGCAAGCAACGTAAAGCGTAGCAGGCAGGGTCAAAGACCAGAGCTGTGAGGACAAAGGTTTACATGTGCCTGGCATCACACAGTGAGGAAGTGCTTGTACCTCTGTGTTGAACAAATGTGTTTCACTGGATTTCTGGACTGAAAGTGACCTTGATGGGATGCAGACATACTCCAGTTGCTCTGTTATGATGTCCCCTTTTTCCTGAATGGAAATCCTGATTGCTAGACGAAAGTAGCTGAGAGGCAACAGATTTGACGAATGCTGGCCACTGGCACAGCAGAGACTGCAAGATGGCCTTGTGATTTCATAAGTAGTGGGAGATGGCAATGAGAATTTGTGCAGAATGACACGTGACAGGCAAGCAGGGAAGTAGGTAGAGGTGCAGGGTTTACTGGCCCTCCCTGATGAAGGGTGTCAATAACCAATTTGGTCTGATTTAGTTGAGAGGGACAAAGGCCCTTAAAGAAAGAATGAGTCTCAGTTGCTAGGTAGGAATGGGGAAGTGCTATTCGGAATTGTGAGATATTTACTCTTCATTAGATGTGTGAAATGAACAATTACAAGAGCCAAGTATGCCTGGACTTACCTTGTGATGCTGTTGAGGGCATTTTCTCCATCTCACATTAGAACTGTCATCAATATTTGTTACGGCTGCCTTCTGTAGCGAATGCAGAGTCTCCAGTTTAATTTAGGGTGTGCTGAAAGAATTGGCTTGTCTAAGAGCTACAATAAATATTGAAAAAAACACTTGTTGATACAACAGGAGTCTCAGCTCTCAGGGCGAACTGCCAGAATCCAAGCTAGCAGTTTGTATTATTTAAATGTTTTAAGCAATGCCATGCAAATTATGTTTTCTTATGGGTAAATGAAATTTTAGTCACATACTTAATATACATTCTTCACCTGTGATTATAAATCCCTGGCTCTGCCTGTGCCTTGTATTCTTACGAAGGGATTTGGCTTTAGAATAGACGAAAAAGATCCAGATCCACAGCAGGGACATTTAGACACAACACAAGAGAGCAATGCAAGTTTCTACCTCATCTATAAAGAAAAATCAAAACTGTAAATAAGGATGATAATGACCATGCATGATTCATGTGTCACAGTGGGGAACTCTGGTAATGCAAGATTTTTGCAATCTTCATCAGTTTTCTGTAATAATATTTTGAAAGCCCATTAACACGGATTTAGCCAGGGTAAATGTTACTATTCTTAACATTCATTTTTTTGGTGGTGTTTTCATTAGCCGAGATGTTGCTCTTCTATTAATGCTTACTTCTAATTAGTTCAAGAACATACATATTTAACTTCTTTAGTCCTAGGACAGCAGAAATCACAAACATAATTCTGTTTATGTGACATTCATTTACTGTTACTGGAGAATCTCGGTTCTGCCTCAGTGATGAAACCTGTCTCACTTGTTAGAGGTAACAATACTGACGGTTAGGACCATACAAAGAAACAACACCAAGAAGGTAAATTCTTTAGAAACAAGTTTTTTATTCTGGCTTTGTCACAGTGTTTAATGAAAGGAAATAGATATAAGAAACAAATTTGTATTACAGCAGTAGATTTGTAAGATTTGGATAAATCAGAATGGAGAAACTTCTAAGTTTTTGTATCTTTCTATTGGGTTCACAAGCCTTGAGTTAGTGTTGACTGCAGAACTGTAACCTGAATTTCTCCCTCCCTAGACTGCATTAGGCATTTAAGCACATCAAAAAATATTTCAAGCAATTTCCTCTGGAATTGTTTCCTACTCCATGAACTAACCAGTTTTGTCAAAGCTGTCCCAGAATGCATCATTGTGCCACTATAATTATTTCAGGACTTTCTAACTTCTTTTTTTATTAGCAGTTGGACTTTATTACTCTGCTAAATTATGGGGAAAAGATAGCCTATCTCAATTGCCAGGACTAACTCAATTTTCTTCTCATCATTTTTTCCACCTTCATTTATAATTTGGTAAAAAAAAAAATACTTGTAGAGTTCATTTACCAGTATTTTTCTATCTCTAGCTACAATGCCTTTTCTTTGGAGGATGTCATATATTTTTAAAAGACCTCAGTCTTCAGCTCAGGTCTTATGAATTTCACTTATACCTTGTTTTTTAACTGTTTCATTTAAAGCTAAAAGATAGGTAGATAGAGATATATTTTTAACCTGCTTAAAAGATCGTCAGCAGCACTTACTCTAAGAGCTATTTTCTGCAGAAAAGAGGAAAATGAGTTCTAGGACATGGGGACTAGTGGAAGGGACATAATTGCTTGACTTTCTCTTTAATGGAAAATGAATTTACAGAGGACCTAGGAAGTGCTGTGATACCTCAAAAACTGAGGGCACTGTCAGCAACTAGAAGAGGCAGGAAGGTGGTGACCCTATATTATCTGCTTTGGAGCTCCTAGGGCACCAGAGTGAAATCAAATAAACAGACAAAACCCTTTCTCACAGAGGAAAAAACAAACGCAGGCTCCTCACATTTAATTACAGAAAATAACAGTACTTTGAGGGCTTAATAATTTGGCTGCTATTGAAACTGTGTTATGGCATGTTCCACCTCTCTATAAGCACAGTGGAGTGACAGTATTACAGTTTTACTGAATGCCTCCTGAGACAATGCCAAGGAGGCAGTTTACAACACTCATACAGACATTTAACATAAACTTACTCACAATGGTTGCTTAAAATAGGACTCTCAAGTGCGTCATAATTAATGGATCCTGATTTACTGCAAGTAGGAGACCTACTCAATGCTCTTGCAAAGCAAGCTGTTTTTTTAATCTGTGTATACATGCTTGACTTTTTCTAACTAAATGATCCAGGTGTTTCTATCTGTAGAGCTGCTATTTCAAAAGATCAAGTCTTAAAATCTTCATATCAAATTTCATATCCTAGTTTCAGTCAAGGGGTCTGTCAGTTCATAACTAAGGGAAATCTTTAATAGTGGACAGACCAAAACTCCTTAGAGGAAAGAAACAGAGGTGGGGAATGGCCATGTCAGTCCACATGCTGTACTAAGTCAGGTGATTGAAACTAAAATGCTCCAGGGATGCCATTGCTGGGGAAAACCTAAAGGAGACTGAATCCTCATGTGAACAGACTTTGAATAGTCTGGTGGGCTACTTCCGTGACTTTACCTAGCTCAAAAATGTAGATGGCATTGTGCTAATATAACATTATGGGCCACCAGACATGAGGAACAGCTCCAGCTCTGCCACTGACCTGCTCTGTGTTAATCTAATTCGTTGTAGTTTGCTCGTCTTCATCTTTCCTATTTTTGAAACAAGGCTGCAAGTAACTGACTAAGTTACAAAGGCAAAAGGTTAATTGCTGCTGAGCTGTACTGGCTTCTCAGTTATGAACTAAGGTGAGATATAGCGTATAACTATAACATGTATTTGCACACTGGAAAATACCTATGAAAACTTTAGTATTCAACATAAGTCCTGCAGGAAAATGTTCAGGTAAGAAATCCTTGTGAACTGCAAAAATGGCTATGTATTTGATTCTTGATTGGCTCTCCAGAAACTATTTTAATAATACTTTATGAATTAGTAATGCTATAGAGCAAGAGTAAGAATAAATAGGACTCCTTACAGGTGTGTGTATGTGTGTTTATAAACAGTGGTTGCAAGCTGACATCAAATAAAATTCAGTATCCAGTATAACCTCTTGGCCTCTTTCCTAAAAATGAGCTCAAATGCCAGAGATTCTGAACACAATTTTCAACTTCTAGGATCCCAACATTGTTTTTAATTCAGGTGTTCCTGCTTCCAACCAGGCTATGATTAACATAGATACCAAGTGTTTGTTCTCATCTATTTTCACCACTTCTTAGAGGCCAATTTTTAGTGCCTGGGAAACACCCCATTTTTCCCCACAAGGAGTCAAGCTGCAGCCCTAGACATTTTCCAAGAGCTCCATTTAAAAATCTACTTTCCTCAGGATGTTGTGTTATCTTAGTAATTTCATATCAGTTCTGGTTCCTGCTTTTTAAGAAGAAATTATACATTCTGAACAGTGTTGAATTAAGAACAAACTCTCTTCCTTGCATTTCATAGATCTTTACTTGTAACGTTTTTCATCCGTCTAATGTCTCCTTTAAAGATATAAAATAGCAAGGCCCCAGTGATCTATTCTGGAAGAAAGTAGAAGTTCCTTCGTAAATAATTGACAATATCAGTTAAGCACAACTGATCACACCTTTCAAATTCTTGGCTGGTGTGACTGCTTTGATAATGCCTTCTATTTTAAATCAGGTGGCTCCAAATCATAACTCTCTAGAGTATGCAGTTGACTTAGCAGTGCACAAGATAGAGTTTGTCCTGCAAACAGGATAGTTTCTGCTTTGTAAGGCAATACCACTACATTGAGCTGTGCCTGCTAACCACTGCTCAGCCACTGTAGTACCTGGGTGATGTCTATGGCCATCCTAAGACTTTTATTAATGTTCTGCATGTCTGTACATGAGAAAACATTTTGAGAACATCTTGAAAACTGCCCGTGTGATATGATTCAAAATAGTCTAACGTATTAAAAGACAATGCTTAATAAAATTTGCCCTTTTTTAATGTCTGGGCTAAAAGATGGGAAATTAAGGCATGAAAAGTTCAGTGACTTGCTAGAGATCACAGTGCAGGCTAAGGATATGTGGTGAGTGCCACAGTTCAGTCCTTGGTAAGCAAGTCACTTACTTGTGCTGAAACAGACTGGAATTCTGCATAGCTTAAGCACTTGAAAGCCAGAAGACCTGGAAGTTTAGTCTTTTGGTCTAGTCAACAGAAATCCACTGGCTTTCTTGGCATTCCCTGGTTTTCTATCTATCAAAGCTTCACTTTCCGTCTTCACTTTATTTTTCAATAGTAACTGACACAATGGGGAATCACATACAAAAGGTATATGGTATTTCTGAATCATCAGCACACTTTCACCTCTCACTGATACGTTTAACGTTTGAATACCTTATTCTAGGCCCTTGATACTTTGACTGACTCATTGGGAAGAGTGGAAGGAATTAAAATTTATACATGGAGGGTAGTAAGAGCAGCTATCTATCAAGCCATTGCAGATTATCAGATAAAAATTATTTCATTTAAAAATGTAAACATGGAGTCATGAAGCAAATTTTACGCAGTTCTATTGGACATGTGTAAAGGTGGGTACAGAAGCAGATGCATTGGTTTTTTTTTTTTACACATAACCTTACGTTTACACTAAGAAATAAACACCATCTTCTGTAGGAACTGTGAAATATAAAATACTGAAAAAGTGAGAGTAAGCATAAGGAACATATTTTGGTGACACCAAACATCTCAGGATTCCACATACCCATTAAAACATGGGAAACGATACCATCCCCTCACAAACACAAATACAAATGCAGTTCTTTCCATTAAATGCAGCTCTTGTAAACTATCATGAGAAAAATCTAGCAAATATCACAGCTGGCTTTGTGGTGCATCAAAAGTGCAATTTGTATAATTCACTGCTTCTTTAATCAATGTGATTCCTATGAGATTTGACAGTAGGAACACCTTGAAGTACCTGTGGTGAAAATATCCCGTTCATACAATGCCCATAAACTCTTAAGAACACTGAGCTTCTCAGAGATGTGGTTGCATGTTGAATTAAATAACTGGGAAGGAAATGCCTGTTATATAGCCTTTTTGTCTTTCAGTTACAATGCTGGCTTTCAGTTACATGCCAACAAAATTAGGAGATGTGTCAACACCAAAAATTAGGTATTAAGAATGAAGGCAAATGGTTTGTCTAAACAAAACAAAGCCAAACAAATCAGACCAACTTCCGAAATGCTGCACAAAATTCCTGGCAAACTTGTTCATTGGAAACTAGTTCAAAGCTTCTTATTTCCTTAGAGGACAAACAACAGCAAAAAAAATATTCAAAACAAGGTAAGTCATTGAACTAGTTACTTGGCACCAGTCTGTCTTTCCAAGGAATTACTAAGGACTATATTTGAAAATCTAGAAACACCTGTCAAGAATTTACCAGTCATGCAATAATCAAGTGGTTTCCAGGACTGGTTTCTTTGTTTCCTTGGCAGCATTTTTTGCTGACAGAATGATAGCTAAAATACCCAAATGTAAACAATGGAATCTACATCTTATATGAGAGCCAGAACCTGTAGTTACTACCCTGTTACCAGAAGTAAAAAGAAGCGGTAACAATCTGTAATGTCCATCTGCCTGTTACAAACTAAAATCCACCTGTTTGTCATAAAACATTTAATTTGAAGTTATCTATAATCATAGGTGATGTTTCCTTATTCACCTATTGAATTTAGTTCAGTACAAATTAGCATGCAATTGAAATAATGAGATTTATTTATTACTGATGAAGTCAGTTTTGCTTTTATTACAGAAATGTCAGCGTCAGCAACAACCATCATAGCTGGAGCTAAATGTCTGCAGAGGGGAGCTCCGGCAGATAGGCTGACATGTGATCAGTATGGTTCCTTTCCTTCTCAGAGCTACAGCATTTCTTCAGGTTAGAAATGAATGGCTTGTCGAAAAGGCTTCCATTAAGCTGAGGAGATAGGATCTCAACTTTGCAACCTCCTGCAAAGAAGAGAGTAACAGTCAGCCAGCATTTTTCAAACTGTTTTGATGGACTTTAAATCATTGCACCTTCAGTTTTAAGAAGCTGCTCTGTGATCAAGGAAGAGAATCTTGCCCTGATTCCCAGGGCTTGCTCTTGGCTTTCATGTTTCTCAATGTTGACAGCACAGTGGCAGCAAGAGAAAATAATGTGAGTGGTGGAAGTCCTGGTGCTTGGGGGGGGATGTGCAAAGGCCTCCAGGCAACAGCAGGGCCTGCAGCCTGGTGGGGCAGAGACCAAGGTACGAAGGTGGGGGGGAGCTTTGTAAGACCCCAAAATTCCTGTGGGGCTCCAGGGATTATACACTTTCTACTGGCCATGCCCAGGTCTTTGGGCCTGGCTGCCTGGGGCCTCTGCTGGGCCTGCCCCACACTGTGGACCCTGCTGCTGCACGTTTTTTCCGAAAGACGTGAGACTTGCAGAGTTTCTGAGTTTCCCAGCCGAGCAGGGAGTTGGGAAACCACGGGATGCTGTGCTGCCAAAGGGAACCCTGCAGCTGTGGTACTCTTTTTGCCAATAAAGCCAAATCCTATGGATTTGTAAGAAGCATGATGCGTGTAGGAGAAATTGTGGCGCGCTACATGCAAAAGCTAAAAGAAAACCAAAAAAGCCCGTATTTTCGTATTTACTACTCATTCGGGATTTGCGCAGGCAGCACGGCATTGTAAAGCCTCCCTTTACCCCGTATTCCCCAGCAGATGGCAGATTTGCATAACGTACCGACTGCCCCGGGCTTCCTGAGGCCCGAAGGAAGATGGCGGCCCGTGGTGACCCGGGAAGATGGCGGCGGGCAGCCTGAGGGGAGGCTGAGGCAGGCAGGCTGTGCGGCGTGGGCTGTCTCCAGGCCGCGGGACGGCTGGCGATGGCGAGCAGCCCGGGTCGGGGGACAGCGGCCCGCAGCAGCGCAGGGAAGGAAGACGTGTAGGGGCTGAGGCTGGGCACCGGGCGGCCCCTCGGGGTTTGCCCAGCTGGGTGTGGGGCAGCCGCGGGGCTGGGCTGGGCTGGCCTGCCTTGCGCCCGCAATGCAGCTGCTACAAGCTCTTCGTCTTCCTGATGGCAGCACTTACTTCTATGGGGAGTTTCAGCTGTCAGGCAACCTTGTCTGCAGCTGGCTTCCACCAGCTCTCCCTTTCCATCCTTATCTGCGGTGTCCTGACAGCTGCTCCTGCCTCTTCCCTACCTACCATGTACAGCAGAGAAGTGATAATTGGCTGAGTTTATAAAGGGCTGGATGAGCTGCAGAGAAGAAAAAAGAATAACAAAGCAATCCCAGGCATTGTGGATGCTCAGTGCTTGCCAGCTGCTGCTTCTGTTGAAGACTGATGCTCAGTGATGTGCCTGAGGTTGCCAGTCCTGCACTCGCTGTGGAAATGGCCAGACCATCCTCACCAGCCAAAGGTCTTCAAGGTCTGAGTAGGAGATCAAGGCTAGCTGCAGAAACCCTGGACCTCTGATTTGATTTCCTCAGGTTTTTTGGTGCTTTGCAACCTAATTTGCAATATGAGAAGATGGTTTGTGCTCAGATTAGGTAGCTCTGTAGGCTGTGTGGCCATATCTGACAGAAAAGTGAAAAACACAGCTTTGGTTTCTTTGTTTGCCCTCTCTGTTGAAAGACAAATGGATAGAGCTTACATGAGCCAAATGGTTATTATCATGTAGTAAAGTTTCCTCATACAAAAAAATGTATACTGTGTGGTGTGGTCTAACTTGCAAGAGCTTTCTCAGAAAAAAACAAAGGCCATAGGTTCAGAAGTTCTCTTTTTCCTGGAATTTCTAGAGCATTACCAGCTGCAGCAGTTCCAGTAGACTAAACCAAATAGGAAAAAATACTAAATCGGGAACGTGCACTTCATGGGAGACAGATACAGGTCCAGTACCAAACATACAGTAACTTATCCCAGATGGCATTGCTTAACTGAAGTAACACAACATGACAAAAACATCAGTGTCTTCTATCCAGTTCCTTTACAAATACATTTTTTTACTAGCACACCCATTAGAGAGTCTTTTGGCTCTCTATTTTCTGGCTCTTTTCCAGAGAAATGTCTGAAAGAAGAGCAAGAATTGCTCAATAAAGCAAGGATCTCAAGGACAATTCTTAAACCTTCCTGGTTGTGCCATGCTTCAATGTCCCATGGCTGTCCCCCTGGCTGAGCCAGGCTGCTCTGAGGACATGATGTCCTTAAACTAGGGCTGGTGTTTTCCTGTGTTGGTGGTGTGAAGACAAATTGCTAAGCTGGGTTTCACATGTAAAAAACCTTACCACCCTGAAGTGGTGTGTATATATTGCTTTGGAAAGCTCAGCAAAATGTTATTAAAATGAATGGTCTTTAATTAGCAACAGTGATCTGTCACTTTACTAGTCAGTAACGGTGATTGCTCAGGATTGTTAAAGGCAGCAGCCATCTAACTGTCTTTAGATGCTTCTACTCGCTCTCATTTCTGTTCCATAGTAACTTTGATGTTCTTGAGGCAGGGCTGTAGACTGTGGTACAGGGTGAAGAAGATCAGTGCATATGGTAAATTGAGGTTTCACAGCTGTGCAGAACTAGTGGGAGTCTGTAAATCATGGCTGCATGTCTGCTGCTGATTGTGTGATACAAGTAAAACTCACAGAAAGCAACTGCTTGAAGGTCCTGGGGGTCAACATGAAACTACAGAGCTTTTCTAGCAACTGGGGAATACTTAACTAGACACCTAAGTTTAATACTCTGTTCCGAATGTGCAATCTTCACATTTACATACTCTGTGTTTTCAATACTATATACATAATATACTTCTTATAGGAATTTCTAAGTTACATGCTGATTACATGTGCACTGAAAAGTATGGATTAATGGTTACGGAAGTGCTAAGAAAACAGTCTTTTCCTTATTTGCTAGTAGCTGGTATAAAGTCCCTATACATCTTCTGGAGAAGCAGAAGATTATCAAAGAAAGAAAGAGACTGAGCAGCCATGGAAACACAGCTGCCATACTGACATTTCTGTTAGTCATCTGCACAACAAATGGTTTCTGACTTTAGTCCTTCAGCATTGCTTGAATTTTATTATAACACAGTCTCTGTTGTTACGTAACTTCAGAGATGTGACTAATATGAGTAATGATAAGTACAGAAGCGTGTAGTGATCCTTGTATTGCACTTTCAAGATTAACAGTATTAATCCCAGGAGAACAAGGAAATTTTCTATGCCAGGTTAAAGCAAAGATTTCATTGTCTGTCTTGTAACCTGCTTTCTCTTTCACCAAACTCTGATCACTGGAGATGTAGGAAGAATGTAAAATATAAAGAACTGCATGCTGCATAGGATTATGCGTACGTTACTGGGCTTCTCCTTGAAAGTCAACTAGTATGGCTGGATTATAGTGAGCCTGCTGTCAGCCAACTAGTGAAAACAGAAAGTAATCATTGAGAAATAGATCATTTCTGTATCTTAACAGATGCTCTTGGGGTAAAGTGAAAGTTCTAAGTGTGGCTAAACTTTGTACAAAAGATCTCATTGTACCATTTGGTAGAATCAAGTATGTGACAACATCTTCCTATGATGTCATTCAGAAATGCGTGAATTTCAGCTAAATTTAGTTTGTAATTTCTCACTTCAAAATGTGAAAATCGGTACTGGACAAAATATTCCAGAAATCTTACAGTGGAACACTCAAAATGCCTTTGTTAGATAGATACTGACCTATGACTGAACTCCAGAATGGAATTAAGAGTATTTGCTGGTCACCTGTCCTTGTTCCCTATTTAAGGGTAAAAGGTGTTCCTGTTTTCCGGAGTCTAGGCCTGTGTGGGTCAAGTTAACTGTGTCAGTTCATTTCATATGGGCCAGTAAGAACCTGTTAGATAATGGCAGCTTTCAGTTCCGGCTGAGCTAGGCTGGATGCAGCCTGTCACCTTAGAAATCACAGGGCAAATGTAACACCACTTAAAATGCTGCTTTGAATCTGTTCAAAAAACCTTTTCAGAAAGTTAAGACTTCATGTCCAGTTGGCCTGTTAATTATGTCTAGAAAACGTTTGCGCTCCCTACATGCATTAGACCTGCATGTGTCCGTGCAGATGTATATTTCAACAGTTGTTTGATTTATACATCCAAGTGTAGTTAAAAAAAAAAAAAAACAACTAAACTTGGTCAATATAATGAGTTTCTTGGGTGTGACAATTTTGTGACACTAAACAGGGGGTTGGGGTTGATAGTGTGAGCTTCTGCAGGCAGAGCAGTTACAGACATCAAAGGGAAGTCATACATAGTCATGTGTTTTGTATGTATGAGTAGAAATTTATAGGTGCATCCTCTTTCCTTCTGCAGCAGGTCCATTGCTTGCTCTTCCTTTTCCTACCCTTTACCAGGAAGAGCAGGAGAGAAGAAATATCTTGAACTGATACACATGCGGACCATGCTGAGTCATGTGCTTTTGAAGGGCATCTGAAGTAGCAGACACAAGTAAATGATAGATAGAACAAAGGTTTTCGATTTTCTCTTGGCTGCTGAGTTGAACACTTCGAGAAGAAAAAGACAGTTCTGGTGAGCTTTGCACTAAGTAGCAGCTACCAGAAAGTCATTCGGAATACAGAGATTCATGGTTTATTTTGAATGAGGGACTAGAGTGTTCAGAGGTGTTCTTTACAGAATAAGTATTATAAAACTGGTATAGTAAGTTATTTCAATAGTGCTTAACTGATTGCTCTGTCTTGCACATCATCTGAATTCTGTTTCTTTACAGGAAGTGGCAGCCTTGGAAACTCTCAAATCTTGATTTTGAATTTTAAAATGCAGTCAGTTTTTTATTTCGTCATGTTAGTACATTTGACTGAACCACGTAACTTTAATCCGAATTTACGGCACAGTGCTTGGCAGAGATAACTCCAATGTTGCAAGGCTCAAATAATTGTGAGCATGCTGCCTTTCCTGTTGAGTTGCATTGAAGAGCACAAGTTTGACTCCAAGTATAGATTTGGTTCCCTCCCGTGTGCCTGTGGTTTGCCGGAAACATAGGCTGCAAAGCATCTGGGCTCTAAGAGACAGTCGCAGTGAAGAAAGACAGCTAGAAAGATGAGAAAGGCCAGGGGGCGGGCTGTGATCTACACAAGGTTTGTGCTAGACCACTTACTGCAGGACAATTTCAGCCATCCCTGCCCTCATATCTGGCCACTGTTCAACTTAGAAAAGTGAGGAGCTTCTTGTTTCTGGCTAGTTGTGTGATGCCGTCATTCTCCGCACCTGACTTAGTGCCGTGCAGCTATGCCCCGTGGGGAAGATGTTGCGGAAGCACCAGACTGCTGAGCTGTTCCCTTGAGTCTCCCATCTGCACCTCCTGCTGGGCTGTCTCTTTCTCAGCGATTGGAGAGTGCTGACTGCCTACATTATAACCCTATCTAACTAAGGCGGTACTTGTATTCAGTGTGTTAAATTGTTTCCAAGAAAAATGGACTTGATTTCAGAAGGATTCAGTTTGGAGTTAGGGCACGGAGGGGACAAAAGACAGGTAGAAGCAAGGTTGTGACCACTGAGAGTCCTGGCACAGAGTCATCACTGTCATGTCATTGAGTCCCGTTCCCTGCTGTCATAATGGTATCTGTGAAAGCAGGTTTCCTTTGATGACTTTTTGTCAGCATGTAAAACTTTCTTCTCCAGCTCAGTTTGTCTGCTGCATCACTTATTGCTGATAGCACATTCAGTACTCATTTCACAGTCAGCTCCTGAAACTGCTGTGGTTTTCTAAACAGCAGCCTTCTGAATTGTGTCCTTACAAGCTTCAGTAAAAAAGCCAAGTTTCAAACAGTGAACAGGGAGGACCTGCCTTTATCATAAAACAAGCAACAGAAGCAACCCATGCATTACAAAATTAGCAGCGTTTCTGGAAATCTGTATTAAAGAAGTCACCATGCGTAAAAAAAAAAACATGAGAAATTTGTACAATATTGGCTGAAAAATACAAGGTCTTAGATTTGCTTTCTTGAATTTACAGTCTCAAGGAAAAACAAACAAACAAACAAACAACCTTTACTGAGTTCTTACTTAAGGACTACCTAAGTCCCAAAATAGGTTCCTCAGGCCTAAAAGAATACATCACGGGATTTAATTTTAATATAGGTTTTTATTTGCTTTTGATTTTAAGTAAGAGTCTAGTCAATATGAAGCAAAGCTATGTTTTTCTGTATCAAGAGCTAAGGGAATAGAAAAGAAAAAAAAAAAAAAAAGGAATACAAAACCACACCTTGCTTTGCTCTCAGCAACAATTGTGTTCCCTCCTCATGAATTCAGTGTAGAAGTTCTGGACCTCTATAGCACAAGGAGTTTTGCCACAAGAACAGGACTGATTCTTTCTGTATTGGTAACTGCTGTGGCTACAACTGGACATACATATTAAAGTTAAGTGATTTCTCAGAAAAAAACTTAAACTGACTGAAAGAATAACAGAGACTTAAGAGCTCATGGCATCTGTTTAATTGCTTGCTTTATGTAGAAGTGTAAATTCTCCAGTAAGATTACAGTTTGTTAAATTCAGGTGTGCAACAGCTCTCCATTCTGTTAATCCTTGCAAATTTACCTCAGGTACTGGCGTTTTAGCTATTAATGGCCACCCTCCTGAGGCAAGAGTAAGACAAGTGTTCTGTTGAAAACACTGGTTTCTTGAATCCTTGTGTTGACCTGCATCTTTCTAACAAAAAAATCAGAGAGGGCTTTTACATCAAATATACAAGTATAGAAGACAAATCCGTATTTGAATGTTTGAATCTAAGAAAAAAAATCCTACATTTACAATTATCACATCCACTCAACCCACTAAGCACATCCTGTTAAAATCTAGTTTTCCCAGCCCCATTTGTGTTTCTTTTCCCTTCTAAGCTAAGGAATTTTTCTTTGCCTGTCTGTGTTACGTCATTTTGAATTTATTGAAAAACTCATCTGGAGGAAGTAAGGAGAGATAGTGAACCTGTGCTGTCATAAGAAGATATGAAAACTGCATAGGTGCCTGCTGAATCGGTCGATGAGATAACAGTCCTCGAGCTTTCCCTGCAGGACACTGAGGGCTTTAGTAAAGGCCAGGGTGGCATGAGCTGAGGCTCCTTCTCACCTGTGAAGGCTGAAATGAAGCATTTAGTGAGGGACAAGCTATTGCGGTGTATTCACTTGTCACCCAGAACTGCACCCAGTCTGACTTCGGGAATTAGAAAGGTTTCTAGATGTGTCCTCCCTTACCCGAGTGAAGATACCATTGTTCTTCCAGTGCCACTGTGTCCGCCCTGTCTCCCTACAAAAGTGAAAACAGCACATCAGTTAAACCAATTCATGAAGCATGTGCGTAAACTAGCACAATTAGGTTTTCCTGCGTATAAAAGGACTGAGAGATAGAAGCTAAACTAGCATCAGAGTTAAAGAGCATGTTAGGATATTGTGATCAGAATGGACCCTTGAGTACTTAATCTGAAACTACAAGGTTTTAAACTGCCTAGGCTAACAAAGACACTTGTAGCCATTCCCATGGTTTAACCCAACAGGCAGCTAAACACCACACAGCCACTTGCTCACTCCCCACTCCCCCCCGCCCCCCCCCCCTTGAGTTGGATGGAGGAGAGAATTAGGAAAAAAAAGTAAAAATCATGGGTTGAGATAAAGACAGTTTAATGGGACAGAAAAGGAAGGGGAAATAATAATAGTAATAATTATAATGGTAAAAGAATTAGAATACACAAAACAAGTAACGCACAATGCACCTGCCAACTGCTGCCCAGCCAGTTCTCAAGCAGCGAACCCTGGCCAGCTTTCCCCCCAGTTTATATGCTGAACATGACATCATATAGTGTGGAATATCCCTTTGGCCAGTTTGGGTCAGCTGTCCTGGCTGTGTCTCCTCCCAACTTCTTATGCACCCCAGCCTACTTGCTGGTGGGGTGGTGTGAGGAGCTGAAAAGTTCTTGGCTTAGTGTAAGCACTCCTCAGTAATAACTAAAACATCAGTGTGTTATCAACATTATCCTCATCCTAAATCCAAAACACAACACTATACCAGCTACTAGCAAGAAAATAAACTCTATCCCAGCTGAAACTAGGACCATATCCACCCCTTATTCTCTACCTTTTATGTCACGTCCAGGTCCCACACTTTCCAATACACACTTTCCTGTCCTTTGATATATACACACAGATATCATTCCCTTAGAATGGGCCGTCCATCTGAAATGTCTGTTGAGTTCATTTAGTCCATGACTTTGGGCTCCATCTGTTGTAGCAGTCCTTCAGGGCAGGAGAGATGGTGTGTGGTGTTGGGATTGTTGCATGCTGAAGCCAGTTCTGGTTCTATCATCGCTGCACTTTGCCCAGTTTCATCAAAATTAATTCTTCATTAATCTGGGTAATTTTTATTGTAATGCCATTGATATGGCATATAGCAACCATAATAGTGATGGCATAGAGTATTACATAATGTTTAACACCATACAGTTAAAATCATTGGCTATTCTCACCCAAAATCAAATCCCCTTGAGGTAGACATCAGACTTCCCCATCCTTCCGCATTACCCACCAACTGCACCCAGGTCCTTGAGCAAAACCAGTCCCATGGGTGGCTTTGCCTTTGCCTGAGGCAGGAATAACCCAACTGTCTTCCCCAGCATATTTTTTATATGTTATACAGGGCCTTTATCCCCTTCTACAGTGTGTAAAAGTTTTGATTGGGCAGGGCCAGCTTGACTAGCAGATTCCCTAGTGTTGACTAACCAGGTGGCTTTTGCTAAATGTGTATCCCAATGTTTGAAGGTCCCAGCCCCCATTGTTCTCAGTGTAGTCTTTAATTCATTGTATTGTTCAGTTTTCCTGGAGGCTGGTGCATGGTAGGGGATGTGATATACCCACTCAATGCCATGCTTGGCCCAGGTGTCTCTGAGGTTGTTTCACAAATGAGTCCCATTGTCTGACTCAATTATTTCTGGGGTGCCCTGTCACCATAAGACTTCTCTTTCAAGGCCCAGCCATCGTCCTCCATGCCAGAGATGCTTTAACTGCTTGGCTTCCTTGATTGCAGTGCATGTTTCACATTCATGGATAACCTGTCCATGGTTAAATCCACCCATCAATCACAAACCCATCTCTATGTTACATCTCTTCCTGGATTGCCTGGGGTGTTGTGGGCCCACGAAGCCATAAATAATTCACCCTTATGTTGCCAGTCCAGAGGAAGATGGAGGAAGGTATCTGCCTCATAGATTGTCTCTCCAAGGAGAAAAGGTGAAAGTTATAATTATTAATAGTTTCTGAGAGTTGGTTCCCAAATTATGGAGATGACGGCAATGCTGAATACAAATACCAGATTAGTCTCATGATCAGTAATTTTATCTCATCATAAGCCAGTGTGACACAGTACAGCAAAATGATAACCTTAACCCAGCCCCCAGAGGTGATAAACATCACAACAGGGAACATGTAGAGCAAGTCAGGTGTTACATAACACAAGTTGGAGAACAAGCACAACAACTCTGAGAGCAAATAAATCAACATTATGACCAGCAACTATTAAAACTGGTGTAATGAATGCTTATTCAGATTTTCCAAGACAGACCGTGTTTTGACAAGCTGTGCCAAAAGAATGTGTTGTAAACATGAAGACATCTGGTCTCATGTTTGAAAGATATTTAATACAGTGGAATTTATAATCCTGAAAACTCATCATATATGAAAAAATAAATAATTTCTTCCATTGCTTTTCCAGTTAAATAAAAAACTCATCTCTGTCCAAGGAGGTGTGACTGCTTGAGCAAAAAAGAGGAAGAGATAAAACACACCTTGATGAAGTGGGTCTTATAATCTTATGCCCAGTGGCAACTGTGTTATCTAATATAATGCAGGTCTGTGTCTAAGCCATTTTCCTGCAATGCACCTGGGGGTTATTGTATTCTTTCTTTTCTTATGGAAATAAATTGGAACACTGTGTTTGCCTGAGCTGAGTCAAATGTGAGCCAGTGTGCAAGTGCTTCTTAAAAAAGAATAGAATAGATAGATAGAGGGGGATGTTTCAAGCTCGAACAAGTTTCATCTTGTAAACTGTTCTTTCCCATCATTCTCTAACTCAACAGAACCATCCAGTTTTACACTGTTTTGCCAAGCAGAATAAAGTGATAATTATATGTCTTTTCTCTGTTTTGGTGTAAGGCCCAGGTATTTTAGGATCTGAGAGCTGTTATAAAGACAGAAACATCAGTGAAGTTTATAGTGTTTCTTTTTGTGAGTTGTGTAATTTTATTTGCATTGCTGCTTCAGTAAATGTTCTAGTTGAGCAAAGTATGTGTTTACATTTGTAAATAAGGTTAAATGCATTGGGGTATTAAAAATTTAAACCAATATGTTGTAGGAGGTTTACATCAAGACAGACATCTAAAAAGCCAGAATTTGTGGACAGAATTAAAACTAAAACAAAGAAATAAGCCCATTATGCTGGTAATGGTCTGCAGAAGCTCTTGCAGTCATGTTGTTGATAGGTGAAGCCTGGCTAGGTCTGCAGCTAACAAAAGATGGTGGTGTGGTTGGATGGTGAAGTTCCTATCACAAACCCACGAATCTGCCACTTCAAGTTGCCCCCTGTATCCCAGAGGGCAAAAGCATAACCTTGAATGAACTGGTTTCCCACAGTCCTAGGTCAGAGTGGCAGCACAGAGAACAGAGTCTTCTGTAGAGTGTATATGTACATGCCCAAGATCATTCTACCTATATTTGGTGTGAACCAAAGGAAAGCTCTTGTCAGAGTTGCTGTTGCTAGCGTATTTCTCCAAGAGCCCTTTCCTATGTTCAATATATACATTATTCTACTGACTCCTGGATTCCCACTGCAAAGTCACAGTGCTCCCTGCTTAACATTGCAACTCTTTGTATTGTTTAAGTCCTGCATAAACAAGGCTGTGCCTGTTCCTTTCCCCCACACTCCTGTTAGTCCCCTCACAAGATCTATTTTCCCTGTCCTTTTGACTGCTCCTTTCTCTGAGGTGAGGTAGGCTTTGGATTGCTTCTTGCAATGCAAAGGAGCTATTATATGTCAAGCATTTTCTTGACTCTTCCCTTGAGTCTCTGTAAGTGCCGGTTTTTCAAGTGACATCTACAGGCTCAGTGGACTTCAAAGAAGTGGAAAAAGTCTTGGACTTTTTATCACCACATCCACAAAATGGGTGGATGTGTAGAGCTCTCTCCTGCAGCCTTCTCTAAACACCTCCCAGGTACAGCTGTGCAGGTGGTAGTTCCTGAGTCCTCGGATTTTTTTGAGAAGAGTGGAGAATGGCTGCCCTCTTTATTTCTGTGTTTTGCTCTTGCTATGTAGATCTCTTCAGTTTATATCACTGCTTAACTGGTTTTCTGTGACTGTGCAGGTGTTGTTTGCATAAGTCAACCACTGCAGATTAAGAAAAATTGTTTTGCCACAACAGTATTTGTTCTGTGATAAATAATGGACTAAAAGCATTTTTCCTATTTTCACTCATACTCCAGGGCTTTCCTTAGAATATTAATAGAACATTAGCGTAGACCAAAGATAACCCACTCCTCTTAGTGTAGCACCAAGAAAAAATTTAAGGGACTATATTGTCTTGTGTTGAATTCTTTCTTAGACAACAAAATGGGACATGGCATAAGTGTGAGTTAAGAACAGGACTACCAGCACAATAGATCCTCTAACTTCAGAGGGAGATGAGTGTAGAAAACCTGATGTCCTGGTATGGGAACCTGGACAGAATCAGAGGAGACTGAAGGTCTCTGCTCTGCCTAGCTTTTGGCAGAGCATAAACTCTATTGGACTGAAATGTTCCTGCATCTTCTTATTTCTTGCTGCAACAAATGACATTACTGAGTGCCAAAACTGAATCAAGAAGAGTTGAAACAAAACTTTCTGCATTCTTGTTTAGGAATAAATCACAGTCTTTACTCTGATCTTAGTTGACAAAATGTGGAACATGCATCAAGAATCTGTTTCAGAAGGAAACACTTCCTTACAGGATTAAAAAAAAAAAAAAAACAAAAACCAAAAGACCAAAAAACGCAACCAACAAAAAAACCAAATGAAAACAAAACAAAAAACTCACAAAAAACCCAAGCATGACCTGTTCTAAAAACCACCGGGTGCCAGTATTGTCTTATTATGGTGGTATCATTTCACTGCATTTCTCTCCTATATGAATTGTTGCAGTTTGCCCTTAGCAATGACACAAGTCCTTCCAAGTAGTGGTTTGTCCCTTGCATCTGAAAAAGATGGATAATACTGAGCAGGGAGTCCCTTTATGTTTGCTTTACCTGCACATCTGGAGTTGTCAGGAGGTCCCCTTTTTAACCCCACTGTTTCTATGATGTCTTCTTAATAACTGGCATCCAAAAGGACTGCTAATAAATGCTAATGCCTCAGGCACTGCTTCCCCATGCTGTACACCCTGAAAGCGATGCTCCCACTTGGCCGCAAGGATTCCTGCAGCCAGGTAGAACAGGGTGGTCAGAGCATGGGGTGCTATCCTGCCACCTCAGCAGCTAGTTTTCAAGGCAAAGTGCTGGCTGCACCCAGGCTGCCATGAGGTACTTGAGAGGCAGCCTTACGTTACTTGCTGTTGCCTACTGTTTGTTCTCTTCCTCATCTACCACAGTTTTCATATTCAGTGTTTGTACTATATAATGTTACTAAACCTTCTTACAGTTAAACATTGAAGTGGTTTTTTTAGACACATGTGTCAGTGACTATAAAATGGTACCACAGCTGAAGTTCCTGTGACATGAAGTTGGTAACATCTTTTTGACTCTGGCTTGAGAATGATGTTTAAAGGTTGCAGTGATTGTATTCAGTGTTGTATTTTTCCAAATGCTGTCAGTCTTGCCAGGAAAGAGCTCTGCTAGTCTATCAATGTGGGGAGTGGATTCAGTGAGGTGATTCTGTTGTCTCACAGTTTAGCTGGTCTATGTGTCATTCTTTTGGATGCTGTGTCATTGAATTCTTGCCTAACTATGTTGTTAATGTTGAGCACACTGAAGTTTTGGTGAAAACAGCTGAGCTAGGTAATCAAGTCCTATGAACTGCATACCTGCATTTTTAGTTGGTAATTAATTTAATTAGTGGCAGCAAATTTAAGGGATCAATGACAAGTTTTTTGCTTATAGACAGCAAGCAGTAACTTACGCACTCGGTGACTCCAGGAATGTGAGAAAGTTATTTATTAATATTCAAAAGCTCAAATCAATCTGTGTCTAGACCTGACTAAATTTCCCCTTCTTGCCAAAGCTCTAAGGTGCCAGATCTTTTCTGAAGGGCAGTTTAGTATGTAGGCTGTAAATAGATCTAGAACACCCTAAAAACATGGTGTTTAATTAAGATAGGTATTCTCCTGGAGCATCATGCAATGCAATGCAATACACAGTGTGGAGCTTAATTTTGCAAGAAAATTTTATGTTAGAACCACAGCTTTTCCGACTGAAAGTGTAAGTAATTAATTTAGCCCCCTCTTCTGTTGAATTCCTCTGTTTCACAAATATTTGCAGTCTCATTCCTATGTAGAAATTTTTAGTCATAAACTTTCCACTTGTGACTGTTTGCTATTTGGTATGCAGTTATAATCTTATTTCTGGATAAAATTTAAGAAGTCAATTCTTAAGTTATGCCATTACAGAAGAAAGTTCCTACATTTGAAAGGAAATTAGTGAACAGTGAGCAGAGAGACAAATGCATAGTGTAACTCAAGCACACTTAAGGATACATCTGAGTAATAGTGTGCACTTACTGTAAAGGAGTTAATGAAGAAATCTATTGCATTTTTTAAATTTGTGGACAGACTGTATATTCATTACTATATTTTCTGATTCTTTTCTCCCCCTGAAATTCTTTATTCAAATGCATCTGCTACCATGGCTGTGTTAGAGATTTTCCCGTTCATTCACACTGGTAGTCTCCTGTACACAGCTGAAAGGACGGAAGGTGTGTTCGTGGGTATTCCTGCAAGGAAGGTGAACCACAGATGTCTTGAGTGTTTGTACTGAATCACTTCTCTCTCCTTCAGCCATCTCTCAGGTGTAACGTCTTCAGACTCACATTTGTGATAATTCAGATTCTAGTGTTGTAGCAGCCTTGCTGCCCTCATCTTGGAAATCAGATTTGAAGCCGTCTCACCACTTGCCTGTGATCTGCTGCTGGTGGCATGTCACATGGGAGTCTCGTCTTCCCTCACCACTCATAGCAGTTTGCTTTAATCTCCTCCCTAACAGCAGGCCTACGTGCCAAACGTATCTTCAGCAGTGGCTCCCTGCCCAGGGCCCCATATGGCAGAACACTTGCTTTCCAATCTGTGTCCCAGGAGCACCTGCAGGAATAGCACAGCTTCTTTAAGTGATGGTGAGGGGGCCTGGAAATGTGGCTGCATGCTTGGGATGATCAGACTTGCTGGCTGCGATGCTCTTGCCAAGGCACCAGCACTTCCTGTAGAAATGTGCCACCTGCTTCCCACTCTGTCATGCTGTGGCCATGGCACGGGCTGGGGTGTTATGTCAGAGGCATGACAGATAACTCGCCCAGCTGCTGCTGCCCTGTGCTGGGTGGGATGAAGAGGGGAGTCTCTGGGTTCATTTTCAGCTCCTGTCACAGAGCCACCAGGAAAGAGGCAGCAGTGTTGAGTTGTTAGAGAACAGTGATCCCTAATTCCCAGTTATGGGCTCATGCTGAAGTGTATCCAGAGAACATTTAAAATTGAACTTACGGGTGACATTAAAAGCAAGAGAGTAATACTGGCTCAGCAAAGACCTGAAGACCAGTTTTGGAGATGACCTTAAAGAGCCTAATCTCCTATCCACAGGAACTGATGGGAATCTTTAGATCTAGCTGCAGTGGCGGTTGTCCAAATGAAAAAGGATGAGGAGTTGTGAAACAGGGTCAGTGAGGCAGGAAACAAAGATTAAGACTTTTTTTCCCCCTCCTACGTAAATGGAAGAGTAGCAGCCCAAAAATATATTTGCACAAGTCTTAACCGTACTAAAATTCCTTTGGAGATTATGGAAATGTTACTCTTTGCATTCTGACCAGAGAATACCCTGAGGCCTGAAATAGCAATCCTATGACCATCAGGTGAGAAGATAGCAGCAACATGAGTGGCAGAGGAAGGAAATCCGTTCCGATTCCTACAGAAATTCAGTGTTCTGTTTCCAAGCTGGTAAAGTTGGTAATGGGAACAAATTAGGTAAAGAATGTGATCTTGTGTAAAGTGAGCACTGATGCAAATGTTGACCCTTTATGTATTATTGTTGCTAATGACCTAAACTATTTTTTTCCCCTGGAAGATACATTCATTCTATTTAGTGCAAAGGCCATGCCGTTCAGGTTTTAGTATCATTTTATTTGCTAATTTGCTTTATAGAAGTGTGTCAACTGAAAGAAGGAGAAGAACGGTTCCTTTTGTTATCTCATATGGCAAGTGTGCTCAACTTTTTTGTTAGACTTTTCTGTTGGATAAAGTCCCTAATGGACAATCTCTCTTTCCACTTCTCTTACCTCTACCCCTGATATTTGTTATAAATATGAATTGTGCTGTGATCCTGAAACTTCCACAGGCTTGTTGACCTTTCTAAGAGTAGAGGCACTTCTGAAGCTCTATCTAGACCTAACACAACAGCAGATCAATGCAGAGCATTGAATATATGCTCATACATAGTGTTTGCAGCTCTGATGGTCTTCTGTTTTCACTCTATTCAATAGCTTGTTGTTCCAGATGGGTAATATTAGATCGAAGTGTCATGAAAGAATTTTGCTGCTGAAGCATCAGGACTTGCTCTTGAGCCTGTGTTGATCAGAAGAGCAGCTTGCTGGAAAGCAGCTTCTGGACTAGTTCCCCATAAAAATGCTGGTAGTGGGTGAAGGTGTTGTGGCCCCTGTACTGCACAGACAGTAACCTCTTGCACCAAGAACCTAGGAGAGGGAGCCAGTTAGACTGTGAAAATGGGCAAGACTTAGATAAAAAATGAAAGCCTATATGCTTGTAAGTGTCTTTGCCCAGACCTATATCTGAGTGCTGTCAGGAGCTGCAGAGCATACTGGGTGCATTCAAGACATGTATGGAAGAGAGAGAAGCAGATGACATTTAAAAGCTTTGTTGCCCATAACTTTCCTGAACTTGGGCAGGGCCTGCCAGCCTGTGACATGCCACATGTCAAAGAGCAGCATCTCTAAAACTGGAAGCCAGCACCATTTCTGCATAATGCATGGTTGTCTTGTGGAGCTTGTTGCTCTTGTTGCTGAGTCCACTGAAGGTCAGAGCCTGAGAACTGTAACTGCCACTAGCATGTAGTAGTATGGGTAGTACAGCTTTTAAAAGAGTACTAGGGCTTTTTAAAGTATGTTAATGCAAAAAAGGAGAATTGGAGATAACATTGGTCCATTGCTTGATGAGGTTTGTCACCTCACAAATAAGGACATAAACAAAGTGGAGGCATTTAATGCCTTCTTTGCCTCTGTCTTCAACACCAATGATGGGCCGTGGGACCCCTGGAGCCCTGTGTTGGAAGACTGTGACTGGGTAGATGGTAAACTTCCAACCAACTCAAGACTTGCTGCTCTAGCTGGATGCACATAAATCTATGGCCCCATGGGATTCATCCCAGGGTACTGAAAGAGCTGGTCAATGTCATCACAGGACCTCTCTCCATTACTTTTTAATGGTCTTGTGAGTCTGGAGAGGTCCCAGTCTACTGGAAGCTGGCAAATGTTGTCCCAATTTTCAGGAAAGGAATGAAGGAAGACCATGGTAATTACAGGCCTGTCAGTCTCACTTCAGTGCTTGGTAAAATTATAGAGAAGATTTTTCTGGGAATTAATGTAAAACACCTGAGAGATAGTGCAGTCATTGGTCATAGCCAGCCTGGGTTCATGAGGGGAAAGTCCTGCTTAACTAACTTAATTTCCTTTTATGACAAGGTCACCCATCTAGTTGACCAAAGGAAGACAGTAGATTTGGTGTTTTGGGATTGTAACTAAGCTTTTCATACTGTCTCTCACAGTGTCCTTCTGGATAAAACGTCCAGCACACAGCTAGACAAGTCCATAATGTGTTGGGTGAGCAATTGACTGACAGGTCGGACACAAAGATCTAAAGTAAATGGGGTTACATCCGCCTGGCAGCCAGTCACCAGGGGGGTTCTCCAGCACTCAATTTTAGTGTCAGTGCTCCTTAATGTTTTTATAAATTGTCTGGACACAGGAATCAAATGTACATTAAGTAAGTTTGCCAACAATATAAACTAGGACGAGCTGTGGACTCCCTTGAGGGTAGTGAGGCCTTGCAGAGAGATCTGGATAGATGAGAGAGCTGGGCAATCACCAACTGTATGAAATTTAAGAACAGCAAGTGCCAGATTCTCTACCTGGGACAGAGCAATCATGGTTGTACATACAAATTGAGGGACGAGAGGCTGGAAATCAGCCCTGTGGAAAGAGATCTGGGGGTCTGGGTTGGTGGCAAGTTGAATATGAGTCAGCAGTGCACCCTGGCAGCCACAAGGACCAAGCGTGTCCTGGGGTGCTGGAAGCACAGCACAAGTAGCTGTTTGAGGGTGGTGATTTTCCCACTCTACATTGCACTGGTGTGGCTCCACCTCAAGTCCCGTGTGCAGTTTTGGGCGCCTCAATATCAGAAGGATATCAAACTGTTAGAGTGTGTCCAGAGGAGGGCAACCAAGATGGTGAAAGGCGTCAAAGGCAAGATTTACGAGGAGCAGCTCAGGTCACTTGGTTTGTTCAGCTTGGAGAAGAGAAGACTGAGGGGTGACCTTATCACAGTGTACAACTTCCTCAAGGGGGGCAGCAGAGACGGAGCTGCTGATCTCTCTCTGGTGACCAGTGATAGGACACGAGGAAATGGGTGAAGCTGCGTCAGGGGAAGTTCAGATTGGACATTGGAAAAAGGAAAGGTTCTTCAATGAGAGGGTGGTCAGTCACTGGAACAGAGTCCCCAGGGAAGTGGTCATGGTACCAAGCCTGTCAGAGTTTGAGAAGTGTCTGGATGATGCTCTTAGTCATATCGTTTAGTTTTAGGTAGCCCTACAGGGAGCAGGGAGTTGGACTCGATGATCCTTATGGGTGCCTTCCAACTTGAGATATTCTATGATTCTAGGTACATGATGACAAGGATTAAAAATTCATCTCCTGGATCTGCACAGCAGTGTATGCTGTGGTTGACTTCTGCCTTGACCTCTGCAGTTTGACTCTTAGACCAAACTTGTAAATTGGTCTTTAGAAGGAAACCAAATTGGTTTCTGCTGTCCCCTTAGAAAATAAATTATTTTACAAGGCTTAAAACGTGCTTTATGCCACTTTAATTCCTCTCATCAGATATGGAGGAACTACTGTGAGACACATGCCATAAGTTGTAGATATGTGTTTACATACATATTCCTCTCTGTGTCTTCTGGAATCTGTGTTAAACGGCAGCTTTGGTTCTTTGGGCCTCTGACTATTCAACACTGCAAGTATTCTACACTGAACTGTCTGGATAATTTACTAATCCCAAATTACTCAAACCTGAGCTGTTTGCACTTTCAGATTGAAAAGTGTGTCTTGAAAGGATTTTCCTTTTGTCTTATAAAACTCACAGACTGTTATGATTGCAGAATCAAAAATTCTTGCTAAAACCTATTTGTTCTTCAGGCTGCTTCATTTTCTGCAAATATCTACTTCCATTGACAACAGCTCATACAGCCAGTATGAGTTATTCTGTCAGTAATTCACAGGCTCTGGGAATGTCTCATAGTTACACGAACTTTAATTTCTTTTCTTCTCTGCAATTTATGGTTTATAATTTCCTGTTTTCCTGGTAGTTCCAAAATATATCCTTGAGGTTTGCTTTCAAATGATAAAAAAGTAAGACATTCAGACTTAGAAACTTGCAGTTAATTTGCTTTCTGGCACCTAAAGGCCAAAGAGCAACAGGACTTCACTGGGAAACCATATGGGAAAACTCTTGGCTTGCCTCATTACCTCTTTCTCAGTAATCCCTGCATTTGCAGTGAATCAAGACTCCGAAAAGTATTCGTAGCTTACTGCATATTTGGGCCAATATGTTGGGAAGGAAATTGTTCCATTGTTATACCCATGGCACAATTCATGTGACTTGAGCATCGATGAAGTTTCCTCTGTGTTCTTCCTTGGTGGACCACAGATTTGGAAGACTGCTCTAATTGACATCTTGGTGCAATGCTATGAGATAAACTCCAAGCTTAAACTTTGTTCAGGGAACAAGGTGGAGTTAGGAAGCCCAGTTCAGGATGTTGGAGAAGACAGAAGAGCTGAACCTGTTCCGAGAGGGAAGTGCCTTTAGAATCATTGAGTCATAAAATGGATTGGGTAGGAAGGGACCTTTAAGATCATCTAGTCCAACCCCCTGCCATGGGCAGCGACACCTTCCACTAGACTAGGTTGCTCAAAGTCCCATCCAACCTGGCCTTGAATACTTCCAGGGAGGGGGGGCTGCCACAACCTCTCTGGGCAACCTGTTCCAGTGTCTCACCACCCTCATAGTGAAGAACGTCTTCCTGACATCTAATTTAAATCTACCCTCTTTCAGTTTAAAGCCATTACCCCTTGTTCTGTCACTACACGCCCTTGTAAAATGTCCCTTTTGGCTTTCCTGTAGCCCCCTTTAAGTACTGGAAGGCCACTATAAGGTCTCCCCAGAGCCTTCTCTTCTCCAGGCTGAACAACCCCAACTCTTCCAGCCTGTCCTCATAAGGGAGGTGCTCCAGTCCCCTGCTCATCTTCATGGCCTCCTCTGGACTTGCTCCAACAAGTCCCCAGCCATAGCACAGCAATAGTTTGAGAACCTGATAAAAGGAGAAAATACTAAGCCCTATCTGTGTTAAAAATCAGAAATCCATATGCCACATTGTCTCCTTGGCAAGAGAAGAAAGTTAACTTTTATAGAATGGAGGCCTTAGTGCTAAGGTAAGCTTTCTTACTGAAAGTCTGGTGGGTTTGTCCAGGCTCTAATACTATTCCTTCAGACAAACGTAATTTTTCTGTCCTCAACAGACTAACAACTGTAACTGCAAATGGAGCTGTGGAAGATACGTTGAGGGAGTTTCTCTTGGCTCCCACTGATTTTGCTGTTGAAACCAGGTTGTTAGGACAGGAAGAGAAGATGCTTTGAATACCAAGGCTATAGCAGCTAAACATCTGTGTGTATGGAGACTGCTTAGGACTAGACACCCAGAGTGAGAAGGACTGTTGGAAAATAATATTTAAAATATTTAAAATTCATTATGAGAGTAACACCCTTAAAAAAAAATTCAAGAAAAATAAAATTATATAACTCCCTCCAACAAAGTAGCATGTGGACCAGCAGTTCAGCAGGTTCAGAAAACCACTACATATTTATGAAACTAAAGTGAATTAGCTCCATAACATACATTTTAAATGTGATTATCAAATGTTATGACTCATCAGGTAAGCCAACAACTAGCTGACAGCATTAGAAAGAATCTTTCATAACAGACTAAATGCCTACCACTACGCACAGCAAAAAACATTGAATGTTCCTAGAAGATCATGCTGGATCAGGTGCAGAAATCATTTATGGATAAAGGGGTACCAGAGACATAGACAACTCTCAGTGATCATTAGACCTATCACTCACTCAAATGCTGCTTGTTAATTCTACTGACAAAAATGTTCTTTTAGCCAGTGGATGAACTTCTAAATTAACAGAAGTCAGGTAGCTTACAATGAACAAAGACTAAGTTCACGAATACGAGAGAGGCAAAATTAATATTCTAAGTTTTGGAGTGGAGATACTAGGGCCAGAGACAGGGCTTTGCATTGAAAATGTCTGCAAGGTTTCTTGTGATGATCTGGGTTTGGATGGATGACACCACCAGGATAACTTTTACTAGATAAGAAATTGCTTCTTTGTGGTCTGCTTTCCTTAAGGCATGAAAAGTACTGATAAATGTGTGGAAGAAGGCTTGGATGGATGACATAGTACATTACATTTGCAACCCATAGACCTGTCATCAGTTTATCTTGGACTCATGAAGACCTTCCCACCTCTTACAGTATGGGACATATGCATCCTATTTTGCATGAACTGCTAGCACTTTATATCTTTGGCAATTGTATGAAAACCTGGTCTCTTTTTAGGGAAAATAGAGTCTAGAGAATGAGTAAAGAATTTTATTACAGCTGATGGCCTAGAGCAATGACTTGCAGAAACCATAGACTCAAACAGACTTATTAAGCAGAAATCATTCTGCTTAATGAGTTTTGTGTTGAATGGGAGTCAAATACAATGCAGTGGTTCTTGTTACTTGTGCTGATGATTACTGAGAGAAATACTTTCAATGAACACCATGCAAGATGAGTTCAAAAGAATACAACAAAGGCTTGTGAGGTGAGATTGAGAGAATTATCCTGTTTAATTTTATTAAAACTTACTGTCTGGATACTTATTCTGCTGCCACAGTGCTTATCAGCCGATTTTCTTTTATCCTGTGTTATTATGTCCGACTCAATATGTGATGGAGTCCCCTGTAGGTGATTCTCCCTATAACAAGTAATTTTTGGATGTCACTTCTTGACCTTTGTGATCTTCTCACCTGCTTTTTGCCTTCCTGCTTTCTGAACATGAGAGGCAAACCATGTTTAACTCACAAGCATGTGAGAATTCAGGGTTTCTTCTAGCTCAGCTGGGGAGTGATGGAGCACAGGACAACAAGACATTTTTCCATTGTTCCGTTGTCTGCTTAGTTTTTCTGTCTTGCACCGATGTGCAGTGAGGCTGGGAGGAAATACGCTTTGTGAGACAAAGGGATATTCCAAATGTGAAAAAAGCAGGCAGGCTTATAAATGGACAATAAGCAGTGGTGCAATGTTGAGTTAAAGGATCAGAGGTAACAAGGAACTCACAGTAACTTGCATTGAACTAATAATTTTCAGTCTGTTCACCAATCCATGTAGTCATGGTTCAGCCAACTGTTTAAGATGTTGCTTAATTTTAAATTTCTGAAAAGTTTCTCTGATTCTTATGCTTAAAATTAATTTTTTCTCTCTTAGGACACCATAAGCTGGAAGTTCCACTAGAAAAGCTAAGTGGTATTATTTTCCTACAGGTACAAATTTTTGGCTGACAACTGAAAAACTGCCTTGTCTTTCCTTCCCTCATTGTTCCATGCTTGGGAACTGGGATGAAGAGTTTCACATGAAGGAGTTGAATGGGTGGTAAGACTGGACCCAATGTTCCTTGGAGATTAGCAGGGGAGGGATGTATAAATTAATACCCTTACTCAGTGGAAAAAACTGTAATACTCTGACATTCTTTAAGCAACTGTCTGTGAAATAGTGCAGTACAGGCCTGGTCCATCCATGTCCTCTTGAGGGTATGTGGAGCCTGAGCTGTTTCTCTGCATAAAGCAGATGGATCAGCACCATCCTGCCTTTAAAGTGGAGAGGGAGGCTTCATGCTGTATCCTGTGGGTGCTATCAGGGAAGGGCTGAAATTGCTGGCTCTTCAAACTCTTTGCCAAATGTACTAATGGCTTACATACACCCTGTTGCAGCCTCCAGTCACAAGTGACCCAAAAAGTCTTAAAAATTTTTCTTTAGATAATGGTGGGTGGAATGATCCTGTGCAGCTGAGATAATGAGGTAAAACTTTAACCTGCAGTATCTTGATTTCTTAGCAGGCACAGCCATTGCACAGTAAGGTACTATTAGGCTGCAAAAAACCTTGTCACCTCTCTTGTGTTAGTGTTCTTGAAAAGGATGAAGCAGGAGGGCTATTTCAAGTCTAGGAGAGTTTAGAGCAGTTCCTGTTGAATTTTGGAGGACACGATGTTCCAACTTTGCTCGTGCATGGTTGTAAACCTCTCTGTTGATACTGATGTCAACAGAGTGCCAATGAGCAGGACTGCTGGAGCCAGCAGCTCAGCATGTGAATGCTTGCATGCTGTCTGGCCGGGAGAGAACTCTTCATCTATCAGAAATTAAATCCTTAAAGATGTGTTGTGTTTTCCGTGCTGTATGTATTGGTATGTTTGAGACAGGTTAGCAGTCCTGAGGAAGGGAAGTCTACAGAAAAAACAAGTCTTTGTAATTTGTATCAGTGTCATCCTAAAGTTAAAAGCTCCCAAATCTGTCATTTGATTCCTCGGCAAGATACTTTTCCTGAAATTTGAAAAAATGACACACTGGTGACTGACTAACTCAAAAGGCTGAAGTCAAATTTGTTGAAAAATTTTTTCTTCATAAAAGACTTCAGTGGAAACTGTATTTAACTGAAACTGTTTGTTCTATGGTTTAGGGACAGCAGTGAGGAATTCATAGCAAGTGACTAAACTGAGTTTAGAATGAACTTTAGTCTGTAAAACGTCTATATGATTTTCTAGGAAAAGGATTTGATTTTAAGCTATCTTTCTCTAAATGTAAATTAATGAGTCTCTTTAACCAAGTAATAAGCGATAAGACAAGAGGGAATGGCCTCAAGTTGCACTAGGGAAGGTTTAGACTAGATATTAGGAAGCATTTCTTTACAGAATGTGTTGTTAGGCGTTGGAATGGGCTGCCCAGGGAGGTGGTGGAGTCCCCATCCCTGGAGGTGTTTAAGAGTCGTGTTGACAAAGTGCTGAGGGATATGGTGTAGTTGGGAACTGTCAGTGTTAGTTTAATGGTTGGACTGGATGATCTTCAAGGTCTTTTCCAACCTAGACGATTCTGTGATAATATTGCATGTCCTATGAGAAGCAGCTAAGGACTCTGGGTTTGTCTAGTGTGGAGAAAAGGAGGCTGAGAGACAACCTCATTGCTCTCTACAGATTCTTGAGGAGGGGAAGTGGAGAGGGAGGTGCTGAACTCTTCCTCCTGGTACCAAGCAACAGGACAAATGGAAGTGGTTCAGAGCTGTGCCAGGAGAGGTTTAGACTTGATATTAGGAAGCATTTCTTTACAGAGAGGGTGGACAGACACTAGAACAGGCTTCCTAAAGAGGTGATCAATGCCTCAGATCAGTGCTTAAGAGACATTTGGACAACGCCCTTGATAGTATGGTTTAACTTTTGGTCAGCCTTGAAGTGGTCAGGCAGCTGGGCTAGATGATTGCAGTATGTCCTTTGCAACTGGAACTATTCTATTTTATACTAGTATTTTGCTAAAAATAATGTAATTGCTTTTTCTGATATCTATCACTTTCTTTTTGATATGGCTGTGAACTTCAGTGTTTCTCATCCGTTGAGGCTGATGGCGAATTTCCTGCCGAATCACTGTAGAACAATAACTGTTGTACTGTGGTTAATGCACTGCAGTAAACAATTCTCAAAATTGATCAATATGAAAAGGAATATCAGAAAGAATTTTTTTTAAAGGGAATTACCTCCTCTGCAGTAAGTTCTTCCTGACCATTGTAGTTAGCAATTGTCCTATTTACAGAAAGCTGACATTTCCAAAGTTCTCTGCATTTTACTTAATTTTTACGTATTTACTATTAGAACTCTGACTATTCTCCCTAGTGTAAATATTTTAACACTTTCTGAAAATTAGCCTTGCAAAGCTTCAAACTGATCCTTTTGTAGTTCTCAATGGCTGCTAGGTTAACATGGTTTTGGCTGTTGTGGAAGTGTAACCCGATTAGTAAGTGAGTCTTCTGAGTCTACTCTGGCTACTGGAATACAGTGATTTTTGTACTGAACTTTTCCCTACCACTCAGACACAGATCCTCTTTGAGCACAAATGCTTGAAAATACCAGCAAACACTGCTGTTGTTGTCATCCAAACAATGAGATCTTATGCAATTTTAAATAGGATGGATTTTTTCCTTCTGTGGAAGGAAACATCAATTTTGCTGCTTACGGAAAATTAATTTTCAGTTAAGGGTTAAACATGGAGAACAGACACACATTACTGAATCTTCGTCCTAATAAACCCAATAAAATTCTCACTGGCTTAGTATAACCAGGATATTCTTCTCAGCAAGGTTATTCTGAGGGATTGTACAAGTGAGAAAGCCTGTCCTCTCACCTGATGGATTCATTCTTAATCAGAGCCAGCTGAAGACTTTTCAGACTTGGGAGCAAAGCTTTGCTAACCAAAGATGAGAAACAGGACTATTTTGCCTCAGGGAGAAATCAGAAGGATGAGAAAAGTCAGGACATAAACAGGAAGTAGGGCAGATGTCTGGAGGGTAAGGCTTACCACTTTTTTAGGTTTTAGGGGCTGCCACAAATACCAGTAAGCAAAAATGCCTTAGCTCAGGTCTCTGATATCAGCAAATCAGACAGTAGAGCCATGGCCTCTGAATTTTCCAGCAGTCTTAATGTGAACCTTGCTGTGCCTATGTTTAAAACTACCATTGTTTGGACCAGCTCAGCGGATGATGAAAGTAAAACACTCTTTTGAAGTCAGTACTGCTACCGTGGCTTACCCTGGATGAATATCTGGCTCCATATGTATGGATTTGGGCCCAATATATATTATGTCATTGTCGTGGTTTAGGCCCAGCCGGCAACAAAACTCCTCCCTACTGGTGGGGTGGGAAGGAGAACAGGAAGGGAAAAAAAGTAAAACCTCGGGGATTGAGATAAGAACAGTTTAATAGAACAACACAAGAAGAGAACAGTAACAACAACAATGCTAATAAAACAAATATATAAAGCGAGTGATGCACAATGCAATTGCTCACCCCTTGGTACCCCATGCTCAGCCCCTTTCCAAGCCATGACCACCCCTCACCCCTGGCCAGCTCCCCCAGTTAGATACTGGGCATGATATCAGCATGGTGTCGAATAGCCCCTTGGCTGGTTCCAGTTGCCTGTCCTGGCTGTGCCTTCTCCCAGCTTCTTGTGAAAATTAACCCCATCCTAGCTGAACCCAGGACATTTATTTCATGACATATAATGTTATCCTTGAAATTTAAGATTGCCTAAATACATGACAGCTCTGGCTTTCCTCTGGTAGTGCTAGCTCTGTTAAAATCCAAATAAAAACCTGTTGTTTGGCTTTGCTGCAGAATTTCATGTCATGAGAGTGCTCATAAAAACTAGGCATTTATCCTGTGGCATGAAGAATAATTTTTTATTGATACCTGCAGTAACATGGTTATAGACTAACGCTTGACCCTTGATGAACACAGAAAAATAACTTTTGTCAACAATAGAAATAGACTTGAGGCAGTACTCTGGTTGCAAAAGGGAAACACAGGTGGCAAAAGGGAAACACAGGCAGTACTGTGATTGCAAAAGGGAAACACAACAATCCTTACTGTTAAAGTTGGAGGTGTTTTCCTGTTGATGCCATTAGGCATTGTAGGTCAGACCTTCGCGGAGATGAGCAGAAACAAGCAGAATTTTCCAAATGAGCCACAGCTGTTAGTGCTGAAGCAGGCTGTACTCTTCTAGAAACGCTTCTGAACCACCCAATGAACAGCCAAGAGAGTTCAAGCAGTGCTTCCAGTCACTGAAGTAAGTATCTTTCAAGTGTGGCTCATAAAGTGTTTCGTAGCTTAATTGATAATGCACTTACGATCTAGTTTGGGGGTGATACTGCATTCCTTTACTCAAGGTACTTAATTTATTCAATCTGTTGCCAGCACTGAGGCAGATTTAAAATGCTTTTGCTTTACCTCATAATCTGTTTTCTGCTGACTCATTCAGAAACCAGCCTAAGGTCTGTTATAAAAATTACTTGTTATGAATTTGGTTTTTGCAGAAATTGCATTCTTCATTGTGCTTCTCTTCATGGATGTGACTGGAGAAGGTTCATAGACGGCTATAGAGAATTGTCCAACATGTTTGCTCATAAATTAGCTGTTTGTAAAGCAAAGCAGAATTTTTAGAAAGTATTGGATCTAATCTTATCTGACAGGGAGGAGCCTGGGACTATTCAAAGAGAGAAGAAATAATTGAAAGGGGCGGAAGGAAGGGGAACAATATAGGGACAAATATGGAGTGTCATTACCTCTTTAAGAGAAGGATCAATCCCAACACTCCTGTGCTTTCCTGTCCTCTTCTGTATTTTCATCATGCCACTGAGAAGAAGGCTGGAAAACTCTAGAGCAGTTCTTAATGTTTATATTAGTGCCTGTGTACAGCTAGGTCCCTTTCTGGATGCTGAATAGCATTCGACAGCAATCTTTCATAAGAGAAATGCATATGCTTTGGGTTTTTGTGGGTTTTTTTCTCCTTTAGGAGTACTTATGAGTGCAAATGGTTTTAATACCATTCATAGTGCTGAGGTAGCAAACATTATTTATTATGAAGAGTGCTTGCTTTTCTTCAGTGTGAAAATATTGATCTGACCTTAAAAATACCAGATTTAGTGTAGGCAAAGGCAGGCATTTTTACTAGAATGGGGCAATATTTGTATAATGCCTTTGTTCCTTGGTATTAAAATATGACTTTGTTTTGGGAGGAATATTGACTTTTTTCTGAAAATGTGTCCTGCTTACTCAGAAAAATAGGCTTGTTGCCTTAACTTCCAGGTATCTATAGAATAAAATATTTCTAGAAAGTCATGTGGCAGCTTCCTAAGTGAATCGGAGATATTTTGAAGATTCAAAGAGAAATGCATTTGTGGTGGCATTACATAGGAGTGTACTTATTGATTAGCAGTTCTTGCTGCACACTGAGTCACCCCTTCTGCTTTGTTCTTAATACCTCTTTGAAGGGGTGCCTTTTGTCTTAATTTGAAATGGCTATTTGAGGAATGCTGTGATAGTAAATATCCCTCAGCCATCTAGCCAATTGCCCATGCACCTTTAAATAAAGCTGACTGGGATGTGAATAGTAGTGTTCAGTACTTGTATAACTGTATCTGCAATCCTCCAGTGGAAAATAACAATGGGAATAAATCAAAATTGATGAAAAGTGAGGATAACTTTTTCACTGCTGAACATGTTCTCTCGCTAATCAGCTTAATTTCCACTTCCTTTAAAATTGTTTAATTCTATACAAGAGTGCTGTAAAGGAAATTATAATCCAGAAAACAGGGAAGGATGATACACTGTAATTTACTTAATGCTGACTTCAAACTACAAAACCAGATGAACACCGTTACCCCAAAAATACTGATACTCAAAGGACAGTGTAGCCAGTAACCTGTAGGATTGAAAGTACTCAGGTGAAACTTTTATTCAGCAGTTGTTCTTCCATTTCATGTTCAAGGACTTACATACATGCAGCTTTAGGTGAATATTCTGTTGCTGTTAAGTTTCTTAGATGAATTATGAGGATCCAAGTTTACGCTCTCTAGCATATCAAAGTATGTCATCTGGGACACTGAAACATCAGCACTGTATAGAATGTCATAGAAGTCTGGTCCTCCAAGTAACTGATCACAAACGCATGTCTATTAAAGACATTAAGCTCTGTTTTGCTTTGCAATGCTTTAATAATATGCTCTTGATTTATCAGTGTTTACTGCCTTTCAGGATAGTTGCCTCTAGCAATATCACTTTAATATTGAGGAAACAGCTATTTTGTTGTGTTTTCATGCTGCAACGTTTGGGAGACACAGTGTACTCTTAAGAACCCAACTTCTCAACCAGAACTCAGTTTCCATGTTCCATACCCGTATTCTCATGCAAGGGCTGTGGCTATTTAACTATTTCCGTGGACATGGTTAGAAAGGCCTGATATTAAGTGATGTAAAATAAAATCACTTTTCCATATTATTCAGAGAGTGAAGCAACAGTGTTTTAAGTCCATTTCCTTTCCCTTATTTCCAGGAACAGGCACAACAGCCTAGACTTTCTTCGCTCTGTGCTGGTGTCCTTCCTACTCTGCGCAAGCATTTTGCTTACACTACTCTCAGTTGCATAGGTGTTCAGCATATCTACATGTACAAGGCAACATCTTGGAAAACTCTTAGTTCTGCAGAGCTTTATAACCATTTATTTCTTTAAATCAGCTTTGAGACAAACTTCACAGAGAGGGATGACACTGAGGAGAAAGTAGGTCAGTTTCTTAAGCAGAGACTCCTCCCAGATGCTGCTTTACAAAGAATAAAAAAGAGGGTCCTTATTTCTTTATTTGTTTCAAAGACTGGTCAGCAAGACAATTTTCTTGTTTGTAGTTTTTTAACCTTTTCAGGCAAAATATGACATACTGTTTGCATGGCACTTCTGGGTTGGAAACACCTGGTTTTCATTTGGAAATTACATGAGAAGCTCTGATTCTGTGTTTAATATCAAATGAAATCCACGTGGCAGTAATGCAGCGCAGCACTGTGCTGTGTCCTAGTTACAATGTGCACCTCTAATTGACTTGACAAAAACACTCCCCTTTCTTCCCTTCCCCTCCAGCTCCCCCAAATTCAAAGTATTAGTATGAATAGAGTTGGCATGAAATGAGGGCAAAACCCCCTTCCAAACAGCATGCTCCAGAGCTCCTGGGTAAAGGAACCTTATAGCTTTAGCTGATGCTATGATACAGGTCAAGCAGCAATCAACTTCAGTGCAGAGGGAAAAAGAGGTAAAAAGTGGGGAGAGTGCACTAGAAAGATCAGAAAAGTAAATGCTGGTAAGTGTAAAATGAAGGGATCCTCAGCTGCTGGAATAAACCCTTTAGACTGAGTTATTCTGGAGTGTACACCACCCGATGGGTGCCCTGGGAGGAAACTACAAAGGCAGGCAGCAATCCTCTTACTTTGTCTTCATTTTGAAGATAGTGCAGTCTCTGGATATTCTCCTTGAGACTGTTTCAAACTACATGGAAAGCTGCCTTTTGTCTAGTTGCTACTTTTAGACTGACTTAGCCAACTTCTTGGGGATTTATGGTAAAGCTAAGCTGTCTCTGATGGCAACTTGCCCATGTAGATGTAGATAAAATAATTTAAATTCTTACTTCTCTAGTGCCTTTCCACAATTTCCTTTTACTGGTAAAATGACAGCCACATTGTTCCTGGAAAGGTATAGTAATGTAGCTTGACACACGCAGCACTGTTACACACCACACAAGGTGACAAGCAAACTCCACCTTTGGTTCTTTTTCAGCCTGGGGTTTATGTCCTAAGGTCAGCCACAACTGCTGGCTGGCAAAGCTGTGCACTGTGCAGATAACAAAAAAAATCTGGTGGGTTGAAAAATCAGGGAGTGAAATACTCTGCTGTGTGTGAGTCCTCTTGATTTCTAATCACTTTCTCATTGCTATCAGTATTAATGGGGTAGGAATTGGGTGAGAATGTTTCTTCCCAAATCTAGCAAACTGTATAGAGGCCAGAAAAAAGGCTCTTTCCTCCAGTTCACCTGACTCCTGAGAAGGGCCCCAAGCTCTCTCTGATACTGACACTTGTCTGATGATAGTGTTCTTCCAACTTGTCTGCATGCTTGGCTTGCCACAGCATCTATGTGGCTGTTGGTGTTACATTTGCGTATTCTGGTGTGACTTGCAGAACAGAGACAATCCCATTGTCTGATCATTTAAAACTGGACTGGTCACAGCTCTGGAAATGTACTGTCAGGATGAGCTCTGGACTTGCTGAGATAGCCTAACTGGTCTCTTCCATCTTTCAGCTTCTGTGATTTATTAGAAGTCCCTTTGCTTTTAATAATTAACCTCTCACTTTCCTTAATTTATAGTCATTAGTGGCTTTTAGACGGCTGATAGAAATCAAATACTTTTCATATGAAGCCTAACTGTAGCAATCAGGAAGCAACTTTATATCTGTGTGAACTTTCAAGTCTTTTACCACTGCAGTTTTGATCAGTGACAAATTAAAGTTCTCCCTTCTGAGGTTTTCTCTTCCTTCTGGTTCCCTTCATCTATTCATCTTCGTGGGAGTACAGTGACCACTGCTATTTAGCACATAAAACAATTTCAGGCAAAACTGCCCTCTTGTAACCTTCCTTGAGGTTACAGGAGGTGCTTGGAAGGCAAATCAGTCTGGATCTGAGCTGAAGAGCAAACTGTTGCCTATGTTGCTTATCTCTGTTCTCATTACTCCCTTACCATCTTACATCAGGTAGTCCATTCAACCACTCCTGACCTTTTGCCATCAATCAAAGCATGAAACTGGAAGACTTTTAGCCTCTATAACTAAAAATAAGTAAATTTGTACTTAAAATTCCCATTTATAGGCCTTACATGATCTGCTTTTGGGGGGTAGGAAATAAGATTCCAGTATTTGAGAAAACATTTTTAGTAGCTGGGTATAGAAATTACCTCTCTAATTAACCTGTCAGAGGCACTGGCTTCAATATTTTAGATGTGATTTGTTTCTGTAATGTAACCAAGCTGTTAAACTTGTTAGTGATCACATGGCAGTCTTGTGAATTTGAGCAAATGTTATCTGCTTAGAAGGCATAAAAAAATAATTGCAAACTCTAGCTCCTAGCTGCATAGGTGAGAATTTTAATGTATAAAAATACCATAAAGCTTTCTGTGCGCACATAAACCCTCCCTTTAAGCACTGGATCTTGGTGTCAGGGGCCTTCCGAGGAAAACCTGATTTCTGAAAGGCAAGAGGTGAGCTACTCTTCAGCAAGACTGTGGGTTTGTAGATATTCCCAAAATCACATAATGAGAAGCCGTTTGTTTTTCTGGAAGTAACTCAGTTATTTTCCTTTCGTGCTAAGAAGCTCCATCTATCTGCAATGAGATGATTTTTAATAT
Source organism: Strix aluco (assembly GCF_031877795.1). NCBI lineage: Eukaryota > Metazoa > Chordata > Aves > Strigiformes > Strigidae > Strix > Strix aluco. The sequence goes on from NC_133971.1 coordinate 22,308,266, forward strand.
GCCCTAGCCTCCATTTCTGATTGCATATGAAGTATTCTTTAAACTTATTACAGAGCCAAAATAAATTTATTCCCAATTTTAAGACCCTTTGACACCAGACAACCTGATCTGCTCTCCAGCCTAAGGCTGAATACAGCAATGACTGTTGCGTGGGTGGAGCCACAAAATATTCAGCAGACTCTCTGCATATGTACTAGACCACCCACGAGGAGATTACTGCATGAGCACGGCTTCAGATTGCAAGAGACAGCTCCTCCTAGGACTTTCCAGTGCTGCTACACAAAGACAAGCAAGTATGCTCAAGAGCAGAATAGATGACTTGCAACCCATCCAAGCCACACAGATGCACACACCGAAACAGTTGCACGTGAAACCTCTTCCTCCAAGAGCTTCAGCTATTGACGCAAGTAAATGCTGATGTCTGCTTAACAAAGTTGGGTCTGCTGGATGTCCCTGCAGAATGGCCACAAACAATGTGCATTCAAATACAGACATTCAGTGGTGGTCACTTGGGCAGGGACAAGCTGTCAGATTGCAGGCCACATCCATGTGTGCATGTGGATAATTGGCCTGTTTTTAAATAGTCCAGTTTTTGAGGGGTCTTCTTCTTGCTGTGTATCTCTTGTGCTTTTTTTTTTTTTTTTTAACTAATGCCTATTCCAAGTAGGCAGCTGGACATGAACTTGACTGGAAAAAGTTTAATCCAATGCTGGTTCTGCAACAAATTGGGTAACCATCTGTGCCGGTTCTTTCTACCCCTAGCACCATCTGCTTCCTAATCTACCTGAACTAACTGGCCCCAGTGTGCTCCAGCTCTCTTTGTACACACTTCAGGTTCCCAACAGATTGATCTAACCAAAAGAGGGGAAAAAAGTCTCTAAACCAGAAAAGTATTGTGGCAGTACTGACAGCTACAGGTTGGAAAAATCTAAACAATATAGAAAGAACAGCAGAGGTAGGTGCTCTCATTTTTAACTTCCCATTTATATTTTAAGCTGCTTTACTAATAAACTTTACATTGAGGGCATAATGCAAAGTTACATCAAAGTTACCTTCAAGAGCTCTTCAAGGCCTGGAAAAGAGTAGCACTCATTAACTATTGCTGAAGTGAAAGGTAGAGATACACATGCAGCCTGTGTCCTGGCCCTGTCCCATCCTCCCTTTAAACTGGCAGCATTGCCATATCAGAGACACTAAGTCTCTGTACCATCACTTTTGATGGAGCTCTGCTTTCTGTCATTGACCCAGATGTTTCCCTAATGCATCCAAAGATGGTTCAAGTATACAATTTCCCATCCTTTGGCATCGTGCCATTAATCTGATCTTGGATATGTTGTGTATGAACCTACAACCTTACAAGTAAATGAGAAATCAGCAAAAGAGCAAAGTAGGTTTAGTATGTGAAATATCAGTATAAAGTCCTGTCCATCTGCCTTGGCGACAGTCAGGAGAGACATTTCAGCCTCTGCATGCCAATGTACTTAGTAGAATGAGTCAAAGAAGGTGTATAAACAAGTTAGATTCTAAATGCAATTCTTGGAAAGCAGAGCAATTTGGGCAAGGCTGGCTGTGCTCTACCAGGGAACACACAATGCAGCCAGTGTATTTTTCCAGGAATGCTGGAAACTAGCTCTCAATGCCCTGCTGTTCGCCTGCATCTCTCTTGGTGACCCTATACTAACACTTGCAGTGCTGCATGGCCATGAACTTGGCACTGCTCAGTGTTTCAGGTGGGGTGTTTTAGGAAACCTGGAAGGCATGGAGAAGGAAGAAAGGGTATTAAGAGCTGCCTGCTCAGTTTACTCATATCATGTTTAGGGTGGGAATTTTCACTGTAGGTATAATGAGTTGCATCCTCGCTCCTCCACAATATGGTTAACATCTTCCTCCCTGTCTTTTTTTTTTTTTAATTAAGGGTTAGACTACACAAAAGCTGGGGAGATCTGGATCCTTTGAACAGCAGGGAGAGCAACACCATCCCAAGAAGGGCTGACCACTTCATCACTATTCTTCTTCTGCTCTGAGAATTCATTTGCTATTGACATATACAGAAACATACTCTGCACTAGCTTAGCTTCCCAGGAACCAGTAAGTCATTCTGTCCCCAATCACCTGCTCAGAAAAAAAGGTGCCTTACTCATAGGTGCCCAGATTCAATGCTAATGGTAATGAAATACAGTTGAGAAGCTATAATTTAAATCAGATTTATCACTAAGTAGTTAGAGCACTAATTTTATGATATGCAAATAGTGCTTTATTCTAGGAAGAGACAGCAAAATACACCTCAATATTACTTGTTTTCACAAGTCTAGTTAAGGGATGGGACACTACTTGTTACAGTTTCAGGCCCACAAGTTAACATTTCCTTGCTTTCGTACTTTTTTTTCTCATAAGGAAATTTTGGGACAGGCAGATGAGGTGCTGTGGTTTTAGGCCTCTTTCTCCCTCAGGAGATTGACCCTGAGAAACCTGAACACCCAGATTCACATGGGTTTACATGGCATCTGGTTCCTGTTGGCCTCGGGATACCAGCAGCAGCTCAGTGTCTTCCCTCTGAAAATGTACACTCCTGTTCTTTGGGCTGTGTTTTGAACACTCTTTGGATGCTTTCTAAAAATAGACAATTAACCTGAGTAGGAGAAAAAAATATGCTTGAGTTCTTGTGAAGATGTTTTCCATTTTGAGCTAATTCCAATAATTATTAAACCAGACAGTCCTCATAGATGGACTTTAAAGTTAAGTAATGTAAACAGTGTGTGATGGATTTTCTATTTGGATAGAAGATCCTTCAGTAAACCAAATCATACTTTGATTCATATCAGACTAATATATACCATTAGTATTGATGTGTAATACTACATAATAAAAGAATTGAATGAAAGTCTCTGAAGTCTCTGGACCAGAGAAGTGCTTATGTATGTGCTTCATTATCAGTGATTACAGTGCTTGAAACTTTTCTTTCAAAATGTGTCTTGATACAAAATCATAGCTTTGGTAAAATGAAAGTCACCACTGTTGTATGAGGAAACCTCTTTTTTATTTTTTTGGGGAGTACAGATGTCCCCAGGGAATAACATTTCGGTTTAAAAATGCTGTTGTCATGCTTCACCAGTACTGTATTTCTGAACCACGTTATTTCCACCTAGCTTGCAGTTGCTGTTGCTTACAGCTAGATATGCCTGCACCAAACTCTCTCTCCTATGACAATAATATGTCATCTAAAGGAATAAGTGAAAGGTGTCCCTGCCAGTGCAGAGGTGTTACTAGATGACCTTTAAGTTCCCTTCCAGTCCTAAACATTCTATGATAATCTATCAAAAAAATTCTGAGTCCATCCTTTTGCTCAGACACAGTACTCTTGCATGAAGTCTCAGTGTTCAAAGTTAAGCATGTTCAAGTAATTTGACCTGGAATTCTGCAGTCTGATGAGCAAACTGTCAAACCCAGAGTGAATTGCTTTGTTTTCTTCAGTGGTTTGATTTAGACTTTAAATTTTAACCATGACCTGCAGGGATTATAGAATGTTTAACCCCAAAGCAATAAAATACTCCATTTCCTTCTATCTCAAGCAGTGCATACCTACAAAGCTTGTGTAATTCAGCTGAGCATATGGAGACTATCATAAAGTGAAACACTGGATATTTAGTGATTCATCTGCTGATACCATGTCCCTGTAGATAAGCCATGGTAGCTATTATGCTATTGCTCTTTTCTTTGTTTTTCCATAACTGTGAAGATTTGCCAACTTCTAAACTTCCTAGATGAAGTTGACTCTTGCTGGCCTTGTGCTTCACATTGCCATCCAAGCAAATCATGGAGTAATCTCACTGCAGTGCAATTCTGATTATTTAACATCCCCTCCTCAAAACTTTCACGGCAGAGTAAACTTCAAATGAATATTCCAGTCAGCGGAAAGTGAATTATAACTTCTAAATAATATGGCCCAATTTTATTCTTGGTCTAAACACCCTATTTCAGAGGGTGTTTGTCCCTGACAGCAGCTACATGAGGATAACAAAATGCATTGTAAATTAAAAACTTTATAATTATAATGGTTAGCATTTCTTGTTGTGTAATTGGCTGTACTGGTTCTGGCTGGGATAGAGTTCGTTTTCTTCCTAGTAGCTGGTATAGTGCTGTGTTTTGGATTTAGGATGAGAATAGTGTTGGTAACACACTTTTTAAAAATTGTTTTATTTAATTGTTTTTTGATTTAATTGTTGCTGAGTAGTGCTTGCACTATGACTTTTCAACTTCTCATGCTGCTCTGCCAGTGAGTAGTCTGGGGATACACAAGAACCTGGAAGGGAACACAGCCAGTACAGCTGATCCAAACTGGCCAAAGGGATATACCATATGACATCACGCTCAGCATATAAACTAGGGTGAAATCTGGCCGGGGCAGCCACTGCTCAAGAATAGGCTGGGCATTGGTCAGTTGGTGGTGAGCAATTGTTTTTCATTGGCATCACTTGTTTTTCTTGGATTTCTCTTTTTGTTATTTTCCTTTTCATTACCATATTATTTTATTTCAATTAATAAACTAATCTTATCTCAACCCATGAGTTTTCTTACTTTTACCCTTCAATTCTCTTCCCCATGCCACCAGGTGAGGAGCGAGCAAGCGGCCGTGTGGTGCTTAGTTGCCAGCTGGGATTAGACATTGGCATTGGTTCATAGAAATTATTCAGACTAGTGGGCCATCCTGTCTCAGCAGATGCTTTAGGGGAAGTTTAAGAAAACTATGTGGTATAGATACAGAATAGTTGAGGGCTATGATTGTAGTGTGATACAGGAACATTAATAATTAATAAATTTAAATACTAGAATTTCATTCTTCCAAATCTTGCATTTTTTTACTGAGGACTTGATTTCTGTGTTTTCTTTAATTTGTATCTACAAATTTCTAAATATGCTGCCAAAGTTCCCCAAAAGCTAAGCAAGTGAGATTAGTTTTCTCCTCTGTAACTTAAAACCTCACAGAAAGTCCATTATGTCGAACCAGTACTATTGTTTGCTCATCTGCTATGTTTTCATCTGGAAAAGTTTCCATGAAATTTTCTACATCTCTGAATTTCTACACAAAAAATGGATGGAAAAATAATTCCTTGAGAACTTAGTAGAAATAGGTCTTCTCTTTATTCTCTTCAAGTTAAGTAAATAAGTGTAAGTGAAAGGCTTTTGAAGAGGTTCTTGTTCAGTGGCATACTACCCTATGTAAAACTACATGGTGTTAATCATACTCTACAGCTCTTCTGAGGTATTGGTGCTTGCTTTTGCTTCCCAGTTTACTTTCTTCACTAAATATATAAAATATGGTTGTCTGTCTATGCGAGGATCTACAGGCCAGTCAGTCTCACCTCTGTGCCTGGTAAGATCATTGAGCAGATCCTCCTGGAAAATATGCTAGGGCACATGAAAAATAAGGAGGTGATTGGTCACAGCCAACATGGCTTCAGGAAGGGTGAATAGTGCTTGACAAATCTAGTGGCCTTCTATGATGGAGTTACAGTGTTGGTGGATAAGAGAAGAGCAACTCACATCATCTACCTGAACTTGTGCAAAGCTTTTGACACTCTTCTGCATGACATCCTTGTCTCTAAATTGAAGAGACATGGATCTGATGGATGAACTACTTGGTGGATAAGGAATTGGCTGGATGGTCACACTCAAAGAGTTGTGATCAACGGCTCAATGTCCAAGTGGAGAGCAGTGACAAGTGATGTTCCTCAGGGGTCGGTGTTGGTACCAGTGCTGTTTAACAACTTTGTTGGTGACATGGACAGCGGGATTGAGTGCATCCTCAGCAAGTTTGCTGATGACACCAAGCTGTGTGGTGTGGTCAATGTGCTGGAGGGAAGGGATGTGCCATCCAGAGGGACCTGGACAGGCTGGAGAGGTGGGCCTGTGCAAACCTTATGAAACTCAACAAGGGCAGATTTAAATTAGATATAAAGAAGTTCTTCCTGTGAGGGTGGTGAGGCACAGGAACAGGTTGCCCAGAGGGCTCTGGCTGTCCCCTCCCTGGAGTGTTCAAGGCCAGGTTGGATGGGGTTTTTAGCAACCTGGTCTAGTGGAAAGTGTCCCTGCCAATGGCAGGAGGGTTGGAAGTAGATGATCTTTAAGGTCCCTTCCAACCCAAACCATTCTATGATTCTGTGATTTCTTTTCATTTGAATACACCTGGAAAGGAAGATTTTTTTTTTTTGAGAGCTATAAAACAAGTACCATAGGTTGAAATATGCAAACAAATTGTATCACAAGTATAGAGTCAAAAAAAAGAGAAGACAATAATAATGTAGTTGTAGTGTCTTAGTAATACTTTAAAACCTGTATGCTGTCAGGAGTTGCTTTTGAGGCTTTCAGGTTTTCTGTAACTTTCTCATGTCTAGTTTAAGATGACAGCTATTAATAGTGAAATTATTTCTCATGGCAGTTGAGCATGAGCAGGGCATTTGCTTTCAAAGTTAAACCTAAAATTTTCATCTTGTATTATGACCCATCCTTTTCTCCCCACTCCTCCAGTCCTTGATATAGATGTTTTTGCTGAGATAATTATAATTTATTTGTTAAATTGGTCTTTACTCTTAATAACTCATGTGTACTATTGCCATTTGATAGAAATTCAAAACTAGAGGTCAAGCCTCATTCCAGTGAAGGGATAGTAATGACTGTTTATCAAAGAAATCTGGAACACAAAAAAGTAGAGGTCTGGATATTTTTCTGTAGATATTTAGGGGACTGTTCTAAGCCAGATGGTTGTTTCCCCACTATCTGCCTTTCTCTATTTTTTTAAATGTTTGTTACCAAAGATCTCCTGTACTCATTATAGTTATAAACCTGTGGGGAGGGAAAAAAAGAATGACAGAATGAGTTCTAGGGGTCTGAAATACCTAAAAATATTAAGTCACTTTTTGACATGCCTGTATGTAGATCTAGAAGCCTGAAGGGATAGTCACTTGAAATATTGTGCATCATATTTAGCTCACAAGTGAGAGTACCACAAATTACACACCCCTAAACAAAATTCATTCCTCTACAAAGGGAAGTGGGAGGGGACATAAGGATCAGCCTGAAGAACTGTAGGCATGCTCAGAGTTTCATTTAATGATAGAATCACACTGTTTACCAGCCTGTTGCTGGTCAGAGGCAGAGTCTCTCTTCCACTGATGCTGCCATACAGGTGGTGCAGAGGGCCCTAAAGCTAATAGGAGAGCTGTGGGATGGCTTTTGGAGAGTAAAGAGAATCCCGTGGGGACCTGGAACCATCAGATAACCTCTCCCTGCAACCATTGTAGGGGTCTGGGTGAAGTAAATAGGCTATTGTGTGTATTACTGAGCTATCCCAAGAAAGTGAGACTAGGCTACCCTTCTGTACCTTGGCCAAGCCTTGTGAGAGCCCTCTTGATTTTAGTCAAATTCCAGGAGAACAATGTGTCATGAAAAGATGGGCTTCGTTCCCCTCATCTCTGGGATTATGTAAAAATAAATTAGAAGGATGAGAAATGCAAAAATGATCACTGTCTGAGATTATTCAGCTAAACTACAAGAGAAAGAAGCCTTCTTCCAAAATCCCCATTGAGCCTGGGCTCATCACTGGAAGGGCTGATCTCATATTGTCACCAGCCAGACATAACCAGACAATTCTGCATGCACAACAGAAGCTTGGCAATGGTCTGTCCTTCAAGACAAAGGATATCTCTGCTGCCTAGAGTTTCACTGGAAGATATCGAGCCAGAGCTATATGACAAAATTCTGGGTTTGTTTTCTCTCCTGAGTTTGGCATTCCCAAAAAACTATCATGGAGTTTGTCATCCATTCTATTTTGCACATGTACCATATGTAGAGGTGTACATTTGTCCACAGCCTGTCACTTAAGTTGTGTCAGCTTTTGCATTTTCAGGACTGAAAAGTACAGGTTCTGCTGAAGTGGTTTCCTTGGTTAAGTGAATGGTTGAAGGCAGAAGTTGCCACTTCTTGTAGTGCTTGGTAGCCACTATGAAAGACACCCGGTATTGCATTTTGGGAGGAAGCTACATAAATTAGTCAAGAGAGGGCTGCAACTGTTTGTGGTTTTTAGACCATTTGACTGACTTGTCCTGCAGTTGCACACTGTACGTGCTGGATCAGAAGCCTGACAGAGGTACTGACACAATATGCGTGTATGGCTGATGGGACACTGGTACTTTGTGAGGTTTGCTACTGCTGCTGCCGATACTGTTTGCCAGGCATCTGAATGGTCTGCTTCTGCTTGACCTTACTCTATTTTTCAGGTTTAGTCAGAAAAAAATATTCCCCAAGTTCAAAACAGCAATGACAGTTGTTTCAGAGGTAAGGGGGGAGGAATAATTGCCTTCCTCTTCAGTGTGGCCTTCAGATCAGTTTCTAGGCATTCCAAGGTTTTGGTCTTGCTCCAGTTCTCTTATGACATCACTATACTATTTGAGGCTATGGATTCTGTATTACTGTCTTCCACCTATTTTGAGAGACTGTCATTTGTCACTTGTTAGTACAAAGGAAGCATGGGGAACTTCTCTTGTGACTCCTTCCAGAAGGAACATCTATCACACAGTTCCTTGTTGGCTGCACTGAAATTAAACTTGTCCAAGCAGGCAAGTCCTTTCACGCCTGTATTTCTATACTGCTGACTATGTGTATCAATAGAAAGCTCCTCCTAATATATATTCTGAAATTCATGTGAAACCTAAAGAATGGTTTATTTATCTCCTCATTACTTCTGCAGGTCATTTTGACGAAAACAGAGAGTTTGAGAAGGTGGTTCTATCCACAAGGTTGTGTAATTGCAAATGGCATGTCCTGCAACTGGAGTCTTGTGGGGGAGAGAAAAAACTCACAAAGGTGTCAATTCTGTTCCAGAGACCTATAAAATACTCAGTGAACATGAATTCAGATTATTCTGTAGTCTGGAACAACGAGTGTTTGGGTGATTTTCCCCCCCTTTGAAATCCAATTAATTGGATTTCATAATTGTCCAACAGAATAATTATTTGTCATGCTAGTTGTAAAGCTCAATTAGGATTATAACTGAGGTGCTGTAGTATTCTATCACTGAGACAGAAAGAAAAAAACTAAATTTGGGTGAGGGGAAGGGGTTTCTTTGAAATAAGGGAAGCTCATTAAACCCCTGTGCTCTTTAACTGCAAATTTGTTATTGTATATGACCAGCCTCCCAGCAAGGTCCAATGTGTAATGTGCCTTCAATCCATCAGGTTTACATCTCCTCCTGTGAAAATCTAGTTGGGCAGTAGCCTGCTCCTTATGACCTTCGGATACCCTTCCTGTGTGACAGTGATGTGGTAGGGCCCAGCACAAGTGAGCTATTGTCCTTGCTTGCTGGATGAGTCCTTCCCGTCAGAGCATGGTGCGGTGCTTTGCCAACTGCCAAAACTCCCCTTCCCCCCACACCTCCTTTCCTCCTGTTGAAAAATAAAAAGCACTAGGATTCAATATTTTCATAACTTTTGGAACCTCTTGTTGGAGAGGAAGGGGGAGGGAGGAGGGACGCAGAGCAGCCACAGCAAGTGGCTTCATGCCTCTCAATTCATCCCTTGGAGCTTCTTTCACTGGGTAGGCCTGAACAAACCAGCACTGCCATGCAAGGTTCTTCTGGGTAGGAAAACTGTCTCCTCTGCTCCATACAGCAGACATGAAAGCAGCTGGGGTCAGGGTGAGTGGGTGAGGTTGCCAGAAGACTGCTGGGGTCACAGACTGTCTGGGAAGCAAGCAGCAAGTCTGGTGCTTACTTTTTTATGTTTCTGTGTTCAAAGACCAAAAACCCAGGGGATCCCAAACTTCCTAGTCCTTTGAACTTGCAGATTGGTGGGGATAGGCGGTGAAATCTTAGCTGCTCTCTAATTTCAGTGGAATCAGAGTTTTCATTTATTAGGGGTGAGTAAAACCAAGGAAATAGTTCTGGTTTTGTGACTATTAAAAGACCATTCATTGCTTGACTTAGCATACTTCCTAAATTTGTAAGAGTATGACAACAGAACCTTTTCTCTTAGCCCTAGACCACCTAGCTCACATCAGCCTGCAGTGATATACACCCATAGCTAACAAATGGTATGTACCCTAGACATTTTTCATGTGCCAGTGGGTTGCCATTTCTTTTCTAAAGGTTTATTTCAATTTCCACACTGCACACTTACTGTTGCTCTTCTCCAGATACCTTATAAAATCAAATAAATATTCTCTTTGTAACACCATGGCAAAGAAATATTCTAGCTGATTTGCCACCATGCATGTAAAGATATAGCATATTTATAATAACTAGTGCTATTAGGAAAAAAAAACACAGGGCAAGTATACATTATGCAATTCAAAACCCTATGTGTTTGAACAAATATTAATAGATTTTTTTCAGATTACAGAAAAATTACTTTTTTCATCTGTAATTAGTTCCTCTAAATAACAGTTTATCTTTGAAATATCAAAATGTTTAAGAAGTACATCACTGAACTATGCTACTTTATGTAATATATACCAAAAAGACACTCTATTTTTTTATTGGTTTTGTTGTCATCAAATGCTTGAAAACAGCTTCAAGTTCTTCAGAGAATTGTCTCTCTGTTTTATTCAGAGCTGATATAACAGATGACTTGGTGACCAAGATCTGTGATTCCTTCATTTCTGTACCTCGTGTTGAAACATAAATAGGTATTTTCTAAAAGCCCTATGTATTTCTATGGAAACACTTGTGCCACTGGAGTTAGATGGTTGCCTAATGTGGCTATCATACTAAAAACATCATGAACCATACCACAGCTTTCATGCAGTCCCATCCAAAGGGTGAAGGGCTGCTATTTTGTCATCCTGGATAAGAACAGATCAAGGTTTTCCTAAAATTGCCTTGAGATTGAAGAAACGCTATAGAAAGAGATTTATATCAGTAATGTGAGTGTGACTTTGGAGCTGTTGATGTTTTGTCATTCAATTATTGCACAGTAACTGCTTGTTATAAGTAAACAACTAAATAACATAATGAAATCATAAGGGAACCCTGAGGTTGTGAGCCGAACCCTGAGGTTATGAGCCTAATTCCTTCTGGAGCCACTGTAGAAAAAAATAGTGAAATGGGACTGTGCAGTTTGTTTCCTTTAGCTTTATGAGACTTGCACTTCTAATTCAGGTCTGTCTTTGTTGTCTGTCTTTGTTGAAGATGAAATCAGGGCAGCCCTGGTACATCATGGTCCATCTAATTTCAAAAGGTAAGTAGCCCAGTGTTAGCAGTCATACTGGATCACTCATGCAGTGGGTATTAATTAATGAGTGAGAATGCATTAAACTAGTACATGGAGTTGTCCATTTTGTAGGAAACCAAGTTCATAAAAAAGAATTAGCTGTATAAATAGTCTATCTGTAGTGCACCAAATAGCCTTTTGTAAAATACAAGCTGTATTTCTAAACCTATGATTTTCTATTTCTCTCAAACCATTGCTGGACAGTGTCCTTAATTTTATGTGGTCCCAACAAATAGGAAACAGATTCCATTGAGAAAGCTTCTCCTCTTTCTACTGTTGAAAATATAGAATCTAACTATAGGGTTGAAGTAAAAATACCGACATACCAAGTGCCATGAATGCAGTCATTCTCCCTGAATGAATATAACTGTGTTTTCTTTATGGCACGAGAGCAAGTGAGCAGTGTTTAGCTAGCTATGCAGTAATGAAGATATTTGTTCCCTGTGTTGCAGGCTGTGTTACATCAGGTGTTTGCAGGGAAAAAAGTCTTTTTTTTTAAAAAAAAAAAAAAAAAAAGGAAAGTACAAATAAAATGACAAGTGCTGGCATAATCCAAAAAGAGAAAAAGACAACTTTTTGCTATGGTATTTTACAGCTCAGCAAGGAACATTTTCTAAGTTAGTTCTGTAACCAGATTTTTAACTAAAAACTGGAAAATTCACAAATTCTGTCCTTGGTCTCCTTACTGCAAATCCAGGATGGTCATTTGTTGTCAGTGGAGCCACTGTGACATTTGCATTAAAATAAATGATTTGTAGCCACCAACATGCTGGCAGGCACATTAAATTTCAAGCAACCCACACAGTTCCACTGGGATCACAGCTGGATTGTGACAAAGTCTGTGCCCATCTTTGTGGTGTCCAATGCTTGAGACTTTTTTCTTCCCTCATGTCATTGGTCATTAAGGTTTTACAGAGCAGTGTCAGGCAGGGTGTCAATGCCAGACCGCTGGTGGGTCAGCCACGACTGTGCCTCGTAAGGCTGTTTGCTCCACCAGCTCTGGGAGAAGCAACTATCTTCAGGGACACTTTGAGGTTTTGTCATGACCCTGCTCCTCTGGGGCCACTTCCCTAAATCCTGAGAAATCCTTTGCTACTGCCTTTGAGCAACACAGGTATGCAGAGATTATTTTAAGTGAGCAAAGATGGAAAATGAGAAAAGACTTTGGGGGACTGTATGAGAAGGGTTGTCAAGACTGAGGTTGCCTCTGATATTCAGTTTGAAGGCATTACCAGCATGTTAGGCAGCACCTTAGCCATTTCCTCTAGGAAATCTTTTCAACTTAGGTGGCCTACAAGATCATCCAGATGTGGTAGTCTCTGGATCTGCAGGCTAATTGGTTGCATTGGAATGATGTTATGCCAGAGGTTGGAATCTCTTGCCAGGGAGGTTTCCTGGAAGAAGATGACTGTTGTGCTTTCACCTCTGTGAGGGACAGCTCTAGGTGTCTGGAGGAAATAGAGGATTTGCACAGATGATCACTCTAACACACCACCAAACAAGTTCTGTCCTACAGTGTAGCTTTATCTACATTCTGGCGTTTCAAGACAAGATTTTTACACTCAAAAGCCATGCAGTCTTTATCCTGCAGTTGAGTAAACACAACCATGACTTTTTCTGTGTTGTCAGAAAGACAGAGCTATGATGAAAATATCTTCTCAGTGCAGCTTATTAAAATACTGGGGATAGGAACATAGAGAACACGGCAGAAAATGGAGGTGAAGGTAATTGTAATTATATCATTAATCCTTGCAGAATGTTCTTACCCTGCCCTACATCTTCTTGTATTGACAGTCAGTGGTTTATTTTTGAAGATAACAAGCTGTTCCTTATGAAACGATGAAAAAGAATGAACTTCTTAGGTCAGAGGGAGAGAAAAGTGGGCGTTGAAGAAGAAAAAAATGAACATGGCAAAGTAGGTCATTCTAGTGTCCTATTTAAATAATCTCATAATGGTGGGTCAGTTAAATTGAAGGGTAGAAAAAACCATGAAAATTACATAAACTCAAAGTTTGAAACAGTATCACAAAATTAGCCTTTGAATCTCACTGCTACAAGCATCACTGTGTATACAAGCATTACAGATTTAAGAGTCTAGTATTAACATGAAGAAAGGAAGCATCCATCATCACGCAAAATAAGATAAAAGCTCCATGATGGCATTGTTCATACCTGGGAGTGCAAATTCCTAGGTGTGGCATGGGTTAAGAAAACTGCCACTGGGGGCGAGGTATCTCACAGTGTTACAAGAATTGTGCCCCTTGGGAATGTCTGGTAGAGACAGTGCGAGGTCCCAGATGAAAGGAACACTGGTCTGATAAGGACTCAAAGAGTCCTACGCTTGATAAAACTGTTTTTGTCATTGCCCAAAAGGTCTGATTTTATTGCTTACCCAATCCTACAGTCTCTCGATACTGTGTATATGAGCTGGATAAGTGATTTGGTCTGTGGTCAGCCATGGTTTCTGAGCTCCTTGGGGATCTCAAGAGCTAATTTCTACAGCCACATTTCTGCTTTCAAAAAGCAGGATCTCACCTGAATGCAGGCCTTTATTCTGTCCTGAAGCTTTAGGCTCGGACTGCGTTCATCAGTTAAGTCAGCCATGGCAGGTTTGACTCACTGGTTGTGACAGCATGGCATTTATTCCTTGTGAATATCACATTCAAGCCTGTGTTGAAATCCAGAGGCTTTAGATTTGCTTTTTAGTTGGTTTTTTTTTTTTTCCTCCTCTCCCTTGGTGTTTCAAGACTTCCAGCTGCTCAACTTTTCTTTAAAAAAAGGTGCATTTGCCAACATTGTAATGAGTCTTGGCCCATCCAGTCTGAAGGTGCTGGGATGTCGGGGTTGAAGAAAAAGTGCTGAAGAGCATAATTTTCAGTGCTTAAGTCTTCTGTGTGTGTTCCACATTTGCCTATTCCATCTTTCCCTACTCTTTCCCCTCCCCACTGCAGACTCACATCTGTGCGCCCTCTGGCTCACCTCACCCACTCGCGTCCCATTCCAGGACGAGAAGCGAGAAGCGGTGATCTCATTTGGAGCACAACAGCCAGTGTGCTGCACAGGCTCTACTTGCAGGGCTTCAGTGCCTGAAGTTTATGTTCCTGCAGGGCCTAAAAATCCAACTTTCTTTTCTGCCTTTTTTTTTTTTTTTTCTTATTAAAGACTTACTCTGTCAGGTAAATTCCTGAAACAAAGAAAGTTACTCTAATCGTGAAGAATAAATGTGTGCAGTTAAAATAGAACCAGACTGTATGCAATATAATAGTCAATAACTCCTCCATATCTCTGCAGAAAGTCAGCTCCATGGTGGACATGAGATCCCATGTCTGATGTTCAGGTGTAATAGCTGACTCCTCCCTGCAGTTCTTGCTTTATTGAATTATGTGTGATACTGTGCAGGCAGAAGAAAGTTTGTGTATGTTGCTTTGCCTTTTTGGAATTACTTTTTCCTTCTACTTCCCAGTACAAAGTGGAGAAGTCTGTTCCATTTTTTCATAGATTCATCCAGAGGATACCACAGTTAACTTCCTTGTTTTCGTCAGTGACAGACCAGTGGCTTCCTCTTCGTATTTGAAGGTTCTGGTCATACATCAAGGTACTGTTATGTGAGTTTGTTTTGGTTTTGTTTTTTTTTTTTTTCTTGGTAGCCAGCAAACAGGCTAATTTAGTTTGCTTTTGTGAGCCCACAGAATTAGAATCCAAACTCAGAGGCACTAAGATATCTAGGGTCAGTGTTGGGATTAGCATTATGGATGTCACTTGTCTGTGGCAAATTGATTAATTTTATGCTAGTTGTCCTCTTAGGGATGAATCTTATCCCTGTTGCTTTTTTAATATCGCCTTTTAAAGACCATTCTTTCCTAAGCTAAAATAAGAGTCTACAGCCTGTGTTTCACAACATGCATGGTGATCACTTCTGGCCCCAAATTTTTGGAACATGAAAGCTGAGTACTGGTTCTTTACAGAATAAAATCTGCAGATTTTTTTCTAAGATGCAGCTGAGATAATGTATTTCTAAAGGAGAATACATTCCTAGAAACAGAGCTTTCTAGGCTGAGAAGTGCTGCAGCTGTTTCATTCTGGCTTTGCTCTATGAACTTGTCAATGGACAGAGACATACCTAAATCTAGTTATGACATCCTTGACATTTATTGTTGTTGGCTCACAGCAGTAGAATAAAAATGATGCAGGAATAAGAAAAAAGCATAAGACCATGATGAAGACCCGATTACTGAGTCACTTTTTCCAGATATAATTCAGGTTCTTAATTTTTTGGATTTTCTTTTTTTCCTTAGTTTCTGGATGACTCCAATCAAGTGTTTCCACACATGCAACCTTAGGGGTGATTCTGTCAGTTCAATGGGCAAAACCTTGAGTCCTTGTGTGGTGGTGCTGGAGAGCCAGCTGGCACCGTTCAGAGTCCCTGTTGTCCTGAAAGCAGATCCCCTGGGAGCCATGCGGAAATACAGGCCTGATTTCATCAAGTGGATAAAGTGGGCATATGGATGTTCACCTGTTCTGGAAGCTTGGTTGCTAACAGCAGATAGAAGTACATGCCTCAGGTGCTGAGGTGGGAGCTCTGTGGCAGTCAGCCCCTGTCTTGAGTAGCCTATACTGAACATGAATATTTAAGGGATTGATACACACAGATTGCATCCCGAAACTTTTGTTCACTTACATGACCCTGCCAATGCAAAGTTCAGTGCATTATCAGGATCTGGGGAGTCAGCAGGAGAATTTTGGATTCTCGGAACTTTTTGTCCAGTCCCACCTTTTTTGTATGATTATGACACATTTACTGGAAAACAACCCCTCTCTGCCCTCCTTAGTCCATACCCCAGCAAGCCCATATCCCTAAAAACCTAGCCTCTGCGTATCTTAAAACCGCATGCTTGGTCTTTAATGTGGAATATTTGTCTGAAAGCTACTTCCCTCTCTGTGTGATATGGCAAAGTACAAGGAGCAGGAATGAGTAGAAACTGTTTTCCTCAAGCAGTTTTGCTGTGTTGTTTTCATTTAGTGTTCTTTTAATAAAGAATGAAAAACAGTGAATTGATAAGACTGCATAGGAATAAAGATTTCTTCTGTGTATGTGTATGGAAATTACTACGACAGAATGGAATTTCAACAGTCTTAGGAAACCAACTATTAAGCCAGTCTAAAGAATTCCCTCTAATAGCCTTTTATTAAATTAGCCTGTTGAATTCTGTCAGGTTTTTTATCCTTTTATAAAGTCATCGGATTTCCTGATAGAGGAATGGACCTGTTTTTGCCCCCCCCCCCCAGTTGTGTCTACAGCTCAAGTGAAGAAAATCTGAAGCACTGTGATGCTTGCTTTCCCTGTAGTCTTTCTCAGAAAAATGCCACTTTATTGACAGAAGAGCCTGATTATTCCCCCCTCCCACCATGATTGAAAACTTTCTGGAACAAACCTTTTACAAAGGAAAACAAGTGTGATCAAAACATTTTGAAGGAAATATTTTAAATGAGAGTGATGACTGTGAATGTCTCCTTGATCTTTTGATAAAATGATGTTTTATTCCCCTGTATTAGTCTTGCAGGACTTGACTTTCCTGGGCGGCAGCTGGGGTCTTGGTGCCAGAGTGTGCCTTTATGGAAGTGAGCTGTCTACTCCATCTGGATTACAATCATCCTGGTCTCCCTTTCCTTCTCAAACCATAAGTGAACCCCTATGAACCATTTAATGTCTTCATTGCTTAAGTGGTCTTTTACTTGTGCCCTGTGTGTGTCCCACTGTAGGCTGCCTGTAACAGCAGGCACTCAGCCACATCCTGAAAATAGAAGAAGGTCAAGGGATGCTAATGTGACATTTAACAGGGCACATTACTGAAAAGTGACATGTTATTGGTGGAGTTCTCATAAAAAGAGCAGTTTAAAAAGAATCAGGAAGTGAACACACAGTTATAATTTTAAAAATGAGTACACTTCCATATTGTGATAGTTTTTGTCAGTAAGTAATTTCTGCAGAGACTTCAGTACAAGTTAATTTCTGGCAGTCATATAGATAAAGGGAAAATGAAGCAAAAAACCCTCTTTTTTGTTTTTGAGAACCACTGCAGTTCTGAAATGTAGAACTAGTTTCATCTGGCAAGACAACTATTTTATCTTCTGCTTTTAGTCATTGTGGAAAATTAGTTTGATTAATGAGAGGGAAGGTGGTCAGAAAATTATGTCACTTTAAGTCTGCTGAACTTGGAATATATTTATGTTTTCAGCATGGAACTTAATACAGCACTACTGGAGACTGCAAGGACATTATCCCAGCCCTAAGACTGATTTGTGTGATTGTTGAAATGAGTTCTCCTTGTAGCTGTGCCCATTTTCTTTTGTCATTTGCCTATTCTGAGATATAAGACTTCTATGAAGAAATGATCATTCATGTCTCACTTTCAAGTCAAGATGACCCACCTAAAGAGACAAAAAAGAGGCTTTGTTAAATACCTGTGTAAACAGACTGATGTTCTTGCCTCTGCTTTTAAGCACCTTTAAGTTGATATGCTGACATGTTTGTGAAGCATGGCATTCATCAAACCACACCATCCTAGCAGGCAGAGCAGCTACAGTCCAAGCAAATATAGAGATGGGGAATGGTAACTGGAGGAAAGATCAGGGTTGGTATGTTATCAAAGGAGAAATCATCTCCCCTATCCCTTTAAAAGGACCTTAGGCGTGTAAAATTCAACCACAGGCAAAAACACCAGGAGGATGCCAATTAAAAACACTGGATCCAATTTATTCAGCAGGCACATGTTTTCAGGAAGGATTAGGAGGGAAAAAGTGAAGAGGAAATGAGAAACACCCTTGTCAAGGTCAGATGTAAAGCAGAAGGGCTTTGCTTGTTTCATATCAGAGTATGGGGGAGAATGGCAGGCCCTAGAAAATGATATCACTTTCTAATCATGCTCATGGCCCCTTAAACCGCAGCCCGCAATCAGGGAGGGCAAGTAACTGTCAGACAAATTTGTCTCATTAAAAAGTCAGCATGTGACAGCAAGACACCCACAGATGGTAGGTTATTAGAGGATTTTAGTTTGCTTTAGGGTTGGGGGTTTTTTAATTTCTCTTAAAAGTTGGCAGCTGTGGGCATCTTTCAGCAGGTGACAGGAAATGTAGCCTGTCTGTTCAGTAAAACACACCATTTTCATTTGGCTCATGTGCTGTCGCTCCAAAGAGTCCACTTAATCGTGCATGTTCCAGCACTGAAATGAAGTGTGATGGAAATTACCTTCTGTCTTCAGTGTTCCCACTAGCACCACAACTGCCATTTTAACAATTAATCCTGTAGATACCCCGAAAGCACAACCCCATGTCCACTTCCTTAATAATTTCAATCAAATGCTGAGCACACCTATTAGGAAATGGATAGCTGCATGAACTCCAAAACGCTGGTTGTTGTAGAGGGAGGTGTTGTAGAGGAGGCAAAAAACACATCCCACCAGCATACAATGCATCTTCAAGAGTGCAGAGATAGGGAAACATTCAGTAGTTAGCGGAGGCCTTTGAAACCTGGAGAAGAAGATAACATTGAGTTTTCTTTTCAGAGAAAAAATAGGAGGAGAAAAGAGAAAGCTGAAGAAATGTCCTACTGATCACAAGCTGTTTAGGGAGAAACTTCTGTGCAGAGCTGCCAGAGCAGACTTGGGTCTGATGGTGCTGATGGACTTCTGGGGACTGGAGATCTTTGGAAAGACAGACATGAGCTGCTCACAGTTGTATCTGAGTTTCTCTCTGTCCAGCTCATACCCCTGTGCAATGGGCATGGAGAGTGGACAATAGTAATTGTTGACAGAGGTTAGCTAGGTACTACTCAAGTGTAGCTTCAACCATCCCTCTGAGGGTTAAATGATTCCTAGGTCTTTCATTGGCTTTTCTGAATGGCGTGAACTTCACGATCTGTGAGCTAAAAGGGATTTTGTTGTGGGAATTGATATTCGTGTATAATTAGGTTAACTGGTGCTGACCAAAAAAAAAAAAAAATTAGGAAAGGGAAAGGTTTGCTTTGTGATCAGTGTTTTTCACAATGAACAGTGGATCCTGTTCTCATGAAAGAGTATGTGAAGAGCTGGGAAGTGTATGAATTTTACACTACTGAAAAGCTATATTCATGTGCGTGGTAGGGCAAGAGAAAACTTTAGAAGCATTAGAAATTTAATAACCTATGTGTCAGTGTAGTGGCAAATTAAAACAAAAAAATTGTGGGGAGGTATATCTACTTAATTAATGAAGGTAATTCATGTGATGGGCATCTCAAGTAGGAGGGACGCAGTGGACCAAGGCCTTTTTACTTAAATTGGAAGTTGGTAAACCTTGTTTGCCTCATTTATCCTCAGTTACACTACTGCCTTTTTTGCAGTTTGGCCAGCCCCAGCAAGTTTCATGCCCTGCACAAATCTAAAACTGGCTTAAAATCAGAAAGCTAATAATAATAATATGTCCTGAATGGGCTTATTTGCTTTCTGAACCACCAGGCTGCAGATGGGTTGTTGAGCTTGTGAGATAGGAGATGCACATATGCACCCACGTTGCCTTCATGCAAAAAGGGGAAGACTGAGGATTTTTTGTTATTGCTTTAGTCCACTGGCTCAGGCTATGAGGAAATATACTGAACCTCCATAATAAACCCAAGATTGGGTTTTACACCCACATGTACTTCTGTGACAATAATTAGCATCCTGGCGTCATTTATCACTGATGCTCTTGTTTATGTCTGGCATTGTACACTTGAATAGCAGTTCATTTACTTTTATAGGAATATATGTTTGCAGTTGCTTTCTTGCTGGGGGAAAAAAAAAAAAAAGTGATTCCAAGATTAGTAACATAAAAATTTACTTTTCCTTTCATTTCCCAAGGTTTTACCTTTCTTTTTCCTGCCTAAATTCTCAACTGTGAAATCTATTTAAGATATAGCATGTCCTAAGGACACAGTAGAAACTTATATGCCAGCCAAATAACTACTCATTCCAAGTAATGCCAAACAAGCCCATCTAGTCTAATTTTGAGACCCTTTCTTTTATTTTACTTTTTTTTTTTTTTTTTTTTACGTGAGATGTCTAAAAAGGCTTATGAGATTTCAAAAAATTGTGTTTTTCAAAAGTAAAAGTTTGAGACACTTGGTTTTTGGCAATGCTTCTATAAAATTTACCTAATTATTTTTCAAATGGTAACAAAACAAGCCCCCAGTTTTCAGGAAGAAAATATAGTTTTTCTGAACTAGTACTAAATCCTGTTCAATAAAATACTGTGTATATAAAAGACACATGGTAAAGTTTAAGGAATAAAATATAACAAATAGGAAAATTGAGAAAGGATGGGCTTTAAATATTGGTGTCAGAAATAGTTTAAATGTTTTCTTCAGAGTGGGCTCTGCTTTTTGCATGAGTGGCCATGTACTGGCCATAGTTTTATAAGGGACTTACATATATAAATGCAAGAATATTGCTGTGGAACCTCTGCATGCAATTTATGAGAAAGATACTCCAGATTACTGCTTAGCATTCAAACATGACAGCTAGTGATGTTCATGGTAACAACCCCTCAGTGGACCACATCACCTGCCCATGAGCTGATGGAACAAGACAATGGCTCCACTAGACAGACCCTATTTCCAGCTTAGTCAACCTAACCCCTTGCTAAAACCTCCATGCCCAACACGGTGCACTGAAAAGTGCTGTTTGGAAGAACTGGAGAAGCCAGGTCAAGTTAAAAAAAAGCAGTGTTGCCCAATCCCTGTCTTGTTTGTAGATATTGTGGAGGATTTAGCTGTAGATATTGTGGAGGATTTAGCTAATTTCACCACTGGCTATTCCTACCACACTGAGTTAAGTAAGATCCATTGTCAGAAATGATGGTTTGCTTCAAAATTTCTATTGACGTCACTTGGTGCAATTCTGCAACATGAAGTTAACGAAAGTGAGTACAAAGCATTTCCTAGGGCACATTTCACTGACGAGGTTATATGGCATAGGAAAAAAAATACAATCTAAACAAAGCAAAATCTTTTGGGTTGTGACTTGGCTTTATACTTTTGCTTAGACAGGAAAAACCTCTGAAAACTAAGTTGACACTGTTTTACGATTTGATCTTTAACAGCTTGCCCTCCATATGGAAAAGCTTTAGAATTTGACTGAAGAGTTTAACCCTTTTTTAAGACCTTTAAAAATTTGTCAGGAAACTTGTCTTCATCAGTATTTTTACACAGCAAATTTTAAAAATAAGGGAAAAGTGTTGTTGATAAATTCTAATATTTGGACCAGCAGTTATTGTAAGTAGCACAGATACGTTAAAATTAACAGAGCTGTCCGAATTCACACCATATAAGAATATGACCTGACAAGGTTTGAAAGTGGCTAATATATATAGAATTCCACTAATTTCATCCCTATCAAATGATACTAGGTTTGTCCCAAATGCTGGCCTGCTTATTTCCCATTATGGTTATGTATCTACAAGCCACTCTGCACAGAGCTTCTTTTTTAGTTTTGCTTCCAAGGGAAATAAGACTTATGCAATTGCATTGTCTGTCTATTTTGGAAAGAGAATGAAAGGGGAAAGGCAGACAAATAACATTCGAGCTTGGAGGCTGGTTTCAGCCAAGCTTGCAAGAGGAGGTAGAGGCATGCAGCCTTAGAGAAACTGACAGCTGACTGAAGAGATGCCCCAGTGGGATCGGCTGGCAGGTAAAAGCATTTGGCAGTAGCTGGGGTTGGCACCCTGGACATGTGCAGAGGACAGCCATGCAGTGTGCACAGTGCTCCAACTCAGCCAAAAGGCTGGCTGTCCCGGTGCTACAAAGGATGACCTATGGGGTGCCAGGAGTGAAGGGACTTCAAAGGAATATAAAAACTGGAAAATCAGGAATTCTTCGGTTTCTGCTGCCAGTGGAACACCTTGCACCTTCTTTTGTTTGTTTGTTTGTTTTGTTTTTATTCTGAGAAGAAGTACAACTGATAAGTAGTGAATAAGGTTTGCTCCTGTCCCACATGGATGCCATACCCTCATACTGTTTCTTTTGAAAACCAAGGCAGAACCAAGCTAAACAAAAATGATTCAAATATGTTTGCTCTTCTATTGTTTAACCTACGAGCCACAGCTTTCTTACTTTGGTCCACCATAGAACAAATGCAAAAAAAATTGGAAGAGAAAGAAATCTTTGGCTGTCTTTCAGATCAGGGTGAAATCCATGCCTGGATGGCTTCTGAGCCTTCCCAGCTTTTGTTAGTTTACACTGATCTGTTTTGAATGCTATATTTTCTTAAGCCATTATATCATTCTCTATTTGCACTTTGCTCCAGTCACTCCTAAATCTGTTCCAATCAAGCCAAGTATATATGTCCAAAGAAAACACATTTTTAAGACAGACTATGGCAGTGATCCTATTTAGATACATACTTCAGTTTTCACACACAAGTAGTCCCACTGAGTTTGAGGCTTTTGCAAAATTAAGTGTCTTGAATAACACTTTGCACAATTAGGGCCAAGAAAAGGGGGGCCTCTGGACTCACATCTCTGTCTTATTCTCTGTATGTGGCTTTCAGCAAGTCACTTCACCTCTGTTGTCTTCCACTGCCAAACATTAAAATATCAGCTACTTATCATGCCTGATATTAGCAACATGAAAATTGTTAGCATTATTCTAATGCTTAAAAATGAAGCATTCAACACTGCACTGGGGAAAGGTTACAAGTGCATAGGCATGTTGTGACTGAGAAAACACGGGGAAAGAGGACAGCCTGAAATGAGAGTAAAATCAGGAGAACAGTAAATCTGAGTGGAAGATGTTGAAAAGAAAGTAATGTTATATGTGTTTAAAAAAAAAAACAAACAAAAACCAAAAAAACACAAAAAAACAAACCAAAAAAGCAAATAAAAGGAAAGAATAGCAGAAAGTTTTTTCATTTTGTGAGACAGATTTGAAAACCTAAATCAGGGTGACCTCAAGTGGGAATATAACACTTTATTTGCTTTCATGTGTAAATGTTATTAATATGTTACTAATCTTTTGTTAACCATGTAAGATGAAGTAGTAAACACCAAAAACTATTTGCACAAAGACTAACAGCAGAAGTACTGTTTTTCTCGGGTATTTATCTGTTAGTTTAGGGAAAAAAAAGAAAAAAATGGGGGGAACTGCAATACAATTTCTCATTGTACTTGAATTTTAACCAAGTCCTGTTATACTCATGTTTTGGAGAGTGACTGATGCATAAAGCAGAAAATGGTAATATATTTATATGAAATAGTAGTCCCAGGTTTTTAATGCTTCCCTCACTATGTATCTCCAATGGAGTTCTACCTCAGCTTTAAGATTTCTTTTATTATTTTTCCCTCCTAAAGAGCCAAGTCAAGAGTCCTCAGATAATGCTGCCCTGCCCCTATCTTCCCCCCTTATCAGGGAGGACGAAGTCATGCAGAGCCCGCTGATATAAACTGGAACGGTTATTCTCCTCTTTCATGAAAAATCACTCATTTTCCATTGCAACCTACTCCCTTCCTTTTTTTCCTCTTGAGGAAAGACTACAAGTTATTTTTCTTTGACCCCATTGTTGTGATGTCTGGACATTGTGTATAATACCTACTGGTTGGTTTGAAAGTAATCTCAAAATCAAATTGGTTAGTTCAAAAGAATGTTTTTCGGTGTTTTTTGCAGGTAAAGATGATATACTTACCTGTTGCTAAACTTCATCCCTACTGCTGTTCTTGATATCATCTTACTGATTCAAAAGGCTTAGTTTGGGCTTTTTAAAGGTAATCTTCCTTTTTAAAAATTGATCCAAAAACTGACAGGAATCTTTTCATGATCATAAAAAAATTAATCTTGATCTTTTATAGACTTCAAATCATGTCTCATACTGAAAATGCAGGTTAGCTTTTAAACTAAGCTGAAGTCCTTCTTGATCTTTATTATGTGTGTTGAATAGAGACACCACTAAATGAGAAAATCCACAGAAGCTGCCCTATTTCACAGAGGAGTGGGAGGACTCCAAACATGAAGATAGATGGCAACTCTGTCAACCTACATTTTCGGTTCTATTAAGGGCACTTTCTAGTTAGCCTTTGCAGAAAAAAACTCCGAGCCTACCACTGATTAGATAAGCATAGTAATAAGCATTGAACTGTTCAAAGAAATAATACATATTCACAGTTGAAATTTTAGGCCAGTTACCAGATATGCTCCAGTGTCCTTTGGCAACCTGAGGTCAGTTTTGCATGAGACATCTACCAAATCACAACAGAAGATAGATGGAGAAGAAAGAGGAAAACAAAGACCTTCCTTACTCACATGCCCTTGGGACCACCCAGACCAAGTTATCAGGTCAGCTGGGATACCTCAGAAATAATGTTTGTGGTTACTCATCAGTAAAACACATGCTTGGGTTTCACTTATTTTTTTTTTGCAATTTGAAGATTTCACAGGCATGAGATAACTGAGGTACCAGAGCCTTTTTACAGTAAAGCAGAGAGCACTGAAGCTAACCTGCTCTTTCATTTGAGTGTGGAGAGAGCCCATGTTGGTGTAATACACACCAAGAAACAAGAAATATAGGTAAACATTAAGAACGGTTTAAACCGGAGTGAATATTTCTTTAACCTTACACACATATCCTTTGATTCAGCATTCTGTTAAATTCTGATGAATGAATTAAAGCATTTGAGACTTTTCAGGTTTGTTGGATCAAATACAATCTGCTGTGCATGAGAATGTAAGTGGATAAGGAGCTATTTATATGACTAATCCCTCGAAATGGATTGATCTTTTGTGATGAGCTCTCACAGTTTCAGTGAACTAAAGTGTAAAGGAGGATACAGGTCAGTTCAAGGGGAAGGGAAGTATTGTAGTCTGTCCTGTGTTTCAAGTCTGGACTGTGACAATGGTATGATTTCCCCAGCATGGGAGTAAGGTCAGCAGAGCTACTTCAATAGACAGTGTGCTCACCTTAGCAGGGCTTACCTGCAGGCCTTCAGATGGGAAATATTTGGTGCTGGTCTTTTGGACTTAATAAGAAAGTTTCCATTAGAAGTGGTTAGATTTCTGCTTCCCTGGGCTTCATGATGCTAGAGGAGCCGAAGAAGTCATATGAGTATGGACCAAATATCTCCAGTGCTTCCAAATAAAAGAAATAATTTTCTGATCTGTAAGGGACGTCATTCTTTTTTTGCTCATAATGCCTGTTTCATGAAAGACTACACCTCCTGACAGTCTCCTTCTGTAGACTCTGTAAAAAGTGTGGCATTACAGGAGCTTCCAAAAACTATGATTTTTAGGAAAAAGTTAAAACAGAGAGAAAAAGAAATGAGTCATCCTTGCTAAATGAGTAACAGTCTCAAAAAGATGCTTGTGTGTGTGAAGAGAGGGGAACCCATCAGTCAGATTGTGATTTATTAGGAAGACATATTGAAAAATCTTCACCTTATAGTGAAATTGCTACCATATATTTTTGTGTGTGTCATCTTGTCCATATTATGGTTTAAGAGAATAGTACCTCACTACCTTGGATTTCCTCCTAGGTTAAATTCACATTTGCAGATGAGTTCAAAAATCCTTTGCAGAGGATTCGGATAATGTCTGTATTCTACTTAAACATTACCTGGTTTTCAGGTCTGAATATAAACCTTCTCTGTGTCTCATGCTGACTGTCTGTCCAGAACTATGTTTTAGACTACATCCCAAAAATGAAGCACACTTTAAAAACAGGCCTCTGTGATCAAGTGCCTGTACAGTAAGTTAATAATATAGCTTTGGATTAATGAAAACTGGTCCAGCAACTGATTTTCCTGCTGTGAGGGAAAAAAAAAAAAAAAAAAGAAGCCGCCAGCTATATTAATTTTCTAATATACCTCTTTTGCAAAAACAGGTGAAGGTAAAGCTTTCAGAGATGGTCCTTAAAAACTCAGCATGTTTTCTCTGTATATGTGTGCGTAAATGTACAGTTGAACAGTGAAAGAAAAGTGTGCATCTTTTCAGTCAACAGAGAAGAAAAGGTGTTTTAAAAAGGCCAGGATCTGACATGACCATGCAGAGGTAACTGAAAACAGTGTTTCCCCCTCTTCAAACAACAAGTGTTGCAAAACGGTTGCCCAAAATTCCAGATGTTCCAGTCCTTCCCTCACCAGCTTCAATGAAACAAGACATGTAAACAATACAGTACACTCTCTACAGAAATAAAATACATGAGGAATGTCCAAGTGTGTGGCTGAAGAGCTTTGTCAGGGCATGAGAGGGATGGATGGGAACACCCTTGCCAAAATTTCCGTTCCTTTCCCTTTTCCTCCCTCTCCATCTGCCAATTTGTATTTCATAACTTGATGAGTTACAGAAGGTTGTGAACCAAGACGATGTGGCCTTACCTCATACCCCTGTGAGAAGGCTGAATGCAAAGGCTGTGTGCCTAATTCCCCAAGTACGGCATGGGTCATAACCTGTTATTGTTGTTTGGTTGTAGTGGTGCCAGAACAGACATTTTTCTTGTCTGGGTTCCAGTAATATATCTCACAGCTTGCTTTTTTTTTCATTACTTGGCTAGTCTGTCTTCTCAGCTTACATTTTCCTCAGTAATGTCAGTCGCTCCGTTGGCTACCAGACTGTTGAAATCTGTTTCAGTCATTCCCCTCATAATGATGTGGGAGAATATAACCCTGTGGCTGGGGAATTACTGTATGTGAATAGTAGAGGGAAAGAATTACACATGCTTTGTGCAAAGCTGACCATTGGCTCACACACTGTTGCTATTTCTCCAGAACTTTCCCCTTACTGTCCCTGCACAATCCTGAAGAAAAAAAAAAAAAAAAAAAAAAAAAAAAAAAAAAAAAAGGAAAAGAGTTTTCCAGTATTCTTTCCTGGTGAAATCGCCCTGATTTCTAAATGGAAAAGTGGGAGGGTGGGAGAAGAGCTCCATGCGTGGACTGATCAGATGTGAAGGCTTGTCCCTGCTTTGTTGCTGTGGAAAACCAAGACCCATTCTGGCCCTTCTCACAGTCCAGATTTGTTTCTGTAGAGAAGCTGAAAAAGAGTAAATGGTAGTATATTTTTCCAGGTGATTGCATATCTATGAACCCACCTTGTATGATATTCTATGCATGTTGCTAGGAAGAAATGTGTTGAAAGGGTGTGAAACCCTTCAAGAAAACAGAAGTCTTATGCACAAATAGTTACTTTCTCTTAATATTTAGGTATTTCCCTGTGCTGTGGGTTAGGACCATTAGGTGTTTGCATATGATGCCAAACAATATTAATCTGGAATAAAATGGGGAAAGGACTGGGTCCCCTTTAAAAAACCTGTTCTTTAGTGATGTTATTGACTCTTTTAGGGGAGTGGCATTCAGCTGCAGAATCTAAGAAAAGTTTACCATGTCTGAATTTGGTCAAGTCTTACCAGATGCATAGATCTCATTCCAGTCCTCTCTGTAGACAAAAACTGCACCCCAATTGTAGGTATGGCATAAAACACAGGTGATTATCTGTTTTGTGTCTCTTCAATGAGACAAGAGTGAAGTCATGTCTTGAAATACAGCTTGATTTAATTCTGAAACATGGCCTTTGCTTTTTGGGATATCAGATGAAGTTCCCAGTAGTTGATCACAGATCTTGCCATGTTCAATTTGTTTCTTTATGTCTCATCTACTGGATTCAACAGAGTGAAAGAGAATAATTAAAATGTTAAATGTTAAATAATTAAAATGGTTTACTTGTGGAGAAAATGTTGAACAATGAGACAGATATACCACATGGATTCAGTGTCAAGACTATTTTTCAAAGTATGTGTGATTGTTTCCGTCAGCTCCTTCACATCCTGGACTCTTAAGTGGTGACATGTCAGGCTCGAAGTCCAGCAGAGCTTGGATGCAGTGCTGGCCATATCAACTCTCAGGGATCAGAGAAGAGCAGATCTAAATCAAAGTAACTGTTCTTAACAGCCTTGGGGAGCTCCGAGGGAGACAGGAGCAGCAGGTTTGTCAATACAGAAAGAAGAATTGTGCCACTGAGCTTCCTGAAGGAGTCAGCTGAAGGAAGAAGAAGAAAAGAGGTGGTGAGAGTGACACGGTTGCTTATCCCCACTCAGAGCAGCATCATGTTTGTAGATAATACTTTTGTGCAGTAGCCTATCTGTGCACTCAAGTCTAGGAGACAAGTGCAAACACAATTCAAATTCTCAAAGGAAAACATAAAAATTCAGCCTGTATAGTTATACTATCACAAACTGAATGGCTAATGGAACAACTTAGGACTGCGTGCCTGCATATTTTTTTCTGTCTTTATTTGAAGATAGAGATCTCAGTTGAGAAAACAAAATCTAAGAGATTTTACTAGAGCCTGAAAATAACATTATTTATGAATAAGAATGATTTACATTGATGTGAGAGACACAGTGTTGAAGATTCTGGCCTAGATATTAGTTTCTGGGAAAGCTGGAAAAATAAAGAGGCCAGCCAGTATCACGTCCAATTCTTTTTATAAATGATTTTTGAGATGCTTAAGCCAAGATCTGAGAGGCACTGCACTGACACAAAGCTCCTCTTCAGGAAAGTTAAAAGTCTAGATAAATGAGACACACAGTCAGCTGTAGATGCCCAATGGAGAAGCAATTTGCTTAAGAATAAAGTAGATCAGTAGCAAAGCTCAGAGGAGAAAATCAGGTGTTGTAACTGCCTCAGGTAAAAGATAACACTGACTCACCTGCCCCGAAGGTCAAAACCCCGTATTTTCATCTTGTCTTTGTCACATTGTTGGAAGAGTCTAGAAAAGGATGTTGGTCACTGGGAAACTGTTGGGAAGAGGCCAATAAGGACAAACTGGAAAATGTAGCTGATGAGAGAGCGCTACACAAATAGGAATTATTTAGTCTGCAAGATGGATAGTAAAGAGGGAATAGAGCAATAATCTAATGTATGAAAGCCTGATGCAAAGAGGAGAGGAATTAATCTGCAATCCCTTCTACTACAAATGTTGAGAAGAAGTAAGAGGAAGCAAGATTCAGGTTCAGTATGAGAAAGGACATTCTCATCGTAAGGATGGAGAGTGGATCTAGGGACTTACTGCAAATCACACTGTCTCTACCCACTGGAAATATTTAAAAATTTCTTAGGCTGTCAGGAATGATGGGAATCATTGGTCTTTCCTTGAGGCAGCTGCATACATCAGGTGACTTGTTAAGGTCCATTCCATTTCATCATCTATATAGTGAAACCCTTAGCAAGAATAGTTTTTGTTTGTTGCATTTTAAAACTGTTTGAGATTTCTAGATAGAATATGCTCTAGAGTAACAACATGGTAGTGATTATTACTGTGTGTCTGTGCATACATAATATTATGTATATGTATGACCAGGAAATGGGAAAGTGAACTCTTCTAGTGACAGTGTGACAATCAAGGAGCTGATCTCATCATCTTCCCTTGTCTGTCAGTGGGAGCGACTTGGTGTCACACCTCACAGTATTTAGAGGGGAATAAAGAAGGTGAGAGTGCAGCATTATTCCTAGGCACACAGGCAGGGGTTACTTTGTGCACAACTAACATGGGCATCCGACATGCCTCCTTATTTCATGATCCAGGGAGACAATGGTCAGCAGGGTACAGCCAGCAGACCTGGGACTGTCTTGCAGCACTTAAAATTTCTTTGCAGTATATGAAACTTTGGTGCTTGATACCATTGTATTTTCCCCATTGGGTAATTCTTTCCTTCATGTGTAGGATGTCAGTGGCCAGTGTTTCCTCCCATCTTCCTCTCAACACTGCTATGTTTCCCCCCCCACAAAGGTATTCTGTAACTTCTGCTTCACTTCTGCTTGTCTATTTGGCTTCAAGTGTCAACAAAAGCTAACCAGAAGTTCAGGCCTGCTGTTTCAGTTGGCTGTGTTGCTGCGTATTCATAACAACCAGTTTGCCT
This sequence comes from Strix aluco, assembly GCF_031877795.1. Classification (NCBI taxonomy): domain Eukaryota; kingdom Metazoa; phylum Chordata; class Aves; order Strigiformes; family Strigidae; genus Strix; species Strix aluco. The sequence goes on from NC_133971.1 coordinate 22,338,429, forward strand.
GGATTATGTCTTTTGGTCCCTGACCACCCCATTTGATGCAGGCAGGCTTTCTACTCTGCATTGAAGCAGAGGCATTGCAAGGGGTTCTCTGCTTTTTCCAGGAGAGACAATCAGATGAACAAGATCATCCTTCTAGTCAGTACTCCTTATTTCCTCATTTTTGTGGCTGTGTGACAGCTTTTATCTTTAACTTCTCAAGTTGCATAGGATGGAAGAGATACAGCTTCATCTCAGTTTCCACGCCTTCTTTCACCAAGGGGTCAGGGGCCTGAGAGAAATCAAAGACTAATAGCAGGAACATTTTCAAACATCACGCACATTAGGGACAGCTGATGAAGTAAGAGAGGCAAACAGGGGAAGGCAGTGTTTAGTGAGGGCTTCTATCCCATTACTGAAGAATAAATATTGTTTATTCCTCTGCTATGGAACATACTCCTTAGAACAGGTTCATTATTCCTTGTGGACAGATACTCTGCCTTGCTCCATTCACTTCAGAGGAGTTACACTGATTTATGCTCATAAGAGGTTTGCCCCACAAGTTATAAGAATGATCAGGTAATACCATCTCATTGTACTCCTTGCATTCATAGAGTGTAAGATTGCAGCCAGATGTCCAGATGCAGAAGACTTCATGATGAAAAAGGCGTTCCAATGTGTAGATGAACTGAACTTTAGCTTCACAGCAAGTATTATACTAAATAAGGGGAATGTTGCTGCAGGTGTCTAGAACAAAGAATAAATAAAAGTTTGGACTCCATGTTGTGTGGACTAAATCTTGTGAAATATTATACCATTAGGGAGAGATTTGCCTGCTTTGATTATTAATTTCCCTTTAAGGCGCTTCATTTCCCCTCCCAATCGTCTGTCAGTTATTTTTTTGCCACAACACCCCTTGAAGTGTGGAAGTGCTTCAGCTCCAGGTCTGGCTCTTGCCCTCTCTTCTCCTCTGTCTGTGACCTTAGGACTTCAACACTATTTTCTTTCCTGAGTCAGGAAGAAGGGGGCAGCTGGCTAGGACCTTGCACTCATCACTGTTTTTCCACCTACAATATGTTTGCTTTTCTTTTCCAGCTGCAGTTTTATCTTGTCCCTTTCAGTCATTCATTCTTTGGCATGTGTATTGTGGGTTCAGTTCTCCACTTACTTAGCATGTGCACAACTTCATTGGCTTCAGAGGGGTTTATAGTTTTAAAGGAGAAGACAGCTTGATTCAGTTCTTGAGCTTGCAGACACACGTTCTACCAACATCAGTGGGAGCGAATTGCCACAGGTCATGGAAATCCTGTAGAAATGTTTGCTGATGTCATGTTAAAATGATTAAAAAAGAAAGAGGAAAAAACAAAAAAAGACAGACTGGACAAATCTGTCAGCATGGTTTCTGGAAGGGAGAAGGGAGGGGTGAACAGCTGCAATCCCCTTCCTTTGCATTGTAAGCAGGCTGTGACAGTATAATTCTTTTATCACTTTTCTTATTGTACACTTTTTTCCTCATCTTCCTGAAGCTGGATTTAGATTGCTGGCTGGCAGGACAACAATTAGGCCAGATGAAATCTAGGTTTGATACATGGATAATGCCAAGGCTTTCTAAAATGAAAAAGAAGATCCTGCTGTATGTTGGATTGAATTTCTTTATTCAGTACTCTAGTTCAGAGGCAGATCGAGAAGGTGCATAGGAGACTGCCATTCACCAGTTTCCATCTGCAGGTATGTAGATCTAGTTCTGCTAATTTAGAATAACTTTTCACCAAATGGAACATAGAAAGGTAGCTTAAAATGTCTGGGAATATACTGCAGTTTCAGATAGATCTCCATTATGGACTTGCTTTTGGACACAAGCACTTAAATTCCTGTAGAAGTCCATCCTGCAAGTTGCTATGCACTCTGACCCTAGTCTAGTAAAGCACTTAAACACATGCTTAATTCAGATATGTTGATCTTACTGTGTTTCCTCACATGCTTAATATGAAGCACATGCTTAATAGATTTGCTGGAATGGGCTCAGGATGCTTTGCTGCTTGCACAATGGGACCCATCACTCACACGGATAATCATAAGGGTTTGAAAGCCTTCATAAATTAACAACTAGTGATTTACTATAACAGCTAATAGCTATTGTTTCTCTTGAAACCAAGGAAAAGAAATCCATTTTTGAACAAAGTCCTCTTTGTAAGGTCACTTCTTTTGGCTCCAGCTTGTCAAAATTTTCACTGTTAGCCTCTAAAAATGATAACATTACTTAGTGGCATAGCAGGGCCATGAAACAGACCTCTGCATGGACATCAAACACGGTCATTTTTACTGTGGGTTGTGTAGGTTGACCTGTCTGACTTTAATTTACTTTTGGAATTGTCCTGGAACTGCTTTGTGGTTTACAATCCAGTATCCAGATGATATTCCCAGACCTGTAAAATATATTAATGTAAAGTTAGCAAAGGTCTGCAGCAGAGTCCCAGTGAGTTTAACTGAGCTGTGTTCCCAAACCTGCCACTCTTCTGCCTGTGCCCACAAGCATACACACGCACACACTTGCATAATTATACATCTCATTACATGAGATTCTTTTTACTTAATAACTGGAAAGGGGATGTATGCATCTAGCTGGGATCAAAACACATTGGCCTTCTGGCACATGCTGTGTGACAGAACCTGCTGCTGCTGTCCTGGTTGCTCTGCTCCCTAGTCAGATGCATTTCTAAATGAAGAAAGACATGTGATAGAAATTTCTGGCTAGTCTTAGGGTAAAGTGAGAGTAAGCATTATTTAGTAACATTGAACTGGAGCCCTGGCTTTAATCTTCTGCTAAACTATCCTTTTTCCATATAAAACAGATTACTTAAATCTCCATTTTGTAATACAGATATGACTTTGCCATATTTTTTCTGTGATTAGGCTGCTTCTGCCATCACACCATACCTGCTTACTGATCTGATTATGCATTACCTGGAATTTTCCAAACCTTATTTGGGTCTTTTTCACGCCATCCACAAAGTCCTTGGCTCACACCCAGAAATCAACATTGACTAAACATGGATTAGTTCAACAGAAATTCTGGATGGCCATGGCAGCTGGAACATATGTGTATTCAACTATTCAAGTACATATTTTAATTACATTAATAAATTTTATATATATATATAAATTTGTAGAAAATAAAAGGAAGTCATTCTGGATCAGCAAGTCTAGAAGTGGGAAATGCAATGTCAAGTCCTTATTCCTGCATTTAAAATACATTTTGAAAACTGAAATCTGCATGCTTTTTAGTTCTGTGTCTTTACCTATGTAAGAACCCTTTACTTCATCTTTCTATTAGTTTTTTGTCTCATTAGCCAGTATGAGAAAGGCTCTGCAACAGCTCTGTGTACTTTTTCTTAAATTTGCAGTGGGCATACACAATGTTTTCTGAAGGATGCTGCAGAAGCTAGCAGTTGCAGATGTGCTAGGGATTTCTCCTTCACTCAAAAATGCTGGCTGGCATCAGAATACAGGGAGGATATAACCCCTTCTGAAATGAGTTATAAGCGCCCCAACCAGCTCTGGAGATCCACCCTCTGCTTCAGATCTGTCGGTCAGAATTGCTGTGTAATTCATGAGAGAGAGTTTTATCCAGTCACCATTGCACTGTTTGATTGAGCTTGCTCACCTTCCACAGAAGACTTTAGCCTTGACTGAAGGCTTTGAGCGACAAGTGACCTGCTGTTTGCCTGAAGCAATTTGTGTGAGCAGATAACCTTGCTCACTGGCAAAACCATTTGCCTCTGTACTGATGGAAGCTGTTTGGCTTCAGCTTGTGACTGTTGCTTCACATTATGTGGTGGATAAGGATCATGGTCAGTTGGTTTTTCACTCTACATGGAGATTGTTGTATTGATCATGCTGCTAAAGTACTTTTAACTGCTGGCAGAATGTTAAGAAGCTGAAAGAAATAGCTCGTGCATCTGGGCATATCAACTGACAAAGCATGTCAAGTAATATTATGAAAATAACATCAGACACTCAGAAGTTATTGACAGAGGTGTCTCATCCTTAGCATTTGTAGGATTACGTGCAATGATGTTGTTCTTTTATCAGCATTTGATTTTGACTGCTGCATGATGCCTTCACATCCCACATGCAGGGTTTCCCCACAGAGCAGAGTGGGGAACAGGCAGAAAGTCTGTTTGCCCTAGTTAATTAGAAAAGTTAGAGATGGTCTGAGCAAAAGACCGTGCATGGTTAGTGCTTTTGCCTCTGGTGCCATGGAACCACTCCATACCACCGTGCTGGCCAGCAGCTTCTGCAGTGGCAGTGGGAAGGTGGAGGAGAGGAATAAAGTCCTCCTGCAAAAAGAGCGACTTCCTGGCTGCAGAGCTTCAAAGCGTGAGGGATGTGCCCAGCCCACTATCCTCCAGCACCAGGTGCCAAAAGGCAGAATTCTGGGAGGGGAAACCCAGATGATAGCCCAGATGATAGCCTGGAGTATGAAGTCCACCAGTGTCCAGACTCAGGTGGTAATGAAGCTAACCTCCATATGCATCAGCCAGCGAGCAGCTGAACAGGGGCAAGGGGATCCCCAGTTCCCAATCCAGCTGCAAAGTGCCTTTTTTGGGACTGGGAGAGCAATCCCGCAAGGGCACATGTCAGCTGTAGCATGGGACGTATGGGGTCTCTGATCCCTTTTGACCACTGCCTGCCATTGCTCTGACAGGAAAACTCTGTAAGTTAATGTGTATTTGAGGTTCAATCCTACTGTGCTGCCAAGCTTATATGTTGGAAAGATCCCTAGACGCCCTGCAGTGCACCTTGTTGGTGGTCAGTGTGCATGAGGATGCTCAGCTCTATACACAGAATAAGCATGATGTGACTGGCCTGTGGATGTCAGAAAGCTGTTCTGAAATCCTACTAAGCTGAAACTTGTTCACTAAAGTACTTCCAATCCTGCTTTAACTTAGTCTAACTTTGTCTTCCAACCCTCCTCTAACTTAGTTTTTATTTTATATGACCTCTATCACCAAAGAAAAGAAGTTGTGGGAGTAAAAGGTTGAACTAACATTTTATGGTTTTCATTTTCTGCACATAAGTAATACATTTTAAAGCTTTTCCTTTTGTGTGGCATAATTACCAGCTGAAGGTTAATGCAGATTTAAAAAAAAAAAAAATGTTTTCTGCTTTTGAACTCACAGAAGGCAACTATTGTTTGGTTTTCTTTTATTAATCTGTTTTGGCCTGGCTTAGCGAGGAGGCAGGCATGCTTTCAAAGACTGCTAACAGGTATTTGACATAAGGTGCTGTCATTTGTGCTTTTAAGTTGTCCTAGTCCGCAGAAATAATTAACATTACCTCGTCATCCTTTGGTGCTCAAGACACAGTTTATTAATATTGTAATGCGGTGTTTCATGTGGACTTGTGAGGTTTTTCTCATGTTACATGCTGGTGCAGGTGAGGAGCGCGGACACAGCACTAGTACCAGCCCATTAGAAAGACCAGGGGAAATGCCAGTCCTGGACAGCTAATCAGTGGGAAAACAGGGACCCTAATGAGCTGGTAATTCACCGTGTTAAGCAAAGGGATGCAGAAGGGTTTCTGCCAGGAAAAGAGCAGATTCTGGAGGGTTTCAGTGAGCAATGGAGCATGGGCTTGTGAGGGGGAAGCGTGTGTGTCTCCCTCTGCTCAGCCCTTGGAGCTGGGCAGGAAGCTATTGGTGGGGCACTTGGAGCTTACATCTGGAAACAACATGTTTCAAAGGGTTTATAAATCTTGTGCTCAGCAACAAAAAAAAGGGGGGGAGAGTGGGAGGGAGTGACTGCAGGGGGCTGTGGTGGGGAAGGGTAACACAAAAGAGGACAAGAGGTACTTTGTCTGTGGGATGCTCTGCAGGCATGTGCTGAAGAAGAAAGCCGTACCATGTAGGACATCAGTGAGTGCTTCCAGACCCCTTCACGCAGCTCATTTTGAAGCTTATGTATAAGCTGTACTGCCTGCAAGGATCCTCCACTCAATAGGTAACCCTGTCAGCTGCCAGCCACATGCTTTCCCTTTGGCTGAGCATTTGTTTGTATGTTTGAAGCTCCCAATGTAGAGGTCTCTGCCTCCTGTGCAGGAGATCTCACACTCACACTCAGTTCACAGCCCATGACCAGAAGTTGTTACACAAACAAAGGGATGACAATGTAGCACCAAATATTTTTCTGTGCTGCAGAAGTCAGTGAAGTCACCCAGCACCTTGTTCTGATGTTGAATTCATACATCCAAATGGGAAGTCACCACTGAATGTACATTATTGATGGGAAGCATTTTGTGCTCTGTTTCTGGTTATTATATCCACTTTGTGCAAGTGATATTTAATATTAACATTCACATCCCTAGATTTTTTTTATTGCATGGGTTCTCTAGTCTTTGGTTCTCTCTTTAGCCATATGTTGTCAGTGAAATACTAAAATGGTTAAAAGAAAAAAAAAAAAAAGAGGGAATTTTTATCCCTGCCATACTCACTAGCAGTATTAATTATCCTCTTTTATGCAAAAGCAGCAGACTTTCAGTGTCTCCAATGGCCATTGTAACCATACAGACACTGAGAGGAGAGAGATGTGGCCAGCCGTGTCTCCTATTTTTGTCTTACGAAATGCCTTATATTACGAAGTGAGTGAACATGAATTATCGTTTGTATCTGGATATAACTGTGTAGTGATGGCTGTAAGTGAAAACTAGACATATGCTTGTGACTGAAAATAATGAGCAAGATTTTGACATCATTTATACTAATGAATGGATACTAATGGATTTAGGGCAATTCTGTAAACTTGTTTCAATGTCATTCCAATGTCAGTGTGGCAATATGTCTTCTGAAAGTGTTATCCTATCTTAAGGAAATCATCACCATTTTTTTCTGTCACATTTTGCTATTCTAATTAAAAATATTACTGAAGAATCAGTAAACATTTGACCTGGCTCAACTGCAAATACCAAGTGTGAACTTAATTACTGAGGCTTGTAAAGAAACCGCTGAAATGGGTGTGTCTTCCACCATTTTAAAGAAAACCTCTATTAAAGGAAAATATTTATTAAGGAAAAAATGTCAGGTTCTCTTTATCTATAAGAACACAGATTCTTATTTGCATTATGGTTATCTTAAGTCACAATACATATGAAAGTTGTTTGTTTTACCAGTTTATTTATCGGTTTGATCATTACCAGCTGGTGGATTAACTCACTCTTTAGTGGACTCTTTGTCTAAGACTTCTTTAAGAAAGGTTCTCCTGTTCTTCCACCAAAATTTCCTTTTATACACTTTCATGCTCTTTTTTTTTTTTGCTTCTCTAGGCACAACTAGATATCCCACTTGACTTTTAATAATCTCAGAAAAAAAAGGAATAGATATTGTGTAAGCTAGAACTTAAATTGCAGTGAACATTACAAAATTTCTTCATTCACTACAATATAATCATTTATTGAAGGGTTATTCATGAATCTTATGTACATTAGTAATACATTACATTAATAATAACATTTCCATTTGTCATGTCATTTGTCCATCAATCTTTACTTTATGGGATTTTCTTGTTGTTAACAGTCCCACTTCACACTGATGATGTTGTGCTGAAATAAAATATCAAATAATAGAGCCTTAGCATTGGAAAATTATGGCTGTAATATATCTAAATATCCTAAAGAGTGCACATTGTTTTAAAGTTCCTCAGTTAATTGTGAAGCATATCACTTCCGGAAACTTTCCTGGCTCCAGCTCCTAAACATCGTGGTCTGCAACCAAAAGCATTAACATTCGCCTCTGTGGTGAGTGGCCCCAAAACCGAGCCCTGGGGGACACCACTCGTGACCGGCTGCCAACTGGATTTAACTCCATTCACAACAACTCTTTGGGCCCGGCCATCCAGCCAGTTTTTTACCCAGCAAAGCATGTGATCATCCAAGCCTCGAGCAGCCAGTTTCACCAGGAGAATGCTGTGGGAAACGGTGTCAAAGGCCTTACTGAAGTCAAGGTAAACAACATCCACAGCCTTTCCCTCATCCAATAAGCAGGTCGCCCTGCCATAGAAGGAGATCAGGTTTGTCAAGCAGGACCTGCCTTTCACAAACCCCTGCTGACTGGGCCTGATCATCTGGTTGTCCCGCATGTGTTGTGTGTTGGTACTCAGGATGAGCTGCTCCATCAGCTTCCCAGGCACCAACGTCAAGCTGACAGGCCTGTAATTTCCTGGATCATCCTTCCGACCCTTCTTATAGATGGGCGTCACTTTGGTCAATTTCCAATCTGTCGGGACCTCCCCGGTCAGCCAGGACTGCTGGTAAATGATGGAAAGCGTCTTGGCGAGCACCCCAGCCAGCTCCTTCAGCACCCTCGGGTGTATCCTGTCTGGTCCCATAGACTTGTGTGTGTCTGTGTGATGCAGTAGGTCACTGACTCTCTCCTCCTAGATTATGGGGGGGTTGTTCTCCCAGTATCTGTCTTCTGTCTGAGCACGCTGGATTCCCTCAATACAACTAGTCTTGTTATTAAAGACTGAGGCAAAGAAGGCATTAAGGACTTCAGCCTTCTCCTCATCACTTGTTACCATGTTTCCTCCTGTGTCTAGCAGGGGATGGATACTCTCCCTGGTCTTTCTTTTGCTACTGACATACTTATAGAAACATTTCTTGTTATCCTTGATTGCTGAAGCCAGGGTAATTTCCAGCTGGGCTTTAGACCTCCTGATTTCTGCCCTGCATAGCCTCACAGCCTCTTTGTAATCACTGTGAGTGGCTAGCCCCTTCTTCCAAAGGCTGTAAACTTTCCTTTTCTCCCTGAGTTCCAGCCAAAGCTCCCTGTTCAGCCAGGGTGGTCTTCTCTGTCGTCGGCTTCTCTTACAGCACCTGGGAACCGCCTGTTCCTGAGCCATTAACACTTCCTTCTTGAAGAGTGCCCAGCCTTCCTGGACCCCTATACCCTTCAGGACCGTCTCCCAAGGGATCCTGTCAAGCCAGTGCCCAAACAAGACAAAGTCAGCCCTTTGGAAGTCCAGGATGTCAGTTCTGCTTAGCCCTCTCCTGGCCTCTCTAAGAATAGAGAACTCTATTATTTCATGACCGTTGTGCCCTAGTCGTCCTCCGACCGCCACATCATCCACCAAGTCCTTCTCTGTTCACAAAGAGGAGATCCAGCAGGGCACCTTCTCTGGTCAGTTCTCTCACCAGCTGTGTCAGGAAGTTATCTGCCACACATTCCAGGAATCTCCGGGACCGGTCCCACTCTGCTGTGTTGTATTTCCAGTAGATGTCTGGGAAGTTAAGAGAGAACAAGGGCAAGTGGATCATGAGATTTCTTCTAAGTGCCTATAGAATATTTCATCCACCTCTCTGTCCTGGGTAGGTGGCCTATAGTAGACTCCTACTACAACATCTGCCCTGTTGGCCTTCCCCCTGATTCTAATGCAAAGACACTCCTTCCTGTCTTCACTGCACTTGTACTCAAAGCAATCATAACAGTCCCTAACATACAGGGCCACCCCACCACCTCTCCTTCCTTGTCTGTCCCTTCTAAAGAGCTTGTAGCCATCAATTGGTGCACTCCAGTCATGGGACAATCCTTCCACCTCTCCCAAATGCACACGCTATCTTCCCCTGTCTGCCTGTCCCAAAGCCAAGGAGTTAGCACACCACAATGTTTTCCTACATTTTATTTAGGCTTCTGGATATAAACAGTGAACACCCACCTTTCCTTACCCCACATCCTCATCTACTCTATATCCTGTGCAGAGCTGGGCAGAGACACTGAGCTCTCCTCCCTACAGACTGGAGAGAGGAGGTGCTGTTTTTCCTGCTTATCTTGGGAAATAAACACTCAAGAATCAGCAGAGGATGGAGTCCAGAAGGGAATTACCCAGAAATGAGGCAGAGTTTGGGGCAGTGCCTAGCCTTGCAGCATTTTAAGCCAGCAGGCCAGTTCACAGGAAGATTTCTCAGGGTGTTTCTGTGCACATCTCTGCACAAATGGGGCAGTGCCATATCTCCCCTTGCATTTCCCAGCCTGATGTATTGTCTCTGACAGGATTCATCTCTCCATCTATCAAGATCAAGGCAGGATCCCTACAGAGAATATCAAGCCAGCATTGCTATCTAAACTGCGGGAGCTGACCAAAAGGACATGTGGCAGGGGTGTCTTTAATCCTCTTCGTTACATCACCAGGTGTGATAAAAAGAGGGAGGATCAATAACCCCGACTCATCTCAAACTAAGCAGAAAGGAAGAGTGACCTAGCTCCAAAGGGGTGTATGACTATTTGCCTTCTCCCAAGCAGCAAGAAGGTATGTGATCATCCATCTGTGTTTATGCCCATTTCCCATAGTACACCCAGCCTCCCTTTACAATAAGTGCCCAAAATGGCTTCTTCTAAACATACATCTTTCCTGTACAGCTATTTAACCCATTATTTAGTTTAGTGCAAACTCCTGAAACTATTATACACTATAGTTCTGGCCAAGGTTTGAGAGTGTTTGTTTCCTGACCTACTTTATCCCAGGACATCTCAGCTCAGGAAAAGAAATTTGAGGCACTTCCTGAGATACCTGCAAGCAAACAGCATTACTGAAGACCAGTTTTTTAATTTTTACTTGTTATTTTTGTTTTGGGTTTTATTTGGCTCAAGGGTGTGTCTAACACATGTTCCAAGTCTTACATTTTAAGACCCTCTTCTTAGAGACTTCCATGACCACAGTGAGCTTGTCCCACTGCTACCTCAGTCACCAATTTTTTTTCCCTAAATTACTGTTGATGTCACTAAGCTACAGGCACAGAGCTCTTGCTTTCTTGATGCCTGTTGTTACAGCAGCCTAACACTGTCTACTTTCAATGTCTTAATGCTGTGCAAGAGTTTACTGCTTAAATAACTGATGAATGAAAACGCACCTTTTGCAAGTGGTTAAAACCTAGGCTCTTTCTGTAACTCTGAGACTGGCAGCTCCGGAGGCAACTCAAGCCCTAGGTGGACTGACTGAACCTCTGGAGATTCCTGGCTCTTTTGACTGACTACAAAGAGAGCCAGACACTTAGGTGAACATCTACATTGAGTGAGCATCTACTTGCCCCACCTGCAGTGGGATGGGGCAAGCCTAAATTTTAGTCTGTCAGAGAGGTGACACAAAACAAATTTGCTTGTATGGAGAATGTTAGGTGATAATAACAGGAGCATGTTTCTGAGCCCCTAGTGAAGGCAACCTGTTTAATGAGGATACTTTGCAGTTTTTCTATCTAGGAACTATGCCTACCCACATCCAGGTAGGGAAACATTCTTAAATACAGAGTGTCATAAGTCAGCTAGTTACTCATCCATGAAAATGACACTTTCTGTTTTCCATAGTCCTCCAGCTTGGAGCTTCAAGGACACAGTCACCTCTAGCAATGAGAGGTTTGTCATCCTTGGAGTACTTCTAAAGGCAAATTTTAGCATAGTAGATATCATATCCCTGGGTTTTCTCTGCTGAACGAGGATATATCTCTCTACAGAGAATGCTTCTGGGTGACTTATTTTTAGCCCAGGCTCTGACTGCTCCTCTAGAAGGAGCGTTTCTCCCCACAGACCAGAGAGAGACAGCCACTGTTAGCTTTGCTGAATACCTCTGTTGTAACATGAGGAAATAAACACAACCCAGAATGTCTGAACTTCTTTGGCACATAGGATTCATTGCTTTACTTGTATTTCCCTCCTTTGAAAACACAGTGTGGTGGTAGGTCTGTTACAGTACATTAGCAGATACACAATATGCAGAATACAGAGTCATGTACCAAAGCCTGAGAATCTCATTTCAGCCCTGGCGTCGCAGCCAGGGCATCGTCAGGAATTACGGCCTGATTTAGAGGGTGTATAAGTTTGAAGTTAACACCTGTGTACAGAGGTCGATCCCCCAATAAAGTGTTTGCAGGCCAGTCTTGCTCAGGAACATCCTACCCATGCTTTTTCAAAACCGAACTCATCACAAAAGTAGGTTTTACTGTCCTGTTGTCCAAATACAACTCAATCTCACTCATGAATTCACCTGTCTGACAGCATAGCATAGTCCTATACATTTTCCCTAAGGTGTCATTACCTTTAAATTACTTAATTGTTAAAAACACTCCTGGGTTTTAGTTTATTTGAGTATAAGTTATACAGATTTACATTTATACACCAGTACTGCGTATGGATATATGTGTGTATATATACATACACACACACACACACACACACACACACACACACACACACACTTTTTTTCTATTTTGGACATCTCAGGGAGCAGTACGAAGTGAAGCTTCAGCAAGGACTAATGCTGGTGAGTATCCTGGGCTGGACTTTCTGCTTGCACCTTAAGAAGCCATCTCTATCCCTGAACTATCCTGTGCGTGCTGGATTCGTCTCAAAGATGAGGAGAGCTTGGGCAAAGACAAGAGCCCAAGCACCACCTCTGCGAGTCCCATTTGCCACTCACGTGTGCCAGAGCCACACTATTTCATCAGGGGTGGAAGGGTAGGAAATCTGAGAAAGAGTGGCAGAAAATTCATGAGGACATTGGTAAGACTGACCCACCTGCCTGAAGCTCCTGGGCATCACAGCAGGATGTATGAGCACCTGCAGCAAGGTGTGTGAGAGCGGGGCCCATGCCAAGTAAATTTCTGAGTCATTATTTAGAAGGTGTCTGGGAAGGAGAAACTGAAATTTAAAATTCATCATAGCTGGGGCAGGTTGTTAGGGAACTTTGCAATTTATTTGTAGAGAAAAGGTGGTATGAAGATGTTAGAAACTGATAGGTGTCATCTTAGAGTAAGAACTTTTTAACAGCTTGGGTGAGGAAAAACAGGAAAAAAGGTGTGATTAATTATTTTATGTGTGCTAGGTATTCACAATATTTGTTAAGAGTTCTGGAGCATTTTGTAAAGCCACACTTTAAAGCCAAAATGGAACACCACAGAAATGCTGGCGTGAAATGCCACGTTTATTGTATGTCTCCAATTCCACACAATGTCTGCTTCATTTATCACTGAAAAACTTCCTCCATCCTAAATTCAAGTTCTCCAAGTTCATTCTAGGCACAAACCAAAGCTGATTTGTTTCTCATCTGTTGGTCACATAGGCATAGTCAAAAGAATTGGCTTTGATCTGTTGTGTCTTTCCCAAAGCCTATGCAACCCTTTATGCTTCAAAGGATGAGCTGAAAACAGGAAAAGGCTTGAAAAAGGAAAAGTCTGGTAAAAGAGAAGAAAAAGAAAAATGAAATCATATTGGAGCTCTTAATTGAATTTGGGAGGTTTTGAGTTTCATTGTATTTGGGGTTTTTTTGTTTGGTTCAGGGGAGTTTAAAGCAGAGGGAGAGAAAGATGGCATTAAAAGTGTGCAAACCTTATCACTGCTGGAGAAAGAGGTAGAGAAATAAGGGGAAAGATAAGCACTGTAATAGACAAGAGAAAGTTAACACTGTAAGAGAGAATGAAAAGATACAGAAGAGGAAAAATTACTCATTTAGACCTTTTTAAACTGACCACAGAACTCAGGCAGGTCATTATGGTGAAGTCCTTCTCCATCACCACCAGCTGGTACAGCCTGCTGGGACTGCTTGTTTTTATGTAATGGTGATATATATACAGCCCTAAGCATCTAAATGCTTATGGCACACTGAAAACTGACTAACAGTAAGAGACTCTCTTGGTCTTATGAGACAAGTAATTTGAAGCATGATATGAAAGGTTAGGTTTTCTTAAATTCTGTTGATGACACAAATTCTCTTTTATGGCATGAGAGGCCTTATTTTGTTGGGACTTTTCTGATCTACGTTGCTTCATCCTCTTTTTTAGACATCAAGGCTTTTCTAGATGTGGAGTCTACTAGGCTCCAACCAAAGTTGACACAAGTGTTTCACACCATGTTTTGTGATTAGATTCATTTTCAGATATCAAACTTCCTCTTTGCTCAGCAACACCAGAAATAATTATTTGCTTAAATCCCTGTTTATATGGATTCTGCTTTTTTCATGTGTAACTGAGTGGTCAAAACTCAGGGCAGAACCAGTTTGCAAGCAGCCTTTTCAGTCTGCATTTTAAAAAGCAAAGAATTCTAGGCATAATATATCAGGGAGCCACTTTCTCTTTCTTTCTTTCTTTCTTTCTTTCTTTCTTTCTTTCTTTCTTTCTTTCTTTCTTTCTTTCTTTCTTTCTTTCTTTCTTTCTTTCCTTTTCTTTCTTTCTTTCTTTCTTTCTTTCTTTCTTTCTTTCTTTCTTTCTTTCTTTCTTTCTTTCTTTCTTTCTTTCTTTCTTTCTTTCTTTCTTTCTTTCTCTCTTTCTCTCTTTCTCTCTTTCTCCTCTTTCTCTCTTTCTCTCTTTCTCTCTCTTCTCTCTTTCTCTCTTTCTCTCTTTCTCTCTTTCTCTCTTTCTCCCTTCCTCCCTTCCTCCCTCCCTCCCTCCCTCCCTCCCTTCCTTCCTTCCTTCCTTCCTTCCTTCCTTCCTTCCTTCCTTCCTTCCTTCCTTCCTTCCTTCCCTCTTTCATTCTTTCTTTCTTTCCCCTCTAAATCTCATACAAGGACAATTCTGGATCCACTCTGGCAAGGAGGACACCCAACATGGATGATCTTTCTTTGTCAGATTCATCATTTCAGAAGGACTCAATGCCAGCTCAGGTAGGATTCAGCAGCTGTTTTTCAGTACTGGCTAAGGAAACTCAAGAAGTGGTTAAGAGATCTGCAGAGAGGAGGCAGACCTATATGCTTAGGGCAGACCAGGTGAAGAAGAGGCCACAATTCACTCCAGGCCAGTGCTTCAGGCTCCTGGGACCTTGTTGAGGACAGGCTCATTGCTAGTTGGAATTCTTGGCCAGTTTTAAAATGTGAGTCCTAAAATGATGGTGATGACTGGGTCTACTGGAATGTGTCCACTTGTGCATGTACATATTTACTTAAAAGTAATTTTTTTGTGTGTAAACAAAAACTCTCAAATTTATTCTTTTGAAAGTAAGCTGTGTACAAGAATGAAAAGGGAAACCCCAGTCACTAAAACAGAAAACAGCATAGAACTTGTTCTAAGTGCATGTGTCACCACTCTTCAGCCTCATATGGATTTAAAACTTTATGGAGCTTTGCAAGACAGGACATAAACCCTTGCCACCCTTTCCAAACACAATATTGCTTCTCATTAGCTGAGGACAATAGGATCAAAGATTAAAAGCAAAGCCATTGCCCAGTGTAAGAATGAGTGACTGTATACTTCCCATTGACAGACTTTTCAGGAAGGCCTGCTTCTCCATAGAAATGGTTTTGAACAGGGCATTTTTCATTGGTGTAGCCATGGTGCTTTGATTCATTTTTGCAGTAAGTTAACAGTGTAGACAGAAAACCAGAAATAAACTCATAGCTGTTGTCTGTCTTTGTTAATGCCTGATATCAAATCTGTTATTACCTTGAATACCTAGAGCTGAATATGACAAAGCATAGCCTGTCAGAACTGGGGAGAAATACAGCAGTTAAGGAGAAATGTTTTGTGGGTTGGTTTTTTTTTAATACAAACCAAAATAGGTGAGAAAAGTTTTCCTACATGCCTAAAGCCTCAACTCTGCAAACAGCATTGATTTACGCTGAGATAGTGGCAGCAGTTCCTGCTCCAGCTGTCCATCCACATATGTCACCCCGCTGCTGTGGCAGCTCGGCTGCTTTTGCATGGCAGCACAGAGCTTTAAACTGGATGGAAACTGATGCTGGCTTACCTTCATGTGCTGACCTGTAAACTGTGGGAGAGCATTGACTGTTCCATAAGCAGCTGTGTTTTCCCTGGGGCGGCTGGATGTCTTTAAGAGAGGTATGGGAGCTATTCTAGTCATCCTCACACATAAGTCAGACCCTGAAGTTAGAAGTCATTAAAGGTCTTCGGACCACTTCACTTTTCAGAATCATGCGTTTTCAGAAATTAGAAGCTTCCACCACACTGAGAAGCAGTGAAATTTAAGTCTGTGCAGCTCCATGAAAAATCTTTACAAGTACTCAAGTTAGACTAAAAATCACTTCAGTAGGGACTTACAGATGTTGATTTTGAAAATGGGACTTAGGTTCGTGAGTTCCCACTATACTTCGATAGATCATGGATTCAGCTGTAATATGTTAAATTCAACTGACTAAGAATTTGCTTTAAAATGTATTCCTGGCTTTAAAATGAATATTCAGATTAAGTTATTTTTTTCAACCATTCATCAGCTTCTGTATGTCAGAAAGAATCCCAGCTTTTTTTTTTTTTTTTTTTCTGTTGGGAAAAGATGATTTCGAGAAAATTTGTAAACTCTATCTGCAGCATGAGACAGTAGTTCTTTTTTTATTTTTTTAGGTTTTTTTAATTAAGTAGAATTTGGCTTAACTTTGACCGGTGAGAAGCAAGTAGATCTGCCAAAGAAAATTCTACTCTCAGCAACATAAGATAATAACACTTGAGTCAGTGAAACTATACCATCAAAAATTACTTAGAACTTCAGAATCAGTAAATGAATACTTTTCTCTGTGTTTTCAGTATTGATTCACAGAGTGAGCTGTTCCATGTAAAAACCCTCATAAAAATGTCAGGCATCTAAGAACAACTGATGTGAGGCTTCCCTGCTTCTATCGTTCATCAAAAAACTGAGCTGAGATTTAAAAATAATTCCCTGGAATGAATGGTGGAATTGGACCAAATATTCTTTCCCTTCTGCTGATTTCAACATTAGTTCCTACCTTGTTATTACATATGCTGCTTATTATTTCTTTCTTCACAAATTCTTTCAGAAGTTTTGGATTATTTTACTTGCATATATGATTTCATGGAATCATCTCCAAATGGGTACCACTGACTTAAAGGTCCCAGACCAATTTTGGAAATGAGCATGCCTCTTTAGCAGCTAATATTCCATGCACTCTCAGAGAAATATTCCCAAGAGCTTCTAAATTATGTTGGCATTTTAAAATACTTGAATATATAAGAAAGCAATATGCCACCCACCTAAGAAAAAAGGGGAAAAAAAAAAAAAAAAAAGAGAGAACAGGGAAGTGTGAGAACTAAAGGCACTAAAAATAAGATCAGAGGAATAGTGGGGCAGAAGTTTGAAAAATTACTGCCCTGAACTGTCATCTCCCTTCCTCTGCTGGGAGTTACTGCATTTAGCGTCCACTCAGCAAAAAAGAATGCATGTCTCAGCCAATTCAATACAAAATCTGGTGTCTTATTTTAAAAAGCCCATAAAAATGGATTTTCACTACTGCGCCAGATTTTGTTCTAAAGAGGTTCAGGGTGTAAAACCCAGAATTTCCTTCTGCTGGCATGGTGGGGTGACAAAGGAGGAGACAGGACTGCAAGCTGTACTAAAAAGGCACAGGGCATTGGTTGGAGTGGTCACCTCTTAAAGACTCAATCGTGATTTGCCACAGTGTGCCAGGACACATCTCGAGCCATGCTGTGACACTCTCGGCAGTCTCTTGCTAAAGCTGTGGGCATCTCAGCACTATTTTGCTGACTGGCAGGATTCATTAACCTTGTTGCAGTGTTTCTGCCATTGATTGGACAAGCGTGTTCCCAGAAATGTACTCTGGTTGCTGAATGTAGAAGAGAAGAGTGATGGTGCATGATCAGTGTTAGGAATCATGGAGATGCATACACAAGCACTGGTGAACATGGCATTGTCTTCTGGCAGTGAACATACATCAGAGGAAGTGTAGAGGGGTCCCTATTATGAAAATTGAGAATCCAGGCCTCTGTCTCAATGAACAGTTCCTCAACCATCTGGGGTAAGTGAGTCAAGGAAACAGGGAAAGCCTGATGGCCATTCATTACAACCCTCCAGACAGCTTCCAAATTTTGCTATTGATGTCCAGGGAGGGAATTTCCACTGTCATTTGCTAACAGGAAGTGAAAAAGTCTCCTCCTACCCCACAAAAGTCCCTTTGATCTTTAAAAGGCAACACATCTGGTGTAAGCACAAGTGACTTCTCAGTTGGTGTAGATCAGCAGCTCACAGTCTGCAGCCAGTCAACCCATTTCTCTTGGGCAGATGTTTTGTCCAGAGGCTGGGATTAGGAGAGCACATGGGGTGGCAGGGCTCACTATCTCTGATGGTATCACTTTCCTTCTTTCACATAGGATGATGTGTGGGAGCACCCTGGATCCTGTATTTCTTGATGCCTGTGTTGTTCATGTCTAGAGCAGCAGTAATCACCTTGCACAGCTGCAGGTAATACCGAGTTTTTGGCCAGACATCAGGTGCTACTGGTCTTTTTCAATCATCACTATGCTATGCAGGTCTGCCAAGGTTTATAACAGCATTGAAGAAGGTGATTAATAACACACATCAGCAATCCCTTATAAAGAAGAGAACCAGCTATAACCTTTGCCCCAAAATTAAGGGGAAAGTTCTAACCTTCTTCTAAGTTGGAAACTAGTTAATAAAATAAATCCTTAAGAATTTTACTCCTTCCCTTCTTAATTCCCCTGTCTAGATTTGCTGAACGATAGCTTAATAATTTACTGCCTACCCACTCATTACTCTTTTTCTTTTTCCTAACACTCAGTAGTGAAGTATTTATGATCTCCAGACTCTCCTTCCCCCAACATCCTTATTAAGTTTTACATAAGTTAAAGTTACTAAATCTTTCTCATCATGTCTTCCAGTTGGAAAGAACAGTCAAGCCAGTAGGGCTGCTCTCTGCAAAACTAGCTCTCCTTGAACTAGCTATTCTCTTGCATGATCTGCAAGTTCAGTTTTCAGAAAACAAAGTGAATTTACATGGGTCAGCTTTGTCAGGTATAGCCTTATGTTTGGGATGTCACAGCGGTGTGGAGATACAGGGTAAGATTCACTAGGAGAAAGATGAATGCATGATGAATAAGCCTGTTTGTCATGAATGCTCTAGAGCATTTAGCTTGTCTCTTGAACAAGGAGACATTGATTGTGAACTCTGAAGAGATTGCAGAAATTAATTTCAGTTGAATTGAGCCCAACATATTTTTGCTCCATTAAAGTATTTTTGTTTCAGGGAAATGTGTTTTGACAGTGCTCCTACCGAAGCTATGAAAAGGAAAATGGTATCAAAATTCTGATATAGCCCAGTTTTCTTGTATATGTTGTGCAGCTGACATTTAATAATTGTTGAGCAGATTCATCCCACTTTGTTTATAGAAAATGTATAGGAAAAATATTATTTTAAATCCATTCATGACCAATAGTTGCTCATCACATGACTTCTCTGAATAAGTCACATTTGCAAATCATATCAGACATATGAACTACTGCAAAGCATCTTTATGTGCACTACTGCCTACCTAAGTGACAGGGAGCTGAGTCTGTTTCCTGACTGATTGACAAAATTTGTATATATGGGAATGATAAATAGATAGTAGTGAATAATGGTAACTTGTTTGCTCGCAAGTGTCATTCCTGGACACTTATAAGTAGAAATCACAGTATTTCTGTATGTGTAAAGAAGAACAAAAATGGGTGTCATGAGATGGATTTTACAAACGTATTTTAAGTAAATTTTAGACATGAAAAAGTACCCAGTGATTAAGGCAACAGCTTGCCCTGTGAGCGAACCTTTTGTAATTACTGTTTCCCCTCTAGCTTCCTGCCTTGTTTCAAGAAAATTGTTAACTTCTCCTTGGGTGAAAAGCATCCTTTAACTTCAGCGGATCCAGTGTTCTTCTGTGCCTTCTACATCAGTGTCATCCCTGATGAATAAAATGGTGTTAATACTTGTCAACCTCACAGGAAATTTGGAAGGCAAAATACTTTAAACAATTGATATGTGCTTTTATATGCCATGTAAGTACCTACCTTAGATTATTCAACAAACTGTATTCAGTACAACAAAATAAGGAATCTTCCTGGAGCATTTGATTACCTGCAAGTTTGAACAAAAAAAAAATTGAAGTAGTTTGAACAGATGTTTTGGCCTCATTTGTCATTGACCAACTGTTCTTATTCTGCAGTGTATGTAAGCTTAGACTTTCTTCAGTCAAGGGTAAGATACTTTTCTTCTCATGCTTATTGAAGGGTAAGAACATCCTCAGAGATGACTAACATGAAGCTACAGACAGAGTGTAAGTTTGTATACTATCTTATTTTGCAACAATCATCTGTAAATCCAAGTCCAATGCTCCACTTGTAGGTGAGTAGGGCTCCAAGATCTGGTCTTAAATAAGAAAGGTCTTTGAAATTCACATAGCTTGGTCAGCTTCCCCTGTGTCCTCCTCCACTGTGCATTTCTGTTGTTGGACTTGTGGAGACCTAGGCTGAGATGAGTGTCAATGATAAAGAGTTACTTGCTAGTCTCTGTGTGACATTTGCCTGCATGACTTTAAAAAAATAAAACTCCCAGGACTGTGTGACTGGGAAGAAATAATGTGTGAGGAAGTTTACACAGCATGGCTTGCATTACTCCTAAGCTCCCTGAGTGTACCTGTAGTTGGGGATGCCATGGTTCAATTCTCTGAATGAAGAAAGCAAGCACTGTTCAAGCAACCAGCTATAATTTTGCATTTGTTGACTGTGCACCCATAGGAGGACAGCTTTGTCTCCTGGACGTTTCATTGTCACAGCACTTTCTTTTTCCCCATCTCTTCCACTTTCCTACCCTGCCTCCTGTGCTCCCGCAGCCTGGTTTGTTTGATTTATTGCGAAGTCACTGGGGAAGCTCAAGTTACAGCTTTGAAGTAAACAGTGACTTCAGGGTCCTTGGCATGCACACACTTCCCCTGTCTAAGCCACATCAGGCGTTGCCCACTCTCAGAGAGGCCCTTCTTCTGAGTAAGGGAACAGAATTTTATCTTTACAAATGAATGGGGGCCGTACTTCAGGCCTTGGGTTTTCATCTGTTTGTTTTTTCGTATTTTCTGGTGCAGGGCATGCATAGTTAGTTTGCTTTAAAGTTTTAAAATTATCAGTGAGAAAAGAAACCAAAAACCATAGAGCTACCAATAGCTGAATTTTATGCATCTAGACAAAGTTAACTAATTAACATCTTAAGCAATAATAAAAAAAATTACACTATACAAAGCAGTCAATAAGATCTTGCTTTGGAAATTTTGCTTTTGTATTGACAGGCACGTTTAATTTCAAATATGCAAGTGTGACTTTCCGATAACATAGTTTTCTTATTCAGCTTCCATGTGAATGTTTTATTGGACTCCGCTGTCAGAAAACCAAAAGAAAGAAGTGTAGTAACCCTTGCAAAGTATTTAGATACACAAATCATCAGAGTGACATCACAAGAGATTTGCACAACACTGAACAGCAAGCATAGAATTACCAGCATAACACATTTTTCCTGTGGTGAAGCAGTTGTTTTGGTAATTTTAAAATTTTTTTTCTATTTACATGCATAAGCAAACCTTTAATCAACAGTGGTCGAGTCTTCATAAACTTACAATAAGTCATATACAAGATTGTTTTGTTGTCACTTCAGGTCCTCTATATGGATACTTTTTTCAGCCATATAAATATCTACAGGTTATATTTACAAATGTGGATTCTATCTTACTTTGAAAAAAATGTTTTAGATGACAAAATTATGTCTGCTGATGCTCTTCACAAAAGCATCATTAGAGCCACTTTGTTCCGGTTAGTCCAGGCATCATGTGATACATGAAGCAGCTGTAGGTTTGATTTATAACCAGCTTCCAAGCTGGGTCAGAGTCTGTGCTGAGGAGAGATGGAAAGAGTGGAAGTACATCAGGTTGCAAGAAACGTATGCTGCTTTCCAAGTATAAATCCTTAACCTTAGTGTAGTTTAATAACTTTTCTTCAATAAATTGGCAGCGATATACTACTAAATTGCCTGACTCTATGTCTGTTTGGATATACAAATGTTAAGCTTTTCTCCATTGAAAAATATGAAAAAGGAAAATACTTACAAACTTGTGGGCTAAGCTTCACAACTTCTAGCCAAATCATCAATAATTCCTTGAGTATTAGTTTCTTGTGGTGCACAAACTGTGTAAGGAATGCCAGAAATAGCAACATCTGACAAGAACGCTTGTAAGTGCAAAATATGAAGGATGCTTTCCTGCCGTTCAGAGTGCTTGAATTTGATGTAAGGTCTTAGAAAACTCTGCTGAATTCAGCAGGCAGGTTTTTTTGAGTCTCAACAACCGTGTCTGGCAGGAAGTAGCCCACTGTCCAGCTTGTATGTTGTAAATCTGCTCTGCCTACAGATAGCTTGCCTAAACTGTGCTTTACAAATGCCCACCTCTCTGGTTATTTGAATCTGCCCAGAAATACTTAGCAATTAGAAAGTTTGTTGCTGAGAACTTGACATAATGCTGAAGGAAGCATTTTGCTGTGCAGTGTATGATGCTCCCTTTAGGTTAACATTAGTCAAATACCAATAAGCCTGTGTGGAAAAGTCCAGGTAGCTTAAGTTTAGAAAAAAAGTCCAGGCATCTGGACTTTTTGTCTGTTGTCTGTTGTGCCCTGGATCCTCTTTTTTTTTTTTTTTTTTTTTTTTTTTTTAAATAGACATGACAGTGAGGGGACAAATGTGGCATTGACTTCAGGAGAACTTTTCTGACAGAAACCTGCTGAGCGTCTGGCCTCCGGGACAAAAAACGAGTCGAATCACACATACCCTCATGCCCAGGGTGCTCTGGTGTGCAAAGCTATTGCTTTCAGAGACAAGCAACTGATGCCTTTGGGAATCAGTTTCTGAGCCAGCAAAGGTTAATCGTGCCCCACTCCTTTAATTATTGAAATACAGCCCAGCTGTGTGTTTGCAGGATCCATTCCAAACTAGTGCAGGAAATTATGAAATGGACCATGTAACTCCTCTGTGCAGCAGTTTGAATGCCCCTACTAATTTCAGTGTCTGTGGAACCTCTTGCATTTCCTCTGTTTTTTTCAGCATCTGCACAGGCACTGGTGAATTATAGGTGGGGACTAGCTAACATGGCAAGCTAAAATGTAATAAAACTAGAAATAAAGCACTTGGTTACCTAATGAAGGCAAGAATAATGAAGACTGGTGCAATACCTTTTCTGTGTCTCCAAGACAGGTTTAATCATGGAAAATAGTATTATTCTCAAAACCAAATTATTAGTCTACTGTTAGTGTCCATCAGGCTCTATGGTTGAAACCCAATAAAGATGATTATGTGGTCCCATTTGACCTTCAAAATCTATGCATTTCAGAACTGTCTTTTGTAGCAAGTGGTTCTACTATTAAACCAATTTAATCATTTATAATTATCTTCTTAGGTGAACAATATTTGGTTATGAACACATGAACCCATGAAACAAAACTGTCTCCTGATGTGTCTAACCTGATGCTGAAATATTTCTCAGTGCCTTTCAGGGCTGCTATCGAGGGCAGACAGAAGGAAACCCGTGGGCTGCTTTTACTACAGCTGCCCAGCTTGGATCCCTGTGCCAAAAGGCTTGTAGGACAGAAGCTCTTTTTACTGAGGGAAAGCACATGGTATTAATGAGATGTGCAGTAATACATTTTCAATTCCAAAGCTATCCCAGAGGGACATGCTTCAAGGATTAATGGAAAGCAAAATACTGGTTATCTTGTTAAAATTTCATTTACAGTACTCCTTATCAGGACTTACAAATATGAAAGTTATTTATGTTTCTAGGATGTGTGATATTTCATTCTGTGGAGTGGTTGTACTTGCAACATTTGCCTGCCTGTAAAAAACAAAGGCTAACAAAGAGAAGAAAGCCTCTTAATTTAATGATCAGGACTTCATTCTCAAGGACTGGGTAGGGCTAAGAAGCAAGGATTTTTCCTTTAGTTGAAAGGAAAGCACTAGTTAGTTTGTTTGGTTTAACCCTGCATTTCTTGAGTACTCCAGAGTAGTTCCCCAAGTTAGATGCATCAGCCAGAAGGAGAATAATAGAAGCACACAAGTGAGCTGCCTATCATTTTACGTGTTGCTTTCATGAGCAATCTCATATCCCCTGTAATACCAGCTCAGAGAATATCTTAAAGCATGCGGTGAAGCCTTAACAAATCAGCAGAGGACTATTTTCCATTGAACCTTGCTGTTGGCCTCAGGCTTCAGTTTAGCAGAGGAAAGTTTAGAAGATTATTTTTTCGTAATTGCACATTTTTACCAACACTTTTCAACTTAACTCTTTTGGAAGTATACTACTGCTAGATGAGGAATGCAGTGTGCTCTAAATATTCACCAGTCTTCTTTAAACAGTGTCCAAAGAAGAAATCTGTCAAAAATCAACATTTTCATGCAGATGGAAACAGTTTTATTCTATGAGAAGACACAGAGGCCCAAGGGCATTCTCAGTAACAGGAAAATTATTTGCAGTCGGTAGACAAGCTGTCTGACTCAGGTAATCTACAGTTCATCAGGTCATTTGGTTGAAACCGAAGCCCAAGATGAGACACTCTTCAGATGAATGAATTGTAATGATTTTGAGTGCATGTGCATGGGCCTGTGTGTGTTTGTGTGTGTGAGAATCTGGGATTATTTGCTGTATGTGTGCTAAAGTGTCTGCAAAGCTTTTGGACAGCAGCAAAGCAAACTCAAGAACAAAGCAGACATTTCATTCATCAATTTACTTTAAAGAAAAAAAAAAGACAAACTATTTCAGGGAAGAAGACACAGATGTTCTACATTAAAAACCAAGGGAATTGGGAGAAATATTCCTTTAGCAGATGGACCAGTATCAAAATACCTAGCAGACTGGTATCCAAATACCTACTGGTGAACAAAGTCACCAAATACCTCTCCTGAAAAAGGATGAGAGATTTGTTTAAAATTCCCATTGGCAGTGACCAGTGGCTGTCCAAGTGCTTTCTCATTAGCAGGGCTGAGAGAGGAAAGAGTTCCCTTGCCTTTGCTTGACTCTGGAAGTAAAAGGAGGAGAAATTTTTGATGATTGTTTATAGCGTAGCTGTAAACTGCATTTCCCCAAGTGGAAACCCAAGCCATGCTGTGTTAAGTTGTGGGCCAGCACAAGGTGGTAGACAATCCCTGTCCAGAGATTTTATTTCTAAATGAGAATTAAAAGCAAAGGGAGGGAAGAATCTTTGTCCCAGTTGCCATCCTCTGACTAACTCTCTTGATTGCATAGATTAGCTGGTGCCCTTGCCTGCTTTGTGCAGGTGGTGAGACAAAGAAAAGGTTAATCCAGTCTAAATGTCATATAGGCTGGGTAGGAAACTACTCTGCAAGACTGTTGTGAAGCAATCAGCAGAGCCAGATTCCTCACCAAAAATGAATGGTATGGCATTCCCTCAGCAGTGTCCCGTGCAGAGCCACGGGCCAGGGCTGGTGCTGGTAGTAAGTTCCACCATGCTGCTCTGTGTGTGGGGAGAGGACAAATCCTTAAGCTTCAGTGATGCTGAGCTATTTTTCTCATCTCTCTCCACTAGCCAGGCAGTCTCCCCAAACCACTGCCTCCAAAAAGGTTCAGCAAATCTGTAGTTAATGCCTACATGTGCTTCTGATTATCTCTTCCTCCTCCTCCCCCCTACACTGCAAACTGTGGCTTGTGTGCAGCTCAGAGACAGCAGTCAGAGGAATTAAAGGGCTGTTTTAGGGAGCTGCTGATTTTCTTCAGTTGGCCCTGACTGCAACCAATAAACAATTCTTCTAAGTATATAACTTGTATGTAACTTTACTGGGCATTTCTTTCAGGATAGGAGACCAGCAGCATCAGGAGAAAAAAGTATGGTCATAGCAACAGTGGCATGTCTTTAATAATCTCCTCCCATCCCTCAGTCCAAGAGCCATTAGAGTTTAAGCCCCTGCCTGCAGACCACTGGTATGGGCATCATTTGGGATCTCAGTCCTGAGCCCAAGCACATATCTTCTTCTCAGTCAAAGAAAAGGAATTTTGCTTCACCACATCAGGACACACCATTTTCATCATGTCTTCAAAAGTTCTTTAATATCTCTAGAGTTTTGCTTTATTTTCTCGTGTGTACCTGTGAAGTCTCCACTTGACGGTTTGCCAGAGACAGCCTGCTCTCCACTGTGTGTTTGCAGGAGTCACAGCTACCCAGGAAGACCCACAATACACCTAAACCCCAGCTAACAAAAAGCTACATTTAAAGACAGAAGTGGCACAGTAGTCATGCATAAGTATTATGCTAGCTCTTTAGAAAGCGTTTCTTATGGAAGGAAAAAATCAGCTTTGAGAATGAGGCAAGATTTGCCAAGAAAGCAAGATTGATAGGAAATTATTCTGTGCTTAAAAATAAGCATTTTGAGAGCTGAAACAACTGTCAGAAGACTGATGGTGGTGTGTTTGTATGCCCCATATAATGAATTGCAAAACTGACAAAAAGCAGGTTAAAGGTCACAAATGCCAAAACACCATATCTAGTCCTCCCCTTCTGCCACATAGGGACCATGAGCTTGTGTTCAGGGAAGTTCGTAGATGGTCCTCATTTTGCAAGACCAGGGTCCAGGAAACATCCCTCACAGGCAATTCCACCTCATTAGATGGGATTGCTTGAAGATAGCCTCCAACTAGAGCAGCACATCTCCTTCCAGCTGGATGGAAGCTTTCCCTATGTTGAAATGTATTTATTTGTATTATAACAGCATTTTATAATATATTATAGAAATACTTGGAGTGTCAGCCAACATAAGTTCCTCACTATATTGTTTGCATGGGTGAGAAGTCACTACCCTGTGGTGTTTAAAACCTGCTTACAAACAAGACAAAATTCCTTGGTCAGGCATCAGTAAAATTCTTCTCATGATATGCTGATAGCAAAGGTTTCACCTGATATTTTGGGCAGAATTATAAGGAATTATATCAATAAGAATTCCTAATCCACATCATTAGTTTTCTGAATAGTATCATTCACCAACACCACAAGCTGACTGGAAACTTCTGATAATTTTCCTTGAGAGAAAACAGCTGTCGAACAAAATGGAATCATTTCTGGTTTTGTTTCTAAAAAAACCCAGCCAAAGTTTTGTAAAACTGAAATACCCAAATCAAAAATTTTACTGGTTTACACTGAAAATAAGGTTTGTCAGGCGTTTCATTTTTCTCTTTTTTATGAAACCAGAGAAGGAAGTCGTTGCACATCATTTTTATGAAAGTAAGAATTTTTGAAAAGCTTTGACTCTGCTCAGAATTGTACATGAACTTGCCTCTGTTAATTTTCAGAAAATACCAGTCTTCAAGTAATGTGCCCTAGGGGTGCTTATGGCCTGTCTGTAGGGAAGAGACAGTGTGAACAGGAGCGATACGAGAACGGACATACCCTCCTCCACCACTCGCCCCTGTGTTTACAGTCCTAGCACGAAGGACTCAGCCCTGCCTTGCTCAAACCTTGCTGCGCGCTGGAGCAGAGCTTCCAGACAGCCTCACAAAGGGCCCGCCGCAGCGTGTCCCCATCTGCTGTCGATTACTGCACGAGATGTTCCAGCCTCATGTTGTCAGGGGCCAGCACCCTGGTGCTTCTTCTGCTCAACAATAATACCAGCCGATCTCCATAGCTGGCGGGCATCCAGCCTCCAAGAGGGCTGGGGGGGAGTATTTCCTCTTTGAAGATATCATAGGTCTGATGATGGATCTTTGAGAACAGCACTGGAAAACTTGCTGGTTTCTGATGGGAAGTCATTACCCCGCAGAAGATCCCAGAGTTCATGGCATTATCAAACCATGTCACAACATTAGAGGAATGAAGATAAAAGGTGAGTAGGCCCACATACCTGAAGTCTACCTGCAGCTCAGCAATGTGTCTTAAAGAGCCCACGTATACTATATGCAAGCCTTTTAACATCAGTTATTTGGCAACAAGGAATGGAAGGAAGTGGGAAAGGAATATTTCCAGCTTTTGAAAAATTATCTCTAATTACCTGTTTTGAGCCAAGTGATCAAGGATAGGAAACGTTAATATGGGGGAAAAAAGTCTTAGAAAGTTGCTTAAACAGTTACTTGATGGGGACTGGCAGTCATTCAAAGTTTGAGAAAATGTGTACTGGTGGCTGAGTCTGTTATCAGTTGAGTGAGAACCTGGAGCATGACTGATAATGGGCTCAAGCCTTCTAAGTTAAAACACAGCTCATCTTGTTTGGGACACTGACCTGCCTGTGCCTCTCAGTCCTGTTTTTGTAGTTGATGAATTGCAAACAATGACTGGCTTTGCATAGAGCAACTGGAAATTGCATGGAGCCAGATACAAGCAGATTACATCGACTTTGCTCCTTGAATTCCTGGCTCCCTGCAGTGACCACGGTAGCGCTTGTCAGCAGCACAATTCTAAGGTTCTCCCTAGCTCTGCAGAGCCAAGAGAAAATTAATACTGGAGAGGTCAAGTTACAACAACAAATGAACATTCAAATTCTGTTAAATAGAAGAAGACAGATCATTAAGAAAGACAGGCTGCTGTATTTAGTCTGAGGATGACATAAGTATCACTGCAGCATCTCATCTGTTAAATGCTGCCTTCACTTACATTTCTGCTACAATTTACTTTTTTCAGCAGTAGGTGCCATAGCTTTGGTAGTGTTACTGTTGGTGGAAATCTATCTAATTTAAATACAAAAGGCTCTGCTTATCCTAATTATTAGAGTTGCCGCAATCCAGCTCTTTATTTATATCATAAAGCAAGATGGGGACCTCACATGTAAATTTTAAATAACCATTGCATCCTTGGAGTTTGGAGGAATTGGACACTTTCTACTATATCAGCAGAGAACTTCCAAATAAGAGCAGTTTCAAAACCTTGAGCACCATAAGGGAAAACTTAGTTGGCAAAGCAGCACACTTTGTGTGGCATGATCTCCAGCAATTCATATTATCCTCATTTTTAATATTTGTGTTTCCAGTCATGTCCAACTTGCCTGAAGTTTTAACCTTCTGCTGTTATCAGGTGCAGAATCTACATTCTGAGGCAACGTGAAGTAAGCAGCTCATAAGCATTGAAGCTAATCTCCAGTAGCCTCCCTTTCAGGCAATTTCTGTTTTGCACATTTTGACTTTTTGCCTAAATCCTGTCAGAACTACTGCGCACCTCATGCTGTATGAAATACTAACATGTACATGGAAGACAGGTATTTTGCACAACCTGTCTGCAGGGAGACCCAAATCTAAGCATAAGCCTTGTTAGACACACAAGACTCCAGGTGACAAAGAACCCTTGACAAATAAAATGTGACTTCTGCTTAGTTTTTCTGGGGATGTGGATGCTCAGAACAGCTGTTTGCTGATGACTTCTCTCTGCCCAAAGGGCAGGGGAAAGGGAGCAAACTGGGTTGCCTCTTTTGTCTTGAAGAGGGAACAAGTAGAGCTTTTTTGCTTCTACCTGCTGCTTCTTTTCATCAAACTTGCAGGAATGGACACTCTATTTGATTCAGCTGAGGATGGATGACAGGCTTTAAAGATGTTGGGGGAGAGCTAACTGTTCCCATCAGGCACAGAGGAAAGTATGCAAAGCACACACTCGAACAAACAAACAGGATACTGGTTGTTGAGAATGCTTTTTCCTTATGCCAAGGTTGAAATGATGGAAAATGGAATTGGGGTTACTCTACTGGTGTAACCTGTACACTCTGGAAACAGTATTCTTCCTGCCCACTTTTTAATGGAAATTAAGGGCACACAGGGAAGCATTTCTTATGATACTTAGTAGTACAACACTTTGCTCTTGGCCCCATTATTCATGCCTGACATTGTGGTTTTAGGCAGCAGTAAGAGCTGAAGAGACAGTATAACAAATGTTCTTCAAGCATACAGATTTTAAAATAAATTCATTTTGACTGTCTCCAGCTCCCCATTGTATTAGTAAATATTTTAAGCCCAGATTTTGCAAAGGATTTAGGGACAAGCCTAAAGCAAAGAATATGTTTACTTCCTAGTATCCTCAGTGCTTTTTAAACCTAACATGCTTACCATTAAGTATGTGCATGAACCCTCCATGAACAAGGAGTTTAGAACTTGCTCCAAAGCCTTGTGGAGTCAACAGAAAGTTACGTTGACATCCTGGATTTCAAACCAGACCCTTGAAGAGTAAGCCTTGCTACTTCAGCATGGAAATTTGCCAGAAGGAGACTTCAAACTGCATAACAAGCAAATTGCAAGTGTCAAACAAATATTTTAGTATGAGTGATTTGCCTGGGTCTAATCAGGGGTATGTTTCAATGAGCATGGTGGACCAGACCCTCATCTGTTTTTTATCAGATGGACTCCATGAACTTGAGAGGAGCTATTCATAACCAGGATAGCCAAAGAGCTAGTCTATTATGTGTAATATTTCTTCTAGAATGAATTATACTCCTGAGCCTCCTTAGACAAGTAATCAATGAAAAACTGTCTTTTTGTGTGTAAATACAGACAGCTATCTACACCTAATCTGTCCCCAATGCATAGCCCAGGATACTAGAACAACCAAAACCTTTGAGGTTCTCCGGAGAACTGGGGGCAGGGAGGGGTGTAAGACTTTATAAAACATTTGTCTGCTTGACTTTGCTGTGCTCACAGTTCTCAAGAGGTGGAGCCAGACCAGAGTCCAGCATTTCTGGAAATTCAGTCTTTATATCCCACAAATCAATAAATAGATTATACTTTCCTATAGAGACAATCCACTAGAGTGCAGGCTTTATCCACAACTAGAACAAAAACAATCAGGACCTATTCCTGTCCTCTGTTGCATGTAGAGAAGCCAATAATTACCAAACGAGGAGAGGAGAGGAGAGGAGAGGAGAGGAGAGGAGAGGAGAGGAGAGGAGAGGAGAGGAGAGGAGAGGAGAGGAGAGGAGAGGAGAGGAGAGGAGAGGAGAGGAGAGGAGAGGAGAGGAGAGGAGAGGAGAGGGGAGGGGAGGGGAGGGGAGGGGAGGGGAGGGGAGGGGAGGGGAGGGGAGGGGAGGGGAGGGGAGGGGAGGGGAGGGGAGGAGGACTTCTAGTTTCAGGGAGATGCTGCTGCTGGCAGGTTGTGAGGCTGCACACATGGCTGCATGCCAGAGAAAGAAAACTTGTTATGCAGCCCACAGATCAGCATCCCTCTCCCACAGTGTCCTCTCTGATACAAGCATGTTCTTGCATGTTGTGCCATGGGGAGCTGGTTTTGCAAGGGGTCCGTCTCTGAGTCCAGCTCATTCATAATTCCCCTGCCTTGTCCCCCTTGCCACAGCTCATGTGGGAGAGACTGTTAGTTAGAGCTGTTGAAAGTTTGGATTACTATTAAAGCTTATGAATATTTTTTGTCCAAAATCATCTTTGAGAAATACAGCTTTGCCAAAACTCTTTGTTTTATGGAAGCACTTCAAATTCAGGAAAACATTCCTTTTTCCCATTTTAGAAAAAGACAATGTAACCTTTCATTTCTGTTAACTTAAAAAAAAAATCTGCTTTTCATCTTTGTTCTTGTTTTCCTTTCCCTTTTTTAATACACCCTTCTCAGAAATTGAGGAAAGAGTATTGAAAACCAAGAAGGAGAGGGATGAGAGTCAACAGAGAAAATCTCCCCCTCTCTCCTTTTACTTTCCTCTCCCCCTCATTTTCTTCTGACCTCCGTCCTCTCGCGGGAAAAGTGGCACAGCCTCCTACATGTTTTTAATTTGAGTCAACTTCAAAGAAGTAAGCGCAGGGCCCTTTACATCTCCTGCCCAGATGTGCTGGAGCAGGCAGTGCAGCTGTGTAGCCCCCCTGCCAAGCCACTTCACCCCCCCAGAGCAGGGACCTGAGAATGACAACACCCCTGGCACCCCAGTACCTCCCAGGCACATCAGGATCTCGCTTCCCCAAACTGATCTTCGACCACAGCTTGTTTGATGCCCTGTTCTCACTCTTCCTCATCTAGACAGAGGAAGGCACCTGAACTAAGACCATGAGGTTATACATAATCTCAGCAGGCACATATATAGGGTAACCTGCTTCTGGTCCTGCTGTCCTTGAGAAAAAGATGAGTGGTTTTGGATTATATGCCCATGAGCAGGACTTGCAGGTCTGCTTGACTCTTGTGTCTGGCAGTTAGTAGCCCCAGAAAGAATATAGTGTTCTGTGAAGCAAAATGCCATGTTTCACCTACAATAGTTTCCTGCCATGGTAAAGTTCAAGGTGACCAGGGAGTCTGGTTTCATAGAATTCCCCAAGCTCATGCCAATGAATCTCATTTTTCATGAAACAATGAACTAAATATAAAAAAACCGTGGGTGAGGTACTTGAATGGGGCACAGTGACATGTCAAAGTTAGCTTTATGTTTATGAAAGCAGTGGAAAACAGACTGTCATTATGGGCAGTTTATAAGTCTGTTATGTATTTACAATGTCATTTCACTTGATAGATATTTCTGAAAGCACTAAGGAAATTGAAAAAGTAAAGAATATGATCATCAGATCCAACTGGCAAGTTGCTGGTGACATGAAACCCTAGCCCTAAAAAGAGATTGGCTGTGAGAAGGCTATATCCATCAGTTTGTGAGTTTTTTCTCCTTTATTTTCAGGTACAGAATGTACAAATGTATCAAATATCAGTCAACTTCCTGGATTTTCTGTATTTTCCTTTGTTTCTTTACATCCCAAGTGCTTGCAGACCTTTTGGTATCTACAAAATGTCCTGGATCCCAGAGGCGACACTGGTGAGGAAGAGGTTACTTTTCAAGAGAGAGACATGTGGTTGCTGATAGAGGGTTAATAAATTATTTGCATATAGCTTATTTGTATCATTAATTTCCTAACTTCTGCTCCTGCAACACTTTAGTGGATGCGGATGGTGTCACTTACACAGCAGTCCACTGACCCATGTGAGTTTGAAGCCTAGTGGATGGTAACACTTAGACATGTAGCAGGCTGGTTTGTGGGTGTGGAGCTGGCAGCTTGATGTGAAGTGCTACCATTTGGCAGTCATCTCATGGAAACCCCATTATTAACAAGCATGAGTGCACATCTGTTGTGTTAGGAACCGTTCTTGGAGCCCTTTGCTAATTTCACACCTTGATTCTTTGAAATGATCAAGGTGGCATTCGCATTTTTTAAAGTGTAGTCACTGTTTGGTTGTGCCCCTGCTCATTTCAGTCCTGGTAGATAGATTTTAAAAATTTCTTGGAAATGTGCCATTACTTTCAGTTTTGACAAAATCCATTCCCCCCCCCCGCCACTAACATTCATTGACCACACCTGCTTGTTTTATTTCTCAATTTCCTCCTAGATTTCTGTCATCTGGTTTTCAATACCATAGCTTTATGTTTGACTGTCAATGATTCTTTTCTGCTGTCCTTCCACATAGTTACCGGTCTCACAGAGCTCTTCTTTGCAGTAGTGGTCTAAAATGAAAACAAGAGCGTTTGTCTTTGGACTGATGACAGTGCTGGGCAACATTTTTTCTGTGGTTGAGTTTGGGCTTGAATTCTCTGCTCAAATCTTCTTGCTTTACAACTGCTTGATACAAGTCAGGGAGCAAGGCTTCTTCTGCTGATGGAAAAGAATGTCATTTGCCAAAATTTAATTATTTTCTGGCTGTCTCTGATATTTAACTTCTGGGTACAAACAAATGTCACTTAGAGCTCTCTTAGGGCTGTTCTAAATAACCTTGTGTCTGGTTTGGACCTCAGGTACCCATAGTGTTAGGAAGAGACTATGTTGAAAATTGCCTTTGAACACCTCTAACTGCATTTAGTGTTCTGGCATAGCTGCAAAAAAATGTATCTTAAAATTCACCTCTGACTCAAAGCCTACAGAAAATTACAATAAGAATATTTTTGCCTGATGTTTCTAGAGAAGTTCCCATGGTTACAATATCCATAAGGATATTTATTTGTTTGTCTTTATTCTACATTTGGTCATAGGAAAAATATTTTAAAAGAATTAGCTACAAAGACTAAACACTACCTTTTTTCTTTTTTTAACTGAAATTGCATTTCTGTTAAAGTCAATCTGGCTAACAACCATTTAAACCAGATATTTTTACTGATCCCCCAAAACGAATTCCATATAGTGTCCAGTAGCTGCTTCTCAAATTTGTACTTCCAGTGCCATTTTCGGTATTTCTGCTGTGCAGCTTTATACTGGGGGTTCAGAAAAGCTAGCAGTGTCATGTTTGCTGTGAACACAAAGTAGATGGATGGCTCTCCAAACCACCCTAGCTGAGTACAGGAGACGGAACAGAGGAAGCACCACCACCGAGGGATGCATCGAGGGACTTGCACCAGACTGTGCTTGGACATGTGGCTTCAACGTGTGTCTCTCCCTGTTCCTCCTCGCTGCCTGTCCCACCACCAGTGCTGAGGTGTCTGGTGGTGGCACATGCCAGCCAAGTTCAGCAGCCATGGCCGGAGCCCTCCCACCTGCCAGACCTGCTGCAAACACTGAGCACATGCCTGTGCTGAGCTGCTGGCGTGAGAAGAGCTGCAGCACCAGCAGAAACATACCTTGGGAGAGAAGGACAAAATTGCAGGTTCTAGGGAGGGTGACGTAGAGAGTTGGGGAACAGAGGGAGAAGGCAGAGCAGGAAAGCATCTGGATGCCTTTTTATTTTACTTTTTCAAATGGAGGACATCTGTTCTGTGCTCCTTCCTGCGAAGTAAGAGGGGTTGCTGAGGTGTTGAAAGGGAAGAGTCAGGCATAAATAGAAAGGCAAAGGGGGCATTTGAAAAGGAAAATGCAGACCAAGGAGGGAAAACCTGGAACTGTTTCAAAGCAAACCTCCCCATAACTATGAGAAGCGGTCCTGTGAGTCTAAACATGCTCTGTAATTTGCTGTAGCTCATATCCTCTAATTTAGCCACTAGGTGTGTTTGTACAGAAATACAGAACTAAAAGCAATTCAGAGCATGTCAGGAAGTGAAGCTGAGTATGTGTTTCTTGGGATTCTTTGTCCGGTTGAAGTATACTTAACTACCTGTTTGGGAATACAGGTTTGGCAAACAGCATAGTCAGAAAAAGGAAAAAAATATTTTTTCTTCAGAGCTCCTCAGTCATTAGTGAGCTGTGCTGGAAGTGTTAATGTATTGCTATTTCAGAAGTTTGTTCAGGAGCTGCCACCACAATACAGCAATGGAACTGCTTGAAAAGCTGGAAAAAACCCACTTCTCAGTTTAGGAATAGTCACGGGAGTATTGAAATATACCTGTAGGTGCAAAAATCTGTGTTTGGTGTATGATTTGAATTCATTTGCCTGGCCTTTTTTTTTTCTTTGCTCTTAAGCAGTAATTCATAGACATCCTCATTGATCCTGGTATTTATGGTGGACACAGCATCTGGAGAAAAGTGAGGCTAAAGGCTTGATTGTATTGCAATCAGGAAAGAAACTATTGCAGATGTGTGTGTTGGGGTGAGAGGCAAGGGGCCCTCTGGCCTGACATTGATTTTTCAGGGCTTGGCAGCATTTTCAATCAGCTGAGGTATCAGTCTTCTGCTGCTGTCAGGGATTATTTGTATAAAATCAGTGCCCTGGAGTCTCTTTCATGGGCTAGATGCACAGGGCTGGGTGAAGCCCATAGTAAAAATCAAGATCAAGAGATAAAAATAGAAGAGTTAAGAAGCCACAAATGGGCACAAACAGGGGAAAACTGCAAAACAGCAAGACCACATTGGTCAAGATATTAAGCTGTTCTTTTGGCACTAATGACCTAACTCCTTCTCAGTTCCCCAGTTTTACCCCTCTCAGTGCCATTTCCTCAAGAGGTCAAACTTCTTCACCTAAGACACCTTCTTCTCACAACATTTCACCCACAGGTGTTGCTGGTGCTTTCCATGTGGATATGAACATGCTGAGCCTTTAAAATAAGGTCACCCACACTAGTCATCAGAGGTGTGAATTATCAAGCACTGTCAGTGTGCTAAATGCGTTTCATTAGAGCCCACACCTGGTTTAAGGCTTTGAATTGGCTTATTACTTGGGGGGACAGTTTGTGCAGGAGTGTTATAGAGGCTTTTCATGTATCTAGGCACACAGGTGTGGGATTTTTAATTTATAATAGATGTGGGGTTTTGTTTTGTTGTGGTTAGAGTTATTCTGTTACTTACTTTGCAATGTTGCTAGTGGTTGTGAGGGGACAACGTTAAATGATTCAGCTTGTGAGAGGTTTTGAAGAGCTTAAATCCAAAGTTTATTGAGGTATTATCTGTTTATTATATCACAGTGAAACAGATATGGATATATAATAGATAATTGTTAATATATTAGTCTGAAGTTAATTGTTAATAGTGTATGGTTTATAGACTGTGGTCTATACTTAGTATATAAACTAAACTATACTTAGTATAGTTTAATATAATATTTTGGTCTATATTAATAAATAACTGCCATGGTTACAATATCTATTAATGCCACATGAACATCTGCAAATAATAAAGCAATTTATATAATGCTTGTGAAAACCTTGATTTCCTTAATGTCTGGAGCAAACATAGTCACGAGTCACCTAATGGTCTGGAATGGGGATATCCATTGTATACCCAAACACACAAGTTTGTGAAGAGGACAGGTGAATAAAAAACTGATGTAGTTCCCAGAGGAACCCACTTCTGGCTGTTGTGTCTAATTGTCAAAACAACATGCTGAAAGGCAATTAGCTGCCATTGGGTATGTCCTGAAAATCTGTGACGACCTCATGGCCATCAAAGCCACTAATTCATATTTAAGAGCATGGGGTCACTGCTGTGGTCACTTCCCTGGGCTTTTGATTAGGTCTGTGGGTGGTGTGGAGATTGCTGCAATGTGATGGATGATCCTGGGCTCCCACAGTAGGGACAAACCTGGCAAACATTATGGTCAGGGCCTTAGGGTCTGTGCGTGGTCCTTATAATATAAAATTATAAGTACTTCCATGCCAGCAGCAGAGACTAATAGCAAAAATGTGACACTGTTAGCTTTGTTTCTGCCTCTGTGTATGTGGAGACACAAAAGGGAGGAAAAGGATTTATGCCCTGGTGAAGGCATAATCTGCACTAGTGCATCCAAGCAAACAGAAGTGAGCAGCAGAATTGCTTTGCATCTCCATGCTTGTGAACAAGCCATCAGAGGGTCTGTTTGCCGAAGATCTCCTAACAGCAAGATGATATTGTCACAATAACAAGCACATATCCTGGCCTAAACCTACATACCTGATGGGAAACAGAGCGCTATGTCTCTCATGCAATATGTGGAATACAGCCTGGGAGAAACAAATGGTCTCCCTCTCCAGTTAACTTCATGTGAGATGATCTGGGTAAGTACAGTGTCCCTGCTAATGCTTTCTTGTTGTCATGTTGGTCTGAGACATGATTTTCTAGAGGGCTCCAGATGGCACACTCTGTTTTGCTTCGCTGAGATTAGAGAACTTCATGTTCTGCTATGAAACCAAGCTCTCTAAAGGATCATGAGTTTTCTAAATTTAGGTCCCATTCTCACTAGAGGGAATGTTTTGATTTCCCTCCATTCTGGCTGAATTTCCCCTCTAACCTGTAGGCTTACAAAAGCAGAATGGCATGAATATATTTATGAAGGAATTAGTCCTGGTCAACACAGAGTTAAGGTGTCTAGCCCACCTTTTGGTGTGTTTGGTGTTCACCTCCACCTCCTCTGTATCCAATATTTGGAGGTGTGTGCTTATGCACTTGTTTCCCTGAAACTTCTCTCATACAGCCAGCCCCTTTTCCTCCTCATGATTCACATCGCATGGAAAGTGGGATTCTGGCTGGTTTTCAGTAGGTCACCATGATGAGTTACTGCTTGTTGCAATTGTTCAAGGTAAACATGTTCCCGCTCTGTGTGCAATTCTTGAATGAAACACCTGCAGCCAGGCAAGAACATCCTGGTACTCAGTTCAGCCCTCACAGTATTCTGGCTCACTTAGAACAATGGTGGCTACAGCTAAGGCTTGGATGAGGGCAAACTTTTGATCTGGCAGAGTATAGGAAGGAGCTCAGCACTGCTGTAATCCCAGGGAATATATATCACTAGGGGGTGGTGAGGGGATAATTTCTGGCAGGTGTTAACAAAGTTAAACTGGGTATTCTCATGAGGAGGGTTCATAGAGGTGGCTAAGCTGGGCCTGGAGTTAGGATCTGCCTTTTTTGTTGAGAAAAGCAAGGTCCAATTTCCAAGACACATCAGTCTTCTCAAAGCCGAGTTTTGGTGTCTTAGCTTTCTTCCAAGATACCTGGCTCAAATACTGAAAGCTGAATCACAGTGAGACCCTCTTATCAATATCACATCCACCGACCCACAGCTGCAAAGGCCAGTTCTCTACACATCCCAGTCTAGCAGCCACTCTTCCCAATGAGCCCAAAAGAAACTTCCCACTGTTGGCACCTTCCCCATGTTTCCTGGGGTTGAAAGGAGACTTGATTTACATTGAGTTTCAAACTAAGCACATTGACATCAAAGCAACGGAAATCAGGCCCCAGTAAGTGGTTTATAAATGCAGCCTAAGTGTTTTGAATCAAAATAGTTCTTTTCAGTAAAGTTGGAGGGGTACGTCTGTCATCCTTATCATTGTTAGTTTCTGTCTCGAAAACACTGAAAAGTCACTGACATTGAATCCACTCTGGGGATCATTAGAAAAAAAGTTTCCATTCCTGAGTGAAAGTCTCACTGGTAGGCTTTTCCCATTCTTTTTTACATGATATTACTTGGAGAGGATAGTAATCTAAACGAGAAAGGTATGTACAGATTATCTCAGAGAAATGTCCCCTGGGTTGTGTTGTATGACATTAGGGAAAGGAACCTCAGCTCACGCATGCTTTTCTCATCTCAGACAGAGAAGACAAGACTTGGTCTGCACACACTTTATAAACAGCCTTGGGACTGCTTCGGCCCACTGAACAAAGAGCTTATGCAGAGGCATCCAGTGAGGACCAGATGTCTGACTCATAAAGTACTTAACTGAAATGACAAAGATATATGAGTTTGGTGGATGTTTCTTTTAGCAAATGTGCTCATATCTCCAAGCTGGCAATGACTACATTTCCTTTCAAATCTGGAAGAACAGCGTCTTTTTGTAGTACTGGCGCATCTATTGGCTGCATTGGATAGCATAAAACAAACACAAAGTTACAGGGAAGGAGGAAGGAAAATCCAATAGCTTTTGATATAAGCCTTTTGCGTTACTGGGCATCTGAAACTTCTTGGAGCGCATGTGTATAAACACAGCAGAGAAAAAGAGAAATAAATATTTTTTATTACAATTCACCCAAACAGCAGAATTATTTAAAAGCCAATCTTTATTCAGTTTTGACTTTTACAAATGGATCTTGGATCTATGCTCAGCTGCACTAAAACCAGCACTGCTGTAACACAGGAGCTGATGTACTGAGGTGTACAAAGGAAGCACTGTGCCTCAGAGCAATCTTGTCTTCATCTGCATGAAATGGCTGTATAGGTGCAGTGACGTCATCCTGTTGATGTGACCACAAATGGAAGTAAATAATTTCCCAGAGAAAAAGCTTAGACTCATATAAACTGAGGTAAATAAGTCTTTACAGGGGTAAACCGAGGTCCAAGAACATGGAGGCGCTTCTGCTTCTGCTTCCCACTGAGACTCTTAGGAGCTGGACACAAAGGTTTTCTTGATGGATATGAGCCTAAATGCAGAAGGTTGTGCTTGCAGCAGACCTGCTGCCAACCTAGAGGAAAGATGTCTGCTGGACGTGTGTAATAGGGTGCTTCCTCCAGGGCTCCACAGAAACTTGAATCTCCATTTCACAGAAAGATGTGGGACAGCAATTATCTTTATTTTACAGTCTTATCCAGAATGGAGGCAGATTTTCCCACATGCTATGCCAACAAGAGAAGACTCTTCCACTGAGGGATGTTATTTTCATCCCAAGCAGAAAGACGAGATCTACTCTTCCCCACATTAATTAATGAGCCAGGGAAAGTTTTGTTTCTCTACCAAACAAGCCTGTGTAGAGACAACAGGAAATCCTTAGTTCTGATCCAGAATTAAATTTCCTATGTAACTGTTCTCAAAACCCTCTACATTTGGTAAATTCTCCTTTTCAGTTTCAGCTTATCTTTTCAAAATGTAGAATTCAAATAGGCCTTTTTCCTTGAACTTGATTTACAAGAGTCTCCAAACAGAAAAGAATGAAAAATATTCAGTCACCACTGAAAATCTTTCTTGGAGCAATGTTGCTATAAAAAAATCATTTTTTAACAGCTATAGGCAATACCACAGCCTTTTCACTGTGGTTAAAAACAGTCCGTAAACTGTACCTCACTGATGAAGTAAGTGAAACTGTATAAATATTCTGTAAATTACTCTTCACAATGAGACGTCTGTCTAAGCACAAGCTTATGTTATTTTCCAGACAATACAGAGAACTTTCTAGTGCTGACCTTAGAGAAGACATACTGCGTAACCCAAATCCAAACATGAGCATGCTAAGTGTAGTAAATGCAAGTAAACCAGGGGTGCTTTCCTTTCATTAGACTTTCTCCCTGACCTCTGGATGACAAGGGCATAGGAAAAGGAAGCAATTTTTCTTCTGTCCTGGGGGAAGGAACATTTGAAAGAGATTTCCTGTGACTGGACTACATCATCTCTCCAGTGCCTGATCCGAAAATCTGGAAGACCACCTTTTCTTAGCATCCATCGCAAATGCTTATTTGGTTTTTCTCCATGAAGTAACATATCAGATTCACAAAAGCTTTAGGTGAGTATTTCATACAGCTGCATAAGATCAGTCAAAATATTTCAGTATTTCAGAGAAATTAAATGGCTTACTGGGACAACTGTTCCAAAGTCAATCCTTCTGTTTTCCTTAAGTTTTAAACTATTTCCCATCTTCCTCTTGCCAGGGGTTGTAAAGGTCACTTAATACAGTTCAATACCATTATCCTTCAAGAATTTCGTTGAAAATTTGATAAGAGGATGCCTTTTCTATCCTATGATAAGTTTAAAAATATATTTAACACCTCAGTTTGTGTCACTTTAAGTTGTCATACACATTACAGAAATAACACTTCCTGTGTACTTCAACTGCTTTTGAGTTGTGGCCTGTTTAATTATGTCAAGGCCATATGTTAAACACTTTGTTCTCAGAGTCACAGGTTCACAGGGGGCAGTTGTCTATGGCCAGCAAGCCAGAAATCAGTGCTGAACCTCTCCGGAGCTCTCTTGGTGGTGGTATCCACCTAAGGGCGATTTATGTTTCCGTATTTCTTACCAGAAAGTCTTCCTGATGTATAGAAGAGCTTTCCTTTTGTTCTCGCTGGATGAAAAGGATGCCCCAGCCTTCTTTCTTTGCCTTTTTACTTTGTGCAAGCTACTGTACCATAAGGAAGTACACACCAAGAGTATCATCATTTACATAACTGGTTTACATGGTTAACATAAACATTATTATGTTATATAGAGCCCCAGTTGCATGAAAAGTGAGGCATTCAATGAGAAATGAAGATACAATTGTGGAAGAACAACTGACTCCTACACTAAGCAATTGACCAAAAATACATTGCTGAACTCTTTTAGATTTGGGGCTCTCAGATGTTATGAGATTTATCCTGGGCTAGGGTTGAGAAAATGGTTAGTCATCTTTCTCAGAGAAACAGTCATGTCTTACATTTATAGGTGATGCTGGAGTATGGCTAGTATCAGGGTAGAATTTGGGATCAGTGTAGTATTTCAGGGAGGCAAACTGGTGAAGAAATAGAAGGTAATATGTTCACAAGGGTCACAATTTATTTTTCTCTGGGCAAATTGGGAATATTAAGCGGAAAGTTTTACAGGGTTCAGAGACCTAGAGTTAAGACTAAAACTAGGACAGCAGTTGTAGCTCTGG
Source organism: Strix aluco (assembly GCF_031877795.1). Lineage (NCBI taxonomy): Eukaryota > Metazoa > Chordata > Aves > Strigiformes > Strigidae > Strix > Strix aluco. Next base: position 22,380,054 of record NC_133971.1, read on the forward strand.
TGAGGGACCAGTCTGGGAAATACAGATGAATATAGGGGAAGGAAGGACCTGAGAGCAGATTGCATTTGGGGCTGTTGGTTGAATGTGTACTAAGAGTACATTAACATTTTGGCTTTTGTATTGTCACAAGTCCCTGGAACTACTTTTAGGAGTTAGGGAGATGGGGAAAAAATAGAGGCATGGAGAAGTGGGGTATTCAGGAAGGATCAGCTGTGTTGTGCTGAGAGCTGGCATCACCCTGGGTACCCATTTTCTTGTTCAGAAAATCACTGGTGTTATGGGACAATGACCAAGCATCTGGATGGGATTTAGGCAGCTAGAAATGAATGGTCACATCTGATGATGATGTTCAGGACAAGTTTCCAAATAGAGCTAAGAGGAAATAGGTATCAGTTACAGGGATGCTTTTAGGTCTTCCATTTTTAGTGGTTCATAAGCTAAGTCTGGGGGTTATAATTAGGTTTTAGGCTTCAAGAAATTGAAGAACTGAGGCAACAGAGGTGTTTAAAGTAATCCCCCAGTTACTTTTTTGTCTTTCACGTATATACTGGTGTTAGGGTTGGAAAGGGACACTGAAAAGTTAAAGCAAAAAAGGAGTTCAAAATTGCCAGATAATCTTGCTTTAGGACTGGTAGCAGTAACATCTGGTCCCACAATTACTTCTAAATCTAGGTTTCATGAGTGTTGCATTACTTAGATTGAGAACAGCATAAGGTGTCTGTTCAGGTAAATGATTGGGTGGAGGAAGACATTCAAAATAGGTCAGCAGATATGTTGAAAGTTAGTTTTACCATTACTCCCAAGCTATTTTGACCTGAAGTTCATAGGTATCAATGGCCTAGGGTTCAGATTTAGTGTTGGAATTAGTAGTATCATGGTATTTGAAGAAGAAAAACAGGGAGGAAGTGTTAAATTCTGCTTTAATGTCACTGAACTAGAGTTTCAGTTTCTAAAAATCCTCAACACAGGATGATGTTGAGGTTTGGGTTTCACAGAGGTCACCAGACCAGATCTAAAACTGTTGCTAAAACAAGGGCTGTGATTAAGGCTGAAGTTCAGGCTGGGAGCAAAAAATAAGAAAAAAAAAAAAAAAAAAAAGAGGGAAAAAATTGAGAAAAGCCTGGTAGCCTAAGTAAGGGCCTTGTGTGGCTTGCTGAATATTTTTAGATCTTAGGTTTGTGGGGTGGGTGAGGCTATGTCCTAGATTATTGGTGTTAGGAAAAGGAAAGAGAGAAAGTGAAGGGAGACAAAAGCCAAAATCAGAAAACACAAAGAAACAAGGTCAAGCGGCTTGTGGACGGTGCTTGAACCTGACCTGATGACTTTTCTTGCTTCATTCTCCTATTCTGAAGCCTAACCCTGAGTACCCACCACAATCCTAGTAGCCCCATGGCTCTTCCCAACTCCTTCCTGGTGCTAGTGGCCCAGGCAGGGATGGCCCTGGGCTCTGCTGAGGAGCAGGTGTAGGGGAGCCAGGGAAGGGACATTGTACTGGAGTTACATGCCCTCTTAGGAGCTGGGATGAGTCTATGGTCACAATCAGCTCAGTTCAAAGCATGACTTGAGATGGGTCTCTGCTGTCTTAAAGTTGTGCTGGCAGCACAGGCTCTTCCTATGGCTTCTCCACAGCTTCAGTTTATCCCAGTCTAAATCCTAGCCACATTTCTAACTCCAGTTTCAGTAACACCCACTGACTCGAATGACTAAAAGCAAGCTGGTAGTGAATGCTGGGACCAGCTGTGCTTTTAGGCTGTCTGTCTGTCCTGAATATACCCTTTACTAGTGCACCCCTCAAGCCTGGACCCTGCTGCTAACCCTGCATCTTAAACATACCCGAGTTACCCCTACAAGCATCAGGCCTAAAAACAATAAGTAAACCCACATTAGAAGTTAACCACAAGGTGGGATGGCATCAGTACTGAACCCGCTTATAGTGTTAAGCTTATAAACTTATGGATCTCTCTTGGCCCTGACTGTAAGCCCCTCATAATCCCCAGTTTAGCTCTGCTCTGCTGTGCCTGGAGACCCTTGGGAAGCCAGAGAGCTCGTCTTGCACCACAGCCTCATGTAGGTAGCAGCCTCCAGTGCATGTAGTCTGGGATTCTCTCAACTCTTTCCCATAACTATATGGCCTTAACTGTAACTCAGCTGCTAAATGAGCCTCTTGATCCCCAAATCTTTGTGGACTGAAAGTAGTAAGGGGACCAGTTCTTGCATTATTCCTTAATTCAGCCTAATGATGTATTCTCTGCTTCTAACTCCAGCTTAACATTTTATTTTGATTTCTGACCCTAGCTGTAAATTAGCTAGCCTGTGCTGAAGCAGCTTTTAATCTAATTAAATGGACGTTAGGTATGATACTAATGACAGGATTTTTGTTTATCACAGTCTTAAACCAACACGTAATTCTCATACTACCCCTAGACACAGCTCTAGTCTCAAGACAGCTGGGAATCTCAAGCCTAAAAATACGACAAAGAGCCATTTGGACATCAGTCCTCAAATTCTCATTGTAGACCACTTACCACCTTTCCATTGCCAGAGCCTTTTAATAAGCAGAACAACATTCTGAACTCCAGAGTTAATTTAACATAAACAAAGAATTCAATATGTAAAAAGGGTTTAAAAAAAATGCTGGGAAAAACGCCCCACTATACTTGGTGACCTGTTTCTCCTTATCATAAAACATGCTTGAAACTCAATGCTGGTTAGAGGATCCAAGATTTCCCAAATGAATGATAAATTTAAAATTAATACTGAGACCCATGTTGTGATCAGTTACAAATTTCCCTCTTTAATGTCTTCGTGCTTTATGGAAACATTAGCCCCTGTCTGAGACTCACAACATAAGAAAACAGAAAGGTTGAAGTATTACAAGCACTCTCGTTGGAAACAGCCACCAAGATATTATTAGTATTTCCTTGCAGTATAATAATTTCTGAAAAACAGAACCCTAATCCTTAATTTTTAATTTTCTTCCACATTCTAATGATACCTAGAAACTCTAAGTTTAAAAATTAATACATACACCTGTTTTGCAAACACCCTTTTTCTTTTTTTTTATAAAGCAGGTGTTCTAGTGTAGAGGTGAAACAATTTGGGGATTTCTAGTAAGGAGAACCTATTTCTCAGCCAACATTTAGACATAACACCTGGGAGCTTGAAAATCTAAGCATGTATCAAAGTCCACACATGTGCAAAATCCCCAGTTCATTTTTTTTATTCAACACTAACCAGAACTCAAATTTCTCATAGACGGAACCCTAACTCTAATATGAAGATTAGCCCCCATAACACTAAGTATCTAAAATCTTTTTAAAAAGAGAGAAAAAAGAGTGGGACTCATACTGAGATGACTCCTAATCCTCAGCCTACTGCACTGGGAAAACCAGCCAACACGGTAGACCACCTAGTATAGCAGTAACATAACCACCTTACCAAAAATCAGGGGTCCAATATGCCTTCCTGTAGTCAAACAGCCACCATTCCTACCAGGACAGGGGCGTTAAATGTCACCCTCACTTTTTCCACAGCTGCTTGAGATGTCCAACATGGACAGAGACAGAGGGAAAGGAATATAGGATTCCTGTGACCATCCTAAATTACAGACCATTTCTGTGAGTTAGGCAACCTAGGAGCAACGAATCTGTATTAGAAGATAATAGAGTAGAAAAATAGTCATTTTCAAGAAAAAAGCTTCAGAAAAGATTAGTCCTCAGTCTTCTCTTTGGAAGAGCACCCATGAGAACACGAAGGAGCAGTGTAGGGCCCATAGCCAACTTCCAGTGACCAGAGAAAGGCTCCTCCACACCCTGGAGAGCTATGAGCCTCTGCAGGAATCAGGCAGGTCCTGCGAAAAACCAGGGTGGCTGAGACAGCTCCCAGGCATGGCTGGGTTTGGCAGCAAAAGATGTCAGTGCACATGTCCCTTGGTGAGTTATCTGATGCTGCATCCTCACAGCAGAAAACTAGTCAGTATCTTTGGGGACAGAGACTAATAATGCTATCTGGCATTAACTTCTAAGAAGTTCTCTCTAAAAATATATTGAAATATCTCTCTTTATTCATGTCCTCTGTGTGGCACTCAAAAAGAATTGTACTAATGGACCACTACTGCCAAGATACTGCAGAGTAGTTTTAGGGTATTCTTGGTTATTCTCTTCTTGTAACGCTGCATTTCTGTATTCACCACATCTCTTCTTTAGGTTGGGGTTGTCTGCTTCTTAAAATATCATAGTCCAAGCTATATTGTAATTGAAAAGACAGGCTGGATCCCAGGACCAAGTCTGTCCACACAAGAATGTGCTTGTATGGTCATAGAAAGCAGGAGAGGCAAGGCTGGGACTTGCAACATGAGAGGAGTCTTCCCCAAGCACAGAAAGGGTGTAAAGAGTGACATTTCTTTTCATAACAAGTGGTAGAAGGGGAGGATCATGGCTGATTGTGGATACCTAAGAATCAGGATGGGTAAAATGCCATTGTTGCTGCAATAAGCTTTGAAGGAATCTTCTAAGTCCTCAAGGGGGGAAAAAGCAACTCAAAGTCCTCAAGGAGGGAAGAAGCAACTTGAAAAACCAAGCCCGCAAGGTGCATCTCAAGAGGAGATGCAGGAGATGAGGGTAAGGAGCAGGAACTGACAGTAGGGGCTTGTTCAGCCTCTGTGCTCCTTGACTGGGTGATCTTCAAGGTCTTTTCCAACCTAGACAATTCTGTGATTCTGTGCTCCCATTTCCATCCAACAAAACCAGTGTATCCACCATTGGGCCCCCTGTGAGAGCCAGCTCATGTCCCCCACTGGCACAGGAGTCCCGCGTTGTTGGCTGCCACTGCGGGTGATGCATGCTGTGAGCAGGCACTCTCTGCATCCCTGTAACAAGCCACATTCCCATCTGGATTACTCATACTCCACTGGTTGCTGTTTTTCTTCATGTGCACTCATTTGCAAGCTGTTAAACAAGAGACACAAAGCTGTCTGTAAAATTAGGTCACGTGTGTTGTCCTGTCAAGCCACTGGGCTTGCCAAAACCAGCATTTTCCTGCCATCACAATGGAGTTTTTTAAGTTCCATCCATGGCAAAATTAAAAAAAAAAAAAAAAAAAAAAGGGGGGGTCGGCGGGGAGGGGGAAGGAAAAAAGGGGAAAAGGGAAAAAGAAAAAGGAAAAAAGAAAAAAAAGGAATAAAGAAAACAACACATCCACCCCCAAACCTGTGGTACAAAGTATTAAATATGAAGGTAGTATCCTGTGACACTTCTGTGAAATACTGAAATACTGTCCTTCAATGTGACATTTAATTTCCAACAGAAGCAGATGTTCCTTACCACGCTTAACTCCCTTCTCTTCCAGCTAAGCTGCATGTGGAAGGCAACTCCATTTACACAGAATATTGTTTTTCTCCAGAGGCATCTCTCCCTTTCATCTTCTGGGCCAAACATGAACTGAACCCTGGGATCAGAGAGCAGATAAGCATTGACTCAAAACAGATGCTAAACTGGCCAGCTGCTGACATTTACCCAGGACTTCACACTCAGGACATCCAGCACTTCTGCCTTTCCATGAACTGTGCGTCCTTCCTGAGCTCAGGACTCTGGCTGCCTTTTGGGAAAAATATTTCAGGATCAGTGGAGTGAAAAAGGTTGTGGGGTGAGGTATTCCCCAAGGCAGGCTAATCTTAAAGGGAAGCCGGGGAATGCGAACTTGTAAAAATCATGTTGTTGGAATATTTCTGTTAGAAAGCAAAAGTTTCTGTGCCATGACAATCCCCTGTGATAACAGGGCAAAGCCAGGCAATTTGGCTGTAAGTGCTGCTGGGAGAATAAGGGTGTGCCTCGTAGAGGACAGAAGGGGACAAGTGGGGCAAGTCAGAGGTTGTCCTGAGCCACACCTGGGAGATTTCACTTTGGGGTGAAGGAACAACCTCAAGGCAGGGGCAGCTGCTCCATCCCTGTGTATGGATCTAGATTTCACTAGGTTTTGTGGGGAAATCATATGTTCACCAAACAGAAAAGCTTAAACAAATAGAAAAGCTTTTGCTTTCCACTTTGAGTTACTGTCATCCTGCACCAGGAAACTGCAAGACCAGAAGTGTGGTGGAAGCATTGGTTCTGGGCAGCAGTTTTTCACACCTAAGCTAGGGTGGGGGCAGTCAGTAAAACTCTCAGTATGCTTTCCTCTGAACTGTTATGTACAGCCTCTGTGCTGACTGTGAATAACATCACAAAATTACTTTTAAGAGCAGTGGTCCAGAGCCTTTGTGACATCAAATGTCTGCTTGTTGTGTAGCATTGAAGCCTCTCCTGCTTTCTGCCTGCCTGCCATCCCTTCTACAGCACAACCAGAACAGGAATACAGCTAGAAACAGACAAGGTCATGAGTGATTTATTCTTCCTTTCTGTGGCACTGCACCCTAGCTTCTCGGACCAGCCAGAGAGCACACTGACAAGGTCTCCATCATGAGCACCTTCTGGACAGCCAGAGCTGGCTGTTTCACAGGAACCTGAGCCAGATCACAACCACAGGCAGAACTCATCTGAAATTTGAGAAGATGTTTGCATAATTTCTACGAGAGATTCAGCTGCAGGAAAATTGAAGGTCTAGTTGGATCCAAAGTGTACATGTGAAAACCTTCAGTGGCATTATCTGATAACCACACAAAACAGCACCATCGGTTTAGTTTCAACCCTGATGCAGGAGCGTGGGCTGGTGCTCCTGCAAGGTCAATCTGCTAATCAGCAGGCAGTTCAGCCCAAGCTGTGCAGTAATGGTCTGCTTTGAATACCCTTCTAATTAAAATGAATGTTTTTGGCCTTCAGTCTATCTATCAGATTTATCTGTTCTTTTACAAGGTAAGGACATTAGTTCTGATTGCAAGATCCATGTAGTACGACACTCTGTATACCTTATTAGCCCTGGTCTTTAGACATAAGAAGTTAGTTTCAGCTACTGCAGGTCTGTCTCTATTGGTTGTGGTGAAGTTACACCAGGAATGACCTAGACTCAGCATTTTTAGCAATATCTCTAATATTCCTGTATTATTTGGATGGCTGGTGCTGTAGGAAAAACAGTAGAAATTTAATTTTCTCATTGATAATTATTTCATAGCTTTCCTTTGCTATATAGAAATCTGGGAAGAAAAGCCTCTGGCAGGGCTGGCCTACCCCCACTTCCATCTGTCCTTGAGAGATTTTGGAGGGAGAAACAATCAGCTAGGCAATGGCACTGGGTGCCTGAAATATCCCGGCTATCATCCTGGTTTGTCAGGCAGACCACCCCTCTGGCTCTGTCACACATGTGTGAGACCTTGGGAGAATCACACACTCCTTCCTGTGGCTACTTAATTCCTGTTTTGCAAAACTGAGTTTTGGATAGCCTCAGTATTCATTACTAAAAATGTTTAAAGATACCTCTTGTCCTGCAGCTACTCTTTCTCCCAAGAGAAGCTTTTCCTTATCTCCAGTGTCCATGACAGGGGTCATCTTCCCCTGCTGACAAACAATAGACAACAATAACTTATTTTCTAAGAACAGAGGGGCCTGGAGGAAGTGCTTGTGTATTTCTTAGAAATCTGATAACAGGATTAGCTTCTAAGCATGAAAATACATATGACCTTAAATGTCATAATAGAATATCTCATGGATATTAAGCACAACTGCTGACCCCAGTGTGTAAGTGTTCAAAGGGTTACATAAGGGGCATGACCTTTCTTGGGAGCGGTTGTGCAGGTTGCCTCGTGGTTCTTGTGTTGCTTATTGAAAGTCTGGATGTGTACCTAAAATAAAATAGCAATAGATTCCTGGAGAAAAGAGAGCATTACCTTATATGAGACGGAAACAGTCTCATGAACATAGCTAAAATACCTTGGCAAGGCAGAAGACCTGTGCCTGAACATCTTATCATCATATACATCTTTTTTTTTTTGTTCAGAGTAAAAGCCTGACTACATGCATGCACACACATAGACACACACAGATGTTTAGTGCTATTTCATCTTGAAATAATAGCAAACATTCTATTGATGTCAATGGTAAGATGGTCAAACCTGCTATTAAGAAGAGGGAATTCTTTACAAGTAGAAAATGTAAAATGTATATGTTTGTTTCACTTCTCATTTTTGTTGTTTGTGAATGTGATGTCTGAGGTAATGAGCTCTGTGCCACTGTAGAAATGTCTATCATTTCAACTTAGGGATAAATCTTGTATGTCCAGGTGTATCTGAAATATGCACATTTCCAGGCAGATTTTGCTGTCTCAGAGAACAGTGGTGAAACTTTTGTTAATAGGAACAGAAGCAGAATCAGACAGTGATCTCTTAGTATTTTGCGATTTACAGTGTATGAGATCTGAAAGAAAAATAACTTCATTACTGCTGTGAATCTGGACATCATGCAGACAACAGAGGCTTGAAACTGCAGTCATCCTCTTGTGTTCAAACACTGGTCATGGACAGCCACCCCAGACAAAATGCAGCCTTTTTAGGAGATTAGAGAAAAATGGTTTTGTCTGAAGTTTGTCCTTTGGTGCCCAGAGGATGATTCTGAGAATGGTTATGAGCTTTAGGGTCTTCTTCCAAAACTGGTCCGGAAAAAGGTTGATCATCAGTTGTTTGGATCTGATAGCATTTGTCTGACATTGCATAAATTCTTGGGCAGCTGACAAAATGCCACGACTCAAAATAGAAATCAAATGGCCCAGCGAGATGGTCTGTTCCCCATAACTTCTTTTATAGGGCAGCCAGTGGTAACCCCTGAGAAATCCACTGAAACCAATTCACTGAATTGCGTACCTCTCCTAGAGCTAGTTTACTTTTAGGACTCTGGCCCATGTCTAGATTACACTTCTTTTAGTAGGACAGTTTAATTACAAAAATAGAACTGTCTTTGGGGAGATTCAGTGTGACTTTTCAAGCCAGGTTTCCTGAAGCTGCAGAATAATGATGATGCATAAAATATGCCTGTCCATTATTAAGCTCATATGTGATCTCCTGATCTCCCGCTCAAGTCTCTTACAAGGAAGAGCTGGATGTGGGTGTGTTTGCAGAGCTCAGACACTTGATCCTGACCGATCCATGCCCTGTGGAGGCTGTTGGGAGCCCCACAAGGCATCTGGAGCTTCCAGGGGAAAAAATATCAAAGTTTTGTAAAAATAGAAGAAAGGATTGTTATTTGTCAGCTGTTCTTTAGCTTATTTACCATTTTTAGCTTATTTACCATCTACAAGGGCAGAAAACTCCCTTTTTTCTTATTTTTCTTGTCTTGCAAATTCTCCCATTATTTTTTTCTCCTGTGTTACCTTTTCATTCTTACTTTGCAGTTTTTGTGCCTGTGGACAACTAAAATTGGCATGTATACTTCTGTTCTGAAAACTGCCTGTTTCAAATATGAGAAATAATACCAGAAAAATTAACATGTAAACATAAAATAGCCATTACATTTTTCCATTTTGAAAACAATGTTTAAGTGAATTTTTTAACTCATTCAGTTTTGAAAAAGGATTCTCCCATCCTCTCCTGACTCTCCCTCTCCAATGCCAAACTGAAGCTAGCCATCCATAAAGTCTGTATCTTGTGTCTGAAATATCTTCATTTTCATATGTGAGACAAAAGAAAATTAATATTCTTCATTTTAGCTCTTCAAGTACATTCCCATATATATTAAACATATGTGTGGCATGTCCCACTGGTCGGCTCTTTTTCACAAAATCATGTGTGTTTGGATCCACTGGTGTTAAGTATGCGTTACCTCAGAGTGTCTTTGCGGATGATTAACAATGAAAGGTTTACTGGAAGGGATGTTACCTTTTATTAGACAAACTGATCCAGTACTGACCAAAAACCAGATCAGGTGACAGGCACATAAGCCTTTTGGTATGTCTGAAATAGGAAGAACAGACTGGAGGCTACATGTGTGTGGAAATTAATTTAATCATCCCAGTTCCATAATTAAAGACATTTTGTGTTTGTGGCACAGGGTGATGACAACAAGGTTACATGGTTTCTTAATACCTGGTAGAGGACACAGAAAGAGAAGGAATTAGCTTTTGCCTCTAGGCAGTCATTACTGGAGTGGGGAAGACTCTATTTTGTTGATAATTTTAATACAGCATTAAGAAAAATAGCGTGACACACATTCTTCCTGGGTCAGTCCAGTGGCTTCTGTTCTCTAAAACACATTTGTTTTAAAAGGGAAGCTGAAAAAACACAAGTCAATCAGATAATGTCTCTGGATAGATCATGTAGGTAGGAAATGGATCATTAGTCATCATTATTCAGTGATCTTTGCAGGATACTCCTTTCCCTTCTTCATGCAGGCTGCAGGTTTCATATGGCACGTTCATTTCTGCACCAGCCCGGGGACAGCATTCCTACAGGCTAATCAGAACCAGCTGCTTGCCTACAAAAAACGACAGAAGGAAGAGGTCATGAAAGTTAGATTTTTGCAGCCAGAGGAGACATCCCTTTAGAGAAAGGAATGGCTTTGACAGTGATATTATTTTCCATTTGTCATTTAAACTACTGCATTATTTTTTTTTCCTGGGGAGCTACAAAGTCTAGTGGACCTATTTCTGTGAAGAGTGAGTGCATTTAAGCCCTTTTTGGCAAACAGAGATGGCTTTTTTCCCCTCCAGAAAAGCAAAGCAGTTGAACTGTATTGTCAGAGGTCTGATTTTATGCCAGCATTTTTAGGAGAGCTTGAAGGAGGTGTTAATTGTGAGAGAAGACACTTCAAACTAAACAGATTCAGTTGGGAGAAAAAAATCCTTCAAATTTCCTACTTGGAGCTCAGGAGGCTGTGGAAGGAACGTGTATTGGCCTCTTTGCTTTGAGAAAGATGGAGCCAAACAAGAGCCACAAGATAATTAGAAAAGATTACCTGGGTTCTCCTGTGGAGAACTAGGGGAGAGGGGAGGGGAGGGGAGGGATAGAGAGGAGAGGAGAGGAGAGGAGAGGAGAGGAGAGGAGAGGAGAGGAGAGGAGAGGAGAGGAGAGGAGAGGAGAGGAGAGGAGAGGAGAGGAGAGGAGAGGAGAGGAGAGGAGAGGAGAGGAGAGGAGAGGAGAGGAGAGGAGAGGAGAGGAGAGGGGAGGGGAGGGGAGGGGAGGGGAGGGGAGGGGAGGGGAGGGGATGGGAGTCCTACAGCGTCCGCCTTTTTCAAAGCTTATGCTTTGAAAAGAACATGAGCTATGTCTCCGACAACAGGCCCGTGTTTGACCCAAGTCAGACACTGCTTCTGAACTTCAGCAAAAGCATTCCTCAATTTTAGATTCCATGGCAGCCCAAAGTCAGGGTATTTTTGTATTGTCTCTGGTTTTCCCTTAAACATTCCTTACCTACCTAAATTACACAGTTTTATATCACTCTATAAATGAACTGTGTAACATTTTAGAACTTCTCTGTTGTCTTTTTGTGTTTTGCATGCAGGATAGGTGTTGATTACAGAGCTGAAAACTGTGCATGTCTTGGATATAATAATTTCATACTTATTAAAAAGGCAAAAATATTATTTAGGTGTAGAAGGGCAGAGATCCACAAATATTAGTTGCAATCTAAGCAAGGAGTGAATCAAATCAATTATTATCATTGCTACATGGCCCAAATATCTTTTCAATATCATTGGGGTCTGTCCATAGTTTCCTTGCAACAGATCGTGAAGACAGTGATATCAGACTGGAGTATACGTGTTCGGAAAGTGCTTACAGCCAGAAGTGGGTTATTGGAAACAGTGGTCAAAGAGTGAGGAGATGCGGATATGGGACTTAAATGTTACGACTGAATTAATGATATTGCCAAGAAATGGAAGACTGGACATGAGTAATGCCCAAGAAAATAACTGAAAGTATCTGTTAGACTGACTGATGTAGGCTATATCAGTATGTCTGTGGTGCCTTGCAGCATGTCTCTTCCTTCGAAGAAAATATGGAGACTATCTTTGTTGACTTAAAATATGTATGTCAGCAGAATTCTGATGCTGAATGAGTATCTTAACAAGAGGAAAAGTCTTCAGTCTGGTCTCACCCCTATGACATGTTCCCACCATAGGAGATCCCTCAGGCATTTGCTGATGTGGTAGCTGTGCTCCAGCACAAGGCAAGAACAATTGTGATAACACACAGCTCTCCCCTGAGAGACACCAAGACATCTCATCTGTGCTAACCTCAAACCTGAAAAGTCTGCCTGACAGCTCTTGAGGAAGGAAATGGTGAAGAAAATAGAGCAAAATATTCAAGGGGGAAAGCACTGGACATGAATTTCAGAAGTGGTTCAAAGTACGTTCCAACTACAATGGAAGTTTTAGAAGGAAGTGAATTAAAATAACTGCTCTAGCATTCTTTAGTCTGCATTATTTGAGAAAAGATACATTGAAGCTATTTATTTTAATTAAAAATAATAAGATTCCAGGGAAAGAAAACCAAAACTTATAGCATCAGCAAAAAATGGAAAAATATAGGGAGGAGGGAGTAAGCCCAACTAAAGTTTAATATACAGCATAGCTGAGGATTTGATTGCATTCATGCAAGACTGAACATATGATAATGTAATGTGTGTAATAACTGTTTAAAGGTTTCATAAAATAGTGATTTTGGAATAAAAACTAATGTAAGTGTAGAAGTGCGATAAAACATTGGAGATCAATTCTCTATATGCTTAATTCTCTATATGCTTGCCACACCTTGAGTATTGTATCCAGTTTTGGGCACCTCAATACGAGAGGGATATTGAGGTGCTGGAGCGAGTGCAGAGGAGGGCAACGAAGCTGGTGAAGGGCCTGGAGAACAAATCCTATGAGGAGCGATTGAGGGAGCTGGGACTGTTTAGTTTGAGGAAGAGAAGGCTGAGGGGAGACCTCATCACTCTCTACAGCTACCTGAAAGGACATTGTAGAGAGGTTGGTGCTGGTCTCTTCTCACAGGTGATTAGTGACAGAACAAGGGAAACGGCTTTAAACTGCAACAGGGGAGGTTTAGACTGGACATTAGGAAAAAATTTTTCACTAAAAGAGTGGTCAGAGAGTGGAATAGGCTGCCCAGGGAGGTGTTGGAGTCACCATCCCTGGATGTGTTTAAGGGTCATTTAGATGAGATGCTGGGGGATATGGTGTAGGGGAGAACTTTGTAGAGTAGGGCTGATGGTTGGACTCGATGATCCCAAGGGTCTTTTCCAACCTGAATGATTCTATGATTCTGTGAAGTGCTGAATGTAATTTTATTTCAAATTTGGGCTCCACTGTACCCCAAGTGCCCAGAAATATTTGCCATGTTTTCCTCATTATTAACAGTTCAATCCCTCCTTATGCCTTGTGCTTTTGTGCCCGTCAGCTGTTTAGACCATCGCTGCTGACTTCCTTGTGACTTGCAGGGAAGTCACATTTCCAGAACTACAGATGTCAGCTCCCACTTATCCTGCTCATAACTCCTTTAACTGCATCATTTCATAAATGAGTAGCGAGGTCGTGGTCCTCCTCAGGGATGGCTCATGACCTTTCTGAAGCAAACAGATGTTATACCACCTACCTGGGTATGAGGCATGTGACTTTGGTCTGTGTCTGTGTAGTTAAAACATTTGCCAGGGTTTTTTACAAGGGTATTTATTGGTAAATGCATTGGAACAGAGATAGACTTTCTTCTCCACCTCACACAGAAACCTTTGGTGAGTCTGGGGTTACTGCTTATCTTTCTAGTGAGGAATAGTCCCAGTTGTGGGTTCAGATCTCCCTGTGCTCCATGGTAATTTACCATTCAAGTAAAGGCATTTTTGGCACTGTGACCAAAGGAAGATCCCAGACTAGGAGTACCCACAACCCAAGGTGGACATGGAGCAAGTGCTTGGCAAATTATGTTGCTCATCATGACACAAAACCCTGGGAATAAAGAATTATTTTTTTTTAAATGCAATTAAGATTTGCAGCGTCTTCCTAGAATCTGGTGCCTCGTGACTGGAGGCCAGTGATGGATGAAGGGGTTGTCAATCACATACCTTCTTCCACAAGATCCACTGGCTGCCAACAAGGCATGCTACCTTTCCTCATGGCAGCGTGGTCTCAGCCTCAGCCCCCTCTCCCCCCTTTTCTTTCATTTGTGCTCAAGTGGCATGGGGTAATTTGTGCAACAGGCTGCTCCCTTGGCCAGGAGCCTGCACCTCACGTCACTTAACCGAGGCTCATGTGGGCGAGTACCTCTTCAGCCATTTCTGTACTGAAAAGGAGAGGAGCCAACTCTTACCTCACACCAGAAGTCTGGAAAACATCTCTTCCCTCCCCTCCATTAATTACTTGGAAGGAGATGTGCTGCAGCTAATAACTTGAGGTAATTCACCTATTTCACAGCTGACCTGAGGTGTTGTGATTTTGGGGGCTGGAAGATCCATGTTTGAACCCACAAGCTGTGAAGGAATCTTTAATGGTATAATTTATGTAGAAGGCTGCATTAATACTTTATGATGCAGAGTGACCCCAGACGATAACATCAGGAACCCCTCAAAATTGCAAGAAAAAATCTAGGCTTCAGGCTGGGTGACCTAAATTAAAGCATCTTTGCAGACTGGCCCCACAAAATGCATACCGTGCAGAGTGAGCTGTATAGAAATGTGCTGTGGCCTTATGGAAAGGACCCTCTTACCTGTGAGTGACTACAGGCAGGGACACTACAAGGCAGATAAAGCAGGTATCAGTCGATGTGTTCCTTTGGTTTCCCCCAGTTTTTCAGGTGTCACCCCATCTGACCTGCTGCAGTAGTCATGATTCCAAAACACCCCAAAATCCTGAGTGAGAGCCTCAGGATGGCTGGATTCAGCTTTGGAGAAAACACCCTGAGCAACTTTTGGTACTATGTAGTGGCTTCTCTTCTCTTTATTTTACAGTGGCTAACCCTGTAGCAATCACTTTACTTGCATTTTTAAGCTTTTTTTTCCACCACCGCGAACAGTAGAAACTGGAAAAATGAACTTCCTGGAGCTTCATTCATGTTCATTCATTCAGTATAGCCTCAAGCAAACAGCTGAATGAGACACAGGATGAACAAGAGAAATACAACTATTTGATGGAAAAAATACAGAAAAAAACCCCAACATTAATGTCAAATTGATACTCCTCTTTCCATTTTCAATCAGAACTTTGGAGCAAATTTATTAACCACTTTTGCCCGCTGCTGCATGTCACTATGAAGGCTACAATGGCAGCAGCAATACATGGTGTTGTAGCTGTCTATGGAGTTCAAGAAACAACTTCATGGGCAGAGACAGGTTCACAGCTGAGTGTTGTGCTCAAGAAAATGTGGCAAACTTGCCTTTTGTGATGATGAGCAATTAGCTCAGAGTCACAGTGCCACAGTGTACTTCTGGTGAAATTACACCAATTTAACCAAATCCATTTCTTACTGTTTTAAAACAGGTGTAACTCCTTTGTGAGATATTTTATTCTTAAGATGGATTTGGTTCTAAAATAAGCCCTAAAATGGATGTAGTCTTGGTTGTGATTCTTTTTTAGGATGTGATCTAGAAACTGCTGAATTTTCTGAAGACTTCATATTGACTGTGTTGAGTTTTGGTCAAATAGTTGCAGGACGGGCTCATATTCTGATTTTTGGTGCCCCTATTAGTTTGTATTCAAGAAGAGATAGGCTGTGAAATTGATGAAGAGCTCTAGTTGCATATGCAAAACTAAAGGACACTTTTGGAATGTTGAATTTGGTGGTAAATTCCTCCAAAAGCTTTGGCTTACACAAGGACTATCATGATTATTTTATTACTCAGTGCCAGGTTTGCTATTCCCCTAGCCCATTTGATCTTAATGAGATCCACATTGCAAAAACCCCATGCAGTCTGTAGGGAATATATACAACCTTGCATGTTTATTTAATGTTGCTTACTTCAAGACCACTTAGGATGAGGAGAAAGAAGAAGGCTTGGTTCCTGCATGTGCAAAAGTAAAGGCAGATACAAGCTGTGTCAGGAAATTAGGGGCACACTTGGAATTAATTAGTTTCTGTATTGCTTTGAGAATATTATATGCTGGGCTTGAGGAGTGCTGCTGATGTCATCTGCCATGAAAGCACAGCTGGAGCACAGCGTGAAGGCAGCAAATCCCTGAGACAGAATCACACTCTTGGTATTTCAGCCACAGCCACGTGCAGTTTTCTGGGAACTGATGCTGTCTTACAGACAAGGAAGTCAGTCTGGAAGCAGAGATGTAGTTCTGTCGCCATAGGCAGGAGGGATTCCTGCACAAAGGCAGAGTGGCCTTCAGAGCTGGTGTGGCATGGCTGTCCACTAGTTCCCACACACTTGGCCAAGCCACGGTCATTTGTGTCTGCCTGCACTTGCACACTGACATCTGCATAAAAAAATGAATACTTCTTGCATCAGGGTTACAGAGATGTCTGCATACCTGAGCAGTATGGAGGTCCCTGCAAAGTACCTGCAGCAATAGAATAAGGCTGGCAAAAGGCAAGAAGGTGAAGAATGATGGTCCAAGTTTACGGACAGGAAGGGAAGGCTTTGACTTAAATGATATCACTCCAAGTCCTGCAGACTTGAATGACAGACTGGGAACTGAGCTTCAAGTGGTGGTCAAATCCCCACCTGCCATGTAAATCCTGAGCCAAGCACCCTCTCTGTTAGAGTAGATCCTAACCAAAGAGTGGAGAGAAATCCCTTGTTGAAATGAAGGCTGGCCGTACTGATTTTCCTGATGCTGTCATAGTTTAAAACTTGGAAAAAAAGAAACAGGGGCCAGTTTTAGGTCAGGCAGAGCTCAGTATAAATCAGAATTAAATAGGGTCTACATTTGTTCAGGGCAAAATTACAACTGTAAGTGCAGATCAGTTTTCCCCAGTATTGCCTCACATGTTGTTGATGAACAGCATACACCTTTCCACTAGTTCCCTTTCGTTGTGACACTACTGTTTCCCAAGTTGCTGTCCTGTGAATCCCACCTGTGTAAGACTGGATTTCTTCTAACCCCAATGCAAACAAGAAGCTCTTGCCCAGGATGCTATCCAGACTGAAGTCGTCTCTGCAGAAGTGGGAGCAATGTCCTCCTGCTTCAGCCTTTTTGTCTTCTGGATCTTGGACTAAGCATTCTCCATACTATAATGCAAAATGCTGTTAAATTCATGATATTACAGCTGTCTTTACTCATATTGACAGAGTTAAGCTTTCCCTTTCCCCATTCCTTAGTAAAAGAGCAGCATTTCATCTGCATGTACAGCTCAGTAAATGCAATGTCATCTTTCAGTTGAAATTTGGCTGCACTGTGAATTGTTTTGCTCTCTTTCCTTTCCTGCACAGCTGGAAATGACTCTCTCTCCAGTCCTTTTTGGGATGGGGTGAAGAGTGGAGAGAAAGGAAAAAAAAAAAAATCTGGCAAGAAAAATGCTTGTTCTAGATAAAGTGAAGTAAGTTGAAATTAAACAAGGCAGTGTCACCTCTTCAGGGATAAACTGACACTTGCGTCAACATTGGACTGGTGGAGCAGCAGCTAAAGCAGGGGAAGCATAAGCTAGAAACGTTCAGCAGTTTGGGGAGAAAGGGAGTGAAGGCTGACCAGTGGTTTGGGCACAGGTCTGTGAAACATGTACGTGCTCTCAGCACCCTAAAGTGGGGGGACAGAGAGAAAGTGCCCCAGGGTTTCACGCAAACTATGGCTGACCCCTCATTTGCATTCATTAGAGGTGGTGATGCTCTGTCTGGGTGTAGTAGTTCAGTCACTTTCCTCCCTCCCTGGGAAAAGGGAAATAATTACAGCCCTTAAAAGGCATTTGGTACAACTGCAAATGATGAGAGCACGCCACTTGAAGTGAAGCTGAGATGCACAAGGCTTCTCCTGAACCACAGCCTGATACTGCAAACAACTCAGAGGGTGACTCAGACCCACGTGTCCTCCCCGTCACCACCATTAGGGCTCCAGAACAGCTCTGCACAGAGTGGTAGACAGTCACCTTCTCCCCTACATTTCATGATGCTTGCAGAGGAAGAAAAGTCAGACCATGAAGCCAGCAAGGTTTTGTTGGGGTTTTGCTTTTGGAAAGTATGCTGTGGGTTTCTGTCGGGCTGGAAGTTTTTCCACAAGTCATCTCAACAGCCTGCCTGCTGTCTACTTCCATCAGGCTGCTCATTGCAGACTTCGGCTTGAACACGTATTCTGCTACCAGCTCAGGAAACACAAAACTTCCTACAAAGGTTTTAAACCTACAAGCAGCAGAAGCCAAACCAGAAAGCCAGAAGCAGTGGCCTAATTATGCTGAAGCTGCTTAGAGTAATGCTAAGTGACATCAGTTGTGAAGCTTCATGAAGATTAACCACCCACCTCCCAATTACTTTGAAATTCTTCATTCTCCCCACAAGGCAATTCACCTCTGCGAGGGCTAATAGAAAAAACTGTGAGGAGCTACAAAGAAGGAAAGGCAGGTGGAGTTTCTTTTTAAACAACAAAACGGGGAAAACCTGTAGTTTGTGCAAGGCAGGATACAGCAATTAACAGGAAATTCCTAAGGCTCTAGAGAACCCAAAAAATGCCAACTCAGACTTCTAGATACGAAACCATGCTATTTTATTCTGTTTGGCAACATACAACATTCTCATCAGGACAAACAGTATCATATATGTAAATAGTCAAAATGTTGATGTGAAGCTAAATAGGAAAGTGTATCACAGCTGTTCGCTCATACAGCAACTCTTTAGACTGGAATGGTTTTCCTTGCAGTAAATACTTGCTCTTGGATCATACACTCTTGCTCTGAGTGTATGATGCTTCCCAAGCCTGTTGGAGGGGAATGACACAAGAAGAAAAGAAGAGGAAAAGAACAGAGTATGAGCAAGAGTCGCACACAAAAGCTCAGTCTAGAAGTGCTGGGTTTTTCCCTGTCTCTCCTGTTGGGGCCATTTCAAGCAGTGAAGGGAGAATTAGAAAGTTTGTAAGTCAGAGGCTCTCCTTCTTATTTAGACATTAACAAAGGATCTAAATTGATTTAACACTGTTTACTTAAAAACACCCACCAAGCAATACTGGCACAGCTCTCTATGTGGACAAGACCTACAAAAAGAAGGAAGAATATGGTAAGTATTAGTCTTTAATTAGGTTTCCCACAATACAAAATCCTTTAATGGTCAAAGAGGAGGGGGAATCAGAGAGATCTTGAAAGGGACCGAGATTCTTACTTCAGTTGACTAGGCTACCAGGATGTATTGTACTATACAATGTTTTCTTGTCCTTCGTTAGAGAATATGCCTCACTCCATCCCACTGGGCTCTTTAATACCCCCAACTGTTCCATCTATTATTGATACAGCTACTACGGTCACGGCATTTTAGTAGCTTGCCTCACCTCCTTCAATATTTCTATGCCCAATTCTGCCTGTCACCTCAATGTGAGTGGCAGTAGGAAAACCCTCACAAGGAAAGGGAGAGAGTTGCAGACAGCTCCCAGCGCCTGCAGCTTTGCATCTACAGATGATCTCTTCACCCTGGGGTAGTGGTTTGCTAGAAGTTTCTTCTCTTTGTAACAGCCCCGTTCACTCATGTTGACTAACTTTATAGCATCATTCATAATTTCATCTACATTCTTACATTTACGTTTTCCTGAATAGTCTTACTTCCTTCTTTCGCAAAGCTCTCAAACAAACCACTGTCTCCCATTCACAAGCAGATCAACATACCCACAAGCCAGTATAGTCATATATTGATAATCAGAACTTAGAAGAAATCTGGCAGTCAGTAACAAGCTCTCTCCTGAGTGTCACCCCAGTAGGAAAGGATAGGTACTTTCTTCAGTGACCCACATGCAGCTGACACACCTCTTATTTCAGGCCAGAAGAAACAAATTTACACTACACCGCAGAATGTAAAAATGGCACCGTGTGATGTTTTTTTTTTAATTCTTTCCCCATAGTGTTAAAATCCTCACTGTATTTGCAAGAGTGCTTCAGACTTGCAATTTCACAGACTATTTCAGTTCCTGTATCATCACTCAAAATAGCGGTTTTACAGGTGAAACTGTTCAGCAGTCACAAAAGCAGAAAGTAAGTGGCTTCACCCATATGTGTGTAAGGAAATGTTTTTCTGGCAGCAACTGCATTTCCAATTTGCTGTCACTGTATGAGTGCCACCAGGTTCATTTCCAGTAGAGGGCAGAAATCGACACAAGGTTCACTGAGCACAAATTTGATGTATTTAGGTTTTGCCATAGCTGCTCAACAGAGATGGACCCAGACCAAGATTTTGCATCTAAAGGAGATTTGAGAGAGTTCGGTGCTGTGTATGAAGCTAAAGTCATAGTAGCAGTGCTTTAATGGAAAATTCTGCATTCAACCACCACCAGCTGTTGGAGGTATCGCAGTCTCAGTTTGAACTTGACCCCTGTCATTCAAGCCCCTCTCAGCTGTACAGTTTCTTGTTTCCAGAGACATGAAAAGTCATTATTTTTTAAAGCACACTTCTCATTATGCTTAACATACTTTTAATTTCTTACACCTAATGCCAATATATGGTCTGCACAGCATACTGTTCAACGGCCACCTTTGAGGGCTATGATAGTGGTAGCATCTAGATCATGACAAGACTCAGGAAACGAAGAGAAATTGTATTTTGGACAATAGTGCCTGTGTACAGTGGGTGATACAGGGGTGCAAGACTTTTTCATGCAAACAGCACCTCCCAGAAAGTGAAGTTACAATACATATGTGAGTTTAGGAATGAGCTCTATTTTCAAACCTCTCTTTTTCCTCTCCTTTCCCCATGGGATCTTTTTCCCATGTATCTTTGCTACCGTCTCCTGTGTACTGGTGGTGACCCTGTCAGCCTCTCACCAGAAGGATAAAAAAGCCACACAAAAGATGCTATTCCTACCTCCCAGGACTAGCTGATGGCCTCAGAGAGGCCTAAGATCCTCATAAGGTAGCTAATTCTCACTCCCTGTTCCCAGGAGCATTTCTGTTATAATCTGGTTGAAAAATATGCACAAAGGGGAACACGTAACTTGTAGATGCTACCTGAAGAAGCATGATTCTATAAATATTTTCCTACAGTTTATCACCATTTTCTAAAAGTTCAGTTGTTGTTCTTAATACTGTGTGTAATCTAGAGTCCCTGTAGCCCTTGGTTTTACCTTCACTGTGACCTCAGCCTTGCAGGATTCTTTTCACAAGAGCACTCTCCTGTTTAGGCTTGGCAAAATATGGGATGAACGACTAAGCAATGTATTTGCTTTGCAGCTTTAATTTGGTGAAAGTCTTAACTGCATGCATTTAGCTGTGGTAATGGTGGCTAATGAGAAAATCATTAGCTGAATACTTTTAGCAGCTGAGGCAAGAAAATGCCTTCAGCCAGGAAGGAGGAAAAAAAAAACCTAAAATGTAGATTAGTGTCTAAAATATGAAGGAAAGGAACATTTTTCTGTTCCAGAGTATACACTGGATTCCTTGGGGAAAATAAGGAGGAAGCATCACACCCTTCAATAAAAATTCATATTTCTTTACATTTACAATAGCTTTTTGTTACTTGCACACACACAGCTACTCAATGAGTACCAATAGCAGCCATTACCCTCGTACAGAGCAGAACTGTGGTTCAACAAGACACCTCGGAAGGAAGACTGGGCAGAAGCTGTCCTTCAGCTGCATTTCTACAGCCAAAAGCTTATTTCTGACAAGCTTGATTGGCTGGAGTCCTTCAGTAGGACTGCCTCTTCTGAAGTATTTTGCAGACCTGTGGCCCTGGGGACAGCTACCTTTTGGAAAGGGCTCTGCACACAGAGGTAGGGAAGGCACTGCTTCCTCACACCACACACGCTCCACCCACAGCCTATAGCTCTCAGCAAATGCAATCTCCAATTTTAACAGGAAAACTGCTTCCCCTCCCACCAGGCCAAGCAGTCAGAAGTGGGTGGGGAGGAACACTTTGCCCACATAGACTAATCTTTTTTTATTCTACTGGTGTGCACAGTTGAGAGCAAGGGTTCAAGATTGCAGCTGCAAGCGTGCCTGCCCTGAGAGGAGTGACCACAGAAGCAACAGATACAGGAACTAATAACTAACACGACCTGAGCTCTTGAGGACTCAGATGCACAAAGCTGCCTTGTGTGATGCAAAGTCTCACGCTGCAGTGCAGCTCTCTGTGTGGTAAGTCCACAGTGGCTTTGCAATAACCATAAGCAATTGCTTGGT
This sequence comes from Strix aluco, assembly GCF_031877795.1. Classification (NCBI taxonomy): domain Eukaryota; kingdom Metazoa; phylum Chordata; class Aves; order Strigiformes; family Strigidae; genus Strix; species Strix aluco. The sequence continues at coordinate 22,402,201 of NC_133971.1, forward strand.
CATACCTCATTTTGCAATTGAAAGCCATTTTTGTTCTCTGGTGTTGGTAAGCAAATGAGATGTCAGGTAATTTAGCAGGTGATGCTAGCACATTTGGAAACTCAAAATAGCTTATAGAGTCTGAGAAAATGTACAAAATTCATGAAATGTGGCTAAAGGAGACAGTTGTATGACATTATGTACCTCTTACTACTGGACTCAAAGCCTTCCTTCCTTCCTCTTGCGACTGTCAATACATTCAGTTATATATAAGGGGAGACCTCATCACTCTCTACAGCTACCTGAAAGGACATTGTAGAGAGGTTGGTGCTGGTCTCTTCTCACAGGTGATTAGTGACAGAACAAGGGGGAACGGCTTTAAACTGCAACAGGGGAGGTTTAGACTGGACATTAGGAAAAAATTTTTCACTAAAAGAGTGGTCAGAGAGTGGAATAGGCTGCCCAGGGAGGTGGTGGAGTCACCATCCCTGGATGTGTTTAAGGGTCGTTTAGACGAGATGTTGGGGGATATGGTGTAGGGGAGAACTTTGTAGAGTAGGGCTGATGGTTGGACACGGTGATCCCAAGGGTCTTTTCCAACCTGAATGATTCTATAATTCTATGATATGCTTAATATCCTATGCATACTTGCTTCCCTGGTTCACACCATGTGCTGAACTGGTCTGTTCACAATTCACACTTGAGTTGTGCTGCCTGCTCCCCTTGCTTCTCTGCCCCCACTTACGTATTTCACCCATCCTCTGGGTTTTCTCCTGAACACAGGTCTGAGTCCATGGCAGCCTCTACATGAGCAGGATGTCCACTGGGGTTTGCTCCTACACCCATGGGCTGCCTACCTGGCTCTGGGAGTCTGCCAGCACAGATTATTTACAGGAGAGCAGCCTATTGTTTCAGGATTGCAGGAGCAAGAGAGAGCACTCACTTTCATCGTGACCTCCCACTTCCTAGGACAATTAGTACTGCAGTACTAATGTAATGACAATTGTAAGGGTGAGCTTCTTACAGTGCTGGAGTGATCTTTAGTAGGGACAGGCTTGATGACAGCAACCTCAAGAAGTCTGAAATACCACAGGGATCCTCTAATGGGATTCAGGAATGCCTTTATCCTCATTTACTGGCTACAACTGGAAAGACATATGATTTTGATTTTAGCTAGCGCTCCACCATTTCAGAGAGATATTTACTAGAGTATAAATTGACAGAACAGCTCTGCAGAACAACAGCTCATTGAAGTACCCCACAAGCATAAAAAACCAAAATGCCACAATCAGGACCTACTAAATAACACCTGATGGAATAGACAAAAACAACCACAGAATAGTCTCGTGCCTAATACATGTGCTTTTGTGTATTTTTTTCTGGCTGTGTAAGTGGATTTGTGCCTCTTCACCAAACAACCAGTGAAAGACAACTGCTGGACTAAGCATCTACAAGTCTTTATTTAAAAAAACCCCCACAGATAAGTTGCCTTTCCTGTGATCATTTTGTTGGATCCTACAACAGATTTTTAATTTATTTATTTATTTATTATCTTTCTTTTTCTAACAGGTGTTCTTGTAGGGTTGCCATGGGATTTGAGCAGCATTTGTTATACTGAAGGAGACAGATGAAACAATATTCACATTTCATGTGGCCAAAGAAATTTTAGCATATGTTGAGGAAAGTGACCCTACTATTGAGAACCTGAAGGTTTCTGAGTACAGTAATGACAAGAAGAGAACTAGAAAGTAAATCAGTAGGATTAAGAGGAGGATCTCAGTTTGGAACAAATTAGGTTTATTGCATTAACAGAATGACTATGGTGATATATCAGGAGGCCCAGGGACAGTTTGACATTGAAATAGCTCTTGGTGTCCAGAGCAACAAGGATACTAAATGCTTTGTGAGTTAGTCCTTTTAGCCAGTAGTAAGGCATGGAAGGGAAAGAGCCTAAGTCCCATCAGATATTTGTCAAATTTTATTTAATTTTATTTTTGTAACTGGCTGTGTTTTGTCTATATAGCCAAAAGCTGCAAACCAGTAAAGATTGTTTTCAAATAATGTGTTGAAAGCACCAGTCAGGTTCCTTGCTGTAGGGGTTTCCAACCTTTCAGTCATGGCTGTTGCATCTGACTCCGTAAATATGGTATGGCTTGCTTGTTAGGGGCTAAAGTCTCTTGTTTTCTAAATAAATCCTGGATGCTCCAGACCTGACACTGGACGAACCCAGAGCTCCACAAAGAGGAGGCTCAATCTGAAAGCTCACACTGGAGTTGGACAATACAGAACTTTGCCTCTGGCTGCTATCTTGTTGTTTGGAAAGACATTTAATTGTCCTTAAGCATTTTATTGTGAAGAATATCTTGAAACTGTGATGTGAGAAAAAGAACATAGCAGGAGGAAACTTGATTCATGCATCCTTTCAGTAGCCCAGTGTTTTGTGAAAAAAAAAAAAAAGTAAGCACAGGGATAAAGGGGCTTTATTGGTCTTGAATTGCAAAGAGCTCCTCTTCTATCCCCAAAGCCAGCCTTGTCAGCACACAATTATTTCTTACCTCATGCACAGACCTGGAAATAATATGAAAAGAAATATCTATCAACCCTTTGACACCTTTTCAACAGAGTACCACCACATCCCAGGCCTGGCTACTGCAGCAAAACCTGACCTGATGCATGCTCGGTTGCTGAATGCTGTTGCAGTGGTCCTGAGTCTCCATGCAGTACCTAAAGAAGATGACATGTGGATTGTACATGGGCAAGGCACTTGCCCATATCATGGACTTGTTAGGCAGGGCTTTTACTCCCCAGCACTCCTGCTCTTGCCTGTGTGAGAGGGGCAGTGGTACTGCTCTGGTGCATGAGGAGTTATGAAATGAGTGACATTAGAGGCATAAAAACACTGATACCCTTCTGTGAAAGAGGTCACAGTGCTTCAGATAGGTCAGCTGAGCTGAAAATCTTAAGGGAAATCTTGCCTCTTAGAGACTGATAAGGATAAGTACATGAATGGCTGCAATTTACTTAGATATGTGCAGTACCTGAAGTAATATCCCTAACTAAAAAGCAGTGGAGAAAGCAACAAAATACTCTTTGATGTGTGACATCATTTCTTAGCCCAGAGCTGTAATTCCATGGGATGCTCACTGTGTGAGCGTTGGTTATGCTTTTGTTTTGTTTGAATGTGGAGGTTGTGAATGTCCTGCCTTGTGCACACAGGTACACATGTGCATTCAGGAATATACTTATGATTTGTCCAGCCTAGCCCGCTCCCAGTAACCTGTTCAGCAGGAAGCATGTAAGTATAGCAGTGATGCCAGAGAATTTGCTTCCTGGAAGTACTGAGTTACTTTCACTTCACATTTAGGCAAATTTACCTTCCCAAAGTGCTCCTGGAAAAGTCAACAGAGGTGTCAGGGGTTGTGTTATCTTATGCTCTTTCAAAGCATTATTTGGCACAGCACAGCACTGAGCAGATAGTTGCCTTCCTGAGCCCAGCAGCACTGAATGTTGAACAGGAAAAGATAACTGAGGTTTACTGCATGGTTTTCTATTTGCCATATTGGTAATAGTTCAGTCAAGATAATGCTCTATCTCAGTGGTTAAATTGCTGTGTTAACTGAACACCAACCACTGCTAAAAAAGCCAAAGACAAATTCACTTTAAGCTTTCGCCACCCAGAAGTGTTGATTTTAGCCATAACAATCTGGTACCTACTGAGACCATCAAGTGAAGGCACAATCATCAGCAGCTCCAGAGATACCTTTGCAGTACCCATGATAAGAGTTCACTGGGTGCAGGGAGCTGACTGCAGAAGTCTCCTGCAGCATTTAATGGGTGGATTGCCAAAGGAGAGCACTGGGTAAAGAGCAGCAAAATTACATGAAGTTGCTCCTTAGGGTCCTTCCTCTGTGCCTGGCCAGAAAGCTGCGGGGCACAGTACTACCAGGGTCCTTTCTGCTGTCCCTGAAAGTCACTCAAAGGAGTTCATTTGTCTGAGACAGAAGGCACCTAGATCTAAAAGATAAGGAATGATTACTTGCACTGGCACAAATTTCCTTTATAACCACGGGAAAGTGACTCAAGCCTCAATGCAGCAGTGTAGGGTATCATAAGAGTGTAGGAGAAAAAATCCACTAGATGCTCAGGTGCTGTAGCAGTGGAAATGCAAAGAAGTGAGAATCACAACAGGAATGGCCATGACTCATGAGAACAATGCCACCAAAGGATGGCAGATCTGGATCAAAGTAATGGGGCAGTTGGAAAGCAAATCCCAATTTTAGAATAGTAATCCCTGAAAATGTTAACAAGAAATTTAAAAAACCTGTTCCATGCATTACCTCCACAAGAGAAGTGTTTATGGATAAAGCAGTATGTTTACAGCTTAGTAAAGTAGAAGCTACAGACTGAGAATTAGACTGCCAGTGGATAATGGACCTCAGCTGTACCGAAGACTGTATCCTTGAGGTTCCTCGGGGAGAAAATGAGGATTATTGTTCCACAGGGTATGTGGATAGCACCCAGGAGGCTGAAGCCTGGAGGCAGAGCAACAAGAGCTGTCCGGCTACAACTGACCACAGAACAAAGTTACATTTGTGAGGATAAGCACAAAACACAAAAATTGGGGTAAATGTTGATCGGTCCTTCCTAGGGAAAAAAAAGAGTAACAAATTAAGTACAGCCACTTGTGGTAACACAAATCAATAATATTGATTAGACAACAAAAAACCTCCTCTCATCTGGAAAAATATTCTTCTGTCCTCAGGCTCACTGCATGCTGAGCTTCTCACCAGCAGATACACTGACACCCATGTTTCCTTTCAGCAAAAGGGAAAGATACAGCTGTAAAAAGCCTAGTGATCCTTCTTAGTATTTAAAAGCTTCTAGGAATTTCATTACTAAGATTATTTTCCTTCTGAATATAAAATTATATTTCCTGGATATTTTTTCATTAAATAGCAGTATTTAGTAACTGTATTCATTCTGTTGTGTTCCCCAATTACTTTTTTCAGTAAAGATCTCTCAAAATCAGTTCTTTGGAAGTGAATCACAGAATATATGTGGGACAAGCAACATTACCTTTCTCAGTGAAATAACGAAGGTGTCATCACTTAGGGTATGGCTGGAATTAAGATTAGTTTGCAGCTTGCAAAGGTCAGGGCTGTAAAGCAACAGTAACTGTGCCACTGCCAAGCAGATACACATTAAGTTTATGAGAGCAGGCACTAGATTTTGCAATTAAAAAATTAGAAATTTTGTTCTATACTGTATCTCTGTCTCTAGAACAAGCATAAATTTAGGAACAGAGTTCAGGAAGCAGCAATCAGCATGCCAGTCAGGTGACTGCACAGAACGAGCTCAAGAGAGTAATTCTTTGGTCTTACAGTAAGAAAATCAGAACCTATAGTAGGAACTCCATTTGAAAGGTTCAGCATTAAGTTTAATGTTGTAGCAGAAGAGAGTGTGCCAAATAAATGTAGTACAAAGCTGCTCAATTTCAAGAAAGGAACTGCAGAAAATGAAGCAAACTATAAAGCAAATTAAAACATCTAAGGCAAAAAAAAAAAATATCTACAAGCAGCCAGGGAGCTTTTAAAAAAATACTATGTTAGAAGCCAAAGTAAATGGTGTGCCACAACTCAAGAAGAAAACAAAGCAAACCAAGCCCTTCATAGTTCACAGTCCATAGAAGTTAAGGAGCTTTCAAAAGGAAATTGCAGGCATTTAAAACATTGAAAGGTTCCTTAAATGAGATTCAAAAAGAGATTGGAGCAAATTCACAGATGACAAGTCTGTCAGTGGGCTTTATAAGGCATAGGGAAGTGCTCTTGAATGTCCCCAACACAAGTGGGTGTACTGGGAGAGTAGTACAAGGGGAATGGGCTGCAAAGTGGGACCAGGCTTGCATGCTTTCCCCAATTATGCTGCTATTCAAGACCAAAAACTGGGTTAGGTGAAGTGAACCATTGACCTGAGCTGGTAGCATATTCTTTAATTTCTTCTCTTACGCTAGTTTAGGTTTAAATTTTCTCTGTATTAAAAACTACTGAATGTAATCAAAAAAACAATAGGAAATAAGTAGAGATATTTTTCCATGGTAGAAGTGCATCCCTAGGAATAATGCTGTCTCACTCTGGTAACTAGTAAGTTTGGGTTGAGAAAACTTTTTCCTTAAAGTAAAAGTTAAAGACAAATAGTAACAATGGCATTTTGAGATGCCCCCAAGCGCTCCCCCCCCCCAAAAAAAAATAAATAGGGCAGTATATTTTTTTCCTAGAGTTTCTGAGAAACTTCTCTTAGTTTTCTATCTGTGAACATGGACAAGGGTTAAGATAAAGTATATTCAGTGACACTGAAGGAAGGGGGTGTATTCGCTCTGGCATTCTGAGCTGGCCTGAGTAAATTTAGGTCAGCAGCTGTTTGCTTTGTTGGTGATAAAATTGGGAATGTCATTTGATGGGTATCACGGAGGCAAGTCTAAGCCTAAACAAGGTGTTGGGGTTTTAGTTAATGCTTGAGAAAGGCTTGCCAGGGGAAAGCAGACTTCAGATTAACTTAGGAAAAGGGCAATAGCTACAGGACTTCTCAGTGACAAAATTAGGAAAGCTTTACCCACGAGTTTGCTAAATCTACTTTTGACCCAAGGATAGGGTGGGAGTGAGAGTGCAATAAAACAGAAGTCTAAACTCTACAGGCAGATTATGAGTGGCATTTGCAAGTGTAGGCAGCAGTAAATGTAGACTTCTGGCCTAAAGGTCCTTCAAGAACAGTTAGATACTTAATTCTACTTCAACCTGTGCAATGCTGATTTTGGGATTAATTTTTTGATCTAGTACAGTGGGATCTAAAAAGCTATGGCATCAATGAGGAACAAACAGTGAATTCAGGACAGTAGGTTTTAGCTTCCTAGAGACAGAAATATAAATTCCACTGGATATCACTGAGCTAAGTCCAAGCCCAGGGTTAGTCCAGGTACATTAAAGCAGAAGTAGAATAATGACAGTGAAGATGTTACGGGAAGGCAGACCTTTAGGTTAAGCATTTGGAATGAGCAATAAAAGTGATCTATGGAGAAGAAATTACTCTGCCAAACTCATTTTGTTGACTAGTCCTCAAGCTACATTTAGAGTAGGTTTTTTCTTGGTATTGTAGGTTTGAATTTCAGTTTCCATTTGAGTTATAAAAAATTAAAGAAGATGTTCTAGGAAAACCATGAAGTTAAGCTGTGGCAGCTTCCAGGATGGTGTATTTATGTCTGAGAATGAGCTATTTGCCATGAAGGATCCAGGAAAGAGAAAACTCACAAAGTGGCAAATTTCTCTTTTTTAAAACATGTGTGGGACACATGGGTTGCTGTGGAGCATCCCATGGACACACTATGTACTCCCCATAAAGAAATCCCCATGCAGCTTCTCTAGGTCTTGAAGCAGTACTTTTAAACTGCAGTCAGAGGGATGGTGGTGCCTTAACTCCACAAGGACAAAACTTGCCCTTAGTGAAGTACATACTCAATAGTGAAAAATGCTACACAGCTTCATAATGGAAAAAAAATGGCAAAATTCCCAAAAGACCTGACTCTACTATTTGCTTTACATTTCCTAAAGTTGTCTTCTGCTCCAAAGCAAACATGATTAAGATGGTTATGATGTGTCTGCACGCAACTGGCAAAGCAAAATGCTTTCAGTTGCCTCTCTGCCAATCTGTGACTGCAGAAGATTACCTTACTTTTACATTTAGCTAAAACATGGAAGCTCTGTTGCACCTCTCTGAAAGCCCACCTTGTTATTTTTATAAGTGAAATGAAAGGAAAACCAAGATATCTCTAACATTCAGTATAGTTGTAGGTATACTAGAGGATGGGAATGCTTAGAGATTCATCATTTACCTTTATGGTTTGTATGAGTGGAGATTACTGGTATTCTCATCTTTAAATAGAGAGACGCCTGGACAGGCCACAGATTTCAGCATGCCACCTTTCCATACAGCCTTCTATTTTGACCCAAAAGTTCTGGTGTAGGCTTTGCATTTCTTCTGTACTTGTTTCCCAAACACTTCATTTAGTGTGACTGCAACAACTTACTGAGATCCTTCTTGAAAGCACTGGTATAAACCTGCAAAGATCTTAACTCTCTACTAGATTTACATACTCTCAACACCTCTGCAAGCAATTATGTCCTTTACTATGTGACACAGCAGGTGAAAACCCCAGATTTTTAAATTCCCGAAGCCCTTGTTTTCTCTCATTGTTTCACTTCAGCAAAAAGTGGAAGTTTTAACCCCTTATCAACATCAGCATCATGAAACTGACCCATTCTCTTTAACTAATGCCTTTATTTGGCACAATTCAGGGGTTTTTTGGTTGAAAATTATTCTCCACTTGACTGCATGGGGAATGTGAGTTGGATCTTCAGTCAGTTTTTCTTGGTATTGAGGGAAAACTTCCATCTAGAGATTAGGATGAAGGGGCCGTATCTCCAGTTTAAGGAAGAGTTGCCCTGCTAGTTTGCCCTTAGTATCCACTTGAGTCCAGAGTAGTTCAAAGGGGGGCTGGTTTAGTAGAAGCTATTTCTGTTGAACAGGTTTGTGCCATACACACAAAGCAAAGGAATTTGAATGGAACAGATTTTTGTTTTCTAAAAAACCCCTTGTTTTTTGCAAGGGTTTTTGTAAAAGCATCTGATGTGACTGGCACTCTGGCTATAAACTTTTAGGGCTAAATGGGGAGCAAGGAAAGATTCTAGAATGTATTAATCATGAAGGTGCTCAGTTGTGGATTTTGAGTGGGTATATTGTGAGGTTGTTATTTTCATACTAACATTTTACTTAGCACTCTCTCTCTGAAGCATTTCTTGGATAGAGGCTGCAACTACATGCTCCTAGCGTACCTCAGACTCTGCAAGACTTTAAATTAATTTTGGAGGAAGAGAACCCAGGGAAGTAAAGAGAGATTTGGACTTCTAATGGGAAGAATAAACTGAATGTACTCAAAGGAGAGACCTCCCATGCTGGAAACCTGGAATTCTCCTAGGGTTTTCTGCATCTTTCTGAATAACTTCAAGATGGGGTTATGAAGACAGAGAAAGGAGTTGTTTCCATTAGATAGAGGCAATTTGTGCTTTCAGTCAAATTAGCCTTATAGAAAAGTCCAGCAAGGAAGGATTTGTATGCATCATCCCTAACCCATTTCCACAGATTTAAGAATCCATTAAGCATCTGGATGCTTTAGCGCTTTTTCAAACAAAACTCAAATGTGTTGAGGCTGTAGATTACTCCAGGCCATACATAAATCTGTGCTGAAATCAGAGGAAAGCCTGCTGCATTCACCTGTTGTGCAACTGCTTCATGTCCTCATTGAACTATGCAGCAATGGGACGTTAAATAGCATGAAAAGCACTTGTGGAACTGTGATTTGTTACACTCGTTACCTCTGACCTACTCGTAATTCAGTGCTGAAGGCATACAGCTCACTCATGACCCTCCTGTGTGGCATGAGTCTTCTTGCTCTGTGATCATGAAATAATAGCAATCATGAAACAATAGAGTTCTCTATTCTTAGAGAGGCCAGGACAGGGGGAAGCAGAACTGACATCCTGGACTTCCAAAGGGCTGACTTTGTCTTGTTTAGGCACCGGCTTGACAAGATCCCTTGGGAGACGATCCTGAAGGGTATAGGGGTCCAGGAAGGCTGGGCACTCTTCAAGAAGGAAGTGTTAATGGCTCAGGAACAGGCGGTCCCCAGGTGCTGTCAGAGAAGCCGGTGACAGAGAAGACTACCCTGACTGAACAGTGAGCTTTGGCTGCAACTCAGGGAGAAAAGGAGAGTTTACAGCTTTTGGAAGAAGGGGCTAGCCACTCACAATGATTGCAAAGATGCTGTGAGGCTATGCAGAGCAGAAATCAGGAGGTCTAAAGCCCAGCTGGAAATTACCCTGGCTTCAGCAATCAAGGACAACCAGAAATGTTTCTATAAGTATGTGAGCAGCAAAAGAAAGACCAGGGAGAGCCTCCATCCCCTGCTAGATGCAGGAGGAAACATGGTAACAAGTGATGAGGAAAAGGCTGACATGCTTAATGCCTTCTTTGCCTCAGTCTTTAATAGCAAGACTAGTTGTATTGAGGGAATCCAGCCTCCTCAGCCAGAAGACAGAGACTGGGAGAACAACCCCCTGCAATCCAGGAGACAGTCAGTGACCTACTGCATCACATAGACACACGGAAGTCTATGGGACCAGACGGGATACACCTGAGGGTGCTGAAGGAGCTGGCTGGGGTCCTCGCCAATTCATCATTTACCATCATTTACCAGCAGTCTTGGCTGACCGGGGAGGTCCCAACAGATTGGAAATTGGCCAAAGTGACACCCATCTATAAGAAGGGTCGGAAGGATGATCCAGGAAATTACAGGCCTGTCAGCTTGACATCAGTGCCCGGGAAGCTGATGGAGCAGCTCATCCTGAGTACCAACACACAACACATGCGGGACAACCAGATGCTCAGGCCCAGTCAGCAGGGGTTTGTGAAAGGCAGGTCCTGCTTGACAAACCTGATCTCCTTCTATGGCAGGGCGACCTGCTTATTGGATGAGGGAAAGGCTGTGGATGTTGTTTACCTTGACTTCAGTAAGGCCTTTGACACCGTTTCCCACAGCATTCTCCTGGTAAAACTCACTGCTCGAGGCTTGGATGATCACACGCTTTGCTGGGTAAAAAACTGGCTGGATGGCCGGGCCCAAAGAGTTGTGGTGAATGGAGTTAAATCCAGTTGGCAGCCGGTCACGAGTGGTGTCCCCCAGGGCTGGGTTTTAGGGCCACTCCTGTTTAACATCTTTATTGATGATCTAGACAAGGGGATCGAGTGCACCCTCAGAAAGTTTGCAGATGACACCAAGTTGGGTGGGAGTGTTGATCTGCTCGAGGGTAGGGAGGCTCTGCAGAGAGACCTGGACAGGCTGGAGCGATGGGCTAAGGCCAACTGGAGGAGTTTCAATAAGGCCAAATGCCGGGTGCTGCACTTGGGCCACAACAACCCCCAGCAGCGCTACAGCTTGGGGAGGAGTGGCTGGAGAGCTGCCAGTCAGAGAGGGACCTGGGGGTGTTGATTGACAGCCGGCTGAGCAGGAGCCAACAGTGTGCCCAGGTGGCCGAGAAGGCCAATGGCATCCTGGCCTGTATCAGCAATAGCGTGGCCAGCAGGGACAGGGAAGGGATCTTGCCCCTGGACTCGGCACTGGTGAGGCCGCACCTCGATTACTGTGTTCAGTTTTGGGCCCCTCACTACAAAAAGGACATTGAATGACTCGAGCGTGTCCAGAGAAGGGCAACGAAGCTGGTGCAGGGTCTGGAGCACATGTCGTACGAGGAGCGGCTGAGGGAACTGGGGTTGTTTAGTCTGGAGAAGAGGAGGCTGAGGGGAGACCTCATCGCCCTCTACAACTACCTGAAAGGAGGTTGCAGAGAGCTGGGGATGAGTCTCTTGAACCAAGTAATAAGCGATAGGACAAGAGGGAATGGCCTCAAGTTGCGCCAGGGAAGGTTTAGACTAGATATTAGGAAGTATTTCTTTACAGAAGGAGTTGTTAGGTGTTGGAATGGGCTGCCCAGGGAGGTGGTGGAGTCCCCATCCCTGGAGGTGTTTAAGAGTAGGGTTGACATAGCGCTGAGGGATATGGTGTAGTTGGGAACTGTCGGTGTTAGGTTAATGGTTGGACTAGATGATCTTCAAGGTCTCTTCCAACCTAGTTGATTCTATGATTCTGTGTTTTGCATGCATGCATCTCTTGATTTTCTTAGTACTTCAAAATATTGTTGACCAGATGCAAAATATCGGAATATCACAGTCCCTACAAGACATCTTGTCACCTACTGATGAGTCAGAGTCTGAAGATTGTCCCATCCTTTCTTTGCTTGGAGTGTCGCTTACTTTGGAACATGAAAAATGTGTCACCTGCGTTCCTCCCTGTTCAATTCCTCGTCTGAACTTAGAGTCATGTCTGGATGCTTTAGCGACAAAACCATTATTTTTTATTAGCTCACATTCTAGCCAGCACTCAAGAGCCATGCGGGGTAACTGAGAAGGAGCCATCTTCAATTATTTTCTGTGCTGCACAATAGAAGTAGTGTACATTAGCCAACATTTTGTTACTTTGCTCATGAAATCAATCAGATTCATACCAAAGTGACTGCATCACTGAGACAAACAATATCCAGAGAAACAGACTTCTAACTTCTTTGTGCATGAAAAAATTTGGGCTTGTTCTCCTCTTCTCACTTCTGAGAATACTGAGACAATTTTGGCTAATGTACATGCTCTTTAAAATACTATCTTTCTTAGCTGAAGAAAGGAAGAAAAATGGATGGCTTCTTTGCTGGAGGAAAATGACACGTGTCATAAGGAAGGATGTGTAACACTCTGCTGGGTACAAGAGTTCTTCATGCTAACAACTGGCAGCCTCTTCCTAACCTTCACAGTTTTTGACTAAGGCATTTGAGCAGTTTTCACATTTTCCTGGTGTATTGGAATCCTGTTTCAATTCAGTCATGGCACGAAGTTTCCTTGTGAAACTGTGTTGTGCAGAAGCAGTCGAGGTCATGTGAGTACGTAAGAAATAGTTCTGCATGCGTGCAATATGCAAAGTTTTGCTCTTTGAGCTGAAGATCAAGGAATAAAGAAAGGAACAGCTTGCTTCTTCAAGAGACATAAAATAACTCTGTGTACACATTATGTTCAGTGCAGAGTCATACTGGCAAAGAGTGTGGACTCCTGTGGTGCTGTTTGCATGAAGGACAAGCAGAAGAGATCTTTACATGACTTCTGCTTGCAAACTAGAAGGAGTTTTTCCTTTGAGAAACTGGGTATTGGAAGATACAAGGACAGGCTGAGCGATTCAAAGCATATTCTGTTCTAAACAAGAGTTTCCTTCCGCTACTGACTGATTAAATACAATGGTTAAATATGGCCATCCAACTGCTTGGTGTTCTAAGGATTGCAAAGATTTAATTAACTTTGGGATAATCAGTTCTACAGCTGCAATGTATAAGTGATAATTAGCCCTTGGCACAAAGCAGCTAAGCAAAGCAGGAGGTGTTCCCTTTCTTTCTCCCTCTGCTGCATAAACTTCCACAAAGTTACAAAACTCAAGGTCAAGGAAATATTCATTAGAAAACTTGCTTGCTTTTGCTTGTGATACCATGCTTGGCCCACTAAAGCCAATCTGTGGCTTATAGCTATTGGCAATGCAAATGGTTGCAGTGGCAGCTTTGCCTGTTGCTTCAGGGCAAGCAGAGCTTGCACTCGGAGCCACGGTCCCACTATTCCCTCAGGGTCTGCTGTCTGTATCACAACAAGCTGACAGAGGAAAAATATCCATCACAGCAGAACCACCCTCCATCCCAACTCCACACATTCACCACGTGTTTTCCTGCCTCACCCTTTGAAGACTCTACTGGGAGCATCTGTAAATGTTTCCTGCCCATATTGGAGGAGGCAGTGGAGTCTCGCATCCTTGAGTCACACTCTGCAAACTCTGCAAGAATCTCAACCTGCTACTGACTTAGACCTCCAATGGTAAGCAGCACCAGCAGAAGGTTTGAGATAACCTTTCCCCAAAACTGTGGACCTTGTTATAAATGCCAGTGCATTGATAAGGATTTCCCTACCCTGGTGCACTGAAGTGTTTGCAAAATGAATATGAGAGGCTGAGCATCACATCCCAAATCTGCTCTGGGGAATTACCAAAAAATCAGAATGACACCTTTCAAAACTGATGGGAAGAGGAGTAAGATGGATGCAAGAGAGCATCCATGCCAATAGTGCTCTGCAGCCTAGCTGACTGAGAGGCAGTGAAAGAGCCACCATGAAGGTATGGCAGCTCACCTGTCAGTTGTTTATGGTGAAGAAATCAGGGAGGTGTGTTTATGAGAGTGTCCTCAGGAGAAGCAGCAGACTTCCATTGTTTCTGACAGAGCAATGCAGACAACACAGTCAACTAACAATACCTGCAATTTAAGTCTCATTTGGGTCTGGTAATATTTTATAATCAGAAAATTAGTCTGCTATGTGAATACAGAGGAGTTACAGGACTCCCCACAAGGGTAACAACATGGAGTGTGCTGCTGCCATGAGACAAATACATCTGGCATGTTGTCAGGTGCATAGAGAAAAAGAGGAGAGCAAGGATTAACTTTCATGTGTTATTCTGGTGGTAGTCTGCCCCCAGATTTTCTCAGAGGCCTTTCAAAGCATTCAGGAACTTAGTTCTGCACGTGTGGCAGAGTCAACTTGAGGTTGCACAGTAGTTTACACCCTTCTGGGAGCTACTGGATGTGTCAGACACATAAGATAATGTGTGATCACAGGTCACAGCCATGGCAAAACAACTGTGTTCCATCACTGGCCAGAAAGGCTGGAAATTTTAATATGCTTATTTTTATATCTTCCAAAGAGCAATCTATGTAGGGTGCATGTACTCTAAGCAGCCATCAAAACATCCAGCCTTTCTTTCTTCTTCTGAGAACTCCTGATAACTTGGACACTGTGACACATTGTGGCAATGAGCTGTACCTAGGGACATTTGTGCTATCAAAAGTGGAGAGGCAGTGTCTCCTTGTAAATGATGTTGGTGCTCAGTCTCTTGTCTCTTTAGCTTTGCTTTCTCCTTAACTTCTGATTCTGTCTCTTCTGAATATAAGGTCAGGTATCTGTCCTCCCTGGGAAAACCTTCTTAAAGGTTTCTCCTACACCCCCTTCTTTCCTTGTGCCTCCGGGAGGCAGCTATGTTAAGCTGAGTGAATACTGCAGATATCTTTCCTGTTCTTAATTTCATATCTTTCTTGTGTTTTCTGGTGGCTGTTACTGTACTACTCAGGTAAAATTTTTATCTTCTTGATGTTACCTGCTAAGAAGCCAGTTTTTAAGGATAAACTCTTTGGCATAATTGAATCGAGCTTTACTTGACCCGTTTTTTCTTTTTCAGGCATTCTGCTTTTATTCGTTGTTCCTTGGAGGTGTTGTTCAGTAGCATGTCAGCAATGAAGCCTCAGTTGTCTCAGCAACTATTGCCAAAGCCACTCTCACTAGGATTTGTATTGTCAGTGCACACATTCATGGTCCATCCGTGGCAAGTCATAATATCAATGAAAGGGATATGCACCCATGTTTTGTAGGAGTGTTCATGCCAAATAACTGTTTACTCTTTCTCTGATACAGCACTTCACTTTTCTCTTCCTTATTGTTATTAATAACAGCAAATGAGCTTCTCTAGGACCAAAAGACACTCCATAGCAAAGATTTTTTCCAGCTATTTTGGGAGCTTTGAAAGATAGTGATTTGTTTTGCATACATCTACAATGGGCTAACTGGATGTATCTGGTCTATACAGGATGTATCTGGCCTATACAGTGCTGAGCCTATATCCAGGCTGTTCCCAAAACTTTGCTTGTTTTACCCCATGAGGTGCAGCACTTGAAGAAAACTTTTCAGATTAAATACAGTTTATAACTCATTTCCAAACATTGTGGTTCCTGTAATCACATTTTGGGGCATTTTGACAACAATTTTGTGTTTCCAGTGTACTGGAGGGATATCTTTTCTTTCTCAGTCATTTCTGCCGAGCTCTGCCACAGTTTCTTTTAAGTGGTGGCTGTCACATATCCCTAGCATTACTGCTAGGACTTTTCTGACTGCTGATCTATTGTTTTTTAATTCTCTCAATTGCAGCACTGAGACATTTCTATTGGAGTGATATTAATGATATCTTGGCTAAGTTCCCATATTTCATTGGATGTCGTATTAAGGTGGAAGTAACTGCTTGGAAGTCCTGCACCTTTTACTTTTTCTAATCTTTCCTGTGTTGTTCTACCCAAATCTGAGGATGTTTTCCATCTTTGGTTTCAATTGGCCCATTTCTTCTTTTGCAGATTATCTCTTGGCAGAAGGCTCTGCATTTCCCCACTCTACTGTTGTTTCTGCTTCAATCATTAGATCTTCATTCACCTTTTTTTCGATGCTTTTCCCTGTTCTGACTGCTTCCCTGGGTACTTCCCCCTGCCTCCAGTTTTTCAGTGAGCTTTCCAGGAGTTTTCATTGCAGTGCTTTTCTTTCCTGAGAAGTTTTCCACGTGTCTCAGGTTCTCCAGTTCTTGCTCACTGGGTGTATCCAGTTGTTCCGCATGCAGCTTGAATTGTGTTTTCTCTAGATAATGTCAATTATTCTTCCAATGTGCATTTTCTCCTTCCTCTCAAATCCATTCCTCAGTTAAGAAGAAGCTTCTCGCAGCACTGTTTCCTTTCCAGTACATGCTTTGCCTTATGTTACTGCATCTACTCTGCCTTTTCCATGGTGTTTTCCCCAGGTCTCTAAAGGTTTAGATCCTGTTTCAGAAGAAAAGTTGGGGTTGTAAAGATGTATCCATATATTCAGTTTAAGGATGTGGTTAGCATGGCACAGATCTGCTAGCACCTGCTTTGTTGCTGTGCCAAGCAGGTTAAGTTAGTGCCCTTTATACTGTAGGAACAAGGTGTAACTTAGAATAAATCTGAATGTGGATACTGCATCTGATCAAGCATTTTCCATGGCTGTGTCCTGTGGAGATTTTGGAGGTTAATTTCAGACTGACCTGTATGGGTGAAATCCTCACACAGTCATAGCTGGCTGGTGTGCTACTCCCAGCCCCCTCCAGCTGAATTTTTAAAGACCAAAAGGAGCAAGAGGATCTTACCCTCAAGGTTTTTTTCTGATTTTACTTTGCAGGAGCCTAGCTGCAGTGTTAGCTCAGCTCTCTCTACCATGCAAAACTGCTTAAAATAAAATCCCATATTTCTGAGAACTGACTGTTCCTCTTATTGTGACTGTAGGAACAACAGTGCAACATGATCTCCTTTGTCACAGAAATTATAATGCCTTCTGGCTGAAGGACAGGAGTTCTGTTTCTGCTTAATGGCTCCTCCTGCGAACTTTATTTGTGCTGAGTAGTGTCTTGCTCGGCAGATTCCGCTCTTGAAACCAAAAGAGGAACCTCAGAATGAGGAAGGGCAAAAGGATTGGTCCCACTGTTATATATTTATTCCTAAAGCTTTTGCTCAAAGTGCTGGACAATCTGTGCAAACCTTAAAAAAAAAAAAAAAAGAAAAAAGAAAATTAAAAAAAAACAGCAACCACACCAGAAACCAGAAACCAGAGCATTAGGAATCTGTTCCATTAGGAACTCAGCAGGAAGGTGAAAAGTTTAAACAACTGAAAAACAGAGTAATAGACAACAGTTGGATATTGTGGTGCAGATGCATATGTTCGAAAATATTAATGGGGTACATTGTCAAAGACATAATACCCTTAGTTCAGCTATATGTAAACAGGCACAGCTCCAGGGGAATAAACCAAACTTCACCCACTTAAACTCTGAATTCATCTTCGTGTGTGTCTGTACACAGAATCTGGGTTTGAGAAAGGAAGGATTTTACTTGAGCATATTTTGATACATATGAAACATAAACCCTTTGGGTTTCTTTTTTTAAGGTATACTTTTATTTCTTTCAATCAGAGCTGAGCAAATTTTACACAAGACTAGTTTCTTCGTTCTGGCACTTGGGAGCTCCAGAGTCCTGCTTTCAATTCTTAGCTCTGACAGCTATTACATGCACAACTTTGAGCAAATCAATAAAACCCTCATTTCTTATTCTGGAATATAACTTTTTCTTCCCTCCTGCTCTCTGCAGGTCTTGCTTATTTAGATTGCAAGATACAGAGACTATGAGTTTCTGTTGTAGCATATATGTATCTGGCACAATACAGTCCTGATCCCCATGGATGGAGACTGAGAGGCAGGAGAGAATAGGAGGTTCTGCTGCAGTAGAAATAATTTCCAGATCCACCAGTAAAGGACTAGGATGCAGTGAAGGGTAAGCAAGCAGGTGAGCAAGAGACAAGCACTTGAGTAGCCATGAGTCACAAGAGCTTTCATGCAACCTATTGTTCACTTCAGCACTAGACAAGTGCTACACAGTTTAAGATTAAACAATAGAATAGAGATGTGTAATTACTTCCTGGTGTTTTTTTCAACCTAGACACAAACCTTTAAGTCTGCTATGGCTTGGTTTTATTTATGCATTTATTTGTTGTAAAGGAATAATGGTTTTCCCACCTGTGCCAATGATGCTCCATGCTGGCAAGGTCACTACTAGATGCTTCTGTCCTGTGCACATTTCTCTAAGCCACAAGAAAGTGGTCTTGTCTGTAAACTACTCTGAAGAGCCTATTGCAGGCAATATTCAGTATGACAGAGATGTTTATCAGATTTATCTTAGAAGTCATTTACACAGCCTAAACTGACTGGGATTTTTAAGTAGACACAGATGAAGAGACAAAGGAGGACAGTGACTACATGTACTTTGAAAGGAAAAGACACAAATGTGGAGGAGGAATGTGTGTCCTTGTGTGTATACACTTCTGCCTCAAACAGTCACCTCAGCCTTTGAATGCCAGTTTGCCTTTTTTCTCTGAAATGCTCAGATACACTAATCATGTGTTCATCAAATCTTAACGTGAAATCTAAAATCAGTCATGGCTATAGGAAAAAACATGTCTTTTACTGCTGGCAGGAGAGATGGGGGGTTCTTTTCCAAATTTGTGACATCACTGATGACTCTAGTCTTTACAAAAATGAAAGAGACATATGCTTGATTTTAAAACATTCATCTTAGAGGAGGTTTTCAGGTACCGGGAAAACTTAAAAAAAATACCACTTATCTGTGCTTCCCCCTTATTCCTGTAGCATATAGATGACTGTAGGATGGAGACAGCCACAGTCTTTGGACTAAATGGAAATTTTGTGTGTTGTCCAGATAACGTTATTTGCAAGAGGAAACAATGAAACCCATAGGATGATACAAAGGGCTTTTTATTATAATTTTATTATGCTAGATATTTGTTTTTGCAAAATTCAGTTTTCTTCCTGTCTTTTTATCAATTTCTACTTTATAAATTTAGAACATTATACATCCTACCAAGATTTCTGCTCCATGCCCAATTTTTTTGCTCTGTGTAATTCAGATGTATCTCCTTAGCACAGGTTTTCTGAATGGTGACAGCCAAACTAATGATGGTGGAGTTAGAAGAGGGTTTGATGACCAGGTTTGCATCTTTGGTGTTCCCAGTTCCCAGACCCAGCCTATTCATATCTCACGCAATTTGTGGACAAGAGGAGGAGGGATGTTTAAAGTGAGGCTGTTTTCAGATTTGCTGCAGGGTAGAAGGGGGACTTTATGGGTTACAGCTGTGCTTATTTGATGGTTTCCTGGCTTTTTGCAGTTCTGCCATTGCACAGCAGCGGGTGGAGCTTTTACAGAGCAGCTCCAAGCTGTGACATGATCATTTTAAAATCCTGTCATGGGCTTCATTTTGTTGTTGGAGATTGGCCTCCTTTTGTCACAGAGGCCTCTCTTTCACCCCCTTGTTCTGCACCCCTGAACCACACGTATTGTCTTCTGCATTGCTGAAAGTCAGGTGCGACATTTCCAGTGCCAGTTAGCAAAGCGAGGTGAGTCTTGTGGCTATGATGTCATCAAGGAGCTGTAATTCATGTCTGAAACATCATGACAGTGAAATGCAAGTTTACACAGAGCTTAAGTGAAACCAGGACAATGTCCACATCAGTAAGAGTGGGTAGCATGGCATGTGGTTTGTAGTAATGACATCCCATGACAGTGTACCTTTTATGTCATTTGAAACTCAAATCCAGGAGTCACATGCTTCCAACAACCCAAGATGTATAGGGTGGCAGTGTATCAACTGCATTTCTGTTATTTTTTTTAACTATAACACTCATGGGTACCACTCAAAAATGGTGTTTTACTCTGCTAGAGACTGTCAAAACCTGGTCTCTGTCCCAAAGAATTTACTGTTCCTTTCACCAAGTTTTGCGTTGACGCTTTTAAATGGAGCATTTGAAAGTAGAATAAAAGGCATTGTATCTTTTTCTGACTGCAGAGGTTAATTTCAGAGTTTTTCAAAGCTCCCCTCTGCACCCCATACCCTGAGGGACTCTGTTCTTAGTTTCACCCTCCTTGAAACCTCAGCCTTTGAGCTCTTCCAGAAATCCTGGGAGATGATCTGGATGGCAGCAGGTGCCCAGCTCATGGAGGGACTGCAATGCCGCACATGCCACACTCCTCCCCCGCTTCTCCTCCCTCCAGCCTTATCTCCATCACTCCTAGCTGATGGCAGTTTCTAAGGATGGTGATTTTTTAGAAGAAAGATGCTTTTTTTACGGGCGACCTCTCATTATCCACCTGAAGATAATCTCCTCCGGACAAAATGCATGTGTGGGTAGAACAGAAGCATGTTTATTGTTCTTGGTAAACTCTGGGAGTCAGAGTGGAAACTAGAAGGGATGGGAGACAGAGATGCATATTCTCTTCATGCCAAGGTTGCTAAAAGGAGTTCTTCCTGATCTGTAGTGGAAGCATCCTTAGTCTGAGAGAAAACCTGCTCTTTCTTGTACCCAGAGTCTACTTGTACTTCCAGCAAAGTACATCAAATAAATCCTTGGCGTAACAAAGTCCAAGCTCCTGACTCAGTAGGAAGCGGAATGAGGAAGTCCTGCTGCCTTTTATTCTTAAACTTCATCCCAGGGAGCATGGGTATTTGTTCTGCTGGATGAGCAGCGTGAGGAGGGTTGCAATTTGAGGAGCAGCACTGCGCTTGACTGACTGACCAAAAGAGCATCTGGAAACCACCTGCCCCAAGTCACAAGGAGTGCATTGCTCCAGGCTTCCCGGGAATGTGCTAAAATACGAGGGTGTATTCCTATTTTGAAGATGAGGGATTTTGTTGTGTCACACTCCTTTCAAGTGCTAATAGGAGTCACAGGCTGTACTACCTAGGCATGCAGACAGTGATGTGGACCACTCCATATAAAGCCACTTAACTTACATTAGCCCTTTCCTGACACTGAGAACTTGGTTTTAAACTCAACCACTAACTCATCATTACCTACATGACCTGTGTATTTTGGGGCAGTAACTGATTTCTGGAGTTCACAGAAGCTATGTGTGTTACTGTGTGAATGACTTTATGGACGTCTTCTTGTTAGGTATTAGGTCTCCACAAAATGTAATCTTTCACTTACTGCAGTAAATAAAAGCTTGCCTGAAACACACTAGGGACAAAGAACAGGTCACAGTTCAAAAGGCAAAAGAGAATTATAGGGTCCAGAAGTGTTTCGTTAAGAATATATCCTTTAATGCAACAAATTTAAAAGCTATCCTAGTAAAGTTCATGAAGGTGTAATAAATCAAGTTACTCAAAAAGCTTACTTAGCACATTATACAGATTTTAGTTAACTTGTAGAGAATACACAATACCAGTCCTCTCATAAATAGTTTTTATTAAGCATTTTGCCTCAGAATTTTTCAGATTTCTCACAAATAGATAACTTCACTTACCTAGTGCTTAGGGGACCATGTAAACTCACCTTATCTGAGTTTCAAGAAAATTTGCTGCCATACACCTGTGTTTACCCTTGGCTGGGAAGAATCCAGGGTGAGGAGTGGATTTCACTTGGCTCATCTGGCTTACACATCCACCTGTTCATAATCCTCAAATGTGCCTTGAAGAAGAAAGATTGATTCTTGGCATTCACATAAAGGGAATCCTTCTTTCTCATCCTTGCAATCTGGTATGTTCAAACACATATATATTTTATTGTGTGTAAGAATGTAATATACGCTACCGGAATGACAGATCTGTGACTGTAAAGCAAGTGCCTAAAAATGGTACCTGGAAGAATTTGGCTGAAACGTAGGTGGATTTCTGGTCTTTTTCAGGCTGTGAATCTTGTCCTGTAGTTCACAGATGAATGGAAAGTGGCACAGTGACACTTCCATTTCCAGTGATTCAAGCATTACGCCACCTGAGTCAGGAGTCATTTCTATGACCAAGCGGTTGTGTCAAACCCCTGGCTTAAGAAGTTCTTCCCAACTAGCAACAACTCCATGGCCTTTGGCAGAAAACAGTATGGACAGGCCACATTTTTAAAGCCTCTATTTTACGTAGCTTCAGTATGAGGCAGCATGCGTGTTCTATTCAGCAGTAAGGCTCCCAGTATATAAAGTTGAACAGCCTTGTACCCTGGCCTACTTTTTTCTGGTCAACCTCAACATTTTACAACTTTCTTGAGAGTTTTTGCCAAGAAGAAAAAAAAAACAAATAGTTTCAATGTATCCATGTAGACTGTAAGTGCTAAAGGCCAAACTTCTGATCAAGCATTTTGATAATGTGCTTTTTCTATCTCCACCTTCCTGTAGGGCAAATGCTCCTGCAGTTCCCATTAACTTTCACTAGGTATATGGACCTACCTTAAAGAAAGAAAAAGTCTGTTTTCAGCTTTTATGCACAGCTGGTAAAATGGAGACTAAATTTTGGCTCAAGGTCTTTTATGAACAGGTTCCAGGACAATTCAAATAGATCAGTCTCAGGTGGTATGCTTATAGTTTTCCTATTGCCTCTTATAAAGATGTTTGAAAGTTGCATATTCCTTTCATTACCTATACTATCAAATAATTTTTAAAATCACATTTTTTTAAAAATTACCATTATTCAACTAATTTTAAGCTCAAATACTCAATTGCAGGTTGGTCTCCTAACTTTTATGGGGAGAAAATTAGTGCCTACCTTAATCACTCACTGTTAAATTTGCAATTGTTAATTCAATCCCCAAACTAGTGGGTACCTTTCTCTATTCTACTGTGTTGAATAGTACTAGTAGTAGACAAAACCATACAGCACGGCCTGTTTCTAATTACACTCTCATGTTTCCTCCTAATGAACAAAAAATCTCCATTTTGTGCATTGCCTGTTAACCTCTGGAAAGGTCAGTGCCTTGCTCCTGTAATGCAGCACACTTTTTTTCCCCTTCCATTTAACACAGTTATTGCTTTCTGGAAGGCAGGATGTTTCTTGCCCAGTCTGATGTAGAATCAGGCTAGCCCTGTTCATTCAACTTAAATATTTGAAGGCTTAGGGAAAAGTAATTAAGTCTGACCTTAAGTGTAATGGCTGCCACAGACATTGCCTTGGCTACTTGTCCTTTGTGTGCAAAATTGATGACTGATAAAGCATGTTTTCCGTAAAAACACCTATATATTCTTGGCTTGAAGATCTTAAGCCATGGTAGAGCAAGGACTTGAATTCAGGTGTTGCTAGTCCTGAACAACCTGACAGCCATTACTTCCATCAACAAAACTATAGGAATCGGTAACCCATATTCTTCTGCTTACCAGACTGCTTCTTTCTGTCATGGGCCAAAACCCACAGTTTTGTGTCAGGAAATTTCAACCAATTTAGTTCATTTCCAATTAACAAGCTTCTAGTTACTGATTTTAGTATTAAGAAATAAAAACAAGTAAACAAACACTTAGAGAAACATCTTGGCTTTGCTCCTGACACATCTCCTCCTCTCTTTTTGCCCTCTTTACCAGACTCACTCAGCCCCTTTGGTGATGTGGTGGGTGGCACACGGGACTGGGTTAACGTACTGTTGCTCCTTTACTTTTGCTCTTCTCGTTTCTGATTCCACTGCCCTGGCATGGGAAGTGGCACAGGCCAGTGTCCCCTCAGAGCTGTATGCCTCCCTGAGCCTCCTCCCTGCCTCTGCTTGGGCAACTCTTTGCTCCGCCCTGCCTGGGGGTTTTTTCACTCCTGAAAGCAAAACTTAAAAACCAAAATCTGATGTGGCCCCATGTTTGTTTTATTGCATAGTTCAAAAGCCAGAACCGGAGCTGTTATTGGTTTCTCTCAGTGCTGAGGAGGTCATCATCAAGGCAAGCATGTCTCCAAAGAGTTACCATGGAAATTACCAGGCCTCTATCTGCACTTTGAACACCTTCTTCCTACTAAAAGAAATGATAACTGAGCATTCAGAAATCTTTGAAAACCATGGTCTGAGCCAGCCAACTTCTGACAGCTGCTCAAAAAAGTAGACGTGACATCATGGAAGGTGTGATCATCTGTTAAAAATACGGGGTTAGACTTTCTTCAGGTTTAAAGTGGCTTTAGTTGATGAGGTCAAGGGGTCTGTTCTCCCACTCCACCGGCATTAAACAAATAGCTTTCTACTTGTTTCTCATTGCAGCCCTTACTCTGCCTGCCCAGTGAAGGCAGCGCAAAGGAACTACAAGAACATTTGCAAACAAATGCTGCAAATATTACGTCTGGGTTTGTAAACACAAGCAGTGATTCAACTCTAAATGGCAACAGATAGTGGCAGGCAACCAGGCCTTCAATTATTAACTAACAAGGCTGAGCTGACCCCAAGCTTTTCCTCCATGCTTGTGTGAGGCAGAGAGGAGGAATTTCACTGAGTGTGCAGCATCAGCAGAGTACTTGCAAGGATGCAGCAGCTGCGTTTCTGGATTACGTGGAGGTGGGCAAAGCTTTGAGATGTCTCCATCACCCTGGCTCACTCTCCTTTGGCAGGAAACTGGATCCAAACCTACATGTCTGTTTCCATCTGGGATGCCCAAGAATGAACTCTCCCTCCTACTCCAGAAAGACACAGGAGGGTTTCCCACAGCTCCCCTGTGCACCCAGTGCTTGTGAGCTGGGTCTTAGATACCCCACAGTGTCCCAGGTAGAACAAGGAATGAGATGGTGGGGTGAATTCCATCCTCACAGCCCAGTTTCCAGGCTGAAGGTCAGGTCCTGACTTTGGTGTCCCTGAGACACAGTGCTGAAGTCCAGGAGGAACAAACCACACAGAGCACCCCAGGAAAAACCTGTGTTCTGCTGAGGGAAAAGGGGTGCCTAGAGAAAAAGTCTGCCAGCTCTGATACCTGATATCCCTGCCTCTCCCCATCCCAGCTTGCCTTTGTACTCCTGCATTCATGCTAGGGAGGGTGAACACCAAAATCTCCCTCTGCTGCCTGAGCTCCGCTTCTTTCTCACTGTGGCCCTGCCCTAAAAAGCTGTATCAGAGATAATTAATGTCTACCAGCACCAGCAGAGGTTTGTGGGAGCTAGGTGAGAAAGGGGGCACAGGGAGACCAAGAAACAAAAGAAAGCAGAGCATGTCTCCAAGTCTTGTGAGCAGTCTGTATCCACATTCCTCTACTTTCCTTCTTTTTCTCAATTTACTTTATTTTTAGCTTGCTTAATGAGTACAACCTTAGAAGAACTGAAATTGGAGTAAAAGAGAAATAAGAGACCTGGCTTCATTTCTGGCCCTAGGGATTGGAGCCCCTCCAGCATCTCAAGGGTAGGTGTATAGCTGGAGCCCAGCCTTGATAGGAAGTCCTTGCTCAGTGCTAACCTAATACAATTTTTTTTTTTCTTTTTCTAGGCTCCCTGTTCATAATCTCTGTTCAGACATGGGGATAGAGATGAGCCACAGAGGACAGAGATATGTTTGTCACCTAAGTACACCAGGTCTGTATGTGACAAAGGGTGGCCACAGAGCCACAGTGGAGATGCAGCCAGTGTTGAAGTTAAGTGTTGGAGCTGAGAGCAAGTTTACAGAGGTGTGTAAGCCAGAAAAATAAATGTGCCTGTGGTAGCATACACAAGAAGTGGACTCCTAGACTGCTCGTTAATTAAGCCTGTAGATCAGTAATAGGAATTATGTTTAATGAAGGAGGCGTGTACTCTAAGGGAAGAGTGTATCTCCCAGTGCCTGACAGTGTTCCTGTATTTTCACATATCTGGAAGGAATTTCTCCCTATATACACACCCCTATGATTTTTTTTTGTCCTGCCTATTCATCACTGGGTAAACCCATGGACTCTAATGGAGTGTCACCTGGAATTAATTTTCCTGTGCCTCAGAAGAATATATTGTGCATGGGTCCTGCATATATTATTTAAATGGCAGCACTAAGAAAACAGCATGAAATGTATTCATCAGCCTGACTGCCAGAGGTGTTGCACACCTGCAGGTCTCATTTAAGGCCAGTGGAAAGTGGAGGATGAGAGGCATCTTCTCTTCTGCATTCTGAGGACTGAATTATTTATCGGAAGGTTATTGAAGGTTTTTAATGGTGCAATCAAATCATTATAAGCAAAAAGCTACAAAATCAAATTCAGAACAATGAAAGCATCAGTTCATTAATGGAACAGTTCCAGCCATCTGGCATTCATATGTTCTGCATTGGGGCTGTTATTGTGCAGACATAAAGGACCCAATCTTACCTTCAAGCAAGAGCTTTCATTAACTAAATATATCCAAATTCTTTACTGTTCAGCTAATATTACAAGTCCTATCCTGCATTTTGGAGGGGCTTTTTTTTCAGTTTTGTTCCCTTAAATCTTCAGTCCCACCCCACTTCTCCTTTGGGGATATGCATGTTCCACCTCCCACTGTGGACACAGCACCTCTTGGAAAAGTTTTAGTGGTTCATGGTGCTGAAGCTCTGGAAGAGAGAGAAGGGGCAAATTATACTTCAGTGAAAATAACAACACTTAGACACTAATGATAAATACTGTCACTTGAATGAAATGCAATTCTAATGTAGAATTGAGATTTTCACTTGCCATTTTTTATTGTTTTCAAATGATAACTCCAGTAACTCTTCAAAGATCTGACATTTAAACAGACCAAACTGATATGCGAAGTCATGTACAGTACAGAGGCATTCATCAGACTTTTTCCAAGCTATTTTTTTTTTAATCCTGTAAAGGAATAGGGCATTCAATTTATTGGTGCAAAAGTATCACTCAGTTCCAGGTGAAAGGGCAAAGACAGGATAAATTCTGTATTTTAGTTGCTGTGTGTTAGCTAACGATCTCTGTTGGGGCAGGATTTTACATTTGCTACAGCTAGACCCAGAGGGGTGGGTGCTGGAGAGGTGTGTTAAAGCAGTGCACCCACCAGCTGCTGCTGCAGTAGAGCTCTCCCTTGTCTCCCTGCATCCTCATAAGAAGGGGGATTTCAGTCCTGTCATGCCAGACTGGGGCTCTATGCTTAATAAAGAGACAAATCAGAACATCACTCACCATCCAGTCTTCCCTCAACACCCTACAAACTATGTTTCTTAGAGAACCTGGAAAACAAAATGCTGACCGAGTAGCAATGTCCTGGCGGCTACTTGGGCTTTTAGGCATCTTGTATAAATGCAGCTTCCCCGAAACAGCAGCAGTGACCCAGCCCCAGGCTCCAGCCCAGGCGCACCTCGGAGCCAAAGGACAGATGACACATGGGGCCGTTCAACGGTGCTGCCCTCCCACGGGAGACGCACATCTCCAGCCTCCCCCTGTGGCTTTCCCCGCATGGAATCTGCAGCCATCCCCGTCCCTGTCCTTATCCCAAAACATATAGCTCCCCGGCTCTGTCTCACCTCCCCCGCAGTGGTGAAGCCACAGCAGTCAGCTTCCCAGCCTCCCCTCCCAGAAGCCAGCCTCCTGCCCCCCATGCCCCCCCTCACCCCCCCAACAAGCACTGTACACTTTACACAGCCATCAACTCATGTGTGCTCCAGCACCTGATGCTACCTGGGTCGTAAGATTATTAATTGTAAAGCTGAGGTTTATGGTTCTGTATGAGTTTTTACTGAATTTGCCACTAATGCACTGAACTCCTTTGCACTTCTGACAGTAACTTGCCTGAAGTGTCTTATAAACCCTGGTGCAACCAGGACAACATGGACGGTGCAAGTGCTAGGACAAACCCAAAGATCCTTTCACAAACCGCCAACATGCTGGTCTCTTGGGCAGACGCTGCTCTCATCTCTGGCATTAGGCTGGTCTAAACAGCCTAATATGATCCAGACCTTGTCACGGAGACTATGGGGACCAACCATCTCCTCTGCTTTTTTGCATACATCCATAACCCTCAATATGCTCAAGGCACCCATGGGCACCCACTTTTCCTCCAGTCATGGCCTTGTAGTCCTGCTATTAGGAGGCAGAAAGCCATGAAAAGCCAAAGCTTGACTTGCAGGAGCAGTGCAGTCATGCAACTTCTCAGCAACCAGCTATGCTGCAGAAGGATTAGGATGAGCTAAGGTCCGAGCAGCATGAGGCCAAGCTAGGGAGAGAGAGACTCTGCATGATTAAAGCTGCTTTCTGCCTTGAGAGCTTTCCAAGTTTCAGAGCAGTTCATGGTTTGTAGGACGTCGTGCACTGCTGCTGTAAATAGGTAGCAGGAGGCCAGAAGAGACTGAACGAAGGCAGAAGCGCTGCAATGGAACAAAGATGTCGTGGCTTTATACATAGGGCTGCTTTCTTTCTGTAGGACTTCTGATGTGTCTGAAGTTGCTCTGGAGAACAGTGTGTTTTCCAACTGTGGGTAATGTTGCTATTTGCTCAGATTCCTCTGCATCCTGTTCTGAACAGATACCCTACATGTGCACACTGGGCTTTGGATAGTCCATATATAACAAATGAGCAAAAAGTCAAACTCCAGCGAGCGCTTTATTCTGTGCGTGTTGCTGGAGCTGTTCTTCGTAACATAACACGTGCTTTAGCAAGCACTACAGATGGTGATATTTTAGGAAACTGGAATAAACTTAAAAGTTGATCAATAAAAAGTGTACACTGAAAATATTTTTCGAGTTCTCTAATCATTCCTATCTCAGGTAATGCTGAAGCTTGCCACTTTTTTCCCCCACCAAGATACTATTAATTATGGTCTCATCTAACACTTCCTTCAAAGCATCCGCTGTACTGAATGATTCGACACATTTCTAATCCAAAATGAAATTATCCACTGTTAAAAGAACACCACAGTATGCTGCATAGAGAAGTGACAGAGTGAAGAGACATCTTAACTGTAAATTCCCTGAATTTTTATTTTATAATTAAAAACACCAGAGGTACTTTCCAGGCCCAGACTGAAGAGGAATTAGATCTCTAACTGGGTCTGTATGACTAATCTTGCAGACACTGAGTTGAAACTGTATGAACACTGAGAATTAAATATAAATATATCAATGTGTGTACATGTTAAGCATACTTATGATTTGAATCAGTTCGCAAAATGGAGCACATGGAACTTACGTGTTTTGTTCTGGAAACAGACGTTTTTTCCAGACTGAAGGATGTGAAAACTGCTTTCCTATATAATGTGATTCAGTACATCTGTGTGTGATTACATAAACACATTTCAGACTGTGGAGCAGCACAGTCAAGTCTCATAGAAGTTACATTCATTAAATTTTGTCAGACCACGTGATCTCCCCTGGACCTTCAATATTTGCCTGTTTCTAAGATTTACTGAAGATTTCCTATATTTTCTAGTTAGAGCAAGAGTGGAGGACTGAGAAGTAATTATACTAGCCTTGAATAAATGACAAGTCACTGTTTCAGGGCTGAGCAAGCTTGCCTGAAGTCACTAACAGAAATCAAAGCAACTGAAAAAACATTGCTACTTTAACTACATTGGTTCACTGAAGGTAGACTCAGAAATACTTTTTTTTTTAAACCTGTGTCATCATTTTGCCTTCATATAATTCCATCTCACGCACAGATCAGCCTTTCCCCATGAGCACAGGACTGCTATTTTCCTTCAAGCGTCAGTAGCTAGAGTCACAACTGAGAACGTCCTAACGAGCAAATCTGAGTAACCATACTAGGTGGGATGTTTTTATGGAGGCTAGGCAGTGAAACTCCCCATTTGTGGATGCAGTAGCTCTTCCCACCTAGTGTCTTCATACCTGCACCGTCCCACTGGCACACACTCCTGCATGCTTGGGGTAGTAGGTCTCGCCATGGAGATGTAAGTCCTTCCAGTTCATCCTTTACCTGAAGCTTTGATTATTTTTAAGTAAATATTGGTACAGTCGTATCTGGGCAACTGGCTGAGCATGAGACAGGAATTGTAGACATGTGCAGGCAGTTCCTGCCCCAAAAAGCTAAGTAAAATCTGGTTTATAGTGCAGCTACATAAGAAAAACATATTGCCATAGCACTGGAGGAATCATTGTCACGTTCTGAAGACCAGCTTTTCAACCAGTGGGTGATGAGAGTCATCACATTTCTACCACCAGGAGAGGACACATGCAGCTTGAGCACACTGTTTCAAGCCTGCAGTTGTTGTCCAACTTGGATGCAGACTGTGCATAGGTGGGAAACTATTAAGACCTGCCACAGCGCTTAGTGTATGGATGCTGAACCAGGTATTAGAGCTTGTAACAGAACATGCTTCTTGGTGAACCCTTGCAAATACTTGGTAGCTTGTTTTGGAAACAGAAGATGAAATAAAGCATTTTCTGAAGTTAATGGCCTGTTGAATACTTACCAGAAATTTTCATCACGTTGAAGCCTAGTCTCTGTGCTAAATCACAGTGCTGAGTACAAAAACAAAATCTGGTGGTGTGTGGGGACAACATATCTCTCTTCTTGAAATACATATACATACACATACATAACTGGTTTTGATACAAAAAAAAAAAAAAAAAAAAAAAAAGCATCTGACTGCTTCCTAAAGGGAAGGAGCTCCTAACCAGCCATGACAGCAAGAGATCTGCTCACACTCATGCTGAAAACCTTTCTAATGACACATTACCTGTGATTGATACAGCAGATATTGTCAGTAGCTATGGAAGTCAGTGTCATCCCTGTGTTGACGGTACACAAGTGAAGATCTGACTAGAGGAGAATTCTCTCTGCTGCTTTCTGGCTCCTTAAGAAACACAATGAGTACTTAAACGGGTTTGGTCTTTCATTATAGGCTTTTGTACTGCTGGAGTCATTGCAGGCTTGTATAGCTCTAAGTAATCTCTGTAGAAACCTCTCTACAGGCGTTAGAAACGCCTAGCCGTTTCAGCCACGGAACACCAAGTGCTGTGCAGCATACACTGTCTTTTCACTTTGACGCATGCACATGCAAAAGTGGCCTCTAGATGCTCCTGCAATCCAACTAAATCAGTCTATTTCACGGTAAAACGGATGGGGAGCGGGACATGGAGAAGAAGTAACTTGAACCTGTTTTTATATAATAAAATAACTCTTCTAAGTCCGGAAAAGTATCCGTTGCGCAACTCTGCCCCTTTCCAGCTGTAAGGGCTTGATGAACCTACAGACTGATTCTTCTCTAACTGGGGCTCCCGAAGGGCTCTTGCCGCCGTCGGCAGAAGCTCCCAACCCTTCTGCGGGAGGAGAAACGTGGTTGCTCCAGAAACATCCGCATGCCACCGCCAAGCAGCCTGTGCCCCCAGCCCCGCAGCCCCTACCCCGGCTGGCCTTCGCCACCGGCCAACCTCCGCTGCCAACACCGGGCAACCGCCAGCCCCCCGCTTCCCCCGCCCCCCTGCCGGGAGGAAGGAGACCGGGGCCGCCAGGGCCGCCGGCCCCCCCCGCGCACAGCCCCGTTTCCCCCCCCTGCCCCGGGCAGGGCAGTCGCGGGGTCCGGCGGGGCGGGGCGGGGCGGGCGGAGCGGGGCGCACCTGGGCCCCCGCCCGGCGGAGGCGGGCGGAGCGGGGGCGGAGGGAGCCCGTCCCTCCCCGAGCCTCCCTCCCTCCCCCCCCCATCCCTCCCTCTGTGCGCGCCGGCGGCGGCGCCGCGCTCCCTCCAGCCGCGCCCGCGCAGCCCCCGCAGGTAAGCGCCCCGCGGCCGGGGGTCCCGCCGTCCCCGCCCGGGAGAAGGTGTCCGCTTCCCTTTCCCCGGGGGCTCCGCGTCCGCGGCGCCTCTTCTTCCTCCACTTTTGGGGTGTTTTCTTGAGTATTTCTGAGACCGGTGCTGACTTTGGCGGGTGTGCAGCGCTGTGAGGAGGAGGCGCGCGTTTGCAAGCGGCGGGGTCCGGCGGCGGGCTCGTTAGGGACGGGCCTTAATGGGCTGGTGGCGTCGGGTCAGGCTGCTATTTCTGCTGGACTAACTTCTCTGAGGTTGGCCTGCACACTAACAGCGCTGCCACTGTTCGCTTACTTAGGGCCTGTCCTGATTTTTTTTCTTTTCTTTTTTTTTTTTTTCTTTTTTTTCCGTGAAGTCTCTTTGGATTTATTTATACCAAATTAAGGCAGTGGAAAAAGTCCTAACTAAAAAAATGGTTGCCACCTCTCTCTCCTGACTTCCTCAGTCCTTTGGACGAAGAGCCTGCAAAAGTCAGATGGGAGCTGTGTGCATGTATCCGTGGTGCTTACAAAGGTAAAGGAAACGATAGAGAGGATGAATGACAAGAACAAGGGTACGGAGTATTAGAGAAGGACCGGGAGGGTAGGGAGCAGGAGGGAAGCTTTAGGACAAAAGCCGTTAGCAAACTGAAGTGAGAAGAGAGAGGTGGAACCCGAGGGACCAAGTTTCTTCCTCTCACTCCTTTCTGCATGTTCTTTTTAAAGAGCTTCACAATGGGAACCCCCCCAAAAAGCTGCTTCCTATGGAAATGGGTGAAAAGTTTTCTGTATAGCCCTTTATCAGAAAAATGTTGGAATGTCAACTTTTTTTTTTCTTGCGGATTTCTATGTGAAACAAACTCACACCTTTCTGATTTCAGTTGTCTGAATAAATTAGAAGCTGCTCAATATCCCCTTGCAGGAGCCTCTGTATGCGACCTGTGTTCCTAAAGTTGGGGAATTGGGGTAGCTGAAGCCTTTTACTGCTAAAAACTGCTGCAACTCGTATCTTTTCAAAGAAAGTCTCTTGCATGCTAAGTCAGGTTTGGTGTGTTGTACCATTTGGTCTAAAATGAGTCACTCTCAGGTCTGAGAGTCATGTTTCAATTTGGCAGTCCCAACTGCGTGCCATGCAGCCTGTTACTCTTGTGAGAAGATGGGGTATGCTGTAGTACTAAAATAATACGTTCTGGCAATTTCAGCAGCAGACTGAAGGGATACTCTGTGTGCATAGGCGTTAAGTGAAGTTCCGTCCTGCAGCTTACTAATACTGACTGTAGGCGTGCCGTATGTTTCTCCTTAACTGATATGTGCTCAGACTAACAAAGCAACTTGATAGGCCTGTGTTTTACTGTTGTTTTTATTAAATCTTAGCTACGCAAAATCAAATGCTTTCTCCAGAAAAGATTGACACTGTCTCATCCCATGCAGTTGTACATGAGCTGTGGCTGTTCTGGCTTTTCAGTTGCCATTAACTAGGGAAATGTTATTTAGGAATGCTGGGAAACACTGTTTCATGCTCAGTATGGTGTTGTCCTTATCACACTGTATTACAGGTTACAGTAGTTGGACCCTGGGCTGCTATAAACCCTGTTCTGGGAAGTTACCAGTAAAGGTGCTGGTTGGAGAAAGGAGAATACTGACTGGTGTCTGCTTTCTTTTCCTCCCCTCTTCAAAACAAATATTGAGGGTGGAAAGGTTAAACAGCTTTTGAGACAAAACACAGGGGAAATGCAAAATTGAAGTAATGCTATACTGTGTATGCAGCTTTAATTAAGTGAAATTAACATGTGGGTAACAGACAGTCTTACCATTGTGTGCAAAGATACTTAGGGCTGTGTGGTTTCCATCAGTAACTCTGGAAGATTGTAACTAAAATATAATTCCTTCTCTGCTAAAAAATGGGAGAACATAAAAATCTGTCTTTAAACTGGTCTTGTACTAAGTGTTACACAGTGAAACCATGTGGGGAATCCAGGAGGGGGTGTTGAAGAAAGTGTTTTGCTCTGGAGCTGAAACTTAGGTAGGACTTATGTAGGATTGGCTTTTACATTGCTGTGACGAGCCATTAATAACACCTTAATGAATAGTTAATTGTTTCTCAGTAGCTTCTCCACACTGAGCTTGCTTTGTCCGATATTCAGAGGTTTAAACCAAAAGGCGGGTATTTCTTCTGGAGTGGCTTTTGTGCTTGGGAGACCACCACCATCTTACCTTGGAGTACCCAGCAGTTTTGTGCATTAGTTCTCCGAGGTGATCTACCTCCTCCAGATGTCTGAAGAGCTGGCTTTGAGCACCTCTAGGTGGTGACCTGGCAGCACTCGCTGAGCACTGTTACCATGTCATTTGCTGTGTATGTGGCTTCTTTATTGTGTGGGCGCAGGGGAAGACCAAGTGCAGCTCTGTCACCAACAGGACTGAATGGGGAGCTCTCACAGCTGTTACTCATCATCTTGGTGATGGTCCAAGGACACCTAGAATTTGAGAGCGGGGACAGGTTGTACTATGAGGCTGTTGTCCTTTTCGTTATCATTTCCCCCGCAAAATTGGAATCTGCTATGTTCATGGGATTTCCTCCCTTTCATAAAGGGCATGTACTTTGAAGGACACTTAAATTTAGTTTAAATCCATCTAAATGGGTTATCTGAACTGCAACTGCTACAAGTAATGCTAGGGAAAAGAAGCATACAACTGTTTTACTGAAAGAAGGATATTGCAAACAATATTTGATCCCTTCAGCATATTTAGTTTGTGGATTATTTCTTTGTAAGTAGTGTATTTCACTGCTTCTTCCTTCACAAAGTGTTATATTCTCTTTTTTTAACAGTTTAGTAGTATAAAAAGGAAACAAACTTTCAAAAAAGTAAACAGTATGGTTGCATAAAAAATAAAAACACAGGAGTTATCAAAAGGCAATGCTAATAGCTGAAAAAACTACTTGCACTCTACTCTTTTTATTTTTTTTTTTTTTTTTCCTTCTTCTCTTCTTTAAGGTTGCTTTCCCTTCAGGTAAGGTCCCCATTTGAAGTCTTAGGATTGAATGATAATTTGAAGGGAGAACACTGCCCACTGCTCTCCAGAAAGATCCGATTGTGCGGGACTTGAGGTGGTAATGGCTTGAACTGGTAGTGATTATGTAGCATTCCATGTGTGTTTTTTGCTCTTCCATGCATCGCAAGGAGATATTGTAGAAATGTGACGCTCCTAAGTGGTGTAATGTTAGGGCTGAACTTGCACATCTCGTGTCCCTGAGTTTCCTTCATAGCTAACTGAGAAGCTTAAGGCTTCATCCATGGCCCATAGATGTCAATGATAAAATCTTTATCGGCATTGTATGGCTTTGGATCAGGCACAAGGCTGATACGTTGCTCTGACAGACATGCAAAATTATTCCCAGGGCAGAGGAAAGCTCTATCAAAGGAATAAGAGTGCCTGTTCTGCTTACATTTCAGGGAACTTGAATTTTGGTTTTCTTCATTTATCATATTCATTTAAAGCTTAGTTGCTTTAAAACAAGTAGAAGCCTTTGCATTCTTGCACCTTCATTGCCATACTGAAGAAAATGATAGTGAATATCTGAAGCAGGTTTGGTGCCTTGTTTCAATATCTAATGAAACTAAAGGAGAATTCTGAGACGTGCCTGCCTTTGTATATCCAGATCTCTCCTTTACTGATCCATTGCTGTTTCTTGACTGTCTGATACTCTTCCCCTACACCCAAGCTGATCAGTAGCATACCTGGCTTGCAAATTCATAGTCATTGTTTGGCTGAAGGTTGCACTCTAGGATCAATTTTCATTTTTTGATGATTGGTGCCTCTTATTCTTGAAAATGTAGTTTCTATTTGTGCAACATTTAGCGCCAGTAAGGAAAAGCGCCTATTTAGTGCCAGTTTGGGTAGTATATGTGTGTCCCTGTCCCACATGGCAACTCCATAATCATTACATTTCTCTAATGAGCTCTTGAAAAAGACCTTTTCAGGTGGCTAAGGTGTTGCATTTCTGTATAAAGGAACAGTAGCCTTGCTCGGATCAGTGCAAATTCTCCCGAATTTCCTGACAGGCACAGCCTGGAGTAGTTTGTTAAACACATTTTTCTGTCCTGCATCTATTTCCTACTGGATCTGGCTCCTTCTTGACCCACATAATGTAGGCAATTATGTTAGTGCGCATAAGCGGGTGAGCACTGGTGCACTTACCCCCGGGTAGAGAAGCATTTCTTCTTAAAAAGAAAGCAAGCCTTCCTCTGCCTCTGACAGATGAAAACTGCCACAGACTTGCGTGGCTGCTGTGGTTCAAGGAGTCTGGGTAAGGCATGTGTCCCCCTGCCAGCAACACTGCTGGGGCGGAGGAAACTGTGTCCCTCCTCCTCAGGCCACTCCTGGGATAAATAGCCTGGACGGTGTCCTGAGCATGTGGAGAGTGTTTTGCGTTCCAAGCGCCTTGAAGATTGTTGCTGGTGGAGTTGGATGAGGACCTGTCTGTGGTTCCTGCTGGGAACACGGGAGGTAAGCATTGCCCCTTGTTGTTTCTCAGCCATGGATCGTAGTGTGTCTGCTGCTGAGGTGTGGATTGGTGGCGCAAGAAATACTTCCTGTTACAAAATTGGGAAGGCTACATATCTTTTCGGAGGAAACATGTTTTGGGAGCACAGATACTGTATTGGTGAGAACTTCATTACAGTTTTGTGACAAATGGATTATTTTATTTTAATTTAACTTGAGAGGCATTGGAACTGCTTATTTTTTTGGCTTCCATGTGACATATTCTAGATCAAATTTGGAGGTGCTTTCACCTTCTATTTAAAAATACAAAGGTGCCAAGTATGCGAGCCTAATATTATCTTTTTGCTTTTGCTTCTGACTATGAATAACAGGCAAACATCTCCTGAAGTAGATTTTTGAAACTGCTGGAAAAAGTGCTGATGAGTTTGATGGTTGTATATGATGAACTTTAGCTCACTGTAATATGAGGTCTACACACCATTTAGCCTTTTCTTTAGGAATTCACGTGCCACAGTGACCTTCTGATTAGGGTGAATTTCACAGGCACTCTCTAGACAGTACATCCATTTCTCTGCCAGCTAGAAAATGTATTGCATACTGCAGTGCTTGCAGGAGCAAGCAAAAAAGTATTGGATTGACATCAAAGGCAAGATCTTTCTGTACAAAATGCTGGAGATTTTAAGAGTGGTAAAAATCTGGCAAAGGAAATGCATACTGTTTTTCATTGTAAGCCCCTTTCTCTCCCTCCTTCCCCCCCTTTTTAGGGCGTGTACGTCAAATACGAAATGGTGCCAGTGTATTATTTATGGGTGCAGTTTGCAGAGACTTTTCTTAGAAGTTCTTTGGCCATTTCAGGATGATTGTTTTCAGCCTGGATGG
The DNA here is from genome assembly GCF_031877795.1 of Strix aluco. Taxonomy (NCBI): domain Eukaryota; kingdom Metazoa; phylum Chordata; class Aves; order Strigiformes; family Strigidae; genus Strix; species Strix aluco. Next base: position 22,439,084 of record NC_133971.1, read on the forward strand.
AAAAATGTATGTATAACTAGAGCAGTATCCTTTTTTTATTGTGAAAAATTTAGCTGCAGCTTTGTTTAAATTTAAAAAAGAAAAAAAAAAGGAAGTGTTGGATGAGTATTGAATGCTTACTGCATAGAGAAATTTATATCTTCTTTGGATGGGTAGGGTGATTATTTGAGAGCACTGAGTTTAACGTGAACTCCAGCAAAGACTTCCTGGTATCTGAGAAGGCAAGGGAGATGCTGTACAGGTCGCATCCATTTGTTAGATGGTTATACTTCAGGTTGGTGTTTGCAGGAAAGGAGGAATACTGCTCTCCTCTCAGGAAGAAATAGCTACATACCTTGCAAGCATGGCAAGTGTTGTTTTGTCTGTTGCAATGGGGCATTGGTAAAGGGTCTGTAGCCACTGGATTTCACTAAATGTTTAGTCACAGATGGTGCAATCTGCTTCTGACCCATCATGGATATCGGACCTACAGAACGGTGTCCCAAAGCCTTGAGCCACTGCTGGTGACAAAGCGAGGGAACCAGGGTGGCATTATAGAGCTGCAGTGTGTGAGAGGCAACATGCCTTCCCCTTGCCTTCCTGTCACCAGCCAGGCTGCAGGTGTCACTTCTGCTGGTGCAGAATAAAGCCCCAGTTTGTTTGCTGCTCATTTCCGAATCAGCTTCTCCAGTATCAAGCGAGGTGGAAGGGCTGATCCTGGGCCCAGGGACACTGCCAGTGCAGCAGCCACTCTCCCTTCAGCTCACAGCATAGCAGCTTGGCAGGTGGTGAGCACCACCGCTCTCCTGCTACCCTGGGGCAAGGAGAAGCGGCACCAGCAACAGCTCCTGGCCCTCGACTGGCAGGCTGGAGGCAGGAGACCTCGGTGGAGGACTGTAGGTTAATATCTCAAGCCAACAACTGTGTCGGGAGGAGGTCAGCTTGCCCCTAGAAGAAGTTGCCTTGCACTGGGAGGGATTGTGGTGGTAGTTATTGCAGTCAAGACATGGTATTTCTCTGGTTCTCGTGCCTGCAGTGGGTACTCACTGATTTACTTAGTGCGATCCGCTTTCGTGTGGTTACTGTGTTTTTTCTAATCTTTTACTATGCAGCTGTGATGTCACTTCTTGGGTCCTAGCACCTTTAAGAATTGGTTGTTTCTTTACTAACCATTTTCACAGTTACTTGCGACCAAATATGAAATACTAGCAAAGGCTGGCAGGGGGTGTGTGTGTGTGTTTGCTTTTCCATCCAGATATTTCTGAGAGCTTTCATTGACACTCGGGCTAGTAGAAGTAAATTACGCACTTCTTGTGTAGTTGCTGTTTCCATGCCTATTGTGACAGGTATGTTTTCAGTGATTCCCTGTAGAGATTGGGTCAGTAGTTTTACAAGATATGTACAGTCCTGAGATGAGCTGCAGTGGAAAGGTGTTGCTTTGATGTGGTAATCACACTGTAATGTAGGATGTAAAGGGGCAATTTGACTGCTTTGCCTCAGGTTGTGCTTATAGGATTAAACTTTGTAGTACATTTCTATAGTTGCCTGCTAGTTTTGAACATATCAAACCAATTACTGAAGTACAAAAGTGTTTGGGAAATTGATAGGAGAATGTGCAATGGACTAGAATAGATCCAGACTGATGACAATAAGCCCATAAATCCCAAAGGAGAATGCTGCATCATAAATTCTGTGTTAATACTGTGTTGCATGTCTTTGACTATTGCACTTGGAAGATGTCTTTGCAAATGTATACACAGCTCTGCTGAAGTGTCCGATTGACAAATTATCAGTACAGGAGAATAACTTGAATATTCCCCGGGTCTGTGCCAAGAATGTCCCTGGGCACTCCTGTCTTGTCAGACAGAATCAGCCAAGGTACTGACAGTATGTTGTCCTATATGCCATGGTAGCACCTAGGATGTGCTAGGAGTCACATTTGAGCATGTGTTTACCATCCACATAATCATCAGATTCAGTCAAGGAGCAAAGCCTTAACTTTCAGTGAAGGATTCTCTGGGGCATTCAGCTGTTTCTATCCACGTCCCCTCCATTTACAGCTACACTTGCAGGCACAAGGTCAGTGCTCCAACAGGGTCACTGCTCCCTCATTCCTCTTGTCAAAGAAATGGGATTCACTGATTGTTTTTCCAAGGTGTTGTAGTGGGGTAACCAACTTAGACAAATTGATGTCTGGATAGGTATGTTCAAGGAATAACATCTTGAATGTGACATGTTGTACTTGAATGATACTGTTATAAATGTCTGTCGAGTTTAGTGGTCTTCCCTTTTGCTGTCAGTCCCAAAATGTGGCAGACATGGAGAGCAAAGCTGTGGAGATGAGCCATGGTGCCTTTGACTTGCCCTGAGCATGGTTTCTGTGCAGGGCTTTGAGAGCTGTCCTGATGTGGCTGGCAATGCATGAGGTTCATTTTGTTCCTCCTAAAGCTTTGGATGGAACTGGTGAAAACTTCTTCTCAGAGCAGTGCATTTCCCCATACAGAAACCTTGCAAACTACAGAAGACTCTTCTGAATTCATCTGTTCAGTCCTGTAGTCTTTCAGTTTCTTGTGTACAGCAGTTGCAGTGTCCTATTTCAAACACCCCATGCAAGTGAGGCTGGAAGCTGACGGAGACTTCAGGGTATTACTGTGATCAAAGCAATGCTGGTAATTAGTTAATAGACTTAAAACAGGTATAATTACTGCAGTTTTGCGAACAGTTGATAGGAATAGCATAGCTTAGTGCCTGGTTCTCCAAGAAGTATGATATGTTTTTGTTACCTGCCTTGGGTTGCTTAAGTTTCACATGCAAAAGCATCCTAAGAGGTTCAGCCTACAGAAAAAAAACAGAGGGAGAGATGAGCAAGCTGATGGCAACCCAAAGACAGGAGGGAATTACATGATTGTAGAACACATAATGCCTTAAAACTAATATGCCTGAACAAACGTTTCTGCTGTGGTCCTGCATATATCTATCCTCAGCATCTCCTCCACAAAGTTTCTTACAAACAGGAGCCAGTTGCCCAGATTTTAATGGCAAAGTTCTGGTCGAGTGACCTGTTTATCGCTTTTTCAGTTGTCCTCTCTAAATTTTTCTCAATATGATGTGAAGATTGTGAAGGAACTCTTGGTACAATCATTGTGGGAAAGCAGTTGCTTTTTCCTTCAGGAGAGTGTCACAAAACTTCAGGAAGGGCTTCGGCGTTGAAGCCACACCCTGCTCCTTCGTGCTTCAGCATTGGCAGGCATGTGGAAGAGGAGGGAGAGAAAATACTGACTTTCCCTGGAGCTGCCAAGATGAGGTGATTGTTTCTTGGTCAGTAGCAAACTCAAACGCAAAGCTGCTATGCATCTGCCTCCCATAGTGATTCCAGAAGTCTCCCATGCCCCGTATCTCCCCCTGACCATTCCACTTCTGGTTTGATTAACTTCTCTCCCCCCGAGACCCTGCAGTGGGGACTCTTACTGGTATAAGCTGCATCTCCACTAGAGGGGGATGCCAGTATAGCTATACTGGGAAACTTTTGAGGATTTGGTTAGTTATATTTTACTCTTCCCGCCGGCAGTGTTGTGTGTTGGGTTAAGTGGAGTATCCTTTGAAGGATGCTGCTGCGGGACCAAAAGTAGATGAGACCTAGCAGTGGCCTTATGCAGCAGCTGACTGAGTAGCAGGCATTGGGTTTCTCCAAAACAGTGTCAGTTCCGCCAGTGTGCCATAACGTTTGTTTGTCTAGAATCATAGAATGGTTTGGGTTGGAAGGGACTTTAAAGATCATCTGGGTCCAACTCTGCTGCCATGGGCAGGGACACCTTCCACTAGACCAGGTTGCTCAAAGCCCCATCCAACCTGATCTTGAACACCTCCAGGGAGGGGGCAGCCACCACCCCTTCTGGGCAACCTGTGCCAGTGTCTCACAACCCTCACAGTAATGAATTTCCTCCTTATATCTAATCTAAATCTGCCCTCTTTCAGTTTAAAGCCATTACCCCTTGTCCTATCACTCCACTCCCTGATAAAGAGTCCCCCCCCATCTTTCCTGTAGCCCCCTTTAAGTACTGGAAGGCTGCTAGAATATCTCCTCAGAGCCTTCTCTTCTCCAGGTGGAACACCCTCAACTTTCTCAGCCTGTCCTCACAGGAGAGATGCTCCAGCCCCCTGATCATTTTCATGATCCTCCTCTGGACCCACTCAAGCAGGTCCATGTCCTTCCTATGTTGGGGGCCCCAGAGCTGGACCAGCACTGCAGGTGGGGTCTCATGAGAGTGGAGTAGAGGGGGAGTGTAAGGTTGGCCAACCTAGGAGGAGCTGCACAGCAGCAGGAGAGACCAAAATTCAGACCTGCCATGCCTAAGTGGGCTTTGTCCGGGTTCAGAGGAGCTCTGCATGGGCCTTTGGCTTTGGTGGGGTGCAATTGCAGGATGCCTAAAAAATCTGTTTTGTGGGTGTATTTCAGTACGTTCTTGTTTTGTGGCCTGGATCCTTTGGACTTCTTAGTTTATTTGTGTAGCTGCAAAAAAAGGGTCTTAGTGGTTCCTGAGTAATGCTTTATGGCTTATACTTTTGTTACAGACTGTCTTAAGGAGTCTTTGAAGTGTGTGTGCTTTTAATGTTTGTACCCATGCTAATGTGCACTGAGTTTCAAGGGGGGAGTTTGAGGCAAACTACTACTTAGTTTTGGTTTTTTCTTTAAGAATAATCCATTCCTATTCAGTTGCGCTTTTCTCCAGTAGGATTGTTTTTTCTCCTTTCTTGCTCTTTAAAAGATGTGCAAAAGGAGTGTATCTCAAAAGTGGTGAGACAGACTAGATAGTGCTTGTACTCTCTTCTGTCACTGTATGCATTAGAAATTGGGTTTTTTTGTTCTGTTTTTACACTGATTGCATTCTGCCTCCTGACTCTTTATTTTCCACTTGAATTCTTGGTATCTCCTAAATATTCCAGTTGAAATATTTGTTTCTGTTGGGCAGTATGTATGCTGAGGACTTAGTCAGCGAAGTTGAGTAATCACTGAAGTATGAGGTGAATTTACAACAACTACTTAATTCATGTGATCTCCTGTATGCACTAAAAGCTTGTCTGCTAAACACAACACAGAGTTAATCCAAATCAATATTTAAAGTGAATTAGTCAAGCTGCATGCTAATCCTCTGGGTTTACCTGCTTATTCAGGTATGCAGCAGCCTAAGTTGCATTAAACTTCAGTTGATAATTGAGAGGGGAAGGGTTTTAGGGAAAGGTGATGAAATCTTGGTGTTTTGTTCATCTGTCTCCTTTCAGGGCATATTTCAAACTGCTTTGCATTTATAAATCTTGAATTCATGGAATGATCAGCATGAGCTACCTGAGGCCAAAACCCAGTACTCTGCAGCAGCCCTGTACTAAACATCCCTGACAGCTGCTGCTGCTCCCAGGATATTTTGGGGATTGTGTTACTTCCTGATCATCCCTAACAGTTGTTCCTCAAAAAGCCCAACTGGTTGAGCTGGGATGCTGTAGATGGTAGGGAATACGGTGCAGACTGTGGGATAAGGAAGCCCTCTCAATCTCTTCCAGTAAACTAGTAACCAGCCCTGATTTTACCCTCACTCAAATTCTGGATATATTGTCCTGAGCACACCAAAGACTCTTGGTGGGCAAGAAGTAATTACCTTTCATTTGTCAACATTAGGATTTTTGTTGTCTTGTGCTACTGGGTTTGTTCCCCCTCCATCATGGCAAGATCAAAGGTAAGATCTTATTTCTGGGTCACTGCTGTCCATCAGATAAGTTTGTTTGTGGCCTTGGGAAAAAGCAGTGACGTGAAAATAGGGAATTTAAACCCTGTCATTAAGATAATTCTTTCTTATTGTCAATTTCTTTCAAACTTCATTCAGCTTAACTATGCAAAACACAGCACTGCAGAAATTGCCTGGAGAACGGTCGGTTGGACTGATGCAGATGTTACAAAAATATTTCTGAAGCAGCATGACTGTTATTTCTAGTTTGAGGGATTTATAAACAGTTACTATGTCTGCATTGGTGATGACCTGAACCATGTTAAGCTGATGCCTTGCAGTTTTTAATGTACTTTTTTTGTGGGGGTGGTTGGCAAATTTCTATTTCAGATAAACTTAATTAAACTTCTGTTTGTGCACCATTGGTCAGGGTCTGTGTAGATCTATATTAGGATAGTACATTTGTAATTTGGGGTTTGGGTTTTGGCATGTTTAATTGAGGACTTCCTTGGCTTTAGCATTTCCAGATTATTGTATTGTGTGGTGGTTCATTCTGCCTGAAGATTGAACATCTGCTTTGTGGATGCAGGGGGAAAAAGAAGTATTTGCTTTAATGCTGGCCCTCCTCAAAGCTGTTTAGAGAATTGTGACATTCTGTTATCATCCAGATGTTTTTTATCTAGTGAAAGGAATATTGTCTGAATGTTTAAATACAAACTTATTTCAGAAGTATGCCGACATACTACTACTTTTCTGAGTTTTATACAAAAGGTAGATCATGTCAGGTAGGGTTAGCAAATGGAGACTCTGTTGCTGATCCATGGAAACATTGAATTGTATCACTTTTTTTCTTCTTGGAAATAAATGTTGAATGTCTGTTTGTAAATTGTTGAGAAGATAAGATCTTACTGCTTTTCCTGCTGAGGAGTGGTAGCTGGAGAAAAACACCCTGATATCTTATATGGTGATTTATACCTTGATACAAGTGACTTTGCCTACTATTGTCTTCTTTAATGATACTGATTAGTAAGCCAAATAGTGATGAGAATGCAATGGGAGTTAAATTCTGCCAACTACGAGTGTGAGGCAATGCGTCCGTCTTGGCTCTGTGTTGTTAAAACTGCTTCTTGCAATCACAGTGTTCAGAATAATTTTAACGATGGAGGAGGGCAAAAACATGCACCATACTTGCTGCTTTTACACACACACACACACACACACACACACACACACACATGCATGCATAATGCTGGCCACAGTTAATGATGCATCTTAAATGATGAGCTATCCATGGTGACTTTGAACTTTTCTCCCTGTTAGTTAAATTCTCCAAATTTAATGTCTGTCAGTAGAAATAAACCATTTTAAAAGAGTTTCAGAAACTTGTTTTGAAATGACTTACTTCAGAAGTATTCAGTACTTTAGAAGTCATTATGATGAAAGTGCAGATTATGAAAACAATGTCATATGACAGCAGCTTCCTTGTGGTTGTGCTATGAGAGACCATCCACATTGTAGTAACTTGCTTACATAAGCCTGAGCAGATTGGCGTTATTTTCCAGCAGTCAGTGTCTAGCTGTATTTTTCCTCTTTATTTTCTGGCAATTCTTTCTTGAAGTTTAGAGTAGTGAGATAATATTGAAATTAGATGATGTCATGAATTATTACTCTGGAGTCTTCCTAGTTCACATTGCTTTTACTTGAAACAGAGAAACCAGAAATTCACTTTCAGGAATATCTTATTATTCCAGAACTCACTAATTCGAAAAAACCTAGTGGAGCTGCTGCTGCAGTTGTTTCTTGAAGCTAGTTGCTGTGGTTAGTGCAGATGCTTTAAAGCAATTTTTGTGTGTGGCTTGATTGTTTTATCTTACGCCGACCTGATCATTCTGTTGAAGAAGCTCCTAATACACCTGAAGAAACATGCATGTACTAGACAGCACCCCTTGCATTAAGGCAGATGCTCGCTCACTCTCCCAAGTGAGAGTAGGAAGAGGTTCTCCAGCCTTGCTGAGTGGCGAAGGAACGACCACATCTAAGCAATCCTTGACAATTAAAGATTAATGGAGGTCATTAGGGGAAGCTGTGTTCCTGATAGATAATGGTTGAAATAAGTCTAGAGGTTCTGGATGGTAATGGGAAGGCAACCTGATGTGTTGGCATTAAAGGAGGAACTGCAGGAATATGAGAAAACTGAGGAAGCCATGAGAATTTTTTTGACTTTTCAGACAAATCTCAGAAGAAGCTTTTCAGGGAACTAGGAGGCTTCAAGAGAAGATGAAGTATCATTTTGGATTTAAAAAACAGCAAGAAAATGCTGCCCAAGAGATGGGTGTGGAATAGATACAATATGGAAGTAATCAGGAAAGGAGGTTGAGCAAGTGAGAGAATTGCAATGGATGGTGCAAACTGACCTAGGTTAGGGAAATACAGAAAGGATTCTTAAAAAGGACAGCTACACAAACTAAATGGAAGTTTTTGTCCGATGGTAAATAAGATTTCAAGTCCCTCTGTGTAGCAGAGAGAAGGTATCCTATGTTTAATGAGGAAAAGGAGCATGATTCAGTTGTGAACAGCATGGTGGTGGCACTTTTAGCAAAAAATGTTGAGATTTGAACAGAAAATGAGTGCCTCTTGATTTTATTTTGGTTTTAATCTCATCTGAGCAGTATGCAGAGAAACCCGAGGTGCTGCTGCATGCCTTTTAGATTAGCCTGCTGCTAATGGGAATCCAGTTTGTACCATAACTGACATGACTTAGGGTGAGTTGTAATTTCACATTACAGTGCCAAATACTGTGGGCTTGTCCTTTCAAAATATGTTTTCTGTTTATTAGTAAAATGTTGCATTTTTTTCTGATAGAAGTCAGAAAAGAGAAGATACAAATCCTCTTGAATATTCCGAGGGAAATGAGTTAATTGTTTTGGACACAGAACACTAGAAAGGCAGAGAAAAATCTTTTTTCTTTTCCTTCCTTCATAATGGGATATTTATGTGCCTTAGAAAAGACCTCTTAAGTGATCATCTTTCTACCACTGACACAGAGGAGGGAAGACGTTATTTCCCCTTCAAGATGTCCTTGATTATTTCCATTAATTGGAAAAAAAGTATCACGATGGGCCAAATGAGAATACATTTTGCTTCCATCAACAATGTAACATCGTCTCCTCAAATACCTTTTGCCACCAGTAACCAACAATAGGAAATCATGAGGGTACGTGTTGCACAGAGTGGTGAAGAGGCTCTTTGGCTTCAGTGGGGTTGGACCTGTAGCAAATGCTTGGAGAAGCGGGAGTCCTCCAGCCTTCCTTGGCTGCCATTGAGGTCATCAACAAAATGCATTTGAACTTCATGGGCACAGAATCAGACTCTTGGTTTGCCAGAATAAACAAAACAAAACAAAACCCCAACCAACCAAAAAAAACCAAAAACCCCAAACCAACAAAACCCACAACCCCAAGACAAAAACAATTCCAGAAAGAATTAACACCTTGTAATTTTGGGAATAATCTACTCACCAAAGAGCTTTCACAGTGGCCACAGCAAAACATCTGAATGTCCCTTCTGGGGATAAACATCAGAGCAGGTAAAGGAGAAAGGCAGACATGCATAGGTTAATTACAGATGCTTGAACTGTCTGCCCTTTGGTGGAACCCAGTGCGTAACTGTGGTCAGCCTGCTTTTGTCATCCTCAAAAGGGGTAACAAGGCATGGTGACAGGCAAAATAGAGTGGCACATGGAGAAGATTTCACTGCAAGATAAATGCTTCAGGGTAGTATGCTATCTACTGATTTTTTTTGCATTGAAAGTCTGTGAGTAGAGATCTTTTTTTTTCTGCTTTTTGTGCAGGGATAGGCAGGAGCTCTGATCTTGCCCTGGTGGGATGACTGGGAAGATGTCTCTCCTGACCCATGTGTTCTCTGTGAGAGCAGATGATTTCTCGGAGGCAGTGCCACTGCATAGTCGTGCTATTTTATTGTTGTAAATTAGTTCAGTGCCTGGTAAATGAATAAGGTGACAGATTGTCTCCTTAATCTTGCAGTGGGGAGGAAGGGACAGTTTCACACAACGCTGCCTCTGCAGAGTTCATGAAACTGTTTAGCTTGTGTAAGAAGGCTCCACCTGGCACATCTTTGCTGAACTCCTTGCAGGCTGTATTTTGTCATGGGATGATTTAGGAGCAGTTGTGTAGTTCTCATATTATTAATTATTGAGGCCAGAACAATGATCTTTCCCTGATTAGCTACAGAGCTCCTATTCAGAAAGGTTTGACTGATGTCATTTTTTTTTTTTGAAGCACAGGCTGCGCTGTGGATGCAAACAACGTAGATTTGAGACCCTCTGTTGATTATTGTCTTGTGGAAGAGTCCTACTGAATGCAAGGGCATTTTTAAAATTTGTGTCAAAATCATTTGCTTTCTAGCCTTGGATTACCACTGAAAACTTCACCTTTTTTCCTTACATAAGGAGAGCTAACAGCTGTATTGTGCTTCTGAAAGTGAAGACTGAGGCAGTGGAAACTGTAAGTCTCTTCTAGCTTCAGGAAGTTGCAAACTTCCCTGGAGCACCTTTTAAAAACTCCTGGAGGTGTACAGGTGTGCGTTGGCTGAAGGCAGAAGAGAAAGTAGGAAAAATTAGTTCCTTTTTTTCCTTTAGTAGTAGGCTTTTGGACTTCTGCATTTTTATTTGACCTCATTAAGTTATCTCTCTTGTTCCTGACTTTTTTTCATAAGATGGTTTTCAGGTGGCTGGGCAAGTTCAGGTTAAACTTCACAAGGTATTGTTTGTTATTATTTTGTTTTGGTTTGGCTTAAGTAAAAGCTGAATGCTCTGGACAGCTGTTGCTGTTCTCAGTAAAGCAATCTGCAAGGTGATAAACAGCTAAACATGCTACTGTCCTGCTTTTGATGCTGTTAGTGACTAAGAGGTGATCATGCTATATATTATGTGGATTGTATGCTTTGGCTGACAAAGTGCAATCAAAACAGGCATCATACAAACATAGAAGCTGATGTATTACTTATGTGGGACCACAGCAGTAATAAAATCCCTGATTCTGTGGTGTATCTTTGGGACCCTGAATCACTTCCAAGACAATTGTTTAGGACATTGTTGCTCTGAAGTTGGAGCAGCAGTAATGTAGGCACTACTACATGCTTTGACATGTTCAGTCGCTGGGTTAGATCTGAATTTGGGAAAGTTTTTGTCTTGCTTTTATGGTTGTTGAAGTCACAAGTGCTCAGATTGTAAAAAAAGAAAGAAAAAAAAGGCAACAAAAAAAACCTCGCAACAAAAAACCCTAACAAACAAACAGAAACCTGAGAAAACCAGAAAGCAGATGATGCACATGGGGTAAAAGGAGGATGTTTTTCAACAGCTGGAAGAGGGGATCTCCACTCTTGTAATCTAATCTGTTGGGGTATTCACGTTCTTTTACCCAGAGGTTTTGAGGCGGGTCAGACAGCACGCTGGAGATCATATGGCAGGTAGCAATGTCACTTGCTCTCCAGAGGTCTTGCTGGAGACTGTTGTCCTGCTCTCTCTCACTGCTTAGGCAGAAGGCTGTCACAGCCTACCTCTCTGCCAACCCTTTTGCAGGCATTTGTAAGCTTCCCCTTTGCATGGGACGTCCTGTAAACATAGCTCTGCTAGTGCTTCTGCAGCTCCGCATGTTGGGATGCAGCCTCCAGCTTGTTGGATGGCATATTACAAAATCAGATCACGTTACCATATAGCCAAAGAGTGATGGCAGGAGAGAGGGGTTAGTACCAACTGTTTCTGGTTTTTGGGCCAACCAACTCAACTGTCCACTGTAGTTACCAGGTTATTTATTACTAACAAGTCATTTGTTGGTGACAGTGAAACACTTTAAAATACTCCATTGTTCTTTTAGCATGTCTCTCTCCCTTCCTCCTTCCCTCCCTTTTAAGCCTTAATGATATTTTGTTTCGCCAGTTTCTTTGTGTCACATCGGAAAATTATGCTTTTTTAAATTGCTCTGGAAATGTTTGTGCTCAAACAGTGCATTACTTCACCAATAACGGAAGATCTATAAGCAGAAATTATCTGGATAGAAATTGATGCTGTTGGATTAACCCACTCAGCCTGCAAATGTAAAGGTCTGATCTCTTAAACAATATCTGCAAAGAACTGACAGTTACTGTCAAAGTGAATTAACCATTGAGTACTGCAGAGAAATGACTAGGTCATTTCTCCACAAGGACAGGGATTTGATGCAAAAAAAGTTTCTGGATATGGATTAACTTCCATTTGCAGTTTGGCCAAGTGTGCGTGCTGTGTTTTGGGGATGGGGTATTATTTTCATAAGCATCTTTTACTCTGTGTAGATATTGCCTGTCTTGGTGCATGTGGAAAATTATTTTTTGCCCCTGTGTGATATGCTAGTGTAACAGCGGCATGGAAAATTCACCTTGTTTCCTGTGAGGATCTCAATTTCTTCTGCAGAAGTGAATTAGTAGCTCAGTTTTATTGCGTCTTCAGTCTGTCATTGATCTCTCTTCTCAGACTGAAAAATATGACCAGTTTCTTAGGGCTGGTTGTAACTTTTGTGGTACTCGCTAGTGGGAAAGGGCAGAGACCATCAAGTATGTGTTACTCTGGGTTTTGGGGTTGGGTTGGTTTTTATTTTCCAATATTTGCAAGATAAAGATTTCCTATTGCAGTGTCTGAATCTTTCCATATGTTAGCAAATTCCAGTAAAATCTATTTTTCTAGACAGTGAAGTTGGACTCCAGAAATGTCTGTTTTTACCGGCAGAGGCTGTTTTCAGGGGGATGATGGTACTACAGCCAAAACAGGAAATGAAGCGATGTTGTCGCTTTCCTCTGGCACTCCCTTTCCAGACTTTACCACCCCTCAGTAAAACCTCACAAATCCATTTTCACATTCATTCTTACAAAGAGCTTCCAAAATGCTTGAGATGCTATAGCTCCGTAGCTCTTTAAAGCAGTCTGTTCAGCAACTAGAAGCAACAGACAGGAAGGCTTTGGGAGGAGTCATGTTTGTACAACTGGTTTTCACCGGGACAATGGAGGGTAGTGTTGCATGTGGTGTAATAACAGGTGTAACTTGTGCAGTTTGTTGGTTGTTGGTTTGAAGGCATGTTGAGTAGTTGCATCTACTTCCTTCTACAAGGATGTATATGAACAATGCTACCACCCAGTCAGTGCTCACATCAGTCCCTGTGACATCGGAAATAGATAATTGTCTTCCATACTATATTGGCAAAATAATTTCCAACCATATATTAGATCTATTCTGATACTTATTGCTGTAGTAATAGATGGTGGATGTGACGACAGCCTGCTTTCTGGAGAGGGGTGTCAGGTGAAAGAGCCAGGCTGATACCAACCAAGCTGCAGAATTTGTACAGTAAAATGTGTGCATTCAAATATACACAGTGTCAACAAAGTTTGACAGGGACAGTTAATTTTGTGCTAGCTTCCAAACTGTATTGATTCATCTGCTAAGGCAAGAGAAGGGGAGGTCTCTTTTCTGAGACATCAGGAATTTGACGGTAGGGAAAGAGTGTCATTAAGTGGAAAAAGACTTGTTGTTCAGAAGGACTTTAGGGCAAGAGCACAACAATGGGCTACACCATCTGTCTGGAAATCTCCTCCTTTCTTTTCTGCTTCTTTTGCCCAATACTGAATCACAGCTGTTAACTTATTGAAGCTCTTTTAATTGCTGAGCAAGTTAATGCAGGGCACAGGAAGTTATCTTCATTTGTAGGCAGAACACACCCTGGAACAGAGAGGGCAGAATTGCAAGGAAATATGGATTATAGAGAACATAACCACTTAAATCAGTTCAGCTTGTCCTTATGTTTTGGCGGGTCATCCACTAAAGTTTCACATGCGTTACACAGCTCATTCTGATTTGTCAAAGTACAGCACGTACCAAACTCTCTTCAAGATTCAGCAGTCTGGTCCCTGACACAAATCAAGATGTTTGCTGAAATATAACTCCAGACATGCCATGTGAGGAAAGAGGATGAAGGTCCTGAAGTGACAGGACAGAGAGCTGGTATGCGGCTTTTCCCCCCATTTTAACCAGTAGCGAACTGATTAATGAAAAAAAAAAAAAATACGGAGTGCTATGTTAATGCAAATGATTGCTGAAACTAACTGTTTGAGAGAAGTCAATACTGACATCAGAGTTTGGATCACCTTGCAATTTCAGGGAGACCAAGAGCTTATCTGCATTTCTGTGGTGTGGTTTTCTCTTTGCCAGTCTACTGTGACTATCGTGTCACAGTTGCAGGTGCCTCTGCTCACCTATGAAATCATGTTGACAGACTCTGTGTGTTTTAGGATTTTTTTATTAATTGCTTTAAATATATGTCAAGAGAAGTTTCAGTGTTTGAAGAGTCACTATGAAATAACTTTTTTTTGAACAGTTTTTAGCTAGTGAATTGCATTTGCATAAGTGAATCTGCACATCTACTGTTCAAAGTGACAACATCAGAGGTGGTGAAGGTTTTACCTAAAATAAGGACTCAAAAGAGGTAATATCTTTCTGTTAGGAATAGGATCTAGTGCTCTGTAACTTGCAAAAGAAAATCCAGATTTTTGCAATAGTTCGTAGCAGTCACTGTAGTAAAGGAAGGAATAACAGGAAGGCCTCTCCTCTTTTCTTAGCAGCATGAAATTGAAACCAGTTTTTCTGCCTTTCATGTTTCTTTTCTTATGTGCTAGAAAGTGTATCTGTAGTTGCTCTTTTATTAACCGAGTGGTTATTGGAGAGCAGAAAAACACCTCCATGAGTCCATAGTAGGTAACTAAAAATTCATGTTATCACCATCACTTTAACAAGTGATAAAATGAAGCAGTAGACAGGTCAAGTCATTACTGTTGGTTTTCCCTGGATGGTGTTCATTTGCCTTTTCGCCTTGTATGGCTGCGACAGTGGGGTCATGTTTTTACTTGTGTGTTGAACGAACTAATGTTTACAAGCAGCCATTGTTCAGTGAAGGGTGCTGCTGGAGATGAGTGATGCAAATGATTACTTTTGGATGGCAAGACTTCAGATGCCACATGAAATCTGGAATGTCTCTGAAATGACATCTAGAAGCAGTACCCTTATGTAAGAACTTTTTCTTACTTTCTCACCTTTTTTCATATTGTTCGAATGTTTTACTTTCCTTGATGGGTTTACGGGTCTTATCCATCGGAGATCAATTAGGACTTAAAACTGTCCTCTGAGAAACCGTAAGTTAGGCTTTTATTCACTAGAGGTGTGCAGGGAGGGTAGCTTTGTTTAGCTAAGTCGCATTTAACAGCTTCAAGATCATATGAAATCAACATCTTCAGAGCTGTGTAATCCAGAAACTTGAAGTCTGTGAAGTCAAGCTGTGGTACCAAAAGATGCTTTGATAGGGGTGCAGGAAACCAAAGCTGAAAGACGGCAACAATGCAGGACACCTGATACCGTCTGAGACAGGCACAGATTATGAAAACCCAATTTGCCTTTCAGTCCCAGCACCTTACTCCAGCAGAAGCACTGTGTGTTTGTGGGCCCGGATGAGATACACGGTGATGCAGAAGTTTTTGGTTATGCTGTATCTGTCCTGAATTGCAGATCATGGTGTACTGTGCAAGAAACTGAGGAGGAATAAGGATAATAATTTTTGTCATTGTAATGGATTTTTAGGAAGCAGTTCCTTCAAGATGATGTTTTTGTGATAAATGATTACATTTCTCCTAACTACTGACAGAATTGCATGGTTCTTCTTTTCTGTGGTCTCAGACAGCTGATCCAGAAATCATGATGCTTAATCACAGCATGTCAGAGAGCAGTATATTTTGTTTGGTGAGGATGTGTTCCTGCTCCATATGTTAGATACGCGCTACTCTACCGAGTGTTGACTGATTATTTTTATTCTCAGTTAACCTGAAACTCAAATGCGTTACCATAATGACTTTCTAGATGTTGTAGTTTATGGTGAAACATCATTTCTGAGACATGTGTCACCTTCACAGAGGGTAAGAAATTCTTTATTTTACAAATTTTAGATACAGATCCAAGGTGTTTCCCCAGTTTGCAATTCTCTATCTTGTGTCTATCAAAACAAGAGTACGTAGAGTGGTATTTGCCTGCGACACCTGCAGTTCCAGTGTTTGGGAACGATATGTGTGAATCTGCTTCCAAATTTGGGTGTTTTTTTCAATGCTTTGTAGTGCAGCAAGCCATCAAAATCTAATTAGTAAGAAGCCACTCCTGTGCTTTTGTGTTTCAGACTTTCTTTTTAATAGAGACTACATTTTCTGTCATAATGCCCTTTAGTGAAGTTCATTTGAGGATCCTGTTCCCCTTATTTGCAGTTCTTGAAAAACATGGGGCTGCACCCTGAACTCACACGGGTATTAAGTTAGGAGCCACCTTTGTTTGTTTGAATTGAGCCAGCCTGTTTTTGCAGGGCTGTGAAAGCACAGTCCCCTCTGTACTTTATTGCTGAAGACGATGAGGCGGGTTGGGAGCAGGGGGAGACTCCTTTTGTACAGTCCAACCTATTTTCAGCTGGAATGCTTTTAGGAGCCTAACCAGTTGGCAGAAAGTCTTAATCATTGTGTACGTCGTGCTCAGGAGGTTGAGAAGCAAGAGTTTGCAGAAGAGCCTTCCTTTTCTTAGCCAAATTGAGGGATCAATGCAATACAAGTAATAAAAATGCAGCTAGGGGAAATGTGAAATGGCCGTAGGCTTAGGAACTTTTTACTAATCCTGCATTTTCTATTTTTTGGAGAGATGGTGAAATATTACTATAGGCATATTTCTCCTCATCTTCATTAAAGTGCTTGTTGGATTTTATGAGGTTAAGCTTTTTCTGATATTTGGTTCTACCTGGAGTACACAGAGCTAGCTAAAGGCAAACAGATTTAAGATTTTTTTTTTTTTTAGTTTTCCTCTTCTGCTCTGTGAAGCTCCCTACTAAAAATTACCATTTTCTCTCCTTTTTATATGTGACAAACAGGATTCTAAACATACTTCTGGTTTTGGTCTAGATAGTCTTCCCTAAAGTCTGCTTCATCTGTAATTTTTTCCCCATCTTCATTATCCAAGAGTGGCAGCATTGCAGGATTAAGAGAAGAGAAAATAAACTTTAAAAGAAACTAACAATGAGCTACTGTAAAGTAGGTGTGGTGACACTGCTGTTCTTAAGTGTGTTTTGAGAAGAACAGAAACAAAGGTTTTCTGAGATCTTGTTGCGTTTGTGACAGCTCATGAGAGAGTGATGAAACGTACTGGTTGAGGATTTTGAGACTGTTGATGGAGTTTTACTGAAAATCACTCTCTTGGTCAAATAGCAAAGCTTCCCTTAGTCAAAAGAGCAGTAGTTTCAAGTTGATGCTGTTTTCTTCATCTGCCATGCACAGTGGAAAAATCAGTGAATTTCAGAAAACAGGCAAAACTCTGTTTTTGAAAAGAAAACAGGAAGCCTGAAGGATGTGTAGCTTGGTTCTTCGACTTCCAGTGAAGGCTTTCCTGGAGGAATGCTAAATCTCCATTTTCTGTCCTCTCCATGAGTATAGTAGTAGAAATTTGGAGCAAGGAGTGGAAAGAATGAAAGGTTACTAGCAAGAAATGAGTAGGAAAGAATAGGGGTCACTGGAAAGCTATATAAAGATGGAAAAAGTGATCCTAGAGCTTGGAAGATGAGACAGCTACATGTGACGTAAGGCATGTGGGGATGTGTTGAAATGTGAAGCAGGCATTTCAAGATGATGCTTTTTAAGAAGGAGAAATCATTTCCACAGTGGCGTGCAAAGGCTGAGTTTAAATGAACAAGACCAAAAAAAAAAAAAGACATAACTGACTCAGAAAAGCATGTGGAGTGCAACTTTCCTATGGAACTTATCTGTTCTTTCTTGGCTTGGTAAGTAAGTTTTGCCTTTGAAAAAATGAAACAGTGGCCAGGATAGTTACTAGCATTGTCTGTATATAAAATACCAGTTAGGTTTGGGGTCATTTTTGGTATATTTGTTGGATGCTGAATACACTTAGTGTGAGTGCTTTTCCACTGTGACTTACAGAAGAGAAAGTAGTAGATGCAGAGAGCAATAGGTGTCTCTCCAAAATTCTTTATGTAGTGGCTAATTTGTGGGTTGTGTTGTATATGACTGGCCTGATTGGGGGGGAAAAAGCTGCAGTAGCCTTAGTCCAAAATTTTTAAATGGCATTAATTTATTTGCCTTTTACATTTGACAAACATGATAGTTATGGAAATAATTTTATTCTGTTGGATCAGCTGATCAAACTTTACATGGCAATTCAGTATATTCACCTACAGCAAATCTGCCTATCTGGGGGGGGAGGGGGAAGTATGGTTCAAATACATTAAGATAAGGATGTCGTAATGTATAATGTTTAAGTTATTCTCTTAACACAGAAGAAAAGTTCATGCGATCACCAAACTGTAAAGCTATAGTTGTTGAAGAAATAAATGTATCCTAAATTCCTGCAAGTAATTCTGAGTACTCTTCTGTGAGGGTTTGGGGTTTTTTTTTTGGTGTGAAAAAAAAACCCAAAAACATTAACACGGTTCCAATGCTCTGTAGGTGACCATCGTTCCTTGCAAATGTGTACATGGTCTGTTCATTAGCCTTCTTGCTGAATTCTAGTTTGTGTGGTCGAGTGAATTGTTCGGCTCTTCTGGACCAAATTCCAATGTGCTCTTTGAAACTTCTCCTGCAAATCTGTTGTGAATGCTCATGTAAGCAAGTTGGGTTGTGCAAACTCACAGTCTGCTTTTGTAGCAGCCGAGGGGCTTGGGAATTCACTGCATACCCAGTTCTCTTGTTATTCTCAACAACTTTTTTTCCCTTCCTATTAGGAGCAAATGCCAGCATGACTAGGGTCTGAGAGACGTGCTCCTGTGTTCCTGCCACGGGTTTGCAGGTGCAGAGGAAGGGTGCAAGGACAGCAGGGACATTTTGAGCTACCATGGATATCCCCACCGATTTGGTGCCATCCTCCATGATGTCGCAACCTGAGGTGATTGAGGTGAGTAGACCACAATGAAACTGGCAGCTGAACTGACTGAACCTTTTTCTTATTTCCTCATTGAATCCTAGCTTCTTCTCCTGTCTCACTTCTGAATTATTCCTGAAATATTGTATTAAAGACACTCATCACTTGTTAAGAATGTTTTTATACTTTGAGATATGACATCGCTGTGTTATACTACTATTTGTAGAAGAAAATACATGACAAAATACAGATCACAGAATCATAGAATCACAGAATCATATAGGTTGGAAAAGACCTTGGAGATCATCTAGTCCAACCATTAACCTAACATTGACAGTTCCCAACTACACCATATCCCTCAGCGCTATGTCGACCCTACTCTTAAACACCTCCAGGGATGGGGAGTCCACCACCTCCCTGGGCAGCCCATTCCAACACCTAACAACCCCTTCTGTAAAGAAATGCTTCCTAATATCTAGTCTAAACCTTCCCTGGCGCGACTTGAGGCCATTCCCTCTTGTCCTGTCGCTTATTACTTGGTTAAAGAGACTCATCCCCAGCTCTCTGCAACCTCCTTTCAGGTAGTTGTAGAGGGCAATGAGGTCTCCCCTCAGCCTCCTCTTCTCCAGACTAAACAACCCCAGTTCCCTCAGCCGCTCCTCGTACGACATGTGCTCCATACAATCTCTACTGATCCATGTAGGTGGTCCCTGCAGTATGGTTTGATTCTTACTGTGCCTAATGAATACAAAGTAGAAGGTCATAATGTGGTTCAGTTGGAATAATACCACAGGAAATTTCAGGTTCACTGTTCTTATCAGAACACCTAAAGTTCTAAGCCAAAAGCAGCAATAAAATTAATGATATACTTAAAATTACCAACACACTAATCTTGCTTTCATGAACCAAAGTGTGTTGGTATTTATAAATACCTAAGTGATTTATTCAACTCCATGTACTGAACACTAAGTACTTCTGTTTGTATTATTTACTTCACCAGAAAACAACAAAAGGAGATGTTAGTAACAGTCACTCCATCTCAGAAAAGCATTATCAACATCCCTTTGACTTCCTAGAGACCCAAGTGTCTGTTACAACTTAAAACTTTTAAGGACATATATTTTTTACTGATGAGGGCACCACAGTTGCTTAAGGCACATGTCAGAAAACTGCAGATCGAATGTTTATTTTGCTTGCTTTTTTTTTTGTTTGTTTGTTTGCTGGAGATTCTTTGGCTCAGGAGAATACATCTCTTAGCAGTATGCACTGAGAAGGGCAGTAGTTCAGAGATCCCTGGACCCTGTGAATTTTCAAAAATGTGTCCACTAACGGGTGGTGATGTGAAACAAGCTGAATCCAAAATCTGCTTTGGAGAAGCTTCTTTGTGCTCCTCTTCCTCCTGTGTTTCAACTGGAGAACTAGTGTATCTTAAAAGTATTTTTGTTGCTTTTCAATTCTCTGTCCCTGTTAGGGTCAGAGAAGAATTTTTTGTCTTTACAGCAGAACAGAATACCTGGAAGGAGGTGGATGCTGTATACTTGTGTCCCAGGCTGCTTGGCTGTTACTGGACTCTTCTCCCTTTCTGGAGAAAGGCTGCCCCAGGCCGTCTCCTTGCATGCTCTGAAAGGCACTTGCACCCCTGTCTCCATGGGTTCTCTCTTCAGACCCTTATGTATGAGAAATTTGTTTATCTAAGGATTGTTGTTCAGGGTAAATGCCTTCTGGAAGGGAAAATAAGGTCAACTGTGGTGCAAGAATGAGTGGAAGAAAAGCTATCACTTGTAAAGGACTTGACGATCAGCATAGTCACCATTCTGTTGTACTTAGGGATGAATAAATGCACATGTCCTGTGTCTGCAGACAGTTTCTGCTGCATAAATCCTGCCCTGGACTTGCATCACTAGACAAAAGACTAGCGATAAATGGATGATTCTGGTCATTGACTGGTAATCCAGACAGCTCTCCCTCCACACTTGGGTTTTAGAAACTGTGCTTCAATGAGATTTGATTTGGGAGCCAAAAAGAAATGGCATTAGGAAGCAGGGGAAAGACTGGTATCTCAGTGTGGGAGATTATGGTAGAAAATAGCATTCTCTCAACCTCACGTTGTCAAAAGGGACTCAAATTTGATATCCCTATGGGCAGACTTACATGCATGCATGAATTCCCACAGGTTTCAGTAAACCATTGTAGATCTGATGGTTGATACAAGTCTTCAATCCTATGTAAAGGAGTAACAGCTCCAAATAATCAGCTGCGAGCCACGTGTATGTTTCTGAGGGTAAGGAAGAGCTTTTTAACAGGCAAGGACATAGTGAGATGCATAGCTAAAGAGACAAATCATTAGATAGAAGCATTGAGGTAAAGCACTTTTCAGACTGGGATTGCATGGGCTTGCCTTCCATGTTTGTGTTGACATACAAATTAATTTTGGATATAGTTCAGAAAACTATATCCGTTAACGTGCTTTTTTTTTTTGGAGGACTTTATTTTGCCTTTTAAAACTGAGCTGCAGTGGGCTGCAGAAGAGATTTAGACACTAATGTTTTAGGGAAAGATTTTTTTTTTTTTAAACTTGGAAGTAGCCTTGCATGCCTTCTACATGAGCTAGATGGCATCTCAGTTACAAAAAGTGTTTTGCTACTTTACTTTAAAATGTCTTTATCTGTAATATTTTTGTATCTTTTATCTTTAAACTTTCATTTAGCATTGCCAGAATAGTTGGTTTCCTTCACGTTTGGTCAATTCAGTCTTAGAAGTAATTATCTATTTTGTAAACACAGGTATGTATACCTATGTGTGTGTATACATCTCAGTAATAAATACTCCTCTGCCTATTGTCAGTCCTTTAATTGCACAGGGCAAGCAAGAATAGACTCTTATTTACCATGGGGGCAAATCCCAGAGACCTCAGCAGGACCTTTTGCAATCTGAAGCCCACCCTGACAGGTTTTATGAATCATACTGATGCTTGTCGTGGCACCACAATGAGGGAAGCTCCTGCTAATTTAATTGCAAATGGTATCTTTTTCAAGATTTGTCTTCTGAGTTAGGTTACAAAAGACTGACATTTTGAAAAAGTTTTTGAAAGTCACTTCTTGATACCAGGTGTGAAACCGTTAAAGTATTCTTATTGCTAATGTGTCAACACGGGAACTGCTTTTGGTGCTCTCTACAACCCTCTACTGAAGCAACACATTTTCAATAGTCATGTCTCTTCATACCTTCCCTATGCACTGACCTGTCTGAAGCTCTCTGCTCCCATCTTCTTTCCCCCCTAGCACCCTGTTACTAGACATAAGTAGTGATTAAGAGCACAGATTTAAGTCATCTTGGTCATGTTTAAATGTGAAGGATAAGTAAAGTTTCAGGGTAGTTTAGCTATCCGTAGCTGATTTCTGGAATAGAAAACAGTTCTGGGACACCATTCACAATATGTCAAAGAAGTCAATGAAATGAAAAATTTTCAGAATATGCTTTGAATTTTTGGCAATGAGGTTTTATTGTAAGGCAGAATCTAGTGATTTCAGGTTAAATAAGCCATTCGGCTCTTAGAGAGAAACAAAACACAGTGGAACTTTTTGATTTTTAAGCAGGGGTTATTTTGTGGTACATGTCACAACTTCATACCTCAACTATGTATAAGCAACATTATATCATGGAAACCTGATTAGTCTGATAATGCAGTAAGTGGAAAGTTAAATAATTCTGTAAGAAACATTTAGCATCCCAGAGGACTTTGCTGTTTGCAAAAAGGAAACATAACAAGTGGTGATCTAAACTGATTAATGTACTCTGTGGAGTGATTAGTATCTTCTCTCTTTGTGAATGGCATGAGATGAATTCTGCAGTAAAAGCTTTGAAGAAGAAATGATTTGAGCTCCAGTTGCCTAATGAACCAGGGACTTCCAACAATGCTTCAGAAATGTTTAACACAAGAAAACAACAAAAATTCATCATTCTCTCTTTCCTTTTGCCAGAAGTGGCTCCTACCAGCCAAATGCTAGAAGTAAATGAGTACATTTAAATAACTGCCTTGCAGCTGTTCCAAAGAGAAATCCAGAGCATTTTCCATTATAGTGGCCTCTCATGGCTGTGTGGTTACCAGAGCCAAAAAACACTTCTCCCACTCTGTGCCACTGCATACTTCTCTATTTTCCCTTCTTTTTGTTTGAACTAGAGTGGAAGAGATTTAAACTATCCTTGCCACAGAATGGTCATCCTCAGTAGCTTTTTCTTCTTTATAATGATGCTTGAGAACAGACTCCTGTGGGGCGGCACAGCTGTTTTCACCCCTTTCCCCCACAAAGCCCAACACAATTTGCATTTTGGATTTGCTGCCCAAATTTCTGCAGCCAACAAATGTGCTGATTTTTTTCTTCCCTTCTAGGTAAGTAAACGAATTAACCTCTTTACCAAAACAGACCTCTGATGGTGGTAAATAAGGTAAATGAGAGAACAAAATGAAATGGTGAGGATGGAAGAAACAGTTTGGATTAGAGGTATATCCACCCAGTTAGAGGCATCGTAGAGAAACTTAGACACTAGTGTGTTTTTATTTTAATATTCTTACACTAGACAAGATTACCAGGGGTTCAAAATACATCTTTGTTTTGTTCAAAGTGAGCCTTATAGGCAGCTGCTCAGTACTGTATGAACAAGTTGCTGATAGTGAAACCATTGTTGCCAGAGCCCTGAGAAAGATTTTGCTGTATTCTGTTTATATATTTCACAAAACAGTGCATCAAAGCAAAAGAAACCCAAACTGTCTGTTGTATATTTCAAGAAAAAAATGTGTTTGCCATGATAAACAGAGGATAGTTTTATTTCCATTTGGAAATCTCAATTTCCAGCTCAAAATGAAATTTGCTATGCTCATTAACGTAACTTTGAGTCAGCATTTTGCTTGTAGGCTAAACTCTCCCAAGTGCTCACTTTGCTGGTTTGCTCAGTGAGGAGTGATGGAAGGTGTGCCCTAGAGATGGAAGTAGCTCCAATAGCTTACAGCATTTTTTCAGCATAAAATGCCAGTCTTTCAACTGCTGGAGCCAAAAATTAATTACCAGCTTGGCTCACTGAGCACCAGACTGGGTCCAAAGGATGCATGTTGTAATTCATTATGGATGGAAACTCACTTAGGATGTTAGAGATGCAGATTACTTTTTTTTCCTCCTGTTTCTTGCATTCTGATAGCTTCTAAAGTGATACAGATAGGGGACTGTGTGCTGCACCTCTCTCCAGAAGGCTCTTCCTGGGACTGGGGTCTTTGGGGAAGGTCTGTCCTGTGCTGCACTCATCCTGCACAGCAACCTTCAGGGACTCACAACAGGTCAGATGTCTGCCTACGATGCTCAGGTTGAGGATAAGACAGGTAGCAACTGAGGAGCAAACTGGGCAAGATAATGGGGAAGCCTAGTCTGCATCATGACACAGACTTTTTTTGAAGGCGTAAAAGGTGGCATATTTCAGTCACTAAGTTAGATGATGGAATATAATTGCCTTCCTGTGTCTCTCACAAAGCCAGGAGGTGTTGAGTGTATACCTGTGTTTGGCTAATGTTTGTGAAGCTCAGCTTGTGAGGAAAGCTCCCCCAGAAGAAAATGAAGCTTAAAGAGCTTTACAAAAACACTTTTTGCACTCTGTATGGGACATGTGGGCTCCTCATGCCCGATCATGTCTCTCCTAGGGGCAAAGCCAATTAGCTTATTTTTGCAATACCTCCGCATTGTAGTAGTGGCCTCCCTTTGAGAAGTGGTTAGAAGGCAGAGATGGGGCAGCATAGGAGTGCTGTGTGGTCTTGGAGCAAATCTTTAGTAATCAAAGCGTTTAAGCCATCCTAGCAATGTAAGGGGGGGATGTGATGATGTAGAACTATGCCCTGATTCAAACAGTCTTAATTTCCTTCTTAACTGAAAAGCATTCATCAGAACATGTAGGTAGTGCTTGCGAGGGATGCAGCTCATCCGACGATGGATCTGTGCAAAAGGAGCAACAATACAGCAGTGTTTGAATTATTGGGTAGGTTGCTGGAGGGATGATGTCACTCTCTGTCTTTTCTTGGATATTTTTTCCAATTTTTCTAGCTTTTTAATTTCCTACATCTCCTTTTTCTTGTAGAATTCTGCAGTGAAAGATACTTGATGTGTGCATACATGCTTCCTTTCTGCAGCAGTAGGAAGTGCAAGAAGTTGAAACCACAGAGCTGGCAACCTGGGGCCCTGTTGGGCCAGCTCAGTATGCTCCTGACCATCACTGCTCTTCACTAATGCTCTTGTGTTTAAATAGTGAATTGCATAGCTCCTGATTTATCTATGCTGAAAAGCTGTAGGGCCGAGTCGACATATTGCAGACTCGATAGTTAGTGACCCTGGCATCTTCCAGTAGAAAAGCATTTTCAGAGTTATCTGGACTTCCGGCTCTCACCCATTCCTTTTTCAGCCCACAGAAGCTATTTTTGAATTTGCTTTTGTAGTAGTTGACAGTGAATAAGCACTAAGGAAGGTCAACACCCTCCCTGGTTTTAGAGTCAGTCTGTGGAGGTCATAATCATAGCTTCCAACAGGATCTGTGCCACTTGTGAATTATACCTTCTAGCAGTAAAATTGCTTCTTTTTCCAGTGTTGCTGGTGACTAGGTCTTTTTGGTACACTGAGTGTGTGGATATCTTAGGTTGCCCTTTTCAGGTATAAACTGTAGGATACAGGAGAACTTCTCAGTTCAGGTTCTAATGGTTGGGACATTTCTTAGCTCTGAGACTCTGTAGTAATACAGTCTACTACAGAAGCATCCTAAAAATTACTGGATATGCTAGCTATTGCTACATGATCCATAAGTAACTTTATGCTTTATCATGTTATAGCTGCAAAGAGGTTCATTTCCTCCTGTCTTTTCAGCTATGTGAAGGGCAAAATGAGTCTAGTAAAATGAAGAGGTAGTCTGCTGTGACTGAACCACCACATCTTATTATACAAGGGGTTTTTTAAGTCCGTTGAACAATTACTTTGGGATATGCAATTCTGAAAAGGGTATGTGAGAAGCAGTTGTATCTTGGTGGTAGGGTTTCATACTTCCATTGTGCAGATGAAATTATATCTGTACATAAGACATAGTAGACATAAGGCTGTAATGAATCAGGACCCTTGTCTTGAGACTTTTTGATTTTTTGACTTAAATTTTGGGTAGATGCCTACTCAGCTTCTACTTTTATCTTTAAAGGAAACACTGTCTTTTCTCCTTTATTTTTAAACCCCTTGTTTCTTTTGAGTTCTGCAGTTTGAACAATAGTTTGTGTTTTTCATTAGTAATGGAGAAATTTTTGTTGCGAATGGGTATTTTTTCTCATCTGTTACAACTTTACTTTCATAAAACCCATGGTTTTGCAGTTGTGGGTTGAGAAAGTATTTACATATTGATTCAATTATTCCTATACTTACTTGCTTATGCTTATTTTAAAGATATTCTTAATTGATACCCTTATTTGGCGATTTTGAAGTTGGCAGTTCCCCAGATTTTTTCATCTCTAGGCTTCCTGGTATGTTGGTAAACTTCAGAGAATTTGAGTAAACTGAAATCAGTGCTACTGCTTTTCCGTTCACTGATGCACTAAATGTAAAGCTGTAAGAACACCTATTGCTGTTCTGGAGTCCTAGTCTACCATTCACAATTCTGCATTTCCTCTGATGTTTTCTGCATTTCTGGGCAGCACTGAGAATGATAAATACTGTTTTGGGGATCCAAGGGTAGGTACCTCAGAATTAAAAGCTCATCCTGTATAGAATGAGTCTTCTCAGTCTCACAAACTTTAAGGAGACTGAATGCAAGTTGCATGACTTCTGAAAAACTGTGTCTGGTTTGTACTTGGCATTTCATTGTATGTAAAATTGTCATCTTCCTCAGACTTCCTTGCCAAATAAATTGCTTTTCATCTTGTCGCTGTGTTCTGGGTAAGAAAACAACAGCATGTTGAGGTTAATTCAGTAAAGGGGAAAAAACTGAGGAGCAGACTGTGTTTGGAAAGCTTAGGGTTAAAATATTTTTCAGAGTTTTCTTGGATATGGAATCATTTTTGTGGCTTCCAAGTTTTAAAAGCTCTGTAAAAGTCAGACCTTAGTATTCTAAGAATGTTCAGCTCTGTTTCTCTGAGAGAAATAAATGCACCCATGCATGCTGGGGGGGTTGGGGTGGGTGTCTTTTTTTTTTTTACTTTTTTGTTAGGTGGACAGAGGAACTCTACAAACTCCACTGCAATCTGAGAGTGTGCAAACTGATCCTTTACCCCTCGGGCACCTTGTGCTAACTAATGCTTCATTTTGACAGTATCAATCAGTGGTGTTTGAAAACTTTTCCACCCTAAACATCTCACCATGCACAGTCCTCACCAGGTGGGCTGTGATCCACCACCCAGCTGGCAGGATCCAGAGATGACTTCTTACCTTTCTGCTCCAGGCAGCCAGTGCCTTCTCCACTCTGGTCTCTTCCTTGAGAGGGGAAGGTGGTAATGTGCTGCTCACTCAAGGACATCCCGTGGGCAAGCTGCTCCATGCCTTGGATCCAAATCCTCACCCCAGTCTTTAAGTTGTGATGGAGAGGTAGGGCAGCAGCAAGATTAATCAAGCACAAAACACTGGAAAGCTGTGTACATGGACTCTTCTTCCCAGTCTCCCCACTGATGTGGCCCCATACCATCAGGGGAGAGAAGCCAAGAGGACAAATAAACCAAATAGTGGCTGGAAAGGCCAGTGCCAAGGGGACGTTCTGGCCACTGGATGACTAGGTGTTGACTGTAGAAGCAGAGTGAGTTTTAATTATTAAGTCCTAGTGCCAAATTTCCTGGTCTCTGTGTGCTGTGTTGTGGTTATAACTACGTCTCATGATATTAAGGGATTTAACTCCATGTACTCAGGATTTTCTAATTCTTTGGTTTGGGATAGCTGTCTTGAGTATTAAATCAACCTCAGTTGGTTAGAGGAGGCTTACTTTTAGCCTGCTATTACTCCTTTTTGCTTTATCTGTCTTGTTGATTTATAATTCAGACGTTTTCTTTTTGTACACAGATGTGTCCTAGAGGTTTAGTTAACATGGGCAATTTGCAGTTCAGTTTGTTTTAAACTTCTGTTGAGATATACTAAATGGATGAGGTAAATCTCAGGGCACTGTACATCTGGCTTACCCAAGCAATGAAACACACTGAGTGAAACTTCAGGAAATTAAAATATAAACTTCCCTGCCCCTTTTCCTGCAGGGGTAGGAGAGGGATGGGTTTGCCTGCTTGCATATGCCATTATGGCATGTTAACACTTTCGGTACTCAGAGATACGTTGTATTTACCTCCTGCTTGAGTCTTTCCAGTCAGATAGAAGTATCATGGCTACATGTGATGCCTTGGGATTTATATGTTTGTGACCTGGGAGGTCAAAACTTTCCTATAAGATATGTGCTGGCATTTGAGAAGGCTGATCATCTGGAAGTCCCCTGTTTGAACTTTTGTCAGGAAACTGTCTCTTCTTTTGCTCTTCTTCCCCTTGGGACTGAAAAGATTCCTTTTAAAGGAGATCCCAGGTTTTAGATTAGCATGTCCTAAAAACAAAACTGCTCCAAAATCACTTATGTGAAGACAGTGTTTTGTTCCTGTGTTTTCAAAACAAGAGAAGAAGCCAGTGAGCCTTACGCTATTCCTCTGAATCACTCAAGTGCTGTCATGCTTTTAAATTTAACAAATCTGACTTTTTAGCATTTTACATACTCTTATGTGTGTGGCATACATTCAGCCCTGGCATGGCATTTTGTGAATAAGACAATTTTTTCTTATTGTACCTTTTTTCAGACTTCATGTGAAAAAGCTCGGGAGAATATTACAAAATCAGGGAATAAATCACATTCTAAGCCCAGTGCAAAATAAAGCCACAAAAAATTTAAAAATACATATTCGGCTAGGTCTATCTGGCCTCTCTCCACGGGAGCAACAGTGGAGCAGGAGTTGTTACATATGGGCAGCATCCATCTGAAAGAAAAATTTAGATCGACAAATATATAAACAAAGAGAGAATTTATTCAGGATTGAAAAAGTCCACTAGATCCTGGAGTGCTGACCTCCTCTAATTCAGAGTGTAAGACTGTGTCTAGATATTCCTACAGAGAGTAAAAAACCAGGGCATTCATATAATTAATGCAGATGTTGGCAAGCTTTTATAAGGGCCACTAATTCATTCGTATGACTTCCTCTCTCCCTCAAGGGTTCTTATACTTGACCTGTTATTACTACACAGTCTTTAACCAAAGAATTAAAGCCAGATGTCTTGTAGCTAGCTCTCTCTTTGTTAAGTATCCCTTATAAATAGTTTTTTTCTATACAACAGAGAGATCCTACATGAGAACTTCTTAAAATTCTTAAATAATGAAGGCTGAAAGGTTTCTAACCTAAGAGTTGATGTATCCTAGAGGAACAATAAAGGTTTTATAGTCACTGTGCTGAGAAATACTATTTACTCTAGCTTTTTATTATCCTGGGTCTGCAAATGTTTCTGATCAATGTTTAGGTTGGAGGTAAAATCATTCTAAAAAGACCTTTTTCTTTAACATAAATCTAAATGTCATGTAATGCATTTGGGATATAGGTGGAAAGTTTTGTATATTGCTTTATTGGAATTAGCGTAATTGTGTTGACAAACAGAGGGAAGTGAAAGGAAACAGAAGTAGCTTTGGGTAATACTAAGGAAATCTTTATCAGATACTATTTTCACTCAAGTCCAATTACTACTACTGTTTCCCAATTCTGTACATTTTTGGTTTCAACATGAAGGTTAGGTTAGCTGTAGTATTCCTTGCAGAATGGCTGGAACTGTCCAAAACAAGTTTTGTTTGTATGTTTAGGAAGATAATAGGAAGGTATTCTCATCTTTTAGTGTTGTTGGTCTGTTCTTTGATTGGGCTTATTATCCAGTTTCTTGCTAAAACTGCTCCTATTTTTTTGTAAAAATTGAAGTTTAGGCAGTAGAGTTTCACATCCATAAAAGCATGGTGTTAGAGCCACGTCTCCTGGGTCTCTTTAAAAAGAGACTTTTTTGACATGAGTTTCTTGGTTTGGTTTTTTTAATTATTGTTTTTACATTCTCATTGTTAAGCCGTGCTAAACAAGGAACCACAATGTTATTCAGAGGGGTTTCTTTTTCTAAGATTTACCTTTTGGGAATTGCACCTTGAGTAATTGATTATAACTGGGGAAGGAAACTCATTAAGCATTTTCTTGTTAGCCACCAGTTTTACACAAAATCAATACATTCTGGTGGAGTATGGGGCTTGTTTGTTGCACCCATACCTGCGCTCAGCTAAGTACTCTGCAAGGAGAATTAATCATGTATTCCCTGACATAGCCATAACAATACTTTAATGCAAGGAATAAGGTTTGACGCTTTTAACTCTAGTTAAGTCAAATATTGCTTTGCTGATTTCTTACTTCACACCTTCTATTCTAAATTGGAATAAGCCAGTTCAGATGACTTAAAACATGGTGTATTACAAACCTTGTTTAGAAACGTGTCTGATGGAAAAAGAATGCTCATAGAAATACAGTGGCATGCTTCTTTTATTGTTTATAAATACACTTCATGCTTTATGGACAGACATAGCCCCTGGCCCTGGCAATTTGCCATTTCAGAGCACATTGATGATCTTAATTTAGGGTGTTCTCCCCAGTTTTTAAGACAGGACAAGAAGGAATGCCCCTGAAGAAGACCTGAATGAGTTAAAACTTGCTGGGAAATGTAATCCACTTTTTCACCTCTTTGAGGAGCTCTTCTTTTAACAATGCTACAGCCAAACAACAGTTTTATGCATTGATAATATAAATAAGGTGTCCTGTAACAGAGTTAACTTTTCTTAATTATGAATTGCATGCCCTTATCTTTAAGTGAATTTTTCAGCAGGTCTGCTTGGCCAGAAGCTCATTTGCTGTGCAATTTACAACTACGTCAGAAATCATGCTAGCTCCCAGAGCAGTTGAAAGCATTTCTGGTTGTTTCTAATCTGGTTGCTGTTATAGACTCCTCAGAGCAATTGTTTGTGAATTGTGGAATGCCATTTGGTCTGAAAAAAAAAATTGTTCTGAAGCGTGTTTCTTTCCTGTCCCCCTCCCCACTCTCTGTGCATGTTTTGTCCATGGAGGCAATCATATGTTTTCAGTTTTGATGTCATTCTTCTTTTTTCTCTCTTTTTTTTTTTTTCCCCTTTTCTTTCAGTCCACGGCCATGAGCGAACCACAGTGCTACTACAATGAAACTATTGCCTTCTTTTATAACCGAAGTGGAAAATACCTAGCCACTGAATGGAACACTGTCAGCAAGCTTGTAATGGGACTGGGGATTACCGTCTGCATCTTCATAATGCTGGCCAACCTCTTGGTTATGGTGGCTATTTATGTCAACCGCCGATTCCACTTTCCTATTTATTACTTAATGGCCAATTTAGCCGCTGCGGACTTTTTTGCAGGGCTGGCCTACTTTTACTTAATGTTCAACACAGGACCCAATACTAGAAGATTGACTGTAAGCACCTGGCTTCTCCGTCAGGGTCTCATTGACACTAGCCTGACGGCCTCTGTAGCCAATTTGTTGGCCATTGCTATTGAGCGGCACATTACAGTTTTCCGAATGCAGCTACATACTCGGATGAGCAACCGACGAGTGGTGGTTGTAATTGTTGTTATCTGGACTATGGCCATCGTCATGGGTGCCATACCAAGTGTCGGATGGAACTGTATTTGTGATATCACTCACTGCTCCAACATGGCACCACTTTATAGTGACTCCTACCTGGTCTTCTGGGCTATTTTCAACCTGGTCACTTTTGTGGTCATGGTGGTCCTATATGCTCATATCTTTGGGTACGTCCGCCAAAGGACTATGAGAATGTCCAGACACAGTTCTGGACCCCGCAGGAATCGGGACACCATGATGAGCCTCCTGAAGACTGTGGTCATTGTGCTTGGTAAGTGCTTAATTTGCCTCTCCTGTTCTACCCCTCTGTTCCTTATCAGGTGATTTCAGTAATGCATGTCCAGCTTCTGGGAGGTTGGCAGCATTTGGAAGACACTAGAAGAGGTGGCAACAATAAAAAACCCCAGCATTCATTACTGTGTTGGGACTATTAAGCTTATTTATGGGACTGGGTATAAGAGACTTGGTCACTCGGCCCTGTAACATGAAACTGATGAAAATCTAGGACCGTGAGATGTAAGGTGATGGTTTTTTGAAGCAATGCAGGTTTAAAACCTGTTGTGGCAGCCTATCCTGTGCAATGTTCACCCTTCTGCCTTTGAAGATGCCAAATGGCTACAACCTTAAAGTACAGGGAAGGTTCAATCTTCCACTGAAGCACATCATCTTCTTTTTGCCTCCCAAAAGATATTGTTTGTATTCAGGCAGTGCTCCCATGTCTGGAGAACATTGAGGAGCTACATACAGGCTATTGCTTAAAAGATTTTGCGTGTTAAGCAGGACAGCATGTACAGTTCACTCAGGTCTATAATGTTTGGCACGTCTGAGTATCTGCCAATTTGCTAATTCGGAAAATTAGCAAGTGAGGCACTGGTGTGCTTAAGCACATTGCTCAGGATGTGCCTAAGTTTCAAGGCTTGGAAAAGAGGGAAACATGAGGCAAATATCATTACACACTTTGGAGTCAGAAGGTTCCTGTCATTTTGTGAATGGCTGTATTTGGCTTTTGTCTGGGACTCTCAGTTTCCATATGTAAAAGCACAGCCTGGATACTGGGTACCATTCCCTGGTGATGTTCTTTGCAGTTTGTTCTGCTCTTTGTTGCTGCAGATGATAGTGAGCTGCAGTCAGACAGGGATCGTGTCAGTTGTCATCTTGTCCCCACCTGTGTACCCACTCATGAGGTCCTCCAACATGGTACACAGGTCGCTTGGGATCCTAGTACCATGTTACACTGTGAAGTTGCCCTAGTAGTCCATAAATGCAACTGTATGCAGTCTACAAAGCCCAAAACTTAGCCCCAGGTCTTGCTTTGACATCCTGATTTCCATGGCCTTATTCCAAGACTTGTGCTTTCTAGCAGTACTGTTTGCACAAACATGGCAGAATACTTGCAGATATTTACTGAGTCACTGTGTCAACTCACGTTAGTTTAAGAATGTACATGTTGCTCTCAGACATAGTGATTAACGTTGTAACCAGAATATGAACTGTGTAGTTGACTAACCTGTCCAGCCATTGGTAAGTCATATTCCTACATGTTCCACTCATCTCTTCAGGAAAAGAATCTATGAGTTTTGTGAGGGAGGCTGTAGTGGTGGGCAGAACCTCTCTTGATTGCCTGGTGGTTTGGAAATCTGTCCATCTCCACCTCCATGATCCTCCTTGAAGAAGCCAAGATGAGATTAAGAACACAAAGAAAATTCAGACTTTGCAGTTGTCGTTTTAAGAAATAGATCCTTGTTTTTCCTCCTGAAGGAGTTGCTAT
Source organism: Strix aluco (assembly GCF_031877795.1). NCBI lineage: Eukaryota > Metazoa > Chordata > Aves > Strigiformes > Strigidae > Strix > Strix aluco. The sequence continues at coordinate 22,472,246 of NC_133971.1, forward strand.
TCATACAGCAGTGATTTCCTGTGAGGTGAAAGACTGGCTCAGACTTTTTAAAAAAAAAAAAAAAAAGTGGGTGAGAAATAGTAAGCATTTATACCAGTGCAATGCAGAGTTGTAGGAATGAATAAATAAATAAATAGCACATGGCAGCTAATCCCAAGCATGTATGGGACTAGAGGTGTGTATGCAGCTGGAAGGCTAGGTAGTGACTGCACCCTCCAGCATTCTCCTATGAGCAGGGGTCACAGGGAAGATGTACAGGCCACCCAGTGTGGCCGCAACAGTAGAGGTGTACAAGGAACATAAAGCAGCCTTTTTTTTCTTTATTAAGTACCTTATTTTTTCCAGGTATTGTTCTGGAAACAGTGGAACAACTCCAGAGGTTAAGTAGCATTAGCCAAACTGAAGGTGACTCGAGTTTAGTTGCTGATGTAGTTCAGTAATATCTCTGATTCCTTATTGGGGCTATTTGGAGTAAGGTTTTTCAGGACTGGAGGTAGCACAAGTGGAAGCTTTCTTCAAAATTCAAACAGGACCTTGTTTCTTGTTGGTGGTGCCATTAAATTCATTCAGTGTTGTGCACACACTCTGCTTTAGCACCTCTTCTAATCTGCATAAAACACCATTTACAGAGAGAGGCAGCATATTATTTTATTAAATCTGTTTGAAGAAAACAAAGGGAACCCCAGGCTGTGGCACTCTTCATCCTGTATTTGGATCTTCCACTTCAGTATTATTTTGAAAAGGGGTTTTTGTTTGGTTTTCTGTTTTTTTTTTTTTTTTTTTTTCCACAGCAGTGTGGTTTCTTTGGTTGGAGGAGGTCAGTCATAGCGCTATAGTGTAAAGAAGCAGCAATTCTTTCACCTCCTTACCACCTGTGAGACACAGTTGCAAGATAAAGATGTCTAGGAAACCACTGTGGGTTTGGTGGGTTTTTTTAATTAAAAAATAAAAGTGATTTTAAAAAATTAACAAATTTATAAAAAAAAGCCTGAAGCCAAAAAGCAGGCCTGAGGGCAACCACAGAGACTTTTGGGAAGTTAAATGTTTGTGCATCAAGGTGTTAAGCAGACTTCTAGATGAACCACGAGAAATGTTCATTAGTTGCCATAAGCTGTCTGTGTCACTGAATTTGCACTTCCAATGGAGTATTGTTTTGATGTTCTAAAGAAAAAAAGCTGATCATCACTTCGAAGCACTGGTTAGGTGGTGTTTCAGTTTGGAGTAGACAGTGTGGTCAGCCTGTTGATCAGGCAGGCGTCCTGGTGTTCTGGCACTGCTTGCAGTCTGCTTGCAATTCTGGTTTAAAATTTACACAAGCAGATGATTTAATTTCAAGTGTTGTACTTCCTGAGTGCCTCCTTGTAAAGGCAGTCAATGCATAGTACTGCAAGTTTATCTTCTTCAGCTTTGGGAAAGGCAGAAAAGGTGGATATCTTAGGCTGCCTGGAGCAACTTGCTGGATGCTTATCTCATGCAATCTGTCTTTTTCTGCATCAGTGAACAGCAATAATGCAGAGGAAGAGACCCCCTGCCTTTCTTAACGGTGCAGATCAGGGTAACGCATTGCTGTTTGAGGCAGAAACTAACTTTTTGCTGGAGGTGGAGGGGAGAAAGGAATGGTTTCGGTTTATTTTTAGGATCCCTCTTCCTCCTCTTCTGCCCCACAGCTGAGTGGGGAAGGAAGTTGGTGTTCGACAGCCCACTTACCCAGGAGGAGGCAATTAATTTTAGAGGTGGGGGAGGGTGCCTTGGGAACCAAGGAAAAACAGCTGAGAGTATGAGTAAACCTATGAGCATTGGCAGACAGAGGCAAACCAGTCCTCATCTTAGGATCTTTGTTAAAATGCTGCTCAGCCATAAGTAACCCCCTTGTGATTTGGGTAGCAATGAACTGTTCGTTTGACTTTTAAACTTTCATAAGCGGGTCTTCCCGAAGTTGTCCTGCTGGCTGTACTCCCCGGAAAGGCCTTGCTGCTGCAAGCAGAAGATCCTCTTTTCCGCTGTCCCCATCCACACTACATTTTGGGGGGCAGGAGGAGGAGGGAATTAACACAAGAGCTGCTTGTTTGCTAGCTGCCTAACACGGCCTGCCCTCCTCGCGCCTTGCTGCATTGCTCCAAAGGGAGAAGGTGCAGTCCTCCCGGCCGCGATGCTGTCAGCATGTGTGGGGCGGCCGCCAGCCACCTCTGACAAGAGGGTGATTGTGTGGGGAGGGCTACGGCTGCTTGACGCGCTGGCTGGAGCGGTCGGGATCTGGCACACTGCGTCATCCCACAGACCGGGTGGGATGCTGCATCCTAGGAACAAGTCAAAAGCAGAGAACAGATTATTTTTTTTTTTCCTTTTCATGCCCTTTTGTTTTTTTTTTTTTCCTTGTGTAAAATATTTTAAACAGAAGGAAGTGATTTCATAGTTGAGCCTTTTTTCTTTTAACAAGGCTGCTTTTGAAATCTTTCGAAAGTAACAAGGAACATAAAGCTCTTTCTCTAGAGTATGCCTTTCCTTTGCACTGGAGCTAAGGCAGGGCTGATCTGTGTACTGCTCATAGTCATAAAATCGGGTCTGGTTTGGTTTGCAGCTCAATGACACTTTGCCTTTCCCCAGCACCATGTGTTACATTTAAATGAGCAATCAAGGGAACAGGCAGAAACCTAGCAGTTATTACAGCTGATATTTGGCATCCTCCCTTCCATCCTCCACATTTTCTTAGCTTACATTTAAGGACAAAGCTAAACTGCTTTTCTGGTGGAGGTCATAGTTAGACTCTGAATGCATTTGACTGGGCCGAATGGAAGTTTGGACCAAACATGGATGACAATGTCTAACTACTATTTTAAGAAGCAGTAAAAGCACCAAAAAATTATATCAGAGCTCAGGGCTGGAAAAACTACCTCTGCTCTGGATTTCCATGGCCTGGAAAAAGTAATGAAAGGCTAGGGTCTTTTAGGAGTTCTTATATAGCCGCATTTGTAGATAAGTACCAGCTTACACTGTTGCTGTTGAAAAGTTAGCTTGTATGTTGTTCTGCCTAAATGCTGATTAAACACCCATACTTAATTTGTCAGCTCTTGTTTATACAATGTGGATAACTCTTCCCTATACCTCCATACACATCTTTGGATATTCTTCTCCATTTAGAAGTTAGACTTGAAGATTATGATATTGAGGTTTTATAACTGAATTTTAAATAGCCATAATAGCAACAACCCTTCTTATGTGTATTTTACCAATCCTGCCAATTAGCCTTCTGTGTTGGGTGAGTTTTCAATGATGTTTGGCTAAAATTATGCATGCCTGTTGAGCCGAGCACCACAGCGAGCCCCCAGGACATAGGGGGAGCAAACAATTAATTCACGATTGCTTACCCCTTATGTTCCTGGGAACTAAAAAGACACTTAGGCCTCTTCCACCTGTAAGACCATCTACTTTGTTTGGAGGAGTGTGGTTTACTCTGTAAGATTTGGAAACTAATGTGGGCACAGATAAATAAGTAAAGGTTCTTTTTGGATAAACTGTTGACATTTAAAGGAGTCTCACTGTGTTTGAAGACAGTCCCGTACTTATAATGGAGCAATAAATGCAAGGAAAACATCTGGAAGTTCAGTATAAACATCTGGAAAGGGTGGAAATGCTCAGCAACATTTTTTTTCCTGCCCTCTCTTTCTGCCATAGTTATGAATTGCATGAGAGACTTATTTTTGTACTTCTGTAGCTTTTCTTTCACAACTAGGTACCAAATAGGGATGGAAAGCAGCAAATAACTATGGAAATGCATCTGAGTGTCAACATATGCTGTAGCCAGACAGTTAAAGCAAGCAAAGTGCATTATTGATAACTTTAACTTTTCTGGGTGATTGATTGATACGCAGAATTTCATTCCAAGATCAAAACCATGAAGTTCTGTGGGGGCACATTTTCTAAAAGATGTTTTCAATAACTATGTTCTCTCTCCTGGAATGCAGTCTGCATCTTTTCCCGCTTCCTCCACTCATGCAGCAAGAGCACTTGATTTTCAGTAGAAAATAAAAAGACCCTGAAATACTGCTACAACCTGAATGCCAGCACCCTGTGTTTTGCAGAGGCATGTCTTTATATGCATACCCCTCATGCAGTGTCAGGTGGTTAACTGGGATAGCTTATCTTCATCAGTCCCTAAATCATAAGGCTTTGACCTACCTAAGCCTTATTAACTAACTGTATTTCACCAGTTACCAAGTAAGTGGTCCTGGGCTGAGATGAAGATGATCTTGTCTAGACAGATCTTGGTTATGGCATCACTTGTACTGCGGCAGACCTTCCCTGCCCATGAAAAGTTATTCTGGTGGGCCACAGGAAACATCAGCCCTGGGAGCACAATGCAATGGATAAGAGGATCTTTTGGAGAAGCCAGGGTTTAACTCTGAGCCCTGTGACTGGCAGAACTTCACCTGTTCACCTCCTCCCTTGGAGTCCTGCTGGCATGAAGAGAGCTAAGCTCTCCAGCAGTGTTTTCCCTGAGATGACTGAAAATAAGGATGTCATCTTAGCTTGGAGATGTCTTTTCATCAAGTAGCGGTGGATGCATTTTGAGAGCAGCATCCAGCTGGGTTTTTTCCTTGACATTATTACACTTTCCTTAGAAAGCTGAGCTGGGCTGGAGTGAGATCAGGCTGGAGTTCAGATGAGAGCAGCACATTTCACAGCTTCTTCTCTGGAAGTGGGGGAGTGTGAAGCCGTAAATACTGGGTTACCCTGTGGCAAGCAAGGGGGGCTCGTTCAGAGTCACCAACCCTGCCTGATCCCTGCGTCACAGTAATGTTGCTTGTGTATTGATTTAGTCCTGATGGAAAAACAGGGCAATAAACTCTGGAACTGGCGCTGGCAATATAAGTCTGAGCATCAATGACTTTCTGTTCTAGCACACAGGGTGCAGTTATGTGCGGTCCCAGTGTTTTTAGATAAGTATATTTTAAAAGTGCATAAACTGTGAATTTAACCCACAGTTGAGTAAATTGGGAAACTGTGGCTGATGGTTGTAGTCTAAATGGAGCGCTCCTCATAGAGTTTATAAGATTAATTATTACTACCATTGTATGGAGAGGAAAGATTTATAATGAGTCCTTTCAGAGCTGCAGTGTGACTGCAGCAATACATTCAAGCTGTATCATCAAATATTTGCATGAAGAAGTGAAATGTTAATTAAAATTATTCTATAAGATTTTTTTAATAGCACACTTTATCCTACAGGATTTTGGATATCTTCCTCTTTTCTTAGTGGAAGTCCTTAAGAGTAGTTGTGACTGCTCCTTGGATGAAAATAATACATAAAGTTTGGGGTGGGAGTGGTTTCCAGGGCTTGTTGTTACTACTTATAATGTTTTTTGGGTTTTTTTTTTTGACCAATGCATCTTAATGTCATTTTGGTATTGACTTAAAAAAAATGTGCATTCAGCTTGGAAGTAGGTGAAGCGAAATGGAAGTCTTAGTATTATTGCTTATATTTGTTAGAAGATTTCATTGTGAAATCATTCAAATTTAATAACAAAAAATAGAATTTTCCTTATGTCTATTATCCATAATGAGTGGACTAATATTTTTATTCATACATGTAACTGTCCATATTCTTATTTTCTTGATAAATACAGCTTGATTACTGTATTAGACAGATCTATCACTGTTTTATAAAAGGAAGACAAATTTTCACAAAGAACTATTAAAGATCAGTTACATTTCATCAGCAAAATGGGTTTCTGCTTTCAGTTAAAATAATGGAGGCATGAAAACTTGCTAAGGGTCTAAGCTGTAATCTGTACATAATTATGCAGTGATTGGAGTGTGTCTTAAATTTAAGACCCTTTGAACTTGCATAGGATGTCTCTTGCCTGCTTGTTTTTTTCATGCTGCTAGTAAAAGCAATACTATGTGTGCTCTCTGACACTTAATCTGTCTCTCTAAATCTCACTCACTGATCATTTTTATTGTCATTTATAGTCTTGCAAATGAATTCCAGTTGATCTTTCTGAATTTTGTCTAGTAGTCCCAAACCAAATCTCTTCCCAGTACTGCTTGGCTGGTGAGGATATTGAAAGGAAAAAGAATAAGGGAGCACAGCATCGGGAAATTACACTGTGGTCATTTTGTACGATAAACTTCATAAGTAGCTTTCTTTTTCAAAACAAGCCTGTGGAAGCTCTCCTTGCTGAAGCAGAAGTTATTGGTGCCTTGGATCCAGGTGGCTCTTTCTCTGAACCCAGAGCATGATCGGGTGTGTTGGGAGTCTCGTTCTAAATGTTTTGCTTAATTTCTTCACTGACTCTCCCAATTAAATTTACTGCATCCCCAGCTAAAGCTGGTATGTCCCTGGTAACTGTCTTTTCTCTAAAGTATGTCAGGTATCCCTGTGTAATTCATTGCTTCACCCTGGGGAAACCATTTGGAAGTTTCCCCCTTCTTTCCCCCTTCAGTCAAGAATAAGTATTATTTATTTTCATTTGGTATCCTTTGAAACTGTGCTTTGAGGAACTTCCATCGTTTCCCAAGGCAGGAATGTGGTTTTATTTTACTTTATTTCTAAGGGGAAAAATCCCTCTAGTAAATCCATTCCTTTACATACGATGGAAATGAGGCCTTGTTTAATAAAAGTCATTCCCCTGACTTCAGTATAATTTATTACCTTTTCAGGGAAGAAATAAATTTAAAGGGCAAAGGAAAACTCTCTGCGTTCTTCTAAAAAAGGCCAGACAGGGGTAAATCTTGAGTAGTTCTTGGTTTCTACTCATGTTCAGCTTTTGATTTAAAAATAAAAAGATAAAATTATAATTACTTGCATAGGTTGTCTAGTTTCCAAAAGGCTTCTAAATATGAATTGCAATGACAAAAGTAGGTATTCTTCTCAACAAGGCTAAGGGAATTGATTTATTTATTTATTTATTTACAAAGAATAGGATTTGGAAATCACACCCTTACCCCCAAGCAATAGAATCCAACCTTTTCTGTCGGATCCAGGTGAAATAACAAATGGATGGCCAAGGAGTGAAATTCACTTAATGAAAATCCACACTAAACCAAAATGAATTAGTACCATATCTCATTCTGCTGCCTGACTCCACTCAGCAGTGCTACATCCATGAGTGTGTACTCATCAACCTGAGTTCCTCCAACATCGTGGAGATGGGGATGTGTTGTGGGATATTTGCTCTAACACGGAGGTCTTGGTAAACTTTAAGAAAAGCTGAAGGTCCAGGGTACAAATTGTTATCAAGGAAAAAATTTGAAAATCAGCTTGTGCAGGAAGACGTTACATGTAAAATGTCAGCACATGATCAAGACCTACCTATCTTGGGCTTTTTGAGCTGAATTTGTTGAAACAGAAGATGGGAATCCATCTTTTAGAAGAGGCAACAATAATGCTTTTACAAAATGGCTGCTTGCAAGATAACATTTTTGTCCTTTAGAAAACACATAATTGCATGGGGACTTCGATTCTAAATATTTTGCTTAATTTCTTCACTGACTCTGAGTTAAATTTCTTGCATCCTCAGCCAAAACTGATACATCCCTGGTAAGTGTTAAAGCAAAGCATTTTTATTCTGGAAGATCAGGAGTAATGTCCATGTCCAGCTTCTGGCTTGTGTTTTCATCTTTGAGATACCATTTGTCCTTCCCATGTTTCAGTGAAAACCGCTCAAATGCTAAGCCAAACTTACAGCTAAATCTCAGCTGAAGAAACTACGTGAATAAAAATGCCAGCTGTTAACTTGTTGCATTGCAGAACTGCATTCAATAAGGCACTGAACAATCGTTTGTTTCCACCAGTGGAAAACACTGAGAACAAGAGACTGTTTTGTGGGAGAGGAGAAGTGGTGCTCCTTCTTGTGCATTGCTTCACTGCACATGAGCAGTGTGAGTAAGTATTCTGGATTGCCTGTTTTTCTGGGGTAATCTGTGAAAACAGACGAATACAATTTTAAACCGCAAATTTAGTTTTGCCTTTATAGTTTCAATGACACTGCAGCTCTTCACATCAAAACACAAAGTTATTGCCTGTGTTTTGCCTGTATTGCTGAGACATCTGAGGGTACAGCAGCTGGTCAGTGGGGTGGGAAATGGTTGGCAGTGAGTGATAGCCTTCAGACAACAGCCTTTGTGCCTCCCTCCTCCTAGTCTCAGCATGAAAAGCATGTTCAAGGAAAAGGCTTAGTTTCTGCATTTCTTTAATAAATGTATTTTGAACCTGAATGTGAAAGAAAAATGTGGTTCTGAGCTTTTCTGGTTCTGGCTTTATTAGCAGAACCGCTTCCTATTTTCCTGTTTCATACACCTGGGGATGCTGTTGCAGAGCTCACAGGTGGACTTCTTTTCTTTTCTTTCAGACAATGGTCTTTTTTCTTTTGTTTTTTTCCAGCTCTTCCATGAGTAAGCTTCTGTCACACTCTTAGACATTTGATGCCTTTCTGTAAAACTGGAAGTAACAGTAACAGAAAATCCTCATGCTTTCTGTGGTAATCATTTGGGAAACCTTTGCGTGCCACCCTTCCATTTTGCTCGGCCTAAAAAATTCTCGTGAAGTTCATTTTCTTTGTATCCACATGGAGAAACACTGATATTATGTTCAAGTGTGCTTCTTGTGTATGTGGCAGGTCCACTGGCTGACACAACCTTTCCCATCAGTCCCTGGAGAGCAAGGAGAAGACTCAGAGCTTGCATGGAAGGTCATGAGACTTCAGAAACCATGACATTTGTTAAGTCTGAAGCATTTCTTTTCCATGCTCAAGTGTTGTCCATCAGTCTGTGCTACTTCATAGAATCGTACAATGCCAGGTTGGAAGGGACCTCAAGGATCACCTGGTCCAAGCCTTGGCAAAAGCACAGTCTAGACAAGATGACCTAGCACCCTGTCCAGCTGAATCTTAAGTGTCAAGTGTTGGGGAATCCACCACTTACCTGCAGAGATTATTCCAGTGACTGATTGTTCTCATGGTGAAAAATTTTCCTCTTGTGTCCAATTGGAATCTCACCAAGAGTAATTTGTACCCATCACCCCTTATCTTTTCCATGTGACTCCTTGTAGAAAGAGAGTCTCCATCTTCTTTGTAGCCACCCTTTAAATACTGGAACATGGTGATGAGGTCTCCCCTAAGCGTTCTCTTCTCAAGGCTGAATAAACCCAGTTCTCTCAGCCTTTCCTTATACACTGGCTTCCCAGTCCTTTGATCATCTTTGTGGCACTCTTCTGGACCCTCTTCAGACTGTCCACATCTTTTTTGCATAGTGGGGACTAAAACTGAACACAGTATTCCAGGTGTGGTCTGACAAGTGCCAAGTAGAGTGGGATAATGACTTACTTATCTCTGCTGGTGATGCCTTGTTGAGGCAACCCATCATCCTCTTGGCTTTCTTTGCCACTGCAGCACACTGTTCACTCATGTTGAGCTTCTTGTCCACCAGGACTCCCAGGTCCCTTTCCACAGAACTGCCCCCCAGCTGGATAGATCCCACCCTGTGCTGTATTCCTGGATTACAGAATCACAGAATCATCTAGGTTGGAAAGGACCTTGAAGATCATCTAGTCCAACCATTAACCTAGCACTGACAGTTCCCAACTACACCAGATCCCTCAGCGCTATGTCGACCCGACTCTTAAACACCTCCAGGGATGGGGACTCCACCACCTCCCTGGGCAGCCCATTCCAATGACTAACAACCTGTTCTGTAAAGAAATACTTTCTAATATCTAGTCTAAACCTTCCCTGGTGCAACTTGAGGCCATTCCCTCTTGTCCTATCGCTCGTTACTTGGTTAAGGAGACTCATCCCCAGCTCTCTGCAACCTCCTTTCAGGTAGCTGTAGAGGGCGATGAGGTCTCCCCTCAGCCTCCTCTTCTCCAGACTAAACACCCCCAGTTCCCTCAGCCGCTCCTCGTACGACATGTGCTCCAGACCCTGCACCAGCTTCGTTGCCCTTCTCTGGACACGCTCGAGTCATTCAATGTCCTTTTTGTAGTGAGGGGCCCAAAACTGAACACAGTCATCGAGGTGTGGCCTCACCAGTGCCAAGTACAGGAGTGAGATCCCTTCCCTGTCCCTGCTGGCCACGCTATTTCTGATACAGGCCAGGATGCCATTGGCCTTCTTGGCCACCTGGGCACACTGCTGGCTCCTGTTCAGCCGGCTGTCAATCAACACCCCCAGGTCCCTCTCTGACTGGCAGCTCTGCAGCCACTCCTCCCCAAGCCTGTAGCGCTGCTGGGGGTTGTTGTGGCCCAAGTGCAGCACCCGGCATTTGGCCTTATTGAAACTCCTCCAGTTGGCCTCAGCCCATCGCTCCAGCCTGTCCAGGTCTCTCTGCAGAGCCTCCCTACCCTCGAGCAGATCAACACTCCCACCCAACTTGGTGTCATCTGCAAACTTTCTGAGGGTGCACTCGATCCCCTCGTTTAGATCATCAATAAAGATGTTAAACAGGAGTGGCCCCAAAACCGACCCCTGGGGGACACCACTCATGACCGGCTGCCAACTGGATTTAACTCCGTTCACCACAACTCTTTGGGCCCGGCCATCCAGCCAGTTTTTTACCCAGCAAAGCGTGTGATCATCCAAGCCTCGAGCAGTCAGTTTTGCCAGGAGAATGTTGTGGGAAATGGTGTCAAAGGCCTTACTGAAGTCAACGTAAACACCATCCACAGCCTTTCCCTCATCCAATAAGCAGGTCGCCCTGTCGTAGAAGGAGATCAGGTTTGTCAAGCAGGACCTGCCTTTCACAAACCCCTGCTGACTGGGCTTGATCATCTGGTTGTCCCACATGTGTTGTGTGTTGGTACTCAGGATGAGCTGCTCCATCACCTTCCCAGGCACCGACGTCAAGCTGACAGGCCTGTAATTTCCTGGATCATCCTTCTGACCCTTCTTATAGATGGACATTACATTGGCCAGTTTCCAATCTGTCAAGACCTCCCCGGTCAGCCAGGACTGCTGGTAAATGATGGAAAGCGTCTTGGCGAGCACCCCAGCCAGCTCCTTCAGCACCCTCGGGTGTATCCCGTCTGGTCCCATAGACTTGTGTGTGTCTATGTGATGCAGTAGGTCAGTGACTGTCTCCTGGATTGCAGGGGGTTGTTCTCCCAGTCTCTGTCTTCTGTCTGAGCAGGCTGGATTCCCTCAATACAACTAGTCTTGTTATTAAAGACTGAGACAAAGAAGGCATTAAGGACTTCAGCCTTCTCCTCATCACTTGTTACCATGTTTCCTCCTGCATCTAGCAGGGGATGGATACTCTCCCTGGTCTTTCTTTTGCTACTGACATAGAAACATCTCTTGTTATCCTTGACTGCTGAAGCCAGATTAATTTCCAGCTGGGCTTTAGACCTCCTGATTTCTGCCCTGCATAGCCTCACAGCCTCTTTGTAATCACTGTGAGTGGCTAGCCCCTTCTTCGACAGGCTGTAAACTTTCCTTTTCTCCCTGAGTTCCAACCAAAGCTCCCTGTTCAGCCAGGGTGGTCTTCTCTGTCACCGGCTTCTCTTACAGCACCTGGGAACTGCCTGTTCCTGAGCCATTAACACTTCTGTCTTAAACAGTGCCCAGCCTTCCTGGACCCCTATACCCTTCAGGATCGTCTCCCAAGGGATCCTTTCAAGCAGGTGCCTAAACAAGACAAAGTCAGCCCTTTTGAAGTCCAGGATGTCAGTTCTGCTTAGCCCTCTCCTGGCCTCTCTAAGAATAGAGAACTCTTATTATTTCATGATCACTGTGCCCTAGTCGTCCTCTGACTGCCACATCATCGACCAGTCCTTCTCTGTTCACAAAGAGGAGATCCAGCAGGGCACCTTCTCTGGTTGGTTCTCTCACCAGGTTTATGCAGGTGGAAGACCTTACACTTGGCCTTGTTGAACTCCATAAGGTTTTTGTTAGCCCACTCTTCCAGCCCACCCAGGTCTTCCTGCAGGTTGGTTCTCCCTTCCCAAGTGTCCACTTCCCCACTTAGATTGGTATCATCAGCAAACTTCATCAGGGTACACTTGATCCCATCATCGAGATCACTTATGAAGATATTAAACAGGGTTGGGCCCGATATCCATCCATGGGGGACCCCACGTGTGACAGGTTGCCAGTTTGAAAAGGAGCCATTTCCTACCACCTTCTGGGTGCAGCCTGTCAGCCAGTTCCCCACCCACCACGCAGACCACTTGTCTAGACCATAACGCCTCAGTTTCTCTAGGAAGAAGCTGTGGGGAACCTATATCAAAAACCTTGGCGAAATTCAGGCAAACCATGTCTGTCACTCACCCCCGGTTATTTTGTCGTAGAAGGTGATCAGGTTTGTCAGGCACAATTTGCCCTTAACGAAGTAGTGGAGCAAGGGGAACTACAATAAGTGAAAACGCTTGGCTTCCAGGCCCACCAACAAAGAGGAGGTGTTCAAACGCTCAGGGATGAGTGCTTTGAAGTTTGTGGGCAGGGTGATCCTAAGTTCTGCAACAGAGGAAGTGAGAATTTAGTCTGTAAAACTGTCCCAGACATACCTGCCACAGGGCTGGCTATCTGCTGCGGTGGGCTGATGTGACGAAAGCAGCCTCTGTGTGTTGTAGGTTGAAATAGTAATTTCTTGATGTTAGCACTAAAAGCCTATGAGGTTACTTTAAAAAAAAAAAAAAAGTTCAGATAAGTTTGAGGGGAGTGAGAACAATTCTGTTGCATTTCTTTCTGTTGGAATAAGAGCTATCTGCTTAGGTCTTTCTGCTTGAGTAAAGTACTTGATATCTGAGTATGAATTTGCTAGTATAACCATAGATATGCAAGGACAGTTACAATTTTTGAAATATCATCCTTCATGAAAGAAGTCATCTGAAGATGAGGGAGGGAATTTAGCTGTTACAAGCAAAAAAAGCTGCTGAGCTCCTGCATATATCTTCTTTTCATGGAAATAGTTTCCTCTGACCCTGGACTCACTACCTTCCTTGTTCTCCTAAAAGCAGCTTTGGGAGCTGTTTCCCATCTTCTGATATTGATGTAACCTCAGAAAGAACTTGTTCTGACATATGGCATTGATAATTCTTGTCTGTCTTTGTTTGAAGTTGCTGCTAAGTGGCCACTTACTCTTCTAGAAGTACAAGGAGAAACGTACAGATGAATTTTCTAAGCAGAAGCTGTATGTATAGAGAAAGAAAGCAAGCTGTGTAATTCTATTGCGTATTTGTAGAATGGTTGCTGTTTTCTTCTGTTAAACTAAAATTGAAAACTAGTTCATAAAAGGTAAGCTGAAAGAAATTCTTAAAAATATATTAAATGGGTTCAGATATGTAACTGGACTTCCTTGATGATGTCTTGGATTTTCTTAAAGTTGGTTACCTTTATTAATTATCAAAATAAACATATTTAATGACATATTTTCTACCATAACTGCATCTGGCTTATGCAAGAGAAAAGGGTGCAATAGAAATTATATTCATTCTTCCCAACTTGGAGAGGTTGTACTAATGCCCCAAAACAGGCCCGGGTACCACACCAGGGACCAGATGTCACCTGCTGCTCTCCCATGTGACACGCTGCCCCTCACAGCCGACCTGCTTCAGTGCTGATGCTATTGCACATGCATTTCAGTTAGGTCCCATGAATTGGGAGAAAAAATTCTACATAATTAACTAAAAAAACCTGCTTCATTTCAAACCTTGAACATACAAGGAACAGGCTGGCGTTTTATTTATCTCTTCAGCTGGCAGGCAGAGTGAAGAGTCTGGTGAATAACTACTAAAAAGTCAATCATGTTGTGCCTATTAATCAGCAGTTGGTGCTACAAGATATAGTTTTGATACAGGGAGGTTACGATTAAAAACTTGGTTTGGGTACGTAGTTTAAGCAATGAGGTGTCTACTTTCAGGTTACAACCATTTAATGGGGAAATAAATTTCTTTCAATACATAGTAAGAAACTGTCAACTTTAAATGACATGTAATACAACCCTTCACTCTCAGTTAGTTGGGAAAGGGGCTACAAAGAGTCACTGAACTCCAGACTGTGAAAAGCCTCATGGATGGGGAAGGACACAGGCTGAAGGTGTAAAGTCATGTTTTTTCTGCAAATAGAAATGCATAACAACTCCCGTCTGCTTGTACCACACTGTAGAAAGCAGGGTGGGAATAATGTGTGGTTTCTAACCCCTGCTTGCACAGGTCAAAACAGAAATTTGTGATAGAAAAGTTGTTTGTCTTGAGCTGGCAGACCTGCAAAGCGTGTCTGCTAGTGTTTGATGTTCAAAGTCGTGTCAGCAGGGCACACCATGTTTTGGTTCCTCCTCTGGAGGCGAATAGTGAAATGGAGTTCAGTACTGACCTGTTCATTCTATGGGAGATCCCTTGCCTTTACCACGCATGTGACCAAGGAAAACAAAAAAAGTAGGGACTGCATGGAAGCCAAAGAATATGACTATACACTATAAAAATTAGTGTATTTTTGGTTTAAAATAGGTAATTTCTGAGGTAATGTCAATGCAGAGAGCTACTTAGCTCTTTAATTTCTGAATCAAAAGCCTTTACTTTGTTTTGGTTTCCTACTGACATTATCCAGTCTCCCCTCCCCAGCAGCTCTCTTGTTTACATGCTGTTGCACACAAAAGCAATTGCTATGTATTTCTTGGAGTTCTCATTTGAACACCTTTTGAGCTTTCCAATCACCTATTAACAGTTTGCAACTTTAAAACTGCACCCTTCCTGATCCCTGGAGGAGTAGTGGAGTTTGTCAGAGAAGACCACAGGCTACTCTTCTACCTAAGGCAAGAGGTGAACGTAGTACCTTGTGGTCCTGCTGACATCCTCAGGTGTTTCAGTCTCATCTTACATTTGAGAATGAGCAATTTCTATCATCTTGACTACCTGTGAAGGAGACGGAGAGGTCATGGTCCACATTTTAGGTAGTTCAGAGTTAAGCCTCCATTTTTTGTATCTACTGCTTCACTTCAAGCATATGGTTTGTCAGCTGGATATGGAGGAGTTTTATATAATTTCACAATAGCAAAAGCCTTACTTCGTCAGCTACTCTTCTGCTGTAGGCTCTCGAGCGTGTACCTCAGTTGCAGGTGTGAATGTTGAAAACAGAAAGAGGTTTGCATTGAGATGGATGTACCTTGCAGGACCATGGAAGATACTTTGTGAAGAAAGTCTTCAACCTGACTTGCCAGAAATCACCTGAAATGTAGGGTGCACAGCTAGAACCCACACAGATGAGGGGTTATTGTAAGGTTTTCCCATCTTAATGTGCGGGATGGATGTGGTGGGATGGTGCATAAGCTTTAAAGGCTAAAAAAGAAGTCTATAAGGTTGACAGTAACTGAAAGGAAAGACTTAAATTCAGGCAAGATGAACAGGTAAATTGGTTGAATTTTAATTTCTGTTGTATTTTGTTTCAGAGGTTGACTACCCATAAGGTTAATTTGAAGCATGCAGTTGCAAGGTGCTTACTTTTTTTTTTTCCCTTGTATGCCGGTTCATACCAAGCCACATTTAGGAAACTGAAGAATCATATCCCAAGAAAATGTGCTGACTAAAATTCTTGTTCTGACAAGTCAATAATTCATATTAGAGAAAAGGAAGTAACTTCACTGTTAGGGGAGAGTGGAAGAGATGCAGTGCCTTGGTCACTGAAGCTGATACTCTGTGTATGTTGTGAAATACAGAAGAAATTGGCATTTCTGATAATGCCTGGCATAGTTTCTGGAACTTGTGTGGGTACTCCATGATGATTTATGAATTTATTTCAACAACGCATCTTTTGGAAGTATTTTTTGTAGTATACAGTAGTGGAGTGTATTCATTGTTCCTTAAAGAGATCACTTTTTTTTTTATTACTATTTCAATATACATGCTTGTTACATAACATAGCAAAATGGGAAATGAAGTATACTGGCTTTTTGCTTGCTCTGCTTTTGTTCTGGTACCAGAATGTAGGGTGATCTGCAGGGTTTAGCTCTCAAGTTGTGCCGATCTGGGGGTTTTTTCCTTTTTCAGGCACACTACAGGCTTAATGAGATCTCTGTTGAGAAAACCTCTCAGCCCCAGGTGCAGAGAGAAGATGGAGACTCCCTAAGAGAGCTGTTAATCCAGCAGCTGGCTCAGGTCCCTCCTCCTTAGGTTTTGTCCTGTCCACAACATTCCCATGCCCAGGGAGGGTGCTCACCTCTGCTCTGTAGGGACAAGAGGTGCACGAAATGGCCGCCTGCAAAAACTCCCTCTCCTGCTTGGTCCCTCGTCATCGCTCTGCAAGGCCCTGTTGTGCAGTTTTGCATTTTGCAGCCCATTTCCTGGAAAGCCTTTGCCCCGGGTATAAGCACTGTTGTGGGACGTAGGTGTAGGGGTGCTGGGCGCCGAGGGATCACTGCTTGCTGCTTGTTTGCTGCCTGATGCTCAGCCTTGTGGTCAGGCTTTGCCTTCCAATTGCATTTGGGATTTACTCTCCTTCAACAAGGAAAGAGTAATACCAGAGTGTGTTATACCTTAATGTCCTTCCTATTGTTGTCACAGCAAAAAAAAAAAAAAAGGTGAAGGGGATGCATATTGATTATTAGGCTAGATGGCTTCTGTAGACCGCAGGGAATAAAAATGGTCCTTCACTGAAGATAATCAACATCTAATCCTTGGCTGTTTAGCCAGTGTTCTGCATGAAATGAGTTGTGCTGGTTTCTATCTTTCCAGCAGAAAAGCTTGGCTTGTTTCAGTCTAGAGTGAGGAGGAGTCAATTTAAATAAACAAACAAAGCAAACTAATTAACTGGAAATAATTAATGTAGCATTCTTTATATGAACACTTTAGCTTTCAGTCTATTAATCCACCAAATACCATACACATTCATTCACTGTGTGCTGCTGTGTGGTGGTGTTAAAGAGCAGAAGGCTTTCAGATTCACAGCGCTGGCCTTGCTTGCCCCGCCAAGTAAGCATGAGAGGTGTGTATAAAGCCGTCTGCACTCAAGAAATGTGACCTTTTAAGCACATTCCAGAGAAGCAGTGATTGATGCTGTTTCCCATGAGATTTTCCTTTTATTTAAATTTTTTTGATTCTTCACCCACCCTCCCTCTCCCCTCCCTTTCTTCCCGTCTCTCCACTCCCTTTCTTTATTTATAACTTTATCTCTGTGGCTTTGCTCCCGTTCAGCTGGCAGGCAGGAGCAGCACCTCTGAGAGCCAGCCCAGCTGCTGGGATGGTACGTGGGAGTGTGAGCTGTGGGAGGATGTCACAGGGTCATTGCAGCCCAGACCACCCTGTCCGGCAGCACCAGTGATCCCATATCAGGTGCCTCTGAGCAGGACTGGGCTGCAGGGCTCTCCTGGCTCTTGGTGTGGCAGAGAAAAGTAATTCCAGGCCTATTTCCAGAAAACAAAGTGTAGCCAGCAGCCAAACTGTTGTCATGGGCATAGAGATTTACTCCTGGAAGAAGAGCAAATTTTTTTTTCCAGAGTTTTGGAACCAGGCTGTGAAATGGAACAAGCATTTGTTGCATTTTTACCCTGCTAGTGGCAATACCATATAGTTTTCAGTGTGCATTAAAGATAGATGTATTTAATCTGTAAGAGTAGATACAATCAAACTGTTTGTTATTGGTAATATGCATTGAGGATTTAACCTCTGACATTTCTTTGATGGATATGGATGTTGATTTTACAAGCAAACATGATTTAATTAACAGGGAGCTCTTAATTCACTATGCTTTTGCTGAATTGTTTAATTTTTTTTTTGTTTTTGCTGAAATTGCCTGTTTCATACCTTGTAGCCCATCTGCCAGTTGCTTACATTCAGAAGAAGATCTGAATTCCCTAGAAACTTTGAGTTTCTAAGAATTAAAAATCAATCAATAAATAAAATCCTCCATTAATTGTGGCTATAGAACTTTGACATTTTTCCCTGGGAAGGTTTAGAAAATCGTACAACTAAATATTGACCCCTCTGGTTGATTTATCTCTCTAACTGAAGGAGAGAACTACCTCAGCAGGGTATTGAGTACCTTGCCTGCAAAGCTGGGTAGGCAGTCATTTGCTTCCCAGCTTCCCTGGCTGGGGAGGTCCAAGGGAGTGGGGCAACAGAGCCCCCTGCCCTCAGTCACTGGCTGTCACAGGTCATTTTACTGTTGCTGCTGAGATTTTGGGGTTTCATGCCTCAAGTAGCTCCCTCTAGGTCTACCAGAGCCCACAGAAACCAAGCAGGGCTGGGACACGTTCCTCTGCATGATAGTGGTTAGAGGTGCAGAGGATACATTTTCTTCCTAGAACAAGCAAAATTTTGGGGAGCCTGGAATACTATAACCCCTCCTCAGTGCTCTGGAAACTCAATACCAAAAATTATTTTAACCTAGTTGTCACATACTTCCAGTTCCTAAGCTCAGGACCTGATTGAGCATCAGTAATTGAAAAAGTAGATTACATAGAGATAATGACCAGTCAAGGCTTGATCCGGAAAGAAATTGTGCCTGTTTGCGTATTTCCCTTCAGGAGGGATATTCAGCCACAGATGTAGCAATTTTCCAGGCTATAGTGCATATAACAGTGCCTCAAATTTCTAACATCTCCTCCTCCATTTAAAATGAGTGGAGAGAGCTGGATCCAGAGCTGGCTGAAGCACAAGTTCTGCATTTGGCTGTGTTAACACCAGGATTTCACTATGAATGTTGGTGAAATCTTAGCAGGGCCATGAACTAGATTTTAGAACTTGGCCTTGACCTTAAAAAACGGTGATGAAATATATTAAAACTCTGAGCATGATCCATTCCTAAGTTTTGTACCTTATGAACTTCACTTTGAAACAATATGCTTTTCTCCCAGAAGTTTTAAGAGTAGTCTCCTGCATGCACAGGCTAACTATAAAGAGTGACCCTTGACTCATACCTTAGAGGGAATCTTGCAAAGTGTCAGTTATGGGATGTCTCCATTGCATATTGCACTGTTGAGTGCAGATCTCCCAAAAAATAACAAAAATTACTAAAGAAAATATTATACTTGCCAGAAGTTTTATCAGAGAAGCTTTGACATCCTTCTTTTTATTTGAAGTTTAAGTTCACTGCCTCTTTTTGCTACTGTTGCTTTCAAACAGGAAAGAGAAACATCTGTTGGATGCAGCAATTTCATTGAGCATCTCTTCATATTTATGCAAGAAAGCAGAAACCACAACAAACAAGCCAAGACAAGCAGAAGGCTTCTGATACTGTTTTAAAGAGTTAACTTTTTTTGTTGTTAGAAAAGTAGTCTTACTACAGTGCATAGAAAAGGCACTAGTATCCTGATATAATTGCCTGTAAAGCTCCATGGATGCAACTTTGCAGGCAGCATTTTGCAATAGTGTGATATGGTGGAGTTCTGTGTGTGCTGAAATCTGTGATAATAAGAAATGTATGTTGCCACATCTTGAAACCATCTCCTCCACTTCCGTGACAT
The DNA here is from genome assembly GCF_031877795.1 of Strix aluco. Classification (NCBI taxonomy): domain Eukaryota; kingdom Metazoa; phylum Chordata; class Aves; order Strigiformes; family Strigidae; genus Strix; species Strix aluco. The sequence goes on from NC_133971.1 coordinate 22,491,635, forward strand.
GGACTGACCACTTTCAAAAAAGAAAAAAAAAAAAGTTCACATGCTTGGAAGCTTGGAAGTATATTTTCTTTGTTTAAACACCTCTATCTTTCATGCCCCAGGAAAATAAAACGCAAAGTGCTTGGAAAAGACAGGCATGTTGCCAGCATTTTAAAGAGCTGTGAGAGAAGAGTTGCTAGGCTAGCACTAGGTTTGGAAACTTCTTGAACTGGCATGAGAGATATCAGTAACAGAAACATTTGGAAATATTTATTTGGTAGCTCACTTCACGTATGAATTGTTCTTTAATTTAGATGGAGAGGACTCGTATTAGATTATTTTCATCATTTGAGATTAAAGTGTATGGATGCATATTGCAATTTTTGCCCTTGGTGTGAGGTTATTCCAGAGGATCCCTCATTGCTGTGACCACAGCTGCCCTCTTTGTGGCAGTGTCAGCTCTGGCTCCAGGACTTGCTTAGAGTTCTTGAGCACTCAAGAGCTGATAAACATGCCTTTGGTCTGCACATGATGCATTGGCAGGAACTGCCTCCAGTTGTGTCCTGTCCCCGAGTTACTACAAACGCTTGAGAAAAAAACATTGGCATAGGTGGTGGGTCTGCACTGGGAAGACGAGCCTTCAAATTCTGGTCATAGTAGTTGCCTTTGAACCCTAACAGATAGCTGGGAGTTTGGTTTGGGGTTTGGGTCTGCCTCCGATGAGTGAGGGTTTTGGCTCACTGGCAATGCCATGATGTCAGGGAGCATTACAGAGGGTGGCCATGACTCTCCTTGGAGGAACGCTGTAAACTGCTTGGCCCTTTTCTCTGAGGAAGCCACAAGCAGAGGCTGCCCTGGCTCCTCCTCCTGGTCCCTCCAGGGCGTCTTCCAGCAAGGACTTCCAGAGAGTCCCATCACTTTATTTGGCATGGAGGTACACCAGTGGTTTTGCTTTCACCGCTCCTCAAAACAAAAAAAATTGCAAACCAGTTAGATGTCCTGGAAGCCAGGCAAGACAATCATAATGCCACAGTGTCATTAAATAATTTCTAGCCCTGTGATAACAACATGCTTTTGAAAAGCCACGCAGTGCTAAATGAGCCAGAGAGACATCAGTACCATTCCTTAATTAGCACTCCTTTCCTTCTTCCTGCTTAGCATGTTGCAGATTGCTTTAAGTATGAATGTTCCCAGAAAAATTACCTAAGAATTGTGGCAAGGAAGGGTTTTGTCAGCAAGTTTGTGCTGCTGGTTATTCCGCACAGGAAGGAGACAGCTCATGCTCTTGTGATGCCAGCTTAATGGGACAACTTTCCATAGTGTCATGAAATTCAGAAAGCACAGCTAGGGAGAAGGATGGAGAGGTGGCAGGTCACATATGGCCCTCTTCTGTTGTAAACAACTTTTGGGTTGTCTCTTTTCATCTCTTTTATGCGTGTCTCAACACTTCTGGGGAAAAGATTAAGTTTTAAATTGCATCTGTATACATTTACATGCGTCTGTTGCAGTGGTGTGCAATGCTCTTACAGGCATTGGTGTACTTTCCTCTGCCTTTCCCTGTGCTCATTGTACTGTATGTGTTTATCTCGCTGCTTATCTCAAAGACTTCTGACAGTGTGTACTGCATTTTGCGGACAAACTCATTTCCTTGCTTTTTGATGTGTTTGCTCTTGCCTGCACCCTGCACCATCCACTGTGAATGACTGAATTTTCCACTCAAAACGCTTGCATTGCAGCAACGTTCAAGCTTAGACCTGCTGCTAGCAGCAGTTTGACAGCCACAACTGAACTCTGGGAGACTTCTGCATTCCACCCTTTCCCATCAACTCTGAACTCCTGCCCAAAATGACCCTGATCAATACAGGAATTATTCTGTGATGCAGAATGAGGAGGAGACGAGGAACATCCAGGCTGTGGATCGCTACAGGCACCTTTTTTTCTTCTCTCTTATGAATGTAATGTATAGCCAATTGCAGTAACATACAGAGCATCGATACCAGTGGACAGTCACAGCAACAGGCAACAGTAACAGGTTCTAATCTCAAGGCAGCTTCCCTGGCCAATTTGGAGAAAAAACAAGAGCCAGCACTGCCTTGAGAGAGATGCTGTTAATGACTTGCTGGGGAAAAACTCTCCTGGTTTTGGAAGGGCAAGAGGGGAAGAGGGGTCCAGCAGTGCTCATGCACCTCCCCATTCTTGCTCATTCCCTTCCCCAGGCATGCATAGCTCGGGTTTTGCAAAACCCCCATGGTTCAGGCACTGATGCGGGCTTCTCCAGCTGTGGGTCAGGTGGGAGGAGAGCAAACTCCGCACTTAAGGCGTGTCAGTAAGGGGAGGGTGGCTGAATCACAACCAGGAACAACATCTTGTGCACTGGAGCATAGAGCTCACCAATCCAAGCAGCTCAGAGGGGATCGCAACACTGCAGGCTTTGCAAAGCACTCGGCTGGCTTCAAACGTAAGATCAGCCAAATGTTGATGAAATGAGCAGCAGGTGAAGACTCTATCCTGCCCAGACCACATTACCTGCCCTGCACCCATAGCCATGTTCAGCCTTGTTGCATACGCCAACACTGCATCCTTAAAAGTGTTAGAGCTGGTGAAACTTGCATGTGCCTTCTCTGATAAATGCTGTTTAAGGCAGAAGTGTAGTCATTGGTAAGTATAAACAGTGAGTGTTTTCAGAAAAATATGTGCTGGAAATACCATGGAATCATCAAACTTGCAGTAGGTCAGTCTGGAAAACCTGCCTGGTCGCTACTCTGTTCCCTGCCATGTATTAATGAAGTAACAAGCAATAGGACAAGAGGTAATGGCCTCAAGTTGCGCCAGAGAAGGTTTAGACTAGATATTAGGAAGCATTTCTTTACAGAGAGGGTTGTTAGGTGTTGGAATGGGCTGCCCAGGGAGGTGGTGGACTCCCCATCCCTGGAGGTGTTTAAGAGTCACGTTGACAAAGTGCTGAGGGATATGGTAGAGTTGAGTACTGTCAATGTTAGGTTAATGGTTGGACTAGATGATCTTCAAGGTCTTCTCCAACCTTGATGATTCTGTGATTCTATATTCTCATGCACATAGAGCATTAATGAACACGATTATAATACCACAGTTTAGATTACCTTGTTCCCAGCCATGTATTCTCATGCACATAGATAAAGAATTAATGAACACAGTTACAATACCAGGGTTTAGATGACAGGATAGCAGAGAGAGCACTGGTCCCAGTAAAAATGCTTGTGGTGTCACCAGGCAACTAAGGAAACTGAAAGCCAATTAATTTTGGAGGAGGAGCATGTGGACTCATCCTCTGTTGCTTGCTTCTCCAAGAAGTTACCAGAGACAGAAAATCTGTACCCTTAGCCTCCCCCCACAGTTTACAGAACAGCTAGTAAAAACCCAACAGATCTGAAGCTTGTTGTGCTGGTTGGTTTGGGTCTTTATGATTTGAGACACAGCTGTGATCAATCCCCAGGCTACAAAGCCTGCCTATTAAAGACAAGCAGCTGGAGGCACGGGCTTTTCCTACAGTACTGAAATGGCCTCTCTGCCTTGCTGCATTCAACCCTAATTTTGCTAGCCTGTTATTGTTATGGCTACTGCTCTGAGCTCTGCAGAAAAATTGTGGGAAGTCAGCAAATATCACCAGGAGCTTTAAATGAAGGCCAGCAAAGGTTGATCTGAGTTTGCATCAGGTCTTCTCCATGCACCTCCCCTAACCACTGCTGCCGTGTTGGAGCTTACCTCAGTGTTGCCTCAATATTCCTTTCATTGTTAAAACACTTTAAAAGAAACTAAGGTCAGCTCTGATTGGCTTCCTTCAGTGTGTTGCTGAATCGTTATGCAGTTTGTTCTTTTCTGAAGAAAAAAAGCTGTATATTTCATTTAGAGCTGTAGAGGTACTTCTTGGAAGCAATTATTTTGCTGAGTAGAAGGATTTTGCAAGTGATTTGCTTACAATGTACTAATTGCTTTTCTGCCTTTTTTTTCTTTTAACCCAAAATTCCCTCAGTGGAGGGCCTTTTGCCTCAGAAGTCTCAGTTTATCTCATGCAGCTTCCCATTTGCTTTAGGTGCAAACCCACAAACATCTGCTAAAAAAACAACTGCAGAAGTCTTGTGAATTCATACGTAAGTGTGTCTGTCCCAATATAATCTGATTTAAACTACTGTGAGCAGTGTTGAATTAAAACATCTGCATGATCCTGCAGGCAGTATTTCGGGTGTGTGCTAGAGGAGGAGTACTCACTGTAGGTGCTTTAATTAGCTGGCATTGCAATAAAATACAGTTTCTGTGTCCCCAGATTCCACCTCCTGGACATGTGCTGGTACCATTGAGCAATGCTGATAGGCACAGCCTGTCTACTTGGTGCTGTAGGTTTTTTAATATCAAGCAATTCAGAAGCTGGCAGCAGGAATTTGAGGAGGTGTGGTTTTTAATCATCATGGCCCTGTTTCACCCCTTCTGTTTCAATTTGCTGCTTCCTCAGCCCCATAGGTGAGCTGCAGACCTGTGCAGCTGCTGAAGGTAATTCAGCTGGAAATTGCCTTTATGATTTGGTAGCAGTCTTGGTCCTTCAGTTCCTGTTTCATCAGGGAACAACAGCTGGTGTTATGCTAGTTAGGTTTTCTATTTTGCAACCTGTACCCATGATTGCAACCCTGTTTAAAGCAGAGGGATGCAATACAGTAGATGTCCTTGACGTACTAAGACCTTCCTTTCACGACTGATAATCATGCAGAAACTTCTTGCGGTTTTCCACAGAGAGAGTGTGGAGGAGCCTTTCATTTTTCTTTTAGAGGCCTGCTTTCAATGAGACTGTTTCTACAACTGCTTCTGGAAGTCAGTCAAGTTGCAGTTTCTTTGATGGCTGGCTCCCTGTTTATAAGATGTCCCCTTTCTTTTAGCAGAAAGCTCAATCCTGCATCTAGAACCTGTTCCCATGGAGAGATCAAAGCAGCATGCTGTGCAGATGTGGATGGTGGGCATAGAGTGAAGGAGGAATCGGAGGGGATTAGACAGATCCAAGGGCCATTCAGAGCGTGCAGAACAAATTAGGCTTGCTTTTTGGATGCCCCTGCTTTGTCATTCTCTGCATGTAGTATCAGGCTTTCCAAGTGTGAAGCAAATGCTTTCACAGGTATCTTCAGCCTCTGGCAGCCATTGGTGTGGCCTGTGCTGCACATAGCTGATCTGCCACATCTGATTGAACTGTTATTAGTAGTTATTTTAAAAAGTAAAGTAAGGTGATGTGAATTATTACCAGATCAGCTCAGTCCACATCTCAGAGAATTGTTTAAAATGTCTTTTGTATTTTGAAATCTTCTAGACTATTTCGTTTTCAACTGCCAAAGATTTTACATTGGATGGTATTTACATCCTTTATCCCTTGAGGACTGCAGTCCCTGGCAAGCAGAGAGTGCTAAAAGGGAAGAATTTCCAAGTTCTCGCCCTGCAGAAGCAGTGCGCTCCCCAGCAGGGAGCTTGCTGAGCACAGCCACAAGCTCTGCCCCGGCAGCAGTGTGCCTTCTCTGTGTCGCTGTGAGAGGTGAGCTGGCTTTGCCCTTAGTCTGGAGACAGGTGACAGTAGAAAATAATTACTGTCGTCTTTGGCAGTCTCATTAGAAAGGCCAAGAGTTCAGTGGGAACAGAGACAGCTTTTTCATGCCCAGCAGCAGAAGACCCAGGACAAAGCCGAGCTGTGATCAAGGCATGCTACAGAGAAAGCGGCGATGTTAACGCCTCTTCCTTCCTTGCTTCGTAGATAGAGGCTGGATTTAAATGACCTTTGTCTGGCACTCCTCATGAAGACCCCTGAAAGAGATGAAGGTGGCTGGGAATCAGCCCAGTTTTGGCATTGAAAGTATTTCAGTATTCTGCTGCAACACAATTGCTCTTTCATGAGTAGGTGGGAGTAAGTGAACTGAAAGAAAAGACTTAGTGCTTTTTTTTTTTCCTTCACTATTATTGTTCCTTTTTATCATAGCCAAAATCTACAGTCTTTTATGGGGACACGAGCAAACTGTGCCAGTGGTCAAAGGAGTCACATCCTCAGAAACATGCAGATTGAGCAACCTTCAAAATACTATGATAGTTGTGCTTTTTTGTGGTTTCAGAGGCTATTTACATAGAAATCTTTAAGCCACAGTGATGCAGGATGTGGTGCTAACACACTAACTGAAAGACAAGACTTTTAGGTGACATACTTTGCTTATCAGGGGTTAAATTTAGAACAAGAGAGCAGACTGCCAAAGGTAGAGTGCTGTTCCTGAAAACCAATTGAAACACCATGATCAGTTCAGTATGCCAAATCAAACTCACATCTCCAATAAATGCATGAAATGTGGGAAAACTCAGTGATAGTGAGAGGACACATCACTCCTCTAACCCAAAAGTGGTTTTAATGGCTAACCCTTTAAGTGGATGAGAGTGGGTTTCCCTGGTTTGTTGTGTTGACGGTGTCTAATGCATTCTGAATTTTTCCCTTTTTTTTCTGCTTGTCCTGACCTAATGACATAAAACAGAACTGTGCAAAGCATCCCTTCCCCAGTAGCTGCGCTCCCAAGGGTGTTCCACAGCTGTGTGCTGGTGAGAGAAAGGCCTAGCTGAAGACGCACCTGTTTTTCCCCGGTATAATGCATCGTTTGGCAATGTGATTCTTGAAGCTATGAGTTGAAATAAAGGCTAAATTTTATCAATACTGTGTTCTGTGTTTGCCTGAAGACTTTAAATCAATATAGATTCTGTAATGGTAAATACAAAGGAAATCACAGAGGAACTGCCACTGGAATCCAGGTATTTACCACCAGCAATGAAACATTTCCAGACTGGTTCACTGTATTTCCCATTTTAAGTATGGGAAATACTGTCGTTACCGCAGTAAAATTATATGCTGCAGGATGGTAAACACCCTTTTCACAGGGAAAAAAGTACCTACTGTACACTGTTGCAGTGCTTCTTTCTGCATTATAGTATTTTTAATGAATCCAGAGACTGGCTTCGTAGAAGTTGTTAAAATACTAATCTTTCATTCTGCCTGACACCTAAGACATAAGTTACAGTATGATGGCATCTCGTGCAGACAGGGAAAATCAGACGTTCCAAGGGAATTCAGAGGCATCTGTGAGTACCAAGAGGTAGCTGCATCCCTTTAAACCATGTCTCCAGTGTAGAAATATAGACGAAAAGCTGTATTTTCTGCCTAAGTTATCAGCCTCATCTAGGTAGGTTTAAATGAGTACGTGTAGAATCAAGTGCTAAAATCTGAAATTCACCCTTCTGATAAGCTGTCAGTATATACTACTACAAGCCAAGTGTGGATGGTTCTTCACTCAGTGCTTCTCTTGTGAAGTGCAATGCTGTGTCTGTCTGCTGTCCCCTTGTTTTATCACTGCTATTTGTAGACACCTTGCTGGTAGTCTGATAGCCCAAGCAATGTCCATACGGCCTTGACACTGCTTGGGTGGTGAGGTGCACAGGTTACTTATACTATAGCGCCATTGTTCATGTACAGTCTGTCCAAGGCTGCTTCTGCTTTAAGGCAGTATTTTGATTTGTTAACATTCAGATCAGGAGTAAAGGTATTTTGGGGGAGGAGGCTATCCTATCATATCCAAAAGACAGACTCATTTTCCAGGAAGATTTATTCTGGAGTGACAACCCCTTAACCAAGAGGGCTTTTCCCCTGTTGTCCACTTCACTCTGGAGCTTGTGCTCTTCATTTTACCAGAGGAGCACAGCTGTCACAGTAGATGCTGCTTCTTAAAACTGTTTTTTATAAGTGGTCTTAATGCAGTTCCCTCGAGGGGTGTCTACCACATCTTAAACAACTATAATCAGATTAATTGCAGTATGGCTGTATAAAAATAAAAGCATACACAGTTTTCTTGCAGTTGAGGTAGAGCTGGTATATAATACAGTCATTTTAAGTGTCTCTACCTTTTTGTAACACTTTCTCCTATTCACAGATTGGTACTAGCATGGAAGAAACAAATTTTATTCCTATTAAGGAAGCAGAGAGAGACTAATATTTTTCTTCTAATATTATTAGTTTCATCTTATGTAAGAATCAAAGCAGTCCTTTACATATTAAATTGCATCCACCCATGCTTCATTTGGAAACTTGTGTTGCAACTGGAGCTTATCCAAACATAATACCAGTAACACTTCATGTCCTTAACAACAAAAGAAAATACAATTAAACAATCTCTTGTACCAAAGTTGTTTGAAATCTGCTAAACAAACTGTATTGTTTGAGTGTAGCATTGTGACCGTCCCTGGGAAAGTACCAGAGTACCGCAGGGGGTATATGGATTACCAAAAGAAAAGTGGGCAAAACAGGGTTTTTTCAACATGGCCGTGAATGATTTTTCTGTGATTGAAAACTGTAGGTACTAGAGAAGTGGTGAAACACCCAAGTCCCAAGCATGCTAAATATACCTTGCGGAGGCAGGCAGAACAGAGTCCGGTTTGTGAGCCCTGCCTGCAGGGTGCCAGCTGTCCGGCTCCTGCCTCAGATGACCTCCTGCGGTGAGCCTTCACGTTTGCGTAGGCACGTTCACGTTGCCACCAGACCTGGGCACCTCCAGCTGCCTCACATCCAGGACCTGAAAGCTTCACCCAGACCCCTGGTACAGGGTCCTCTTGCCATTCAGGGACAAGTCTGTCCCCCACTCAGCACCCCAAGTCATGACCACAAGCAATCAGTGCCCATAAAGAGGATCCTGGGTGAGTTTGGACTAGAGGATGCAAGTAGGTTACCAGGTATGGATTGAAAGGCAGTTTATTGCTTCTAATTTTCCCCAGACATCTGTTGCCTGTTCTTCTTTGTCCTGTGTCACAGTGACCCAGGGAGACCAGTGCCATGAGCCTCAGGAGCCTCTTACCAGCTGGGCTTTTATGCTTCTTTTCCAGCCAAGCTACCACCATTGATTTGGGACTGTAGGAGTATTTGTGTCCATAATAGAGCATAAAGGGTTGTCTAGAATGCCTGAAAGTTGAAAAAGACACCAAAATTTCCTCTGTGTGTCAGGTTTTTGGCAACAGCGAAACTCCACGGGGACTACTGTTTGTCTTTACACAGAGATAAATACTCAGATTGCTTTGGCAACAGGCAGGCTTTTATTCAGAGATTAGCTTCACATATCTTTATGAATTTAGAAACCAGTTGGAATCCTGACCATAGGCATTTAATGACTTCCTGTTTTTGTCTAAAATGCTTTTTATAGATAAAAGGCTTACTTTCTTCTTTTGTGGGAGGCAGTGGGGGGAGCACCGTTTCTCTCCTGCAGTCACTAGATCAGTGGCAAATTCCATTTTTCCTTAACAGCCTTTTGATTTCAGGGATTTAAATGAACATGGATAAATTGCCATGGGTTCAAGCTTTTGCTTTTCTTTTTGGAAAGTGGTTTGCACATGCCATTTTTGCAGGGTGTTCTTTAACACCATGGTAAGCGTACATTTGAAACGAGGAGGTATTAGAACAACTTTGGTTTGCAGGTGTCAGTTGAAAAACAGTCCTGGTCTCTTCCATTTGCATTAGCACTTGATTTCTCCTTCAGAGATGTCAGCCAAGGAATACTTGGGGGTGGCTGGATCATCTGGCTGGAGACCAGCAAACTCATTTTGCAGGACTGCAAGCAGCAGGCAGAGAATGACACCAAACAGGTGTTAACCTGAGGTAGAGTTTAATGAGTACCCATGAAATAAACCGGTCAGTTCTGACAGGTCGCTTCTGCCCACGTCTTATTTCCTCTTCAGTTTGTTTTGTTCTGTTATCGGTGGTCCCCAGGCTTTTCTGTCTGTTAGGGCCTCAAATTTCAAAAATTTCAAATACTACAGAGATACGCAAGGGCTTGGAGACCCACATGGTATCTGAAACATCTGCAGCTGGTGCCAGGCTCTGTGGAAAGACCACCCAGGGTCCAGGTGGGAAGGCACCCAGCAGATAGGACCTTCAGAAGGAAGGCCAGGAGGCCAAGTGTACCCTGCCTCCAGCACTGAGCAGCAAGCACTCAGGGGCAGTGATCGCAAAATGCAGACGAGAGCGAGCTCACGAGGACTCCCACGGTTGCCATTTATGAGTCCTACTGAGGGAAACCTCCTCTTCATTACCTCTGGTCTGGGCTTGCAAACTGCAGCAGGAAGAGAAAACCAAAGGTGTCGGCCACCACGACAGACAGAAGGGCATAATGGCTGTAGATGCTGCCCCACCGACCACAGGCGTTTTTTGTCTGAGCATCTCCATGCTCAGAGACAGTGGTGGTGCAGCTAGTAGTGGCAGTGATGTTGTTGGCTAATGGTTGTTGTCAGCACCTTGTGAAATGCCACGGTGGGTCAAGTGTATCTTCTGTTGGCCCTACATCCAGCAGGGGTAGATGCAGAAATGTGTTTGGTTTAAAAGGAGGGCTTTGACCTAAAGATTTCACCAAGGAATTTGTGAGAGTGAGTATTTAAATGATAAATTGTCAGGAGCAATGTGGTGATGTGAGCATTGGAAGACAACAGGGAGAGCAGAGGCCAGCCCGTAGTAAAGGAGTCTGTATGCCGGTAGGAGTATCAGCTGTGGTCAAGATTGTATGTCCGTTTAGGAAGAGTTTTTTACTTTATTTTTCCTGAAAAAAAGAAATTGATGAGGATTAAAGGGATGAACAGACACAGGTGAAATACTAAATACTAGGGCCCAGAATGAGGTGATGCTAACATACACTGAAACTTCACTCTTTGTGGGTAAGGTTTGCTGGTCCTCCCAGCCCAGCTAGAGCACAGGCAGAGCCCTAAGGAAGTTTCATATTAAGTCATTAGCATATTTTAAACGGGATACGTAGTTTAAGAGGGAAGCATATAGGTTCCTCAGAGAGGAGGTGATTTGTTGACAAAGATAGCCATAAATTCTGTGCACAGGAGTTCAAAGGTGAAGGCAGATGTTTTAAGCAGAAACACACTGTATTCCTGCTGGGAAGGGGAAATACGTTTTGGAGCAAGACATGATTTCTGTGTTCCTACACTCTCCAGCCATTGTTTTGTGCAAAGTCTAACCAAACTCAACAGCTCAAAATCCCAGAACAGGATTCATGAGGAGGTTGGGGTGTGTGTGTGCGTATAGCTGTGGTAGGAAATCGGGGAATGGATGCAGTACTAGCAGAAACAGTTTATATTTAAAAATGCCTTTGCAAACCGTGGGTGCGGCAGACTGAAAAATCTGGCAAACCTGTCAGCTTGTAACGTGGAGTTCAGATACTTGGAAAAGCTGGGGTCAGGATTTTATCTATAACCTGCATGTTCAGAGCTGTTCAGCTCATGGGAGACTAGAATGGGGGACCCCAGGGATGACTCATTTGTAGTGTTGTGAAAGACAAGCTTATAGCTTATACCACCCAGTTCCTTCCATATGCCCCCTAGTTGTTTATTTTCTCTTACTTGCTTGGGTCCTCTTGCTCCAAATCAGTTTATGAGAAGTACATGCATGAATATGAATGTAGATTTTATTTAGCTTTGCTTTGTTTCTCATTTCCTATTTTACACTGCTGGAGATATCCCCCCTCCCTTTCACACACAGTCCCACCAGAGAAATGTTTGGCTTGAAACCCAAAGGAGCCATTGTGTCAACGTCTCCCAGACACATGTCAGAGAAAACAGCATTTTGCACTCAATCAAAAACTGCAGGAGTATGCTATGAATCTCTCATTCAGCATTCATACAGCTTCCTTAAATAAAGACACCTTAAATAAATGAAGGGGTTTTGATATCACCCTTTTCAACAAGACCATTCTTACTAGCACGCTGCATCCTGCTCTCCCCTGCCTGGGGTATTTTTCAAGGACTGTCTCTCACTGTCATCCTCCCCAAGCCTTTTGGAGTCTGTGGATGGAGAGGCAAGCCTTTCATATCTGAAGTTCTGCAGAATTTGCCAAATTCAGCATAGGATTATTCTACATTTGTTAATCTGGTCCATATGTCAAAGTCACATTTTATTTTTTCATGGAAACATTTGATGCGTGGAAGCAAACCTTCCCCAGTGTTGACTATTTTCAGCAGAAACTACAAAAAACAGCAACAACTGTGTTTTCATCCACCAAGAACTATAAGCTATAGTGTAGTAATGTTGTGGCAAAATTGGGGAAAATTATGTCAGACTAGAATTAGAAGAATTACTCCTACACTCTGTATGTTTACCATGTGATAAATGATCTTCATGGATCTTTTGCATATATGTGAATTCAGCATTCATTTTAGATTTCATTCTCTAATATTTGTGTCTGGGGAAAACAATATATAGCTATAAATAAGCACTATTTCATTCAGTACTTATCTCTATTCATGCTATGCACAAGATAATACTCAGTGTGATAAGGAGTGTTATTGATAGAGCTTACAGATGGCTAGGGCATAAAGAAGTGCAGTTGTGTTGCAGCTGAAGAGCTTGCTCCTCAGCTAGCATAGCAAGTGGATTTCCCTACTGAGGGTGGGATTGTATTGTGACATGGAAAATGCCAGGCATTTCTGTAGCCCTTTTTGGCTATGGTTTTGTTAAATAAAACAAATCATCTCCCCATAGCATTGCTTTCAGCCTGCAGAAAGTGCAGCAAGACCTTTCTCCCTGTTGGTAACTGTCAGTGATGCTCAATGTCCTTTCCTCTCTTGGTCACTGGTGTCCCAGTGGAAGAGGTGGTGTAGCTGCCCATCACAAGTGCCACTCTGAGAACAGGAGGGGATTTGGAGAGGCCAGTGGGTGGACAAGGGGAGGTGGGCAACAGCGGCAGAACATAAATGTCCCTGAAGTTCAGCTGGAGTGGGTCTTTTCTGTCTGTCATAGGGTAGTGCCTTATCCTGTTTCTGTAATCTTAACAAAACTGCAAGCACAAGGAGATTTTTTTTCCCCATTCTCTCCTCACACTCCCTAGAAGAGGCCCTTTCCATATTTTTCCCTTCCATATGGACTTCTCCGTATGAGGAATTTGCAGGGTGGATGTGAGCCCACCCATGCCAGAGATCAGTAAAGTTAGGGTGGAAAGTAAAGATGGGTGGAAGAAGGCATATGAAAGGGATGCAATATGGTTAAGCAGGAGAACAGGGGTGTTTCAGAATAGGTGTGCACTGACAAGAGCCACATCCCACTGAAGCCTCCAAGGGACTGCGATGTGTGACTTGGCAGGAGCAAAAGTGCTTCTTTTATTTTGCTGTTGTGAGTTAGAGAAAACTAAATGTTCATGGAATAAATGCAGACTTACACTGTCCAAGGCAAAAGGAAAAAAATAAAAGTGCTTCTTAGGAAATGCTTCACCTGCTAACCTGAGAAGTTTCATGAATAGCCATCCAGTCTTGTATTCTAGTAAGAGTGACTAGTTCATCGGTGTTTATTCTCATGTAGCTTGTTTCTTTTCTGCTTCTGGTTTTTGGAGTTGTTTTCTCTTTTGTTTTTTCAGTCACTCATTTTTGTGTGATTTGTCATGGTTGACATGCCTACTGCCCACAACCGTTTTTACTCTCTTGCAATCAGATCTTGCTTTGAGGCCATGCCATGCTTACCTAGCAGTTTGCAAGCATCCAACTACCATGGAAATACAGTCTGCACTGGTGCACGAGGCAAGAGTTCAAGACAGATGTGATGTAGTCATATAATGGTCATTGGAAAGCCCCCAGTGGACTTCTGCCACAGCAGAGCAAGACAGACTATGCACAAGAAGTTGGAGGTTCAGCCCTGGGTGAGAGGTGTCACATAGCAACAGCAAATGAGATTAGTGTCATGACTGCTTTGTTGTAACTCAGATTTCCTGCTGTAAAACATGCTCCTCAGTTTATAGGGACCCTTCCCCTCTTGCCTCCTTGAATCTTTTTAAAAGATGCAGTGCCATTTCTCCAGTTCCCTTGGGCTTTCCTGTCTCATGGCTAGCCATTCACCCCTCAGCCTGATGGGCATTTCCTCCTCACCCAGACCTCTCTTGCCAGACCTGCAGGACAGACCTTGGCCATGCTCCATAGGGGTGTTCCTCCGGCTGCAATTGAACAGCTCGGTCAGCTTCGTGCAATGCCAGCACCTCTAAGGACTGCCAGGGTTGGAGGTGTAATGCCAAGGTGCTATATGTCCAGGAAACACAGTGCTCTTCAGCCACTCAAGGACATAACCATCTGCAATTTTATTCATGCATGTTGACATGCCGTGTCATGGCATGACAATGACATAACCACAAAGATGAGCAGATTTGATTCACTGAATGCAATAGATCTGCTTTATATGTCATTATAATGTGGGTTTGACTGGGTTTGTAAAATGTTAAGATGCACCTGGAAATTACACTGTGCTCTCAGTTCTGTTTCTGAGGAGAAAAATATATCAAGATTTTGGTGTATGCTTAAGGCTTTTCAGTATATTGCAGTAGGAAGCTTTTGGTTCGCATTGTTTTATTAGATGTGATATTTTTAGGTCTTCATTCTTGGTGAAATCAATGAACAACAGCTTTCTGGAAAAGGAAGAATTTAACCTCACTTTTAGCTTAGTATCACTTTACTTTGACAAATATTCCAAGTGAGAAGTAGAAAAAATAAACTTCAAGCTTTTTTTTTCTTCCAGGGAAAGAATTCAGTGTTTAACAGATTATATTTCCTAAATCTAAAGTAATAGGAGCCTGACATTTTTATGTTCCTTGCATTGTACCTAACTCAAACATGCCCTTACTATGAGCGATGTTTTCCAGTATTTTCCAGGGCACTGACAGTTAAATAACAAGTGAGAAAACCGGAGACATTGTTTGTGTCACCATTTGCAAGCACTTAACTTAATAAGCTGCAGGAGCCATTAGCATGGTGGGAAGTTTTGCTAGGAAAATCCCAGGGGCTAAAGTAAAACAAAACCCTAGACTGAATGGGGCTGGCTTCAACAGCTTTTACTTCCCAGTAACAAATGAGCTGTCTGTTCAGAAGCTGTTCAGAAGCCTCGTTTGCTCAAAGGTGCGGTCCTGGATGCTCCGTGCTCCTCTGCTGCCACTGCTGCCTGCGGAGGAACCAGGTTGGAAAGTCGGCCTGCTCTGCAGCTGGGGGCCAGGGCAGCAGAAAGCCCGCATTACCCCGGGCGGGTCTGGAGCTGGGCAACATGGATTTCATCTCCTTCTGATACTCTGGCTGCCAGTGCATCACTGACCCAGCTCCAGGCCTGGCATGAGCAGCAGGGTGACACTGCAGAATAATGACTTCCATTCTCTTCCAGAGCTGGGTGGGAAGGCGACCCTTTGTTTTTATCTTTTTTCAGTGTGGCATGAGCTGCACAGAGCATTTAGTTGCTTGCTCAACCACAGTCCACTTTTTCTTGAGTGCAACCATGTCAAGCCTCAGCATATAGGTTATTGGATCTATCTGGGATACTGAGAGCACAGAGAGGCTCAGAAATTCCACCTAAGACCACTGTTCAGTGCAGTGGGCTGCATGTGGACTTTTGTCAAAGACTTTGGGGCTTTCTCAGAGGCAAATGCCTACCTCCCCCAACGTACTGCTTTTAACAAACCCAAAAGTGATAGCAACAGAATGTTCTGTTTGGTGTATTTCGTTTCTCAACGACAGAATTGAAAAAAAAAAAACGCACCAAAAAAATTGTTGGAAAATTGGAAGCTTTCAATTGCAACTTTGAACAACTCCAGGAGAACTTTCCTGTCAGCTTCATTGTTCCAATATTGGACTTTTCTGCTACAGGCCTGATGAGGATGCTGTCATCATCTTTTGTCCTTGACTGTAGATCCCATGACTTGCAGTGTTCCCATCTCTGATGTTGTTCTCCCGAGGCAGCCTGTAATGAAGAAAATACATGCTCAAGCTGGAACAAAGTCCACCACTGCCTCATTAGCTAGGAGGTTGAACACAACACGCAGAGTTTCAGCAGTGAGTGGTTGAATTTGAAAGATTGTCTTGGTTTCTGCAGAAACCAGCTCAGCAGAGCTGCTCCATGCAGAGTGCAGTCTCTGTATCAATGCTGACAATCCTGCAAATAAAGAGATGCAGTTTTCTACTCTTCTGGGAACAAGGTACAAGAAAGGGATAAAAGACTTTAGTCCTTTGCATGGGTTTCAAGTACTCCTTTCTAGGACTGCTGGAATCCGAAAGAGCTGTAGACAAAAGCTATGAAGTGGATTCATGTGTTTGATGCCACCTCGGCGTGGGAGAGTTTCATTCCTATGCTGTTAAATTGCTGCCAGCCCCTAACAAAGTCATTTGGTGAAAGACATCGGTGCTTTGCACTGACAGCTGGCAGTTTGCCTCCCAGCTTCTGTACCGTTGTGAGCTGTGTTCGTTGGCAAAGTGATAGGCATTGAGTGGCACTGTGGCACCATATGTTGCAAGCAAGCTCAGTTTGGGGATACTTTTTGGTACGTAGGAAGCCTGTGTGTGGTTGCCTGGTTGGCAACCAGTGTCTGTGGCCTGGCACACCCTGCATATTTGCAAAGCCCTTTGGAAAATGTTCTTCTGTTTGATCTAGGTGGGTTTGGTATCCAAACAGAAAGGTGTCTGCACAGTTTACAGCCGCCACTGCCCAAGCTGGAAATAGCAGGCACTTCCTTGGCAGGCGCAGCAAAATGTCTGCACGCTGTGGAAACTGACTATAGTCAGCTGCTAGACCTGCAGAGAGCATCGCTGCAGAAAAAACAGGGGCAGTATGTTAGCAAATAAATACCACAGTGACAGGAGAACCTGTTTGAAAACAGCACTCACGGGGTAGTACTGGGAAGCCCTTATTGCTACTGCCTGCACTAAGCCTGCCCACTGATGATAAGACCTTGGTTTCCACCTCAGTCAAGCATGTCAGCCTGGAAAATCTCAGGAGCACCATCTTTGTTCTGACATGATTGGTGTGTAAGGGCTTCCCCAGCAGTGCTTGTATTTAAAACCTTTTTAACCTTGCAAGGAGCTAGCATCTTTGTTTAACTCAATACTCCCAATAAAGTGCAAGGCATTTGATTTCATTTCTGCACTGAACTCTGAATTTTGTTCTGGGCTTTGTTCTCCTCAGAGCTTTGTAAAGCAGAGAAAGGAGGGGGAAGCATTTTAATCAGGGTAAGGCTCTTTGGCATTTACACTATTGAAGCCTGAGGAGCCTCTGAATTTCTATTGAATGGAGCCCTAAGAAAAGAAGTAGATCTGTTGAAGGACGGCATTTCAGTGCAAGAAGGATGTGTGTTTAGGACTTTCCATTACATAATGGGGCTGAAATGGATTAACAAGACCCAGGCTTTCTTTTTCTTGAGAATTGCTGCCTGCAACACTCTTTTTCTATTACTGATGCTTCAGTCACAGCACTCACAGAAAGGTTTTCTTTGTTGTTATTAGTTTGAGAAGTAAATTGCAGCATTGTTTCTCCTGATCAAGAGATTGATTAGTCAGAGGTCTCTAGCTGAAGGGAAAAAATGTTCCTCATTATCAACTTTAAATGCAAATGTATTTGCCAAGCAGAGTTTCAGATGGTGAGTGTGGGGGGGAATGACTTGCTCTTTTGATGTGCTGCCCATAACCATTTAAGATCTTTGAAAGGCATCCCTCTCATCAGGTCAGTGAAGAAATAGTGTGGGAAAGATATTCTTGAGAGAGAAAATTAACCGTTGCCGCTTCTAGTTGTATGGTTCTCACAGTGTTTTGACGAGTAATGGTGCATTAGTGTATTTGTGAGTTTTGTTGTGTTTTGTCCTCTCTTTCTCTTCTTAGGTGCTTTCATAATCTGCTGGACCCCAGGATTAGTCTTGCTGCTCCTCGATGTTTGCTGTCCCCAGTGCAACGTCCTGGCCTATGAAAAATTCTTCCTGCTCCTGGCAGAGTTCAACTCCGCCATGAACCCCATCATCTACTCCTACCGGGACAAGGAGATGAGCGCAACCTTCAAGCAGATCCTCTGCTGCCAGCGCAGCGAGAGCGCCAACGGCCCCACCGAAGGCTCGGACCGGTCGGCATCCTCGCTCAACCACACCATCTTGGCTGGCGTCCACAGCAACGACCACTCAGTGGTGTAAAACCGCAACCAGTCACGAGGCCGACGAAGAGCAGCAGGCTATGTCACAGAGCGGGGTGGACGCACAGCCCTGGGGAAGGTAACCCACTCACAAGGTTTTCTCAAACACTAATGGACTACAAGTGCTTCTTTTCCAGGGAGCCCAACACACCGGCACAGTCCACCCCATCCGGAAGACTGGCCATGCTGCAAGGCCTTTGATTTCTACTTTCAAAAAGTAGGAGGCAGATGCCTTGTGGCAGAGGTCATCAATAGCCCATGGAGAGCCTCGCTGAGACTTTGTCGGACTTCGCTGCATCTTGGTGCCAGTCTGAATCAACTCTGATTAATTAAGCTTATACCTGCTTCACTGCATTTACATGTAGCCACTTAGTCTTTTTAAAAAGGGAGTAAAGGGGATAAAAGTATGCCTATCATTTAATAGACATGTAATATTTATCACCATCAGCATGCTTGTGATGAACATTTTCTGTGCAGGGAGTAAAATTGTGCTCTAGTCTTCATATCCTTAGCCACACTGCCGTAACTACAGTAAAAACAAAAGTATTTTTTTCTAATACAAGCAACAGGAAGATGATGGAAACTGACTCTTCTTACCTTCATTACTGGTGTTAGAGAGCATGCATGTTCTGTGTGTATGCAGATTGTTTTAATTATGAAAAAAAAAAAAAGAAGCTCATTGTAAAGTCTGCAGGAAAGTAGAAAAGCATAGACTGTATTCCAGTGTTTGTTTAGATTATGAAATAAACAGTACTCTAGTCACAAGGTATTTAATGTTCTTCTTTGAAGTGCAGTATGAAATGTGTAACATGTGAGGGGTCCCAAGCTTTTCATGGACAAGTTCTTAAAGCAGGACAAGTCCCTAAGGCTCTTAAAGGGCTAAGGTCAGGTTGGTAGATTTTAAAAAATAAGTATCGTGTTGGAATACTTTTCTTGTTCATGGCAGAAAGCAAAGGGATTTTTAATGTGAAAAAAATGTATACATTTTTATGGAACCTTTCTTGTCATGGAAAACAAAACACCTTCTGCATTTTTGGACTAAGAAATATTTGTAGGGTATCTCTTCAATGATGTATCAGTCATTTCAAAAGCAGTGGACTACTAAGAACCAAGGTAGAATTTTATTTTGTAAAGTCAAGACAACATAGGTAGTCGTCTATTGCAAATGACTGGACCATGCTACATGTAATAGCCACACATGCACATTGTTATGAATAGCTAAGCTAACAGATGGATTTTTTTCATATATGGCTGTTTCAATGATAAATGCCACTTGTGTGAATCTCACTTACCAAGAATCAGTGACATTAATCAAAACTCCTGGACAGGGTTAAATGTGAGCAAAAATGGGATCTTGCTGATAAAAAACTTGGGACCTTTCTCTGGGAAACTGTGTGTTCTCCTAACAGTGTGAAATATATCAACAGTAAATTCCTGGGGCCATTTTCCTCATTGTAATTTGCCTCTATAACAAAAAAAAAAAATATATCAGAGCTGTATCCTTCAATGTACCATACTGGAATGTAACACAGGCACAATATTCTCCCATTTGGGCAGGTAAGAAATGGAGGGGAAAGGATCAGCCCAGCAAAGAGCAGAGTTTTTAGCATCTCTTGCATGGAAGAGAGGCTTGGATTTTATGCTTCCAAGCATAAAATTGCTTGGAAAAGGCAGTTCCTTGCTGAGGGAGGGAAGACCAGCAAGTGAGCAAAACCTGTCTCCACTGAATAAAGTGAGAGTTTTGCCACTGCTTTCCATAAAACTGAAATTCACCTGTACTGTCAAGCCAAATTTGTGTGGACACAGTGGAAGATGGAGTGGGCAGAGGGGATAGACACAACATTATTGGCCAGTTGACCAAGGTATTGAATGTCGCACTTGCTTTGGACAAAACAGTTCTTTTTTCTGACTGTGTTTGAGAGCAAGTAAAGGTTGATTTGTTTTTTATCCACATAACTGTACTGAGAAGGAGAAAAACAGGCTGTGTGAACTTTTTCATTTAAAAGCATCTGCTTGCTAAGCCACTCATAAATTTTTCTTAGTGCCTGCATGATGTTTGAACTAGTGCAGGTAAACGGAAGAAAGGAGAGGGTCAGAGCCTCCAAAGACAGGGGACGTCTGACTGAAAAACAATTTCCTTTTCTCAAGAGTGCTGAGTTGCTTTCTTCCCTGGATCCAGGGGGAGAGCGCTTTTTTCTGTTCTCAACTTCCCCACAAAAGCAGGACATCATGGACACTTTATTTTGGGGGGGGGCTTGCCCTTTTCAGATGTCCTTTTTACTGCTGTTTACATGTTCTTTATTGAATCTCTCCTGGATAGGGTGGGAGGATGATGTTAAGAAATAACATCATCCTGGTTTACAGTGCTGAAAGTGTGGTGGTTTTGGAGAAGCCATGAGTGAATAATTTTAAACCAGGGGTGCAATCATTTATGACACGTGGGTGGGTCCAGAGGCCCCTTGTGAAGACAGATGCCCAAGGAGGCTTTGTTTTGCTCATTGTAGTTGCAACAGGTAGTAGTTGCTACCCAGGTACATCGATCAGCCCTTCTCCAAGGAGGCACTCAACAATTCAAGAAGCTGGACCTTTTGAACTCTTAATAGCAGTTAAATTTCAGTTGTGGGGTAGATTAATCCGGGAGCACTTCTGGCAGCAGGTGCCTTTTACTTCTAATAGGTGAAGTGCAATGCTTTAGATCAATGGCAACAGGATTCAAACATTGCTTGTGTGATTCCACTAGACGAAATCACTGAGCATGTGGATGCTGTTTAAAAATTTAATTAGTGCTTTGTTTTGTTGACATGATCTCCCTATATCCTTGAGAAATCTGATCTGTGGATGGAGTGTTGCTTTGCAAGCTAATGAAATTAAATCTGCTGTGAGCAAAGAGAATAAAAACCAGAGCTTGGAATAGAAGGATTCATTTGCTCTCTTCTTCAGAGTGGTTCCCATGCCACTTGGTTTTGTCTCAGATTTTTTTTAACTTTTGTTTCTCTGTCCAGATTTTCCAGCTTCATTGTGCAGTTGTAGAACACACTTCTGCTATGTGAAAACGTGGTGCAAAGTACTTAGAGAAAAAAAATTGCTCCACTTATTTTTACTTATCTCAAATCCTTCAAAAGGTTTTAGAAGACTTCTTAAAATACCAACGATCCTCCCACAGTCATTAAAATTCTTCTGTTGCTGGCTGCCTCTGGTCCAAGTAAATCCTCTTGAAGTTCAAATGTAATGGTGTTTGTTTCAGCAATTGTAGTGGTGGGGAGTTGTGTATTAAAAGGAATATGGTTGATGAAATCATTTGCAGGTCAAAGAAAATGTTTTTCCTACTTTGTTTTTTCAGTGGCAGCACAAGTCTGAAAACTAATTGAAAAGATTTCCTTTGAATGAAGGATTATTAAGTAGAATTTTAACTCTCTGTTGCTATCACAGAGAGGCTGGGAGACCCATTGGTCCACAGACCTGTCAATCACAGCACTTACATGAAAAGTTGAAAATACGTTCTGTGTTTGACACACATTGCATTTCTTGTCAACCCGTTTTTTTGCTCCATGTTCTCTGAGATCCCTTGGTAGCTTCAGGCTGGCTGCTAACCTGGGTGCTCAAAGCTGGGCAGATAGCTGACACAAGGAGAAAGGGCAGACCAATCTAGAGCTTTTTTAGTGATTCCTAAAACCAAACACACCTGTCTGTCTGTAGTGCACCAGTAAGGGGTTTTTCTTAAATAGTTGCCTCAAGATCCACCACTGTTTTTTTAACTCTGCCTTTCCCAACTAGTCACAGCTGTGGCACTGCTTGAACAAGCTGGCATTGAAGGCTGCTTGTATGCCACTTGGTGAAGAAGAAAGGGCAGGCATGCTATGTTCGTGGTGCAAACTAAGCCTGGGTAACAGGTATCAAAGAGGAAGGGACATATTTTTATGTCCAGTATCTTAATTCTGCTTCCCCTCCAAAGTAACGTTTCAGTGTCAGCATAAATTTCTCCCAGTATGTCATTGCACTGAGATGAAACTTTGCAGGTCACTCCAAGGCGTATGTCTCTGTGGTGGCCAGGTGGGGGTTGGCCATGGCCAGTCTGGGTCCCAGGAACAATCTGTCATGGGAAACTCAAGTGGGCTCTGCTTCTGAAGCAGACTTTATAGCTTCTACTGACCTCTGTGTTGCCCCAGAAGTATGCTACCAGATACCAGGCTTAGCTACTGTAAAGCCAGTGGGGGTTCCTCTCTGTGATGCTGCCACCACTGGCACTGTCTGTTCTCACTGCAGTAGGTGTCCCCGGACTAAAAACATGCTGCTTTTTCTGTGAAAGAGATAAAAGCCCACCCAGCAGATTGTTCTCCCCAGGTAGGATTAAAGAGTACATCAGCAGAGAGTCTTTACTGCAAACACCCGTAGCCTGTCTTTCAATCATTGTGAATCAAGGTGATGCAAAGCAGATCTGGCAAAGGCATTTCTCTAGTGCACCGTCCCCACCCCACACCACGGCATGACCCTGTCCCCATTGTACCTGTTGTTCCTTTGGGTCCCCTCTGACCATGAGACGGGATGGAGCTGGCAGAAGTCAGCCTTAGGACACTGGCTCTTCTCCACCAGCTGCAGAAGTAACATAACCCAAATAGACAGGCTTTTCCTTTCTCATTCTCTTAAGGGTTTTACTGTTGAGCAATTTGCAATTACAAGCCTACCTATCCTGTCCTTTCCAATCAGTTCTTGCCATTAGCAATCCGTCTGTGCCATACACTTATGTCTGAATGGAGAGGCTTTGCAACTGCAATCTCATTTGTTCAGCCGAATTGCCCAGGCTTTACCGTTTGATTGGAAGGCCACTTCCAATAGATATAGAGCTTAAAGAGTATAACTCTCACACCTGTCCAGCCATGCCTTCTCAAGAAAATGTTTTTCTTTCTCCCATTTTCTTCTCTTAGAGGATTTTCAACAAGTTATTCACCCAGCTCCAGTTTTCTATGTCTATCAAGGAGAAAAAAAAGAGGTTGATATAAAAATAAACAAACAAACAAGGATATTAAACTATACTGCTGTCTTCTATATGGAAATCCAACCCGCTGATAAGCTGCCAGCATTTTAACAAGAGCCTCCATGAAATGCTATTTGCCTGTGATAAATTTTTGATAACCAGAAGTGTATGTGGGAGACTCAGGAATCTGTTAATTTGTTTTTCTGTTTAAACAAAACCATGTTTATAACTCACAAGTATGGAGAGAGCCAATGAGGTTTGGCAAACAATTTTGCTATTAAGTGCACTTACTGTAAATGTTTAGAGGTTGTATCTAGTACAATAAAGTATTTAGCATGTGTAATTTGGAGTGTGCAAGAAATACCCTTTGTTGGGAGAGCTGGTATTTTGGATGTGGAGGGGAATTATTCAAAAAGCATGTCTGTGTGGAGGATACGGGCTGGTCTGTTCCAGGAGATAACATAGGGCTGAAACCCAGGGACAATGAAGGGACGCATTATTTCATGTATATCACTTAATAATCTGTTCCTGATTTCTACTTGCCTACCTTCCTTCCTTTCAAGTCCACATTTGTGCCTTTTAACCTCAGGCCTCCTCTTGTTGCCTCATAGAAAAGTTCTCCTGCACAGAGAAAACAAACCTGTTGCTTCTCTTCCCTCTCCCTCTTCTTTCCTTTCTCCCTCTCCCTTCTCCCTTTTCCTTCCTTTCCTTTTTTGCTATGCATAGACAATGTTTGTACTAGAATGTGTCCCCAGTTTTGATTTAACCACAGAAGGTCATACATTGACTAAACCAAAGCTGGTTGCCTTATATATAGAAATGAATGTGTCCACACACAGATTTGCAAAGCCACAGGAGGAAAAACTGGGGGGAAAAAAAAAAAAAAGTATTATTTCAATGCTGTTTGAGCATAGCTGATTTAAGACTCTATTTTTATGCTAATTCCTATTTCACACTTTGAAGAAAAGAGGTCTTGGGTAAAGGGTTGATTAACCCCCTGCCTTTTGTTAGAGAAGCTAATCACTTGTATACTGAGAGAAACTAAATGTCTGATTCAGCAAAATAGCAGAAGATAAAGGTGGTGCTCCTAAGGTAAAATTACAGTACTAATCACTCCGGCCATTATTAAGGACAAAAATATAAAAAGGGAAGAATTTTATTTTTTCCTTTCCCCAAACCCTGGTGATTCATGACTAATACCCTGGTGCTGGGCTTTTCATGACATGGCATGTGTGATGTAAAGCAGCCCCATAGAGCTTGATTGCTGGACATAACGAGCAGAAAGCCAAAATACACAGTTACTAAATAAATCACGCCTCATGAAAACGCAGTGCAATGCCTCTGGGATTTTTTGGTTTAAGCCCTGGATCACCATTTGCTGGCAAAGTCAGACTGTTTATGTGGCAATCCGTTAATATTAAATACACAACACGTGCAGCGACACAGGACGCAGCATCAATGTGCAGTAGGCAGCAAGCAGAGCAGGAGCATGGAAAGCCAGCATAGTTGGGATGATGATGCCCAGACCCTGCAGCACACTCCCCCGCATCGCATGGGCCAACCCCCACAACCTGCTCTGTGCCTTTTGAGATCTGCCCCTCCAGGCCAGGCATGGCTGGGAGGACAGGACTGCTGCAGATGAGCTGGTCCCAGCAGGAGCAGATGCAAATTAGCCTCTTCCACTTTTGTCTAAAGTCTTCCTCTTCTTAACTGCTTAGCCTTCACGTGGTTATGGATCTGCCACTCCCCCCTCTATTTGTTGCATACCCAACCTCTTGCCAAACTCTTCTCAACCCTTCAAAAAGCCCTTGAAGTTCCTCATTTGTGTTGCTTTTCTCTGCACCTCCTCCAGGTAGTCTAAAGCATCTCTAAATAAAGCTGCAAGGTAAACACCAGGTGCTTTCCACCACAGATACAGTTTCTTTGTAATTCCCTGGGGGATGAAGTGGGAATGGAGTTAAATCCAGTCAGCAGCAAGTCACAAGTGGTGTTCCCCAGGGCTCAGTACTGGGGCCAGTTCTGTTTAATACCTGTATCAATGATCTGGATCAAGTGCACTCTCAGTAAGTTTGCAGACAACACCAAGTTGGGTGGGAGTGTTGGTCTGCTTGAGGGCAGGAAGGGTCTACAGAGGGATCTGGACAGGCTGGATCGTTGGGCTGAGGCCAACTGTATGAAGTTCAAGGCTCAGTGCCAGGTCCTGCATTTGGGTCACAACAACCCCATGCAACACCACAGGCTTGGGGAGGAGTGGCTGGAAAGCTGCCCAGCAGAAAAGGACCTGTGGGTGTTGGTCAAACACGGGCTGAATATGAGCCAGCAGTGTGCCCAGGTGGCCAAGAAGGCCAACAGCATCCTGGCTTGCATCAGCAATAGCGTGGCCAGCAGGGACAGGGAAGTGATCTTACCCCTGTACTCGGCACTGGTGAGGCTGCACCTCGACTACTGTGTTCAGTTTTGGGCCCCTCACTACAAGAAAGACATTGAGGTGCTGGATCATGTCCAAAGAAGAGCAATGCAGCTGGTGAAGGGTCTAGAGCACAAGTCTTATGAGGAGCAGCTGAGAGAACTGGGGTTGTTTAGCCTGGAGAAAAGGAGTCTCAGGGGAGACCTTATTGCTCTCTACAACTACCTGAAAGGAGGTTGTAGCGAGGTGGATGTTGGTCTCCTTTCCCAAGTAGCAAGTGACAGGACAAGAGGAAACAGCCTCAAGTTGTGCCAGGGGAGGTTTTGATGGCATATTGGGAAACATTTCTTCACCAAAAGGCTTGTCAAGCTTTGGAACAGGCTGACCAGGGAAGTGGTTGAGTCCCCATCACAGGGTCTAGTGTGGACTTGGCAGTGCTAGGTTCATGGTTGGACTTGATGATCTTAAAGGTCTTTTTCAATCTGAATGATTCTATGATGCTATGGGAAAATAAAAATAATACATAGAGAACAGGGAAGTGAAAAATTGCAGGCAAGGAGGGACAACATGGGACAGAACCCCCTACCTTCTGTGCAGGATTTGGTTTATGATCCTTTCAAAGGCTTTCTGGCGAGTTCAGGAAAGGATTTTGGGTTGTGGGTTTTTTTCTATTGGAAAGAATAATACCCTTTCCATGGCTTACTTTTTTTTTTTTTTTTTCTCTGATGGAAGACTTTGTTGTTTTAGGTGTATTTAATTTATTAAGAGCTCAAAAGGCCAACTGAAACAAGGAGAAGCCTTCCCATTTCCCACCCACACTCAATACAAAATTAAACTGTTTTTATATAAATGGTGTTCTACTGCTAAAAGATTGAAGGATGCTTCAAGGACTGACATAGGTTATTTTTTTTCATTTCTCTGTTTTCCAATGTTCATGATATCTGGATATTTTAATGCTTGTTCTGCCACAGATTTTGAAGTTTGTACATTCTTCTTGTCCTCAAGTGTCTCTTTGCAATCCTGCTTTTCCAAAATATGTAAACACTCCTTAGTTCAAGGGAGTTATTCAAAAATGTGCCTGATTTGAGCTAGTCCAGCTGTTATTGCCTTCCAGACCCCTTCTGCTGTTTGCTCACAGTGAGGTCTGATTTTGAGACACAACTAGATGCTAGCAAGTGACAATTATTTTGTTTAGAAATTCTTGTGTCAGGGGAGATGCCAATATCATATATATGTCCTTACAGCTAATGCAATATGCTGCAGGCAAGCTGGCTACCCCTATGGCATTTCTTAAAGAGGCACATCAGGAAAACAGACTTTTCTGAGCTGGACTGGGTTAAGGGTTTGAAAAAGATGACTGACCTTTGTTTTATTTTTGAAACATCATTCCTACATCTTTGCATGAACATGCTTACGGGTGAGCTGCTGTTTAGTCTTCAGCTCACCTGTCCTTTCTCCTGCTGTTCAGAAATACACACACTTCTGTCCTTGGCCCTGCTCCCCACAGCAGTGTCAGTGGAAACAGTGGTGGGACAAGGACACTCGACCTGGGACAGGCACAGTGTCAGAATAAGGAGAGGGTCTGTCACAGGGCTCAGGAGTGGTCCAGATCTGGCCAGCCCAGGCTTGCACTGTCCCAATGGTGCCAGCAGTGCCCTGTGGGCTCCTGGATGCCAAGCCTGGCAGTGCCAACCACTCATTTTTGGAGGTGGCCAACACATTGGGGAGGAGAAGGAGGAGGAAAAAGAAGAGGAGGAGGGGGAGGAAGGTTCCCAGCCCACACGTGAGGAAGTGAAGGGTGAAATCATGCTTCTGTAGACATCTGCAGAAGTCTGATGCTTGGCATTATTTTTACTTGTGGCTCCTTTCCTCTTCCAAAGTCACTTATTTTACCTTGGATGCCCAGGTGGGGACATCCCTCTGGGGGTATAAAGTACCCAGCCAACAGGGGCCCAGCAGCAAACTGAGACTTTTCGGATTGCTGGCCAAAGGGTCATGCACTCACAAGCAGGGATGGTGATGGCACCCGTCCAGGAAACAGCGAGCTGGCATGTCCATGCCCTCTTCCCTCCTGGGCCAGGAGAGAGAGAGACGACACATGTTTTGGGGGAGGAAAGATTGTTTTGAGCCCCCAGGTGCAGGAGCTTGGAGGGACTGGTGCAGTTGGGCTGGCGACTTCAGCACATGCCTGTGAGGGAGGGCAGCATTTTGCCAGGGAAGGGGTGGCCGGAATGGGGCATCTGGGCATAACTACATCAAGATCACACAGACCCACAACAGCAGGGGAGCACGCTGGAAATGGCAGGTGCCGGTGGTTCAGAAGCACCAGTCTTCCTTGTGGATTATCATTCCTCAAAAACAGAGCTCGCGGTTTAAAAAAAAAAAAAAAAAATAAAAATTGCAAATTTTCTGTGAAGTGGAAATCCTGCTTTTCAGTCCATGCAGTTAAAAGCATGAGCCATCCACACCTGTTCTACCAGAGGGAGCGCACATAAAAGTAAAGTGGGAACTGGGGCCCTTGACTGTCAGACCTCTTTTCTTGTCAGCTGGACACATGCTTAGTGTCTGTGCTGTGATGTCTATTTTGGTCCAGGAACACCAGGCATGTTTAATGACTTATCCTAAGTGCACAAATAAAACACAATTGCAACACAGGCAATGATTTTGCTTAGACAAACTGCATGAAAACTTACAGGATTAGAAAACTTTCACTTAAAATGTATTTTTTATTATTATTTTATATTTTATGTAGAAAACTGACAGACACTGGGCATCTTTACTCTATTTTTTTTTTTTTGCAGAACGCACCCTGAATCTAAGCGCTCCAGAATCCTGGAAAAGCACAAAGAGCAACTGTAAAATGACAAATTATGATTTTTTTCATCACCATCCATAGATGACAGCTTCCTTTTTTAAACAAACCATGTAAACCTAGCTGCTGTACAAGGATTGCAGTCCTTGAAAAGTGCCCTCACTAGCTTCTGAATCTGACCTGCTCCCAGTGAGCTCAGGGAAGAGGATGCAATCAGGAAAGTTTTATTCACCCTTCCCAGTTTCTGCCCTGCCATGGCTGAAGTGTTGTAGAGAAGGCAGGGACCAAAGGGGCTGTGGACAGGAGGGGGGACCCTCATGTCTCTCTCGGGGGGAGAAGTCAGCCCAGGCAAGCGGCTGTGCCAGGGGAGCCTTACCAGGAGTAGCAGCTGCAGGTAAGCTACATGGCTGTGTTGCAAGCAGGACGTAGCAAAAAATGTTTTCGAGTAGTGATATGAAATGGAGCCAGGCTGGACAACCCTCTCCCCTGCCTTTAGCATTTTGTAAAGAGGTGAAATCTCTGTTGGGATACAGCAGAACAGCACTAGACTGGGAATGATATGGTTATAATGAACCCATAATGTGGATTATAATCATTGCAGACCTGGCTCAAAGGGCAAGGATATAAATTTTGTCTGGGCCAAGGCTTTAAGGGCTGTTGTCAGGAGATGTCAATTGCAGCGCTCCACAATAAACTCCTGATGGGCTCCTCACCACTGGCTTTAACTCATCCTCCATGGCTATAACTCAGCCAAGAAGGACATGTCAAAGAACATATATGGCTACGTTGATATGAGGGGGCCCTTCCAGGAGCGTGGAAAAAATGACAGCCTGATGGCCCCTCTGCCTCTCCAGTGGCTCCTGGCCAGTGAGCATTTCTGGCTTGCATTGCCTGGCTTGGATGTTGAGCTGTGGCAGCAGAATCCATCCCACAGCAGATACTACCAGCAGGATGTGTGCAGCCTGTGTCTTGCAACAGGGTTTGGGATTTTCTTTCTCTCCAGCATTTGAATAGCATTTTGGAGGTTTCCTGCAGCACAGCTGTAGCCAAGCTAGACATTTTAATAGTGAGCAGACATCAGGCACTGGTGTAAGAAAAAACAAGTAAGTCATCTATGCAAAATTCAAGTTCCTGCTTTTTCTACCCATTTTCCAGTGCACAGTGGTATAAAAAAAAGCCTTTGTAGCACAGATTTTTCTTTTTTTTAATGTTAGTGGTCTGTCCCTTTACTTGCAAGGCTAACATTTCCCAAATCATTTGCGTAGCTGAAGAAGCATAAAGTTTCGGTAGAGTACTTTGGCTGAAAGTCAAAAGGATTTTTCTTTCCAACTGCTCTAGGTCACTCACAAATGTGACTGCATTCATTTTGCTGAGTACAATGGAAGAGACACAACTCCACTTGCATCAATATATCTGTACTCATCTACCATTGTTTGTGCCAGTCCAGGTTATTCTGGCTCAAGAACCAAAAGAAACTGCACTAGTTAAAGGCACCTTTGTTCCAATGCCTTGTACTACTGTGTGAAGGTGCAGCCATTGGAGGAAAAACATCACATCCAGTCCAGCATGCACCAGTGAAATTTTTCTGGTGTAGGCCATGGACTTCTAAGTGGCTCAGACACTTCTGAAAATATTACTCTTCATCCAAATAAAGTAAAAGAACAGCCAATGTTCAGACTAAGTGGCTTTGCTAGTAACGTTGCTTAAAGCAACCTCCCACATGCTTCCACCTTCAGTGAGTTACTCCATAACTGAAAAGTCTGGAAATGCTCCAAACAAAACAGTGTGTTTTTCATTAAGAGTGGAAAAAAATTACACGGCGTATAAATTCACTATGAAGCCAAGTTGTTTGCTATGAACTAACAGTGACATACGTGTGATTTTAATAAAGAAAACCATGCTTTCATTAGTTAACACTGTGTGCAAGTCAAGCATACAATGAAAAACAAAGCAGATCCAGTCATTCATCAAAGAATTGTTCATCAATAGAGCTACACGAGTCTTTGCAATTGCACCACCAGGCTGGGTGGGCTTCTGCGTCCTCCTTCTTCCCTAACCGTCCCCAGCCCATTCATGGTTGGATTTGCCCCTGCAGCTGGCAATGGAGTGCTGTGCTGAGAAGGGCTGTGACTGTGGTCCCGGTGCATGCCCCTCACCCAGACCGCAGTGCCCATGCAAGAGGCCACCGCATGATACGATGTGGCAATCCAGTCACTGTACCGTGCTGTGCCTTCCCTTCTGGTCCTGCCTCTAACCCAGAGACCCAGGACACAGTCAACAAATGCAAGGAATAATCAAAAGAAAGAGGAAATACAGCCAGCTAAGTAAAATATTGTGTGTGCCAAGAGTCCAGAGATAGAAATTATGCCTGGCTGTCACAGGCTATATATGACTAGGCAATTTCCCTTCAGTGTCTAAATTTTCCGTTTCAGTTAGGGGTAATATGTTTATTCCCTCTGCTCCATTTCCACTGTGAATTCCACAGTATGGGGAATGCCTCTTTGTAATGTGTTTTTGCAGAACCCAGACCAATAAATGAACATCTCCATGGGAGAGCATTTCCACCAGGAAATGAGGCCATTTCTGGTGCAGGAGTCAAGAGTCCCTCAGTTGAGCGACTCAGTCACCCAGCTGACTCACTGTCAACTCAGGCGTGAGCTGGTTAGTAATGTACTTACCTCATTCTTGGAGAAGAGTTTGGACAGGAAAGCAGAAAGAGGGAATTACATCAGAATGCAGTTGAAGGCCAAAAACTAGTAATGAAGGAAGAAGGCAAAATATATGTTTAGTGATGATAAACCAAGAGAAATGCAGAAAAAGGTAAATGGATTAAATGTAAAGTTGAAAAACAACTTGCGGTTAAGATTTACTGGACCACAGTCAGAAAACTAATGGGACTGCAAGGCTTGATTTCCTGCAGGACTGGAGATGAGGAAGCCATCAAAGGACCTGCTGAAAAGTAGGATGCTGAAGTAGTGTCCAGCAGGAAATGGCTGTATTTCCTGAAAGCCTGGAAGGCTTTATCAGGTCAGCAAGTTTATCATCTAAGCAAACCTAGATGCATACAGCTGCAGAGGAGGGTTATGGAAAATTAGTGGGACCACGTGGACTTGTGTTAAAGGTGAGCCTGTGGTGTTTGGGAGGAGAGAGGAGGGAATGGGCTCTGCCTGGGAAACAAGGAGCAGAGCCATTCAGCTCCAAAAGATGACTACAGCACAGAACAGCATTTGTTAGAGCAAACTGACTTCACAACAAGAGATCCATTATGGAGGATCTTGGCTGGAACCTACAGCATCAAACTCACTAGCGGGTGAGTTGGATAGGAGCATGAATTCACTACGCCCTATGGAAAAACATGACCTGGCTTTTCCCTGGCCATTTTCCCTGATTTTGCCTCCTGGATCTATGGTCCTTTCATGCATGGTAATTCCCAAGGGGCAACTAAGGGATTTTATTCATAAATACCGAGGTGAAATGTCTAATCCAGGGAGGAGAAGGGCTAAGGCGGCCATGTTGAACTGACCCTCTGTGGGCCAGCTGCCAGCTTGCTGGGACTGGTTTCCATTGGACTTTGTGCAGGATGGAGCCCAAGCCGTCCAGCTGCCAGCCCCTCTGTTTCCTGTTGTGTTGAGTTTAGTTGGGCTTATTTCTTTCCTCCCCTTTGTGATGACTGGAAACGTACTCCTGGTTTCCCTCACCTGAGTCAAGGCCATGGCCATAGCCATGTTTTGTTGAAACAGTCAGCCTGACAGTCTCTTGCTGAATTTTGTTGTAACAATCAAGTACAACCAAGCTGAAGGAAGGTAATACAGTGGCCAAAATCAGCCTCATGACAGAGTGCTCATGTCTTTGTGTAGAGACAGAAAGACAGCATGGATTTTCCCCTCCAAGTGTGAGCATAACTGAATGGAAATATGGCATCCAAACGTGACAGGTTTGGTGCCATCAGAAGGGATTTGCTTTTAGGATAACTGAAGTTATGGAGTGCTAACAGTCTCAGGGCGCAAGCCTTTTCATTTAAGTTGTTTTAAAAAATTGTTGCATTCAGAGGTCTGCTGCCTTCTCCCAGGCTGCTGAAGGTGATGGAAAAAAAGTCTTGCTGACTTCAGAGAGGTTTGAGTGGGAACATCCCTGCTATGGAGGGAAGTGTGAGTCTCACCTATGGTCCCAGGGACTGGAGCCAGCACAGTTTCCTACACTGCCCAGCAGCACACCTCAGGGTGAGGTGCTCCGAATGACAATATCCGCTCAGTCCTTGGACATCTCCTTGGAGGCAGAAAAGAAGGTGCCACACCAGAGGTTTAACTGGAATGCACAGTGCCAACCATTTGTGTCCATTTCATAATAGCATTTGTCCATTAGAGCAAACAAATGCTCTTCAGACAGGCCAGTGGCCATTCTTAGAAAGGAAACAGCATTCCTCTTTTATGAATTCTCCATCAGGTTTGCTGCAGTGTTCAATACACTGGTGGTAACTACTTCTGCAATAAGATCATTAACTTGTTTGTATGTATTTGTAGGTGGCATACCCTGGAAAAATCAGTTGTTACAGGTTAACGGCTTTAAATTCTTACTAAAATAGATAATTTAAACTGTTTTCAGAACCACATGAGATGAAATACAGAAAGTGGTGTTACTGTTATCCATACAGTCATGACCTTGTCTCATTTTTCTGTAAATGCCAGATGATCCTACTGCAATCAGAAAAGCAACTCCAGATGTATGTCTATAAAACCAGGATCAGAACCTGGGCACTGCTTTTACTCTTTTTCAAATGGGAGCTAAACCCGCCTTTGACAATATGTAATCTCTGAAAACTCATGAAAATAAAAACAAAAGCTAGAGTCTGTATTAATATTCAGGTCAGGGGCAACGTTCCCTTGTGATGAGGACTGGTATTAAGTCTCTGAGCTGTCTCAGCAACAGCAAGTGATCAGGGCATGGAAGGCTACAAGTGTGACTGTGGAACACTGATAATACTTGGGTAAGCACTGGCTTTGAACCTGGATTTCCTGCTGTCCTTATCGTTATCCTTATAACACTTTTGCTTTTGCTTTTTTTTAAGGGAAAGATTAAGTTCTTAGTTTGAAATCATATTGACACAATGGCCAAGATTTCCAGATAAAAACTTTCCACATTATTGTGAACATCTGAGATAGAATTAGTGCTAATGATGGGGAAAACCAATATCTTCTTCACAACTGGTGAGAATTGTAAACTGACTCTGTCAATGTGTTTCAGAGAAACATTCCCATCCAACTTCACCATCTCCTACAAACCTGCCACCACCATTTGTGGACCATTCATGTCATATATGTTTTGGAGGCTTTCCAGAGTCAGGAGTAAGAAAATTTTCTGGTTGTTTATAAATTGGAGATCTGAATTCAGGTAATGACCCACATCCAGTGGGGGAAATACCTGTTCCCTGGCACATTACCCTCCCTGGAGACACCAGTGTGGATGCCTGGAGACCCAGTAACATGATGGCAAGCTTAGAAAGAGACAGGGAGCTTGTTCATATTACCAAAGGCAGGTTTCAGAGTAAGCAGAGCAACCTGCTTTTCCTGCAGCTCCTTTTAAACATTGTGAACATTTAAAAACTCATGTTACTGGAAGCTAACTACTGAAATTCATTTACCTTTCAATTTTTCAAAGCTGTTTCATTATCAGTTGTTCTTCTCAGAATCAGAAAAAGAGCTGAGGATAAAACCAATTACCATTTAGTTTGATATTCACTGGTTTTACCTGCTACCCATCTGGGTAGCCAGCTACACTAAATTTTACAATAGTAGGTAAAGTTATTTTCTTTAGGATATTTCTTTTTCAGCAAATAAGTTGACATCCAAAGGAAAGTGAAGAGGAGGACAACCAGAAATACAGGTGCAGTGTTTGGCCTGTAAGTCCTTACTTCACCTGTTCAAAAAAAGCCTCCAGTTCGGCTCCATGGTGGTTTGTTGTCAGGAGGTGTTCACAAAGCTTGTACATCTGCCTAGGGGTGACTCACTCCCTCATGCAAAAATCCTCACTGTGTTGTGATGTTTATCATAAACAAAGATCATGGGATTGTGTGGTGAGTGGAAAGCTTAGGGAATGTACAGGTGACCGGCTGAAGGATGCTTTTGGTGTATGTTTTATTGGCCAAAAGGGATGATCTTAAGCAGCTGGGGAATGTTCACAGCTCCAGACACAAAGACAGGGCCACCTTTAGAAAATACCTAGCATTTTTGACCTCCAAGGATTATTTCTGGGAGTTGCAAGGCAGGGCCCAGTATATCACCAGCCCTTACAAATCCCAGAAAGTGCATCTCCCACCTCCAGCTGCAGCAAGAGGGCTGAGGAGCCAGAGCCGCTCTGTGACCACTTGCCGTTAGCAAACTCTGAAGCAACAAACACCAATTTCTGACCGAGTGAACAGAAATAACATAGTTGAATAAGGATGGCCTGCTGGAGGTCTTTCCAAAAATGATCCATCGTGCATTAGCACAGACACATTAGGAGTACTGACTTCATTTCCTAATATTTTGTGAATGAGCACTAGTACCTGATGTGGGAAGACTAGAAATGAGCTGAACGATGACTCTAGGAAAGGGATGGCATTACAACATCCACAGTATGGAAAGGTGTTAACAGCAGGAAGGCAGAAAGTGTTCGAAAAAGGAAGTGTGGGGGCTGTAAAGAGGAAATGGAAACTGAAAGCAGAGCCTGCATAGACAGAGGGTTTTCTGTCTGTCTGATCCAGGGAGTGGTGTCACTACAAAGTGGTTTGAGAACTATTGCCTTGGATATTCCAACTCAGTGCATACACTGTTTGCACCCAGGTACATGTCTCTGTCATACAGTTGTTTAAAACAACTTCCTCATGGCTCCAGAGGTGTCTTTTTCCATAGCACTTGGCACTGCCCTGTCTGTGAAATTGATGCTTAAATGCACAGTGGCTTCAAAAAGATGAGTTAGCCCAACACTGGGAAGTTCTCAAACTTCCATCCTTCATGCTCTGATTAGCTATAACCGGTGACATGCTATGACTCTGTAGACTTCAGTAGTAGTCACAAGAGCAGGATTTCATTAACGTAAACCCAAACAACTGCAAAAATACTGTTATACTCTTGCTGGTCCATTCCCTCTTGGTTTGCCAAAGAATAACTGATGTCCCCTCAAAGTCCTACTCAGAGCCAGTCTTTCAGTGGAATGTCAGCAGATAGGTACAAGCAGCTTTAGCATGAGGGGACCAACCAGTGTCAAAAATGAATAGCTCCAGTTTGCTAAAAACTATCATTCATCTTCCTGCTTCATGCACACCTCTCCTGTGCTACTCTACTTCTGTGCATCACTCCTAAATCTTGGTGATCTTTAAGCAAATCCTGTCCTGTCTGTCAGTGCTGATCCTTTGTCAATAAACAAAGTTTTGACATTGCTCCTTGAGCTCAAACAATGCGTTGAGACAAACATCCTGTTGGTAACCTCAGCTGATAGGATAACTCACCTTAAAATGTTGTTATGTGTTCGTATGTAACACTTAATAAATCCCTACACCTAGCCAATTTGAAAAGTATTATGTAATCACTGCCTAGAGGAGATCATCTGAGCAGCACATTATTTTGCAAAGGCTAAATTAAAGAAAAAAGTTGTCAAATGGAAGAAAAAAGAAGCAGCCAATACTGATTGTGCCATCAGTTTGACTTTTCAGGAATAATTGGGGGGTTTTGTCTCATTCATTGTATATTCTAATGGCTTATGACACAGTAATCCCTTTTAGAATGCCAGTTCTCAGGGTTTGGCTGGAAAAAGAGCTTTTAGTGGCTAAAAGGTAGATAAACCCAGTAGCACCTGGAGAGCTGGAAGATTCATACGTCAGTGTGGGTGACCCAGAGGCATTTCTGGGAACCATGTGAGCCACCATTCACAGGTCTCCTGATGCCCCTGTGGGTGGAAGCACTGGAGTTGTGGTACAGTTGGTTGGATGCTGTGTTCCCAGAGGCTGATCCCTCCGCCCAAGGAGGGAGCCCCAGGAGCTCACCAGGTGTACCCTCCTTACTCCAGCTCTGCCAAGCCAGGGTCTGCAGCAAGGCTATGTCAGGAGGCTGTGGCCATACCAATCGGCATTGTGCAGGAGGAATAAGAGGGTTTAAGGATATAGGCCAAAGATCCAACCCTTTCTGCAAGCCATAAACACGAAGATTGACATGTAGAAGCATGGAAACAACCTGTCAGCCGTGTTTCCCTAGAAGCAATGCCAGTTTCCACTACAGGAGGGGAAAACAGAAAAAACAGTAGAAAGACCTTTTTTTTTTTCCTTTTTTGAAAGTATCATTCATTGGCTACTGTGGCATGGAAATAGCTCTTAACTCCTGTGTTGACACAACCCAAACACCAGTGGTCAGGAAATGCTTGTAATCCCAACTGAAACCTGAGCTACTGGCAGACCCAAGAGGGAGAAAGTCAAGCAGTCAGCTGTCCTGAGGCACCTGAGAGGAAAAAACAACCATCAATGCAGCAAGAAGAAAAGGTCACCATCTTCCCCTGAGAAGTCCTCACACCCCAGAGGGGCCCAAAGCACTTTACAGACCATGTGCCTAGATGCCATCCCCCTGGGATGGTAATGACTGTGGACCTTCGGTGGAACAGACCAAACCTTGTGAGCTGGTGCAGAGGATGTCTTCATCCACAGCTGTTGTCTCTCTGTGGTGAAACGGAAATCTGGAAATCCATTCACATTGCATATCGTAGCTTGCTATCCAGAATAGGCGGATTAATCATCTAGTCTATCTTCTAAATTATCTGAAAGTGAGTCAAAACATGTGCTTCTGAGGAAATTCTGCAAAGCACCATAGGCATGTGAGCTGTGCTGTAAAAAGACGTCCCAGGGTTTGGGATTGCTCACCTTAACAAGTCTCTTCTTGCAGCTGGAAAATCCATACTTCAGCAATGCAATGGCCAAGAGATTATTGGAAATTCTTGTGGGATGGATTCTTGCAAGAAGGGGTGTTATTAAGTGACCTTTTCTCCCATAAAATTCTAAAGGTGATCTGGAAGAATCTAACTGCCTGGAAGAATCTCAAGGCAGCTAAAAGGTAGCTTGACCACTGCAGATGCAAAGTGTCCTCCTCAAAAAACAGGAGAATTCCTCATTTTCCACCAGCTGAAGATGCTGATTGCTTCAGCTCTGTTGCCACAGGGCCCTTCCCTCTCCACCTCACCTTCTCCTCATGTCTCTTTGACCACACTTCTCATCTCCCAAGTGCTTCCTGACTCAGTGATGCTCTGCTAGTCAGTTCTGCTCCCAGGCCAGTTGTATTACTTTGACCAATGCTCCTCCAGATTTCTTTCAGTTAGCATATTTCTTCCATTTCCAGTTCTCACCATCTGCAAGAGCAGGACCCAAAGATGAAACAATGCTCAATATTCCTGTCTTTCAGAATTTCCACTTAAGGTACATCTCTGTCCATCCTGAGCTCACTTCTCAGTCTTGTGAGAGGAGATCTCAGCTGTGGCTCTGGATGTCCCAAGCATAATTCCTTGGGAAGATCCAGTCTTGGCATCTCTTTGTGTCTAAGTGCCAGGAAAAGAGCAAAAGCAGTTTTCATGATCTAGGAAGAAACATATCCACAGATATCCACAGAAGGTTGACTTCTGATGGCATCTCTCAACAAGTTAGCTGCACTTGTCTACATGAAAACGTGCTTGTATTTCTATCTTACTCTCTCCTCTCTCTCCCTGCCCTCTTCTTTCCCCAACCTGTTGCAGGTTGTCATAGCTGTGGGGCAAAAACATCTTCTTTCCTGTATGCTTCTGCAGCACGTAGCAACATAAAGTCCTAATTTTACACAGAGCCCCTGTGCACTGCCAAGAATTTTGCATCAAATTTAGACCTGCTGGGTTGGGGTCAAGGGATATGTCTTGAAGATTTGCTCCAGCAGGAAGAAATAAAAGTTTGGAGTTTTGCACATGTGTAAGGATTATAGCAAAATTATACTGATTTTTTTCTAAATGAGCCCTCCCTACAGAAAGAAATATCTGGGAGGTTCTGGTCTGCCTGTCCTTGCATATTAAAGCAAGGGAAGAAGTCTACTGTCAGTGAAATGGCATACTAAACTCATGAGCTGCATACTTGGTGGTGTGGCGTGCCGCGTATGAAGTTCTGTCTCAATCTGTTGCTGAGACCTTTAAAATGCTTTTGTACAAATATACAGTTACTCCTCCAAGGACACTGATTCAATTATAAAACTGTCTATTGGTCAGTGAATATGAATCAGGCAAGATGTTTTCTGATGGTCTCTGGATTCCACAACTTGAAATAATTTTGCTGGAAAAAAACAAAGTCAGGGCTGCGGGGAGCAGTTAACATGAGTTTGAGAAGATATTGTTTTGATAGATGTGTTTTGATAGATGTGTATTTCCTGGCCATTTTTTCCCCCCTTGCTTCACAGTGCTGTGCTTATTTTATTCATGCACATCAGCATTTCTCCCTTTTCTATTTCATAAGTTTTCCTCTTCTGTAGCTGTATGCCATTAACAAAGAAGCAGCAGCAGAAGAAGAAATAGCTGTGTAAATGGTAATATAAGTGTCTTCCCATTTATCACACTCGTTTCACCTGGTCATCTGTGGCAGTCAGTTGTACTGGTTTTAGTGGGACTCAACAGGCAGGTTAAGTGTGACCTGGGTGAGAAGACCCAGCTTGTCCGTGTATGGAGTCACTCCTGCAGTCCCAGGCAGAAGAAGGGTGACTGTGTGTACACAGTGATTGTTCAAATAATATGGAAAGTTTAGGGTTTACCTCATACAATTCATTCAAGACTATTCCCAGCCCACTTCCTGTCATCAGTCTGGTTAATTAATCAAAACTCTTTGAGCTCGCAGCTGTTTTCTGCAAAACTGTTCTGGAAGGAATTTTTGACTAGTTACACAGGCCCTTTATTCAGAAATAAATTTTCTGAGCTAAGAACTGGTATGGGAATTTTATCACGTTGCAGTGGTACAGCCGTATGCAAAGATGAAGAATTATTCCCAAAGTGACTCTAAAGAAAGGAAAAAACCAGAATGACCCCATACCAAGTCCCTCCTTACAGCCACATGCCTTAAAATTAAAACTTTAGGAAATCATTAGCAGGTTTACTAATCACCCCCATTCCTTTTAATGAAAAACTGCTACAGGGCTACAGACACACTTCCTATAAATCAGCACAGACCCCATCAAAGCCACTCTTCAGTTTCCCAAACCTGAGGTACTACCCTGGAGAAGATTACAGGAAAGGCAGATCATCTTATCTTATGTCATCCTAGTGACATAGGTCTGTTCTGCAGCACTTGAAATATCTATCCA
Organism: Strix aluco; assembly: GCF_031877795.1. NCBI lineage: Eukaryota > Metazoa > Chordata > Aves > Strigiformes > Strigidae > Strix > Strix aluco. The sequence goes on from NC_133971.1 coordinate 22,531,106, forward strand.
GATAGAAAGGGTACCATGCACTGCAGAACAGCTTCAGTCATTAACTTGTGTGAAAGTTCTGCTGGAAAAGGTTTATTATAGTTTAACGCAACATTTTAAATATTTCTTGCCTAATGTGTGTCATGGTATATTTCAAGTAACTGAAATAATTGATGGCTAGAGGCAACACATTGCCCTTTGGACTCCTTAAAAATTGATTGCTAATCACTAAGGTAATCTATTAAGCACCTATGAATAACCTTTTGTAAGTTATTTATATATAAACCTCAATGAAAACTATGACCTACATTTAATTTCTAAACCTTCTTCATCTGCAGAACTCCCTGCTTCTACTTGGAGCTCATGGTACAATTCACCAATTTCAAAGAAACTGTTCTCCAAGGAAAGTACAACTCACACTGATCAAGGAAGGCAAAATCTATCTCACAACCCCTGTTATTCCAAAAGAGGGTATTTCTTTCCCATAAACAAGGAGAAAATTGGCTGCATATTCATGGGGAAATAGCAAGTAGGAGATGTTTTCAGCTAGTTGCAATGCAGAAGACAGAGTCAGGATGGGTGAGGCACTGTGTCTGCCAGGCACTGAGGCAGGAGCAGATACATGCTCCTCCAGATGACAAAACCACCTGCCCTGCCCCTGGAAAATGCATCCGCACTCTGACTAACTCATTAAACCTACCCTGCCTCGTCGTTACTCCTCTGCAGTAAAGTAAAAGCAGCCTGTCCGTCTTTGCGGAAGGAAAGAACATAAAAGAAGGCAACAAGGTAGCTTTAATAGCTTGGCTCATGAAGCTAGGAAAAAACCCAGCACACAATTAGGAAATCAGATTTTCTACGCATCAGTTCAGATTATTAGAAAACACTCTATGGAAAGCTCATGAAGAGGTGTTTGGGGGTAGACTAGTTTCCACCTTCTTCTTCACACAGCTGGGTGCACTACAACTTTTTAAGGACTAACCCACTTGAATTAGCACAGCAGAGCACCAAGGATGCAGCTGGCCAGGGAGGCCCTTAAGAGACACACTATGGCAAGGGAGGAGTTAATAGCAAGGCTGACACAGGGGGCTGCCGTTTGTGAGGAGAGGTGTGCTTGGGGCTCTTTGGGGAGCACGAAAGGGAAGTTTTTTTTCTCCAACTCGTCTTATGTTCAACTGTAGGCTGAAGAAAGAAGCTCCTGTTTTGTTATGTCACTTTTTCTCAGCTAAAATTCCTCTTCAGAAAGGCACTAGGGTTCTTCCCGCTTCTGTTTCCTACTCCTTTGTTTGTTTACAGTCCCTTGCATGAAAGCCCAGGTGCACGGGGTTGGGGGCATTGCTGAGTAGTCCCAAAGTTGCACAGTGTGGTTTTTCTCAAGTTCCTCATGAGGCATGGTGCATTTTTTTCAGCTGCAACCTGCCTTTCATCCCCTCTCTGCTCATGGACCCCTCCACTGTGTGTCACTCGTGATCCACAGCTGGGCAGTCTGTGCATCCAGACCTTGAAAAGCGAGCCTCTGGTGTGCTGGCTTCACGCTGTCCCTGCCCGTTTCCCCTAACCCAAAGTGGGCACATGTCACCCTTCAGTCTTCACGAGTGTCTAACGCACCAGCACCTGGAAATCACGGGGTTACATGAGACCATTAGCCTCCACGTTGGGTTTTGATGGCTGTTTTTGTTTCCAGTTGGATTTTTCTCAGTAAAGTGTTTCAGGGCTTGGAGAACTTGGAAACGGCAGTGCTTTCTTTCCTCTCGCCTGTTTCCCCATATATGCTGCTCCATCCGAATGCATCCCAATCAGCAGGCAAATGATGCAGCCTGATGTGACTTATGTCTTGTGAAAGCTGGGATTTGACCAATGAGCCACTTTCTAAATCTTTTGGGTAGAGATTTAGCTGGCACCATGGTTAAATGCCATGCACTAGCATGTTTTCCCTCACTGTCAGAATTTGAACTAAACAGCAAAAGCAACAGGAGGAAACTTGAAGAGGGGGGAAAAAAAAGCTTTGTACTGACAAGGCCAAGGAGTATGAAGCACTGGGCTGCCCAGGACAGATGATCCAGCCCTTGCACGGGATCTTCTTGTAGTAAAATAATAGAGATCCTGAGCCATTTGCCATGTCACAGAGCCTAGTGGAAGAGCACAGCCCTTCCATTTGGCCTTTCAGGGTCTTTCTGCTCCATTAATTTTCCATAACTTGCTTCTCCTTGCTTTTATCTCTGGATTTTGCTTTCCCTCTCTTATTTCATTTTTTTATTGCACACGAAAAAGCACGGTGCAAAGCAAAACCAGCAGAATGATGGCTGTGGCTCATTCCCACACAAGTTTGGTGCAACACAATCAGGCAACAATAAAGCTGCTGGCTTTCAAGGGGGGAGATATGTGGTGGGTTTTTTTTTCTTGGAAAACATGTGGTAAGTTCCTGTGAGGAGTTTGCCAGTCATGAAGTTTCCCAAGCTGCTTAATACATTCCTATTATTTTGTAACACAGTCTTCAAAACTGTCCCTGGCTGGCTTTACTGACTCCCCTATCATTTAAGTCAGACTTTCTGGATAAAGGATGTCTGTGTTTTTTGCCACTGAAAGACAGAGCAGGGATCCATTTGTTAGTTGGATCATTGTGTTATTTTGGCCTTAGGCAAGAGAAAGAGAAGGGAAAAAGGAATATATTCCTTTGTATCTGTGCACAGACTTTCAACCATTTTCCATTTTCACCAGGAACATGTCATGCTGTTTTTCACATATCTCAGGGCTCCTGCCATGGATTTGCTTGTTCACACTTCATAAAGATAAAACACTTTCTTTTTAAGTAGCAACAGGACTGAGTCCAATGCCCTTAAAGTCATGTCTGGACCAGTCCCTTTTGCTGAAATAAGGACCCTCCTGGCACTGCGCCAATATTTTCAGCTTTCTCAGATCTGCACTACATTCAGGATCAAAAATAGTCAGCTGCTTCTTTTTTTTTTTTTTTTTTTCCCCTTAATTTTCTAGGCTTGCTTATGGCTAAGACTAGAAGTTGATGGAATGAAATGATCTGAGAGAGTAGCTTTCTGTGATATTCCTAGCTTGCATGAAGCCAGAAATCACACACACACCAGGGATCAAGCACAGTCATTTCTGTACATTTCTGGAAAGAACAGTTTCAACTCTTCAAGGTTTTCTGTGGTAGCCCTAACAATTTCTTTCATACCTGGTGCTTTTTACATTGTTTCATTTTAACAGAATTGTTCAACATAAACCCAGCAATTAACGTTGTCTTTGAGCCTGTGACCTTGTTACATCTTTTGAAATCATTTAGCATACTAAAGTTTTATGTGAAGTTAATATTATTTCTGATTCACTTAATCCTCTGGCAAGAAAATAAATGTGCACTCCTGTGCTTTTCCTGTTCTGTCCCAAAGTAGTTATGTCAAATTTTTTTGGATCTTTGGCAGCCTCTTTCTCCAGCATATTGTGATTTCATATTGATGGCTGTTCTGACATGACTCTTTGTATGCTATGAATCATTGAGTAACAGTGTTATGTGTACCATGAGCTATTCAAAAATCGAGTGAAGGAATACATGGAGACATTAAAAATCTGTGGTGTGAAACTCAGCATTAAAACCCTGCAGTGTACAACTGCATCTGTGGTTAAATGTCAGAGGTTTGATGTGGGAGTACAGCCTCTGAGCAACAAAGACCATGCTTGTTACACACAGTATTTTTGGAAGAGCTGGGATTGAATGCACCGCTTTGGTATCAAAGCTTAGTGGTAATTTAAACTCAAACATCCACAAGTCATGAAATTGCAATAAAAGCCGTGAATATTTAAAACCATACCTTTAGGGCACTTTTGCCTGCTGGTTGTTCCTCCTCCAAGTATTCTAGTATTTTTCCAGCATTTTCCTGTCAGCTACAGGAAGGTTCAGACCTCATGTCTGGACTCGAAGAAATGCTGGGATCTATCCCAAGGATATCTGGGATGCAGACTTTAAGACTTAAACACCAGTATTTGCTGAATTTGCAATCTGAAATCGAATTAACTGGGAGCCTTGTGTTTGAAACCAGATGGGGATGTTACTTTGCGTTACTTTTTCACCTGCTCTGTGCTCTACCCCTAGTAATCACTGCTCCCTCAGACGCCCTGTAGTCTGCAGAGAGATAGGTGGTCAGGGTTTGCAGGCTGCCTTGAAAACCCCTATCTGTACTTTTAAACTGATTTCATTGCACTATCCTGCATCAATGGCATCTCTGTGGTAGTCTGCAGACTCAGATAGAAGAATCTCCCTGACCCAACTCATGCCTTCACAGACCTCTTTATGGACAGACTATCTTTGCCCTTGCATTGCTGGGGTTTGTTATGGAACAGCAAAGAAGGGTCTCCTAAACTCCTGGCTTAGTGCAGCCTCACTCTGCAGCTTTCAGATATTACTATTTTCTCAAGGTAATGGCAGCAAAGCTTTTAAATTTGCAGTTAACAGCATCTCCAAAGCTTTCCTCTCCTCTCTTTGAAGGCATGGACATAGCTTGCAGTAGTGTGTGGTCCTGAACGCTGTGAGAGGTGAAGAGGTGTCTATTACTTTTAAAGAATCTTTTTTGACCTCTGGTCTCTGAAAAAATGCTTTTTTCAGGACCTGGACACAAAAGCAGTAACACTACAGAAGTAGATAAACTGAAGGAAACTCTTGTTTAGCATGGAGGCTGCTGGCTTATTGTTGCTCCTTGGGATTTATTTTGGCTCAGCTCAGGCTCAATCCTCCAATGTCCTGAACATCTCCTGCCAGGGATCGGGCCTTGTTTTGTTTTCAGCTGACCACAATGTTTTACAGAACTCCTGGAAAATTTTCCCCCGACAATATTGTTTAATTGTTTATTCACAAGCCTCCCTTGGCCAGCGGCTAGGGAGCTGAGGAACGAAGGGTGTCCAGGGCTGCAAACACAAGCAACGCAGCAGCCAAAGCTTTGTAACAGCTTCCATCTTCTGTGGCGTGAGACACAATACGTGTTCCCCTCCGGGAGATGTACTTCCTCTGCACAAAAGACATTGTTTGAGGCATGTCATGTCTCAAAGGCTGTGACCCTCCTCTTACACCATAGCCACCACTTGGCCACACGTAGGACCTGCCGAGCAAGGATTGCAAGGCCTTGTGCTTCTCATAGTGATGCCTGCAGAAGCTCCAGCGCTTTATGCATTGGACAGGGCAAGGAACTTCTTTTTTGCACTGAATAATGCAGGAATATCTTGTCTGCTTTTCAGTGGCAGCTTCTCTGCCACCTGTAGCAGGAGCTGAGCTGGAAATTTCAGTGGCATCTTCAATGGAAAAAAGGAGTTGGGAAGAACTTGTCCAGGTACACGTGAATGAAAGGGTAGGCTGGGGACATATATATATTCCTGAGTTTTTGCCAGCTGACAAAGACACTGTATAAGTTACATACACACAGATGATGCTGTAATGGAAACGTGTTTCAGAAACACGGGACAGACCTTAGGAGATCATGTTTCTTAAACAAATCCTACAGTGCCTCTATACTCTGAGATATGATTTAATTAGGGGAAAAGCACTGGCTGAAAACCAGTTATCTTCTGTTTTTTATTCCGTTTGGGGAAGTCAGTGCAGGTTACTGATGCAGAAAGGAGTAAGGCTTGAGTGATAACAGGTTGTCCTCTAAGGACCCTTATCTCTACCCTGTCTTTCCTTTAATAAAACTAATTCTGTTTACAGCCTTAAACAGAATATATATTGCAGTTCCTGACACTTGCTGTGTCCTGTGAAAGTTTTAAATTCACCCTTCAGCAGGCATTCCTCCTCCAGAGACCAAGCAGGAAAGCATTTTTGCAAAGTCCAGGGACATAGTGTTGCCAACAGGCTCATGGTCCCACTGCTTTGCTGCAGGGAAAGCGGAGGAGATCTGGCCAAAGGCTGCACAAAAGCTTCCTGGGAGTGCTGGGGAACCAAATGGGCAGAGAGACACATTTCAGCTCCCATTTTCTATTAAAGAGAAGAGCTTGATCTCTCACATGCTGAATGATTCCCATGGGGTGCTGGAGCAAATTCCTAGCTCTGTAAAAGCCGGTGGGGAAAGCCCTGCTGGATTCCCCGGTGCTGGGGTGTTGCAGCAGTCCCTGCAAAGATCAGCGTCAACCAGGCAATTAATGCTCTGTACTGCTCCAGCAAAGCATCTATGCGCATGGTTGAAATTAAACCTGCATTTCTGTGTTTTGCTGAGTAGGGAAGGGCAGTAGAATTAAGGCCAGTGATAAGGAAAAGGTGATATTTTGAAGTCACTGAGTTATACAGCTTTTTCTTCCTTTCAGAAAGGCATTTTTATTTACATGTGATTAGGACAAACATGAGTATGCATTTGAAAAGCCTGTAGTCCCAGGGCCCTTTGATAAATCCAGTTTTGCCCTGCTTATTTTGTTGGAGATTCTAAGACAGTAGTGAAATTAGGCTGTGTCTCTTCAAGAAAGTGCATATCTTGCTTACAGATATTTCTTGGTTTTGCAAAATATCTGTTGTGTTCACTATGGCTCTTCAGAACTTTTCTGAGGCATATGGTTTTGTCCTTCATATATCTAGTTTTATCTTTCTCTGTCTCTGCAAGAACACTGCAAATGCAGAAGACACTGGAAAAAGACCTGCCATTCTACACTTCAAAAGACTGAGTCCCCACCAAAAATGGTGGTATTTTTTTCTCTGTCCCTCAGCAAAAAAAAAGTAACAGTCTGGAGAGTCTTTGCATGCTGTGGCATTGATTTTTGTAAAATATTTTCACCTTTTTTTATCGTAATTATTTTTCATTATTTTTGCCATTTTTAAATTTATCTCTAAAATCAGATATCAAATTTGTAGATCATTAGTCCCCTGCCTTTTGTATTTTATAGTATGAGGCACATCAAGAGTTGTGAAAAGAACATGCTGCAGTCTGACTCATCATACAACATCCTCCGTTTTGCTCCTGGAGACTCCTGACCTCCCACAGACCAATAATTAGCAGTCTCTATAGATTACCACCAGATCAGAGCAAAAAGCGTGTGCACACAGCTTTTGAAAGGAAGATTTCAGTGGAGAAGCGAGGGGCTGACACGTCCTCTGGACTCACATCCAGGCTGGAGGGACTGATGCCATCGGAGATGGGGAACTGCATGCCATCACTCCAGCTGTGTTAGGACTCAGCCCTGTGGATGATCACCTCTGCAGCATCCAGTAGGACAGCAGAGCTGCTGGTGCCAGGTTTTTTGTGAGTTGCTGCAGGGGTAGTTAGCATGGGCAGGATCAGGTACATTATGGGCATCTATGGCAAAAATCTCATGTACCTTTTTTTTGTTGCATCAGACACCCTGAAGACACCAGGCATCTCTCCCATCTCGCCTCGCTGATCATCAGAGTCTCTCATGTGATCACTGGTGCAATAAGTGTGTGTGCATCGCTCTTCACTCACAACAGGCTGGGGAGAGGAAGCATGATGAAGCTTTGCAAATTCCCCAGGGTGGATGTGGCAGTATAAATTAAGCAAGAACCAGGATTTTCAGCCTCCACTGGCAGGGTCCCTTTGTTCCCAGCACACCTTAAAAGGTCTTCAATACCTTGAGTTCCTGTGCCTTGCAAGAGCCACAAGGAAACTTAACAAAGCTGTTTCTGTTACCACTTTTTAATGTAGCTGACAGCTGAAAGCCAAAACAACCAGCAAAAAGAGCGGGACTTGAGAGTCTTTCTACATAGACCCAAAAATGTGCAGTACTGACCAAAACAGTTCTTGAACATAAGCCATGGCTTAAGACATGTAGTTACGTTACAAAGTGAGTGCCTAGTGGATAATATACACGAAGAGGCCGTGCTCTCATGCCATCATTGCATGACTCCCATGCCCAGACTTGACTAGGATCACAGCTCCGTTAAACTGAGTGCTGGAAAAACACAGAGTAAGAGGCAGCCTCTCTCCAAGAAATCTTGCCTTCAAGACCTGATCCCACAATTAAATCTATGTGGATAGATCCTTGTGTGCTCCAGAGTTATACCTGGAGCATTGCATAAGGGAAGGTGCCCCAAAATAGGTCAGTCAGAACAAGGCCTATGCTAATGCTACATGCTGGACCAAAAGGCACGTCAACCAACAACAGGAGAAGAGAAACACCTGGAAATGGAGCAATGGACCTTAGTGCCATGTGTTAACCACAGGTCTCAGGCTTTTCTACATCTGACAAAGCTGTGGACTTCTGACCAAACCAGGAGCTCCAAGTCCTCTCAATCCCTACTGCTGAGCTTCCTGCAGAGCAGTCCTGCCCATACTCGCAGACCTTTGGGTCCCGCTGACATTTGGGTCCTGCTGATGTCTCATATGGGTTGGATAAGGGAAATTGAGATGATCTGTATCAACCCTCTCATTTCCTCATATGCTGAAATATCTCACCTAAACACTGTGCCTCATCTTTTCCTTTCTACCCCTTGTATTACTGATGTGCTCAAAACACTGTGTCAAGCCTTGAGATCTTGTACCACATGGTCATTTAAAAACCAAACAAACAATTTCCTAATTTTTTCAACTAAACTTCTAAAAAATCCATGACCTCTTAAAGAAAAAATTCCATTTATATTTTGAGGCAGGCATTACTTTTCCCAAGGTCCTGTCCTCAAAGTGTGCAAGCTGGCTCCTTCAGACAAGGACGGCATACAGCTTGCAGCAGCAAATTTCTGGTTCTATGAAGGCCACCATAGCCTTTAGAGGCTTAATTTAGTGCCTGCAGATATGACCCAGCTGCAGAGAGCTCCAAGGGAGATTAGGAGAAAGCCCTCGCCGAGAGACATAAGTACCTTGCTGTTAAGTCTCTGGACTGCCCCAGCAAGAAGAGGGCGAGAGCATCATTTGCCCCTACAGGAGATGCTTGGCATGGCCACGTCTCCTCGTTAGGAAGCAGCGCAGTGAGTCAGGACACCAGGGTGACCTTTGGGCCTCTCCCATTGGCACTGGTCTGAGTGGGGCTGGGGCTGTGTGACCTAGGGCTCTGGGTGAAGATTTAAGTTGATGTATTCAGGCTTGATTTCCTACAACACATGAGGGTGTGGGGAGAAGTTATTTGGCCTCTCTAAAATAGAGACGTGCTTAAATATGGGTTGAAAAATGCAGTCTCAAGGGTCATGTTTTGAGCAGTGCCGGATTTTGCAGCCCTCCTCCAATGTACGCTGTTGCTTTATTTGTGAAGCAGAGGGAGGGAAACTGCTTTCCTTGTGCTCATAAATGGTTTTGCTGGGCAATTACCAGACTAGATCAGTCAGGCATGCTGAAGTTCCGTCTCCCATATTTTGATCAGAACTGTCTTGCTAAGAGCTCTGCGTCCCAGTAACTGACAGTCTTGTAAATATTTATGAGCTAATTCCCTGCCCCAAAAAGCAACGGCTGTTATTTCTAAGAGCCCACAGATGCTGCATGTGGCCTGAGCCTGCTCAAGTTGGCAGACTCAAGTTGTTTCAAGCTTGCAAGCACACACACAGACACACAAAATGTGCTGGCAACAAAAACTGTGGTCCAGAAACAAAGCATGAAATGAAAGCTGTAAACCTTCACATTTCCCCTCCTGGAAGCAGTATCTGCTAGCCCAGAGTCAGTTTTGTCTCCCTCACAGGCTGTGCAAGGAGAACTGAACTGAAAGAACTGGTAAATGACCTTCAGTCAGCTCCTACCTCATGACTTTTGCTTTTCTGGCTCTTCTGATTTCATTATCATCCCAGAAAAATACTCTGTGCTGTCTTTTCCCTTGTGGCAGCATAGTCTGTGGCTGCAATTTGAGTATGCATCATATTTTGGCAGACCAGCATCCCCTAAAGAATAAACACATGCCCCTGCCAAGCCATCCGACCTCCACAAACCTGTTGTCACTTTCCCAGCCTCTTTACACCTGCATAGCGCTCTCTTGTGTGACCCCCTTGCTCATTCCACTGCACAAGCCATGGAGATCAGCAGTTATAGCTCCTCTTGTTTGAATTTTTTTCTTTTTTTTTTTGTAGGAAGAAACTTATTTCTTCCTGGAATTTCTTAATCCCATGTGGAGGGCCACAGGGGATTTCTGTTTCAATTTTTTTTTTTTCCCCTCTGTGAGTTTCTAACTTTCTGTGCTTCCAGATGATAAAAACACAACCTGTAGTTTTATATGCATCCAAGAGTTGGTGACTGCTGATGTCTCAGCCTCCACAAATCTCAGTGCTACGAAGTGAAATGCTTAGCTTATCTTGTCCTCGATCTGCTGTTGCAGTGAGAGGAGGGAGGAGAGCAAAGCAGCCTGACTGGAAGAGGCATTGAGTCATGTGAGTTATTGCCTTGTTTTCTCGGGATCTGAAGGGAGGAGAGGGGAGAAGGTCTCCATTAGTCAGGACTGTGAACATTTTGGGCAATCAGTGTGAGAGTTGATGAGTTGATCCCCCCCACCCCTGTTCTCTTGCCTTCGAACAAATAACACTGAATCAGAGATAGCACGAAGGTGCCCAGCCAGGAGCGCTGTCTGTTAGTGATGATGCAATCTGTGTGGTCCAAACTGCTTCCAAGTCTGCAGCAGTATTAATTTTGTCTACTATTCATCAAACAGTAATGCTTTGTGCCCTAGGACACCTGCAGTAATTTGTCACTGTTTTGTCAGAGGAAGCCAAATGATAGCCAGTTCCAACAGTCAGTAAAGTGATATATGTAGGAATGAAAGAAAGCAACAGAGATCTTCACCCTCTGCCTCCAAGACAGTTTCCCAAATACACTTGTAGCACACATTCAGTCTAACTGGTTTAGATTAGTACCTCTGCAGAAGAAGTTGGTTCATTTCTGGAAAAAGGAGCCCATGAAAGGGCCTGTTTCTTTGTGAAATAAATTCTCTCAGAAAGGTTCAGATGCATTTATTGTCTTGCATCCCCAAGGATGCCAACAGCAGGGAAAAACAGCCATCATGGCACTCCTCATTGCTTTCTGAATGGTCGTGTTTGTGTTTAACTTAACTACAGTTTGCTGTGGATTGTAGCCATCTCCTAAGTGAGGTCAGTCAGAATTGTTCAGCTGACTTGAATGAAAGATGAATCAGACCCCATTACGCTAGATATAATAGATAGTTTTAATGACATGTACTGTATTTTTGTTTGTATTCTACACAAGATTGGGGGGGGGGGGGCGGGGGGGAACAAAACAGGAACAGGGTGAAGAACATGGCTGAGCATGTTTCAGAGAGCTATCCTCTTTGTTTGGTAATGGGTTTTTGGTCCCTAGTCAGATATTTATGGACAAGTCTCTGTGTCAAACACGAACTTTTGTGCTCAGAAAGGGATAAATTGCACACACCCCTATGGCAAGCTCTGTTAAGTATTCTCACCTATTGTCTCCACAGGAGTAGCTCTCAGCAGCTCATACAAAGTACACAACAGGGATTAATTACTAGATTGATCCCGACCCATTCACAATAGCAGTAGAGAGTTTCTCTTTGCTCACCAGCAGACAGACTAGCCCACTTTGTATGAGCCTCAAATAATGAGTTGGCTGTGGTGGGTCTCACAAAATTTCCATTATGCTACTGTGGGTGTATGTTTGATGCCTCTGTTTGGATAGAATTAGGAAAATGGTTTTAGACAAATCCATGCTTCACTGAACATTGCTAGGAAACTCACCATGGCCCTAAGGCCACCTATTTGCTTGTTCAGGCTAGAGTTGTGTTAGGTAAAACTAGGGGTAAAGTATCTCAATGGCCCCAGCACCCTTTGTCTGCTGGGTCTTCCATGGGGCCGGCACTATATCTCTAGTTATCCTAGGACTGGCCTTCAATTAAGTCCTACACCTCATGGTTGGCCTGGTTAGAGCCAAGGACTACAGCTTCCCCTTCCCACCACTGCAGGTTTGGGTGACAACTACCTGACATAGCAAGATGTTTCATATCTCCTTGTTTTTCCCACTTGCTCTCCTTCTGCTGCAAGGATGAATGCTGTGTCACAAGAATTAGGGAGGCAGGGGACACCCAATGCCCTCCTTCATTTTGACTTGGGAGCTTCACAGCATGGACTTGCTCTGGTGTAGGTGGCAGATGGCAGTGGTTTGACCATATCAAAACATACATTTGATTTTAAAAGAAGACAAACCTCATAGGAAGGGCACTTCCCTAGAGCCCACTGTAACCTATTAATGCAGCCAGGCAGTGGATGCCAGGAGGCTATTCCTTATGAAAGTACCTCTGAGGCAAGGGGAAAGAGGAAGGAGGGAGAGAGAAAATTTTTCTTGTCCATCTGCCACCAAAAGTGTGCATCCCCTGAGAAAAAGGGGCAGCATCAGGCTATTTGGATTCCTAACTTGCCAGAAATTACTATATCTGGAACTTGCCAAACTGTTTGTGTCCGAGCATAAATTTGTCACCAGGAGATCTCTAATTACATGTGGGAAGCTGCAAGAAGAGGTCAGGTACAGGTCACTCTTATATAAATCCAGCACGAATATGCAGCAACTCAAAAAGCTGTGTTATGTGATCAAAACTGTCCAGCTTCACATCAGCATAGATGTTATAAATCTTTGCCTTGCATAACTACTGACATTACAAAAACCTTGCTGTCAACAGTGAAGGTGGCATTTTCAAACACTGCTCTGAGCCAGCCAAATTCTCCTGCTGGCGCCAAAATCAAGGGAAGTTCAGCTTCAAGGGCAAGCAAGCAGCACTGACTATGCAGGGGAAGGGTGAAGGACAAGTCTTATACTTCTGCCCCACTTCTCCTTCCCCAGGAAATGGAGCAGATCAGGAAATGATCCCTGCCATACCCCAATATGCCTGTCACTTGGTAACAGCATTAACACGCTAACTGCTCTTCAGTCAGGTCAAATTGCATTCCTCCGGAGGACAGAAAAGCCATCCCAAAAGTAGTCACACCCGTCCTGGGGTGCCTCACAGATGTTGTCCTCCAATATCACTGTGTCTCTGTAAGGCAGATTTGCAGCAGAATGATTTCACCACAAAAACACTGTGCCCACAATCCATTCTCCTTTCTATCGCTCAGCCAAGCATTGAGCCCAGAATGAATGGGAAGAAGCTTCTGGAAATGCGGGGACATCCATGCTGGCATTGGGGTTCATGTCCTTGTCGAGACAGTGAGCGCTGGGATTGCCGTTTTCCTTGTCTGTGGGTGGAGCTGCCTGCTGATCCAGGGAGCCATCTGTGGATGAATCATGGATTTCCTTGGAAAAAGGTCGGCCCAGGGGAGACAAGGCAGCCAGCTGCTTAGGTTGACAGTTTCAGGGTTTGGAACTGAAAGAACCACATTTGACCACAATCATTTGAAGCCAAGGGACTGATAGCTGGTAGCAACCAAATGGAAAGAGCACTTCCTAGGAAATGCTGATGATGATGCCGTGTTGGTGTTTTACAAGTAATGGCATTGCCAAATCTGTGGGAAGAACATTACTTGATCCTGAAATGTTGGCTCACCAAATCAGTTCAGCACAGGGGTAGCTTTAGAGCACAACCAGACTCCAGAAACAAGTGGGGTGTGCGTTCAGCTTTCAGTATGTTTCGCTATGGCTGGGTAGGAGGTGAGGGCTCCAAATGCATGTTTTCTTGATTTTAACTTGGAAAATGTCTGTGTGCAATCCCAGCCAGCACAGTGGGATGACGCCATTGGAGTGTCCTGTTGCAGTGCAGGTACTACATGGGCAGCTCTAGGGCTTCAACCGTGACCTCTAGCAGTTGCCTCTGCAGATGAGCTTGACTCCTTTCTCTGTATCTTCTAGTTTATTTTTCATTATGCCTCCCAGTTATTTCCCTTCAAATTTTAGTACTATTGCATCTTTGTCAGCTGGAAACATGGTGAAGGCTTCAAAAGTCAGTCAGTAGCAACACTTGGCATTACACCAGGAAGAGTTTTTCTGATCCTCTTGGCCTTGCAGATGCACACAAAGTATTTGCCCATTGAAGGGTGCTCAGATGTTGCTTGGTTCAACAGGCATTACCCAAGAGACACTAAAACACCACACAGGAAACAGAAAGTTAACATTTTTTTGTCCTATTACGTGCCTTATGTCAAGCTCAGACCAACCAAATATCCTTCAGGTAGGAGACATCTGTGATCTGAGCCCAGATTTTACAACCTGGGCCCTTTTGCAAACGAATCTTACAATAGAAGTAGAAAATCAGGCATCAGAAAGTCAGACATTAGTATCCTACCTCCAACTTTTGCCAGCAGCTATTTTAAGAAAAGCACCAGATCAGATCACACCTACATTCATAAAGCAAGTTTTTTGCCCTGTGTTCCTGTAAAAGCTTCTAGAAAACAGCACTGTAAGTCATTGAAACCATCAAATTTAATGAAAATTCACAGGCCTCCCCTGGTGAATTTATACAATCTCTTTTTTCTTTAAATTTGTTCATACTTTTGGCACCTGTAACCTCCTGTGCATGTAATTGTGTCCTGTGTAAGATTTTTTGTTTCCATGTTGTTAAGTTCACTGGAAACCCCTTCATTCCTGTGTTGAGAAAAGCAATAAAAAATTATCAGCCCACTAAACTCTGAGTAAAGTTACATGGATTCCCAGTGAAGTCAAAGAGGATCGCAGAGTCCCAAAAGGATGAACTCTGCATGTTTTTTATTGTAGACAGAGATACTTTATCTCATGTGTAAGATTTTAATCTAACATTTTATCTCAAGTTATTTTTTAAATCTTCTTGCTAACAGATAATCCTTTGTCTGGAGTGGCATAAAAGGGCAAATGTGTAGTAGCAGCTACTTGACTGTATGGTAGCTGTCCAAGAAAAATATTTGTGCAAGTCTTGCTGAGTCAGGGTTTGTTTCCAAATAGGCAGTGTGTCCCTTTCATTGACAGAATTTACCTCATGCAAGCCAAATCCAATACTCAGCTGCCCTGCACACTCAGGGAAATAGTGCACCTTGTTTGCAAAAGAGACAGCAACCCTGTTTGACACAGTATGTAAATATCATAGTGTCATGTCTGTCTGTGGTGTGTTACACAGTAAAATAGATTGGCCAAAAACTTCATTGTTTTGTCTAGACAGATGCCACCTGGTGCCCGAACAGTATTTCACAATTTTTCACATCCTAGATTAATGAGAGGACAGATCATTAGCATGCTTTGCTATTGACTTGAAGATCTCACATGCAAGACATACCAATACCAATTTATCTTGTCCGTTCCTCTGCCAGTCCATGACTGTTGGACTGTGATGTGCTACCGATGCCAAGCTATAAATCAGGCCAGTTTCTCTTGAAATGGAGCCGAGCAGCAGCCTAGCGGCTTGCAGATCCTCTTAGCAAACCTCATCAGGGCAAGTAATGACACCCAAACGCAAGTGGCTTCACATTGCTGGAGGTTTTGATCTGAACATTTTGTACAATCCTCGCCAGGAGCTCTTTCTAAACAAGTCATAGCCTCCCAGCCCCACGGAGACTTGCGGCCGTATCACATGTTGGGTACCCACCTGGGGCGGGGATAGCACTGATCTGAGCCAGGGCCATGCAGCCAACATCCCTTCACTGCCAGGGAAGTCGTGGAAGAACACACCCTGTTTGCTGGTGCTGCCCCGTTCCACAGACATGCACCTGCCCGGACCCTGCGGTCAGACGAAAACGGTGCAGTGTTGGGAGGAAGGGAGGGGGAGAGGGGAGCAGTGCTGTCCTGCTGCTTTCCTTGAGAAGCGCACAAGGCTCAGGGTCTTGGAGCACCAAGACAGCTCACTGTGTTGCAGAACAGGAGGAACAATAGCAAAGTCACTGGGAGTAAATCTCAGCCAAATCCAAGTGAATCCAGCATGGGAGAGAGCACACTTGGTATTGCATCCCTGGGGAAAATGGTGTGCTCCTCTGGTGAGGAACACTCTGTTCCCTGCTGCCCTTTCCACGCAGAGATCCTGTGTCATCCTGCCTGCTCCCAGTCAGCCACGGAAAGTTCACTGTCTTCACCGTAACCAAAGCCCGCCTGTTCTCCAGCATCGCTGCTGTGAAGTTAGCACCACTTTAAATAAGAAGTTAAATTTAGCACAGCATGAGCTCACCATCCAGGAGAGTGAATAACCCCCATTCATTCATCCGGCACTCCTCATTTCTGCACAGATCCCTTCTTCCATTAAGTTGTTTGTTCACATAAAAGTTTGCTAGCCTATATAAACTCCTGAGCTGTAACATCTCTTTTACATAAGAGCCATGGGGGAGAGCAGATAAACATACAAGTGCCTTGACATGTTCACTCATGCCCAGTAGAACTGTAGTGTGGTTACCTCAGAGTGAAAGTAAACACACCAGCCTATAAATGGCATGAGATTTAAAGCATCCCAGCAGACAGAAAAAATATTTCTTTAATAACCATAATCAATTAATTGATTGCATGTTAGTCCAAATCTGTCATAAAACATCCTATCAGTTGTTGATGAAACTCTTACTTACTTAATCCTAAATTTGTGGGACACTAGACAATGCTGTGTTAGCTCAGAAATATGTCAGTGTTACAAGGTACAACCTTCACTTCAGACTACCACCTCCTGCATTGAAGAAAACTGTAGGTACTGGCTTTAAGGGCAGCTCTGAACTCCACAGATATTACCCTTTATACAGTTACAGCTAGCCACTGTACCACCAGCATGGAGAGCTGCCTCTAGGGAATGCTCTTGGCTACATACAGCAAGACTATATTAAAAAGTGAGCTTCTAAAGATTTTCCAAGGAATGAGTGTATATTTTCTCTCCTAAGGTTGAGGAACTTGAAAAACATCCATGACATTATTACAGCAGGTTCTATGTCTTTGGTGGACTTGGTAAATTGACAGGATTTTTCTTTTTTCTCCCATTTTTTCCTTCTTGCTAATAAGAAAAAGGTCCTAGTTCTGCATTTGAGAACCACTGGCAGCCTCTAATTTCTTTATGAAGCATGAAAAGCAGTTTCACATTTACTTCAGAGCTCCACACCAGCAGTAGAGAGGGGCAGTGGCTCCCACTTCACTGTGATGTCAGAGACTTTGCAAAGGCCTCTTAGGACCTCAAGTCTCCTTTGAGGAAGCAAGATGTCATTACATCGAGCTGAAGATGAGAAATCTTAAACAAAATGGAAATGGGTGAAGTGAAGGTTTTGAAAGACACAACAAGAAGTTTGCAGAGAGGACTGACCGAAACCCCTCTTTCTCCCCCCGCACAAAGCATGCTTCCTCACCCTGCCTGTTCCCATACACACTCACACAAACACAGGCATATGCATTCACGCGAACACAAATAAAAGCCAAGGAAAATTAAATTATCTGTTACATGTTTCTTCTCTCCCCAGCCACGTGTTACTCTCATTGCTTCAGGCAGGATGGCCGACAATACTGCTGTAGTACCCAAACTACTCAGGGTGACTAATGACACTGGGGACATCTGGGGACATCTGCTTGTGCTGGCCAGTTCCAGTGATCTCAGAGGGGATTTGGAGGGAGGGGAGCCTGGCAGTGATCACACTGCTGAAGATGATGGGTTCTGTCATAGGGTCAAACTTTCAGCCCAAGCTAAAAAAATGTGTCTTTAAATATTCAAAAACCACTTGGTTTTATGATGGGAGATGAGGGTCCCGCTTCTCCTTGTGCCTTGCAAAAAGGAGAAGTTCATCATTGACTTTCTCAGTGAGGACTCTATTTACAAAACACTTATTTTTTTCTAAGATTTCACGCAAGACTATTTGCAGAGAATATCTTACATCATATTTTAAAAAGGGAAAAAAATAAAAAAGAATGTACTTCATGGTTTGCCTGGATAATTGTAGTTAGGCAGTTTGGTTTTACTCCCCAGTTCTGATTGTCAAATATTTTCAATTAATTTTAAAATAGTTAAAATTCCCATAACATTACTGAATGAGTTCATATTCAAGAATAATGTGCAGAAAAAGGCGTTATGACTTTTTAGATAAACCCATCAGTGACAAACTTTTCTCAGCTGTGTTCTACAGACAGCAAATTCAATTCCCTTTTGATTTTATACTGCACTTTAATTCCCAGCACATCTAGGTGTGATATCAAAATCCAGGCACAAATACCAGCAGAAATCAGGAGGGAGACAGATGTCATTCCCATCTACATGAGACATCTTTCACATTGGGAAAATGGTCAACGGACTCCAACTCATGCTACTGTAAAAACATACTCCTTTCTCTCCTCATGGCATCTTTAGTGTCAGGACAGGGACCTGTCATGCTGAGAGCCCAGCCCTCTCCCGCTCTGACCTGGATGCCATCCTGCAAAACAGCCTCCTCCAGAGCAACCTCACCAGCTTCTTTGTTTGAAGCATCTTGTTCAGTCTACAGTCTCTTGTCACTATAGCACTCAGTTTAACCCATCAAAATAACAAGCCTTTGAGCATACATAATAAGCTAACTTGTAACTGCAACTGCCCATGGTAAACCACTGTGATATCAAAGCTGTAATAAAGCTGGTTTAATAAAATTAAATGCATCCATTTTCAGAAACAAATCTAGTGCTGGAGGAGGAAGAGAACAGAGATCAGAATTAGTATTATCATTTTCTGATATCTCTTTATTTTATAAAATATTGCACACATGAGTTACACAGGTTGTGATAATGAGAAATGTACATCTCTACTTGGGATGTCTTTCAAGGCTGTCATTCATGAAATGTATAACAATCAATCACAGAATAATAATTATTATATACCCTTGAAGAAATTAGACCAGAGAGTAGAGTTTAGTCCACAATGTGTTTGAGAGGCAGTTCCTATAAATCAAATTTGATCATGCTGCAGGCAGTGAATCAAGGAATTTATGCTTTTAACATGCATTTTAAATGCAGCTGTTAAATAGAGTCACAGGAAGATGACAGGATTTCCGTTTGGTTGATCAGATTGTAGCAATATGTCATCCAGGATAAAGTTGTCTATGTGCTGCAAATGCTCTAGGCAGGGCACTTGCAGAAGGAATGGATATATCAAATGTGCTGAAAATCCCCTTCTTCTCCTCAGAGTTCTCATCCAGTGCCACTGACTGCAAGGCTCCCTCTGCCATCAGTGGGAATGGGAATAGAGGCACCAAAAATGTTCATTTTTGGTTCATCCTCTTTCTCTGCATGAATTATAAATCCAAACTAGAGACTGCAAAATATTTTTGCTTCCAAACAAATTTTTGACTAATGAATTTTTCTTTCTCTTTTACTCTCTCACAATCCCTCTCTTTACTCCCATTCAAAATAACTTGAGTTATCTGATAGTTATACAGAAAAGTCTGGAAGTCTCTGGAGTAGCACACTGTATAACATACATTGAAGAAAGCAGAAGTCTAAAACAAAGGAGGAGAAATGAAAGCTGTGAAAGAAGGCAAATCATGAAAGCAATTCAACCTCCAGCTTTTAGCAAGCTGAAAAACGTACAACAGGAGGAAACTCCCAGGGTAAAATCCAGCTACATGCCAAGGCAGCAGAAGGTCTGTCTACCATTTAATCCTCAAAGGACATCACCATTTAGGTGCTAAGCCCTCCTGCTGGATCGCGATGCAGAAGTGATTATCATCCTTGGAGAGCATGCTGCAGAGAGCTTCTCTGTGAGTCAATCTTGAAATGATCTCTTTCCTCTTACAGCGCAGGAAGCATTTTTCATCCTGACCTGCAGTCACTCACTACCAAACATTTCAGTGCAAGCTTATAATGCAAAGGTTGGAATGCTGGACAAGGAAAAGCAAATTTTCCACTTTTACAATGGCAGGCCCACGTTGACCTGAACATGGGGTCACTGAGAGAAGGATTTGGGCTAGAAAAGTGCTAGGAAAAGGGCTACTCTTCCAAATTTGTGTGAAACTCTCACAAAGAAAGTGAGGGAAACTTCATAGCATGCAATATTACAGGCATCTGACTTCACCCCACATGAAAACAAGAAGATAACTGTGATCGTGGTTTCAAAGCAGTCTAGCTGGGGGAAATGGAGAGTGAGTGACTGAAGCCAGCGCTGTGATCCTAGAAGGCAGAAAGGCAAACTGTCCTTTGGACTGTAAATGGGTGTGTTTGTTCACATTAGCACGTGGTGCAGGTTTTACAGCCTGTTCTTGCACCCTTTGCTTGGTGTAAGATACTTTCCAGATTCTGCAGAGGTTCTGGGTACCTGGACCAAGACAACTACCCACATACAAGGGCTGACCCTGCCCTTTCTAAAGAGAGTAACAAAATCCCTGCTGCCACAAGCACTGCAAGACTCTGTACAGAGATGGAGCAGCTGCTGTGCTGTGCACTGGGGCTCATCTCAGCAGAGGCTGCAGGCACCTCTGCTTAGCTGGGGTTGCAGCTCAACCCCCATCCCTCCAGACTCGCCTCCTCAACCCTGCCGCCGCAGAGCAGGGAGGACAGAAAACCTAACAGAATTTAATGCAGAGGACTGTGAGGTGGTCATAATGTGGCAACAGTAGCTATGTATGGATCTCCAGTAATTATTTTATTTAAATTGAGGTGTTAGGGGTTCTTGAGGGGGTTTTTTAGCATCCAAACCTCAGTAAACTGTTGTATCATAGTAGCAGATGGCAGGATTGCTAAAAAGTAAGACAGCATTGGTTGTTTTGTGCTCACTGTGCAGATATCCAAGCATTTTTAGCGTTTCAATGTTTTGCAGCCCAAGTAGAGCTTCCTCTTTCTTCCCACTGTCTTGGGTAGTTGCAAGCTCTTTAATTCAAGTTAAATTGACACCAGTGGTCTGAAAACAGTAAACTATGCTCTTGCAGCCACAACCAGAATAAACTATGGTTATTTTAAAAAAAAAAAAAAAAAAAAAAAAGAAAGATAAGGATATGATGTAGCAGAGATTAGTTCACATTACAGGAAAACAGCAGAGGAAGGTACATGCTTTCCAGTTTTAGTTTCATAATGGTTGGCAGAGCTTTTCAAGTTTACCTTTCAGAAAGCAAGGCTACTCCTGGTATCCCTACAGACAGCTGCTCCCTACTGCTGTTTCTTGGATAGACTCAATCAGTGTGTCCCAGTTACGGAAGCCACACCAACCACTGACTCACTGGTGCTCCTGATCTGTGGGGATAATGCACATCCCTGCCTCCAGCTATACTTCATATCAGCGATGAGGGTCTGGGACAACTGCTTCTCACTGCCCAAGGAACTAAAAGGTGAAATCTGCCCTCAGAGGAACACAAGTTTCTCTAGCACTGAAGTTTCTGTTACAGCTTGGAGAACTTTTAGCAGAGAAACAACATTTGGTGTTTGGAGGTGGGCTGTGGACCATGTGTAACTGAGGCTGTCTCAGCTTTGCCCTGCAGATGGACCTTCTGCAACACTTCTTCTGTGGAGTGAGAACTCCCCTTTTTTCCACCTTCTCCTAACTGGCAGGTTGTCTCTGAAGGCCACTGATGGCAGGCATCCACCTTCCTTCTGTGCCTGTAAACTTCAGCACAAAGGAAGGTGGCCAGCAAATGTTGCAGTGGGGCTTACAGGGGTTAGAAGCTGCTGTCAGGAAAGGAAAACCAGAAACAGGAGGCAAAGGTTGGAAGGGAAAAGGAGCGAAATAAGCAACATAACCTGCCACATTTGTGCAAGAGGGGCTCCATCTCTCCCTGATTTCAGCACAGTGAGGACATACTGCAGGCAGAGGCAAGTAAGTATACCTCAGAGACCTACCAGGTGCAGGACCTGGCTTTTGGGCTGAGTTTCTCCCTTAACACCAAATGACTTTGATGCAGGGGAAGGCAGGAAAGATGGTCTGCAATGCTTGAGTCAAGCTTTTGGATGAGATCTTAACAAACATCATATGAACCCTAGTGTGGATTTCCCACTTTTGAAAATGTAAGGCTCCATGCTTGACAGGAGTTTGCCCATCCATGTAACATGAGATGTGGGCAACTGTCAGTGGTCCTGCAGGCTCCTGTTTTTCAGTGTTAATATTCATGAGTGTCAAAGAGGAGGTGGAAGTTAAAAGGAAAAAGAAAGTGGCCTATGGCTTTGAAAACATCCTTTTTCTACAAAAGGAATTGAGTATGCAAAAATAAAACAGTAAACAGTATCCCCAAAAAGATTGAATTCTGCAATCTTTTTTTTTTTTAAATAATACTTAAAAATATATGAGGAAGGGAAGAAAAAAGTAAAAGCCAAGAGCGTAAATACAGAAGGACATGAAGAGACCTGTTAGGAAGGGAAGTGCTGCCAGCAAAACACTGGTTTGCTTTCCCTGGGGAACTCTGTGCTCCTGGAAATGCCTAATATAGGTACTGAGTTAGCATGGCCAGCACCCTCACCAATCCAGGGGGTCCAGGCTTGGTGGCCAGGGGTCAGCCCTGTTGTTTGGGAGGTATAGTCCCTCTCCAGGAAGTGTACCCGCCGTAGGGGGATGCAGTCCACACTTCTTTCTTGGCAGAGGAACAGGCTGTTTCTCCTTCCCCTAAAGTGGGGCTTTTCAGGGTGCTGCCACTCAGGATATATGGGCCGGTCCAAGACAGTATAGATGGTTGGACATGGGGGACCCCCACGTGCATACCTCAGACTGACGGGGTGGCCACAGCCCTCTCGTACATGCGCTCCAAGATGCGGTGGATGCTGGCAAAGCCTGGCCGGTCAGCAGGCATCTTGCTCCAGCAGAGGCGCATCAGGTTGTAGAGCTCCAGGGGGCAATTGTCCGGGCAGGAGAGGACATTCCCATCCCTCACATAGTAGATGACCTCCTCGTGAGCCATCCCGTAGTAAGGCTGCATGCCGTAAGAGAAGATCTCCCACAGCACCACCCCGTAGGCCCACACGTCAGACTCTGTGGTGTAGCGGTTGTAGAAAATGGACTCAGGGGGCATCCAGCGGATGGGGATGGCATCGTTCTCATTCGCTTTGTAATAGTCAGCAGAATACATGTTCCTCGAGAGACCAAAGTCAGCGATTTTGACCACCATGTTCTCCCCCACCAGACAGTTCCTGGTAGCCAAATCCCGGTGGACAAACTTGCGCTCAGAGAGGTACGCCATGCCCGCAGCCACCTGCTTGGCGATGCAGAGCTGGCTGGTGCAGCACAGCGCCAGGGGGTTGGGGAGGCGGATCCGCGTGTCCAGGCTACTGTGCACCAGGCTGCAGAGGTTGCGGGGCGAGCGGTCACGCAGGTACTCGTTGAGATCCCCGTAGGCCATGTACTCAAACAGCAGGCACATCGGTTTCCCAACAGCACACACGCCTGGAAGAATATAGAGACACCATGCGGGTTATTTGGGGAGCAAAGAGGGTTCTGTTTTGTAAAACAAGGAAAATCCAAAAATACTTACACAAAGGGGAGACTTTCAACAATGCATAAAGGGACAGAGAGAAAGGTGAAGCATGAAAATACCATCAAGTTTTCATGCATCCCTTTGTGTCTTTGAAGCTCCGTCAACAGCAATCTAATGCTGAGCTTTGTGGGAGGTGCTAACAAGTCATGCAGTTGCCTGACTTGTCTGGACACCCCAGGAAAAAGATACACTTTTGGAGCTATTTTTAATTAAGAGCACAACCCTGCTTAAGCTGGTATTAACAGAAGTATTGCCTCTTCCCAGTTGCAGCTGGAAGGACATACTTTCAGAAAGTAACCTTTATAATTCTGATCATGGTATTTTTAAATATTTGTTTGTTGTAATTATTTTCCTATACTGATATGGGTGTAGGGGCTACACATATGAAGGAAGACTTCAGGAGTAATCACAAGAGGCTTGTTCAAAGGTTCAGTGGGATGCTTGAAATGCAAAGACACTCCCACTACCACTTCTTCTGGATTTTTTTTTTTTAACAGCTCATGCAAAAAATGTTGGTTGCAGACATTACTTTTGGCATGACAGACACTCAAAAATGAAAGAAAGACAAAGGAAAAACAGACATCAGAAAGGAGAGATTTGCCACATATGATAGATGCAGAATCTAGTCCTGATGAAGGGCACGTGCTTGGCCCTACACCAGTTTTACTGGCGGCCAGCATCAGCACAGGACCCCACTCACACCAGTTTTACTGAGCATACAGTGATATGATTAAAATATTTGCGTGCCTATTATTAAATTGTCAACCAGCAAAAGCCAGCTTTTAAAATGTATGTGTTTTGCTTTCTTAGGACCATTATTTAGCAATTGGTGATCCAACTTATTGTGAAATCTGAAATTCTTGTCGACGACCTAACACTTGAATCTTTGAGGAAAAACAGATAGCTGTTCCCAGTGTGATAAAATCAGGATCTGACAAGCATGAGGAGTGTATGTGAGAGCTTTATCATCTAAGCTGTCTTCAACAATGTGGCTGTTTTCTCCACACCCCCACAATGTGAAACTAGTCTGTTCCTGTACCTTTGCCCTTTCCTGACCTAAAATGTGTTTACACTAAACAAATGTTTATTTGAATTTGGGGCATTTCCTGCTTTTCTTTTCTGTAGCGAAAGTACTCATATCAACCCAGCTTTCCCAAAACTGGGATTTATCTATTTCCAAATTTTGTGGAGCTTCCCATTGAAATAAATGAAGATCTCAGCTGCCTGTTCACAAGGATCTTAGAGCAGGACTGTCAGGTGAATGTGGCTAGCTATATCTACTTTAGTCAAAACCTGAGAATTTATTGAAGTAAAATTTGTTCAGCAGCCTTCTTCACAGCGGAATGCCCTATTAGCCAAGCTGTGGCATTGAGACTTTCTAAAAAACCCAATAAACCATGTTTCCTTTCAGCTGAAAAAGGAAGGAAGAGACCATTTTTGCGGTTGCCTTTTTTTGTTTTCTTAATGCTGGTGAGTGTTGAGACATCTCAATAGTAAGTGGGACCCATAAAACTAACAACACTTGTGCCTGGGTTTTTTTAAGTACCCGCAAAATAAATCACAGCTCCAGGAAGTTCCTGCCTTCCCCGTAAGACATCTGTGCCAGTGTTACTAAACTGGAAGCAGAGCTAGGCAACATGATGGTCAACAGTATATTCAACGCAGAGTGAGAAGGTTTATTACAACGCAACATCCTGTTAAGGCAAGAGCATCAAACCTACATTTTGGAGTTGTTCTGGTGGATGATTTAACAGAGCATGCAGTGGCACATAAAAAAGCTCACTTCTTTTGCAAGAGGCATTTTCTCTTGCAAGAGAGACCATCACTGCCATTTGCATTAAGTGCTGGTCATGGATGTGTATTCGCTCCTGCACCCCCAACAACCCCACAGCATATTTGCAGAAGGTGGTACCCTGTACATGCGTGCCTCATTCACATACCTAAAAGTTTGACAATATTCGGATTGTCAAACTCCGCCATGAGGGCTGCCTCCCTCTGAAAGTCAGCCTGCATGTCTGCGGACGCTTCCTCCTTCAGCATTTTCACTGCCACCATTGTGAATGGCTCATAAGGCAGCAGTCCTGGGGCCCTGAAGGGAGAGGGAAGAAAGGAAACCATCAGTGATGGATGCATGCACACTAAATGTAGGCTTTGTTTGTGGTGCAAAAGGATAGGCTGACAGAAAAAAAAGAAAAGACAAAAAAGCTGCAAGGCCTCAGCACCAACCGAAGGAACATGAAAGAGCATCTTCACCTCTTGGGCATGTCTGCATTGAAGAGTACAGAGATACTTAATTTAGGTCAGGGAGGACTGAGTCCAGTATAGCTTTTTTTGATCAATGCTCTTTCTGCTTACAGACTCTTTACCATGACTGGTAAAGAGATAAATAAATAACAGGTTGGTAAGCAATAACCTCTCCTTGGGTTGGAGGTCACATCAAAAACTTCATGGAGAGCAGGGTGAGACTCTTCAATCCAAACAATTCACTTTTGGGGTATAATGACTGAGCTCACCAGAGTTAAACATAAACTATCTTATATGAAAATATTGAAAGAGTCTCTTTTCACTGTGTCTTGTCCCATACCTGGCACAATGGTGGCATTGGTACATCTGGCTATTATTAGAGTGAAAGTAACAATTACAGTATGTTCCTCTGGTTTTGTAAGGAAAATATCCTTCTGCCACTGTTCTGTATGTGTGCTTGTAAATCAACAAGTCATAAACCAATTAGCTAAATTCAGCTGAAATTAATGTGTTAGAGCTGAGGTCTAGGAAATAGTTATGCTCCTGCAAGTTTTGTGGAAACAGATGACAGGACAGAAGGGACAAACCGTACATGTGCCCTTTCTGAAGAACAAGTTAATGCATGAATACACGCATGTTAAGACAGTGGTGAATATTCAGTTAGAGCTTAGAGACACAAATCCATAGGAAACAGAGCTTCCTGACTTAGAGCAATCACAGACTCATTTTGTTTTCTTATGCACAGGTCACTGTGCCCTCAACAAGTTTAATTAGATGGGCTTGCCAAAGATTTACGGATAGCTGTTGCCAAAGAAGAGTAACTTTCCACTCTTCAAACATGCGTCAAACCTCAGATGTGCATTTTGTTCCCATGAACATTCTTCCCAAGGGTCCTGCAGCTAAAACACGCTCCTTACAGGTATCCAGCCAGAGCCCATGGAGAGTGACATCCATTTACGTGTCGTGTTACTACGCTGGCCCGACTGCCCTCCCATTGCTCAAATACCAGGTTATTTTACTGCTCAGTAACCCCAAGAGGTGGTTCCGATTTCCAAAGCAAACTTCCAATTTCCTTGTCATCTACTCCAGACATATGGCAGTTGCAACAGTTGCACTTGGATGCTGTAAATGTCAAATGCCAGAAGATGGCAGGGTGCCCATTGAGAAAGGAATCTCACAGTTGGCCAGATCACAGCTGAGACACTTGGACAAGTAGATCTGGCACCCCGGAGCAAAGGAGCAGAGTCCACACTTGTCTGGTACTGCCTCCATTACAGCAAAATGTCTTCTTTTGTTTCCCCTGTGCTGGCAGTGAGTCTAGTCTAGTAGGAGCAGAGAAGTACCAGCACCTACCAGCTGCTGTATAATCTCAGTGCTGGAGAAAGTCAGCAGCAACAGCCTGAAGAAATGAGCAGAGCATTTAAAAGTAAAAAGAGAGCCTTTATCTCTCCCAAACAGCCTCAATGTAGATTACGACTCATCACTGGCTAGCAGACCTAGTGCAAACCTAGTGCAGTGCCAAAGCAGGAGCAGGCACAGCTCCATCTTGCATGCTTCAGAGAAACTCACCCCTGGCTAAAGCCTGAAGTACACCCATCTTCACTGAAATCCTGTAATGTAAACTAACCTGAATGCAGCTTAAGTGAGATTAAGCTGCACAAAGCCTTTTAATGGGCCTTCAGGCAACAGCAAGAAATTTCACCCTTGGTAAACCATGAGCTAATTCAGCCCAGTTCAGCAGACCTGGGAAAATCACACTGATCTGGAACAGAGACAGACTGTTTGCAGTCTTGGCAGAGAGCTGTTGAAGTCGACCCCTTTGGTGCCCAAAAGACAGTCTTTGAACAAAGGGATATGAGCATATCTGCAGGTGAGCAATGGGAAGCTGCTGCTTCTGAAATTAATCAGGAGAATTCATGCAGCAGACCAGAACATAGAGTGTTTTCTAGAAAACAGGTAAACTTCTTCTAAAACTGGGAAGCATCAACAGAAATTACCTTGGGCTTCCTCTCTCATGATTATCTAAACTCTTAGGAGAAATGTCCACTGTTCACACATGGGATGGACAGCAGCTGTCCTTGCCTTCTTCACTATCAATGGATTTGTGTAACACTGGGAGCATCTGGCTTTTAGTTACCTGCCATTCAAAGAACTGACCAGCGGTGCAAGTAGGGATTTTGCCCTGAGCCCACCTACAGAGAGTGCCTGACTTAAGTTTCCAGTCAGGTTTTCTTTCCAGAGCAGTAACAGAAAAAACTGAGGAGCAGCTTTAACCTGTATTTGAGATTGTGTCCTGTCCCCCATCTTCCTTAACATGACAGTTGGGTAGCTTCTGCTAGATCATTAAATGATGCACTTAACATCTACTGAGGCTGGTGGAGACTTAGCTTTACCCCAGTTTTTGGAGAAATTTGTATGTGGGCAGGAGAGTGCTCTGAATTGACAGGGGCTCGTTTTGTTGCCTTTTTTTTTTTTTTTTTTTTTTTAAATTAACATCCACACTCTTTTTCAGCCATATTTGAGACAGCAGGTCAGAGAAACACCCTTTGCACTTGGAAGAAACATGAGGAGACTTCTGTCAGAGAAACTCCAACTTTAGGGACAGCCTTGTTTGTTGTACAGATGGCAAACTGTGCCTTTGCAGTGGGGGTCTGCTAGAAAAGACCCCACATCCAGACTTCTAGGCAATTCTGAGCTCTAGGCTTAGCATGGACCATAAAGCCCCAGCTCTGGGAGGAAACTTGCATGCTGGTCTGCGCTGAACTGCATGGGACTGGTGGCATGTGGGGCCAGCAGGGTCCTTCCAGGGGCAGAGGATCCTCAGTCGGACATCACAACCCAGTCAGGACAGGCCTGAGCCAGGTACTGAATCTTGTTTTAAGGACATCTATTAGGGTCACTGGTTACTTCCTCATCCTTTTCAGTGTGAAGCTGCCCCCAGTGAAGACGGCAGCCTTTCAGGAGAAGCTAGTAAATGATAGCCAAACGCTTCCTGTCCTAACATGTTGCTTGACCCAGGAGTGAGTAAACACTGAATCAGGATTCGCAGCAAGCCAACTGGCAAAGGCACTGCTGGCACGGTTCACAGAGCTGTGTTTACAGGAGAGGGAGAAACATGAGACCAGGAAAAGTAAGGGGCCTGCTAAACTTAGCTCAAGATGTCCATTTAACACACGTAGACAAGTACATTTTATCCATCTGAGATGGAAAGGCAATGATTTGAGCTGTTATAGCTTCAGTAACCTGGAGGGATGCACGGCGGGCACTACTGGATCAGCAGTCTGCGCTGCGCTGCCAGCGGTGCACAGATATACCAGTGGCTTAAATGTTCCCTGGAAATATAAGGCCTTGGAGGGACTTTTGATAGAGATACTAACAAAAGTAAGGAAGTCCCTCGGAAGCAATATTTCTGTGGCTCCTTCTCTGAGCCACAGAGAGCAAGGTGTTTCTGAGGGTATGGTACTCTGCACTTTGCAAAAGCTGGCTAAGAAGATGTGTTGCGCTTTCTTTTCTTCTCTTTTTCTCCCAGTTTCCACTGACAATAGCAAAAAGGTTTACTTAAAAGAAATTGCAGCACTGGGGTGGACGAAATCCACAGAAAAGTCCTCTACGCCACTTCAGCACTTGCTTAACCCAGGCTTTAGTGACATTTGAATACCCTTTGAGAGGTCCTGCTCCATGTGGGTGAGAGTCACTTCCCGCTCAGAAAGGTCTGTGCAGCACTTACGATATTGAAGCTTCCAGCGCAGGGCAGAAGCAGCACTCGGCAGGAAGATTGCCTACCCTGTCTGAGCACCTGCAGCATGGTGAAGACCCCCGCCATGTGAGCAGGAAGGCGACTCTCCGCAGGGCATCCTGAGCACTGCACTGAGACTGGGACAAGGACTGCCCTGTGCCCCTGTGCTGGCTGGCGTGCAGTGCCCTGAGCACAGCTGTGGCACAGTTCCTGTAGCTTTGTTCTCATTTCAAGCTCACATGCGTTTGACTTTGCCATCCAGGCTAACAATCAATCATAGGCTAAGCATCTGTGATTTTCCCACTGCGTGCCCTTCAAACTTTGTTATTTTTAGCTCTCTCTGTATTAAAGTGTGCCTGCATTTCTTCCATCAGAAAAAATGTATCCCTTCATTGTAAAAAATATCCATACAGATATTGACACTATTTCCCCACTCTAACACATCTAACCTGCGTGTAACTTTTCCTAGCAGATACATCAACAGCACAACTACAAACGTTAAAAGTATCTGCAATCATGACTACGTTTTGCAAGGAGATTCCTTTGTCTTTGAAATCAATGGAATGGGAGCAGCTCCACCAGGCAGGTCTTGGCCCGTGGTGGGACTCTGATACTCCCCTAGTTTCTTTCGAGGTCATGACACACTACTCCAGACACAGCTACAAAATCAGCCATGTGCCAGACTTATTAACTGTAAAAGACAAAAAATACCATCCTGAGTAAACATGGAACCGGACAGTCTGTCCACTTTCTTTCAGGAATTTGGAGATGGGATTTTCCGAGACCAGTACTGGCCAAAGACTGAGCTGGAAAAATTATGGACTCTGTCAAGGCTAACAAGACACCCTCCATCCACCTCAGTCTAAGTTCATCTTTGGGTTTTTCAATTAAACATTTTTCACATTTGAAGAAGTGCATGATCTCACCTCCCATGAGATTTAACAGATCTGGGAGCTCATCTGATACCTTAAATTTAAAACAGGCAACAATGGCTGCAAATTCCAAGTATAAAAAATGAGTAACTAAAGGGGAAATACAAAAAAAAACAAACAAAAAAACCAATGTTGGCCTAAGTGGCTTGGGTTTTTAGGGGATTTTTGGTTTGGTTTGGTTTTGCCACTGAATCAAATGAACACTGGGTCAGGACCTAACTGTAGCATTCGACATTGCCCTCTGTGGTAATTACTGGCCAGTGTTGGTGTTATAATGGAGGACACCATACACCAACACTTTGCAAATACTGGGAAATGCAAGAATTTCACAATAGGACACGTCACAGGCAATGCTCTTGGCAAAAACAGTGATGATAAATTTAGCTAAGCTTTTATACCAGACTTTTGTATGTCAGTAAGACATCTACTGGAGAGAAGAACAAGAGAGTCATTTGTGACAAAAGTTTAACAAGTATCAACAGAATGCAGTGGACAACAGAAACAATTATTCAGGCATGAGTGTACCATGTGGTACACATGCATTTGGTTTTGCTTGAGTGAATGAATGAATGATTTCCAGTGCCCAGCTAAGCAGTTGCCTGACTGCCAATTTTTCCCAGGTACCTCCAGATAAAGAGGACTCACACACAGGCCACTTACCTTGCTTGAAAGACTCTCCCAAATGCTCCTTCTCCAATGTCTCTCACGTATTCAATATTGTTCCTGGGATACTCCAGGCTGAGCAATTTCGGATTGAGGAGAAGGGGCATCCGCTGGTACATCGGGTTGGGGTGCAGCCGGTCCAGGAGGAGTTCAGAGGGCAGAGTGGTGAGTGTCGGTGTCTCTGACTCTCTGAAACAATGGAGCAGTTTTCAGTCAGTGTGTGCACAGCCCTCAACCAGAAGATAACTATTTGCATCTCCTCTGGGGGTGCTTTCTTCCAGGATGGAAGAGACAGATGCAGCAGGGCTGTTGAAAGACCCTTGCTGCAAGGTGTCATGCCGTGTCCACAGAACAGTCACCAGGCCACCTTCTGCTCTGGCACAGGGACTCACCAGAGCTTGCGCTGGGCTGCCACAAGCAAAGGGAGGGCTGGTCCCCCCAACAAGGTGTTTGCAGGATTATGCTCTCAGAAACAGGCAAGCCTTCTTTCAAAGCAACATTTGTTGCCTTGAATTAAGTCACAAGCTTTACCTTTTTTTGTTTTTCCACTGTTTTCGCCGACGGCAGCAAACCAGGGTAACAATGCCAAGGATGACGACCAGAGCAAAGCTGGAGATGATCGAGATGATAACAGTCATGGAGTACGTAGGGGAAAAGGGAGGAGGAGGGGGGAGATTTGGAGTCTCTCCATTTGGTTTTCTGGTTCCTAGTGATAACGATGCTGTAATGCAAACAAAATCAGAACATTACACCTCTGTTAGTTTATAGGGCTTTCTCTAAGAGGTATTTACAGAGTCAGCCTGATGTCCTGGGAATTACTGATATTACAGATACAAGCATATGACTGCATGAGAGGAACACACTTGGAAAGCTTGGTTTGCAGGAAGTAAAATCCATTTGTTCTTGCCAAATGTGAAAACCCAGGATCTGGTAAAGAC
The DNA here is from genome assembly GCF_031877795.1 of Strix aluco. Lineage (NCBI taxonomy): Eukaryota > Metazoa > Chordata > Aves > Strigiformes > Strigidae > Strix > Strix aluco. The sequence goes on from NC_133971.1 coordinate 22,562,789, forward strand.
CAAGACACAGTTCCCATTAAGCTGGGAACACAGTTTTGGTAAGGAATGGTTGCAGGACTTACAGATGGGAGATCACATCTGATGGTCTCAACAGTATTCAAATATAGTAATGTCTGCAGTGGGAAAGATCAATGGTCTACAATGTGGACCACAATGTATCGTGTGTCCTAAAAGGAATGTGCAGACAGGACTGTAAGACCAAGTAAGTACACAGTGATACTTTCCTGAAATAAACTCTGCCCTCCAACAATTTGCATCTCAGTATGTTTATGGGGCAAATATTGTAAACTAGTGTAAAATATATTTGGCTGTACTGCTAGGAAAAAAAAAATAATATTCAGGTAGCTAGCTACCTGATGAGTACTTTCTGAGACATTCTAGAAAATGCTAATCTGTACAGGCAATGATTGAGAACAGAAAGAAATTTAAACCATTCTTTTTAAGGCCAGCTAAACTGATACTGTCTTGTGTTCCTTTAAGTCGACAGCACCTCTGTTCTTTGTACAAGCAGGCTTATTTCCAAACACTGAGATCCAGAAACTGTGCATCTTGGAAGAGATACATTTCAAAAATCATTGCATTCTTTGAACAAGAAATAACAGAAATACTTAGTTTCAACATCACAGGGCAAAGATACTTCCATCTTTTTAAGGTTTGTTTTAATTAGAACTGGTTTTTATTATTGAGAAGCTTGCCAGAAGCTAAACAGCTTTGGAAAATAGCCCAAAAACCCTAGCTTCTCCTCAAAACATGGTGTGGTAAATCCATTTTTCATAATACCACAGGCAATTTGATTTCATCCTTTGCCCTTAATATAATCTGGGGCAAGGTGCTCAATTTGTCTATTGTGATATTCCCATCTTTAAGGTGCATGTTACACCTTCTGGTTAAAGATGCTGAGTGAATCTATGAGAAGAACCAGGAGTGGTTGCATCCAGAAGATGGAACAGATCGGTGTGGCCATGAGCACTCAGGATGCAAACACCTTGCATGGCCCCAAAGCAACCACAGTAGCAGAAATCATAAATTGCAGTTGCCTACCATCTCCACAGGGAGACACGCTGCAGTATTCCCAGGTCACAGATGGGTCTTTTGTGTAGCACCAGGGACGTTCATTCTCACCTCCTGGATTGCGGCAGTAATTCTCGGCATCAGACAGCTCAGGGAAAACCTGAGGAGTCCTCCTGTGCAAGTGGGGAGCCTTGGGGGAGGAAATAAATTGCATTAGTGTTTCAGTATATTTTTTCCTGCTCTTATTAGCAAAACAAAACCAAATAAAACAAAGGAGTAAAGAAAGGCAGAGGTAAACCAGCCTTTCAGTAGCCTGCCAGAATGACAGAGAATGCATCTTGCCACAGGAAGGGAAACTTGCTGGTTGAAATACAAAGAGGGTGTGAAACACCAGTGAACTCAAGAATGAAGGCAACCTGTCCCCTGCTCAGCCCTCCCACTGGGACTAGGCTGCCTGGCTCCAGAAAACTCTTTGGAAAAGCAGACCTCGAGCATGGCTCTCCATTCAATGGGTCTCACACTGATGCACACCTGGTCGCTCCACTTCTGGCAGGGAATGCCGGAGGCTGTCACATTGACCCAGCCCTGGTAAAACTGGCCATTGCCATTGTAGCAAGTCCCTAGGGATAAAAAAACCACATGGGGTCAAGGCATCTCAGACCATGTTGTGCAGCCAGCACTCACAATAGTAAATTTCATGTCGTTACACAAGAGCATGTGGCAATTCACAACAGATTTGAAGCGCATAAAAAGACCAGACAACTGCAGGCAGGGAACTGCTTCGTCATCTGTTCATACTTAAATGGATTTTGAGCTCAATACATAAGATCAAATCTGGTAAAACTCCAAAGAGAGACCTGGAGCTCTTTCAGATTGAGAAAAAGGGTCATGCGCGTGCAATGGTTGCACTGCATCTACACAGTTCACAACTCTTCCACACGGAAAGTGCAGAGCAGAACCACAGTAAAGTTGCCCATGCCAAACCAACGCAGAAAGCAAATTGCAGCACTGGTTGTATGATTCCCAGCCTGCACTCTTACAGTGGCTCTAACAGCCTGGGGCAGGTAGTAGACAAATGGAATTCATTAAGTCCCACAGTGGTATCCCTCCTCCCTGCCTCTGTACAGTGCTTGTCCTCTTCAACTGAATGTTTGGAAATAGACCATGGTTTTCAGCATGTGTGGAAGTCACAGACTGAAGGCCAACTACAGATCTGAAAGAATAGTATCAGTATAAAATAATGTTCTTTATCATGAAGAATGTGTAGTTCACTTTCCATAAGTGAAGGCTTACTCTGGCTGCAGAAAAATTAAGCAGAAAATCTTGAGAGAATTTTACTGCAAGAGTATGTTCCCAAAACACCTGTCCTCATAAGAGACTTTAATGCATGCTGGCATAATCTAGAAAGCAGGAAAACAGAGGAGATGCAGCCTTACACACTTTAACACATGCTAGTTAATCTTGTGTAAACTCTGCTGACCAGGGACTAACACTATGGTTGATAGCATGCATTAAAGTCCACTCCAATATTAACCTTGTTAGAATTAACAAGCCAGCAAACACTGTTGTCATAATTTTATTTTCTATTGCATTTTTAAACTTGCAGCTCAGAAAAAGAAAACCAGGAGGAAACCTGACCTGTTCTAAAATAGATATTTTTAAGCAGATCTTTTTCAGCTTCATGAAAGCTTTGTATAAGTTTTGATCCAAGTTTGAGACAAAGGCTATGTGTTTTAATTTATCCTCACAGATTGTCCTGTTTCTCCTGTAGGAGGAACAGAGTAAATGCATCATGATGACTATCTGCTCTTTTCTTCGTGCATCACCCACTGCACTCAGCATTACAGTTATGGGTCTTTTATAGACCCTTAGCTTTCTGAACTTTCACCAGGCACCAGGCAGTACACACAGGTAGGTAGCAACACCTCCACGACAATGTTTGCTCCAGGTGAGTGAGCTCAAACACAGGATCAAGTTCTTGTAGTACAAGGCATGCAACCACCTCAGTATAGGAATGGCTGTGGACTTCATGAGTACACTTAATCCATCACAAATATAAAGTGAAATGCTCTAACTTGGACTTCTTTGACTGATATGTAAGCTACCATGTTATGATTCACATCTGCAACAAGCTAGCAGCCCCCACATGGCCAGCACCTGTAGCTCTGCAGCTGTGTAAAATCTTGTTAAGCTGCCCTAGAACATATCTGTGTGTCTGAGCCCAGCATTTTAAATGTCTCACATTCAAAGGCAAGGAAAGCAATACCTGAATCCTGCCTCATGACTGAGCTAGTAACCAACGTGAAAAAAACTTTTGCAAAGATCTGAAATAAACATCAGTGTGACACCTTAGAGGAGCACTGTGGAGAGTTTTAGGGGCAACAGCAACGCTAAGGAAGCACCCCTGAGCCCTTGGTGGCCTGGAAAATGCAGATGCTCTTATATATGGTCTTGCTACAATGAAGATAGAGGGAATAATAAAGGTGATCCAACTGGGTTTTAATTAATAACTTTGATGGGCAAGCTAGAAAATGGTTTGGTTCATGCTCCTCAAACCTTTGTGCACATAACAATGACTCTAAAGTAAAAAAGAGGGGGAAATATCACTAAAATGTTATTGTTATGTCTCCCTGATTCATGGCCAAATAATGCATATCTGTGCAATGCCACCCTGGGAAAATACTGTGAAAGCTGAACAAAAAGGTCACACATTTACAAGGGAGACAGAGAGCATGTCCCAAACTTGCAGATATCCAAGGGGAGGCTGGAACCATCCCATGAATATCCCACTCATTTGCTGCCATCCCTCCCTCATACTTCTTTCCCCAGAGAGGGGATGGCTGCAGCCGTGGGCTGTAAGCGTTGGGCACTGATGCTGGAGTGCCCATAGGGTGCTAAAGCACTTGTCTTCCAGGTGTGCAGCACCGGGCACCTGGGGCTTGGATGGCCAGTTGAAGCCAAGGCATTCTAATGAAAGAAAATTCCCCAAAATTCTTGATTTCACTTTCTCCCTCCATGCAGACCATGGTGCCTGCCACTGCCAAATCTGCAGACCTCGCCTGGTCAGAACCATGGCAGGAGGGAGGTTCTTCCTTTTCCCAACAGGACAAGTTCAGTGACTGAGCTTCAAACTGCAGCTAGATGTCAGCTGGAAGAGCTGAATGTGCATGTTTCAGCCATGAGCAGCAACAGGGCAGGAGGCTGACAGAAGTCACAGTAGCGCCGCAGGGGATGACTGGGTCTCACCATTGGTCATGGAGGGTCATGCACAAAAGAGCCAGACTTCAGACATGATTGGAGGAAAGTGCTGGTGCCTTTTGGGTAATAAGGGCCAGCGTGACATAAATAATCATGTCAGTAACAGCATATAAGGCTGGGATGACCTTGGTAGCCGTATCAGAAATACCAAATATGGGTAAAGCAAAACTAGAAGTAATGGGTATTAAGAAGGAGAAACAGCTGGCAGGGAGGGTACCAGCTAAAAGCGTCACACCCCTCTAATCGCCTTCAACAGATACCAGCCCACATTCTCCCCAAGCTCTGAAGAGCTGGAAATGTGTTTCCCCATGCCTTAGATGTGGAAGCTCAGGCATTCCCTGGCAATGACCTGAATCCAGCCAGCCAGGACCAAAGCAAAACACAGAAGTGCTGTACAAGCTGCATCTTCAACAAAGAATATCATGCCCATTGCTAGAAACATAGAGCCTGGAGCAGTCTACTTACTTGTTATATTTTCCTTCTTAAAATCTGTAAAAAGACAAGACAAGACAAAAGGAGAAGTTGTCCAGAACGTGATATAACTGGGTGCTTGCTTAGGAGCACGCCATGGGAAAAAGTTCTCTCCCAGCAGTGCTTAAGCAGCTTGTTTCTTTGCAATGGCACCTGAATGGCAATTTTGCCATCATTAAGACTGATTTTGGCAATGAGATTGTTATGACCCTCTCAATAAAGAGACAGGATTTATTTACTTGAGGGATTTTTCCTGAACCCCAGTTGGACAAGACAAGCAAACAGCCAATGCAGCTATGACAGTCCTGTGCACAAGCGCTGACAGGGTGGTACCCACCATCAGCCTTTACTTTAGTTGTAAATTACGGATCACATCCTTCCACCCTCCCTCACCAGCAGCACAGGTCTCCGGACAATGGGCAGCATGTGCCACCTTACCAAAGAAAGGGATGCGGGTGCAGGCGCTGGGGTCCTGGTGCAGGCTGGGCAGCCTGTTGCATTCAGGAAGAGTGAGCAGCATCAACCCTGGCTTGTAAATCCCCTTCTGAGAGTTATCCTCCATTGAGAGCCATTCCTTAAAGCAGTAGAGATCCTTTACAGCAAGGCAATTCTCTCTACATTATTTTGTAAAAAACAGTGAAATACAGCAGTCAATGGCTTGACAACAATGGCTGCTCTTAGCAGTGGTGTGCAGGGGTTATGCAGGCTGACAGAAATCCGTTTACTGGCCTATGCTTCCTTAAGTCAGCCTGTCTGGCTCATAAACCATAAAGGAAACTGTATAAAATGTAACGGCTTCCTTTAGGAAACCCACAAAGCTACCTTCTTAATGAAGCAGGGTTATGGTCAAAACACAGCACACATCACAGTCTGTAAGGAGTTCATTCCCATCCTTTTCTACAGATTTATTGCCATCTTCTACTAATAAACATCATGTCTGGAAGTTATCTTAGCATTTATCAGTACATTCTAAAAATCTCACCTGTCTTCTGTAAATTGTACATTAAAGTGTCATCTATCAAAGACAGGTGAGCTGCAATTCTTAATCATCTTAAATAAATATTTGTCTGTATTTTTAACCTCACAGAATCACCCACACAATTTTCTTCTTTTCTCCACAGACAACTTTAAGTCCCTTTTTTATCTGTCAGCTGTCTGCAGCAAAACCTTTACAGTGCCTGGTAAAAGAAGAGACCTAACTGTGTCCTACCTAGTGTATTACTTGCATAACATTTGCTGATGAGAAGTGCTTTAGATGTTTAAATGTTCCTTAGATCAGAAACTATGAGGGAGGCCAAGGCAGCAATATCTGCTTTACCAAAAAAAAAAAAAACCAAAAACAACTGTATCATACTGGAAAGTTTGAAGATTTGTGGCATTAGTCAATTTATCAGTGATTTGTTTATTTATGTACTCATTCTTGAGAACCTGAGTTGCAAAACCAGCTTTGAGGGCATGTTCAGAGATTACTTTGCTGAGCGCAGCTGGAGTCCTTTGTGGATCCACATCCTTCCCAACTATCACACAGCAATGCAGAAAGGGTCTGCATGGGGTCTGTGGTGAAGGTTTTAGCCAAATTCATCACCTGCTGGGCTGATGCAGTCTCTTTACTTAGAGCAGTTTTGGCAAGAGCAGACGGCCATGAGTTTTGGTGATGACTACCAACACTGCAAACCCTCTAAAGCACCTGAAGGATGGAGGACATTGGGAATTCTATCAAGGCAGCAGCTTTTCTGCAACAGCAATGGATGCCCTTCAAGTCTCTAGGCTAAAGCCATCGAAGCCAAGCTGCCCCGTACTTGGTTTTAGCCAGTGCTGGTCTATTCCTTCCTCACTTCCATTAAAACAGAATGCAGCCAGATGGCATAATTTCTCTTTTATATGTTAAACAACATGTGGAACAGGAATGACCTTCTGAAGTAAAGAAATGTTTAGCTAGAGAAATGAGAAAATCTTGCATTTGAAGCACTGGCAGACACTTGGGAGAGCTGGATAGCATTAGCTGCCTTCACTCCTGAAGCTTCAGCATCCTTAAAACAAGCCCCTTATTCGGTGTGCAACTGCAAAATGCAAGACTGTTCCTCTGCAATCCTGTTCACTCCAGCATTAAAGGCAAGTTATCTTCACCCACTAAGTCGCTCCAGGAGCATGGTTAGGCAGCCAGAGGGAGGATGGTCAGTCTCCTCGAGCTGGTTCATAACATTGTTATAACACTTAATCCTGAGCAGCGAGAGTTTGATGAGATCATATGCAAAGATTACTTCAGATTATTATTAGAAATTTTATGTCATGTAAATGACAGATGTGCAAAGAACAGTAGCAGCAGAAGAGGACAAGTGGGCCAGTAACATTTTAGGGACCACAAAGGACTGTTTAAGGACTGTTTAAAGAGGAGGTAGGGACACACAGACCTGACCGAAGTGAGACATTTCCCAACATGAGACTGATCCCTGCAGCCTGGTCACTTTATATCAGCAGTGGTTGAAACAGAAACTGAGGGATTTTCTTTTGCTATCACAGAAGCAGTTGGTGGTAAAAGGCAGATGTAATCAAGAATTATAAGATGAGATATCACTTTCCCTTAAAAACAGGAAAACTCTAATTTTAATCAAATTGCATCTTAATTTATCTGAAGTGAAATTTTTCCCATGTAGTTTTCTTCCATTTCACTTCATCATGTTTTACCCCCTGATTATTTTTATAACAGCTTTACTCAGTCTGTTTGCAAGTTGTTATTCTTGCTAGCTAGCTTCTAAACTAAAATGAACATATAAGATTACATGGGGAGAGAAAAAATGATGCAGAGAATATATAGCAAGACAAAAACACAGGGAAATATGTCAAAGGAAATATGTTCCTCAAAAACTATGAGAATTCTCCAGCCTGAGATAGCTAAATTCTCACTCATGAAGTATTTCACCTGAAAACTGGTGAGGTCTAGCTAGTTTTTGCAGAAGTATAAAGTTGTCAGTAAAAAGCAGGTAAGACAATTGGAAAGTAACCAAGACCATGTGAAATATGTTCAAGAGCCCCCAGAGGTCTCAGCTGTTCAGAAGTACATATTAGATGTCTGAGTTATCAAAAGGAACATTGGGTTAGGGCTTTGGAAGAACTGTTGTCCAGCTGATGTGCTCTGGGAACAGGAAACAGTAAGGATGCTCTTCCAGGTCTCTTGTCATGAGGAAAGCTGCATTTAAATCTGCATTAAAATCACCAGGAAAAATCATTAAAGGGAAGAAAACATAACATTGATTCATGGATTTGAAGAAAGATATGCCAGGCAAGCCATTAAGATTTAGACATATTTTCAAATGCTGTGCCTGTTAGCTCAAGATCAAGTGCAGATTTATGCTGATTTATATCAGTCTGAATTCAGAAATGCCCCAGAAGTGTAGGTCTTCGCTCGAATCACCACGAGTTCTGGTCCTGCAGGGCCACTCATGAGCAGGGGTAAATGATGTGAGATCCAGATCTCACTGAAAAGCCTCATGGAGTGCTGTGCAAAATCCTTGGCTGACAAATGTGCTGTGCACATGTGGCTCAGATATAAATACTGTCACAAATCTTGAAAAAAAGCAGAGGGATCATATACTAAACGGCACAATGACAAAGAGCAGAACAACAAGGCAGCAGGGAGGAGTCTGCCAGCAAAAAAAAAGTTTCAGTACTTGGCTGCATGATTATCTGTGGATACTTGCACATAACACTTCTTTCGCAGGATATATGCCACTACTGTGCTGGTAGAGGAATACTGAACAGCATAGGCACCAAACAGAGAACACAATGGGTTGTCAAGCTTTGTACTGGGATTTTCCTCAGTCCCTTTCTTTTAGAGATATTACAGGAGGAGCAATCAGAAGTGTCCAGATTACAAAGACATCATGCTGCTAATTGTCCTAAAAGGTCCCTATATAACTGGAAATATAATTGTCGGTAGACTACATCTGGCCCAAATCCAGCTGGCAGCGTGCTTGCCATGTCTGCAGGGAAGAATTGTATTTTAGTTGAGACACTAGAGTTGGGGCTGCTCTCCCAGTAAACACAAATCTGAAAAATCTGTTTTAAAATGCAGTTCAAGGAGGACAAGAGCAAAGTACTGCACTTAGGCAGGGATGCCAGCTGCCCAAACACAGAATGGATAATAACCAGACAACAGTCCTCTGGGGGCTGAAAATGGATATGAATCAGTTGTGGCTAACAGTTGTGTTAGGGAAAAAGAAAGATTGACCCTGAGATATCTGCATGGAGCTGTCCTCTGCAGGGCACACCAAGCAATCATTTCATTATAGTTAACACTAACAAAACCTGGGCTAGAGGCTATATATATTTAGCACTTAAGGGAAAATGAGGAGTAGAAGCTTCAGAGGCCAGAAAAGAAAGAACTATGAGCAGAGCTTGGAAAAAGATGCTTTATTCTAGTCTGAGAACTTGGCGAAAACATAAAATCTTGCTGCAAAGAGGAAGGGAAGAAACTTGTCTCCATGGCCATGGTGGGATGACACGGATCAGTGAGGAAAGGTCTGCTCAGGAGGTTGCACAGGGAGGGAGCAGTGTCTCTGTCGCTGGGACATGTTGCACAAACACCTGTCAGCAGTGGATTAGCTGTAGTGGGAGATGCTTTGGACTCCTTGGGGTCCCTGCCAGCCCTGTTTCAATGCACATTTCTGTGCATATGGGAGGATACAAGAGCCAGATGGGAGGTTTGGTTTAGCAGGTACAATTACACTGGCAGTGTCTCTGGTCATCTTCATTGTGGTGGGAAGTGCTGAATGATTAGTGTATCGCCTTGGCCACATTTGTTGAATGCACTGTGACCATATTCAGTCAAAATTCCAAACAAGCAATTACTTTTGTAGTAATAATGAGTACATACTGACCTAGTAAGATTTAGCAGATAGCAATATGTTAATTTTTTAAATCAATTATGTCATTCAATAGGATATTTCTTTTCAACACTGTTCACTAAAAGGCTGATATAACACAGACATCTGGGCCAGTCCGTACCCGAGCAAAAAGCACAGAGAGAGCTGGATCAGGTCATCTTTGTGCATACGGAGGAGAGAGCAAAGGGAAAACCCATGCAAACCTAGAGGGCCCATTTTCACTCAACAATACTGCAGGTCTGGACAGACCCTCACCACTCCCTTGCTGCCTACACATTCCCATGAAATGAAAGTGAAAGATGAGCACTTTTTTTTCATTTACCTGCACACTGGTTTTGGAGCTGGCCCAGCTCCTGAGGGATTGCACTCCTGGAAGATGTAGTTACACAGCAGAGACTCAGCGGCCGGTTGGCAGAATGAACTCACCATTTCCAGTTCAGTCCAGGCAGTGTGCACAAGCAGCTCTTGGGTCTCCTCTGGGTCAGCATAGGAGGAGTTGAAGAAAACAAGAGCATTCTTCGCCAAGATAGCACTACACACCTCACCTCTGTATGTGCTGCAGTATCCTGCATCACCCTTGTACAGCTTGCTGTTGAGGACAAGAGCACACACAGTAAGCTCACAGCCCTAAACACATGTAGAAGCAGGATGCCTAGGCTCTGTTTCTGAATAAAGTGGCATCTGTAAGGCTAACAGAGGGTGGAGGAGAGGGTAGACACTTATAAACACTAAAAACAGCTAATACCATCCAAACTTCTGCAAGGAACCTCGGTGTAAACACAGGGCCCTCCTGGCAAGCTCGAAGGCTGAGGTTCTGGCTGAGGGTTGCTAGCATTGTAAGTGGACTAAAAGACTGAACAATCATGTACAACCATGAACTAGCATAGCCTCTCACCCTGCCCCCCGGCCCTAATGGGAAAAAGTGTTTTTTTCCTGATTCCCTGCAGTAGAGATCAGCCATGCTGTTTGCTGCACACCTGTGATAACTTGGGATTTTTTGCTCTGCTGACTAGCAAGTTTAATTTTGGATGGACTCGATGAGCAGGAGCCAGGTGAGTCCTACTGAACACGCCAGGAAGTTTTTCATGAGATCAGACCAGCAAAGCTCCTGCCTGCCCCTCCTCAGCTCCTGCACCCATCCTGACCCTGCCTCTCTTCCACACAGGTTTACGTGGGATACACTGGGAAAAGGAGTGTACAAGCCTCTGCAGTTTTCCTTCTGGTGCTTCTCTGCAAGGTCCATCCTCTCCAATCTTCACCGTATCTCCCAGTTTGCAAACTCCTGCCGCAAAGCATGGGGCCAGAGCTATGCCGGAGCAATAAAAAGCACAGCAGGGTTGGCTCCTTTGTGGGACGTTTATTTATCTTTCCTGTGTTTTTTCGCATCTAGCAGGAGACAGCTGTCATCCCTCCCTCCTTTCTTCCCCATGGCCATCAAAAGGGACCAGCAAGGCGAGGGCACACACAGGTCACCCATGCTCCCAGCAGCTCCCACAGCCACCCCACAGCAGCAAGGTCTGCAGGTGAGGATGTGCCCTCCACTCAGGCAGCCCGTGCTGCAGGATGCAGTGCCACTGGGGCGGGGGGAACCTGGGAAAACAGCCTTCTCTGTGGGGGGGGAACAGTCGAATCGGGGAGGGAGAAGGGCTGGGTACAGCTGTCCCCACTGCTCATTCGGTCAGTGTAACTGGGGTCAGGGAGTTCAATTCACAACATGCCAACCATTTGCAGTAGCCAGCAGAGCTATTTGTATCTTTGCCTTTTATTTCTTTACCCTGTCCAAATAATCACCCATTGTCAACCCTGGGGGTTCTTGCTGTTTTTCTTCAAAAAGCTGCGAGTACATGGACAAGGGATTATACAGGATACCCAAATTTCTGCTTTTCAAATGCCACTCTCTACAGATGACACTCTCTGACCTTGGTTTAGCTTCACTACTTTGGGGTCCATGACAATTTTTTTTAATTATTGTTTTTTTCCTGTATGTCACATTGGCTAAAAAATACAAGAAAGCAACAATTCCTTGAGATAGTACTAAAACAGCCATGATGCTGTGACACCCTGCATCACCCCAGGTGCCACAGACACCCCTTCATGTGACACAGGCCCCCCCCAACATCCTGTTCCAGTCCCACAGCCTGTGACATGTGCCAGGCACAGAGCAGGTTTCCCCACAGCACCACACTGCACCAAGAACTCTCCTAGAGCTGTCCTTGACTTGGCAGGGGTCACATTATTCATGTTTTCCTGTTGATGCCCACTGTGCTTGATCTGAAAGGTGTGTCCTTCCTGTGCCCCAAGGGGCAAAAGAGGGCACAGGTGTGCATGGGGCAGCTGTGCTGCTGACTTCAGTGGGCTGTAGAAGCACCCTTACAAGAGCCACCAGTGCTAATATTGTGTTTCCTCACTTTTTTAAAACCTGCAGGCAGACACGGACCAGGCTGCAACAGAGAAGCAGCAACAACGTATTTCTCACAGTGCCTTGTCACAGAAAGGGAATTTCGTGCAGCAAATGTTGAGAACAACTGCAGAACAGAAGGGCTGAGCATTTGATCACTGTTCACACACCTGTCACACCTACATGGGTGCAGGTGTAAGGCATAAGTCTGCCATCATCATCGGATGGTCACTAAATCACTTACAAAATTCCTGAATCAATCTTGCAAGCGCCTGTGAGGGAGGCAAGGGCCTTCACAGGGAGCCTGTGTCAGCAGAGTGTCAAAGCCATTTGCTCAGACTTTCTCAGGCTCTTCTCTTTTCTCTAAGGGCCAGTAGCTCCCAGCACTCTTCCCAGGCTAACCCTCTCATTTTCCTTCCAGACTGATCTGTCAGTACAACATGCAGAAATATGCTAAGACTCTAAAAAGAAAAAGCCAGCCGAACTGTTCAGTACTCCCAAAAATACTAAGCAAAAGTGCATGTCTGATCACATAGAAGTGACTTTACCTATCCATAATTCTTCTTGGAACAAATATCTAAACTTCTCTTGCCCTTATCTGGTGATCATCAAGCAAAAATACATTTATTGGCTGTATGCAGACAAGAGTTTAATTTGCAATTAAGCTTTTGCCTGTAAATTTGTAAGGTCAGTGAAGTTGCAGATGTGTAACTGTGAGCAGAATTTGCTCCAGAATATTCTGAACATGTCTATATTTTAAACACCCTTACTGATGTGTGATCCACTGCTTGTTTGATACAGAAGCATCCTTATCTACCTGGGCCCAGACTCCAATTATACTTGTATGCAGGAGCTCAGTGTTCTCTTCAGGTGAACTTCACCTGCATGCTTGGCATCCAGAAACCCACTCCCTTAATTTAAGCCAAATTAACCAAAGCCCCTTGGTTCATCATTCCTCTTCTCCCTGGCCAAGAGAAAACCCCCAGGCAGCCACAGAAAGTCATTCTTACCTCCACTCTGCCGAGAGGCACCGGATCCCAGAATTGTCATGAGCAGGAGAAAGAAGAAATGGAAAAGACATCAGTGACGCTTCACTGCACGCTCTGAGATGTGGGAGTTAAGATTTCCATGCTAAGAAATCTGTCTGAGAGCTGTAAGCTATCTGAAAAGGGTGCAGCTAAATTCTATCCTTATTTTGCATCTTTCTGTGGGGAAGAAGAGCTGGGCAACACTGAATGCTGTACAGGGAGAGGGAATGAGGAGGAGGAAGTGGATTGTTGACCACGGTTCTTGCTGAGCTGGACTGTTGCACCCTAAACCCAGACCTTTACCCTTACCCTTTGGGTCCTACATAACTGGCAGGTAGCACCCTCTGTTTAAGCCACTCCTGCACCCACTCCTGCAGGCAGCAGCTATAACAGGTGGGAGAAACCAGGGCTGGAGAAGCAGCATGGGCATGACCATGCCCCTATTTGCACATCGTGGGAGCTGGGCTGCACTGTCACAGGGAGGAGGTGCTAAGCATCAGCCAAGGACTGGGACACCTCTGCCCTGAGACCCTTGGGAGCTAGGACAAGGCCAAGGAGGGCTCCTGCTCAGATCTGGGGTCTTGCTCAGATCTGCACATGCAGACTGGTGAGAGAAGCTGCACTGCTTCTCCCTGCTGTAGGTGCAGGTAGCTGCACCAACCCTCCCGCTCCATTTGGAGCTCTGCTTCATGGGGCAGAGCTTTGCCTGGGGTAAAAGCAGGAGTGGGAATGTGAAATACAGTACGAAGTGCTGAGTCTCCTACAGGGCAGAGCTTGCTGCTAGTCTTAATGCCCATTGTAAGAAAAGGCATGGTTATTTTCTCAACAGAACAGAAGCTGAGGCACAGAGAAAGGGGCAGGTGCATGCCTGGTTAACAGCACGACCAGGGCTACCACCCCGTGCCTGGAGTCCTGGGTGATTCCTCTTTTCTCTAACTAAATACCCCTGCCTGTCCCAGGAGGGAAGGCACAAGCTGCTACCTTTCTCTTGGTGTGGCAAATGCTGTCAGGTAGCTCAGACCATGGGTATTTCTCCTCTTTGGATCATCCTGTCCCCACTTGGGAGATGTCCCTGGGAGCAGAGGTTACCCCAGGCATGGTGGGGTACTTCTCTGACAGCAACCTCCCTGCTTTCTGGATGCAACTCCCTGAGAAGACAAACTGCTCATGAAAGCTATTTTCACTTTGCTGTTAGGTGATACCAATACCAACGCTGGGTCATGGCCACGACTTCCTCTGCATGGATGAACTTACCAAGTTCTGGGACACAAAGTACAAGACAGAATCAAATATTCAGGAAATGACAGCTGTGCCAGTCTCCAAAGTGTAAGAATATATGAGGAAATAGCCTGGTGAGGATGCATTTGCACTCAAATTTAGCCCCCTGCACACTATCGATCTCCAAGGCTTTTCCTTCTCCTCCAGAGTACTTCACACCCATTTCTTCTCCCCCAGCAGGGAAGATAGGACTGCAATTGCAAGGATAAAAAATTAATTACCCCTTTTTTCCCAGGATACCTGAAATGCTGATGGTTGCTGCGGCTTTTGCGGCTCCAAAAGTTTTGCTGTGTTTGTTCGTGGCAAGGCAAGTGAACAAGCCAGGTCGGGTGACATATACCTGCAGTCTGGAGTCAACCACTCTGTCCTTGACACTTTCCACTATAGATCCTGCAGAAACCTAAGAGAGTGAAAAGCCCAGTGCAGTGATATTTCCAACAAAGACAAACAAACAAAACAAGGAAAAACCTAAGAGACCCATCCCCAAATGTCCAGATTGGCAGAGAAAGATGTAGCAAGAGACAGAAGTGGCAGAGAGCTAAAACTGCTGGTGTTATTTTAGCCCTTTCATAGCGGCTGACTTCACAGACAAAAGCAAATGTTCAAGACCTCTCCTATTTCACACTTCAGCAATACTTTTGCAATTAATTTTCAGTTCCAGAGGGCTGTAGTCTCAGTTTTGCTCATGGAATTGAGCTGGCTAATAACTCCAGGACCTCTTCTAGTAGATTGTCTATTCATGCCTTAGCAAGGAAGGGTACAAGGTGTCTTTGTGGACCCTGACTACATTAAGGGAGAAAAGAAAATGGTTTGGAAGTCATTGATTCTGGATTAATATAAGCACTGCCACACTTCGAAAGCAATCGTGAGCAAAGCAAGCACTCTGACTCTGACACTTCGGCAGAGAGCCGATAGATTTTCTTATCTCACACCTGGAAATATGGAAGTGGCTGCAAATGTGGTGATTTTGGCCAGCTCTTTTCCCAGGTCAGAAATTCCGAGGTAAATTAGCTTGGAGCTTGCTGATTTTGGCCAGCTGGGCTTGATTTTATCCTCAAGTCTTTCCCGCTTATATGGTATTCATTAAAGTAGGAGGACAAGGTACACCAAGACTCTACTTTGCAAAGGCAGTAGGAAGGAGCAGCATTGCTCACTCTACCCTTCATACTGATAGGAAGCATCAAGTGCAATTCAAGTAAGATGTGATTGCCTGTGGTTCCCACTGGTGCTACCTGGCCCTGAGGGCAGTGAGAGTTGTCTCCCTGGATCCATCCCAGCAAAGCATTCTATCTATGCATCTACCTGGGAGGTTAGAGAGATCAATCTGACCTCCCTGGACATTAGCAGAAACATGATTTCAACAGGATCTGTGTCTGTTCCCAAAGGTATTAACAGTGATCATTGAAAAAGCAAGCAGGGATGCATCAGTGTTGTATCACATCTTTAGTAAAGATTGTTTTCTCTCTGAAAAGAAAATGCTGAGAATAATATATTTGTTTTGTCTTGCTGAAGCTCAACTTGGAGTTGTGGTGAGGGAACATGCATGGGAAGAAATCACCAAATAACCAGACCAACACAGTTATTCTAACTATTGCATCAGGGATGGCTGGTATGCCGGTCACTGTGTAAATGCAGGGACCAGGGATATTTTTTGGCCTTATGCTGTGAAGTTAGTTTAGGTGGATGGGAGACGAGGGGATGTTTTTCACAACTTTCTCTTTTGTTACAGTGCTGGTCAGATTTGGTTTTAGATTTTTTTTCTCCCCAGAAACCACTCAGCACTAAGACACTCCTGGGATATTCCTGGTGGAAAGAAGGAATTTCTTTACAGGCTGCCCTTCCCTCCCAGCATCCACCTGGGAGAGGCAGCTGCTCAGCCTGAGAAGCTTGTGCTGATCGGGTCCTGTCTCCCTGCTTACCCCTCAGGCATACCCCATCCTGTTAGCTCCACTCCCAGCAGCACTGGACCACACCTGGTGAGCATGGAAAGCCAGGATTGCTCCTCCAGGCTTGGGCCATGGGAGGGAAAGGGTGCTCAGGTAGCTGCGAGCAGTAGGAGCAGTACAGCAGTACACACGGTCACATGCACAGTGGAAAATCACAGGTGAAAGTATCAGGTATCTGTGCGTAGGACTTTCACACGAGCCAGCTGTTGTTTCCTCTACTGGAAACCTCAAGCCATTCCCTTGTGTTAATTGATTCCCTTCCCTTTTCAAATATGTTCCCTGAGATTTTGTTTCGAGCAGGTCCTTTTTCAGCCTTTAAAATGACACCTCAGCCACCACCAAAGCAGAGACCTCCTCACATCTTCCCACATCGCTCACTTTGCGGTGCAGACAGTTTGAGGCCCATGATGCCTCATGGTGCATAGCAGAAGGAAGAGAAATTGTGTTTCTGTTTAGGTACGCAAGGCAGCTGATGCTCAGAGGAGTTTCCATCCTCCTCTTCAAAGGCAGCTCAGTAACCTCAGCAGATTCCCACTCTTTAAACCTCAGGACAATTACAGGTTGGTGTTCAGAGACCATAATGCCACAGGCACGTTGCATCTTCAAGTGACTCACTGTTGCTTGCTCGTGAGTCAGCCCTCAAATAGACATGTTTCTATCCACCCGCTTCCTGGCCCGACTTTCTCAGAGATGGTCTCTTGTTAAGGTCTCCTTGCCATATTTAAAATGAGGCAGTCTGGAGCACCACCCTCCTGGAACTGGGCTTTGCCTTGCAGACAGGAATGGGGCAGAATAGATCTGACCAGCCAGGCAGTTGCCCTGGGCAGGGGCTGAGCATCATCTCACACTACATCTCGCACACAGCTCTCTGTGGGACCTTGGCAGAGCAGGAGTCTGCAGTCTGGAAATACTCTGCCCTTGACAGAGACTCCAGACCCCCTGAAAGATTTCTTCCTCAATGGGGAAGAAATCTTGAATGAACACCCACAGTTGTCTCAAAATAATTATCACCAGAAACTACAGCGGACCCATGGGGCTCTTCAGAGGCTGATCTGATCCCTTTGCTGTTCTCCCTAGGATGGAATATAGAAAATTAGCCCTAATCAAACTGGAGGACACAATAAGGTTTAGAGAAGATAAGGAAGGCAAGACAGCTTTCAGAGTAGCCCAGGGTCCTTAATAATGTATCTTAATACATGGAAAGAAGGGATACAGACCAGGATGGGGATAGCTTCCTGAAGTAAGGAAGTTGAGCAAGAAGATTTATTGGCCCTGTTGGACAAGCAAGTCCACAGGAATGGCCATGGCCAGATAGTGGCCAGAAGGATTTGGGGCAGACAGGGAGAAAGAGTGGAAGCAAATTGCCAGCCTGCACGCAGCAGCAGCCCCACCTGCCTCCACAGCATCACACCCTGGGGCTCACATCCTTAAAAAAGCTGTTGAAAGACCACAGAGAGTATAAAACATGTCCACCATAACCATATGAAGACTGGAGGAAACCCATGGCAGACTCAGGCTGCAGAGCTGCTGTGACTGTAGTGCACCGCTCACTCCCAGGGAGGCAATATCGGGTGTCAAGCAGGTCTTCAGTTCAGCTGAAGGGAAGGCATTGCAATAGCCTACACATGGACATGAAAGCCAGACGAATTCAAAGCAGGCACCTATTTTAAATGGTAAGGATAATTAGACTACAGAACAATTTCCTGTGAGAAGTGGTGGATTTGCATCTCTTGGTGCCTGCCACTGAAGAGAGTGTGCCTCTCTTGAGGACGTGCTTCTAGCCAGGAATAAATTAGTGACATACGTCAGCGTGTCACTTAGGTCAGTCTAGAAAATTTCAGATCTATTCATCTCCAAATATGCTGTACGTGTATGCTGTCCCACAGGTATTTTGCCTCAAGATGGTTTGTTCTACCCTACTACCTCAGTTTGTATTATTTTGTCAAATAAACAATTTTACCATGTTATTGTTACCACATTAAGAGAAAGGAGAGGAAAGATGGCCTGCAGAAATACATAAACTCATGATGAAGTCCTAGAAACCCTGGCTCAGAGGAAGGTTGTAAGCGTCTAAAGCATCCTTCATCTCAGGCTTTCCAGACCCTTACAAATTAACCCATGCAACACCCTGGAGAAGGGTGAGAGTGTTCTGCAGAAGAGAAAACTGCAGCAGGGAGCCAAGTCAGGCTCAACTTGATGGCACAGTGAGGCGCTAAGTAAGGCAGGAATAGAAACCATGGGCACGGGTTCCCAGCCCCACTTTTTAATCCCTGGGCTGCACTTCCAGATGCTAACAGCTCACCTGGGCCAAAAGCATGAAAAAAAGAGGCACTTACGGCTTTCCCATTTTCCAGCCAGGTGACGGTGGGGACTGGAAGGCCGGTCGCTGCGCATCGTAATGTCACCACAGACCCAAAGGTGATATTTTGGGATTCAGGAGCCTTCAGGATTCTGGCAAAAACTGCAGGAGAAGACAAAAGTGCTAGTTGAACAGCAATGAAAAGCTGAGGCTGTACTGGCATGGGGATGCTTCCTCCCCAGTAGGTCTTGAAAAAAGCCACAGCCCCAGGAATAAAAACGGAGTGTAGCATGGGCTTCCTGGTGAGTGATGGTCTTGGGATAGGGATGAGGAAGTGAAAGAAAGTGTCCTGCTAAGGGTGACTTCATAAGAAACCTGTTCAAAACCATCAAGGCGACCACCAGCACTGTCACATACCATGAAGGTTAAGGATCAGATAAGCTCCTCAGTGTGATCATAGTGATTAGGACTTACCATGGAGAGCTGCAAACCCCAGCATTTTCCATGTCACAACAACCTGCCCTAAGGGGAGAGACTCTAACCTCAGATTATGGGGGAATGACTGGAAAAGACTTTAGGAAGATGAGATTCCAGGCAGAAGGTAGTTTTTGTAAAGTGACTTTTCATCTCTACTGCTCTTGCTTCTTTTTTGGCAATGTGGTTACTGGGTAGTTTGAAGATAAGCAAGATAAGAGCCTCCCTGCCCCAAGAATTTATATTTTTTCTGGTGAAAGAAGAACAGAAGTATTTGTGTTGAAAACTTATTTTGAGCCAGAAACACAACTCTGACAGCCTTCACAAGCTGTATTTCAGCTGCTGTACTTGGATCACATAGAGGAAAGCAGAGAAGAGAGACATTTCCCCTGTGGAACATTTGAGTTTTGACCCAAAATTTTTAATGAAGATGCCTGAATGTCTGTGCAAAAGCAGGCTGAATAGCTCAGTGACATTTCTTACTCCAACTTCTCATACTTACTGAGTAACGCTCACTCTGTACCTTCTGGGCTGCACAGCAATGACTAAAAGTCTCCATCAGAAATTTTAGTAAGCGGGGGAGTTTCTCTTGGAGTTCTCAGACAAGCCTGATATCTTCTTTGCCACTTTTGCTATCTTCATGGTTCCTCTTACTAACATATCTGATCATGTCATGGTTTTCTGTGTCTCTGTTTGCCCAATGCACCTCAGCACTGGCGAATGGTTGCTCCCAGATGGAGAGCTCCAATGCAGAGCAATTAGGAGACCAGTGAGGATCCTTTAAGAAACTGACTCTCTGTCCCCACTATTTAGGATGAGAAGACTTCAACTGCAAAATTTCAGCTGGAATTTTAAAAGTGTATGCTTTCCACATAGTTTCTCCACCCAATCCTGGACTTAGAAGGGGCTGAGATTTTTGTTAACAATGAGCCTAAAACCAGCTTTTGCTCATGAATAGGTAACACTAGGCGTACATTTCAGAGTAAAAACTTTTTTGTGTTAGGAGCACAGCCATTCAATAAGCTCCTGGGCAGGGGGTTTTAAGAAGACTAAATTTAATGTCAGTGAAGTGAAAAGGGTGTGAGGATATGTATTATATTCAGCTTCTTAATTCCTCTATGATCTCCAAGCAGACCCTCACTACTGATGTTTTATGTCACTTTCTTAAAGTCAAAGCAGAGCAGCATCAGGGCTGCTGCAACACCCTGTCCCTCAGCAAGGCAGCAGGTATGAAGCTCCACCACTAATGAGGAAAGCTTCAGTCAGTGGCCAGGGACTTTCCTGACAAATAATAAGCAAAATGAAACCTTTGCCTGAAGTTTCACTTCAGGCCATTAACACCAGATGGTTACGAATTCAGCCCCAAGTGCCCCAGGCCAAGCTCATAATTAGTTCGTTCGGAGAAATACTAAACTTTTGGGTCTGTCCCCTGGCAGCAGTTACGTTCAGTTATGGCTCCTGCTGAAGCCAGCAGTTAGCTCCCAGAGCCGGAATACGGCCCCTGGTGCTTTTCTCATGCTGCTGTTGGTTTCCCAGTATGCTGCTGGGACTCTGCCTGCCTGACAACTCTGCTATTCAGATCCTGCCCATCTTAATTAATACTGAAGTGATGAATTAACTGCACCACATTAACTGGTGCCAGACACAGGTGCGTATGCCCTCCTCTGTACCTGCTGCTCTCCCAAAATCTGTGAGGCTCTGTCAGCCAGGAGGAAAAAAAGCATGCTTTGAAAGTGATGAAGTTGTACAGGAAGGGAGCAAAGCCACAGTGAACGTGGCAGGGAGGCCAGAAAACTGCATCCCACTCCCTGGGGTTCTCCCGCCAGCACTGATCACAGCACTTGCTTTAGTAGCCCAGCACTCTGCTGGTGTGAGCGCTCATCTGCCAGCATAGGGAAGGCAAAGGGTCAGGCCATTCAAGCTTAAAACACCAAATACAGGGATAAAAATTTCAGCAACAGCTGCTAAGTATTCACATGTTTCTTGTGGAAAGTGCCGCAGGTGTATTATCTAGCACAGGGAGGGATGGCTAAATAAAAGTGAGCCTATAAGGAAATAAGCTGATTTCCAAAGTGTGGAAGAATGGAAGCTCCTGCTACCCCAGTGCCACCATGTGTGTTTCCAGGACTTTCAAAATTGAAGTTACAGATTTAATGCTTTAACATTTCAAGTACTTACGTTTACATGCTTTTTAAAAGTATTTTACTTAAAGTTTATCTATTTAACTTAAGTACTTAGCTTTAGATACTGTGAACTAAATAACCTGGGATTTTTTTACATTATTTTATTTTTAAGTGAGAAATTCCCTGGAATAAGGGCTGAACTCCTCAGGACCTGACAGGCTTTGAAGCGCCACTGACTGGCACACCTAGGAACACATTTTCTAAAGGGATCTTCATCGCTTTGGGAAACAGCATTAAAAAAAACAGCATCAGCAATTTCTTAGCCCCATCATCTACGGGTGGATGATCGACACACCACTGTTGCCATCAGACTCGGGTGCTGTGAGAAAGCTAGGACAGGTTGTGTGAGAGCAGCCAGTGTCACCTTCCACCAGTGCAAAGTGGGGCAAGACTACTAGGATGATCTTGAGGTCCATTTTGGCAACCACATCAGCAAGGAAATCTGTCTTGTAGCCAAATGGAGGAACCCAGCCCCCAAAAATATGACTTTTTTTTCCCTCACCACATTACACAAAGAAAGAAAAGAGGCAAAGGTGAGGAAGGAATGGTGACTCTGATAGTGCCAACATAAGCTACTGTGGGGTAGAGGTGGGTGAAATGCAGGAAGAGGAGAGGAAATGACAATAAAAGTTTGTAAAATTCACATTATCTGGTGGGCTTAGGACATTGTTTTGTTTTCATTTTGCCTCAGAGTAAAAATTCCCAATCATCAGGTGATTTTTAACACCTCTGTTACTTGCCCTCTTCCAGATCCTCCCAAAAGTGGGTTTTGCCAGGACCTTTGTCTGTTTAGCTACGTGACCAAAAGGTTAACAACATTTACATCAAGACTCCCAGGCTTTCAGCACAGGACATACCCAAAGGCATTACAAAAAGCAGTTAGGGAAGGTGGGAGAAAAGGGCTTTATTTATTTATTTATTTAAGTGGAAAATAAAACAGAGAAGCTGGAAATGAAATCCAGCCAGCTAAAAGCCAAGCCAGCACGTTAAGTTTCACTCCCAAGCCCCCTAATAAATGTCCTTTCTTTTATAGCCCTGCTAAATGATGTGCTGTGCACTGCAAGGCTTGCTAGGAGGTATCTGCACTGCAGCCAGCTGCTCCCATTTCTGAGAATTAGGTAACATCATCCAGTCCAAA
Source organism: Strix aluco (assembly GCF_031877795.1). Taxonomy (NCBI): domain Eukaryota; kingdom Metazoa; phylum Chordata; class Aves; order Strigiformes; family Strigidae; genus Strix; species Strix aluco. The sequence continues at coordinate 22,585,156 of NC_133971.1, forward strand.
CAGTAGGGCTTTAATTCAGTCACAAAACTTTTATTCTATAAAAAGATTAAATCAAGGTCCCAGTCAGCCCCCGGTTTGAACAACTAACTCTTTCCAGGTGACTTTTTTTCCCGTCGCCTTTGACTGAGTTGTGTTTCATTTCCATGGTTTGGGGCCCAATCCTGCAGTCCTGGCAGATGCCTGCCCCCTGACTGGGTAAGGCCTGTTTTTTTGTTAAAGCAGGCTGGATTGGGCCAGCCACATCCAGGCAGCAGCCTGGGTGGCCTGGGGCCATGCTGCTGCTTTCCGGAAAGCACAAAGTGATGCCCAGAGTTCACAGGAAACCCTCATGCACACAGCCCTGCTGCAGGAAGAGACCCCTTTTAGCTGGGGTTTCATAAGACTTAATGCTGGCTTTGACACACCAGTCTCAGTCAAGCACTGGTTTTGGGGTGTGGGGTGTTTGGTTTTTTTTTTCCAGACCCTCTACTGGCTTTGGTGAACCTCAGCTTTCAGAGAACATGAGCAACATTTGCCAATGTACATGCATTAACCCAGACTGTCAACATCTGCACATATTCACATCCAAGAGTTTGTTGCTGGTCCTGGCTTACTGTAAAGCATGCCTGATAGTCCAAACTGAGATAAGGCCACCAAGGTGTTAGCAACCACCTGGTGACAGTGGGTGCATGTTCCCTTCCCATCACAGCCTGAGCCTGGACTAACATGTGAGCCAGACCTGGTGTGTCCATACTGCCAGATCTGGTATCTCAACCTGCTCCAGTTTCTCTGATTGTTTTGCTTTTGTCATGAGAAAGGGCCTTTTGGGTGATTACAGCCAGGTCTTACACTGAAAATTTTTTCTAGCTAAGCTGCAAAACACTGTGGTAAAGGCATCTCCTACATGTAAAAGGTGTTTTCCTCTGGTACAGCTGGTGCCATGTTGAGAACCAATGTGTCTACGTTGCTGGGAGAATTGGTAAACTACACATCACCTCGGAAACTTTCCTGATATTAATACCCTGGCAAAGCCTTTGCACTGCATACTATTCATATGTAAGCATTTAGGAGCTAAACTGCAAGCATTTTTTTGTTCGCATTTGCCAATGTTCCCATAGTGCTTTTGTACCTGAAGCATGACAGATTGAAATGACTCCTTCTCTACAGAAGAGTTCTCTGGGCTTGAACTTTGCTTACTAATCCATAAAAAATCATTTATGTTTGCCACCTATATGCTCTGAAGAACCATAAACTTGTGCTAGTGTGTTTGCAGTCTTTTGCCAGTGAGAAGTCTGGTCATCTAAATTCCCATTCAGATTCATTCATCTCACATCCATTCATTCTTCCTGACAAGTCTGAACCAGGCAGTCAAGGAGAGGTAACAAACAGAGGGGCTACAATTTCCTTCCCACTGATGGGAGATGAGGGGAGGTCTGATAAATACATTTATAAACATAAAAAGCCACAGCATTTGTGTTTTCTGACATTTCAAATTAATCCGTGTAAAATCCCAACAATTCTTGAAATACCAGGGCTGAGAACAGGCTGCTCATCATGCTCATGGATCAGCGGTCACAGAGACAGCCGTGCTGAGCTGTGTGCAGCAGCTAATTGCATGCCAAGAGCCAGGGCTGAACAAGCGAGGCACAGTCTCTGCAGCTGACATGATGGGACCGAATCCCAGCTCGGAGAACAAACAAATTCTTCGGTAAGCATGGTCAGCAACTCCTCTCGCAGCAGCAGCGATGGGCTCTGCGCATGGCTCCCCACATGCCTCTGTATGGGAACAACTCACGTTGTACCTTTGCCACTGCTCAACGTGTGCTGCCACCCTCCCACCCACTTCCAAAACTGCTGGGTTAATAATTAAATCCTGAGATAACTGCAAGGTCAGTTTTGCTTTGATCTCTAAGTATTTCTTATCAAAACTGCAATATATATCTTTTTGCAAGCCTACTGAGTAATCACAAAGAGGAGCAAAATGCCACAGGCAAAGCTGATATGAGACACTTCCATTTATCTCTATCAAATTGCTTACCTATTTTTATTTAATCCTTGTCCAAATATGCTTATTGCCAGAGAACCACATGTATACAGATTATCAAAAGAAAAAAAAATGTACTAATGCAGTAGGAAATGCACACAACCACTGTATTATTTCTCAAGGAACAGCACTATTAGGTGTGGGCCCCAGAAGAGCAAGCTGCAGAAGCACTGTAATCAAGCAGTACTTCATGACTCACCTGTCCCTCACCCCGTTATCATGGTAGTCTGGGAGAACCCCCCAATGCTTTGAAATATCAGCGTTTTGTACAAAATCTCAAAACCTCCCAGCTCTTCTGGCTCCTGATACATGATTTGGGAGGTTTGGGGTTTGCAGTAGTTCTAACACCTCATGCAACACAGGCCAGACAGCACAGCAGTACACAGGCACTCAACCTGGAGCCTGAGGCTGTGAGATGTACAGGAGGGACAATTCAAGATCTGTGTGGAAAGGAGATGGAGGAAACCACAACATCTCCATCCTAAAGCATATGCCTTCAGATTCTAAGATCTGGTATCTAATATCAAAGCAAGTTTTTCTTAGCAAGGCAATAGCTTTTCAAGGTAACCTTATTCTAGGGTGAGCTCCAAGATTTATGGGTGGTAGGACAATTTTGCATCAGCAGAAGGCATCGTTAAATGCACCAGCCAGCACAGGAACTTCTCAGCTGTGGAAGACTTTGCATTGCATGTAGATGTCTCTGGAATCCTAAAAGCAGGCCCTGCAAATATGCAAAGCTATAATAACCAGGAGTAAAATGTAAATAGATAGCTTATATCCTGTGTAACTATATAAAACCTGTTCTGTACAAGTGTTCATTTCTATATACAGAGCAAACACCAGATTCAAGGACAAGCGAGGATAACGTGTTCAAATTACTTCCCAAGGAAATGAATAAGGAGATTCTTTTCATGTCAGTACTGGTCTTATATATGTGTTTGGTTTCTTTGAAGAAAAGACCCTTCTAAACCTCCCCAGGCTTTCCTACAGTACAGAGACACACCGTGCACCATTCAACTCTGCCATTACCCATTACTGCATGTGAAACTGGAAAAGAAGTTCCCAGTCTCTTGAGGCAAAGAGCAACACTTGTTCATTCCAGTTGTGTGTTTGACAACCAGAGGGAAAGAGATCGGTACACACAGACAGACTGGCAGCCTTGGCAGTGGATGTGAGGGGCCGTGGACAGTCCATCACAACCACTGCTGAGGCTGCCAGTCTGCCTGTTGTATACTGAAACCTTCACAGCTGCACACAAGTTTCCCCCTCTTCCACTCTCAGAAATGGAGCAGGCAATTATGGGAATCAATGGGATACCCAAAACTGATATAAGCCCTGCAGCATCCTGACATCTGGTCTCCACCAATGGGTAAGAGCATGCCATAAATTTAATTACATGCCATATGAAAAGTACTTCCTTTCATCTATTTTAAAGTGCTGCCAGCAGTAGCTGCAAGGATGTTTCTTGTTTTGGGGTGATAGCAATTAGCCTGTTCCTCGCTCACCTTATCCACCATGCATGCTTGATTTTCAGTGCTGAAAACTCTGCTAGTCTCTCCTAACACAGTGATCCATCTTCGTTCCCTATTCTTAACTCCTAGTTTGAGATGCCTTTTTTGTGAAGGGCTGCCTGAGGCTGCATTCAGTTTCAGAGATGTGAGATTCCTACACAGAAGCAGCACAACAGCAGACACCTTCTGTTCCATAGTATAGGCACACACACCCTAGAAATACTGTATGATACTAGAGCTGGCATTAGTGCTAGAAGTAAAATCTAGACTTGTACAGTCTGGAAGAGTCAGTTACAGTGGAAAATAAGAGCAGGGCTTTCACCTTCACTAAGGCTACCTAAATGAGAAATACGAAAGAGGTCCTTGAAGACAGAAGGCATTAGCCTCAGGAAAATGGTATTGGTTGACCAACAACTTACCAAAAGTGGATTTTTAAATAGATTCTATAAAATTTCCAGGTTGCCTTCAAAACCCTCCTTGCTGTATCTTCAGGCCCAGCTCTATCTTGGTTTCTCAGTATGAAAAGGCAGTCACTTCAGGATAGCTGTCTCAGTTTACTCTGGCTCCCTTTATCTGATAGCTATGGGTATTCTCTACCCTCAACAATTTGTTGTTGTGCAGGAAGCACATGCTTCCTAGCTACCCAGCACAGTTTATAAGCCAGATGGATTTTGTCCGCAGTATCTATTTTTTTTCTTAAAACTGCAACTCATGCAATGATGTGAGAAATTAATACATTTTTTTAAGTGCCTAAGGTTTTTGCAAAAGGAAATAGCAGGCTCCAATACCCAAGAAGAATTGCTCATATATGTCTTGTCAGAAATCTCATGCCAGCTACTTGGTGCAGAAGGCCACTGCGAAACAATCACTTGAAGGCAGCGTGTACCTCATGTTTGTGTCACAGCAGAGCAAGCCTCAGGAATAAATTGAATAGATCACACTTGTTTGTTCATTTGCTGAAGGTCTGGGGCTGTTTTCTTTCTCCTGTGGCTTGCTCTGCTACCCTGTAATTAGGGCTATGGTCATATCTGAGGCATCTGAGAACCTCGGGATAACTATGGTGAATGCAGAAGGTAGGAGGAGATTTAATGAGATATTCTGGGCTTTCAGTTACACCCATGCCACCCCGCTGAGGCCAGTCAATTACTTTGGGGTAATTACAGGCAAGCTCTGTACTATTTTCTTTCCCTGTAATGCTTCCTCCCCCCAAACCAATTGCAATTTTTAACAGCAAACTGCAGTATTCACCATTTACTGCCACAGGACACTGCCTGCAGGTACATACACCAATATCACTGTGGACAGAGAAGGCAATCCTTTCCCAGGGTTTCTGTCTCTGCTCATGGGAGAGCCACTCTTCCTCAGTGTCAGTATCAGAATTTCCCTGAGGAAATGTTGCCCAGCACTTAAATGCAAAGCTGCACACTTCCTTGTCAGTCTGCTATTTTGCAATCCATCTCACCCAAAACATCCTACCTCAGAAGATGGCACAGATAAAAATTCAGATTTCATGTTGATAGCTGATCTATGGGCAAGGCAGCAAGAATCAGGGTAACAGTGCTGACTGGCTGCCTTGGTGGTCTCTTGGTATCTCCCTTTCCTATTTTGTCTACACCAAGTACAGACATGTTTATGTGAAACTGTAGAAAACTTTCTGGATGGTACAACTGAAGTCAGTTTTCATTTGAAATAGGGTGCATCTCTGGAATGTGGGCCATGCAAACTGATAGATTAACTGGACTAAATACATACTTTAATTCTTGTTACTTGAATTATGGTGTCACTTTCTTGTCTTTTGATTTATCTGTGTTGCAGATTTGTCCCAAGACTACATAAGAGGTCCACAAAACAGCTGAAGGAAGCTAGTGCTTTACACTTTGTGAGCAGGCTGTTAACTAAATAGCCAAGGCACTGCTTTCTAGCTTTTTATTGTCATCTGGTCTGCTGTCCCCTCACTGCCTCCAAGATTTAGACAAAACAATTAAAAAAAAAAAATCTAAACTGAGTTTACCCATGTTTTGGCAGATCCTTCCCTCTGAAGGGATGATTCTCCAAGGAAAACCTTCCTATTTTTAAGGCTAAGGCAGTTCTCACAAGTGTCTTATAGGGGAACATTTTTGTGGCCTGTGGCAGGGTATTATTTTAGTAGCTAGTAATAAGCAATAAACTGTGGACAGGAAAAGACTTCTATCTACCAGGGTTGGAACGCAAAAACAAACAACATCTAAGTCAGAAGAGCGTGAGGAGCATTGCTTCTACCCTTGTTTCGATTTGTTTGCTTTGTGTGCTGTCACATAGTAGCACAGGAGGAAGTGGAGCAGCCACACTTGGACAGAGAGATGAATGAAGCTGCCTGGCTAAAGAAAGGATCAGTAGCCCTCAACCAATGCCCCATTCAGCCAATTTGAAACTGTAGAGAAGATTAATCCAAAAATGTTATTAAATCCATGGAGAATCCAGTTAGTTTCTTGACAAGCACGCTGGATCTTCCAGCACTTGTCCTAGATAATTTGTTTCCTGAAAGATTTATGATTGTTAATTTCCAGCCATGCCTTTGTACAGTGATGACATCAAAACTAAACCTATACACAAAACTAAACCTATACACAATATACTCCAAAACTCCCGAATTCCACAACTCTCTGGTGCCACAGGCTGGAGATCAAGCTCAACTTCATATAAATCACAAGATGGAGGTTCATCTAACTCGATACACAACCAACAGGACCGTCTGTGTACTCTTTCCTTTCTCATTACAGTCCATGTATTTATGGCCTTTTTCCTTCTTGTTCAATATTAAAAATGCATCACTGGGCAAACTGGGAACATCAGAGGTTTCACTGGCTGGGTGCAACACCTAGAAATGCAAAACAGGAAGGTTGTTCTTCATCCTCAGGGGAAGAAAAAACTTTTTTTCAGGATTTCTGCACACAGAGTCCCATTATGCAAAGGTGAAAAGCACAGTAGACAGTTCAGACTGTCTTCCTACAGCAGAGAACTTCCACGCACATGCTTCTGTTGGAATGGAAAGACACCTCTCAAACGAACATTCTACCTTCAGTTGTGTTAGTGCCTAATGCACCACAACCCTTTGTACATTTAAATGGCAATAACTCCATTCATCTCCAGAAAATGCTCTTTCCATAGCTGAAGCTAAAATTTAGGCTGATAAAAAAACAGATGGTTTATAACTTTATGCCTCATCTATAAACAGTTGCTACTTTTTAACTGTAAGCAATTCATGGACAATTTTCCAATTTCTCTGTAACTTTTTTGTTTTGAAGAATGAAGAACATATAGGACATGAACCCATTCTACCAATTCATAAATTCCTTCCCTCAAGGAGAGAAGGAAACATTCTCCAAAACAGCAAAAAAGCTCTGCCAGAACACAGAGCCCAGCTCAGGCAATTAAGCCTGTAAATCATTGCAAAACATGTTGTTTTACTGCTGTTTTGCAATAGATGCTTCTTATTTGGTATAGAAATTATATATACTTTGAATATTGGTTATAAGCACCACATCTGAAAAAGATAGCGAGAGATTAAAGCAAAGCCATCCAGTAGAATTTATTTTGCACATTAAAAAAAACCTACCAGGCAGCTTCTCTCTGAGTCTGAATGACAAGCATGCTCATAACAGGAATATTCCCATACCTCTTACCAGACAAGAGCTCGTGGCTTTTAATTTATTCTTTCAATGTCATACAATTTATTTATAATGGGTATAGAGTATATCATTGTTACACGTCAAGCCATAAGGACCACAGAGGGTGTACAGTTTTAGGCAGCAGGCCCAGAAACTGAACTTGATGAGCTCTTGCATAGCTTTTGCTGAACTGGTCCTATTAATGGACTGGATCAATGTCACTGTAAATAGCAATGAAAACTGAAATTCCTCCTGTTCTACAGTCCATGTTGCATAAACAGCTGTCCAATGCATGAAGGAAAAAACAGATCAATGTCTCACTAATGCTGCCTATCATGCAAACCCTACAGATTTCAAATGCTCAGACAAGGGTCAAGAAAAGCATTCTTGGCACAGCCTAAAAGTCTATACCTTGCCCTCAGTTTTCAATGACATAAATGGGAATTTCTGCATTTGAGGACAACTATCAACATTACTGTAGGCAATAGCTGCTCTCCTGTTTATTTCCAAAGAAGTGATCTTCAGATAAAACTGGATGGAACATCTTAGCCATCTCAGGCAACATCTTGTCAATAAATTTCAGCCTTCAGACATCTGTGTGAACAGGTAGGCAAAGGAAATGCTTCTATTCTACCATAGTCCTGGATCCTGGCTTCATCCAGGAATCATTCAGCCACAGATTCACTTTCAGCATCTGTACAGCAATCAACAGCAAATTTGTATAAATCTTTTGGCAAGGTACTGCTTCTGAGTGCTCTTCTCATCTAGGGTTAGAAGAAGTGTTCATTATCAAAGCTGATAATGTAGAGATTAAACAGCTAGTTAGCAAAATGCTTAAGATGATAGAAAATTAATGCAAAACTGCAGGTCAGAAATGTTCCCTCCAGGAAATCAAAAACACGTTTCTTGTATAATACTGTTCCTTTATCTCAGTGCAGATGTTACCTCCTGTAGCCATCTCTGGATACATGTGTAACAAGAAGTCATCTTCACACCATAATTTTCACAGAACCAGCAAACTTATCATTGCTCATTTGTTTTGCTTTGCAGAGCTGTGTGGAGAAGGCTTGTTTCTGTCTATTGCACTTATGCCTCATGCCAGTACTTCTACTAGTCCTTTTTTGCATAAATTGCACAGGCTGTAACTAATTTGACAAAGGAACTGAACACGGAGAAAGATGACTCAATAAACCCATGCAGCTTCTGCACATCTGGAAACCACTGCTTTGGTGCAGGATCACTTCATAGTGACCCCAGCACATGTTGGGAAGATCAAACACTGTTCCTCCAAGGTGTCCCCTCAGAGCTAAACAAGAAGTGTGTGTCATTTTATTGCTATGGGACACACAAATATTGTAAAAATAGCATGCAACTTTCCTTCAGTAGGAAGACTGCCTACCTTGCATGGTGGCTCACTTGGACTCTCCTCAGCCAATGTTTGCTTCTTCTGTCCCTTCCCTGTTCCCCACTTCTGTGCCTGCTCCCCAGTGACAAATCAAGGGGATGTCCCATGCTTTGTTTCTCCTCCTAACACCCTCCTTTCAGTGAGAGCAGTGCTGTCCGTGGGCTCAGCATCATTCCCAAAGAAGATCCTGGGTCTTCCCATGGACCCAGCAGCCAGGTCCATTATGATTGTGTTGCAACCCCTAATGGATTATATCTTTTAAGAAGAAAATCTGTTTCACCATCATGTGTCCAAATTCATGTGGGTTTTCCCAAACTTGGGGAAAAACACAGTCAAAAAGGACAGGCTTTTTTCAACCCTTTTAATAAAAATGCTGACCCTGTTCTGGACACTAAAGCTCATTAACTGATTAGAGTTCACTAGTTCATCACCTGAACTCTGGTGCCTGAAACGTGCCCCAGGAAAGGAAGCAGGCTGCCCTAGCTAGGGACCAGTCTGTGCAGGGAGCAGCACCCAGAGGATCCTTGTCTCCTTCCCACCATTCACTGATGAAAATCAGGAACAACTGAAAAATCAGTTCCACTAAGAAAGGCCTCCATTGCTTTCTTTTTCTTGACAAGAACTGCACCTGAATATTAATTTAAAATTGTTGGTCAAATGATTTTGGCTTTGCTTTAAAAATAATAAAGCTTTATAAATATTAAAGCTGTGTTTTAAAAGCAATAAAAGGAGTCCAGTATTATAAATGTTGAGGAAAGCCAACAATGAACAGAGAAAAATTATTTGGAAAATCAAAATAGCAGCTTTTTTCAAACTGTTTTACCCTGAAACCAGACAAGAAGTAGAATTGTAAGGCACCTCAGTGGTGTAAATGCTTGGGCCAAGATTCTCATCAGTTTAAATGAGTGGATCCAGCATAGATAATTTTACATATTTGAGAATTGCTGTAGTTTCTGGGCCCAGCTTCAGCAAGTCATTTAAGTATGTCCCTGGTCTTACATGCATTAAGGCGCCTGACCACATGCAGGAGGTAGAGGGTCAATCTGTCAAGTTAGACAACCCTGTACTTTGAACAATGCCTGAAACTAATTGCAGGACTAATGCTGAACCCATTAAAATGGAAGCTCACAACAGAAAATTAAAACCTCTTTCAGAAATCAGGACCTGCCTGATCTAGATTTAGCTAGTCATAAATATTTGCACTGTTCTTTGAATGGGCATTTGCTTCAGGATTAAATATTCATAGTTAACCAGCCATGCTTAGTCATTTTATTTTATTATTAAACCACACTATGCAGTGCTGTAACTCCAGTCAATAGTAGCACCAAGATTTAAGAAAAAATATTGTAGTGGTATTACAGAGAAGCAACAAACAACATATTTTCATAAGTTTTCTGAACAAAGCAAATGCTCAGAGAAAACTGACTGAAGTGTGATTTGACTGCATCGAGTAATTTTAGATTATTATTTACTTGGAGTTATTTTAAAATGCTGATACTAAGGGGGTAGAAGAGTTAGGAAGGAAGAGTTACTAAAAATTATGATCAAAGAAGTGTGTGAGGGGGATGTATGTGTGTGCACATACCTGTGTGCATACACAGGTATGTGCATATGTATGTATGCTAAATATCCATGAGAATTAATATCACATACTGGGAGGGAAGGGATCTGTATACAGCGCAAGTTGCAGTCAGGATTTTTACCCAAAAAATAAAACAAACATGCATCGGCCTAGTTTGGGTGGCAGCCTGAAATGAGGTATGTTATATGGGTGCCCTACCAGAGAAACCAAGGCAAGCCTGGAGAACAGCATTGCTTTGTTCACCCAACACATGAATGGAACATGAGGGGATAGTTTGTGTGGGAGGACTGAGGTCCCATTGACTAATTAAGAACTAATTTTTCTCGTTTTAATAAAAGAGCACACACAGGCTCTCCTTTGCAAGTAGAGTATTTGTGGATTATTTTGCCATTCCCTGAATTAACAGGCAGCTGCATAATTCTGGAGACAGGGACAAAACAAGATATCAACCTTAACAGCCTGGATTTTGGTGCAGTTCCAGCCCGCTTTTAGATTCCCTAACTGGCTCTGGTAGATTCAGAGTAATAAAATCTCAGTGCGTGAGGCACTTCAGCATGGAAGGGGGGGATTGTATGCATGGCACCACGTATTTGTCGTTCACAATTAATTCTTGACAAGCCTCTGGCCACTGTCTCAATGATAGGGCCAAACCAAAACCCAGGACCCAAGACGTTCACAGCCAGATCCAAGTGTCTTCAGTTTGTCCCATCTCTTTCAGCTTGGGAGAAGTACAGCTGTGAATCTAGATTAGAAATAGCTGCCTTCCTGTTTTAAAACTAGTTAAGGAATTCCTGTCATATTTGAAGCCTGTCCATGTAAATATTAAAAAAAAAAAAAAAAAAAAAGAGGAAAATTAGTGCAGTTTTTAGGGAAACAGTAGATCTACAGTAATTTGTAGTTGGATCTAATATACCTGATCCTGCTCTCAGAAGAAAGTCAATGGCCCTCTTAGAAACAGGATTGCACCCTAAGTAGCCTCTGATCATCCCAGGCCAAATGTAACCTACAACAATCTTTTGAAGCTTGCTAGGCTTCAATGGAGACCCTTCTCCACTTTCTACAGTACACTCATTCTGAATAAAAAAATAAAAATTAGTTCATCTACTGAGTCAGTCATTCCTCCTCCCACTTCGCAAAACCTAGCATAACCCAACTTCTCTTACAGGATTCAGGAACAGTGAATGCCTCGTTGCCTACATTTGGGTTCCCTTGCAGTCCACTGATCTCAGCACTCTGAAAAGGGTGATCATTTATACCATAAAGCAAACACCTTCTGTAAATAAGAGACAGACACTGAGCACATAAAGACCAGAAACTGAAAAATCAATCCAATGTTCAGTTTAGTGAGCAGAAAATGTTTAAGTCCTCAGAGAAAAAAGCTCTGTTTACCTGAAAAATCAACCAATTCAGATGGAAAATCAGAGGAAAGGAAGGGGGACATACACTTAATGCTGCAAAATGCTTGACTGTTTGCAGATGCAGCTCTCTCTGATCAGACTCTTTGCAGTGAGTTTCCAGGGCCATCAGCTTTCTACTTGTCTGTCTGCACAAGCCATAGTGTATAATCCACAGGTCTGGTGTGACTTTTCAAGCAAGACACAAGTTGGCATCTTGGAAACCATCAGTCAGAAAGAAAAACATATTTGGGAGTGGTTACTCAGACAAGTATCCCACCAGATCTGCAGCAGCTGTAGACAAGGACAGTCCACAGATAGTTCCTTTCACCATCAGCCAGCAATGAGAGCAGGTGTGGACAAACTTTCTCTTTCGCACTCTGCTTTCTTTTCCTTCCCCTTCTTCTGCCTTTTGGGTCACCCCCTAGGATGTTTTTGTCAGCATCAATGGGACACTGCAGGTTAGTTCAAGTTAACTGGATATGCGTGAGGAGCTGGCATATAGAGCTTGAGCCTGGTGCAAGGGTTACTCACCTTCCACTACCACCATTGCAGGTTTTGAATAGGCTGTGCCCAGGCTGTTCTTGGCTACGCATCGATACTGTCCTGCATCTTCTCTCTGAACATTGTGGATCCTTAAATTCCCTGAATCGAGAACAGCAATGCGAGCATTCTCCTGCCAGAGGAAGGAGCAATCAAGGTGAGGGCTCTACATGCAGGCTGCACACAAGTAGCACCAAACACCTGCTTACAAAGACTGGGCTTACACACATGAAAATTATTTGTGTTGTACTACACTGAAGGATTTAAGGCCAGCTCTTCCTGCTCAGCATTGCCATGGCACACTCACCTATCCCTCTTATTGCAGATCAGTGAATTATAGTTACAAAAGAGCCCTGAATCTTATGTAAGCATCTCAGAAGCTCTTATTTATAAGAACACTCACAAGTGCATTCAGCAGCATTTGGCCATGCTTAGTAGTAATAAATATATATAATATAAAATATAGATACACAGAGAATATTTGGTTTATAAACAGAATTATTGCAGATGCAGATATTTATGAGATGAGCCCTGTATTTTCCAAATGCTTACTTCCTAGAAACTAGAATTTAAAATTGCTGTAATTGATGTTAATATTTTAATACAGTACCTTTAGCGAATAGCTAGCGTTACTTACATTTTATTCTCTACTCACCTTTACAACTGTTTCTCCTTTGATCCATGAAACAGAAGGTTTTGGATTCCCCATTGTAGTGCATGGAAGAACAGCCTTTAACCCTTCTATTATTTCCACATTTATAGGCGGTCGGGTTATTTTGGGTCCTAAAATTTGAAAACTCAGAAATTAAAGCTGAACTGAAGCTATGAGATACTGGAACAAGACAAGTTCAGAAATGACAACAAAATCTCTGATGTTTTTTGTGTACATTGCTGAAAGACAGAGAGGTCTTAGTAGGTCATGAGCTGCCTCTGAAAGAAAAAACTTCCTTAAGCACAGCATTCAGAGTTTCAGTTTATGGGTGCAAAAGCAGCTAACTTGCATGGGTTATTTGTTTTCAGGAGTGGAGTTTGACAGCCATTTGAATTAGGGCCTGGGCTAAAATCCAAATCCAGATAAGAGTATTTCCAATATTGAAGAATGTTTGCATTCCAGGTTTTGACATTCTTCACTGCATAAACAGTGTCTTGTGTGAAAGCTCAGATCTGGAGTGAATTGGTTTTGAAATAGTTGTAACCCAGGCTTGTCTCTAGCTCAACAAGAAGGGCATGTAAACTCAATTAATGTCCCTAATTGAAGGATTTATAACTATGTTAGTAAAAAGGAGAAAACATTCTTAAAGAAACAAACATTCAAACTCCTTTGAAGTTAATATGGGACAAATTTAAATTAATTTTACCCAAAGAAAAACATGGCTTAGCTTACTCTGAGCTGGGAGTAAAAAAAAGATCATCTCTGTCTTGGGAGACCTGAAGTTTTGCCTCCCCTGTGTGATACTGAACCAGCAGAAAAATGACCTTCAGAGAGCATCACCTCATGGCCCCCACCTGCAGGCGACTGGGATGCTGGAGAGCCCCAGAATTACCAGACAGGAGGGTCATGCTCATTAGAGCAAACAAATCCTTTCCTACAAACAGATGCTTTAGTCAGGATGTGTCTCAGCTGCCCTTTTAAGTGTTTGTGTAAATAACTGCAGCCAGAGTTCAAAGAGTTCAGCTTCTCCAAGCTCAGCACATGTATAGCCCTTTGCAAGAACCAATCCTCTGCCTTCCATGTGAGATGATGAGATTTAGGTTGCCATGCTCCAGACCTTTCAAGACTGCTATTAAGAACATCTGAACAGCATTTACTTGCTTTTGCCATCCTCAGGCATAAATCTGATTAGTGAAATCCTATGTTTAAAATCCACAAGGGATTTATGCAGTATTGCTATGGCAGTCTAATCTATCAAATTGTGTTGCTTTTATGAAGTTTTGTACAAAGGGCATTCTTCAAAGCATCATTTTTTATCCTCTGCTATGCATACAGTTCCTCTGATCCTAGCACAAGTGTGTGTTATTCAAAGTGAATAAGCACAACTGGTTTTAGTTAAGATATGATACAATATGCCATGTCTCTGCCTCAAGGGACTTCACCCAGCCCCACAGGAACATGGGTCTGCCCTGAACATGGACACCCAGGGGCCATACCTGGGTGTCTGTTCAGTCTCTCAATTACATGCTCACATAGTGTCAGGAAGAAATTACATTTCCACTTACGCATTTTCACTTGGAGAGCCCCACAGCTCTGTGCAGCTGCTCCAATCCCATTATCCGCTGTGCAGCAGTACACCCCATCATCAGTGTCCTCCACGCTCAAAATGGTCAGGAGCTGCCCGTTCCTCTGTATGCTGTACCGGGTGTCAAACAGCCTGCAGGGCACAGCACAGATTGTCAGGGGTGGGGGGACAGCCGGGGACAGAGAGAGGGAATTGCATTTGTGTCTGCAGACTGCTGACAGCACTACAAATAGCAATATGTTTTACTTTTTATTTCCAACCTGAAAACAGAAAGAAAGGCTCTGGAAGTGTTGAATTGGGCCTTAAGATTCGATTTGGTCCTCACTAGACCATGCAGTTCTTGACTGCCACCAGCATGGTGGCAATTCTTCCTCCAGACAGGTATTGGTAAAGTAAGTAGGTACCCTAGCTGGGTTTCTGTCTGGCCAAGGACAGGCAGGAGCACAAGTAATCTTACCCAGCTGTGTTCTGGTTTAGGTATAGTCGCTCAGTGCAAGGGAAGGACTGCCTATATAGTACCTGTAATGGGCTAAATTTTTTTAAAGAAACTTTCTTCAGATTAAAAAAAAAAAAAATTTCACTAACCAGATAATGTTATGGAAAGATTTTTACTGTTGTGAACAAAAAACGCAAACCAAAACCCAAGTATTTTTGTGTCTGCATCCAGGAGTGGTTTTCTCTCTTTTTTTTGGAAAAAGAAAAAAGAAACCACACAAACAAGCAAAGAAATGTGCTGAAGAAAAGAAGCCATCTAAAGATTAGAGGATGCAAGGAGAGCTATAGTTTAATGACAGCAGGCTTTAACCTGGAGACTTCAGAGAAGTCAAGAAAAGCCCTGAAGTTGGAGCAACAAAGGTACAGGATATTGTAACAAAGTCTGTGGAGCAAAGACCAATTCTATATGTGAGCATGGGGTGTGCATATGTATGTGTGTGCGCATGTGTGAGATCAAGGAAGAGACAGAAAGAAAGGTAGTGAGAAAGTGGAGGACTGATCTCTTATTTTCATTGCAAAACTGTAAAAGTATCATAAAACTTCAGTGGAACAAGATTTGCATAACATTTCATAAATTACTCCATGTTGGATTTTCACACCTTCATTTATGCTTTTTGGAAACACTTTCATGAAATTGGCCTTTGATTCTGAAGAACAGTAGCAAAAGGGATCTGACCTGAGGATTGGCTCCCAAGCTACCACAAATATCTGATGACTAATTATGTACCATTTTGTCCTTTACTGTTAAAAATCGTACAGCAGTCACCAAGTAATCTCAGTGTGCCATTTACAGTATTACAGGCGCATATTTCCTTTCAACAGCCTTTCACCTTTCAGTCTTGTACTTCCCTCCTCTTTTCACCCTGGGAAGTACAATGAACTCATCCATCGTGTAAAAGACATGCAAGTCCATTCCCTTCTTTTCCTGAGGAAGGCTCACCCCAGGCAGCCTTGTTCTGGGAGATGGAGCAGGTAACCATTTCACTGGGCACAGGGAACCTGCCAGTCTACTTGCACAGGTTTTGACACCAAAAGGAAAGGTGCTTCCAGAAGACTAGTGCTGACAAGAGCATCTGTCCTGGTGCTATTCCCATAGAAGCTGAATGTTTACATACTGTTTTGTTTTGAAGGTTAGCTTAGCCATCTATTCAGGGTGCTGAGACCTTGTAAAGAGCAGAAAATTTTGTAAATAAAATAATTGATATTTATTACTGGTGACAACTAGACCCTTTGAAGTTTGATACATAACACCCACAGGCACATAAATATATTTATATGTTTTTCTCAGAAAAAAAAAATCCATTGATCTGATCCTTTTTAATTGTGCAAATACTTTCAGATATGTTCTTGGAAAATAACAGAAATCTTTTTCAGCTTATCTATTTCCCTGTCTTTGGTCTGAGGTTTTGTATCCAGCAAGCACTGACTACTAATGCCAACACAGCTTTGGGAAAGTGAAATAGTTGCTGCTATTAATGTTGCTCCAGAAGCTCCAGTAAAGGAACAAAACACCTGAGCTCTTCAGCCTGACCAGCAGAGCATTTTTGATTGGTATTTTCCTTTTTGGTCAATGCTGTGAAAAAGACCCTGTGTCTCAGAGAGAGTGGGATGGCTTTTAGGAAAGTGTGGAAACATAGATTGGGGTGAGAAACAATCTGGTTTTCATATGATCTTATAACAGAGAGAGTAAAATTTTAAAAACTATGGGAGAGAAAGGCATGTAATCTCCGTGGTCCTGCATGAATGGCTTCCTCTTCCAGCTCTGATTTTCAGACATGGTGTCACTGATGTGGAAGGAATTAGGAGAAAGGTGACCTGATTTGGAAATAACATCTGTGGATATTCAGACTTCCATCTTGCAACAAGTCCTGGGTCAGAGGGTTAGGACCGGGGTTTTACTGAGGTTCTGTTGAAGGCAATGAAAAAAAGATTTCTGAAGGCCAGTATGCATATGTGTAGCATTCTGCTTTTCCCCTGTTCTAAAATAGTCTTTCTAGCAGTAAGATCTCCTTCTGCTGCTGACTAATTTGGAGTCTCCTGAGCCAATGGTCCAAGGGTTCTTTGGATGCTTGACCCTGGTAGTAGGAACCATGCTTCAGGTGACCATCTGCCAAACATGGGCATCTTTTGTGGAAAATGGGCCTTAATTGTGTTACACAGAGATTGTTCTCTAATTTTCCCTTACAGTGGGAATCACTAACAGTGACCTAGAATGAGAAACTGATGTGAAGTCATGTGGCAAACGTAATATGATTTCAGAGTTGTAAAATCAGGTACAGTTTTCTTTTCAAGAGCCTGTCTACAGCAACAGAGCTAAATCAATGGTAACAACTTCTGTAACGTGTTTCTAAGACTGCCTTCATTGGCAGCACCTTGCTACCTGGTGGTGAATGTCTGACGGCACATGACAATGAGAAGACAGTTTCCTACAGTCAGATCCAGAACTAGAAGAAAACAAGAATGGCATGATATGACCTCTTCCATGCAAAGTTTCCAAGCACACTGCAGACACTAGGGCAACAAGTCTGGCAATGCTCCTTTTAAATATGATACAGCATCCTCATCCTTCATAAACGCTTAAGCTGAGGAACAGAGCACACTTCATTGTCTGAAGCTGGAGAGAAAACTCCTTGCACTGCTTGCAGCAGAAATCAATTGTCTCCAAGCTCAAGTGTATGAAGCTGCAAAAGAACCCCCCAGGTGCTCCTATCACTTCCTAAGGAACACAGATTCCTATATAATTACAGCCATTCACCCTTTTCCCTGCCACAGATCCATTTTGATGTTTCCAGATATCTCCTTTATCATGAGGGAAGGCACTGATGGTTTTGGCAGGGGATGCTGGAGAGGGCTGGGGCTGCTCCCTACCTGATGGGAATGCTGTTGCGCGTCCATGTAATCTCCGGCTCAGGGTATGACTCCACCACACAGACAAACTTGGCGACATCCTCTACCAGCGCATCCACAGTTTCCAGAGGAGTGCTGATCAAGGGAGCTGTGTGAAGGAAGAGAAGATGAGAAAATCTCCCGGTACCTCCTGGAGAGTGGCATGAAGCCTGCCAGACCCCTCTGGCAGAGACAGCTGTGTGTCTTCAGAGTCCTCTGTGACTTTTTCCCCAGCACAGAGGTGCTTTGCACACCCTCCACTCGTTCATTGTAACACAGGTTCCTCCGTATTTGTATCTGCAGCCTTCTGTTATCTGATGCAGGCTTTGCATTTTCTCTTGTGCTCACTCTATAGGGTGCAAAACAGAGTCACCCAAGCATGGGGCAGCTCCAACAAGCTCGGTGCATCTCGTGTTTCTGACCCTCCTCTCCTCCCAGGGTGCACAGCAATGGGTGGCATACTGCAAGGACACAGGTGAGGCTGTTCCTCTGCTATGGGGGTGACATTTCATGGGCTGGAAGTGCAAGGAACAGCACACAAATTGAAGCCAAGCTGACCTGCCCCTGGAGTGGGCACAGGGCCTCCTTATTAACATATAATGCATGAGATTTGGACTTCATCATCATTAATACAGGATTTGTTCCACTCAACTATTTCTCCTTTTTTTTAAACTTGCTATATAGCACTATATTTTTCAAAGCCAGGCTCGTAAAGGCCCTTCAGGTCTTCCAGATTTGTGGCAGGACTAGTACATGTTGTCTTTTTCTCACCTTTTCTAACCAAATGGCACCAGGGTTAGAAGTCTAATAGCTGTGTCTGATGCTTATTATCACAGACCTGTCATCATACATTATCTGAGTGTATCATCTTTAGAAACATTTTCCATCACCCTGGTAAAAGACTTGAAGCATGGCTAGAAGGATCAAAGGATACGCCTAGTGAATCACTTCTCCTCCGCATGGTATGCATTGCAGCCATTGCCTCCAAAGACGCTTGAATGACTTTTAATCTATAACTGCAAGGGACACACATCCAATATTTGTTGGACTGGATTTCATTGACAGCTGTGCTGAGAGGAATTAGTTTCATACCATGTTCCTGAAACACCACCTTGAAAATGTACAGCGGATGCAGGCATCTTCCTGTTCCTCGCTGACTGTAGCAGTATCTGGCACACTGTGTGTCTTTTCACAGGAAAATCCTGACTGCACCATATCTGCTGGCCTTCCCAAGAAGATTTAAATTCAGGCAACAAATAAGCATCAAATTTACCCCTCTCTCCTAAACAAAAAAGCAAAATACAAGGTGCTCCAATTTAAGTGACTGAGAATAATAGAAAGCCTTTACCTTAATGTTTTTTTCAATTTACATGGGAGTAAAAATTAAAATGTCATTGGAGTTCAGCTGGAATGAAGCTAGAGGAAGAAAGGATCGGCTTCCACTATCAGGTTTATATAAAAGTCCTAACGCTTTTGAAATGTCATTAGAATAAATCTGCCTCAATAATATTTCTAGATTATATGACTTCAGATTGCATAATTGGTAATGACTGTACTTCTATAAAAAGGTCTTAAAGCTACAGCTAGGGTAGCACTAAAGATTATATTAACTAAACTTTAGTTAAAACACATGTGTCTCAGACTTGTTGTTTAAGATCACTGCTTCAAACAGGCTTCAATTTATTGGGTCATTTTGGGTCACACCAGGTAGAAGTAATCATTCATATTGCACCCCAGATAAATCCCACACCAGTAAAACCAAATGGAAGATTTTCACAAAGCCTAATTTCTTTGCTACTGAAGGTTGTTTTAGGAGAATAACCTCTACCGATGGCTATCCTGTCTACTTCAAAGGGGATGTTGCTATTTCGTGACAGAGTTTATTGGGTTTTGATGGCATTAAGTCTGGCTGAAATGGAGTTTTACGATCTAATTTATATAGTATGTTTTTATTGCTGTTGTCCACATGCCTTGATCTCTGGAAGGATGCTTCTTTAACCTTGAGAAATGTAAATTTCTACAGTGACCAAAATTCAAAGCAACTAGTTGTATAACTATGTTGTCACAATAAGCATGTCTATTCTCACAAAGAATAAAGTTCTATATGTACCAAGAGCCAGTATGCATAACAACAGTGTTTTATTCTTTGGGCAAACAAGCCCTGTCAGTTTAATATATTAAATAAATTCTCTAGCAAAAGTTATGCTTATTATCACAGACTTTTGTGTCTTTTGTGGTATCTCTTTAATTCAACAGATGACAGAATTATCCTTAGCAATATTACCTACACCGCGTCTAATCTAGCATCTCCTGAAAGGCAGTACCAGGGTCTGATCTGTCACCCCCTGAGAGCCAGCACACAGCTCTTAGGGCAGAATCAAGCC
Organism: Strix aluco; assembly: GCF_031877795.1. Classification (NCBI taxonomy): domain Eukaryota; kingdom Metazoa; phylum Chordata; class Aves; order Strigiformes; family Strigidae; genus Strix; species Strix aluco. Next base: position 22,605,263 of record NC_133971.1, read on the forward strand.
CATACTCATAGAAAATATGTCCAAAATGACAGCACTTTACTATGGCCAAAGCAGGAAGGGAACATTTTTTTACGGCTGCCTCCCCAAACTCTACATCCTCGAAGAGCAACTGTGACAACAACAGCTATGTGTCATTTTCTCGTATGCTCTTTTTTACCTTTCTGATATTAAAACCAAGTGATGGGCCAGTGAGGGGGTGAAGTCAGTGCTCCTGCAGCCAGGATGAGGGGGCAGAGGCCGGAGGACACACCGTGTGTCCGCAGAGGACAGCAAGAGGTGGAGCACACCGCCATTTTATCATGAGGCGGCAAGAGAGACCCAAAATGGCTGCAATGGTGCCTGCTTCTAAAAGCCATCCAAAAAGCTCAGATGTTGGTGTCAGTCCATGTTTCCTCACAAAAGCAATCAAAACTTATGATGTCTTCATTATCAGATTTTAACATGGGAAATTAAAATCCAAACAACTTAAGAGATATTTATCATAGATCCCAGAGCTTTCCGTGCGCATCCATTGGGGCTGTCTGACATTTTTTAGGTAGCCCTATGGCTTTAAATAACATTGAAAATCAATTAACTTACATATCCATAAATCCACACAGGTGCCATTTTTCTGGATGTCAGCTGTAGTTTCCCGAGATAGCAAAATGACCCAAGGTCAGTCACAGGGCCCATGAGAAAGCCAAATCCCCTCCTATCCCCAGCCCACCAGAAGCTCCCAGATTGCTTGGCTTTGGTTTTGGATTCACACTTTTGAAACAAGACAAGCCAGGCAGACAAAACAAAGCAGAAAATGGAGCCAGTCCCCTCTGCAGCATTGCAGACGCCTAGAGATACTGCAGTTCCTCTGGACATTTAACTGCCCAATCGTGTTTCCAGCTAATGCTGCAAAAGCTCTACAGGGCACTGCTGGCCTATAGTCTCATTTCAGCCTCTCTCAGGGACCAAGGCAATTCAGCCACCTGAGACATTTTAGGAAACGATGCATATCTCTACACTGTACTATGTCACCAGAAAGAATCAATCCCTTTCCTCTTTGTTTTTCTTGTCTCTCTAATCCCATTTTTACCACAGCTTTCAAAAAGACCAGGGTTCACCAACTTACTTTAGTGCCTTAGGAAAAAATTAGCATTTTTATTTCAAAAGTTTTTTGTAAAGAGACCATTTCTTTTCCATTTTGAGGTCAACCTGACTAACAATTGTAAGAGCACAGCCCTGCGAGAGCAGCCATGTTGGCCTAACAGCTTAATACTGGCATCTTCCTTGAGGTTTTTTTTTGTTTTCCTGAAGCCGCAAAGTTTCTGGTGTGCTTTGGATGGGTCCTGACAATCACCATGCAGCAAAACCTTTTGTCCACATGGTTACCAGAAGGTACATCCAGAAGACCACTGTTGCATTTTGTACCTCAAAGGCTTTTCTAAACAGAATTTTTTCAGTTCTTGTGTTGGATAAAAGTCTGTGAGCATGTGTCCATGTGCGTGTGTGCACACAAGAAAGGAAGAAGGTATAATAATTTTTATGTTATATACAATACAAACCATGCATATTTTTATTTATAAACATACACTGTGTAAAGACATTATAGCCATTTACATTTTCTTTGAGTTTTATATATTTATAAGCATACACAGGCATGCAGAACACCACAATTCTTGGGCTCTGCAGCAACGGGTGCTACTAGCCATCAAAATCTGTAAGCTTCCTTTGACATGAGAAATGTCCATCCCACCCAGGCTGAATCCAAATGTCTCCCCTGCCCATTACAACAGGACTACGTGCTCTTCCTAGACAAAGAACCTTCAATCCCAGACACAAATACGAGATTATTTTCACTGCTATCCTTCTAGAAGCAGTGAACTGATCACCGAAAGCAGAACATTTTTGTCCTTTTTCTGGAATATTACCTCACCACCCGCCCCACTGTTACCAGAGATGTCTTCCCCTTTGCAAAACCTCCTTCAGTAAGAGACAGAAGTAGACCAGGGTAAAAGCCCCTCCAAGCAAACCTTTTGGGAGAGTCTCGGCCAAGCTGAGGGCTGCCAGGGTGAGGACATGCACCAGGTGCACCTTCAGCAGGTCATTCATGTTTGATCCAGAAGGCATCCGGCTCCTTCAGGCGAGGCGTGTGGAGCTCCCAGCCGGCTGCATTTCGGATGGCAGTGCACAAGCAGAGCTTCTCCGCTAATGACGGAGTAGGGTCTGCGGGATCTAAGTATAATCAGGAATTCTCCCACCCGGCAGTGGTGATGGACGTGGCCAGCTGGTGCGTATCCACTTCGGTCGGTGTGAAAGCGTGGAGCTCGTGAAACAAGAGAAAGCAAATCCCTTCTGAATTCCTTCTAAGCAAACAGAGAGGAGGACAATAGGCAAATGCATTTCCAGGGCAGTACCCTACCCCAGCGCTGCAAAGTCACTAGGCCTTTATTTCAGCACTGTGTAAGTGCAGTAGTGGAAAAAATGCATGCCACTGGATTTTACTTCAGCTTAGTCCCCCTCTTTTCATTTTTTCTCCTCTCTCTCTCGCAAGTGCTCCCTCTGTCTTATTATAACCTTTCATGATTGGCTGCAATATGGCACCTGTTGCCCTGCTGATAGCATTTCTTTTCTTAACAGATGTATTCGCTGGAGCAGGAGAGGTTGGCACTGGAGGCTGAAAGTTCCCTTCTTTGACAAGGAGGTTGTCACTGTTTGAGAACCATTGCAGCACACTGAAAAAGCAGAGCTTTGTCCTGGAAACAGCCCCCCAGAAAAGTGAATATCCATAGCAGAAGTGGCATTTATACCCTGGGAGAAAAGGAGCATTTCATTTCAACATCAGCAGCAGTCCAGGGGGTTTGGGCACAGGTAGAGGCATTGCTCTAAGGAAATGTGACTGTTGGGTACTGTTACTATTAATCTCTCAAAAACATCTTATTATCCACCAAGTCTCTGCCTAAAGTGAAAGACTGAAAATCAGAGCTCATTTTCTAGGAAGCTTTAGAGGAGCATCAGACCTGAGGCTATCTCCTGACTAATTCCATCTTGCCCCATTCTAGCACAGTGGTCCACATGACATTGTCTTTTTCAAAACTGTTAAGTCATTTGTACTCCTTGTTTTTCCAGCATAAATATTTATATGAAGAGTGCAATCAGTCTTACCACTGTGGAAAGGCTGATGTGGGGGCAACATCTGTATGAGCAGAAGAGAAAAAGATGAATAATCAGGCTGGGGATAATCTAATTGATGATGATGCCCTGGGAACATGACTCCAGATACTTTTCATCATGTTATCAGCAAAGTGGATGTGAACTTTGCACTAAAAGACATGGTTAGAGGAAAGGGAATGCATAGTCATAACATATCACAGTAAAAGGTACTTTGAGATCTCTGGAATTTCCCTTATTTGCTGAACCTCTCAGTTTCAAACACTTCTTAACAGTCTTTCTGCGATGAACTTACACAGTTCAGCAGGACTTCCTCTGAAAGGCAGATGGAGTAAAGCTGGCCAGAGCTGCGTGTGTGTGAATCCCAATGGTTTGGCATGGCATGATAACAACAGCGTTACTTTGGGGACATGCAACTGCTGATTAGGAGCAAAGATCCCTGGACAAATGCTCCTCTGAAGATGAATAAAGGCAAAAACACTCACCGAACATGCATTAAAGACCTTCCAAGGATTCTGGAGCTAGCAACAACAACAAAGCAAAACAACAAGACAACAATGAAACAACAATAATCCTACCAGAGAACAGAGAAATCCTAATTTATGGCTGAATTTACAAATATTTGTTTTGTTTTGTTTAAGTCCAATCACATCCAATTAATCTGCTCCATAGAAAAGCAACTTGGTGTTTTAGGGTAAAATTCTCTTCATGGAGGGACTTTACCAGAGACCTCTACATCACTGGATTTCTGTCTGGACTGTGTTACAAGGCCTTTGAAACAGCACCATCCTGCACGAGTCCAAAAATTAATCTTTCCCCTTTACTTACCAGTTACAGCATTTATAAAAGACACTGACAGTGATGGCTGTTAACTGTTAATAATGCCTTTGCAACTTTAGGATTACCAAACTGCTCCTAACCTCTCATTTCCTCTGCTTTATGAATTTTTATTAAGCACCACAGTGAGCTCCACTGCTCTAAACTGAAAGGATGTAAATTTACATTATAAATGGGAGTAGAGAGGATTCACATGTACAAGGTGGAGTTATTTTGTTCTCCAGCTAGACATGTCATACAGCTAGCAAACAATATACCTGGGAAGCTGGTGATCATCTGTGTCCATCATGGAAAGATGTTTCTGTATAGAGCGAAATCTGTGGAAATACTGGTGACACCAAATTTTCTTTGCTTCCAAGCATTCTCAAGGCTTACTTTATAAAAGTGAAATGTTCCTTTAATTTTTACTCACAGTAGTTATGAGTTTGCTGTTCGTTGGTTGTTGGGGTTTTTTTTCTAACAAAGCCGAGACACATACAGTTTACAGATAATTGTTATTTACAGCTGATGTTATTTGTAGTCATGCCCCAAGGCCTCTGTCAAGATGAGGTCCCAGCAGCCTACACAACTAATAACAAGAAGCAGTCCCTTGCTTTCAGGCATTGCAGGCAACGCTTTGTTCCCACAAAGATTTGTGCACCAGTTTAGCTCTCTGCACTGCAAACACCTCCACAGGAGTCAGTTCATGAAGTTTAGTGCACAAAGACAAGGAGTGCTGGAGCGTTCCTTCATCTATCTCCCATTTTTTCCCCTTTCAAATTGTTTGCAGAGTGACTTTTAATAAATACAATATTTTTTAGTAAATGCATAAATACAAAGGAAGTTTTGAGAGTTTGCTGAATAATTCAGATAACTGTCTTCCAGTTAATTAGTTGCTTGGCATCTCCCCACCAAGATGAGGGGAAATTTGCTTTTTACTGTTTGCAGGACAGGACCATTTTGGACCTTTTCTCTGCATACCTCTTCTCTCCCTCCTTCTTCCAAGTGCTCTGCTGGACGCTGACATTTTTACATGCTAATGCAACATGATTTGATCACTGAATACTTTGAAAACTGCCTTTTGCCCCGTATCACCATCAGGGATGTCTTCTCCATAGGTAGTCGCAGATGTTCACCCAAGTAGACAGGCTATGGTAGGTGTTTCCAGCAGAAAGTGTCCAGCCAGGTAACAAACTCCTTCTATGGAGGGACACAATGGAGTTGCTTTGGCAATAGCCCCAGTCACCCAGCATCTGGTGATTCACACGGAAATACACAAGTCAGCACTAACGCAGCCTGACTGGTGTCCATTTTAATGCAATGTCATGAATGTTGGTGCTGGCAACATACCTGAGTAAATACAAGCCATTGGTCTTCAGCTTTGGAGCTGTTGGTCCTGCAGTCACCCTTTTGAATGCAACACAGATGTAGTCTCAGTCTGAAGCATGATGCCAGATCTGAGGTCTTATACACAGGTCAGGCTGTTTTACTTGCTTTTCAGCAGCAACAAGGATCCCTAAAAATGACTATGTCACTAGTATTCAGCTCTATTCATATATGTAACATTCAAGCAAGAAAAAGAGGGAGCCCTAACATGCCAAGGTAACAGATGAGTACAGACACAAAAGTCAAGTGTTATTCAAACCCCAAGCTCCCATGTCATGGCTTCAAACCTCTTCCAGTCAGCACAGCGCCCAAAAGGACATATGCTATGTGGTCTTTCCCTGAGAGGCATGCATGTACATATCCCTGCACGCACTAACCCTGTGCCTGGTGTGCCTGTGCCGCTTCCCTTCTCAAAGCTGCTGGCCTCTCGTATATGGGTGTCCTCACAAAACATTTGACAGCGAAACCCATCTGACACCTGGGCCTGCACATGTACCTTCCTACACAGAAATTAATCAAGGTCACATTGACATAGGGTTATGGGCACACCAGTCCTCCCAGTCCACCCTGCCCACATTGCCAGCAGTAGCTAAATGCAACACACACTCCTGCATGTGTGGCATGGCAAGGGCATCTCTGACAATGCATGCCAGCATTTGGGGAGGAGGTAAACATCGTTTTAGGGGAGGAGATAAACATTGGTTTAGCTCTTTTACTACACATTGCAACTTGCTTCTTTACAGTGATCCTAAGTGGAAGCAGCTGTTACAGCCACAGGCTCCAAGGGATTTAACCCAACCTGCAACACACATATGGCCAGTAAGGTACCATTGCTTGTGTCAGTAATAGCAAACGCTGTATTCAGTGTAACATGTGAGGGAATAAGCTATGTTACTGCTGTTCTTTGCCCTGCATTTGTGGGTTTTTTGTTTGGCGTTTGGGTTTTTTAAATTGTCAAAATTAAGGAAAGATTTTTCTCTAAAGTCATTTAAGAAACAGACCCATCCCAAAACCCCACTTACTGTGTTTAAGTTGCAGGCTTTCAGGTGCACTTGCCTTGGCCTCTGTCCTCAGCCATCTGGACCAGTCTCTGATCCCCTACTAATATTTCAACATTTACTGAGCTCTGATGCCTGAATCTAAAATGGTCCTCTTTCCTTCTCTTGAGATTTTGTGGGTATTGGGAAACCTAAGATTTGCATTAATTTCTTACTATCACCTTGCTATAAACTTTCCTGTAATTTTTCAGCTCATAGGATCTGCCAGTATTGACTAAGGCCAACCTAATCTGCTGTCCTATATTTTGTGGTGGGGCAAAATTATGTAGTGTTATGAGATGTAATCACTGTAGTGAAATAGTGTAAATACTGTAATGAAAGAGGAAGATCCCTTGTCATGCAGCTAGTTAACTGTGCACCGGTGTATATAGGACAGACAATGAGATGAATGCAGGTTTTTCATAATATAGGAAATTAATTTCTCTGCTGGGAGACCTGCCCCGTATTTCACCTTGCTACCCACAGCAGCCAGCCTCACACTGTAACATGGGAAAAGTTGCCCCCCTTGATAAGCCTCTCCTTCCTCTCTGTGAAGATAATGCTGTCACTGTGCTGAGCTCGGGGGAGTCGAAGATGCCTGTGTTTTCCCAAACAGGATGCCACGGGTGAGCACACCCTTGTTCCCCAGCCTCTGATTTCAGTCCTTCATGTTCTGGATACCATCAGAAAAGTGCAGGCTGTGGGGCCAGGGTGGCTGCTGATGGACAAAACCTGCTCTCCATCACACGGTACCACAACCCAACAAGTGAGAAACAAGACTTGCATTTAGAAATTGTTATAGCAGATCCCTGAGAGAAATACCTAAGGAAGCAGGGGAAGGAGGGACTCAGTGAGGATTTTCAGGCCATGGGGACCATGCAAAGGAGAACATGTCCCTACAGAATCCCTTTCTGCAGAAATGAGGAGGTGCTTCAGGACAGGAATGCATTAGGGATATAACATCCCTTTAACTTCAATCCCAGAATACTTCACCTTGTAAAATCTCACTCTCACCAAGAAGTAAATTCAACCTCAGCTTGATCTGAGGTAATAATAGCAATTACTGCATGAATACACACACTGTGAAATAGAATCTGGTTATTTCGTACCAGAACTCCAGGGAGTAATATTTTAATTATTGTCAGCACCTCTTTAAAACAAGCAAAACTAAAGCCAAGGAAAAGCACAAAGCAATAAATCTATCTACTGTAATGCCTCATGTGTCAAATTAAAAAAAGTTCGATTTTCAATTTTTGGTTGTCATTATTTGTTGCTCTTGATTGGTGTTCTAGAGTGTGGAGGAACAAAAGCCAAGACACAGGAGTTTATAGGCATGCCACAAGCAACCAACCAGTGTAGTTTCAAACATAGAGCACAACTGTCTTCTGTGGAAGATTGTGGCCCTGTACCAGTGTAGAAATTAGCTTTCCTAAGTGATTTGTATTCATAAGCCTGTAAATACCTTTCCAATCCATCACTATGGCATCTCTGAAATGCCGCAACATCTCCTTGGAGCCAAACAGGATCTGGGAGGTGTTACAACATACGGCGGTGATATGAGGAAACACTCAAGTTTCACAAGTACCTGCACCCATGCAATAACATGTCTGCCAGTGGAACAGGACACCTGAAATGCAGCTGCCACATCCTGCCAGCTGATGGCGGGTTGCCACAACCAGTTGCAGGAGGTGTGCAACACATAAGTCCCAGGGGCATCCTATCCCCTTTCATTTCACTGAACTGTGCGCAACGTGCTGCAACACACGAAAGGGTTCCACAAGCTTTTTCTGGACGAGATAGGGGGTTTTTTTGTTGCCGTGATAGGAAGAACTTTGCAGCATGTGTAGCCCAAGAGTAACTGGTGGCACTTTTAGACAATGTACCATATGCTGAAAAACATTTTGGGGGTGGTTCAGCTGTATACATTAAAAACGAGGAACTAAATTCTGCTCTGAGTTAACCCCAGGCAACCCCACTGACGTCAATGGAGTGTAACTGAGAGCAGAAGGTTGCCTGTGATCTTTATTTCTTAAGAGTTCACCTGCTGCTCATTTGAAGCCATAATCCTTGGTGACATCCCAGTCATTTCTATGAGAGAGAGGCTTGCACGGCAGAGATCAGGTCCCAGTGTGAACTTCACTCAATGTGGCGTTCTTGGCTATAGTATTTTAGACCACCACAACATCTACCTGCTACAACAGTCTCATGGCTGCTATTTAAACTCTGCTGCCAGTTATTTGGAAGCACCACAGTTAGCATGGCAATATGTGTGGATATGTCTCCTTAGTCAAATGGTGGGTCCTTAGCTGAAAGATGCATCCAGCACATTCAGCACATTTAACAGCAAATGCTGCAATAGTGATATGCACCTGGATGACTGATGTTAGACAAGAAATGAGAGCAGACTCAAAAACCCAAGCCTCAGGAAAATGTCTTTAGCAATGCACAGTTCCCACTGGACTATGGGCCCCTGTACCAACTGCAGGGGACTGCAGCTGTGGCACTGCTTTCTGCATAACCACAGGGCACTTCTGTGCCCCAGCAGCACAACCATGCTCACACACCCCTCCACAGGTTTTGCAGCCCTGCAAAAAAGCCTATGAGGCACACAGGGTGTTGAGAGGTGTGAGTCCAGGAGCCCTTAGGATGCTACAATAGGGGCATAGGTATGAGATTTTGTACATGCCTCATGAGCCTAGGGAAGAAGACTAGACAGTGAGAAGAAACTTCTGCAGGCTCTGCATAACATGTGGCATTTACGACCATCCATGAGATGTTATGTTCTCCTGCCCCATATTTATAAGCACTGTCCAGTATTTTTCCTTAGGAGTTGGTTTAGTCCTGAAAAAGAGCTAAAGCATAAAAGATCTGATCCAAAACACTGGCATATCCACAGGATTAGTCCTTTAACCTCAGTGGACCTGGTCTGAGAGTCCTATCCCTTCCTGTTGTATACATAGCATCATTAAACCTGTTTGAAGCAAGAGTGATGTCCACAGTTTGTGGGCCTAGCCCTACAGCCCAAGCGTTTGGCCAGCACAGTGTGCTTCTGTCACTTAAGATACTGTAAATAATTAAGGAATGGTGGGTCAGCAATACAGCTGGTCAGGAAATAATACAAATAGGAGTCAAGGGGTTGTACCAAAACCTAAATTGAAACAGCCTTGTGGCTAACCGCTTCACTATTTGATATCCATCTGTTGAGGAGGGAGTGGCAAAGGACAGAATTCACCTTATGCTCTGAAAAGATGGTCATAAAGCAAAACACTTTGTCTCAAAAACTGTACAAGGCAGAAGCCACCCTGGGTAAGTCTGCAAGAGGCTCAGACTCAGAAGATGGGCTTAGAGCTCTTCCCAAGAGCCACAGCTGCTGCTGCCAAGGGGAGATGTTTGCCGGGTGAGGGTCCTTTCTCCTCTCCGCTTCCTCCATCCCACCCTAGATAGAGAGGAGGTTTCTGGTCACGACTTCAACACATTTCCACCTTGGACCTTCTTCCCTCACCAGTGGCAGATTTGCTGCAGGTGAGTAGTTTCTGGGAGAGGAGACCACTTTAAGGAAACCTGCATGGGTTAAGCGATGCAGACATTCCCCAGGAGTGGTAAGATACCTGAGCATCTTTGTGGCTGTGGCCAAAACTTCACCCTGTCCCAGACATCACACTTGGCAAGCAGCACCAGGCTCCAGTCCCCAAAACAGCTTGCAATCAGTCAGTTGTGCCAGTGCTTCCACGGAAAGCTTTTGTCTGGGGCATTTTCATAGTATTTGCCTTTTTTCCATAAGTATCACTGGCAGCTCTGGAGCGTCTGGATGAACAAAAAATGCACTGGGCCAAATTTATCTCCAGTGTGTCTCCCCTGACTGCAGCAGGCATGCAGCAGGGCTGGATTTCCCCCTTCCCAACACCACACTTAATGGGCCACATCTGCCAAGCATGGCCTGCCGGCACGTCTGGAGAGCCAGGGACTTTCCCACATCAGGCTCCTCATCTCAGTGCAGACCAGGTCCACCAAACTGCAATCCCATTCACGCATGCTCAGACAGGCCACGCAGCTCCATGGGGTACCATCTGTTGTGCTCTGGGGCCCTCCCTGCCCTACATCAAGGGATGGATCATCACATCCTAAAATACATGACTCTTCCCCACCCATTTGGGAACGCATGAGATGGTCCATGAGGGATGCACAAAGACTTACTCCTCCTGCAGCAGGGGCTGGAAATCCCACTTTTACTGACACCAGGGCCTCAATTCCTACCGGTGTCGATAAGCCAGTTGAAGATGGAAGACAGAAAAAGCAGGATGGACTTGAATTTCCACAAAACATCTGCAGATATCCAGCTGGTGTAAATTGTTGTCATTCCCTTGGCAATAGTGGAGTTAGGTCAGTGTGCCCTTGCTGGAGAACTGGGTCTGTACTTCATATTTGATTAACATCACTGAGACTTCAGCTGTTTGTCTTATCTGCACATCAGAGGTTCCCTGTGCAGCTGCTATGCTCTGGAAACTGCTCTGCTCTCCCATGCCTTATCTCCAGATGAAAAATAAGTTTTGGAAACATTTTAAATTAAGTCTCTGTGAAGACTTGGGCCACAGAGACTGTAGAGCATCTAAATTATGACTTCAGTGGATGTACCTTCCTACTATAACCAAATCATACCAGGAGCCAGATTCTGCATTTTGAATGTGAATTTTCTGTTAAAAGTCTGAGTCTTTTATAACATGATAATCTCATGTGTAAGACAAAATACAGTTTCTTTTCTCCAGGCCTAGAAGAAGTGAGAAGGTTCTGTCTACAACAGCAACCACCACCCACCAGCCTACATCCATGATGTTGAACCACACAAGATGGACAGTCTCCCCACTGCCTGCTGGCAAGGGCCCATCCTAAAATCCGAGCCACCCCTGAGAATTGTTTTAACATGGCCCAAAACCATGCCAAAGAGCCCAGAAACCACCGAATAATGCGGACCTTGGGTTTCCAGCGCTGGGAGAATTTTCTGCTGCTGTGCAATCTACAGGTATGCACAGGGCTACAACACCCAACTGAAGTCAGGGACCCCTTTTTTGTGCCACAAGGACAGCCTAGCATTTTAGTCCAGGCAAAAAAAATGTCTTTGGGGTATCTGGGTGTTTGGCTCTTCCCTGGCGTACGTGGACTCCAGAGCTGCTCTCCCCACTCATGCCAGTGTGCTTTTTACACCAGCAGTTGCAATCTGGACAGCCTTCCACAAACAACAATCACTTTCTTTTCTATGCCCAGCTGAGTTGGGCAGTTATTAGGCAACTGTCTACAGCTCTCTCTAGAGAGCCAAGCCCTAGCTCTGAGGGTTGTTGTCAACAGTGCCAGCTAGCAATGCTTGTCCAATGTCATGCGCTCATCCCAGTAAACCCCTCCCAAACACTGCTGCCTATCCCCTGTAGCCCAGAGATATAGCACAATAATTCATGGTGTCACACTTTGATGAAGGCATTGTCTTCTTCCTACCAAGTTTTCTCCTTTGCCTTCTACGAGCAGGGAAAAGCATTACACAGTCCATCAGTGATTGCAAGTGGCAACACCACCCAACAGCGTTGTCAGGGGTCAGACAACAGGGGATGCTTTTTCTTCCAGGAGCCACCGCAGGGTGAGGAGAACACGTTCTTGGTGCAACAGACAAATTCATCTCCCCAGATATTGGACCAGCAAAAGAAAGAATCAATTGCACCTGTAAAGTTACAAAAGCACATGGAATGGCTGCACAGAGTCAAGGTGCACATGTGGGTACTTCACAGCAGTTGTGTCTGTGCTTTCAGACATTGGAAAAAGAAAGATCCCTGCTATCCTTGATGGAATTTGCATCCTGAAGAAAGTTTCATCATGGAAATGGTGCCAAAAGTGATATATCTAGCAACGACAATTTTCTGTGGACAAGTATGATTTTGAAACTGTAAACGTGCTGTAGGACATTTGTTAAGGCACCTCCAATGACAGATGCATGACAGAGGCTCCTGGGGGCTTGCTTCTGAAATGTCAGAAATGCATTACAGAGCTAATGTTCAAAACATTCAGAGAAACAAAAAGTCCTGAATTAGGCAATGCTGTCAGACTGAGGAAATAAGAAATCAAGCTGAAAAGCTGAACAATAGTTGTATTTTTGAAAATACGCTAGGGTCCCTCAGGCATTCAAAAATCATGAGTCAGGTCTTAAAAAAATCATAGCTGGCTTAAACATAATAGTTGGGGGGGTTAGTAACCTTGCGTTGTCTGCACTATTAAGGGTCACATTTCTAAGTTCTTCTGGAAAAAATAGAAAATGAACTTTATTTTGTAATAAAAGCACAGTTTCTTACATAATCTTATAGCTCTAGGGACTGAGGCATTAAGCAGAACATCAGATAATGTGATAAAATCCCAATGGCTGGAAATGCTGGAGCAAAACTGACTTGTGTAGCTCTGGCAATAGGTTTGGGACCTAGTTCAAGAACCCACATCCACAGGAGTAGTGTGCTCTGGTAGAGTGATTCACAGCCATAATTTTTCCATGCTGCAGTTTTCCAGTGGTGGCTGAGAGAAATTACATGATAGCCCTGTTCCAATGGAAAAAGTCTCTCTGAATAGGAGAAAAGAAAAGCCCCTGAGGGCTTCTGCACTGACTTCTGCAGTGACAAATTAACTAGCACAACAAAATATAGAGTTTCAAAGGACCTTCTGAGGTTTTAGGGGCTTTACTCGGGAATAATGAGACCTATTGTATTTCATTAGATGCACTGAGTTCCTCTAAAACTTGTCCCCTGTGTATCACATTGTAGTAGCATCTAGGTTTGACTAAAATACATTTATTTATTTGCTGAAAACTTGGCTTTTAAGGCAGTTAAAGTTTGGTTCAAAAGCAAGAAAAAGTCTCAGCTTCTGACACTTCCACAAGCCCTTGCAGATGCCTAGCCTCTCCTAGCACAGAATAGAGCTCTTCCCATCAATCAGCCCCTCATGCTGGGAGATGACCTGGGAGCCCTGGGTCTCCACCATCACACTGAGGATGGACCTGAGATGAGTTCCCAGTCTTTAAGGATGTCACCATGCACCTTACACAGGGAGAAACAATTCCAATATTTGACTGGGGGCAATCTGCATTTAGAAACAATTCCAGAAGCACAGATTCACCCTGAACATCACATCCTCCCATTTTATTTTTTTTTTTCTGAAACACAGGTAACAACAATCTTCTACCAGACCTTTCATTCACCCCCTCAGATCCACCCACCCTCAGTTTGTTACCATACATCACACGGTGACAAAACATACAGCATATTTTTCAGAAAGTGTGTATCAACATTTCCAGCAAGTGCACTTCATTACAATTTCTTTGCCAAGTGATGGTGCATCTGGCCGTGGCTGTGTTACAAAAGACAGAGTACCATATTCATTTGCTAAGAAAAGGGATGCAGCTCTTCCCCATCTGACTTTGCCCTTAAAAGCAAAGGGGCTGCCAGTATATGTGCCAGCAAAGATGCTGAAGCCATCCACATCTGCTGCTCCCTGCCTGTCAGAAGCACAAAATTACACAATCCTTTCTGTGCAGCTGGTATTTGAGCAACTGTGGTAATGTCTAGACTCTCCTCTCTCTTGCATGAGCTCAGAAGGATCACAGACACAGACTTTGACGCAGTCCAAGCTCCTACAAGGCTTGATAAAAGATCTGCGGCCCTTCTTGTGTGCCAGCCAAGAACTTACATCCATCAGTCCTGTCCTCCAGCATAGTAGGATTTAGGCTGTCTCATACAATACTTCACGTTCAGGTAGGTAAGACAAGTTGGTGCAAGGGCTAATGAAGATCTTCCATGTTGTGGCAATGACCCTGCTGTTCTCTCTGAGGCTGTACTACCTGTCTGTGACAATGCACAGCCTTCACTGATGACCAGGTGGGATGGGAAACACTTCTTTGCCTCCGTCCTGCACCTACTTGACCTTAACCTCAGTGTTGGGGAAAAGAAACAGGGACGTGTAACCAGAGATGAAGCGGGGTATGATAGTAGCTACTGCTACTCGCAGTGGCACAACACAGGTTATACGTGGCAAGGAAGGAGTTAGCACAGGCAGCAGTAAAGAAAGCAAGTGAGAAACAAGGCCAGCCACAGCAGACAGAGAAGGGGAAATGATGGAGCCTCAGAGATGTAGAGTTGGGCAGGGGTGTGGAAAGAAGCAGAGGTTGGCCTTGAGAGATGAAGGCACTTTGTGAGCTGGAAGTAGGTCTCACAGACCACAGAGGATTGTGCTAGTGGAGAGGATCAACACTTGGTAATGTCTGGCTAAATGACACTTGGTGTGGTTACCTTGACCTCACCAATGCATGCAACCTGCCTGCTCTGTTCAGAAATGGCACCCCTGCAACGCAAGCAGGCTCACCTAGACTTTCTCACTGAGTAGCTGCACATTGCACATTTCCAATGCTGCCTGCACTAGGAGAGGTCAGAAACCCATGCTGAACACCACCACAAAAAGAGCAGCTTCATTTCTTCTTAGCAAAAGTCCAGAGGGAGATGGAGACACTCCCCTTCTTTGCTGCACACAGTCAAAAAAGCATAACCTGGGGATCTCAAACTGAGAAACTAAGGATGAACCAAGGGTGCTTGAAGTCAGTAGAAAGTCTGTTAGAGCACAAACTACAACACACTTTGTGCCTTTCTTGCCATCCTTGTGCTGGCAGTCTGAATCTGCTGCCAGCAATGCTCTTTAAACCCTTGCTCCAGTATGGAGGCCTTAATCTGCAAGTATCCACACCAACTGCTGAGCACCAGCAGCAGCCAAGTGACTGTGCAACCAGCCAAAGAGGCAGTGATTAAATCCTGCCAGAATAATAGCTTCTCCATTTATTAGCTGCTGTCCTGTGAGTTACCTTTTGAGAAATCATTTCAGAGATAGAAAGTGTGAAATAAGAAATCTAGCCAGAAAATCCCTGACTGCTGAAGCCTAAGGGATGAGACCATTTCCCTAGTGGTAGCCAGCACTGTGAGACAGAAGAACCAGAGGGCATGGAGATTACCCATCACACAAGGCTCAGGCAATGCTGGTGGGAGGATAGAGCAGCAGTGAACAGGTCCAGGCGCTTTCAACCCTGTTGGAGTTAACTGGTGACCTGGGAGCCAGTGTGAGCAGCTTGTGCCTTTTCCAGAATTTTCCAGGGGACACCCTTCCCCCCAGCAGTGTGGCCATAAGGACATGAAGCTCTGCAGTGCTACCTAGCATGGGAGGAGCTATATCCCATACAAAGCACGTGTAGCAAGCAAACCCTGGCACCTGGACAAAGGGATAGTCCTAAAGTGGCTGTCAAGGTGACCAAATTTTTGTTCTAGTGATGCACCTCAATTTTGATGTCTTTATTCATTACAAGCATGTTGAAAAAGTTAAGTAATGACTGTAATAAAAAAAAGATAAGTTGTTCAAAAGTGGCTTGCAGAGATCTGTTCCACTTACTTTGCAGAGATATGCATTAATTTCAAAAGGCTTTGAATTACAACTGGAAGTCAGCTAGAGAAGGTTGTCCTACATAAGTTCTTCTGTGCATTGAATATTGGTCCTATAGATCTTCATATAAAGAACTGGCAATGAATGAAAATGTAAGGAAAGTCTCCTGATTTTTAGATGGATTCCTATCCAATCTTCTTTAATACTGTGTGAAGTGTCTGATTTTATGTAAAAGCTGTTACTTTTTTCAAGTCAGTTAGTGGGGATCATTGAACATTGCCAAGTTAAACTCTCAGAAAAATAAATGAGGTCTTAAAAAGAAAAATGCAGTCTGGGACTAATTCCCAGGAGATTTTTGGCATACAAAGCCTCTATTAAATTCAAAGTACTGATAATTCATAGGAATAGGCCATGGATAATCTTCCTTTGATTGAATTATCATCTGATTCATGGTAGTTCAAATGTAACAGTTTGGACTACTAAAACATCTGCAGGGGGTTTTCAGGTTTGAGGAAAGGCAACATAAATGGGATTCTGTGGTGCAGTGTTCATTTGCTGATACAAATAATACCCTCACTTGGCACAAAATGCAACATCCCTTGTGGTTTGGTTTTAAAACTTAGTCCCTGGCAATGGCAAGTGCAAAGACTGAAGTGACTCACTCTGTGCATCACAATGAGGCAGCACTTCAGGCACATATCTTAAATTGTGCACCTTATTTACCTCCAGCAAGCTCGCTCTTTCAGCCAAAAAACTTCTGTGGTTCACAGTATTTGAATTTCCAGGGACAGAGGCTCATAAGGGGGGATATGCAAGTTGCTAAACTAAAGTCAATTTTAAGAAACTTTGAGTATGAGCTTGGGAGGTTACTACCAAGTCAAAAGCAGGTGAGAAGTTTAATTGTGCAATAAGGTCATTTTGGAAGCAGAATTCTGTCTATATTCAAAAAGAACCATTGCTGTGTTAGTTCTCTCCTGCTCCGGTGCTGACTGAAGACACAGATACAGAATAATCTGCTTCCTTTTCACACACCCTCCACTAAAAGGACAGGAATAGGCCTTGGATACTATTTGATATTCCTTAAACTTCCAGAGAACAAGACATCCATTTCCAAAAGAGTCAAGCTTGAGCTGGCTGAAGACTTTTCATGGGGAAAGCTCAGACTTGGTCACATTTTTGCCCTGTGTTGAGGATCACAGCTCTTTAGAAATATTGTTCTGTGATGTAGAATTACATACAGTCTGGTGGGTGCTATAAATCTCTGTTTTGAACATGCAGTCTTAAGACCCTTCAGTAGTCCTCGAAACCAGCAACTGGACATCCACAATACAAGGATTAAATTAAAACTATTAAGGTAATTGGTCTGGGGCCCTTTTGTCTTGGTTATTATTATGAAATTTCATGAAGAAAATCTGTTTTCCTATGACAATTTCTTTGTCAGGGCATGTTCTGTTTAATTTCTTGCTGGATGATGCTGAATACTCTGGTATGAAACTACATGGAAATCCATCCACAGCCTGTGGCAGATAATGCTGTTCCTCATGTCTGAAGAGCCAAGGCACTGATAGCACACAAAACTGTGAGAAAGTAACACAATTCAACATGTCTAAAGAAGAAAGAAAATCTTGACTGTTGGGGCACCAGTTCCTCCCAGTCTGCCATTATAAAAACACACAGAAAAGAATGCAGAGTTGACTTGGACTGGATGGGACTTTGAGTCCTACTTCTACAGTGTCCATCTGCGGTGTGCCTGGCAAAACAAGATCATGGCCTTTCTGACACTGCATATAATGCTGCTGAAAACCTTGTGCAAGTCTTCATGGGGATTTTTCACGAGCTTCTTTCATGCCTACGTCTCTTATTTCCTTCACAAGGCATGATTCTGTTATGGACACAAATGGAGAAAAAGTCCATTCTTTCAAAAGCAGAGAATCTGTTTTGTTTCTATATTGCTGTTTATTTTATGACAGTGTAACGAAGCCTGTAAATGTTGTTAAGCCAGACTCAGTATTAGCAATGGAAATAATTACTACCGCTTTAACTGACGTTTTGTTAATGTTACTGTAGCGCTGTCTCATGAGTCATGACAGGATGGAAATTAATTTGTCACTGCTGTAGGTCTCTTTACTATAAAGCCAGTTTCTCCTCTTACATTCATCTGCTTGAGTGTCTGTAATAGAACTAATAAACCAAAAACATGCTTGAACTTCCTTGTACGTGCTGCCTCCTCTGTGTCCAAGGCATTTTAAATGTCATTTTGCTTAGGTAATGGAACAGTCGTGTGAAAACTGAGGCCCTGGAGAAAGCACCTCTGAAATTCTCGGCAAGGCTCTGGACTACTTCAGCCTTTGAAAAGGTATATTTTTATGGTCTTCACAAAGAAATTTGCTTCTGAGGACTTTGTGGTCTAAAGGCTGCACCTACACAAAAGTGGAACTCATTTTCTATAAATTCACAGCAACACCAGCTGTCCTCTGCTAAAACTCACCTGCCAGCATGGTGATGCATGGGGCCCATATGGTCCCCTTGGCAGCTAGCAGCAGTTCTTCATTCCTTTGCATCCTTTCCAGGATGCCACCTTCTTGTGATAAAAAGGCTTCTTGACAATAAACTAAAATACAGTGAGGCTATGTAAGGAATAAGCAAAATACAAGAAGGTGACCACAGTAGGTCCTTGCAACAGTTGGAGCTGGAGCATAGGGCATATGAGGGAAGGTAGAGGGTGCTGGGCTGGTTCAGCCTGGAGAAGAGGAGAGGAAGGGCAGACCTAATGTCCAGCCATTCTGTGGTGCACAAGAGGCAAGGGGACACGATTTGCAAAAAGGGTCATTCTGGTTTACCTATTAAGGTAATGAGAGCGGTCAGTCACTAAAAGAGGGGCTTAGAGATGTTGTGGTATCTCCAGCCTTGGAAATACTCAAATTTTGACTGCACAAGGCACACAGTAACCTGCTATAACAGGTCCTGCTTTGTGCAGGGGGTTGGACAGCCAGACATTCTTCCTACCTCAGTTATTCAATGAGTTAATGAAGTCTTTGGAAAGTTTGTTGTTTTGTTTTTGCATCTGAAGAACAGTCTTCTAATCCCTGTTTAGTTTCTCTGCCTTGGACTTAGCAAACTCACAGTGTTTCAAAGTAAGTCTTTGACCATCTTTCCATATAAGGGTTTTCAATTCTAAAAAATCCAATAGGAATTAATAGATAAATTCCTAAACAAAAATATTTAAAGAGGAAATTCTTCTTCACTTTTCCTTTGCCTGGTGAAACAGTAATTTGTTCTATCCATGCATCCATTTTGCCATTATCTGTGGATATGTTCAGCACTTTCTGCAGTACACCCAGACTTCAGCAGCCTGTTCAGTCTTTAGCCAGTGGCATAACCTGCATTTCCTAGTGTAGATTATGACCGAGCCAGATGCAAACTTAGCTGACTTCATCTGGCACTCCCCAGATCTGTTTCCAAACTCTCTTTCTGAAGAGTGAATAAGTAGGAGTGCTAATACTAAACTGTTTCTACTGAGGAGTTTTTCTTATTTCAGAGCTCAGAGAAGCCTTTCTCTGTTTTTAAGTGATTTTATTTTATATATTAAATTTAACCTTTACTAAAACTTGAATTTGTTGTAAGTTGGAGGAGCATACTTTGGGGGGTTTTGTGATGTTTTAATGTCCGAAAGTGACGCAGTCAGAAAAGCTGGAAGAAATTAGACTTATGATGAAAAACAACTTTTTTTGAAAACAGACTCCAGCAGTGAGGTCTGAGGAAGCCTGAGGCTCTCATCCACATGTGCAGGAATTCAGCTTTGTCCTTGGGAAAGTATGTCTATTTGCTGTGACTGACAATGAACCATAGCCAATAGATTTCCTTGTACTTCAAGGGTAAGACCTGAGTGCACAACACACCTCCATCTGTCCCCTTCACCCAGGCTGGTGCACTGCTCCACAGCCCAAGCATCTGTGGGAAGATGATAGTTCACTTTCAGCACCATGCTATACTCTCCCAGCAGCTTGCACGTAGGGCATGTGCGTCCACCCATGAAAGGACCTGTGGACATAGGAAATGTCAGACTTCTTTTCATTGCTTCAGACATGCAGTTTAATACTTAAAAGTTTCATTATCCCAGGATGTGCTTTGACAATACACAGGAAATAACAGTGGGCTTTCCTTCTGCAAACTCCATTTTTCAGGTGAAATTTCAGCTCTTGAAACCAGATGCTATTGTGCAACTCCTTCCAAAGGGCTTTCTGTGAGCCTGATGCATATTCCATAAGTTCTGAAACAATACAATACCCCCCCCATGACACGGGTAAACTACACCATTTTCCTCATTTCACCATGGGTGTCTGGTGTTCAGCACTGCAGCAATACAGATGTGTATTTGAGACTTGAGAAAAACCAGAACATTGACAGTCAGCATGGTATATTGGTCAACAACAAGGCTCTCTCTTGCATCAGGCAGAGCAGTCTTATCAGAGGAGGACCTGAGGAGGGGAACACAGACTAGAACACACCAAACATGCTGCTCACCTGGGTGTTTAGAACAGCTTGGGGTAACTTCTTTCTATCCCACTAGCAGCTTTATTTGATTCAGTTCTACTGGAAGATGCTTGGATCTGGGGGTTTGTTCCCAAAACTGCACAAAGTTTCTCTAACCACTGCCTGAGAAAAGTGAGAGCACAATGTCAGTGTGCTATCCACAGCTTTCACAGCACCCACCTGAAGGGCATTTTCTCAGATTGACTGAACAAGATGCCAAACAGTTGGCAGCAAACTTGAAAAGGTGTCATATCTTGCCTGTTTCCTATCTCTTCCTCGATCTCTCAGACCTTCAGTCTCCGACCCATGACTTTCACAGCATACAGCCACATATTTTTCCTAAATTAATAATCTCATCATTTGGCAAAACAACACATAGCAGAAGTGGAGGCAAGCTACAAATTTATTTCAGAAGATGTTGCATTTTAGTATCTTGATTTACCACATCTCAAATGCTATGCTGCAGTGCCGATGGAAGCCAACAGTATGTCTCCATGAACACATGAATATTTGCTTAACTAAGTAAAATGAGAAAACCTGGGTTCTTCTTGTAGATCACAGATTATTTCTGTTGGCTTGGCATGGACTGCAACAAAGAGCTTTAAAACTAACAGGATTTGACTCCTAATAGATTATTCAGGAACACATCATCTTGCCTCCTTCAAATATAGAGAGTACAGACCTAAGCAGTAGAGCTGAGCACATTCAGCCCAAGACAGTTCCTATAGCTCTTGAGACAGCTGTTTTTCAGAGGTGCTTTACTTTTTTGTGGGTGCTTAGATGCTATCATGAATGACAGATGGAAAGCCGTCCTTTCAAGGAGAGCTCTCTTGCAAGTTTGAATAGGCAAATAACAAATCCCATTTGTCACCTTTGATCTTATCATCTTTGAAAATGTTCTTCTGGGTGAGAGAGGATGAGAGGATGGGAGAATGGCCTAAGACATGAATTAGGTCTCTGATTATCCCTATTGCTTCCTCAAACTGCATGTAAGAGAGCAGCTTGTTCTTTGTGACCAGCACTTCTTGGTTTCTTTGACGCACTCGTTTTGGGTGTTGTTAGCAGCGCTGATTTATGACATGGAGGATAGCTGTTCAAGAGTAATTACATGGAGATCATTAAATCAAAGGCACAAAACGCTTGTCAAATGTTAACTATCCAACCAATAAAATCTGAAACAGGTGTGAGCCAGAAACTTAGAGGTCATGAGCATTTTCAGTAAAGACCAGCTCTGATTTTCAGCTCTTCTCCTGGCTTCTCTTTATCTGCAGCCGTTTCATGGAGTATGAGCTATGGGAGGGGGAGCAAATTGTTATATTTTAGAAATAAGATGGTCTCTGGCCTGACCTTTTCCATGAGTAAAACACAGGTGTAGGCATGCTAGTACTTTTCCCATGCGAATATTGAACAATTTTCATTCTTCGGGAAGAATCTTTCTCGTAAGCCATGCCATGTATAAAAGATACCATCCAAATATTAACTTCTCAAGGGAAACTAAGCATCTGTTCCTTAGAGTGTCTGCGCTGCTCAAAACCACCTCCAGCGGTTTGTTCTTTGTGAGCATACTGACATCTCCTGGTTGCATCTGAAACTGTGACCAGCTTATGGACAAAAGATTCGTTCCTACAAGGGACACTTCAATTATTTACATAAATTGCATTGTTTTGGCCGATTCCAGGAAGGTCGACCACAGAGAGGGGAAAAAATTAGATGTGAAATTTGAAAAGTAGGAGGGTGGGGCTTTTTTAAGCCAGATGTTTCGAAAGTGCCAGAACAGGCTCTGAAGCCTGGAACAGTGCAGTCCAGGGTTTCACAGTTCCTGGCAGAGCCACTAATGACAAGACTCAGATCTGTTTCCACCACTCACTTCACTGTCTTCAGATGAAAATAAGTAAAATGATTGATTGGAGGATGGTGACTCAGTGTGACCCAGACTTGTCCTTCTCCCGAGACCCCTGCAGGGGCACTCACGTGTGCACTGACCCAGACTACTGGTGTGATCATGCATGCCTAGAAGATCAGTTCTGTTCATGCCAGAGAGCATTTCCAAAAAGCTGGCTAAATCAAGACCAAGGACAGATGAATGATATGTGAAATTCAGGCCACATACTATCCCTTTTGGCACTCAAAATCTCAACTTCTCCATGCATGGAGCTTTAATAAAGTCTGTGTTTGGTATGTAAATGCAAATTTATTGTGGCTTTGGTTTCAGGAGGTTCCAAGCAGAAACAAACTCCTGAGTGTGAACACCTGAAATATTTTATTCAAAAATACTGGAAGGAAATGGTCTGACTTTGTGTCCTTCCTTTTCTTGCTGCATTCTTCACAGCAGAGCTCTTACTGATCTTTAACCGCTTTTCTGATAAGAAAAATGTCCAGACTTTTCAGCTGCTTTGTTATATTGATTTTATTTGATCAGTAAATATACTCACAGCTTCTTAGTAAAGCATTGCTTAGAGCTAAACCTTCTAACTATGCCTGACTTTGTTGATTCTGTGCTTCTAGTCAATGAAATTATGTTATGCAACAATTATACTGGCAGTGAGAAGAAAGTGAGAACTGTCATTTAAAAAACAAAAAAAAACCCTCTCTGCATACAGGGGTAAGTCACATTCATATATCTAGTTCCCAGACATTCTGCATAAGATATAAAAAGCCTGGAGTGGGGGCTGAGTCTGAGCTCACCAAGGCATATTCACCACCTGCTCGGTGTAGGGCACTGTGGAAAATCTTCTGGCATCTAACTTCAGTTAATTAATCTGTTTTAAGCAAATTTAACCTAGTCCCTGATTGTGTCCCATATGTCTGAGGGGGGAGTGTTATCCCTCTTAGGGTCCCAGTGGTGCTGGTGCCTTGTGGAGAATGATGGAAGACTGAGATGTCCATATCTGCTCCCTTCACAAGACCAGAAATAAGCAGACCTGGGACACTGTGGATGACTGAGGAGGGTGGAGGAAGTGATTCTGAGGCTGTACTATAGGCAGCAGAGTGGAGGTTTTTCACCAAAGACCTGAAGAGGAAGGCCTGGCTAAAAGGCTCTACAAGAAGCAAGCCTGGGAGCTGACACACTCTGTTATTGCTGACCCCCTCTAGACCTAGTGCTGAGAGGGGCACTCCCACTGAGCAGTGATCCTGAGGCGGAGGCCCACGGGGACGACCAGGCTTCCCTTTCCTCACCCCTTGGCAGGAGATGGACTCCCATGCCAATCAGAATTGGAATCCCATGCCAACACAGCACCAGCATCAGTGGAAGCTGTCATGACAGGGATGCGAAGAGGAAAGCCCCCAGATATGATGCTTGGCTGCAGAAATTGTTCACACACAACTGAATTGTCATGGAGCTACTCCAACTCAGCCATGCAAGTTGTCTTTTGCAGGCTTCGTGAAAAAAGACCTTTTTCCCCATGAGAGTGGTACTCCTAGGGAGCAGGGGAAACAAGAAACAGGGATGCTCCTAACACAAACAAAGATTATGTAACCAATTTCCAGCTCTGTCAAGCAGCGAAAAGTGGATCAGGTGTTCACAAAATAGTCATACATTATGCATGCAGACATCACATAACAACAGCTGCTGTGTCCATGCACGGAGCTTGTGGCTGAACAACAACACTTGGCAGAGGCCAAGCCCTGGGAGCCTACAGCCGCTCGCTGTGGAGCACAGTGCCTCCCTCGTGGGCCGGGGTCCCCCATGCACACTGGCAGACTGCTGCACCAGCAGCTGCCCTGCCCTTTCCCTGGCTGGCCTCCATCACTGGTCCCAGGGAAGTAGCATCCAAAACACGTAAGACCAAAAATTGATCATCTAGGGATGGAATGACGTTTCTAAACCGTCTCTCTGCTTGAGACAGGAGGAAAGTAACCTGGAGACACTGGGATCAGTCAGTATGCTGGGAAGTAGGCCCAATATTCATCCCTGTTCATCAAAAAACATAGGAATGTCTTGCCTAAAGCCAAGCTCACCTTTGAGGATAGCTAGGGGTGAGGATAAGTCTGGGGCTCAGGCTATAATTGTCATCCAGGTCTCTGTAGTGATGCCTGTTACTGCAGAAAATTCCCCCAATGAGGCCCTTGTTACCATAGGGCACATGGTGCAGGATGCAAACTGCACAAGCCAGAGTGGTTGTACAGTGTGGCACAACAGAGGAAGAACTGTTGTTTGCTCACTTCAGTGCCTCCTGAAAATTAAAAAAAAAAAAAAAAAAGCAGAGATCTTGTGAGGGAGACTATTCCAGTTTTCACATGAGCTCGCAGACGATACTGCATTGAATGATTAGTTACATCTTTCATTAGCCAGAGGACACTGCCTGCCTCCCCAGAAAAGTGTATTCCAGATGGACAGATTTAAAATTAACTATTCATGGCTGGAAAACTCGAAGTATTTATCCCAGAGGAAAAGGCTGGATATTGTACCTCTGGTCATTCCGATTAATGCTTAGGTGTATTGCTCTCAACTCCAGACTTTCAGAAGCTGTGAAGTGCTTTACTCCAAGGAAGACTCATGCTGCACTCCTCAGCAAGATCTGCACAGTGCCCCAGCTCATACCAGGTCTGCTGCATTTTAGTTATTTTGTGACGGGTTTTCCTAAGAGCCCAGGAACTTGCAGGCTTGGAGAGATGTGAGCAGCCTTTAGAGGATGGGAAGGTTTCCCTCAAAAACATGTGAGATTTCACTGTTTACAATCTGTGTTTATAACGTGTCATAAAATCCACACCAGCCCCTCCTCCTGGCTTTCCTTCCCAGCTTGGCTGAACCTTAATGATGCCCACACAGAAGAGGCTCTGGCAGAGTGCACGGCCACCCACAGCAAAGGTTGCCATGTGTGGGCTCCTTTGATCTGGGTGGCAGGCAGACTTTGTGACAGAGGGAGCAACAAGCAAATGTCAAGCTGTCAGCTCTGGCCAGAAATAAGCCTTGCGGGGAGTAAAGCACGTAGCCGGGTGGAAAGGCTACCCTGCAGGTTTGGCCTCTCACAGATCTCTGAGGTGCTCTCCCCAGCTCTGTGATGTAGTTTCTCATCCTTCCCTAGATGATCTCAAAGGCCTGGCAGGGAAGAGATCAAAGTAAAATTACTACAAAATGTTGTTTCAAGTCATAAAGTCCCTGACAAGGTGAAAATAAGTGCAGCAAATAGAAGTCACACAAAATTGGGTCTGGGAAAAGATCTCACCTACTTCAACGGATTTTGGATTAGCCCTTCAAAACCCTTCATAACTAGATTTTGTCCTCATCGCTTTCAACATCATTCTCTGTCCCTTTACCTAAAATGTTGTGACACCACCATTTCTGATCGATATCTCTGCCCACACATCTACCAGGGCCTCAACTTCAGGGCCAGCTCTTGTGGCTCAGTTGTAATGCAAGTGATCACAGATGCTGCAACAAGGCAGACAGAAGAGGGATGGGGAAAGAGAGGGACAAAATATTACTTTCCTGCTTCTTCAGATGACAAGACTTTATTCTTCTGCCATCCTGAAACGGAGAGGAAAAGGTCTCAAACTTCTGAAAAACAGCAGTATTGGGCTGAAACAGAAGCAAAATCTTACTGATCTTTAAATGAAACTGAGTATTTAAGGAGTCAGACTACCTTTGCATAAACATAATTTTAGAAATGTTGAAATGGCACAGTTTGGCATTTCAGACAACACACATTTCTGAGGAAGTTGCTTTAAACTATCTATTTTCTTGCAGTCTCAAAACAGACAAATCTTTCTGCAAAATACTTCATTGGGTAACTGCCAGTTCATGTTGCCTACTCTGCAGTGCAGGGCTTTTCCCTGCCTCCCAAATGATGAGGAGACAGGAGATTATGCCTGCAGGCAGAAGTGATGGCTGCTTGGTATATTGACTTCCTTTTCCTCATTTGTGCTGCTTATTTCAAATCACTTGTGGGTGGAATAAAAATGTTTGAAAATCTCAGTAACTGGTGGGTGCTCAGATTCTGCCCTTGGGCACTAGAGCAGTTTCAAATGTCATTACATATATAGTATGTAAATATTTGTAGCCTGCATAATTTTAAGCCTTCCTTGTATCCATCTCCACACCTTGAGTCCTGGACATGCAAAAAGATCATACAGCATGCAGCATTATCTTCAAAGTGGTTTGGGGTGGTTTTTTAGGTATATTGCAAAGTACAGCTCTGACTGTTTGCAAAGTTACTATTGCGAAGTTACCCCTTAGTTTTAATGGTCTTCACCAGTAGCTTCAAGCACACTCTGTTCAACAGCAACAGATGGGCAGTCATAGAAATTGGTCTTTTTCAGGTTTGGATCATGTTTTAAGAGAGCAAATTTGTTTCTGACCATCCAAGAAACTCTTGTTGCTTATGAGATGTCTGCAGTTTCACCAGAGCATCACCAGAGGGCAGCAGGACGCTTTGTTGCGATCACTGTTCCTGGGGTTTGAGGATGCTTTTGCAGCGCTGAGCTTGTATAGAACCCCCTCGACCAGCATTTGTACAAGAGATGTTAATTTCCTGAAACAGCACACGTTATTTACTGTCTTTATTTTTTTTGAAAGACAGCACGGAACACTGGGACTGGAATTCCCACCAGAAGAGCTTTAGTTGTCCCTCTTGCGTGGCAGTTGTGCATCACTGCTCAGATTTAGTGGGAAAACTAGACTCATTCATCTCACACAATAGCAATAGCAGTTACTGTCCTCCGACCTTATAGCTTCAAGAACAAAATCACTGAAGTAGGATTCTGTCTTCTACACATTTCAGAGTTGCCTTTATGGAAAGCAGTTGCTAAAATGCTAGTTTCCAGGATGCAGTTTGCCAGAGATTTGTACAGTTGCTGCTTAGCCATGAGTTCTTGCAAGACCCAAGGTGCATGCTTCTACACAACAATGCAGACTTGTTTTCTTCTTAGCATTGATGGTCTTGGGGGCTTCCCAGCTAGGACCAAACTGGTTCTTTGCAAGAAAGTAAGAAAGTGAGCAAAAGAGAAAGTCATGTATATCCCCCAAGAACCATAATGCACTTAAAACATTTTCCATTCATTGGCACAGAGATAGAGAACCACAGTGTTCATAGGTGCACTGGCATGGTTTTCTTCACTGATGCTTTTGCAGGCTTAATTTGGGAGTGTCTCGGAACAGCTCTGCCAAAAGAGAGGACCAACCTGGGTGGAGATATTCAGCTGATCTAGCAGCTACTACACCAGGCTGTGTCTGGCTTGGCTGGACAAAGTTCTTGGTCCTGCTGTTCTTCCTAAGTAACCTTCTCCCACCGGAGGAAATGGGATATTTTCTGCCCCATGTGAAAAATGGTATGGGCATGAATTGATGTTTGACAGCTGGACCATATAACCATGACCTAATAGTTTTTATCAGTTTCCACTAGATGATGCTGTAGCCACTCCAGGGAACAGAGGCTGTTGCTGTTAGCAGGGGAAAGAAAAAGAAAAAAAAAATCCATTTTAACTGCAAATTTAGCTGAAGCACTGTTTCTGCTCATCAGTTCACACCCAAACCCTACTCTCAGATCTTATCCTCAGGGTACTCTAAGCAAGGTATTTTGCATATATGACAACAGATGTTCCAGCCCAGATGACCACCCAGCTACTTAACACTGAGGATAATCAAGCCTGGGTGGCAGCAGACTTCCAGTGCTAGTGCTAGCCTGCAGTTCCAGCTCTCTTCTATCTCTCTCCTCCTTTCTTTTGCATGGGACATTATCTAGGGTATCCTAACATCAGCCCTTGGTGGTCTATTTCCAGCATGTGTCTGCAGCAGCTAAGCAGGGCCTATGTCCAAAAATCCTGCCTCATTTAGCTGGAAGCTGAAACAACTCTTCTGGTAAATCTGTGATGTGGTAGCAATGGGGATCATAATTTTAGGAAAACAAACCCGAATTGTCATCTTTCATGTTGCAGTGGTTGGGAGAAAAATGAGAGGGAGGGAAGTTGTGCGCACGTTGTCTGTGGAGTGACTTTCTCAATGACATTCTCATTAAGAGTGACTTCTGCCAAATGCTGTTTACTTTTTGCTGTCAGATCTGTCTGAATTAACCACAAGCAACTTGACTTAAAAGTGAGACTTGTTCTCCTCTGCTTGCTGAGTGACACACAGACCAAGTGCGAGAAACAGCCTGCCAATGGCTCCATCAGGCAGTCTGCTTCAGTACCACATCTGAAAAATAAAAGATACCTTGCCAAGTCTCCATCTTAGCCCATGATCTCTCCTACTGCCCTCACACGGATGCAGTTACATGGCCATGGCATGGAGAAGGCTTTGCTCTGTAGACTTCTCATCTGTGAAGCTGGTCCTGCACTACCATCAGGTTCAAAAGAGAAATAAGGCAAGAATATTACTTCAGTCCAAACTGGCCACACACAGCTAAGGACTGAGAGAAATCAAGCCTGGATTGCAATAGATATGAATTTGGGATGGCACGTGAAGCCAGACTGGTGGACAAGAAAGCTATGAGTGAGTGGAATACAAGATTAAATTAATGATGCTCATTTCCAGCATCAAAAAAAAAATGTTACAGGCTTTGATGCAGTGTATTCATGGAGTAGCTGGACTCTTGAAGAAGGGTCCCCAGTCTCTCATCCTGTGACCACCTTCTTTTTCTACTATCATCAGTTCAGTATGTATTGGTGGCATTTATTCTGCCTTTACAAATTAATTCTTACCACACTTACTTACACTTACGTCACAAAATATAACTGCCCTCTGAAACACAGGCTGTGGCTTTTGTTTCCTCTTCTTTTCTGAAGACATCTGAGACTAAGTCAAATGTGTTTACACAGAAGTTAAGATGTCTTATTTATCCTTGGCCTTACAGGTACTTCACAGGGAGAAGTTAGACCCATATTTGACCAAGTCACATGGTCAGTACTGTAATTTCAGGACCTGGTTATAGCTGTGAGGATCTTGCCTGATAATCCTTGATGATGTACAAACTCTTTCTGATTTTGACTAAAATACACGACTTCTTGGTGCTCCAATTCACACAGCTGCAAAAAGTGAAGAACTCAAGTGAAAGTGAACCACCTTCTTTGAGCTACCTGGATAAACTGTTGACAAATGGGAAGGAGAAAGAGTATTTTAAAACTGTGAGCATAACAGGAGAAGATTAGCAAGTTCAGGTGATCTCAGATGCTTCTACATGAACAGCCAAAGCAGTGCTCAAGAAACCCTTGGTCTCCCCTGTAGGTTACATATGTCCTAGTCAAGCACCATCACTCTTTATCCCCCCATCTGCTTTCTACAGGACAGAGGTCTGTGGCTGGATGAATGATAGGAGACAAAAGCTTTGTGCCAAGCCTCTCTCCACTTGACCCTTATGGGGAGGATGTTACCATCTCTGTGCTGTCCCTTCCCTACCTGCCTGACTCTTTAACAGAAAGGAACAAGGAAACTTCATAAACCAACACGCTGAGCCAGAAACGTTGCCTCTCCATCAGGTTTGTCCTTACAGTCAGCAAGACCATGCACACCTGTAGAAGAGGCTCCTGAGTATCTGGTCAAAAAGGAATTCCTATAATACAGAGCAAACAGAAGGGAAATACCAGCATGTGTCTGCCTGCAATTAAATCACACCCTTTATGCTATTGCTTTTGCATGTCAATGATGTGTTGGTAGCAGTACTGCAACAGTGCATAGAACAAGTTGCTCCATGAGATGAAGAACCACTGTCCCCATGAGCCATGTCCTCTGGAGGGAACCACCAGCACCTAAGAAATGCCTGCTGCAAACACTGTGTGCTTAGTGTTGCTGGGGGTTCCTTCTGTGCAGTTTGGCTTCCTCATGTCTAGTACAGGTTAAGCTTGTACAGCTGTCTTTCCTTCTTCAGGTGTCTCTCTTCCTAACGTCTCATTGTTCCCATGAAGCTTACAGTAACTCAGTATCTGTTAGTGTCTTTGAGACTCTCTAATACTCTGTCATAAAAGGTTGTCCTCAGGTTCAAAGACTATGTGGAATGCACACATTGTGTATTCACCTGCACTTAGTTTCCTTTTGCTGAAAAGGCAATAAAAAATATACCAGTATTAGTTACTGACTTGTTTATAACCAGAGTGCCTGCAGTTCCATTCCCAAAGCTGTAAGATGTATCCATGTGAAAACAAAAGCCTGATCTTCAAAGATGCTTATGATACAAGAAGTTGGTCAGGAGAGCTGATTATTGCTGTTGTAGGCCAGGGTGGAACATGCAATCTGCACACACGCGTGCAGGGAAGGCAGATCAACTGACTGGTGAGTTCTTTTAACATAAGACCCTGATTTTAGGTTTGCAACTGCACTATATCTGAAGTTTCTCTGTCTGAAGTTGATGAAAATGGGCATGATTCAAGGAGAGATTTGCAATAGATGCTGGATCATTTTTACAGCCAAAGCGAGCAACTGGCCCACCAACTCCCTCGTTTGGGTTGCAAATGAAGGGGGCTGAATAGATTGCATATGGTAGCCCTTGGTTCTCATCATGAGGATTAACTATATCACATTCTTAAAAATCTAGAGGATTTTGCACAGCCATCCTCTGCCTTAGCACTGCTAATGCTTTGTCTAAAAAATCCTTGTCAGTTTGACAGAAAGAGCTAATTCTATGCAAAGATACTTTATGATTTAACTGACACTAGTATGGTGAAAATCTGTTTGTTCTCTGGCACCTCAAAATCTCTAAGTCAAGTATCATGGCTTTGATCCAGCTAAGCCTTTAGTGTGAATGTGCACTCTAAGCACGTGCATTGTCTTATCAGATGCAAGTACTAGCATAACTAAGAGCCATCATAACAGAAATGTTCTCTGGATTGCATATATAAGAATTCATCTCTTCAAAATGTATGTTAAATATCCTCTTAGCATGTACTTTTCATTGTTCCCCATCTTGAACAGAGAGCTTCTTTAAGACATTTTTTGCAATCAAGGAAGTGGGAGCAAAGGGAAACAGATTAAGAAATGTCCCTGCAAACATGAACAATGACAGTTTTGAGTTACCGTGAACTTGTATACAGTCTGTACAAGCCTTTCATAAGTTTGCATAGTGAGGCTTGTTCTGCATTATTTTTGGAAGCTGGGTGGGGTTCCTCCTCTGTCAGACATTTCCAAATCTCTCTGCTTTCTGCACAGGGCTCTCAGGCTATCCCATCTCTTGGGTGGTATCTCTAGGTCTGTCTGCTGTTCCAAGGTTCTGACCTAATAATTGTTATGTTTAAACAACGCCTCTGGCAGTGAGCTTTCCCTCTCTGTCTGTCTTTAAGATGGGTGGGAAGCAGACTTTCAGCTCTCAGATATGCACTGTGCTCTGTTCTTGCTGACTCTATCCAGGTTAGCAGGATGCACAAACACACTCAAGAAGACAACCCCTGCAGTGACAAGCTAGATATGGCTTACAACAGAACGTATCCTGCTACATTAGTAAATGGTATGTTCTCTAAGAAACTGTGAAGCTGCTCTATCACATTTGTTGTACTTTGAGGTACCTGAAGGAAACAAGATTTTCCATCTTGGCACTGTTGAACAGCCATGATAAACATATTGACCTGCTTACGAGTAGGGAAATATTCCAGTTATGTAAACAGCAGAGAAATATTTTTTTTTTCTCTGCATTCCTAGAGTAAGCTGGCTTTAGTTTAGTCCATAACTTAACTTCTGTGTGTGGTGTTCCCTCTGCTGCCTCCACACACATAAATTGATTTCTTAAGAAGCACAGGCTGTCGACCACTGAAACAAGGGGTTTCAATGCATTCTTGTAAAAGCCAGCAAAAGATTTTGAAAATACTTCAACTGACCAGCTTTAAAATGCGTTTCCAAAAGATGTAAAAACTGCAATGCCAGATGAGGCCAAATGCTGCTTTGAGCAGCATTCATTTCCAACAGTGGCTGCTAATGACAGCTTAAGATAACTGTAAAACAGGATGGGTTAAAACCTCTTCTTTTTCTTTTCTTCTTCTCCTTCTTCTTCTTCTTCTTCTTCTTCTTCTTCAGCCTTGAAGTACTGAGTTCTATAGAGTTTAATAGCCATATATATTTCTCTTCCTTGAATCTATTGATCCTATTTTAATCCATTTATATCTCAGTCCTGTACAATATTCCATCCTAGGTGAGTTTCAGAGTCTAACTTGTGTACTGTTTATAGTGGAGAAGTCAAAAAGAATATTTTTTTGTTGGTTTAAATTGTCTGCCTCACGTTTCAAGTCTGTTGCCTTTAGCCCTTGAATTATTAACATCAGTAATTCTCAATCCTCTGCACTTATGCTTTGTATAGTTGCATTCTCAATCATCATGTTCCCAGGAGCAAGAGTTATTTCACATATTTGATGATTTTTCTGTTCTTTTGTTTAGTTCGACTTTGAGATGAGGCAAGAGAACAGGCATATAATAATACTGATGTGGCTACATGACAGGTTTATATAGGGATGCAACCCTTTTTATTCTGTTCTCTCTTTGTATCTGTAAGAGGAAGCTGAAAGGATTCCTGGTTTGTTTTGGGGTTTTTCTGCAGTTTTTTTTCCTCAACATGTACAGGGACTTGAAAATCATTAAGTGCAAGAATACTGTCACAATATAATGCATAGTGGGCTCTGTTTTTCTGTTTTTCCTTCATTTGGATTGGACCTCCATCTGGACCACAACAGCAGAAGGCATGGGGAAATGTCACTTGAAGTAAAAATACAAATCTGGGAGTTGTCTGGATTTTAATTTCTTCTGCAGCTCAGGCTCATTTCTTCACTCACCCATTCAGGAATGCTCTCTGTAATACACATTGCAGCCAGTCCAATTCTACATCCATCCTACTAAACTGACTGCACCCTGTTAACAAAGGTGTCATAAATTTGCTGGTTCATTAACTTTTGAAACTCAGTTTTAATGAATAACTGCTGGACTTCCAACCTGGAATGCAACTGCTTCACCTTGTTTTGATTCTTTCAGATGTATTTCAGGTAAAAGAGAGCAAGCAGAACAGACAGCTTAATTCACCTATTTGCTAAGTAGCGTCAGCACAGTCCTCAAAATAAGGCTGCTCTGGAATGCCAGAGATAGTGAAAGCCCCACATAACTAAACAAACAGCTCAGAATAATAAACTGATCCACGCAATTTCCTGCATTGTCTCTTCGGAGTCAGTGGGCTCATGAGGCTCCTAAGTGAGCAGGAAAAGGACAACCAGCACAGCCAAAAAAAGAGGTTCTGCCAGAAACACCCTGCAAGAGTTATGTCAGCTGCAGTGTGTGTTATTTCACCTTTTCAACCCATAATCAAAATTGAGATTACCAGGAAAAAGCAGCAGTCCTGGAATTTTGATGGCTGTGAGTGTCATATCATGCTCAGAAGTAGCAGTCCTACTTTGTCCCCAGGTTTAGCATTTCTTCTGTAAATAACTGTAGACAATATATTAAGAAAACCTACTTTTCAGGTGCACACCAGAGTGGTGTGTTATTTGGCATAAACTATGGAAGTGGAGGCCATGTTCTCATGTTCTCAAATGAGACTGCCGTGTTCCTACTGAAGGCAGGGTGAGTGCGTTACTTTGCATGATGGAACTTATCTGAGTAGCATGTAGCATTATATATGCACCTGTCTGCACCAATTACTGCTAAATTCATAGATTTGTGGAATGGCAATGAGATGCTTCCTCCCTATGTGTCTTCTATTCCTGTTGGATTTTCTTTTCAAAACAATTACGTGACAAAAAACGCTGACCCCTTTTCTAATTTGGAGCTGAAGTCTGATGCTTTTTTTAATTGGTATAAGACAGTAAAGCTGATGTTCAGCTTAAACCAACTTTAAAGGACTCTGGACATCCAGGTAATGCTGTGTCTTCACTAAGAATAAGTTTATAAACAAAGGCAGAAGAACAGCATGAAGCCAATAGACCTGCAAGCCCCTTGATCCTGTTTCTATCAACAGATATGCTTGTTAAAGTGTTTGGTAAGCTACTAAGAACAGTTGTTGGTCTATTTAAAGAGTCCAGCAATATTTGAATGGAGTAGCTGGCCATGTGAGAGGCACAGCCTTCATTCAGACTCATCTGGGTGTGCATGTATGGAGCAAGAGTAGTTATGTCAGCACTCCTTATTCATGATACTGCTGCCTTGCTCAGTGCAAGGAGTTGTGTCTGAAGGGTCAAAAAGACAACCTAGTTGTGTTGTTTCCCAGCCTCAGAGTAACCACTTTTGCAACCTGAGTGTATCCCTCAAACTTTTCAAGTGGTCTTAAATATAGGATTAAGGCAGCAGACAGAGATTGCATGTTTCCCATGGCTCTCTGGAAAAATGGTGTGATAGACACAATATAAATTTTAAAATATTTGGAAGGCAAAAGCAGCAGAGCTTGCCAGAGGATGACTGTTTCACAACAGCTCTCAAGGTTTCAAAACTTGTTTTCAATGTGTGCTAGAGGAAAAACATAGCTCTTCCAGTGCTTTCAGGAAGTGGAATTGTGGCAAAATGGCTCTCCCCAGACACAGAAGTCCAACGCACACACTTTCCAGCTCTCAGCAGCAAATCTGTCATGTTTTGTTCAAGAATCCTCTTGAATTGTATGTAAGACTTTATCAAAAATTATGTTTTGTTAAATGAGGACAGTATTTTTCTTATTTTTAAAGCCTTTCGTAAATCTAGAGGGCCTACCAGCTCTAAACCAAGTGTCACCTTGCAGATCTGACAGAAGCTGAATGCTGCACCACATAAGCCCTGACCCAAAGGCCAAGGTGACAGTAGAAACACTCTTAATAATTTTTCTAGGCTATGAAATTTTTTGTTATATTACTTTCTTAGTCCTACATTTATTGTCTGAATACAATTCCTCCTGTTTCTCTTGCCAAAAAACCCCAAACAAATAAATCCTGCGGTGAGAACATGTAGAAATATTATGTCAGAAGAGCAGAGCCATAAGCTTTCCAGAAAGACATATGCTCTTCATGCTGCTTTTATTTGTTCTTGAAGTGTAGGAGCACAGTGAATAACACATGCATTTTGTATGTTCTGTGTTTTCATCCATGACAGAACCTTTACTGGTGAACTAAGCATCTTGCCATTTAACCTTTTGCCACAACTATGCAGACAAAACAACCCAGGCCAAAGAAGTGAAAGTTTCTACTCATTCTTGTGAAGTGTTCTTAGCATTTTAAAGTATAAGTGGTCAAATCATTCTATTTTCAAAGCCCAGAAAAATAAATGAGCTTTCCCAATTTGCTTTATGTGACAGTTCAAGATTGTTTTATGAAACAATAACAATGTGACTTTCCAAGGTCATCTGCATGTTAGTGACAGAATTCAAATATAAAATGTCAATGCACTTTTAATTAGGTCAAGATGTCTGAGCAAAATTCCTTCTGCCCAAAGCAACCTTTTTTTTCCATGTGTAGGATAATTAAAATAAATGATGCCCATGAGAAAAGTTATGCTCTATCATCAAAATTCCATCTATCTTGATAAGCTTCAAATCCCTCCTTGTTTTGTTCAGATAAAGTTCATCTGTCTTTATTTGCAATTGATCTGACTTTGCTTAAGCTTAGAGTAGTGGGTTGGGGTTTTTTGCCTCTGTAGCCTCCATGAGTAGGTTTACATCATTGAAAAAAAAAAGAATCTTTAGTCCCTTCTGTTTTCTAACTGCTCTCATGCTCTTTACCTTAACCTTTATTAGTGACCTTACATAGACATCCATATTTGACCATTCTTAAGAAGCAACAATCCAAAGAGCAATCAACAGGTCCTTCTTCACCCTGAGGTTACGAGGTGAGGCACTGGTTAGATGGCAGGGAAACACCATGCTTTTCTCATAGGTATAGCAGTAGACAGTCCACTTCACTCCAGCTGTGCACTGGGGAGATTTCTTGAGGCAGGCAGCCATGCCAAAGACACAGGAAGAGGATTAAATGCTCCAGTATTTATTTTTGTAATAGATACTTCAGTTCATGTTCTTCCTTTCCAGGGTTTACATTAGAAAGTACCTCCAGCCCTACTGTTTTCTGTGGGACAGTTCATGGGTAGTAATCATATCCATGCATAATGGTACATTCAAAAACGTTGGTTGGTCCTAGCCTTTAAAACTGGAAAGGCACCCTCCCTTCTTCCCTATCATCCAGAGTAAGAAAATTAGCCTCCATACCTAAGGGCAACTGTTTCCCTTCCCCCTCACAGATTTCCAAGAGTTCATCACCCTTCTTCTACTCTGAATCTTTCTGAGCTGTTCTCTTTGGTTTTTTTCCCCCCTAGGTTTTAACTGTAAACTTTTAAATGTGCTTGCAGGAGAAAGACACGGAAGTAAATATTGAAGGGGAAGGGATGAAACAAAGAAGAAAAGAAACTTTATTCTTTCTATTTAATGCAGGGGAAAAAAACCCTAATGCTCAACTAGGTCTTACCTACATTTGTTATTTTAAGTTTCTTGCTTGCTGTCTGCAACGTATGCAGCTGGTAATAAATTAAGAAAATTTCGTACATGAAATTAGCAAGTTTTAAACCTCACACTACTATTTTGTGGAAAGGAACATTTTTTTATTCCTTTACCTTTTCATTAAGGACAAAAAGCATTTT
This sequence comes from Strix aluco, assembly GCF_031877795.1. Classification (NCBI taxonomy): domain Eukaryota; kingdom Metazoa; phylum Chordata; class Aves; order Strigiformes; family Strigidae; genus Strix; species Strix aluco. Next base: position 22,642,100 of record NC_133971.1, read on the forward strand.
CCATTATTACCTCCCTTTCAGTTCTGCAGACTTTACTTTGGGAGTTGAAACTTTCCACTCTTTTTCTAAACCCAACTATTTAATGACTTCAGTGTGAATTTGAGCTGTCACTGAACTTGGCTTTGATTTTGAGCTTTTTATCATGCATGTCTTTCCTGACCAGGGTTACATACCTGAACTAGAGCATTAAATGCGTGTATGTGTATCAATTTCTTCATGATTTCCTGTAGGCATGATGGCAACTCCTGCAGCTGTGAGCTCAAGATTGCATAGGGCAGAACAAAGGAAAGAAGAGAAATTTCTAATTCTGGTGTTCATAAATCTATGGGAGTTTAAGAAACATGTGCAGTACCATAACTAATTATTTTTTTAAGGACACCACAGTAGTAAAACTCACTTTTAGAGTTCATGCAGGCTTCCTCTTTCCTCTTGTCTATATTGCCTTTTATTTCAGTGTTTGACAAACTGAGGGAACTTTTAAAAAAAACATGTGAATGTACTTTACACTTCATTTTTTAACCTTAAAACTTTCCCAAGCTGTAATACACAATGTAGATTTGTGATATACTGTATTTTTTTTCCTTATATTTATTTAAATACAATAATGGTACACTGCCAATCAGTTTATTTCTGCAAGTGGAACACGAAAACCTGCAAAAGTTTCTGGTCATGGAAACTGGAAAATTCTCAGAGGGAACAAAATACTTTGGCTCTTTATAGTTCTTGAAGGGATTATCACCTAACAAGAGGAAATCTCCAGGGAAAGAAAGATTTTTTTTCAGGAATTGTGGTAGAAGCTCTGGAAATATGTTTGGCACTCAACTGCCACTTCTTTGTTCCTTTAAGTGGGATTTGTTCCGAATTTTTTTATCGAAATCACCATGTCTCCTTGGAAGTTAAAATTCTCATCAGCAGTGATGAGAAAAGGAAAGGGAGAGAAAGTAAACTTCTGCTAGTGTGGCTCTAGCACATGGAAACTGAGGAAAAAAGTGATCTTGCCCTCAGCGAAAAGCACTATTTTATGGTTGGGCCCTTGTGAAGCTGGTATGCTTTAAGGTGATTAGTTTACATAAATAGCTAGCTGCTATGGGTACCAACTCTGTCAATTATCCTTAAAGAGTTTACATATACTCTGTTAGTTTGGAAGGGCGGGGACAGTCGCTGCTGGGAGTCTGTCCGTTCTTGAAGATAATGACATTGAAGACTGTCTGTTGAGTTATTCTTATTAAGTAAAAAAATAATTGTTCCTAAAAATCTCACTCTTTCCTTTTGAAATGCTGCGATGTAATAAAACCTGTAAACACTTTGACCAGCTGTATCAAACAAGAGTGATCCATGGGTGGGCACTTGCACACGCACAAACAAAACAACATAGCAATGAAAAGGGAAGCAATTCTTCTAGTTCTGGAGAAAAAAGCGCTCCTTGTGGAATAATTTTGCAAGTATGTGCAATTGATTGTCAATAAATAGGCAAACAGTGTTTATAAGCAAGAAGCTTTGAGTGTAAAAGATAGTTTAAGTTGAAGTGAAATAAGCCATTGCTTTCATTCACAAAGAGGTTTTGAACCAATTATGTTCTCTTGTGACACTTCTGCTGATGTCAAGGAAGATATTTTAGGGATTGTATCTAACAAGGAATTCTGTCGTTTTGTTGGCTCCTTCTGTGAACAATGGTGTCTTAAAGATATGAATGGAAATTATCCCCATTTGTTTGGTATATATACAAGGATAGTCTGGGTCTACTCTGAGTAGAAGCTTGTACAGGTGCCATCTGGCATCTGTAGACCTGAAGGAGCTCTTTGAAAGTTCAGAATGCAATCTGGTTTTTGAATACTGATATCAGGGTGTTGCATGGGTATGTTCAAAAGAAGGGGCAAAATCAAAAGCATATGTTCTGTGTGTACATACAAATGATGAGGAGGGAAAATGTAAACATAAGTTTGTAAGGAGAACTGAAACCACTAATGAGCAGGAAAGAAAAAAACAAAAAAGAGACAAAGTACCTCTCTACACACAGTGCGTGATCCAGGACTTTCAGTTTCGACCTAATGGCTGCTAACAAACCCCGGTGTTTCCCTCCCAACATGTGAGTAGGTATTTATAAAGGCTGTTTATATCCTGTTGGATATAAACAACTTCTCCACACTGACCTAAGTGATTCCATCCCATGTTTCTGTTAAAAACACATGCTTAAAGTTTCACTATGATTTTAAGAAGCTGGATCCACGCCAACTTGATTGATTCTCTTACAAGTCCATAAACTGTGAGACTTTTGTCAGGATCCACCAGGCTATTATAACTCATCTAGAAAATGAGGCTATAACATCCCTGATGATGAAAGTTGCAAACAGCAGTAAATTCTAGTTGAAGCTGAGCTTGGTCATGCAGTGGTACTTAGCACATGGCCCGGTAACAGTTCTGTAACCTGAAATGTCTGAGGATAAGGCACTGCTGAAGCAGAATGAAGGTTCACTCTGCTGGCTACCCTCAGACAAGGCTCTTCCCTCCCTAAATGTCTCTTTCCTTCCCCACAGCACTTGGTACAGAGAAGGCCTTTGTCTTCACTGTTGTCAAAGTCTACATCACAGCAAGAGAATGGAGATCCTTAGACCAAATCTATCCAAAAATTTGGTATCTAATACAAAGTAAATCAGCGGTTGCAGTCACATAAACTTCAGTGAACACAGGACTGAAGGCCAAAATTAAATCATAATTTCTTTAAAACATAGTTTCAGTTAAGTCTGCCTAGAACAAGAACAGAGGACCAAGGTACATATAAGTAGAACAGGTTTATAAAATGGAAGAGTACTAGCACTGAGTCGACTAGAGACGACTCTCCAACATGACTTAATTCTTGCATACCTCTAGTGGTTTCAGTAGAAAAAAAAAAAAAATTTATTCCCGTTTATGACAAAAATAGGCTTTGTAAAAGATACAGTATAATATACCCAACGAATTTATTCTGTGTCTTGTTCCAAAGATTTGACTATAAATAGTAATAGTACTGAAGTATACAGCAATTTTTTCAAAATAGTTTCTGAGCTTTTAGTATGAGTTGTCCATTGACAAAACCTGCACAACTCATCTTCTACCATACACTCTGTAAAGAGGTAGTAATTAACTTCATTGTTTTCTTTTCTGGTCATAATTATCCTTGATTCATTCCCTATAATGAAAAAGGATGAAGTCTAGTTCTTGGATTAAGACAAGCTGGGATCATGAAGGAAAAGAAAGACCTGAATGTCCTTTAATGGAAATTACGAGAAGCAGAGGTAGGCAGGTTTACTAATCACAGTATTCATGAACATATTTCTCTGAAGATTGTGAATACAGACAATGTGTGAGAAACTCACTGTACAACCTTTTAGAAGACATTTTCCCCTTATGTTTTTATTAAACTGTAAAAGCAATAAAATCTTAAAAATTAATTTCCAAGTTATACAAGAGCTCATGAAAAAGGAATAGGTAATAAAATCTAAAAAAAAACAGGTATTTGTAATAGCGTATAAAAACATGGAACCCAAATTAAAAAATTATCAGTTTCTCCTTTTATTTCAGTTGAGGATCATGCTTTACTTCTTGAGAAAGTTCATCTAAAGGCAAACATTAAAAGCAATAGAAGTGAAAGCGTATGTTGACTGAACTAGGTTCATCTAACTCCCTCTTCCTTTGCAGTCATGCAATACTGATCTGCTGACACATGCGCAAGCAAATCTTTGTGACAAGTAGGTAAAATACAAGACCACAGAAAAGGTAAATAGCAAGATATTTTGGCGCCACTCCTGTTTAAGATCTTTATTGATGATCTAGACGAGGGGATCGAGTGCACCCTCAGAAAGCTTGCAGATGACACCAAGTTGGGTGGGAGTGTTGATCTGCTTGAGGGTAGGGAGGCTCTGCAGAGAGACCTGGACAGGCTGGAGCGATGGGCTCAGGCCAACTGGAGGAGTTTCAATAAGGCCAAATGCCGGGTGCTGCACTTGGGCCACAACAACCCCCAGCAGCGCTACAGGCTTGGGGAGGAGTGGCTGGAGAGCTGCCAGTCAGAGAGGGACCTGGGGGTGTTGATTGACAGCCGGCTGAACAGGAGCCAGCAGTGTGCCCAGGTGGCCAAGAAGGCCAATGGCATCCTGGCTTGTATCAGAAATAGCGTGGCCAGCAGGGACAGGGAAGGGATCTTGCCCCTGTACTTGGCACTGGTGAGGCCACACCTCGATTACTGTGTTCAGTTTTGGGCCCCTCATTACAAAAAGGACATTGAATTAATTGAGTGTGTCCAGAGAAGAGCAACGAAGCTGGTGCAGGGTCTGGAGCACATGTCGTACGAGGAGCGGCTGAGGGAACTGGGGGTGTTTAGTCTGGAGAAGAGGAGGCTGAGGGGAGACCTCATCGCCCTCTACAACTACCTGAAAGGAGGTTGCAGAGAGCTGGGGATGAGTCTCCTGAACCAGGTAATAAGCGATAGGACAAGAGGGAATGGCCTCAAGTTGCACCAGGGAAGATTTAGACTAGATGTCAGGAAGTATTTCTTTACAGAACGAGTTATTAGGCAGTGGAATGGATTGCCCAGGGAGGTGGTGGAGTCCCCATCCCTGGAGGTGTTTAAGAGTAGGGTTGACATAGCGCTGAGGGATATGGTGTAGTTGGGAACTGTCAGTGTTAGGTTAATGGTTGGACTGGATGATCTTCAAGGTCTTTTCCAACCTTGATAATTCTGTGATTCTGTGATATAGGGCCAGACATGATAACTGTACAGAGACCAGACAACGTGAGAGGGGAGTACACAGCTTATCATGGTGCAGATGTGTCTTCATGCACCTGGCGGACAACCTTAGGGCCATCACTTACATGGACACACGTACGTGAAGACAGAAAGACAACTCTTTACTCTATACAACAGAACAGAGCTATAACTTTTAGATTATTTGTTTCAGACTCAAATCTGGGATTCTAAAATGGTGTCAACTGTCATGGCTCCACAGGTTTCACTGATTTCCAGAGTTAGTCCAAATTTTGGGGTCTTTCTTAGACCTTACTCTGGCAAAATTTCCATCAGTAATAAATGGGAATTATGCTTGAATTCGCATGGAAGGATTAGGCCCAGAACATCAGTCTCAGTTTGAGTTCCCGGATGTTTATTTCTGTTTTGCTGAAATTTTAGTCTTATCTAACTTTTGTTAACCAGACAGAAAAATAGACAGTTTTGACTGTTAACAATAAGAGGGTATAACACGAATGTTACTTCAACCAGAAACATTCATGTTATACATTCACATTCAACCAAATGGGTCAGACTGCTAAAAGAAGTACCAAGTTTACTCCAAACACTTTTTTGGTTTAACTGCTGCAAACACATATACCTTTAGTGTGATTTGAAGTGGGCGAAGGAGCCAAACCCAGAACACAGCACGTCCTCCTTTCTGTTTGCCTTAACTTCTGATAGGCTGCTGAAATAGACATGGCAGAGTTGTGTGCATGATTTCAAACAAGGATTTGCAAGCTCTTGAGGTGCTGAGTGTACCTGCTGTTAGGACAGAAAAGATGCAGCAGATGTCTGGAAAAGGAGAGGATGGAGGCTGACACTCTTCCAGCAGACCCTGTATTGCGACATGATGATGATTGGCTGGGATGTCCCAATGCTGTCCTCATTAATGTGTAAAGGAAGAAGTAACTGGACCTTCCTACTGCTCTAGCTCTCACTTCAGTTTTTTCCTGCTCCCATTTTAACATATTGAGATCAGTGTTAATTATTCCTGCTGTCCCTGTAGTTACTGACAGAATTCATACTTTTCTCTGTAGGAGAAAAGAGAGCACGTTCTCTCTCCAGCCTTGTATATTTTCCATCTCTTGGCACTGTGTTTTTAAAAGCTCTTTGTCCTAGATGTGTATCACAGTAATTCTGAAAGCATTTCTATTTCTCATGTCTTCAGTCCTGGGTTGGCTTAATTTCAAAATAATATTTTGAGTAACGTGAATATGAACTCTCATACAGAGGGAGAGTGAGGTTGTATGAATAGAGTATGAGCCATACCAGACTAGAATTAAGGATCTGTCTATGTTTGAATCTTCTTTTTAAGTTCCACATTTTAAGGAACAGTTTAAAGCTAGGCAAGTGTAGTCAATACTCTCTTAAAATCTGGGATATGCAACTCCAGATGTTTAGTGATGGAAGAGATACCTTTGTACTGTCTTAAAGCATTGCATGGATTTTCATTGCACAGATTTTTCACACACAAATTTTGGTATCCACTGCATTATATATGGCTTGGAGTTCAATTGCTTAGGTACACAGTTGTTTGACCATCGCCTTTTGAAAGAGGTCCCTGCCATTTTCACTTAATGCCATGTAATCTTTGCATTGGAATCAACAGTGAAGTCACTCCCTATTCATCACCTCTGTTTTTCCTCATGACTTACTATCTGTAATATTCTTTTGCCTATCACATCTCTTTCAGTTATCTCTTTTTGAGGCTGAAGATAATTTCTTGTCTGATAGCAGTATTTTCATCATAGCATCCTAAATGCACTTCTAACATATTTGATATTCATGGGTGATACTAACAGTATGAATTTTAATGAGGAAGCTATAACCCTGGTGACTGGAGTCCTTTCTTATCCACAGAGAAAAGTCACACTTCTTCTGCTTGTAAGTTTTAGTTGCAATAGGGAAGAAATGCTCCATAGGGCCCAAACCTTCTCTCCTTGACTCTTTAAACTTTGATACCTCTGGAAATAACAGAACTAAAGTCCTCCTTCAGAAAAGCATTTTCTAAACATACTTTTCAAGACCATTTCTTGGGTTCTTTGGCATCCTTTTGATATAGGGAAGAGAGGTTAGAAATTTACTCTCATTCTTCCAGAGCACTGTCCTACTTTGCTGTGTTAGCGCAGAACACCCTGTAAAGCAGACATTCATGAGCAGTGGTACCCATGCACCGCAAGCAAGCAGAGTCAAAGACTCCAGTGATTTTGTGTTTCAAGGCTACAATACATATCAAGTTTTGAAAAAGCAAACTGGAATAGCCTGTCTACCAAAACCATTTTTTTTAACTGTGTCAGCATATTCAGGAGCAAAAAATGCCCTAAACAGACTTCACCCTACAGACCTTGCTTGTATCTTCTGTCCTGCCACACCAGAGCTTTCAGTCTCCAGTTTCCCTATATTTGAACCTGCCTTTTATGATCAACAAAGCCTTCCATGCATGGTTTTCTCATATTCAGTGTCTGCCTAGAACTTTACAAAAATCATACAGCACATGCTCTGGGGTGTAGAATATGGCAAAATATACTCACTTTAGCATGAATGTACTAGGCCAATGACACTGACTTTGTGCTTATGGACAAAGTATGTTTCATGAACTCTCGTGAGCTTAACTTAAAAGTCTATTCAACATCTGTTGTGCAGACGGAGACCGTCAGATGTTTTGATTTTGCCTACCTTTTTTTTATCTTGGAAGTTAGCCATATGATATTATTAGTGTGCACTGGGCTTGTCCACAAGTGAAGATGAAATTCCTATGACTAAACTTTGTCATTGTCTGAATACTGCGAAGCAGTACGAATCTTGTTTTTCTTTTTTATAGCTTGAACTAATAACCCATAGCTTGGATCATTCAAATGCTTGTTTGCTCTGCTGAAGACTAAAACACCCAGACCTCTGCCTGAAAGGAGACACTTTTGGCAGACTGACCCTTCTCCTCCTACGTAATAATCTTTTTCCGAAGTCATGTGGACAGACATTTTGCCCTCATGTAAGGGCTATGTACTCTCTTCAGTCTGTGTCAGAACTCCCAGAGGTGTCAACAGGATTTGCATGTATAAATCAAAACTGACTGCCCTCAATTTGTGTTTGTTTAAACAATTTATGTGGGAAGTCTGAACTTCAAGTTTCTAGCCCTGAACAATTTCTCTTAAAATAATTAAAGCTAGTGAATTATTGCTTTTTGAAAGGATTGTGAAGTATCTATCCTGACTTTTTAATGATAAAACAAGTGATAATTTAAGAGATGAATCTCTTATTTTTCTCCTTTTTGAGAGTACTCTTATTTTTACAGAAAATTCTTCATTTCCTCCATCCATGTTGCTTCATGTTCTGTTTAAGCCAAGGGCTGAGGCTTAAAATGTCAAAAAAATCCCACTCAGTTTTTATGCCTAAGATCTTGATTGCTTTGGTATCTGAGTACTGAATGTAAAATACATCCTGATCCTCCATGCTCCTTTCACTGCTGCCACTAAGGAAATACTCAAGTCAGAAACTGCTGAGGCAGCATGTTCTAGCAACACATCCTACAGTAGAGAGCTCTCAAGGGCAGACTCTGCTCTGCAGCAAAACTGCCCTCCCGCCTGGTCTTTGTCATGGTTTAGGGGCAGTGAATGAAAAACGTAGCTAGAACTGTAGGCAGGTAAGGCACTGGCAGCACTGGGAGGTGAAGGCTCTCAGGAGTAAGAACTTGTGTTCCGGGATTTGTGAGCTAAATCTGTTCTCACTTTCTCCCAAAATGTACAGGAGGAAAGAGGAAGAAGCAACTTCCCAAAGCCCCTTCTCCCTCTTCCTCCCCCTCTCCTAGAATAGCTCTGCTGCCTTCATTTAAACCATGAAGACCTTGGATGTCACCTACCAGGTACTGGCACTTCTTCCCTGATACCATATTAATAGCTCCCTGCTATCAGATTTGAGAGGTCATTTTCTGAAAATGGAAGTGTGTCTCCTCCTGCTCTATAAATACTATTCCTGCAAGCTTTGCTCCTCATACAGAGTCTTAAACACCCCCAGCTGAAATACTGCCTGACATCTGCAAAGGGAAATGGACAACACAGAGCAATCCTGTACCCTGCCAATGGCTTAAATGGAAGAAAGAAGTCTGGCTCTGCTAGCTCCATATTATGTGAGGTTTCCCCAGATGGATGCTGGGTGCTTGAGCACAAAGAGAGGCTTAGAACAAGCTTAAGTAACATCAGGTTCTGATTTCTGTTCTTAAGATGTCATTTTATCTCTAGTTTAGATAAAATTTAGAATGCTGCAGGATTCCTGCAGAAGACTTAATGTTTCAGCTGCAGCTATGTTTCCACTGTGGCACGAAGTTGCTAACAGAACATCTTTACTGTAAAAACAAAAATGACCTGCATTCCTCCAAAAATTGTAGGGTATGTGATAATGCGGCATTGTCTCTGCAGGCACAAATACTGTGTGGGTTAAGTACAAGGATGTGTTTTGTCCAGCTGTATTTGGGGGAACACGAAGGGGAAGGAATATAATGCTTTTCTTCTCCATATTTGGAAAGATGCTTGGCCATGTTTCATTGAGTAATTCAACCAAAAAGCTATTTGGCTAAAGGACAGCAATCCTCAGACTGTTTGTTTGCAGTAGGGTTTTTAACCAGGGGTAAAGATTTCCCTTTTGTTTAGTAAGCAGGACGGTGTTAAATGACCATATGATCTTGCGGGGAGACAGTAAAGAATTACTGGAATTCATGAAGTCTGTGGATTTTAATAAGACAATTAAAGAGATACAGGAATGAGATTGTAAAAGCAGTTGAAGTGCTGCTCTTAAGCTTTCCTTTTCAGGACCAGCCAGCCCTCTTCTGTCACATGACAAAGGCAGTTAGTTTATTTACAAGATCTAGTGTTTTTTGTTACCTGCTGTTTTGTAATGCAATAGACTCACAGTCCAGCACCACCTTCTTGTGCACATTGTCATCAGAAGCCACATGAAACCTGCACTGCCTTTTCAAGTAGTGAAGCCCAGGGCAGATATTTTGACCTTCGGGGACGCTTAAACTGGGAAAAACTCCTCCTGCTCTCCACTTCCCCATCTGCTACAGATCAGTATGAACCAAAGCACAAATAATATGCATGAATACAACAGGGAAAAGACCATCAAAAGCAGAGGGCTTAAGCACATCAACATGGAAAGGATTTGTAAGGAGCTGGCAGGCAGGCTTGGAGAAGGCAATTTCATTACAACAGAGATTTCCCCTGGAAATGGTGCTTTCAGAAAAGCTTAGTGAACATATAGTGAACAGAATGCTTGCTGCTTACACACACACACACACACACACACACACACACTCACACACAACCTCCTCCACCATCTGCAAGATGACTTTTTCTCTCACAAGCAACAACCCCAAGGATAAAATACCCTCCTGAGGATTCAAAGCTTTTTAAGTTACAGTTTATTCCAGAAATTATTCTATAGTTTTCTCAAATCATGTCAGGAGCAGACTGGAATACTCTGGATGCCCTCACTCTTTCCCTCAGACCATTAGATCATGTTTATTACAGATACTGACGCTAACTGCTCATAGTATCTTGTAATGCTTTATTGTCTCCTCTCTGAATGACTGTGCTGAATGCCAATGATTTTAAAGAGTTACCTGTGTTATACTCAAGGGAGAATATATGAGGAGAGTTATTCACTACAGGTCACTGATTCTTTTTGAAGTCTTTTGCTAGCTAATTATCCATGGATTGAAAGGAAATTTTCCCTCACCACTTCAATTTTCCTAGATTTTGCTTCACATCAGTACCATGCTAGGGTCTAGTCTTGCATCTACAGCCAGATCTTAGCTGTTCACCTGTTTACTCCTCTTCTACTGTGACAAATATATTTATGACTTAAACTGATTACTTCATTCTGCTGCCCTTACACATACAAATACAGCTTTCCATTGAACTAGTGATAGCTTCTGTGCAGCATGACTGCAGGACCTGTGTGACCTGCGAGACCTAGCAGAATACGTATTTTCACAAATTGCGCATGCATTAAGGACTAATTTATAATTTCCCTGTTATTTTTTGCATTCACAATTCTGATGAGATTGCTAAGACTGAAATTAACTTCTATGTTCTCACAGTTAGTCATACCTGATTGCGGTCTCCCACGCTGGCAGTACAGGAGGTACATATGAAAAGTGGCCATTAACATGAATTGTTCTTCCTTTGCTAAAAATGTTTCTAAATCATCCTCCTTTCCTTTGTTTCTGCGTCCTAAAATATGTAGCATTTATAAATCTGAATCTGGTGTTATAAAAACATGGGGAAAACAAAGGAAATGACAGCTTTCCAACAAACTGAACTGAGTTAAAAGAAAATTACCCGTTATGACCTGAACACTCAAGAGTAACAGCAGCATGTCATAATTGCAATGATCTGCTTCAGTTAGGAGCACCTTACAGATACCAAGCATTTCTTCCATTTCCACCTCCTCTTCTTGGCTATACTCTTCTGTTCTTTTGTTCTGGTCTGTGCAATGACTGACACGATCTCTAGCCCAGTACAACGTAGATGAAGAGCACTGTAAGGTGTACCAGTGGTGTGACTCAGACCACAGTGAATGCACCTGCGGCATCATTTCTTTAATCCCCCAAAGACCAATGGTGCAAATCAATTTGCTGAGGATTTTGGTAGTTGTAGCAACTTTCAGCTACTCCTTTCAAGTCAAAAAGGTTGTTACTACAAAGGAAAAGCAGAGTAGCCCAAGCATGATGTTGCAGCCTTTATTTCTGTCACATGAGCAGAGTTTAACTGATCCAGTCCATCAGCTGCACATCCTTCAAAACGAAAACTACTTTTCACATATGCCTCTGTAAGAGTGTCTGCTATCTTCTTTTCAAGCACTGAGTGGCAAAAGTATACCTAAGAAACAGATTTTTGTGAAGTGCTTGGACTACCACCTAAATGTAAAAACGTGTAGGAACCGTATATCAAATGCATCATTTCCCTAATTAAATAGTATCTTCTGTCACTTAGTCTCTTGTTATTTGCAGTGGAATTTGAGTATTGCTGGAAAGTCAAAGGGACGGTATTGGATCAGTTTTCCATCAGCTGACACTCCAATGAAGAAAGAGTAAATAATTCAATTAAATGTAAATGTGGGGTTTGACTTGCAAATGCACCAAAGCACCTTTGTATGCCATGGCACTGTGAAATGCCAACAACAGTAAGCTAAAGCAGAGGAGGACTAGAAAATTAATAAAGGAAGGAAAAATACTAATGAAGGGCTGCCATCAACAAGTTTACATTGCTGATCTATCCCAAGGGAATTTTTCTGAGACTCAGTTACTCCTGGAAATGGAGTTGATTAGCTAGAGAACTGGTTATCCTAAACTAGTGGTTAAAAGGAACCCAAGTTATTGCCTCATATCAGCCTAGAGTATTAAATATGTACAGAGGCTGGTTGAAGGGGGAGTGGGTTCTGAATTTGGGCAGGACATCTCTCTGGGAGTGTTTCTCTCTCCCAAAGTGATTCACAGACAGCAAGATAGCATGGGAACCCTCCCAAGCAATAGCTTGTAATCTCACACTTGGCTACCAGCAATTTTTTGTAACAAGCACGGAAGATTACTGTCACTGTTGGTACATCCATGCACATATATATATTTACACAATGTAGATGTACGTATGCAGGTGCTGTCCCTGCCTTTCACACACACACACTCCTGTGCACCCTCACCCCACATTTCCAGACACCTCGCCATCCCTCCAGTGAGACGCACGTCTGTTAGGCATTGCTACATCTTCGAAGTTGGAAAACTGAGTCTCCATGGCCGGATGAAGTGTCCCCTTGAACGAGAGAAGGAGACTGACAGAGCCAGGAGCAGGACCCGAGGTACCCCCGTCAAACCTCCCAGCCGCAAGCGCATCCTCCCCGCAAAACAAAGGGCTAAATTAACCACGATTAATCCAGCACGTGTCACTGCAAGCCCTCGCTCCGTCCCTGCGAGAAGCAGCTCCAGCTCTCGCGGCGGGGGAGCGGAAAAGGCGCTTCTCGCTTTTGGGGGGTTTTCCGCCGCCTCCCCTTCTGCGGAGCCCGGCACCGCGCCGCTTCGCCTGGGCGCATCTCCAGTGACCGCCGCCCCCCCCCCGCGGCCGGGCTGGCCCCCGCCAGCCGTGTGGGACCCATCGGGGCGGGACGGGGCGGCGGCGGGGGGGCGGGGAGGGAGCGAGTGTGCGGGGGATTCGTTACCGAAAGGCGAGGGGCCGGGGGGGGGAGGCAGCCGAGAGGGGGGCGTGCAAGGGGCAGCGCCTCAGCCGCGGGGGAGGCCCGCGGCGGGATTAAAGGGCGCGGGTACCTGCGGGGGCCGGCGGGGAGGCAGACGGCGAGGCAGGCGGGCGGCGAGGCAGGCGGGCAGGCAGGCAGGCGGGTAGCGAGGCGGGCGGGCAGGCAGGCAGGCAGGCAGGCAGGCCGCCCGCCCCTCCGAGGAGCGCGGAGGTGGGGCGCCGGGAGAGCAGCCGCTCTCCTCCCGCGGCTGCCGGCGTCGCCCCGCGTCCGACGCCCCGCGATGTGGCCCTTGGTGGCCCTCTGCTGCTGGGGGGGGCTGTCGCTGTCGCTGTCGCCGTCGGTGCCGCAGGGCCGGCCGGGCGGCCCGCCGGGTGCCCTCTCCCGCGCCCCCACCTTCGCGTCGCCCGCGCTGGCGGCGCCGCCGCTGCCCGACACGACGGAGAGCAAAGTGGAGAAGCTGGGCCGCGCCTTCAAGCGCCAGGTGCGGCGGCTGCGGGCGCGCAGCGGGCGGCTGGAGCTGGTCTTCCTGGTGGACGAGTCGTCGAGCGTGGGGCCGGCCAACTTCCTCAGCGAGCTGCGCTTCGTCAAGAAGCTGCTCTCCGACTTCCCCGTGGTGCCCGCGGCCACGCGCGTCGCCATCGTCACCTTCTCCTCGCGCAGCAACGTGGTGCCACGCGTGGACTACATCTCGCGGCGGCGGCCGCAGCAGCACAAATGCGCGCTGCTGGGGCGCGAGATCCCCGCCATCGCCTACCGCGGCGGCGGCACCTACACCAAGGGCGCCTTCCAGCAGGCGGCGGTGAGCGCGGGGCTGGCGCCGGGCTGGGCGCTGGGCTGGGGAGCGTGGCCGGGCAGGGAGGGGAGGGCCGCGGGGACACAGTGAGGGGAGCGGTGGGGTGTGTGTGTGTGGTGAGTGAGCGGTGCCGTGTGGCCGTGAGGTGTGCGGGGAGCGGCGCGAGTTGGCGAGGGCCGGTGGGGCGAGGTGCGGGGTGCGCTGTGTCCAGCGCCGGGCGGTGAGGCGGGGCGTGGCGGGGTGCGGAGCGGGGGGTGAGGAGGCGCGGGGTGCGCTGTGTGTATGGTGTGGGAGTGTGGCTCTGCGCACCGTGCGAGGGCGTCCAGGGTCGAGGGGGTGTCAGGCTGTGCGGTGGGATGTGGAACGGTGTGCTGCGGGACGGGGAACAGTCGGGTCCTGATGGCAACTAGTCACCATCTTCCCGTGCTGTGCCTGCCGCTCCCATGTTCTCTGCTGCCCTTGCAAACAAATGTGTGAAATTCACTCTTTGAAGGAGCATGAAGCCAGTGTCCCGATTTCGGAAGTGATATATGTGAATCAAGTCTGGCAGCTGAAACGTCTGCCTTGTTTCTTGGCAGCGGGACTTGGATGCCCGATAGCTGTCAGCAATCAGAGATATCTCCGTACTGTCGGCAGGTGACTACTTTAATTGCTAATGACTAAGGTGCCCTTAAGCTGCGTGTAGTATACCAGTAAATAGAAGCATATCCAGAATGTGTCCAGACGCTGGAACACGATCATCAGTGGTGTTGTTACACAGTCCCATGGCACAAATTTGGTCTAGGCAGCTCCTGGGCATGTGTTGGTGCTTGAGCATGCTGGGGACATCTCCCAGTAGGTGATGGCTCATGGACAGCCAGTCTACTCTGGAATCTTTTTTATGAAGCTAGACTGGGCTGCTCCTTGCCATTTGGCTTCTGTGTGCAGGAACATTCCCAAAGCAAGTCTAGTTTTCTGTTATTTTTGTGTCTACTTTCTGCTAGTGTCCTGTAACTGAGCATTGGGTGTACTTCTCTTGAAACATATTACACACTCTCCTTTAGAGTTGATGAGTGAGACTGCAAGAGGTGCATCAGTGCTGGGCATATGAAATTGGCGAAGGTTATTCTCATCTTCACATTTGGCAGGAGAAAGGAAGACCATTTTCCGATGTGCCCAGAGTTGCACATGGAAAACCTGCTTTAGGAAAACATACTCCTATGTTAGACCTTCCATGTGAAGTCAGGTTTTGATGTAGATCCATCCCAGGGGTGCTGTGTGAAAAAGTTAATGATACAAGTTACAAACAACCATGACAAACAAAACATAAGCTTAATGAATACTGTCTGTTTTCCTGATAGGGCATCTTGACTAATACCCTTGAAAGGGAATAAACAAAAATTCCCTTCAGAAACCTACAGTTTAGTTTTATGAGCCCAGCTAAACCTTGTGGCTACAACAGCATCGCTGTCATCTTACACTGTGGTCTCATAAGAATGTGGGAAGAAAAATAGTTGCATGGTGGCAGGGAGAATTGTGATTAAATGCCAGAGTTAAATTTTGGACTTCTTGCTGGCTCTTGGTTAAAGATACTGTACTGTGGTTTTGTTCAGTATGTCTTCATGTGAGACAAATTACAGCTTCAGGGAATACTCTCCTTTCTAGGGATTCTTCAGAAAATGACTGTTCTAAGTTTAAAATACTATTGGAATAAATCTAGAGAAGTATTTTAACCATAACAAAATTGTTCTTCCCTCAGGACTCTTACACTGCTGTCCTTTGGTTTTAACTGTCTTTTGGTACAACCGTAATTATTTCTTCTTTCACTTTCCTAAAATGTCTCTTTTTTTCTTCTTACACTTTAATGTGGGGTTTCTTCTGCTTCTAACCAGAATTCTCTGCTGCTTTTCCAAAACCAAAAGTGTCTGCAAAGCATGGCAAAGTCCCCAAAATAGTATCAGTTATGTGTTGTAGTCACAGAAAATGAAGGAAAGTGCATTGTTAAAATAATCCCAGCATTTACGTGGTTGTGTAGCACTTCTCATTGGTAGGTCTCAAAGTGATTAATTCAAGCCTGTGACAGTTCTACGGAAACTAGGGAGGCAGGGAGATAAGTGAATTCTGCAGGGTCATCAGGCTAGTCAGTAGCTGGCCTGGGAACATCAGCGAACAGAGGCAAGATTTACATAGCAGTTAGCTGTCTCAGAACCTGTGGCAGCAAACCAGTTCATTTAAGATCGTCCTAAAAGCAGAGGTACTCAGTTTGACAAGCTGTTGCATATCTGCATAATGTCATCTTTCAAAAAATAAGGGAGTTCTTGGCACTGCAGTTTTGCTTCCTCTCCAAAGGTGCTTTGCAGAGAGGTTTATTGCAGAGTTTCTGTGTTTTGTCAAAGCTGTCCATGCTTACCTTTGCCACGTGGACCACACTTTGACATTTCTACCCAGCAAACTAGAGATGAATTCTGTGAGGTACACAGAAATATGAAGGATGTACCACAAGAGACAGCGGCAAGAGGCAGCACCCTCTTGAGGAAGGCTGAGCTGCTATCAATGTTTGGTTTTGCAGCCCTGTTCGGGATTTCATGCCACACTTGAGCTAGCAAGTTCAGCAGTCCTTCTTTTAAGGCACATGTAAACAGTCTAAGAAAGGGGAAGAAACTAAGCTCACTCATTCAGAACTCTTAGGCTTCAGTTTTTCATGCAGCGAGTCCGTGGGACAGCACAATACATGCAGTTTATGTTAAGCAGATTGCTTATTGCATTATGGAAAGCTGCAGAGCTGTTGTAACAGTGAGGAACTGAGGCAGAACTAAAGAAAGTACAAACAGATTTGAGCAAGTGTTGCTGCTGCTGATTAAGGAATGCATCTAAAGCCCAAAAAGCTCCCTGGTTCAAAGTGCTGAATTTCCCAGTTGTAGGCACCTGGGTTGGGCTTCCGATCCTGAGAGGTAACCACTGCTAACAGCACCCATTGCACCTGGTAGGAGGGATGTGCATTTGTTGCCAGATCTGTTGTGAAATAGAAGAAAGGAATTGTTGTACAGCAGTGGAAGTTTAATGATGTGTTCTTGTCTGAGCACACAAGAGTCACAGTGACATATGTGCCATCTTTATTGATGGACAGTTTAAACATCCTGAAGCTGCACTGCTTGTTGTGGGCTAAAAAAGCTGAAAATACAAATTATTTAAACTACTCCATGTGGCAGCCTGACAAAATAATAGCAGCTTCTAAGAAAACAGACTTGTTTCTGTCTTCCAGTGCAAGTAAAATGGGAAGTCTCTCTCTTCAAAACTGAACTTGGAAGTTGTAGGTGTACACTGCTCTTGAGCTGAAGTCAGCGGTAGTGCACAGCCAGCCTTAAACAGACGAGTCAGTTGATCTAAGCAACTTGGCAAAGCAGTAGCTGAGGGAGGCTTTGGGAGTTGCTCTGCATTATTGTAATAATTGTTGCATTAAAAAGCTGGGCTTTTTGCTTTTGTAATGCATCTTCACTCCACTGAAGTCAGTGGTGTATGTAAACAGAAGGTCTGTCACAGCACCTACAGAGTCAGGTGACACATTTTCTGAATATCTGGTCTTTGAAATCTGGCTTTTTTAATCTAACCTGATCTTGAGGGAGCGTGACGAATGGTCAACCAGCATGTCAAATTCAGTGTTCTATTGTCATCCAATTAACAAACATGAAAAAACTGGCCCTCAAAACAATGTAAGCAGGTATCATTTTAGGATAAACAGTTCTAATGCTTATTTAATGCTTGTTTAAATAAGTAATGGTGGCTTTGTTTCTTCTGTATGTCAAAAGCATGAAAGTACAAGATGGAGCACTGTTACCCACTGGGATAATTGGCTTTTAATTTCAATGCATTTTCAGATTCTGAATCTCATTTTGAAATTAAAACAAAAATAGTTGAAGCAAAGGAAGTTGAAAATCTTTTCTTACCATGTAAATGGTTTACATTTTTTTATTTGAAAAAAGTTGTACCCTGTCACTTGAGAAGATGAGCATTTGGAGTCATGTGTGTTGTCTGTTCATCAAGAATGTATTTATGGATTTTTATTCACGTGACCTGCAAAATCAGCAGCTAATAATGAGAGAGCAGCAGATTCTAGCCTACCTCTGGCATTGTGCTTTAAATATCTGGTGATGGCTTAGGTCAGTTAGAGCTAACTGACTAGTTGATAGCAGTGAGCCCCTCTAAGTTCTGGTAAGGGCCTTAGAGTCTATATTAAAGGTTGTGGTGAAAAAAACTGAAGTCAGCCTGGTCTACCTCTATGGTCACCTTTGAAATTGCAGAGCTGGTAGTTAGCAATTATTGAGCAAATTGAGAGTGGAGTTTCTGTCAGCCATCATTAGTGTCAGCTCTAAATCACCACTTCTAATCAGCACAGTGTTTGTGAAAAGTACTTGTCCTGCATACCGCAGTCTTGCATAGGATTTGTTCACAAGATTAATACAGCTGCGTCAGAGACAAGGTACACATCTGCACATTGTTCATTGTCTTTAGATTAGCCTGATATGGGGCTACCTTAAGAAATTATTAAGTAGTTCATTTTTTCTCTGCCTTTTCAGCCAGGACAGGCAAAAAGTGCTCTATTTAGCATCATATATGGAGCTTAGCAAGGTTAAGATTTTCTTCAGTTGGAAACCTGCTCTTTGCGTATTGACCTGTTTATGCACCCAAAATTGTGCCCTGCATTTTGGTCCAAGCAGATGTGTGTGATTTGAAAGTCTGGTGTTTAGCAGATTACCCATTTGTTATCTTCCCTTTAACTTACGTGTAATGTGTTTTTAAATGCCAAAATACGTGCCTTGCAAGAAGCACTGAAGGATACTGCTATGTACCCTTTTGCCTTGTCGGTTCAGTGAGGCAAACTGAGTTCATCAGTGCGAGGTACAGAAGAGAGACAGCCTGGCTTCAGGCACAGACTGAAGTGCTTCATCCTGGGAGTCTCTATGCAGTAGAGACCACAGTAGGGTCATCCCCATGTGTGGCACCTCTGTGTGGCAGTTCTGCATTGGGTGTCCTGAAGCCCTTTATTCAGTGTCTCCCTTTCCATTGAGTATGTAGGAAGCTGAAGATGGACAGATACATCACCTCACTCTAGACCCTGCATTAAACACCTGCTTCCTCTCCCTTATTCTCCATGTTTTCCCTTCTCCAGTATCCCTAGAAGCAATACACTTGGTAGTTCTGATCAAAAAAAGGCAAAAAATGCTAGTAAGTATTCCATTCCTCATTGCTTTTTAAAGAATTGTTTTTCATGGCTTGAAAAAGTCACTTGTCAGTTCTCTTTAACACTTTGGACTACATGCCCTCCCAAACCACAGTTTTTATACCTTTGAATATGTTCCAACAATATGTTCATACTAGTACTAGGGATAAGTAGCAGCAATGCAAAATGTTATATAAAAAGAATTGTTATCGGATGGAATGGTTTACAGTATTTTCATGCAGAGTTTATGGCTTACTAAAACCTGGCTCAAAGGCATTCAAGTTACCAGCTATGCTTATACTTTTGCAAAACTCCTGGCCAAGTAGTTTGCTCGTGCAACTTGGAGGCTCTGAGAATGTCAGATCAACCCACAAAAGAACTTGAAGATACAGTTCTCTTTTTGTTCTTAAATTTTTGAGATGCTCATTATGGCATACTGTTTATTGCTTGTTGCCCTACTGTGAGTTTGATCAGTCGTATTCAAAGATCCTTGTGGTTTTAGACAGCAGAAGGAAGAACTTTGATGACATGCTAGATTTAATCTAAATCATGGTCTCCATGAAAATCTTGAAGTTCGAAGGAAAGTGCATCAGGTTTTATTAGTTTCCAGTTGACTGTTTCTGATTTCTGATTGTCCTTCATGAAGTTTTAAGGCTGAAATGAACGTTATGGGTATACTGTTCGATGCCTCGCATAACTGCATAGAGTGCTTTATGACTTCCACCTGTAAAGAGGACCTGTTGGGGATGCTGTGTAGGACATAGTTCAGCGATACAGTGCAGAACTGACATTTTCTGACTTTCCCATCTGCTTTGAATAGGAGTTGCTACGTGTGCATTGGGGGCCTTTCAGAAGCAGAGAGGCTGTTACAGTGTTTAAGAGAGATCCCAAGGAATTGTGCAAATGGCCAGTATATTTTAGTAATCGTGTGGATTTTACTGAAGTTTTGGAAATTAGTCATCTGGAGTCTGCTTTTTGTTTGTATGAAAGACCCTTTCATTTTGATCCATTTCACCTGTGTTAATATACACTAGTGTTTCTGATATTCTTGAATTGTTGTTATGTGCTAAGCATAAAAAGACAAAGGCAAAGACTATAACTTTCTGGAAAAAAGGGGGTAACCATAGGAGAACGTACTTCTTTCAGCACAAAGAAGGGTGTTCTGTGTCTCTTATTGCTAAGCTGTGCACTACCAGCAAGGAAACTCATCTTACTGGGTGGAAGTTCCTTGTCTTGCCATCATGTACCTATCTCAGCCCATTTCCATGGGCTACAGGAGGCTGGTCTGACCCTAAGCCTTATAAGGTCATATGATCAGAGCACACCTGACATCTTCATAACTTCTGGCTCTGAGAGCTGAGATGGATGTCCCTGCCTGGATGGATCTGCCCTGCACAGTGTACAGTGGCCTTCCTGACCTGTGTTGCGCCAACCAGGCATGTGTGAAGCAAGGATGAGAGGAGGTTTAGGGATGCAAAGAGAGAATTCTGCCAGCATCCACTGCCAAGACAGGACTACCTTAGAAGACACACCCTTTATTTACAGCATAGTACCACAAAGCCATTTTCCAGTGTAACATACAGAGGCAGAGGAAAGTTGAGAAGCACAAGACATTGCTGCAGGAATTAGCACAAATCTTGCTGAAACAGTAGCAGAACTAACAGCACAGTGAATGAAAACCTTTCATCAGTATGGTATCTGGATGAAATTTTCACAAATGTTTCACGATAGAAATTACTTTTCCTGAGAAAAAAATTTTTTGTCCTCTTGTCTCAGAGCCTTTGCTGGAGGGGTCTGACAGTAAGTACCTTCTGATCCCCAGTCGTTCAGAGTTAGTACCTTCACAGAGAAATCAGACTTACCATGTGCTCTGCTCCAGAGATACAAAGACAAACCAGAAAAGTTACTGAGTTGTTCTGAAAGTAGGAAATAAAACTCCAGGCGTTAAAATTCTCAAGAAGTCATGACAAAGTAAGTTGTTTTATTTTTAATTAATTTCCTGGACTTACGAGAGGCCTTTCCAGCAAAATACATCATATTTAGCAGCATTTCCTGACACAAATCTGAGCATTAATATTCTGTATGTAATACATTTTGCATGTTCTATGACACATTTTTAGCCTTTTTCCTCCAGTTCCACTTGTTACTGGAATTTGAAAGTTAGATTTTGCAACAATTAAAAACACTGTTGCCTTTAGCAACAGCTAGGCTCTTTGGGTGACCAGGATCCTGTTCAAATCTTTGAGCTACTTACTTTAGCTCAATGATGTTAACACAATTCAAAACAAAAGCTGCTGTTAAAATTATAATGTTCCCTCTGGTTCAGGGTTTCTCTTGTAACCTCCACCAGTAAGATGAAGAACCTCCTTGAATCTGACAGGCAGCCTGTAAAAAGCTTTAGCATTCAGAGCTGTGGTGCTCAGCGTATGCAGTATAAACAGTGAAGCAGGGAGTCCAATTGTCTGTCTTATTTCTCTCCCAAACACTCCCCCGCACCCAGTTGGGCTGGGACAGCTTTTATCAGTGATAACTGCATGTTCATGTTGCTCAATTCTAGCAGTCCTGGGGCAAAAGAAGGTATTCAGAACGTAATTGAGCAGTGACAGTTGGCAGTAGATGGGCCAGGTCGTGAATTGTTTGTCCTTTTGGAATTAATTATTCTGTTCAGCTTTTTTCCCTGCTTTTTTAAAGTAATGAATGTTTAAAACACAAAAGAAACAAATATTTGGCAGATACACTAGTCAATAGTGGTGTGAATGCTTGGTCTGAAAATACATGAAGATTAATTACGTATTCAGGAAAATATTTTTTAGTCCTTTCTTTGTGATTAGCAAAAGACCAGAGCAATGCTAGAGAAATCAAGTACATCTTGGTTATATTAATGATGGAAATTGCTCACGCACAAAGAAAACTAAGATTTTTCATTTTTCAAATCAAACTGAGATCTATTAGCAAGATGGTATTTTGAATATATCACACACCATAGGAACATATAAGACTTCTGGCAACTTTTCAAAGTCCAGATAAACTTGTTAAAAGGTTGTACAGCACCAAGAGCTGAGGAAATAGCTATGTACACAATGTACCTTGTCTTTTAATGCCCCGTTTAGAAGACCTCAGAATGATAGAAGGTGAAGGATTGATAGGTTAGTTGTTTCCTGGAAACTAGGTGCATTCTGTTCGTTCTAATTCAGAGCTCAAAACTTCAAGGCACCCAATTTCAAGTGTAAAACAAGTGTGTAGGTCAAAATTCTATGTAGTAGCTCCTGTTATTGTAAAGACAGTGGTGGTTTTGTTGGTTGTTTTTTGATAGTGCAGGGAAGAAACAGTCTTTTTGCGATGTGAAGGTGGTTGTTTTAGACTTGGAGTGCATAACTTTGCTCTCCAAGGTAAAAGTGGTTTACTCATTTTTCAAACTGTACAAAATGCATGAAATGCCACTTTTTCACTGTGCAACAGTACCTAAAGAGTTGAAAATGTAACACAGTCATTACAGGCAGAATCCATGTTGTAGAAAGAGGAAGAAATGCTAAGAACTGGAAGTCAAGTATGTTCCTCCCTTATCACAAAACCATAGAATCACTGAATTGTTGTGTTTGGAAGTGACCTCTGAAGATGATCTAGTCCAACCCCTGGCTCAGAGTGGGGTCTGCAAGATCAGGTTGCTCAGGATTGTGTCCAGTTGGGTTTTGAATACCTCCAAGGATGGAGATCCCACAACCTCTATGGGAAACCTGTTTCAAGGGTTGCTCACCCTTGTAGTAAAAACATTGGTCCTCTGTTTAAGTGGAATTTCCTGTATTTCAGTTTGTGTGTCTTGCCTCACGCTGCCAATTAGAAAAGTCTGGATCCATCTTCTTCACTCCCCCCTCATTAACTATTTGTATACATGGATAAGAGGACTCAAGCCCTCTCTTCTCCAGACTGAACAATACTAGATCTGTTGGTCTTTCCTGAGATGACATGTCTCTACATTTCCTGGCTGTGAGCATGCCTGGCTTATTTTACCTGTGTGCTTTGATCTGTAGAGTGAGAATGTTTGACTCAGTTGTAAGACTTACTCAGGTCATACCTGCCAGTGACTTAGAGATGCTTGGAAGATAAGTGTTGTGGCTAAGCTAAAATGATAATTTAGTTAGTATTCTTGCACTTTGTTATTGATAAGACATTGGAAAGTTCATTCTCAATTATGCAAAAAACACATATAAGTTTGGGAAGGATAAAAGACAAGTAGATGACTGCAAGCAGAGAGGGTGACACTGTGGAAAGCAAAGATGAAGGTTGAAGATAGAGGGGATGAGAAGGATAGGAAAGATGAAAAGATACATGCATAGATTAAGGATGTGATTTCGATGGCCCACCCATTGTTGCATAAATTAATCATGAAAAAAAAATTGGTAGAGCTAGTACATTATTTAACTGAAGTGCAAATCACTGTAATGCAAAACTTGGCCAGCATGAAATCACTGTATTTTAAATAACCTTTTTTTTTACTTTTTAAAAAAATTATTTCCAGTTGTTACCTTCAAAAGCCTATGACTTGTAGCACTATTTAAAACCCAGATTAATTCTATAGCTGTATCTTTCCCCAAATTATAAGTGCAGTTCCTGTTAGGGGAATATTCAAGAAAAGCTTTTATTTCTTCTGTATAGGTAACAACTCATTCTCTAGAGCTTGTGTAGCAGTGCAGAAGAAAGTGGTGAAAGGTAAACAGTTAGACACCAAAACCTCTAACTGTGGAATATGTTTCAGTTCCTCTCCTGAAGGGGCAACAAAACCTAGAGAGGGGATGAGATTTATTTGAGTGGAGCAGTGAAAGTAGCAGTGTTCAGTGACCAAAAGAAAAGACGGTGAAATCAGACCTCAGCTGTTTTAGAGAGGGGACAGCAGAGATATAGCCAGCTCTTTTATGTGGAGGAATAACAACATTTGTATCATGATTAAGGGGAACAGTATTTGTCACCTCCTAGCTTTGCATTACTTTTGTGAGATGACCAACTTCCTTAGAATTGCTCAGGCTTCAGTGATTAACATGCCTCAACTCCACTAAAAGCTATGGTTGATTCCAGTGTTGATACTATATTTCTTTCCAGAGTATTTATTTATATAAAACTTCCTGCCAGATTTGGACATTTTTACCTGCAGGAAGGATGAAAGCAAAGGAACCATAAAACAAAGGGTGAGCTTCTCGGAAGGATTTAGCATTGCCATTTCCCTTTGTGAATGACATGCAGATCCGCTTCTGAAGCCATCCATGAGAAATTAAGACATACCGTTTTAATATTCTGCTGAATATATAGCTCAAATCTATGCAGTGTTTTTTGTAATGAACTATAATTTGTTCATTTTAATATAAGTTTAATAGTGAGTATGTTGTATTATATATAGTTATATTAATTCTGTAATATTATAAAATGGGAATTACTTCTGTTACAGTGGGTAAGTGATCCTCTGGGAAAAAGAATCGTGTCATTCTATTCAGAACTCATCCCATGGTGTGTAGGTTTTATGTAATTCCTGGGGTGAAAACAAATTCAGTGTTAAGTGGCCTAGTGGTATAGCAGAGCTGAATGGCTCTTTAATAGAGGGCTTTCTGTTTCTCTTCTGAGGTGTGGTGATGATCCTTCTCGACCTGTAACAAATAACATTTCCTTTCAGCCCTTAGGGAGTGTATTCCCTACAAGGTATACAAGGAGCACTGTAATTTTTGTGATGAATGCTTGGATAATGTTGTTTTGAAAACGAGGTTCCAACTTAAACCTTTTAAGACAAGCTTCTGCTGGCAAGGAGTCTGGGGCTGTCTGATGCTATCTAAGGCTTAGTTTGTAAAGTGAGACAGGTTAACCCATTTCAGCTTGTTTCCCTTTAGACAGATATATTAATAGCCAGTTCTGTATGGTCAAAATCTTCATTAAAAGCAAAACACTGAGTAAGGACAGACATCAGGCCTAAGATCAAATGTTTACGGATTAGATGCAGAACTTGTAATTGAGGCAGTAACAAAGAACCTTTGACAATGTCATTGCTGTAGCTGTCAAATGGCTGAAGAAGTCTTTGGTCTTGGATGCTACTTACCCCCTGATTTTGTATTACAAACTCTATATTAATATTAAAACCACAGAAGTCAGAGGTTTAGCTGTTTTTGTGACTGTACTGATAGGATTTCATTTTGCATTACAGTAGTGAATTTCTAGAGGAGAACTTTGTATGACAAGTTTTTTGTTGCACAAGACTTCATTTTTTAATTGTAAGGACTGTTATTGGCACAAAGAAAATGGCAAGTCTGCCAGATGTTTGTACACACTAAGCAAAGACTGAATACAATACAGATGGTAATAACTTTTTGCTAATGTGAAAAGAATGTTTTGTTAAAGATCTGGAAGGATTACTGCAACTTACTGATCTATCATTCCTGTGAAAGAAGTGTAGACAAAAAAGTAGGTACTGAAATGGTCAAAGACGAGGTGTTTCTAGTGGCCCCATGCCTTTCTTTGCGATCATCAAGAGCATTAATTGTTTTGTTTTGTTTGTACTTATCCCTTATTATTAATTTATTGTAGTGATCAAATGGACTGTGTTCTCAATTAAACAGGTCATTCAGCAGCTTATATATTTTGAGTTATGGTTGGTGCTCAGTTTCATTTGATGGTAAAATGAGAAGCAGATGTGGATATTCATACCAAAGAAACAGGTTCTCAGGATCCTTTTAAATTCCGAGTACTGTTTAGTGGGCTTTTAAGCTTTACTGAAGAACCTGACAATTTATGAAAGGACTGCATAGCCTTGTCATGATAAAAAGTCATCTTTATGTAGATACAGTCCATTAAGTTGATGGGGACTGTTTAAATACATGGAGCCACCTCTGTGTGTGCTTACAAGTTTAGGGGTTAAGTGAACAGACATTTTAAAATATATGAAATTTCTGTTGGGGAAAAAAAGGGCTTTCAAAATGATGTTCTGGAGAGGGAAAGAGAGAGGCATCTCAGAAGAGAGGAATGTGAGTCAGGGGTAAAGGAAACAAAAATGTTGTGAAATGCCACACAACAAACATTGCAGAGAAGAGGCAGAGCAGTGCAGACTGTTGCTTGGATTGTCAACAGCTTTGGATGGTGGCCTGTCCCTTATGTCACTGTGCTTTCACAGAAGGAAACAAAATGTTAACTGGACCACCAGACATATACAGATGATTTAAAAATAGACTTATGTCTCTTTTTTTTCTTCCCCCCTCAAATGTTGAATGTTTCTTCCTTTCCCTTGTTCTTTTCCTCTGCTGTCATACAGCAGGGATTCTGTGTCTAGAATTACAGCTGCAAGATATGAGGGCCAAGCTGTTCAGTGGCTTTTTTTTCTTTTGATTTCTAGGGGCAGTATGTAGCAATCCTGTCTGTTTCTCTACTCAGATTCACTGGTGCCTGAATATTCGAGTCCCTCAAGTAGCAGGCAGACAGCTTAGAGTTTTCCTGCCTGTTAGCTCAATTTGTGTCTGTGTGTGACAGAAGTGTTGCCCCAAAGAGGAGGTTGTCCTTTCAGATGCAGAGGACAGAAAAGTTGTTGGCTGCTTGCCTTATCTCAGGGTCATGTAGCTAAGGGATATTTGCCCCTCAAAAATGGTCTTTTCCTGATGCTTCACACTTACTCTAACTGATGACCCACATATTTTAAGAGGGCTTGGTAAACTATTGTTCACAAGACCTACAGACAGGGAACCTTTCTTAATCGGGTGGAAAGGCATGGAGCATTTGTGTAGTCTACACAGCAGTTTCAGAGGGCATTGGTGGTGGTCTAGTTTTGTAAAGCAGAGCTCCCTGCTAATTTACTAATCAGAATTAAATAGTCCTTCCTGAGATCTGTGTTGTCCTGGCTAGGCTACTGGGGGTCAAGCTAGTTTTTTCATTGGCCATGCAGACATGTCCCTGTATTTAGGGAAAATACAGAAGTTTGATTGCTACCTAGTATGAGTATCACTTGCTGAAAATCTAAGGCAATGTGTAATGCCTTCCATTACCTTCATCTGCAAGGTTTGTGCAGCTTTGTTGTAGACACAGAGGAAAACAGTGCTGGAAGGATATTACTGAAATTGCAAAGCCACGTCCTGCCAAAATTAAACTTTGTTCCCCCTTCTGTAAGTCTTATGACATAATCACGAGTTGAAATCATATTCTGCTACAGCAAGCTGCATGCAGGTGGGATCTTTAGAGAATTGCACTGGCAATCTCCATTATGTCTCTTAACCCTGTGCAAGTTGTGATTTCTTCCTCAGTTACACAAGTTCCACAACTTGCATATATTTGGGGCGTATTTTTCCACTTTTATTATAAATGTGATTTGCAGATTGAAAGTTCCTTCTGCAAAGCTCAGAGATGCTACGGTTGCAAAAAACAAATAAGTATAGACAACATATGTTTTTCCTCATCTTGTTATTTGAAATAAAAGCCATTTTCACTGAAAGAGCTTGAGACAGACATCCTGAGTGGAAAATTTCAGCCTGAATACTTCAGAAGTTGGATAGAAGTTTATGTTGCTTACACGCTATTTTAAGATAGCATAGTTAATGCTAAATGTATTAATTATATGTGTTAATCATAAATAGCACCACCCTCTCTGCCTGCAGTGTCACTTGTCTTAGAGCATCCGTTTCAGAATGCATTTTGAAATAAGGCATTAGTATTTTTTTCCTACTATTTGTCTTCATATTGCCTTATCGTCCTGGTTCTTTTCATTCTAGTTTTCCACTTCATTCTAGTTTTCCACTTCATTCTAGTTTTCCACTTCATTCTAGTTTTCCACTTCATTCTGGTTTTTCACTTCATTCTGGTTTTCCACTTATGACTTAAGCAACATGAAGAACAATAGGTTTGGTTTGTGAAGAGTATTTGTATCTGCAAGAAAATTTGGTTTCACTCCCTTTGGGTTTTGCATACAAATAGTAATAAAATCAAGCCCAACAGCAACACATTGCTTGGCAGTCTTTCAGACCACGGTGCCAATAGTCTGTGCTTTGATTTGTGGTGTATGTGCTTGTGTTTGTTTAGTATCTACCTGGAATCAATGAATTGCCAAATCAAAATCAAGTTGTCCTGAAATGTGGCCTAACAGAGAAAGGTTACAAATCTCTGCAGGTTCTTTGGACTGGCCTAACTTGTAAGCTTTTGATTGATCTAAAAGCCAGACAATTTTACTTTCTAAGTCTTACTTTAAGATTTTGTAATAAAACTACTCATTTCAGTTCATCTCTGGTTTTGGAATTTGTGTTTGTTAAGGGTGACTTAAATACATGTACTGCTCATCATACAATGACATGATTTCTGAGGTATCATCCGGCGGTCTGTCAGTTGTTGTCTGTTGTATTGATTGTAGCATGTTACAATCTATTGAAATAAAAGTGGTAGTAATTTGTATGCTACTAAGTTGAAAGTCTGCCCAGACACTACTGAGTATTGTCACAAATGTTTTGTCTGAAGTATTAGAAGGAATGGTCCTTAAATCTGTAGATGGCAGCGGGGTGGAAGGGACTATGGGCAATTTTTGAGGCCATGACAGACAAGCTAAAGTGAGCCTGGCAAACTGTTTTAAGGAAGAAAAGCACAATTCAACAGGGACAAATAGGGAATGCTGTGTTGGGGCTAAAATAACCAATAATCCAGATGTTTGTTGGGAGAAGACTAACAATAACTCAGAAGTGGACCTTATAATTTACTGGGACAAAACATAAGATGACATGAAAATATGTTGTACTTGTTACCTCAGATTTGCAAGAAAACCAAATGTATCACCAACAGAAAAGAATTCACCGTGGTGGGAGGTACAGATAGAAAGATTTAATGTATTAGGAGCAAGCAGTTTGCACAGAATAAAGAAAACCGAGTGTTCTTTAAGTCACTTCTTTGTCTTCAACAGGTTACCTGCTAAACTTCGTAACTATTGTCTCTGACTTGACATTCAATCCTTGAAAGCATGATGCCATAAGAAACTAATGATTGTTGTCACACTTCAGGTTTTGTTTTCCATTCATAAAATTACAGTTTTGAGGACTGCTTATTTTACCAGGTTCCGGTTTCCTAGTGCAGTTGTGCTGTTAATGAAGATTCAGTAGCTGACTGTAGGAGGCATGCTGAGGGTGCATTTAGGGAAGCAAGTCACCCTGTACATGGTCACTCTTTTGAAGCTTGTTTAGTAGGAGATAGACCCAAATTCTTTGCTTTTTATTTATAATTTACTAGCCTGGTAGTGAGTAGGAACTTGTTTCTAACTAGTCCCGTGTTCTCCTCTGTTTCTAAAACCTGTTCAACTTCCCTTTATAAAGAGAGGCTTATGAAGCCGCATTGGGCACAGCTATATTTTTGCATTGTACATCACATATCTGAGATGCCTTTTTTTTTTTAAGGCTATTGTTACTGTCTCACTACCTTTTCCTTCATACCCATGCACATATATGTACATGCTATGTGGCATGTTCTCTGTCTGTGCATCCAATACTAAATTTCTTGTGGGTTTACCAGGTAAATAGCTCTTTTCCATCTGCCTTATGTGGGAAGAGAATGACACAGCCACTGTTTTGTCTTCCAGAAGTTCAGTAGATTTCAACTTCTAGACAAGGAAATGGTACAGAGCAGGTGGAAAGGAACATGTGGAAATAAAAAATTCCTGGGCCTGTGGCCAGATAATCACAGTGGAAGCTTTAGCCACTCATAGATTCCTTCTATAAAGTTGATACTGTGTGTAAGAGCTCTTTTCAACATTTGTATCTATGATTTTGACTGATTCTTCACCTTCCGTTGATCTGTCAGTCCCTACAATTTTTCCAATAGATCTGAGGATTTTTTGGAGCAAAGTAATCCCCAATAAAATACTTCTCGTTCTTGTCCGTAAATTACATGCTGAAGGCCGTGATAATGAGAACGAGTGTGCCACCATTTGTGGCACATTTTCAGCATATTTTCATAGTGGACTTTGGTGAGTTTTCATCTACCTGAATGGTCAAGTGAGTTTGGAACTGAATGGCATGCATGTGCTGAATGGAAAAGCAACATGGACCAAACTGGCAGCTGATAACACATCCACATCATTCCCATGGCACTGAGTCAGTTGGCAGCATCTAAACTTCGGTCCCATGGGTCTTGCACTAGATTTTCAGTGTTTGTATTACCTATTCAAACTGCAGTCTGAACAAAGCTGCTAAAGCACTGGTCAGGATCATTGCTGTCTGACGCATGGGTGACTTTATCAGTCTGTGACAAGTGTCACATTTCAGATGGTGTCATGATTTCTGTGATTGTGCAGACTAACCATCTGAAGTGTGACTCAGTGGCTGGCCTTGTCTAACAACAGGCTCTACTTGCAGATGGTGGATCTTCATTACAGTGAATGGTCTTGCAAGGACTTAATCTAGCTGTGTAATTCAAAGAAAAGGAGCCACATCATGGGGGAAGTAGTGTAGAGATCAACTACTGCTAACCATTTCTTGAGGTGTGCCATTTCATTTTCTCTTCCAGCAAATATTACGGCATGCCCGTGGAAATGCCACAAAGGTGATATTTCTCATTACTGATGGATATTCCAATGGGGGAGACCCACGGCCCATTGCAGCATCCTTGCGTGAATTTGGAGTGGAGATCTTCACCTTCGGGATATGGCAGGGGAATATCCGAGAACTGAATGACATGGCATCCCATCCAAAGGAAGATCACTGTTACCTTCTTCACAGTTTTACTGAGTTTGAAGCTCTGGCACGCAGGGCTCTTCATGAAGGTATTAACCTACTAACCTCAGAAGTCTACAGAGAGCAGAGGTCTGAATAGAAGGACCTTCATTACTGTCTTGTAATTACATTTCATGTATTGTTGATTTATTTCTTTTTTTTGTTTGGGATTTTTTTTTTCCTCTTACTTTCTAGCAGAGGTGTTCATTCCTCAGGTAAAAGGATAAACTGTTTGACTAACTCTTCAACAACAAAATGTGAGCCAAATTCTCCTTGGTATATACATACTTACCTCCATTCAACTCTTCATTTTGTCCACAAAGTGCAGACTGTGGTCTTAGGCCAGTGTAACTTATGCTTGAGTAGGTGAACCTGGTAGTCAGATACATGGTTGTCCAAGAGCACCTAGTACACACCTTAGGACTGTAAGCAAAAACGTAGCCTTAATACCTGTTGGTATTTTAAACAGCAACAAAAGCTAGCCTGTTCAGAACTGATTTAGATCTCTGTGTATAAGGGTAAATATGATTCACATTTATGACCTTATGCATTCAGTAAAATTGGAAAGAGCAAGGGGTGGAAAGAGAGTTGGGACTGTGTTTTTATCCTTTTTTAATCTATTGTATTCTAAAAAAAAGTTCTTCATGAAAATAGAATGTTTAGACTAGCAAATGGGAACACATGACTAGACCTTTGTTTGTAAGCCAGTGCTGGTTGATTGAGGCTTAAAACATGCATCGGACTAGCCATTAGCATTTATTTGCTACATTTAATTTTTAAAAGCGTGCTGCTTTTACATAAGTAGTGTGCTTTACTGCCATTCTGTTTGTTCCAGGTAAGGTTTAATTTGTCTCTGTGAATGTGCCAAAGGAAAGATTTTATTTTTTTTAATATGACCAAATGGTTATACATGCCATGACCAAATGCTCTCCTGATGCCAAAGATGGCATCCACCAAAGCCAGGAAAAGCTGTTTCAGCAGCTTCTGTTGGGAGTGAGACTGCATTCTGGCAGTCATAGGTTCAAAAGAAGCCAAGTGAGAAAATTTGAGGATCTTTGCACTATGGATTTCAGTGAGCCTTTTTCCAGAATAAGAACACCAATTTTTTTTTTTTTTTACATTCTAAGTGTAGCAAGGCTCTGCTTCATGTTCCCATCGCTACTGCTTAGAACTGGAACCTAGGGTTTTTAAGAAACATTTCACTAATGGCATAATGTGAGGCTGTGGGGGAACTTTTGTTTGGATTTTTTGTTAATAAATTGATACCATTTCAGACCTGCCCTCTGGCAGCTATATCCAAGAAGATATATCGCATTGTTCGTATCTCTGTGAGGCAAATGAAAACTGCTGCGACATCATGGCAAGCTGTAAATGTGGCACTCACACTGGCCAGTTTGAGTGCATCTGTGAAAAAGGATACTACGGGAAAGGACTACAACATGAATGCGCAGGTGAGTCTCATGTCTCAGTGCTTGGGTTTCTCTGTATGCCCTGAATACATGGCTGGTCTAGTTGAGAGCAAAAAGCTCTGTTTGGGATTATGTCTGTGATCTTTGATCAGAATGCATTTGAGGCTGATGGAAAACTCTCTCTGGCTAAAGACATAGAATAGCTCTAGCAGTCAAACTCACCTCATGCCTTGTCTCCAGCAATAGCCCAAAGAGATGCACAGGAAAGAGGTAAGAATAGGGCAATGTCCTGACACAGTAAAACTTCCCTAAAATGCAGGTCACCAACAATTTCTGACTAGAGCTTACCAAGTCTGAGGAAATGTCTTTTGCACTCAAGTGCTCTTAGTAAATTTTTCTTTCATGAATTTTGCTGATCACTTTTTGAACTTTCATAAACTTTCCTGTTTGGAGAGGGGCTGTTTATGTGGATCTTTGCAGGATAAATCCTTGGTGAAACTTACAGCCATTTAAATGTTCTTTAATTCTCTCGTGCTGACTTTCAGTTACTAAAGAGGAAGAAGGCATTTGAGTCACTAAACAGAAACTTGTCATCACATTTTGCTAAGATTATTGTTGTTGTTGTTACTGCTTTTTGGACAAGTCCTTTTACCAGTATGCATTCAGAGTCTGCAGTTGAAATATCAATTTACAGTTCTTTATTGTCAGAGAGGGTATGCTGGTTTTATCCAACTCCGTTGATTTTTCTAGGACAAAAGGTTCAAAATTGTCAGAGTTCATCTGAATTCTGTTATATGTGTTTTGTGACCTGGACAAAAGGAGTAGTTATAATAAAATATTTCTCGACTGTATGATATTTATATTGATCTTGTTTGTGTTCTCGTATTCTCACTTACACTCTCTATATCATAGTTCTCATGAGGTGTTTCCTCATGAGATGTGAAGTAAGAGCAGTGGATATATGGATCATGGTTGTATAGCAGTTTGTGAGGGCCATGCTGCTTTTTTAAATGTGATATTACTTACTTACATGTAGAAAGTCTCTTGGTGTAACTTGTAAGAGTTGGTAGTTCTGTTCAGAGAAGAGACACAGGCAGGTTAGTGGCTAGAAGCTAAAGGATTCCCTCAGGGGAAGGTTTAATGAAGACTGTGATGGCTGTATGCCTGCATGAGGAAGTTACACTGAGGGATTCAGACTATACATAAGCACATGATGGGGGGAAAGGTATTGTCTGTCAGCAGTGCAAGAAAGAACTGAAATACTCCAGTGTTTGTGTTGGAAAGTTGATCAGTTGTATTATACTCCCTGCCAGTTACCACCTTGTAATTCACCTTGTGCCTCTGGAGCATCTTTCCTTTGTCCTGTATTAAGAGAAATAGGTCAGCAGGAATTCTCATTGGGTTTTGAGTGCAACACGAATAGAGGAATCTAGTTAGAGTCAACATCAGCACTGGCGTATTGGATCAGAATCCTATTTTATGTAAGTGGGTCCAGCTTCCTTGTGTGCTCAATTAACTCTAAACAAAGTTACACTATTCCATTTTGCTTATTTTCAGTTGTAATTCTAGCTTGTTTCAGACAAAATGAAATTTTCCTCTTAAATTTTGCTTTTGTAATTCAAGTCAATTTCCTCCACCTCAAGTGCCCTAGTAACCTATTGAACAAAATAAATGCAGCATTTCTGCCTCTATCAATAGCTTGTATCATTAAATATTGTTTTGACCTATTCCTAAAGATAGTGGATCTATCATTTTAGAGTTACCCTCTCTACATGAAAGGACCTTTTGATGGGGTGAGCATACTTTTTGAGTGTCACCAAAAATTATAAAAGTCTGATTCCTTTAAATGGGTACTTTGCAGCTGCAGAGAAAAGTTTCATTTTGACATCATTAGCAGGTGCTTCAAAAATAAGCTTTTTAAAAAGGGGTTAGTATTAGATACACTGCAAATAAACTGATGATTGCAGCCATCGGCTGTATATGTGAAGATAATTGAAGATGCATTCATTAGGGAGAATTTGACCTCAGTAACTCAAAGTTGTTCTTTAAAATATGTCTGCTCTGCTCAACTACTGTATTCTTCTTTTAGACAGACAGAAACAAAATGCAACATGTTCTTTAAAGGAAAAACAGCATATTTTGAAATCTTTTATTCTGAAAAGGATTCCAACCTTTTTTTTTTTAATGTTTCCCAGCTGAGCGTAGCTGTGGATTTGTAAAGCATAAGGAATCTTAAGAATGCATCTTAACTTTTCTTCACTGTATAATGTGCAGGAGGACTTCTGGCAAGTTTACAGTGACAGGACTTACATTTTAATTAGACTACTTTTAGGTTTTGATTGGTTAAACTTGCAGATACTTCACTAGCCTATGTTTACTTAATACAGTACAGCTTTTTTTAAAGAGTTTTCATTAAGATGGGAAATTGTTCTTCTGTGACTTATCTGTTCTTTTTGCTATTTTAGTTATTTTCTGTGGTTATTTTCTGTATGCTCTCGTGCTTATGCATTGTATGCCCTTACTGTTGTATAAGGTTTTAAATGTGAGGCATCAGAATAACTATGTAAAAATCCTAACAGTTCTTTGCTTTCCTAATTACCTGAAAACACTTTCTAGAAAGCTTCCATAAAATAAATTAGGAGCCACATGCTTTGTGCCGAAAAGCTGAAATTGGCTTCAATGTCCTCCTCCTGTTCTTTGTAATATTGTTGATGATGTGCCACAGAAAGAAGAACAGACTGACTGTTCTCTACTTTAAAAAGCTAACCAAACAAAAGCTTCTTGGCCCGCACTAGGAGCCTCATGCAGCCAGTGACATCTTGACAATTGTGACGAAGGAAGGGAGAAGGAGGAAGAACAGAGGCAGTATCATAACCAGTCCCAAGTGTTGTAGACTGTTTAAGCACCTCCTCTTCAATAATGCTTCACTTTTTTTTCTCCTTCCTTTCCTTGATTACAAATATTGAGTTTCAAATTAGGGACAACCAAACAAAAATACAGAGGTCAGAAAAAAAAAATATCTGTGATTTTCAATATCTAAGACTGTCTTCCATTCCACCAATAAAAAGATGGGCTGTTCAAGTCACAGACTCACAGAATCATGTAGGTTGGAAAAGACCTTGAAGATCATGTAGTCCAACCATTAACCTAACATTGACAGTTGGCTCCACCATATCCCTCAGCACTATGTCAACACGACTCTTAAACACCTCCAGGGATGGGGACTCCACCACTGCCCTGGGCAGCCCATTCGAATGCCCAACAACCCCTTCTGGAAAGAAATACTTCCTAATATCCAGGCTAAAAGTCAACTGCTTGTTCCATGGAAAATCCGTTTGTATCTTCTTCTCTGTCTTAGGAAGTTAGGGAATATATCTTTAACACACCCGTTTTACACATTTTTTTCAGCAAGACTCTCCAGAGGAAGTTCTTTTTTAACTGGGCTCTTGGGTTGAATGACCTTTTAGATTCATTGATGATGCAACAAAAGAATGATACCAATCATGTTCATCTCATCAGTTACCTCCTAAGCAGAATAGCAGTTACTGGTGAAGTCACTAACAACAGAAACTGTTGTCTTACAATCAGGAGTTTCTTTTATCTAACATGTGGACCCCATTTTTTCAGCACAAGGTATTCATGAAGATGATGTCCAGTTGTCCTGGCAGAACTAGTAAATGAAATACTTGTAGTCTATGCTAGTTATTCCTTCTTTTGTTTATTTTTGGTCCACTACTTGAGTATAATTATTGAAATGTAGAATTTCACCATATGTATAAGTATTCAATGGGTTGCCTAGGCTTTGATTTAGGAGTATGCAGCATATAATTTATCATCTGCACAGCCACTAGGGCAACAGTTTTGCCTACAAAACAGCACATGGATTAGATCTGTAAAGAGCCTTTCCAATGAAACCTGAAATCATGTGGAAACTTTGAATTTTATTTACAAATTTTAATTCAGAATACATTCACTGAAAAGACTTTAAACTTTGATGAAATGGAGGTCCGGCAGGGCAGGAGAGATTTGCATTTTGTGGTTTCTTGGATTTTGGACCCAATTTTCAGCTGAGCATTGTTTTCCATCAGATTTTCAGGATTCTTCCTGTTGAGAATGCAAAACAAAACCTGATGTTCATGGGTTGGATAGCTTTCTAGTTGGAAAAAAAAATAATTTGTGTTTAGTATATTACTAGCAGTTCTTTTTTTAGTCAGACAGGAAGAACTTTTAATTCCAGTGGTGATTCCAATGGCCTAGTCAAAGAAAGCTAAACATTTCTTCTGCCATG
The DNA here is from genome assembly GCF_031877795.1 of Strix aluco. Lineage (NCBI taxonomy): Eukaryota > Metazoa > Chordata > Aves > Strigiformes > Strigidae > Strix > Strix aluco. Next base: position 22,678,489 of record NC_133971.1, read on the forward strand.
CTGTGTCCTTCCTCCCTTCTTTTTGATAGGAGCTTGTACCCCCTAGAAGCTGGGTCAGCCTTTCTCAGTATTCCTTTTTGGAAGCTGTTTCTTTAGCTACCCTGTAGGAGTTACTGGCTTAATGAAGTTTTGCCAACCATCTTGAACTTGTCATACTGTATGTGGAAATTTTCATTAAGTTTACAAGATCCCTCCAAGCCCCAAAACATCCAGTTAACAACACATATCATAGCATAGACTACACTCTTCAGTGGGTGCCTGTCATGAATCTGGAGGAGAACCACCAACAGCACTCTGAGATTCCACTGGTAATGGACAGGGAGGGAAAACAGAACAGGAAAGGGAGTGTGAAAAAGAGAGTGTACAAAATGTCTCCAGCCACAATAAGACCTCAGGCTAAATATGCCTGTTGAATCTGAAGGTTTGAATTAGTTCACAGACCTGCAGATTTTCAGGCTCTTAGGACTTAGTTTCTTGCTGTCTCACAAGGCAGTGCCATTTCATGCTTTCATCTATTGAATCTGCATCTTAAAACTGGACAGGAGTTTGTTTTGGTTCCTCTTTTCCCCTTGGTTTTTAATTTCTAAATCAGAAAAATATTCTTCAGTTCTAGCTTAGCTCTCACTAAAAGAAGGCTTCTCCTGAGACCTGCTGCCATTGAAAAATGGCAAATTGAAAAAGAAACATCTCCTTGAGGAAAATGTCAGATGGCTCCTAGTGTGTTATCTTGTGCCACATAAACCTGCAGATCTTGATAACCAAAAAGAAGAAAGCAGATAAAAAATTTTAAACAAGATGAGTTGGAAAACCTTGGATTACAGTTGGGCAAGGAAGTTGAATGTACATGCTTAATTAAGCATTAACTAATGCTTACAAAAACTGAGCAGTTTGGAGAGACTTGGAATCGGACTCATCTACTGTACAGACAGAAAAGCTTGACTGGAGAGTCTTTACTCTGTGTACAGCACCTGTCAAGTGCTAAACAGCTCTCTATAATCATGAACCCCTTTTGTGGGATGAGATACTTTTGTATAATTTACTCTTTTAATTTATTTATTTTTAAGAATGTTTCTCCCAAGTGGAGCTGCCTTCTGTTACTGGCTTTTTGTCTCTGATAATATGCAGAGGTTCTGCTGTGAATATACTCTGTTAAAATGATTGGCTGTCATGTAAGGAGAAGAGAAAACAAGAAAGCAGGGATCTGAACCAAGAGGAAGGATGCAAAATACCCATGACTAAGTAACGGTGAATTGATGCCTCATTAATACTGGCAAAAACATTTCTCGCTGTCATTCTGTGTATTTTTTCCTTTTCTTCAAGACTCCTTTAACTCATTATGGGTAACAATTTGAGCATAACATTGTAATGGTTACATACAGAAGAAATGCAAATGAGTGTGTTTTTCTAGTGAGCTTACCGTAACATCATGATGGGTAAGTATAGAAGAAATGTAAATCGACCTGTTTTTTCACTGAGGGTACTGGAAGACAAGTGGATGAGGAAGGTGGGTATAGGAAGCAAGAGCTATAGACAAGGCTATAGAAGTTTAGTAGGTTGATTACCTTGAAAAAAGTCTTTTTAAGACTTAATAATGCAAAACCATAATTATTGTTTGCATAAAACCTGAAGAAAATGGCTTTTAACAGATATTTTGTGTGGAAAATAAATACATCTGGAAGCATGCAGGCATTCTTTCTCAGATTTTTTTACATTGAAATCTGCCTTCTCAAAAATTTGTCCCCTGAAGCCCAGTAATTCCTGCTTTGCTTTGGGAAATTCAGGTAGAGATTCTCCTGCTTGTTGCTATAGGAAGCAAAGCAAAGGCTGAGTAAAAAAAAGGATTTGGATGCTGCAAGATTTTTCAAAACAGAGCACACAATAGAGATAAATTCCTTTGGTGTGGTAATTTAAAAGTGTAATGTCAGTAAATTCTTAATGTCAGGAGGGGGTTTTTTTGGTAGGAATGACTCTGACAGAGATTAATGGTAGCTTGCATGATACTGCAGTGGTTCTGCTTGCATTTTAAGTGGCTTGTGGCACCAAAGTAGCTCATTTCCAACCTGTAACCTGCTTTATGAAGATGGGGCATTTCTGGCAGTGGAAGCTTCTTTTGCTGAGTTTACTTCTTGAAGCCTTATGAGCTTGTACCCACAGAGTGATACCAAAAAGGTTACTAAGGCACAGTGTGTATGAAGTGATAACAGGTTTTGTCAATTACTGAAGTGTTTCTTATGGTAGTGTAAAACCTTTATGATCTGCTTTGCCCATGTGAAGCCTTTGAAGGGAAACAATTTATTTTTTTAAAGTATACATTTTATAAATGTAAGTAGGAAAAAAAAAACCTGGTGAAGTTGGGATTTCTTTCTTTTGGGATCTAAGTATTCACAACTCAGATGGGGCAGATCATGCAGACTTGCTTGAGGGTTTTCCTTTGTTATGGTGGAAGATTGTTGTTTTGTTGAATATGATGTGAACTTCATAATTTCCAAAGTAGAATTTTGATCCAGATTTAGTCCATCAAAAAACTCTTTAAAAAAATCTAGAGTCAGACAGTGAGCTTTCCACACTGTCATAGAAATTGTAGAAGTTTTAACATCTAACCAATGGCTTTGCTTGCAAAATTGTAAAAAAAAGGAGCTCTTTTTTTATTTAGTACAGGTTTTTCGCCTCAACAAATGGTGTGTGCAGCTACTGTTTTTTAACCGTATCCATAGTTTTGATAAGCCTATTGAAGTGAGTAAGAGTATTTCCAGTAGTGTTAATGAGTTTTGGATCAAGTCCTTGGAACTGAGTGACTCATTTTTCTCTCCAGGCCTTATGTATCAGCTTATATACATCTTCTGTTGGAAAAAAAAAAGTTCTAAGTAACATGATAGCTAATATGAATAATGATGTTTCGCTAGTTCAGAATTTTTCTAACTCTGCACCATGTAGCTTGTTTCCTGTGCATTTAAAACTGAACTGTAGAGGAGAAAGAAAATCCTAAAACTAATGAAAAACCACCAACAGAAAAGTTTTCTCTGTATACCAGCACCACTTCTGAGGAGATTTTTTAAAAATGAAGTTGTCGGGTGAAGGTGAGATCCAGATTCAGTTTTGATGTGTGTGGACCAGAAAAGCAGAGGTGTAATTTTACGTCTCTATACAGTATTGAAAAACATCTCATCCTTTCCAACTAGATGTCATCTGAGGCTTTAGAAAATAAGTTTCTGTGCCAAAACAGACTTTTTCTTTTGTGTTAAGTACAGAGCTATTTCTGAAATAAATTTGATGGAAAGTTGGAAAGTGATGCACAAGTTACCCTTTTTTCGTTATCTTGGAAGTGACTTTTCCTGATCACCTCAGAATGTCATGAAAATAAAGCCTCTGGCCAAAGTTCGTATGTGCAATTAGAGGAGAAAAATCAACCATCTGGGGGGCTTGAGAGAAGCAGAAACCATGCTCTGAATAGAAATAGACATGTCATAGAAATAGTATCCAGCTTTCTGTGCCTATCAGACTTAGCTCTCCCTGGAGTGCCCAAGCTGTCCTTTGGCCACAGTATAACCATTGCAGGCAGTTGTCACAATGAAGAAGGCTCCAAGTGTAAATACAGCACCCGCTAGGTTTAGCCTTTAGTTAAATGACTGTAAAAACCTTTACTGTTAAGACTGGGCTTTGCCTTGAGTCTTGAGACAGGATAAAAAGCAGGCTGGTTTACCTTTGTTGAGATTTGACATGATTTGAAAACATCCTTTTCCAGCTGTGCAATCCCAGTTGAAGTGGGAGTTCACAAACTTTGTGCTGAACATGTCTTCCTTCACTGCCTGAAACATTCATCAGCCAATTGTCACAGATTTTTAAACTTTTTTTTTTTTTTTTCCCCATACCATTTTAGCATGGGCCTTTGGTAAGCTTTTGACTGGTCTTGGAGATTTGAAATCATTTTCAGGATTGGGAGTTGCATCATACCAGGCACTTACTGGAATAACTGTTTGTCCATTGAATCCCTTAATGAAAAGGTTTTTTCTGCAACATTCTTTGGTTACCCCTATGGATTACCTGGTATCATCTTGCCTTCACTACCTTTTCAGAGACACATAGCCAGGATTTTTTCATAGATACACATGCAAACATATTATTCCTGAACTTGTGCCAGTCTCACAAATTAAAAGCAGACATCTTAGCATTCTGTGAGCCTTTAAGTAGATTTTGTCTTAGAGAAGAAAAAATTAAAATTCTTGAAAGAGTGCATCAGAAATAAAATAAGATGGCAGTATACAGCAAAGAGCATTAATTATTGAAGTTAGGAGAGAGGTTAAGAGACATAGAGCTTGTTTTAATCAACTATTTTGTCCCTAGTGGCTCTCTAAGGCTTCAAAGCATCACCTTTAAGTACTTCAGTCATTCCCAGGATGTAATTTGTGCCACAATTAACTTGTAAGGTTTAGCTTTAGTCCCTGTGCCTGTGAGGTTGTGAATAGGTATCAGGATTTCCGAACATTGTTAAGTTGTTCCCAGAGTCTTGTCAAAGATTCATTTAACCAGACCAGAGCATAGCACTCTTAATGTGACAAAATCAGGCAGTCACTGTGTCTCTGCATTTGGAGTTTGATGGATTGTACATGGTGTGTTTGTCACTTGGTCAAAAAAATTTGGCAGAATCAGTTTCCAGTTGAACACAGAGTGTAGGAATATTTTAATTTTATTTTTAAATTCTTGTCCTGATTTATGCTGTGATACTCGCTCTACCCAGGCCAGTGAATGTTGCGAAGTGTGTTCTCTGTAAGAATGAGTACTATTCCTTTCAACATGTTAACCAAAATTGTCTACTTCTCTTCCAATATGAAGCAAGTATTTTGTATAAAATGCAGTTTGCATCATTCTGCAAGTGTTCAGAGATAGTCATCTGTTAATTGCCCTGGTTTGCTGAGAGGGAGAAGAAACTGTAGCTCATCAGGTCATAACTCACAGCTAAACAAGTAATTTGTTTGCAGATTTTGGCCTAAACAGTCTTTCAAGGGATATTTACCTAAAAGGCAGTATAGATGTTTTTCCCACTACCTTCTGTCCATTTGGCTACCACCATCATAAGAGAGGAGAGATAATAGGGAGAATGGGTGAGATGGCTTTTCTGTTGCCTCCCCTGTTCAGTCCTGTCCAGCTGACTTCTCTGTGGAAAATCATCTGGCAGGTTCATCAGATCATTTCATAATCACTTCCAGAGAAGAAGCCCTCTCTCTCTCTCTCTGTCCTTTGCAGCTATGTTCCTGGCTTCTTCACGCTGTGCACATTCTCTGTTTCTTCAGCCACAGGGGTCCAGAGGTACTTCAGACTCTGGTACCACTCCAGCAAAGGCAGTGGGCAGAAAGAAGAGTATGCTGGAAAAACCAGCACGATAAAAAGGGGGCAAAAGCCCACTCAACTTGGGGCAGAATTTAGGGCAAATAGGTTGCAAACAGTTTATGATGAGCCTAAGCTATCTGCCAGATACTCAACAACCAAAATGGATGGGAGCAGTTTGGTCTTCTGTCTTGAAAGCAGCCTTGTTTTCTTCTGTCACTCTTAAAATCTACCCAGAAGGCCCAACCTTCTCACCCAGAAACAGTGTTGACTGCATGGTGGAGCATGACCGGCTCCCTTGAAAATGAGAAAGCAGCAACACAGATCAGTTTCATCAAACAGGAAATTGGTTTCTCCTGTTTTTGTTGGGTGTTTTGATGAAAACAGAAATCAGGACTCTGCACAGAAATGGGAACCTCTTCAGGCTGAAACCCTAGGGTTTAATTTGTTACCATGCAAAACAAAGCCAGACCAGCAACTCTCACTTCCAATGCAGATGTTTCAGTAGGGCTGACATCTGAAGGTAGTTTGAGGAGTTGAATTTTTTCTCTCTAGTCTGAAATTTATTAAATATGAAATGTTTTCCTCTACAAGAATGGGAAGAATGAATGGACCTTTGGGGGAGTGGGGAGGGGGAGCAGTTTCAGAAAGATTGATTTTACAGAAGTGAGTATAACATAATCATACAGTCTAACTGTAGTCACGTCATTTAGTTATAGTTTGGACCTACCAGATTTGAAACCAAACCCAATACAATTTAGCATTAAGTTGCAGTTTTTCATTAGTGTAAAGCATAGAGAAATGGCAGAATCTCCATCTGTCTAGGTGTGTGCAGCTGTACTGATTTTATGCAGAGCTGCACCGTATTGTAACAACTTAAGATCTGGCTCCTTCTTCTGGCCATGAGGCAAATCTACTGGGGTTTTTTCCATGAGAGCAAAAGAAACATTCTGAGGATAGCTAAAAAAATAAGTGGATTTTTGGCCCAAAAAGTTCAAAGAAAGGGTGTTCCCTTGTAAATGCCATAGTAAATATCCAGGCAAAGTTTCCATCTCCTTGTGGAGTGTAGTTTGTTCCTCAAACAAGAATGCCAGAAGATAAAGTACAAGAACTTTTCTACATTGTGTGTGCTAGTGCTGCATGGGTTTTTTTCATAGATTATTGCTGTTAATTACTGCCTGTTTGTTAGTTAGGGCTTTGCAGAATAGTCCAGAGTATAACGTTCCTATTACTATTGTCAGACTTCCCTTCAGCTCCAGTTTTTATGGTTTTATGAGAGAAGAGTGCTTGCTACATTCTGACTGTGTTCCCCTAGAAAAACTCTTCTCTGGAAGTACACATAGGTGGTATTAAAAACTGTTTAGAGATAGAGACAGAAAACATCAGTGTTCTAGTGTAACACAGAAACTCCTACATGTACATGGGCTGGGAATACTCTAAGTCACATTAATTTAAAGGCATATATTTATATTCTGAGTTTAATGTCTGTGTAAAAACACCTGGGGCTTTGGAGGAAAATGTTGGCCTGTTACTATGTTTTCTTTTTCTATCACTCATTTCATGCTTCACCCATCTTCTGCCCTCAGAGCATCCCGTGAAGCCTACATAGGCCTGGGATTGGCAGTCTGTTAAAGCCTGCTGCCCTAGCTTTGGCATCATAGGAGACAAGCCCAGTGCATCTTACAGCAGCAACAGAGTGTGTCCTCACTCTGGGGTGAGTCGAGGCCAGTGTAGGTGCTCTAGTACCTTTAAATGCAACAGCTAAATTTAAATCTTCTGCATCTTTTATACCGCTGTGGCACAGAGGTGTGATAGGTCTCAAGACAGAGGATGTGGAAGAGGGGTTTGCCTGCAGGAATATAAGTGCTGCAAAAATTACTCTTAAAAGTAACTCAGTTCACGGGACTGAGTTTTTCTCAGTACAAGGAGGAAAGTGAAAGGCTTATTCTGAGGAGTCTTGGTGTCAACACAGAATGTTAGGAATGCTTGCCAAACCTCATGGTTATATACCAGAAGAGCTGCGTGTAGTTAAGCTGGTGTTTCTTTTGGACTTCCATTATTATCTATCTCACAGAAGCAGTAGTTTGTATACCAAAATTTTGCTCTTTTTTATTTCTGAATGGAAATCCAAAATACAATGCCTTACAAAATACAAACTATATGTAAAACATGGCATTTCTGTGAGCACCCATATTCTTCCCGGTTGGCCAAAAACACTCCACAAAACTGTCCCAATGGCAGTGCAGGGGTGGTGGCAGCATTAGGTCATGGCATAGGAGTACACAAAGACAGGGACAGTTGTTCTTCGTTAGTGACTTGATTTCAGCAATGGGAGTAGCCAAGCTGTATTTGCATATGGCTTTTTCAGTTGGACCAGTATACCACCTTGTGCCCACAGTCCAAACCCATGAGAACAGAAATAATGTGATCACAAAAAATTGGACTGAGAACAGGCTCAGACACTGAAGCACCTTCTGCCAGTATCTCTTTAGTGTAACAGTAGCAGAGGGTTACCTTCATTCATACCTTTTCCACTGCTTGGCAGTGATGCTTCTTTCAGTATTCATCCATGATAATGTCTCTCCTAGCCTAGGTGCCAGAGGAGCTTGACATAGAAGGAATACTAAGCTGTACCGTGTCCCCAAGACCACAGTTTGCATGGCCTTCAGTTCCAGTTAGGAAATCAAGTCTCATGCTCTGTCAGCCTCCGGAATTCTGCTGTCTTCACTCTCTTAGTAGTTCTTCACCATCATCAGCAGTTCTTTAGCAGCTGCCTGGGCACTTCCACTGTGTCACAGACAAGAAAGCAACTTGCACCCTGAGAACATGTGGGAAGCCCCTTACTGCCTTCTAGTTCCCCCACTTCTTTTTAGCTACCTATCATTCGAGATGCAGGTGATGTGTTACCTCTGTTACTTGTCTGGTTTTTTGCCTCAAGGCTGAAGCACAGACAAGTATTAAAGGTAACAAGTTCAAGGTATGTTAATGTGATGCTTCACAAAGTTGTCTGTAACATCTTAAATTTCACTCCCAGTGATGTTAGAGATTGATTTATTCTCACTACTTCTAAGGTCATTTTTGGGAGGCCTCCTACATTGAAATAGAAAGTGCAGTGCCTCATACATTCCTACGTCAGAGAGATAGTTTATCATCTGTCGCTTGCATCCCTCACTGGTTCGCAGTCTGCAAAAGTGCCAGAAACTAGCCAAGAACTTGGCTCCAACTCAGGAAAAACTCAGATATTTTTAGAGAGCATTAATTATTTTGTGAACCTAATTAATTGGAATCAAGTGCTATTTAGGAATAGGTTTTTTTAGCTAAAAATCAATGGTTTAATAGTCATAAGTCTTAGGTCCATTAAGCAGTCATTTAATCATTACTGCTGCTTACCTTTTTTTTTTTTTTTTTTCTTCAGGTTGCATTTAAGTATGTTGTCTCCTTTTTATTCTCCATCTCTGCAGGTGTAGATGGCCTTGTTTATGGCAAAAGCTCAGAAAAAAAGCATGCATTTAGAGAAGGTAGGACAAGAAATGTGGCAGACCTTTTTCCTCCCAAAACATGCAAAGGATTTCGCTGCCCTTTAGAAAGAGGACAAGTGATTCTACTTCTTCGAAGTGAAAAAAATACTTGTTGAACCTGAGAATAAGATGGAGAAGTGGATTACAGAGCACAGTTTCCCTTTGATGTACAGAGAGACTGAACACCTGACAGTTCTTGAAAGAATCTCACTCTGATGTTTCCCTGCTTCCTTTCTGGCAGGGCAGCAAGCTATTTCATTCTAGTTTAAACAGCTGCACTTCAGTAAAGCCTTTGGATGTTTGCTACTTTAGCACATGTTTGGTCAATACTGATAGCAAGAAGGAGCCTTCCAAACATGTGACTAACTAGGGATTCCTGCTTTATGGGAGAACTCCCACACTGCAGAAGGTTAGCTCTTTGCAGAGTGGCTAAGGGATGGAAACCAGATGAATGGTGTCTGGTGGGGGATGGAAAGGTGTTGTTCAGAAATGTTTTAATGGAGGTTCTTCACAGAAGGAAGCCTTGTTAGACTGAGGACTAAGGCTGTGTATTTGGTTGTGGTACTACAACATAATCTTTTTCATCTTTAACCTTTTTTACCATAGCTTTTGTGGTAGTAAAGTTCACTGCTGACAGTCATGGGACTTTGTACTCAAAACACATGCCTTCAGCTCAAATCTGAGGTGACCCTCTTGCTTACAGCTGACATTGCTTTAGCAAGAGTCAGATCCATCCTTAAGGACTTCCTTTATGTCTTGCAAAGAAATCAGAGGGGAGAAGGACATGGGAAAATGGGGGAAATTAAGTGAGAAGTAGTCAGTTCTCCAAATGTTTCTTGAGCAAGCAGCAGTTAAGAGTGAGCATAGTGATCCAGTTGTTCTCTCAGTGCTCTTGCTTTCCATAAACGAGACTATTTTGATCTACGTATTTAGATCATCTTAAAAGAATTCAGGAGATCCTGTCAGTTTCTTTGCATGAGGAATGGAGAATGGGATTTATGGGATTTTTCACAATAAATCTTGGGTATCAGTAGCAATTCCAGGAATTAAGTAGAAACTATAACATCGAGATTACAGCAGTTTTCTGAACTCTACACAGGGATAGCTGGGATAGTTTCACAATATGTAAAAAAATAGTTGGCAAAACAACCACTTCTTATTGTCTGATTACTGGCCTGAGCCATTGCATGTGCTTCAGTTCTCTTAACCAAAAACTGTCTGACTCCTTCCCTGGGCTGCTAAGTAAATAAACATGGAAATAGTGACATATGTTCTCCATCTGCACAGTCATGTGCTATATCTTCAGTGCTCAGAAATGTTACTTAATAGGAATATAATCACTGTTGTTGAAAAGTATATTTAATGATAAAAATAAAGGATGTGGAAAAGAGGCCAAGTTTGGCACCTAATGCAGTAGTGACAGTTTATTGAGGGTCTGGCAGAAATGGCTTCACTTTCCTGTTTATAATAGCTTTTACTTGCTGCATTCCCCATCTGTGATTCAGCAACTGGAACTACTCTGATCTGCAGAGAAAGGAGGCGGAAATAAGTTTTGGGGTTTTTTTCCCTTCCATGATCTTATGCACCAACAACTGCTGGGAGTAGGTGTTGGAGGCAACAGCAGAAAGGGAGCGTTTTACGTTAGACTAGTAAAACAATTAAGGACCATACAGGGTTCTGTTAGTATTTTGCCAGAGAACAAATTCACAATTTTTGCCTGAATGTGAAGGAGAAAATCTGAGGATGTGAAGTCTGAGTCCTCGTGGAATCCTCATGCAACTTGCTGCTTTCAGGAAAGCCAGTTCACTCCTTCAGTTTGACCAGAGAGTCATTTTTAGTTACACTCAGGTCCCAAGAATCATTGAACACAAAAATGTGTTCATGTTGTTGAGTAGGTGAATACAATGCAGATGGATCTTGAACCACCAGGCATGTTCTTCACTGCAGAAACCTATCAGTGCTGTGATGCATGGGGTGCATGCTTTCTTAACTTCTAAACCCAAATCTGTTATTTTGGTTAAAATTACCTTTGAGGAATCCCAGGAGAAGGTGATCTGTTGATTTAGCCACTGGCTCTTGCTCCCTGCTTCTGGAAGAAACTGTAGGCTGTGCTGAACAAGCACTGACTGAGTTGTGATTTCAGCGTGTCCCAAGAGTTGCAGGCAGTGGAGTAGATTCTCACTTCTGTCCAGCTTTCTCTGGATGTAGCACATCAGAAGTTGTTAAGGAACCATTTTTTTTTTTCCCAAGCCCCAGCTCAGACTTCTCTCTTTCCAAGTAGTCCTTCTTTCCAGTTGTGGGTAAAGGAAGGCTATTTCTTCCTTTCCAGTGTGTGCCTCTAGCCCATGCAGAAGTTAACCAAGCAGCATATAGTGCAGCCCAGATGGGGCTTTTTCACTCTTCTGATATATCTAACTGCCATCACTTGGCATTTGGTCTAGCAATAATTTTGGCCCTTTGGACATCTAGTAGCTGCTTACTAGTCCATCCTGTTAGGGAAGTGATGGGGTGGATTTGTTGGTACAGTGAGGAGTAATGAAAAAGTAAGAAAAAATGTGGAGTGACTTTGCTCCCTGCATCTGATTGTAATCCCCCTCTGCAAATGTGTCCTTTCCTTGGCCCTCCCTTTTCCTTCTTAATCCAGAACCCTTTCTGTCAGCTTAAAGGAAGAGTTATTTGATACATGGTATGATGGTGGGACCAGGCTTAGAGAAAACTGGACTTCCAGTGCCTTCTGATGAGACAGATACTAGATCTCTGAAACAGGTATTTGCTCATCTGTGAGTGGCACAAAATGTTGGGAGTTCTTTTTAATGGAATTTCTTTACTTCACCCTGTCTGTATTTTTTACAGTTTTCTAAAAGCAAAAGATATAACTTCACAGCAAGTATATTAAAATGGCAAATAAGAACAGGATGGTGAGGTTCCTTTTCAGTTTTTATGTATTTAAATTGAAGGAAGCTATCCAGAGATCCAGGGCACTTAGAGCAGTACTATTGAGAGTAGCATGTGCTGTCACATCAACAGTAATCAGGACTTACTGAGGAGTGCGTGTCTGTGATTATGGTGAGGACCATGTCCAGAGAAGCCTACTGTATAGTAGTTCTGGTCTTAGCAAAGTATTTTCAGAATTAGTTTTATTTCCCCTTTCAAGTAAGGGCCTGATGGTATGCAAAGTTTTGGACACAAAACCTTCACTTGCACATAAATAAATTCATAAATAATCTATTTGCATGGCAAACTTTGCACAATCAACAAAGTTAATTTCCCAGAAAGACCTTTTTGTCATTTCAGAATTTGTTGTACACTTTTAGAAATATGCAGGGGGGTGAGGGCATAAATTAGTATATAGGCTCAAAGTACCAAAAGTGCTGGTATGAGCTGATACCCGTAGTTAGTAGACATGTTTATGTTTGTTTTGCATATGCCCTCCAAATGTATCACCAAGGTTAGCCTTGATCATTAAGGCAAAGATTCTATGCAAACAGCAAACCCCCCACCTGTCTAAAATGCCACTGAGATTTAAACTAAAAGAGCTTCATTTCAATACATGAATGCCATTTCTGTGTATACAAATTGCAGAAGTTGTCAGGATGTATTTTGTGAACTTGTAGCTTGAATGAAGCATGAATAAGCTTCTTTTTAAGTTACAATACAGTACATGGAATCAGGATTTTCCTCTTTAAGTTACCCTCTGTAAAAGTGTATATAGTAGTCTTTAGGATTGTAAAACATTTAAAATACTTTTAAAAGCTCTGTGTCTTGCAATGCACATGTGTGGTTCAAGTATGAATCTGTTTAAGGCACTCAACATGTTTTTAACATATAATAGTTGGTCTGCTTTTTAAAAAGTTTTAAAACCAGGCATAAATGGATTTTCTACGTATTCTCAATACTGCTGCTATTACTGAGGAGGATATTTTGCAGTGAGAATCATTGCTTTGCAGTAATCCTATCTAAATGTGCTGGCTTCAAGCCTACCTGGGGATGCTCAGCAGAGTTGTGGCTCACATCCAGACCTCCCTGTGGAAGGAGGTCCTTGTGGGCATCCTAAGTTTTACAAACTGTGAGAGCTCTTGGGCTTATATTCTTCAGCAGGCAGATTGTTCCCCACACTGTGTATGCTTGGGGTACTGAGATGGTATGTTCACCCAAGGGACTGCATCTCCTTCCAGGCAACTTTCCGTTTCTTTTGCCCCATGGCAGAGGATCCCAGATCTTCATTTTTGTCTTGAACAAATTATTTCTGCTGAAAGTTTGTTATGACTGTTTGAAGTGCTTAAAAATCTAGAGCTAGATCATCTCAAAAGTGTCATTCCAAATGCTGCAGCCTACTTGGTAGTGGAATATTGCAGTTTTGATGTCTATAAACTGAATAAAAAAGTGTGCATGAACCCCTCCCCAATATATCATGTATGGAAGTAGCTAAACTTCTGACTTGTTTCAGCGTGCTCTCCCCAGTGAGAGGAAAGTTGTAAATCTAGTAAGGAGATGGAGCAAAATATACCAAATAGGAACAGAGAAGACATGTAGCTTGTTAAATTGCTAATCATGTTGCCATGAAGGTTCTTAAGGAATGTTGACAAAGAGCAGATGGATAAGCAGGTTCAGTGCTGTCAGAAATTAATGCAGAGCACATGCTGGGGATAACAGGAGATATTAAAGAGTTGGAGAACATGGTGGGACTTAGCAAAAATCCTTCTCTGATCCCTACACTTAAAGGAAGGCTCAGAGTTTTCTTTTGCAGTCTGTGTACAAGTCAAATGTGTTTAACTAAAGCCACTTCCTTGAGTATTTTTTGTAATCCTAGCATGCTCCTAACTCATGTTTTTTTTATGGCACCATACATGTTGCAAACTGCAGAAAGGTGGATTACAGTATCTGCCAGAGGTTTAGATTTTTTTCTTCTTAGCTTTCCAAAGGCATTTCATAGGCACAAAGTGCCCGTTTTGACAAATCTACCATATAGGAGATTTTTAAAAAACCCATCTTCCCAGATAACTTCAAATGTGACAGGAAAAGCTGTAACTTCTGGATGCAGTCTCTATAGTGGAGACCCAGGGTGTGGAAGGTCTTTGAGAAGCTGGCTTAAAGATCTTCATGTGAAGGTCCACTGAGATACTTTTCAGAGGCCAGGGTAGTCTGTTTTTCCACTGGCCCAAGCTGAGCATTTTTTGGCTTGTAAACACCAGGAGAGAGACCCACAATCATGGTTTATTGTTTGGTTTAGTAGAATACTTGAAAATTACAGAATCCTGGAGCACATTGGTGCCCCAGGTTTGCAGAATACAATAGTTACAGCAAGAGCCAAGAGATACCACTGTGAAATACGTGGAGAGGACAGGGGACTGAGGAGTTTCCTGCAGTCGTGATTTCCATCAGTATGGCTCCCATGTTATTCACGTTCTTCCCTTGCAGAGGCCACTTACAAACAAACTGTGCAGCAGAAGCAGAATGTTTTTTGGAGGCAGGAGGAAGGGCTGGGCAGCACTGCATACTAATATTGCAAGGCATCCCAAACTCTTCCGCTGCAGCAGTAAGTGGAAAGGCATCAGGAAGTCGGTGGCTGCTTGGTGTGGAATGGGGATTGCCATTTCCTCCGTGACACCATGCATTATCCTTGTAAAGTATATTTTATTTGGCAGGCCATTGTCACAGGGAATACATAACACACCCTTGTTCCCAGAGTTTCTTCTAATAGAGGCTGCGCCTAGCCCGACCCTTAGTCAAATCTGGTCGTGTAGTACCTTGTCACGATGAGAGATGCACATGCCAGGGTAGAAAGATGTAGCACAGGATAATGTATTGTAACTTCTTTGTACTTCCTTCCTCATGAAGGTTTTTTATAGTCAGCCCCATGGTGACAAATTTAAAACATGACAGATGGCAAATACAGCTACCACAGCACTTGTTTCACGCACATGAAGGTCAGGGTGACATATTTTCGAATTTTCTTTTTTTTTAGCAGTTGCCAAGGCTCAAGAATCTCAGGCTGTAGTTCTCCTCCAAGGGCATAGGTGTAAGTTAATTTGAGGTTTTGGTTGTCCAGATGTTGTGGACTATAATTCAGAGTAGTTCTAGACACACACTGGATCATCCACATAACTTCCAACAAATGAATAAAAGTACAAGACCACATATGCCAGGTCAAAGATCCACATAACCGACAATCTTCTGTCCATGTATATTCAGTAACAAAGCCTGAGGAGACAGGGAAAGAATTGAATACAAACATCCAGTGATCATTGTTTAAAGATTCTGTGGCCTATGAATTGCATCATTCTTAGTAGGCACCAGCAAACCAAAACAAGAATAGTATTCATGGTGTACTCTGATTCTGGGACAGATTCACTATTTCATTATGTCGAATGAGTATCCATTTAATCACTGTCATAAAAGTAATTACAGTAGCATAAAACCAGTTCAATTAAATGGAAAACTAGCTTTCTTTCCTCATTTAAGAAGTTTGGGGATTGAGTTATAAAGACTATTTTGCATCAAGTGTCATTTCATTTAGGCTTTACACATATGGGGAAAAAATGAGAATTAAGAGACTACAATCGTTACAGTGGCAGTGTACGAATAGAGCTCAGGTTGATGCAGGAGGGAGCAGGATATTGCCTAGCTGATTCCTGTCATATCCTGCAAAAGATAAACCCTTAATCGGATCCTTCATTAGCATCAAGTGTGGAAAAAACAGATCATACCAGGGATTACTTAGTAAATGTAGTTAGTGGGAGAAATTATTCATTGAAGAAAATACAAAATCCCTCAAATTAATCTCTGAAATACATGGAGTTTGACTCTCCACTCTCTTACTCTGGGATAAATGAAGAATAATTCCATTTCAATGACTTAGATACACTAGTGTAGTTGGAGAGGAAATTGAGCTTGCCTGCTCTCCCAGGATTTTAAAAGATTTACATTTTTAAGGCAGAGCTGTTTATCCTTAAAATTTGTACTCGTACATTCAGAGGAAGAATCGTGACCCTGTGTCACAGAGTAGAACCCTTTGATACATGATCTCTACCTGTTTAAATCCAGACTGGAGTCTTTGTCCCATCATGTGGGTTCAGTACCGTAACTTTGCCACTGGCTTTAGTGTTTGCAGTTTAAAAAAAGCCATACTGGCTAATACATGTTGAGTGGTGAATCTCTGAAATATACCTTGTTTTACGTTGTCACTTCTGCAATGTTAAATTCTTCTAGCTTGAAGGTTAAAATATCAAAGTTGACATTTGTTGTAGACAGGCAGAGCAGAAGAATTCCTACTGAATTTGAAAGTCTGTCCTTTGATTTTTTTGATGGACATTCCTGACTTTCCACGTCCATTGTTCAGTTTCTGGCAGTGTCTTGATGTACAGTTATGTTGTCAATACATGTGCATTGACTGAAATGTTTTTATGCCTACCCGGTGGCTCTTTTTTTCTAGCAAACCTATGTCATATTTCCTTTCTAGTGATTTATTTTCTATGTGCACATTTTTTTTTTTTGATAGATAAAGTAGTAGGAAAGTGTGTTCCATTGGTGGCCTAAGAAGTTATCAAGCCCTATAGTGTTCAAAAACAGAAAAGACATGCTGGATTTCCTTACATTTTTTCAGTTAGTTATATACCCTAGGAGAGCATAACCGAGGAGGAAAATGCAAGAGGCATGCTGAAGTAAGCATGTATTCATTCCCATTTCTGATCAGAAGGTTATTGCACTGTCATTACCACAGACAGTAGAATCTGAATTTGAATCGTTGGTGAATATCTACCATTTTATGAAAGCAGATTGTAGTTGATGGCAACTTCAATGTGAGATATCTTTGCGTGCCTGGGGAGTTTGGGGCCTGTGCTTGTTTGAGTTAGCACACTAATCCCTGCTTCCAGATAACCTTTCATTCTCGTAACAAAGAGGTAATCCTCTGGTGTAACTCAGTATTCACTATTCTGGTCTCAAGAGGAGAATTACATTAAACAAAAAGCATTTCCTCGCTTCTCCCCTTGCTTCTGGGTAAAGAACAACATGGTTCACGTATAGTCAGTAGTAGTTAAATCTTTTGATGAGAAGATCGTACATGCAAATGTGCACATAAGTGTCCTCTGTTTAAAGGCTGATACTGTTAAAATTGTTTCCCCGTTTTAAAATTCTTGCCTTTTTTATCATTCTTGACCAGTGTCAGATTGATGCTTATTTACACTGGGGTTCATTCACACACTATTTTGAGCCTTTTTATACCACCACACTGTTGACAAAGGGAAGCAAGCCTTGGAAAAAAATTCAAGTTGTTTTTACAGATTAGCATTGGAGAAGATGATCTCTCCCTGCAGTTCTTTTTGCAGGTATAGGGGGCTCGTTGGTGAGTGCAGACTGGTGACTAGAATGCAATGAAAATTTGGCACTGCTTGATTCTCACAATCGACCCCAGAGAGACACCTGTACGATCAGTCTTGGATGGGGCCACATGTACTCTCCAGATCTGCTTGCCCCGCAAGTTCTCTCTTGCCTCTGAATGTGTTGCTGTGTGTAGACTTGGGCCATGCTGTAGTGCTGTCCTCAGTTGGGTCCCTCCTGGGTCTGCAGTTTAGCTGGGTCACGTATGGGCAAGTCCAGTCTGCACTTCCACAGCTGATTTTGAAGGGTTTTAAACTAAACTGTGGCCAGCCTAATCTCTAAGGCCGTGATGGAAATGCACAGCAATTGTGAGAGACGAGAAACCAGGCCTGCAAGAAACTAAGAAAACCAGCCTGAGAAAGCAAAAGTTGAGGCTGATCAAAGAAATGCCTCAAACACTCGCAAGACAAAACTATGAGTCACAAGGTGCGTTCTGTGGAGGTCGAAGCTGATAAGGCTGCCCCAATAACACAAGATGGGACTGGAGGAGGGAGCCCTGTGAAGACAGGACGGCTCTGCTCTGGTGCACCTGGCCAAAACTTCAAGGGCCATCTGTCCGGTGAATGACCTTTGCTTCTTTATCCATGAAATGCATATTAAAGTTAACACCCCTCAATATGCTAATGAGGGCTAACATGATCGTGCTAATTACATCATCCCATGAAACACCCTACCCCTCCCCGTACATGGGATACGTAGGTATGTGGGTTGACCTAGGGGACGGACCCAAGGAAAGTGGGTATAAATCGGGGTGGGGGGGGGCCTGAGAGAGAGTGCAGTGAAGCGAAGAAGACGGATGCCAGCGAAAAAGACAGATGTCTCCTGTGCCTCCTGGAACCCTCGCTGGCAGGATCAGCGCAGAAACCCAGACCAGTGATCTGTATTTCCCCATTCCCTCTATCTCCCTCTTTTCCCTTTCCCATTAAGAAATGCAAGGCATATTATATTGCTTGCCACAACTTGCTATATACTTAGCCAACTATCGTGTGTTCAATTAGTACATTGTGAGTAGTTAATAAATGTTTAGACTTGGAGACTTGTTGTCCGCTCCATTGGGGATTTGTGAGTCTGAGTCACTTGTCCCCCTTGTCTGAGAGGGACGTCACAGCAATCAGTAGGCTTATGCTCCATTCTTAAACCATCTCTTGTCATCACAGGATAGACTGCATGATCTCACATGCTTGGAAATAGCTCTGTAATGTAGTGTTACGTTGTGGAAATTTTGAATGTAGCTTGTGAGGAGTTCCATAGCTGAATACATCTAGGGGAGATGTGGGGTCAATGAGCAGTTCAGGGACTCAGGCTTGGAGAAGATTCTATGTAAAAGGCCAGGATAAGACATAGTTCAACTTTTTAGAAGGGCAGTGGGAAGCATTTGAAGCATACAAAAAGAATCAGGGCATTTGGGGAAATTTGTCTTTCCCAGTAGAGACAATAATAACCATTTTAACACTATTATTTACCTCCTGCTGCTTCACTGGAAAGAGCAAATTGTAAGTATAATTTCAGAATGAATAATTTTTGTCAAAGCCAGACTGATTCAAAGCCCTAAGTAAATTACTGGGTTTGTTGTTAAAAATGCTGGTGTCATAAAATGGGTGATTATTTTTATCCCATAGTTCTCAAAACAGAAACAGAAAAGAGCTGCTGCTTCTTCCTCTAAGGTGAGGTTGCAAGAAAGAGAGAAGTTAGGTTGAGTTTCTGTTGTTTTGTTGTTTTTTTAATGAAACATTTATTTTAGTAATTTTATATGTCACCCATAGAACAGTAGAGACTAATTTACTTTCACTGGCACATGGAGGGCAGCTTTGTCATACTGCAGGTCCCCTGTGGTACTTAACTTGCACTTTTTCCTGTATCCTTTTGGAGGCACGTCATCACTTTGTTGCTGGATACTGATTAGTTTTAACAAGGATGCACAGAGACTTCCATGAAGTGCCAGAAGAAAGTATTTCAGAGATTTGAGAGTAATACCTCTGATACTTAGTCAGTTTGGAGGTGGTCATCTGAAGCATGAAAGTATATTTCGGAAAGACCTGATGTCCAGGGAGGGGATTTCTGCACAGAAGAGAGGAAAGAAGCAGCAGTAGTCCAAAAGTAATGTCTCAGACGGAAAAAGCAGGTGACCTATAAGAAAGGGATTTTTTTTGCAAAAGCTTTTTTGAAAGTCCCAAAACAAAAATGAAAAATTCTCAGCTCTAATTCTGCTTGGATTTTTCTCCACTTTTTCCTTCCTGAAATGCTTTGATTTGTACTTACATCCTTAACTGCTTAGACATTTTTAAAAGTGTGTTTAAAATACAGATCTGTGAAGCCAATTTACAGCACCCAAAATCACCTCTTAACTGCTAGCCACTTGGTTGCTTTCTTCAAAATAAAACTTGAAATTTTTCTGAAGAGGAAACAAAAATATTATGACTGGAAGCTATTCAAAAGATCATGCTCCTTCTGGAAAGAATAAGTGCTAACTGTTCATATGGGTTGGTTTTTTAAGGTATAATCCGTAAAATTTGGCTTACGAAATTCAATTCTGCCATGACAGATGAAGGAAAAGGAAGCTGGGGTTTCTTTTAGGTGTTTTGTTTGTTTGTTTGTTGGAGGTTTTTTTTCACAGTTGCCTAGAAAGAAGGAAATTGTTTTTATTAAAAAAAGTCAGAGTATTTTAGCACCTAACTCACAGAACAGAGTTGGCCCAATATCTACCAAAGAAAGGACTGATACTGACAGAATCCCTGAACTCTAGGAAATATACCTTAGTAGGAGAGATTTGCTCCAGAAGCAGAGCACACCTGACTCTGTAAGGTAGAAGGCACTCGAGGGTACCATCTAGAGCTACATCAGATGCTACAAAATGACTGTACTGAGGGGAGGAAATGAGAGGCTGACTTGCAGTCTGCAAGAGAGTGTGGCCACTAGGAAAATTTGTAGACGGTGAAATTAATGACATGAGAGCTATTTTAGCTGAGTTTCAGTGTTAATATTACTTAACCTTCTCAAAATATTTCCTGAACTTTACATCAAGAGGTGTGTTTATCAGCACAAGTGTCTTTGAGTTCTGTTTAAAATGGTAATCAGATCAATCAATACTTCACTTTATTAGCACCTGTTGATTAGTCACTCCCCTGTTTCTCACATCATCCTTCTGAAATAAATAATTATGATGGTTTCCTGAAGAATAGGATTCAAGGCAGAGATATGACTCACAGAATCACAGAATCATCTAGGTTGGAAAGGACCTTGAAGATCATCTAGTCCAACTGTTAACCTAGCACTGACAGTTCCCAACTACACCAGATCCCTCAGCGCTATGTCAGCGTGACTCTTAAACACCTCCAGGGATGGGGACTCCACCACTGCCCTGGGCAGCCCATTCCAATGACTAACAACCCATTCTGTAAAGAAATACTTCCTAATATCCAGTCTAAACCTTCCCTGGTGCAACTTGAGGCCATTCCCTCTTGTCCTATCGCTT
The DNA here is from genome assembly GCF_031877795.1 of Strix aluco. Lineage (NCBI taxonomy): Eukaryota > Metazoa > Chordata > Aves > Strigiformes > Strigidae > Strix > Strix aluco. The sequence goes on from NC_133971.1 coordinate 22,699,180, forward strand.
ATTACCTGGTTCAGGAGACTCATCCCCAGCTCTCTGCAACCTCCTTTCAGGTAGTTGTAGAGGGCGATGAGGTCTCCCCTCAGCCTCCTCTTCTCCAGACTAAACACCCCCAGTTCCCTCAGCCGCTCCTCGTACGACATGTGCTCCAGACCCTGCACCAGCTTCGTTGCCCTTCTCTGGACATGCTCCAGTAATTCAATGTCTTTTTGTAATGAGGGGCCCAAAACTAAACCCAGTAATTGAGGTGCGGCCTCACCAGTGCCAAGTACAGGGGCAAGATCCCTTCCCTGTCCCTGCTGGCCACGCTATTTCTGATACAAGCCAGGATGCCATTGGCCTTCTTGGCCACCTGGGCACACTGCTGGCTCCTGTTCAGCCGGCTGTCAATCAACACCCCCAGGTCCCTCTCTGACTGGCAGCTCTCCAGCCACTCCTCCCCAAGCCTGTAGCACTGCTGGGGTTGTTGTGGCCCAAGTGCAGCACCCGGCATTTGGCCTTATTGAAACTCCTCCAGTTGGCCTTAGCCCATCGCTCCAGCCTGTCCAGGTCTCTCTGCAGAGTCTCCCTACCCTCGAGCAGATCAACGCTCCCACCCAACTTGGTGTCATCTGCAAACTTTCTGAGGGTGCACTCGATCCCCTCGTCTAGGTCATCAATAAAGATGTTAAACAGGAGTGGCCCCAAAACCAAGCCCTGGGGGACACCCCTTGTGACCAGCCATCCACTGGATTTAACTCCGTTCACCACAACTCTTTGGGCCCGGCCATCCAGCCAGTTTTTTAACCAGCAAAGCGTGTGCCCATCCAAGCCTTGAGCAGTCAGTTTCACCAGGAGAATGCTGTGGGAAATGGTGTCAAAGGCCTTACTGAAGTCAAGGTAAACACCATCCACAGCCTTTCCCTCATCCAATAAGCAGGTCACCCTGTCGTAGAAGGAGATCAGGTTTATCAAGCAGGACCTGCCTTTCATAAACCCCTGCTGGCTGGGCCTGATCATCTGGTTGTCCCGCATGTGTTGTGTGATGGTACTCAGGATGAGCTGCTCCATCACCTTCCCAGGCACCGACGTCAAGCTGACAGGCCTGTAATTTCCCGGATCATCCTTCTGACCCTTCTTATAGTTGCGCATCACATTGGCCAATTTCCAATCTGTCGGGACCTCCCCGGTCAGCCAGGACTGCTGGTAAATGATGGAAAGCGTCTTGGCGAGCACCCCAGCCAGCTCCTTCAGCACCCTCGGGTGTATCCCGTCTGGTCCCGTAGACTTGTGTGTGTCTATGTGATGCAGTAGGTCACTGACTGTCTCCTGGATTGCAGGGGGTTGTTCTCCCAGTCTCTGTCCTCTGTCTGAGCAGGCTGGATTCCCTCAATACAACTAGTCTTGTTATTAAAGACTGAGGCAAAGAAGGCATTAAAGACCTCAGCCTTCTCCTCATCACTTGTTACCATGTTTCCTCCTGCATCTAGCAGGGGATGGAGGCTCTCCCCGGTCTTTCTTTTGCTACTGACATAGAAACATTTCTTGTTATCCTTGATTGCTGAAGCCAGATTAATTTCCAGCTGGGCTTTGGACCTCCTGATTTCTGCCCTGCATAGCCTCACAGCATCTTTGTAATCACTGTGAGTGGCTAGCCCCTTCTTCCAAAAACTCTAAACTCTCCTTTTCTCCCTGAGTTCCAGCCAAAGCTCCCTGTTTAGCCAGGGTGGTCTTCTCTGGCACCAGCTTCTCTTACAGCACCTGGGGACCGCCTGTTCCTAAGCCATTAACTCTTCCTTCTTAAAGAGCGCCCAGACTTCCTGGACCCCTATACCCGTCAGGATCGTCTCCCAAGGGATCCTTTCAAACAGGTGCCTAAACCAGACAAAGTCAGCCCTTTTGAAGTCCAGGATGTCAGTTCTGCTTTCCCCTGTCCTGGCCTCTCTAAGACTAGAGAACTCTATTATTTCATGATCGCTGTGCCCTAGTCGTCCTCCGACCGCCACACTGTCCACCAAGTCCTTCTCTGTTCACAAAGAGGAGATCTAGCAGGGCACCTTCTCTGGTTGGTTCTCTCACCAGCTGTGTCAGGAAGTTGTCTCCCACACATTCCAGAAATCTCCAGGACTGGTCCCGCTCTGCTGTGTTGTATTTCCAGCAGATGTCTGGGAAGTTAAAGTCTCCCACAAGAACAAGGACAAGCGATCATGAGATTTCTCCTAAATGCCTATAGAATATTTCATCCACCTCTCTGTCCTGGGTGGATGGCCTATAGTAGACTCCTATTACAACATCTGCCCTGTTGGCCTTCCCCCTGATTCTAACGCAAAGACACTCTATCCTGTCTTCACTACACTTGTGCTCAAAGCAATCATAACAGTCCCTAACATACAGCGCCACCCCACCACCTCTCCTTCCTTGTCTGTCCCTCCTAAAGAGCTTGTAGCCATCAACAGGCGCACTCCAGTCATGGGAGACATCCCACCATGTTTCTGTAATAGCCACGACATCATAATTTTCCTGTTTCATCATGGCTTCAAGCTCCTCCTGTTTGTTACCCATGCTGTGTGCATTGGTTTACATGCACTTCAGATGGGCTGATGTTTTGCCTCCTTCCCCCTTCAGATCTAGTTTAAAGCTCTGTCAATGAGCCCAGCTAACTCCTGCCCCAAGATCCTCTTCCCCCTCTGGGACAGGTGCATCCCATCTAACGCCAAAAGGTCTGGTGCCCTGTATGCCAACCCATGATTGAAAACTCCAAAGCCCTCCTGGTAACATCAGTCTTGGAGCCACAAGTTCATCTGTTGAGTTCTCCGGTATTCTTCTTCATCCATTCCCCCAACTGAAGGGATGGAGGAGAACACAATTTGTGCCCCCGACCCCTTAATCACTTTCCCCAAGGACCTGAAATCTCTCTTCATTGCTTAAGGACTTCTCCTAGTAATGTCGTCACTACCTACCTGAAAAACCAGGAGAGGGTAGTAGTCCTTGGGTCTCACTAGAGCGGGGAGTTTTGCCTCAGACTGATCCAACCAGTCGGAAGTTCTTACGTGAGAGGTGCCTTTTCCCAATGCATTTTCCCTGCCTCTGAAGACATCTGAATCTCTTTTAAGGCTTGTGCATGTAGATGCACAGAGTTAAAAAGATTAAATGGGGTATAAATGAGTCCAAAAGCTTCAGGGAGCAGTTGCTTTGATTGATTGCTTCATTGTTCGTGGTTCATACATTTTAGCAAGTATAGTGTGTAGAACATCTATAATGTGTCAATTCAGGGCAGGATTTTTTGCTAGCTCATTACTAAGAATGTGTATGCATTAAACTTCAGTGTAGTTTTGAACGGCAAGGATTTTGTCTGAACTAATTTTTTACACCTCTAAATCAAGAAAGTCTTCATGAGGTAAGCACAGTGAAAACCTGGTGTGTCTATTGGGACTGGGGTTCCTTTCAAGAATAATCATGGACTTAATGTCAGTCCCCAGGTGTCCCCAAGGGACACTGGATGTATGAGGCAGAAAAAATAATGTAAAAAGACAAAGCAATACACCTGAAAAATTATGCTAGCTGTGAAAGGTGGATATCCTGAACTCCTTGCTGCCATGTTTTCTTTTGATCAACAGCTTGTCCACCAGGAACATACAAGCCTGAAGGTTCACCAGGTGGAATCAGCACTTGCATCTCATGTCCCGATGAGAATCATACTTCTCCACCAGGAAGTACCTCTGTTGAGGATTGTACATGCCAGGAGGGATATCGTGCTGTAGGACAAACCTGTGAAGGTAAGTGTTTCCATCCAGGAGCAGAATACCCTTGGAATGCACAATGCAGTGCTGGGACAGTTTTGCTATTTGTGTTTGCACTCTGAAGAACATGTCAAATTGCATGCAGGATTTTCTGTGTCATTCCAAAACAACAGAAGTACCAAGACGCAAGTCAAGTTGGAAATGAAAAAAACTGTATTCCTTCAGTAGCCTGTTGTACTCCAGCTAGCATCATAACTCTGTTGTGGTTGTTTAATTATTTAGTTGTTCACTGCCCTGAACTGAAGCCCCCTGAAAATGGTTACTTTGTCCAGAATGTCTGCAACAATTACTTTAATGCTGCCTGCGGGATCCGATGCAAAGCAGGATTTGATCTTGTGGGAAGCAGCATCCGCCTTTGTCAGCCAAATGGCCAGTGGTCTGGATCAGAGGCTACTTGCAGAGGTATGGATGTCATGTGTTTGGAAAGTCTTTTTCTGTTGGATTAGTTTGTTCTCAACAGTGGTTTTCTCTGCTCACTACATAGTTGGGCATGCAGATCTGATCCGGGTAGCTCGTGGGTGAAATAATGTTCCAAAGGTAAACTCCAACTCCAGTCACTGTTTCGCTCCTTCCTAAAATGGAAGGAGAACATCTACAATAGAGAATGCAGAGCAATATTTACTAGACAGACAGTCTTTTGCAAGTGAATCTACACTCTCCTTCCTTAAACCTCTCTCCACCTAATGTCTGTGAATTTTTGTGGTGGTTTAGCCCCTGCCGGGGTCTGAGACCACGTGGCCGCTGCCCCTCCCCCACAAAGGAAGTGAAATACAAAGCCCCGGGGCTGAGATAAGGAAAGGTTTAATACAACAGTGCAATAGCAACACAACAAACAACAGCAATAACAATAACAGTAACAGTAATAACAATGAACAGAGTGAAATATCTACCAATACAGCAGTGAGAACAGAGCAAATCCCACAGTACACGCGGTAACTGACTGTCCCGCTTCCACGCCAGGATGTGACATCCGCATGGTATCAACCCGGCTAGAGCTCCCCCACTGCTGCTGAGGAAACTTAACCCTATCCTGGCTAAACCAGGACAATTTTGTATCCGCATTATGTAGATCCAGTGAACCTAGCAAGTAGTCAAATACATAACAAGACCTTGCGACATGGGTGTTTTAGAATATCCACCAGACTTCTGGCGTAGATATGTGTTGGCTTTGAGAGACATCAAGCATGGAAGAATTCCATTTTGCTTTCTTACACTTCCTTCTCATGAAAAATAAGAAAGCTTGGGCCTTGAGCATAGTCTTCAGAAGAATTTTGAGTGACGTTTCACTAGGAAGACCTGGCAGTATCCTAGAGGTTCACTGTAAGAGAATGTTAGCTGGAAAAGAAACAAACAAGGTGTGAAAGGGAGGAGTCATGGGGAGGAGCACCCTGAAAAGCTTTTCCTGGAGCTCTTACAATTACATAGGAATGCAGTTTTGCTTTGTTATCACTTGTCTCTGCCCGAGGTTGGGTTCTTGATGATTTAGGGTGGGAGCTGCATCCCCATGTAGTCCTGTCCCGTATGTCTTCCAAAGAGAGCTTTTAAAAACAGGTAGCAGCCCTCATCTCCTCAACAGACACAGGTTGTAGTTCAACATGTTTAACTTGAGTTGGGTGCTCTTGACATTAGTATGCCACACTGGAAGCTAGTAAATAAGAACTCATCAGTTCCTTCTGTAACTCTTGCCCCGGCCTTGAGTTCAGGGAAAGAGACAGGATAGATCCTTGAAGGCATTAGCACTTTATGCCACTAGAGCAAACACTGCAACCCTTAAAGAAACAGCAAGTCGTGGTTCTGAAAAGAGAGATCTGAGCTAGACATCAGTTCTTCAGGACATTCTTATACAGCAGTTCATTTCTGCTTACATTGCAGGACTCTTCTTCAGATAATCCTGGAAAACTTAGTCTTCCTTTATAGCTTCCAGTGACAGAAAGCAGAAAGGAAAAGCTTTCAACAGAAATAAATTACTGGCCAGTACCATGAGGGTATCTTGAGAAGCCTGACTTAGAGCTGTTGTCTTTCCAGCAGTCAAAATATAGACCAAAGATACATGCTGCTTCAGGTAGACTGGAATACTGGGAAAGAGCACCTGTCAGTCAAATCTTCTGTCACCCAGTATCGTCCAGTGCAAAAAATGTGGGGAAAGCTGCAGTCAGCCACGAAGAAAGGATCCTTCATCTCCACTGTCTGTAGAGAAGTAGAAGATTCTAGTACTTGGAAAACTTTCTGGGGCATTTAAAAATATTCATCTATTGGGTGTTGCTGCATGATCTTCCTTTAACAGAGGATTTGTCTAGAAGATGGGAGAAAAGTCTGCCATGAGATACTGTCTTGATATTGAGTTAATATCCTTTGAAGCATTGAAAGGATATATTTTTGTTTTTCTTGTGCCATTCTCCATCATACTGAAGACTTACTTAAAAAGTATATTACAAAATCCTACCTTTACATGCGCCGGATCTGCTAGTCTTGATTCACTCAGCTATGAAAGGGAGCAAGATCAAAGGCACAGTTTATAGCTGTCTTGTTAATCCCAGGAGTATTTTATCACATAAATTAGGAAGGGAGACTGAAGGAAATCCCTTTGCACTGCTTTGGATTTTGACATTAAACACTCATCAATTGTTCTGCTAGCTAAAATCTGCTGTGCTGTTGGAAAGTGATGAATCCAGACGTGTCATGCAATTAACAGTGACCGATGAAAAAAACCACTACAAAGCTTGTATTTAATCCAGAAAAATGTACTGGGAGAAAACCCAGAGCAAGCAGAATATACCGTTGTTGTTTTCACTGGCTTTATGGAAATATTTCTTGGTCATGGAAAATGCCTTATTGACAAGTGGGTGGTTTTGTGTTTAATGCATGGAACCATAACCAGGATAACAGGGGCTCACTTACAGGCTTCTGCCAGAGCCGTACGGAGACACTGCATAAGAGTGAACATTGAAACACTGAGGAGGCAGGAGCACTACCGTTGTGCAGTCCTTCCAGAAGAGGTGGCTAGACTTACCAGGTAGTGGAAGGGAGTACCTTCTCTGTAAGCACGTTAACATTGTTGAGAGCCTCCTCAGTGCTCTTAATTCATTCAGGCTTCCTCAACAATGCCTTAGAGTTTGGTAGAATTTGCTTCCTTTTACCACAGATCAGGTATTAAAGGCTTCCATAGAAACCTTAAGAGAAAGACTGTTCTCTTCTGTATAAACATGTGTGATTCAGCTGTAAAAATGTCTTTCTTACTCACTTGACTACAGTTGAGACACAGTGTCTCAACAGAGATTCAGCTGCTCTGAATCTCTGAGTGCCTCTCGCAAGATGGAAGTTTCAGGATCTTTTTTATACTCTTAAAAGCACTTTGTAGAGGATGCCTGTGTATGTGCAAGCACAAGAGGAATAGTAATTTCAGAGTGTAAACATGAGACAGTGGTAATGCAAAGATATATCCAGTGTATCTGAGTGGCTTTTTTCCTTTATTTATTTCCTATCCAATATACATAGGTTTTATTACTTTTTTTTTCACTCAAGTACCACTATAGCTGTTTTTTAAAAAGACATTACGTAATGCGTGATTTTTGTAGCTTTGAGGGTCTTGTAAGTTATTGGCATTTGTACAGCTGTCTTTCATTTGAAGGAGCTCTCACGGTATCTGCCCATTCATTAGTTTGAGGGTGTCTAGTGATCTGTTCAGTCCATATAGGCGTGTCCTGTCTCATCAGTGTGCAGAGTGAACAACTACTGGGAAAAGGAGAGGAAGCTGCCAAGTTGGCTTACTTCCAAGTGCATTTGGAGAGTAGCTCATGGTTTGCCTCCTACCTGGCGGCAGCAAGGATGGGTTACTTGGTAAAAACTGGCATCCCAAACCACAGCAGAGAAGTCATCCAGATCTCTGAAGCCAGCCATCATCAGAACTTGCCCACCTGCCAGCAAGGTCAGCAGAAGCTGTGGAAAACAATCCAGGGAGAACAGAGTTTAGGGAACTGCAGTCATCTTGACTGTGTTTTTGAGCGGTCACACTGTTTACACTTGTGTATTTTTTCTCCTCCTAATAACTATTGAACATACTGAACAGTATCTGCCAGCTTCAGTTGAGAGCAGGGATTTCAACCATACGAGTTTTCCGCTACTAGTTTTGGAAAATCAGTAGCTGGTTATTGAAGAGAGACATGAATTATTGAAGGAAAAGGTGCACTAGGACCACAGCAGGCATCTACACATTTGGACTTGATACCACCCAGTTGTCATACATGTATCATCATCACATAGTCATGGCCAGACAGTATGTGTGTACAGCTTAGCTGTTTGAGGAGCCCAGAGACTAGGCAGTGTGTATGTAGCTCAGAGTCTTGTCCAGAGAGGAGCAAGGGGACAAATGCAGAAGATACTGGCTGAAGAGCAAGAGAGCTGGAGGCAGTGCAAAGGAAGGAGGTCCTAGTAGAAGAGCTTGAGGTTATGACACTGAAACAAAGAACATAAATCCAGGCATACCAGTGCTACTACTTCTTTCTTCTTACTATCATTCAGCTGTTTTGGGATCAGTCTTAATGACAGTGTAGCTTTGTGTTAAATTGCAGCATCAAGATTTGGTAACAAAACGATAAGACAATCTGAGGATCACCCTTCATGGTCCACTTCCCTTTCTGCACATGCATCCTGCACAGGACTGCTTTCTCCTTGGCACCACACTGCTTGCAGTGTTCATGAGACACAGCAGGAGAAAGGCCTCTGTGCCAAGCAGCAGCCAGGGCTGCCTCTATGGGGAGCCTGACACCTGAAACTGAAAGGGTCTCTTTTGTCTCAGCAACAGTATAATTTGTTCCTTTTCATCTCTCCTTGTCCTGTTGTCTATGAATCCCATGTATTCCTTCTTCCTCTCCCTCTCTCCCCCCCAGCCATGGTGAATGTCTACCGATTTGTGGAGGCTCACACATGCCTGTGTCTACATCAATACACTCCAGAGTGCCTGACAATATTCCTGAGCACTGGGACACTGTCATCTGCCCTGCTAATAAGCTCTTAGTCTCTTTCCTGGCGTGCACTCAGCCCGTACCAGACTGCCAGTTGGAAATCCACCAAAGAACTCTCAGGCACGGCTGGGGGATTAGAAACTTCCAAAGACACACACTTTTCCACAGGATTCCTGTCCCGTTTTGAAGGCTGATAGACATTACTAGCACAAGCCACACACTGTGACAGATGCCTTCAATGGCTAGGAATGTTTCTGAGCACAGTTAGTTTGCTAGCCTGGACTTACATCAGAACTTAGGTGAGCTTGGAAATGTGTGCTCAAGCTCACACATGCTATGTAAGACTGTTTCAGGAAGAGGAAGGCATCAAGCCTTTGAAAAAATCAGCCCTGTTCCAGCCCTATTCCCTAAATTTGTACAAACTACTGTAACTAGTGTACAAGCCAGTACCTGTCCCACCCCTGAAAACCTGGGCAAACTAGTGTAACTCCACTTATTCTCAGTGCTGCAGAGTGAACTGGTGTTTTTTTCCCTTTGCAGTTCGAACATGTCCCAAACTTCGGGCTCCTGAAAATGGACACATTAATTGTTCAACAGCTGATATCTCCTATAAGACAGTATGTTTTGTGACCTGCAGTGAGGGCTATGAAATAGAAGGAAACACCAAACTCACCTGCCAGGGAACCTCACAGTGGGATTCAAAGGAGCCGAAGTGTGTGGGTAGGTATATGATCACACGCTGTCTGTTCATGTCAGAGTGAAGCCTTCTCTGACATGCCGTCACAAGTGAGAAGCTCTCTCTATTTTGTTATCTGGTGGTACTAAGAAGGAATGAGGATTTGTCTATGAATGTTTTATACAGGTCTTAGAAGTTAGGGAGGGACAAAGGAATTTGTAAGTGGAGGGAGTGGACAGATTATCATTGAAATCCAGCACAGACAGCTGATAACTAAAAGGTTGTTGCATCCGGTGAGTGTTAAGACACTGTCACACAATGTGTTGTAGGAAACATGCAAGTTATGGGTCTATACTGTAGATGAAATGTGAGCAACCAGGGTTTTGGGTTACCATCTTAAAGCTAAAGATGACCTCCAGACAAAGACTAAGGTGTGTTAGCCAGTCACTGTGAGTGCCAAGTAGAGAGGTGGTAGTTGTCACTTTTGCTGAACTCCCAGCAGGAAATAAGAGTTTAGGCAAATTAGGGACCAGGTACCTCTAAAGCAGGATTCAGAGATCACACCAGCTGTGCAGATATAGGTAAGTATACATTGCTGTTTCAGAAACAGAAGATTGTAGATTTCAGAAGTACCCATTTAGGACTAGTGACAGGTGTTAAATTAACTTAGAAAGGTAAGAGGAAGAAATACAGTTGAAACACTTCAAAGGGTAGACTGCAAAAAAAAAAAAGCACAAGCTTAAAGTCCAGCAATTCAGAAGCTGATCCAGTGCTGACTAAAGTCAGGGTGAAGTATATGTTACCTGGGTCCAGACTTGGCTTGAACCTGTGACTATTTTTTACTGTTCTACTGCAGGCTTAAAAATATGGGCTTTGCATGAGACAAGAAGACATTTCTAACTGTAGATATCTCTAAAATGATGAAAATAATCCACAAGTATTAATTTATCAAGACAGTTTGTTAAGGGATCCTGATCTTTATTCTGTTGAAGTCAGTGGAAGAACTTCAATTAACTTCAAAAGGAAGGGACCCTGAAATCCTGTTGGAAGATTATAATTGGAAGATTAACTGTATTCATCAGTTGAATTCATCCTTCCTAGCTTAGCATTTTGATTATTAAAATCCAGCTCCACTCTGTAGCAGAAGATTTCTTCACACCATGCAATATTGCCTCCATTCCTGGATTACCCATGACAATAGCTTCTTTCTGCTGAGTCTGAATATCCAGTATGAAAGTTAACTTTGATTGTCACAGAGGGAAGAGTGCTAGCTGGAAAATGTCTCTGCTGCTTCTTGTTGTGGCTGGTGTTCAGAACAAGCTTGCTGAGATTCTTGTTCAATATAGATGTGTGGAATTTTATTCAGGAAAGGATGCAGATGAGAAGACTAATGTCATGTCCTCCTCAAAAACTACCTTTTGTACTCATTTTCTGAATGTTCATCATTGTCATGGAGGTATTCTCCATTTATTTTTAGTCTGAACGGCTCCTAGCTATTATTTGTCATCTACTACATAAAAGGTACCAGAAATCCTGCTGTGTTTAGACATTTGTAAGTGATGATTTATTCATTTCTTACCCCTCTATTACAAAAATGAAGTGGAATTGGGTTCAGTCTCTTACCTTGAAACAGATTTCTTGGACCTCGGGGTACTTTCCTAGATCTTTTTCTGAATGCTTTTCAGTTTGAATGTGCAGCAGTGCAAAGTTTACCATATTTAAAAGTTAGATCACTGAGACTACAACCATCTGTAACCATAACTGACACTGTACCATAACATAGCCTGGATTGTTTACAGTCACTTTTGTGAGGTCTGTTGTCATATGCATCTTTTTCCAAGAGACTGGAAGTTAATGCAAGTTCAGCTATTACATATGTTTAAATTTTTATATTTTTCATGAAGGATGCTGTTAGCATTGAGTTGCTTTTGAGTAGGTTACACATTAGATGGTTTGCAAACAAAGTATCTGCTGAAAAGGGAATCTTTGTCATTTGTCCAATTTGAAAAAAAAAATTCCACAGTCATGTTCTTGTGTTTTCTTCCCCATTGGCAAAAGGTTAATATCCAGCATGTTAAAATTAATGAATTTTGCAAAATTAATTTTGCAAGATATAGTTCTTGCTTTGGTCAAGGTTTAGTGAAGGTGAAAGTACAGATGGCATCCAGCGTGTTGATGCCATCTAGTGTTGAAAGAATTACTACTCCACACTTGTAATTGCAGTTGGCCAATTCTTTCACTGAAACACTGTATTTGCAAAGGGATTGATGGAAGGACGCATGATTTCCTTGGTAGTCTTTTCTTTTGTTACAATATTGAAGTTCCTCTTGATGTTAAGAATCATCATACAGTGTTGTGGTTCATCCCAGGCAGTTGCAAACAAAAGCAGACTCTTGTCTCTCCTTAGAAGTACTTTTTTCCTCTCTATTAATTCCCTGTCCATATGTCTAACATCATGGATATCACTCTGCTCCTCATGAAGTCCAGACTTCCTGGGTCATCTTGATCAAATTCTGGAATTGAGCAGAGATAAAAAGGCTCAATAACACTGTTACAGGTTTTTTTTTCTGGTAAAAATCTGTCCCACTTCTTAGAAGAGATTCCCTCGGGCTACGTCTACCAAAGGTTATCCTGAATGTTTGTCAGATGTTTCAGGATTGTGCTTTAGTAGGATTTTGCTAATATAGTTGGAAGCATCTCACCCAGGAGGGTTGTTACTGCTTCCCGAAGAGATGCAGTTTTCGCAGGTTTCCATGCGTACACATTCCACAGCTTTTCCTCTACTTGTTCCCTGAACAGTATACATTTTAATGCTTTTAGCTTGTCTTTTCAAGCATTGTTTTCTGCAATTTCTGATCTTTCTGGTATTTGTCCATTACCTTCCTGTGGCAAGCAACCAAACGTTAGGGTTTGGGGTTTTTTTTCTGATGGAGTTGTTTTACATTTCATAGCCAACAGTGTCTGCCTGAAGTGAACAAATGTGTTAACATTTGTGATCTTTGCATCCTGTTGAAATGAAGTGCAGTTATTAATTGGTTGGACTTTAAACATTATTTCAGTATTGAGAGTTTAAAGGGCAGGAAATACTTAGAACGCTTGCAATCTTTAAATTATGTTTCATGCAGTAAAACCTGTTTTCAGTTATTTGCTGCATGTTTTAGGAGAGGAGAGAAAAAGAATATGAAGTATTCTGAATGTGAACCACTTCTGTGTCATTAAAGCATTGCTAAGAGATGAACAGAGCTTTCCATTCTGTAGCTGGGTTGGGTTGTTCTTTGTGTGCCCTTTGTGTAAAGACCTGTCTGCTTACTTTGCTGACTAGCTAAAGAGTTACAAGTCTTCTCATTGGCTATAAAAAATGAAGCATTTTTCTTGATTGTTTGTCTATTATCTGTTGCAAGGAACACTACTGAAAATCTATGAACTGCATTCACAGCATACCCCTTTTGCCCTGTTTGTTAATGCCTCCATGTTTGAAGTAAAAATGACATTCCTTGCCTCACATGGTAAAAACAACAGCTCAGAAGTGAAACAAAGCTTTCATGACAGTTGAACCTGTTCATACACATTGTGGTTTTTGGAAGTTTACACTTCGATGCAAATTGTCTTCAGAATTTGTAGTAAATTCTAGTAATAAAATAGTTCAAAACTTCCATTTTAAGCCTTAAGGCAACCATTGGCCCTTCCTGGCCTTACAGAGAAGGTCCACTGCCACTTACGGTCACCCTGAGTCTTTGCATCTGGGTTTGAGCACAGTCAAAACCAAGCCAAATTTCATTCCTTTTGGAATGTGGTAGGCAAAATCACATGCCATATCCATAACCTACAGTGAGCTCATGGCAGGATGTCCTTTTTCATCTCTCATTCTTATTTCAAGAGACAGTGTAAAAGCTGAAGAAGGCAACAGATACAAGACTATTACCTCTCTCCTGCTGTAAGTCTGGTTTCCATAGAAGGCAAGGGAATGCAGCTACAAAGCAACCATGAAGTTTTAAAGGAAAAGTGAAAAACAGAGAGAGTAAGATACAGTAGAGCTGTGTGACAAATACTGTTTTTCTGTCCCAGTGGAAAGCATGAGAAAATAGAAGACCTGGTATCCTGGATGCTGCTTACTTCAGTCAGGACTGGAGTACAGAGCTTCAGCAGGTCTTACTGTTTTGATGTACTCATAGTGCATGCAGACTCTTAAAAAGTCTGTGTATTTTGTGTTCCCTCTGAGTTGCTGTATAACTTTATTTGCAGATTTTTTTGATTGTATACTTTGTATATGTCAGTTAAAAGACATATTCTACTGGTCTCTTGTAGAAATGCGTTGTCCCATCCTCCAGAAACCAGCAGGTGTAACAGTTCTCCCTCCCAGATGTGGGCTGGAGCCTGCCGTTTCTGGGACTGTGTGCCAGCTGAGCTGTTCCCAAGGATTCATCTTGTCAGGAGCTAGAGAACTGAGGTGCATTTCGTTTGGGAGATGGAGTGCAAACATCCAGGAGGCTCTGTGTAAAGGTAGAGACCAGCACAAAATCATTCCTGTGTGCACGTGTGCAGAATTGAAAGGAAGCACACAGCAAATAACTGAGTGAGGACACGTTTGAACTGGGGAAAACGTGATTTACACAGTTTACAAGAAGTGTGGCCTGTACCATTATAGCTTGTCTTTTAGATTTACTTGTAGTTTGTAATAAAAGTGTGGAGTTCAGAGGTTCCTTGAGTGCCATCTTAGTGTTCATCATGAACTGTCTCTCCTGGTATCCATCTCATAAGTCTGTTGTTGCGAAGCTGCCTGCTAAAAGGCCTGATGTGCAGGTAAATTCAAAATTTTAAAGTAGAAGTGAAAGCTCTTAGCTTAAAGATAGTCAAAGTGGAACCCACACTCCTAGTAAAACAACAATGATAATAATACTATTACTGGTTTAGCACAGGTTTATGTAAGCCCTGGAGCAAATCTGTAAATACTGTGTAAACCCTGGTTGATAGACTATAGAGGGATGGTTCATTTCATCTGTCTTTGAACTGACTGTGACTGTTGACATGCCCTGAGCAACAGTGCACAAGAGTTAAGGCCAAAATTGGCTGGCACAAGGTGCGCGGAGTATAAAGGTGGACAGAAGATGGTCATGTGCATTTTAATATGGTTCTGCCATATTTACCCACCTCTTCAGGGTTATTTATTCCCTTACACGCAGGCACACCGAGTTTGAAGGAGTTGGACTTTGGATTATAGGAGGATACAAGCAAAAATGCTATTCACCTCTTCATGAACTATTGTGCTCCCAGAACTAATGCTTCCACCCCAAGCTGGGGCTCTTACCAGCCACTGGGTTAAAGAACAATACAGAAAACAGTCATGGCAGTCATCATGCCAGGTCACTACAGAAACGGAGGTAGAACTTTTTTCTCTGTAATGGCCAGGAAGATTTTATCCCTCTTTAAACATATTATTTCCCACCCTGTGATGTACCACATTGTTTTTCTGAATCTTTTGTGTAAACCTGTGCCAAACCACAGTTTTTAATATTTGATGGGATCCCAGCATAAGGCTGCAAGCTGAAGTGTTTGGATCAAGATAAAGCAGCATGGCTTGGGTTCAAGCTTTTAGGTATTACCAGTACATAAAACCCTAAAATAAGAGTCACCAAGAAACTCTGAGGGTTATTCTTTTCTAGTAAAAATGAACAGTTGCATTTCAATTGCTCTGTCTCTGTTTTTCTGCCAACATATTTGGCCAGTTCAAAATAGCCATTTTCTTTTTGACTTATTTATTATTCTTTTTAAGAATTTCACTTTCAAATGGAATTTGCCTCAGCCTGAAGGCTGTGGTCAGGGGAGTGTGAACCATAACTGGTAGTTATTTAAAAGAGTGCATTTCTAATAACATTTTCTTCAGAATGAGTTCAGAGGAAGGCAAAATCACTTGTATTTATTGCTTTGCACTCTTAATTGCAGAGGTTTAATTGCCTGAGTTATGTCTTTACTGGAACTATTTAGTAATAAAAATACAAGTGATATTAGTTCTGAGTTATTTTAAAGCCTCCTGGGCATAGATGAGTTCAGAGCTGAATGTGTCCTTGTCTCATGAGTCTAGAGACCATTTATCAAACAATACTATAGCAATAAAATAACCGGACCACAAATGTTTTGGGAGGTCCTGTGCCAGGAAAATGAAGAATTGTTTTTAAGTTTGTCAGAGAAACTTGAGGCTTAAATGTTGGTGGTGAAGTTACCCATGTTGTACCACAGTCCTTTGAAACCATCCAGCATTGTCACATTGTCACAAGAAGACTCCATTTGTCCTATACAATACCTTGTAGCAGGAGTTTATTAAGGCACATTTCCAGCAGCTGGTGCCAGAAATCTTGCCATTGTTTCTTTCAAGTCAGTTCCACACCATGGTCCAGGGAATCTGAGAGTCACTACTGTCTTGTTCATAGTACATATATCATGTCACAAATACTTTTTTTTTTTAAGTCACTGATTATCAGAAACAAGTGTTTTCGTCTTTATGTGTCATGTGTGGGCAGTGAAAGGTTAGAGAAGCCATTCCTTCTTAATGAGCATATGTGTGTAATGAATGGATGAATAATAAGAGAAACAAATTCATTCTGTCTTTTTTACTCCTTGGTTTATGGTTGCATGTACAAACCATAGTCTCATTGTGCTCAGTGATGTACAAAAGTACAGCAAAAAATAGTCCCTTCCCCAGGAGAATTTACTGTTTATGTGTGAGCCTGTAGGCAAGAATTAAAAAAGATCAGAGACAGGAAGTTTGCAAAAACATGTGCATTTATATTCCAGGCAGCGCAAAAAAAAAAAAGTGATTATAACAAGTTACAGTCTAACCATTATAGAGGTTTTATTTCTATAATCCCACATACAAAACTAATTTGTCTTTTTCTGGATCAGATATTGAAGCTCCTCGGATCCACTGTCCAGAAAATATTGAGACTGAGACTCTGGAACATCATAACTCTGCCAATATCACCTGGCAGGTACCGACAGCTGAGGATAACTCTGGAGATGAGGCAAGTTAAAATCTATACATTTGTCTGGAGGCAGTCTTTCTATAGCTAGCTATTTCAAATTAATTTTATGACCCACTAGAATTTCTTTCTTTTGAGAAGCAGAAGTAGAAGGAAAATGTGCTGAAAAGCTTGTATCTTAAGAATTCAGCATTTTCTGTCTTCATTAGGGTTATGCAGTCACAGGACACTGCATGGTGTTTAAGTGCATGAAATCTCATACAGTTAATTTATGTGGTCCAAAGAAAGAATGTGCCCTTGTTTTTAAGATGGAGACAGCTGCTTTAAAAATGAGCTCTTAGAATGTGAAGAAGTTTAATAAACTCTTCTCAGAAGGAAGCAAACCAGTTCATTAATCTAAAAGGCTAACAAGAACACACTGTGATAAGTAAAAACTCACTTCAGCTTCCCAAGGGAGAAAGAAAAATCTCATTTTCTTATCCAATGAAAGGTTCAGACATGGGCCTTTGACTGCTATGGATATCAGAGGTCTGGAAATGGAGTTACAAGGAAAACTTGCTCCAGAACTGTTTCATAAAGAGTAACATTCCCTACAGGCTCAGACGTGATCAAGTTACAGCAACTGCATGCTTTATCATGAGTCAGCAGAGGAACAGTGACTCTGTGTGTGCTTTTAATTTGCTGCAAACACAGGAGATTTTTGCACTTGGAAACCGTGGACTATCCCAGTAAAAGAGGTTTAAGTTCACACATTTTGTGCTGTAGCATAGCCATGGTCAGGTATTGTAGCTTTGTTGACACGGGGTCATTCATTGAACTTAGAAACCAAGTGCCTTAGCTCTTAGTTGTAGCTGGTTTGTCAAAGCCACAGTTGTCAGGAAAACTGCTGTGTTCACATGAAAACATTTTTTTTTAAAGAGAAGTTCCTTAAGAGAGTTCTAACCCATATGAAAGAGCAGCAGACGGTGTGTAAGTGTATTTACTCCAAATGTAGGGTTCCTTTGCCATGCCAGAATGTTTTGAAGCATCTGTGAGTTATTGACTCATAAACATGTAGATTAAAACTGGGTATGTAAGTACTTACAGCCCACAACTGTGCTCCACTCATCTCCCAGGTCTGCTGCCCTGCAGCTGAAGAGCTGAACTGCAGGCAAAGCAGGTTCTGAGCTGACATAGTGTGTGTTCAGTGCAATGAGGCAAACAAGAGTTGGTCCTGAGTTTTCTTAATGCACCGTGCTGTGAACTGCAGTAGGTCAGGGTCCAAATGCTGAGTAAATCCCTGTTACTCTAAAGAAGTCAGTCTTGAGAAGGGGAGCAGAGCACTCTGTTACGAAGTCTGTCCTCATTACTTGAAGAGGCTGTTTGCATTAAGAAGTAGCATTAAGTAGGCTCGACACTGAAGGATACTATTTTGTGGTCATTTCTTGAAACATGAGTGTTGTGATTACTAACCAGCTTTGTTTTTTAAATAACAAGTGTTTTCCTATAAAAGGTCTCAGTTCACGTTACCCCAGCTTTCATACCACCGTTTCTTCTCCCAATTGGTGAAGTTGCCATTACTTACACAGCAGCTGATAAGTCAGGCAATGAGGCAAGCTGTACATTCAGTGTCAAGGTTATTGGTAAGTGCTGGTAAAAATCACTGGGAAGGAGTCTGTCATGATTGAAACCTCTTAATTTGGTGCAGAAAGAGACTGTGAGTCACTGTGGCCTTTATGTTTGCAGGTATAAGCCCAGGAGTAATATCATCTCCATAAATGCTTTGCTGATCATGGGTCATAGTTTGCATGGTGTGCAATCGTTGCTCCCAGATGCTCAATTTGGGTTGTTCTTTGTACTGTTGTTCATTCTGAATGTTAAGGTTTTTCCTCATAGTGGTAGATTAGGTGCTTTATTGTGTTGTCACCTATTGCCTTCATCATATATATCTTTTTTTTTCCTTCTTTAAAGACTCCAGCAAAATTTCCAAGGTTCCCACACATTGCTGATGCAAACCATTGTTCAAGTAGCTCTGTCAGAGATTGTTGTGTTATTTGTCAGACTTGTTAAACAAGGTTTGCTCTGTAGAAAGCAAACAGAATGCAGAAACCATGAGTCCGGCAGAATAACTAGTCCTGTTCATCCCTAAGCATCTACCAGTTGCAGCGGTTTACAAGTGTGCATCTAACTTTGTTGTATTTTCTGATGTGAACTTAAAACTGCTGTTTACCTGACTGCTTCTCGTTATAGATTTCATTTGAATGTGGTGACAGTTCCATAAGCTAATGTCATGCCATCCCTTCAAACTCTGCAGATGCAGAACCTCCTGTAATTGACAAATGCAGATCTCCACCACCCATGCAAGCAGTAGAGAATGATTACCCAGCGACATGGGAAGAACCACAGTTTTCAGACAATTCAGGTGAGATAGTGCACCCAAAACCATGCATGCAACAGTGGAAGGCTAGGGAACTCCAGCCTGTCCACCCTTGGTCCCTTGGAGTTAAGGATTTTTTGAGGGTTTTCTTACTTATTTTTAAGTTTTTGTTTTGTAATTTATACATTTTATAATTTATTTTAGAATTATAATTTGGAAAACATGCTGCCATTTCCTTCTCCATTTGACAAGGTTGGGTGTGAGCAACCTTCTTTTACTTATTGATGTTTTAGGTTGTCTTTTAACTCTTCTAGGTGCTCCACTGACTGTCACTAGGAGTCATGCACCTGGAGATCTCTTTCCCAAAGGAGAGACAACAGTTCAATACACAGCCATGGATCCCTCTGGCAATAACAGGACATGTGAGATCCACATTGTCATCAAAGGTTTGTCGTCTTAGTTTTTTGGTCAAGAGTGTATGGGATTGTTTTAACTGAATATAATAAAGGATACAATGCTACCCTACTTTTTCTTTTAGTTATTTCCATTTTATATTGGAGTAACTTCAAGGCAGTCAGGATGTTTGTTAGTACCCATGAATACATTGTCTAAGACTGAAGCAGCACAGCAGTGAATTTGGTCCTATAAATTCAAATTAGGTGTAAAAGCACTGAAGTTACGATTCATGCAGCAGTAAAACGGTAATCCATTTTCTTCTCAGTGACAGATACCAGGTGAAATGAAATAATACACGTTACTGAAGTCTTATGGCAAATCTGTAGTTAAAAAGAAAAACTTTATGGAAATATTACCTACAAATATTGTAACAGATACTAGAACACTCTAGATTTTAGAAGCTGTGTGTACCTATATACTGGTACATTTGTGTTTATTGCATTAGCATCTTTTCCCCACAGTTCACTTTCTTCTTTAAAGGCCAAAGAATAATTTGGCAGATCAAGTATTAAGGATGAAAATTCTACTTCATCTCTAATCTCTAGTGTTTATGTCTCAGTTGGATGTCTGTATTAAAAAATCTGTTAGTGAAGAGAAAATTTAAAATCACGTGAACTGGAATTTTGGTTATAGCTTTTAGAAAAGGTAAGTTGCAAATGGATGTGCTCATTTCTGATTTGCTGTAAATCTTGGCAAGAACAAGCTAGTTCTTAGAATTAGCATTATTTCAAGTTCTGCACCACCAAAGACTTTCTGTCATTCAGTGTTTATGACATAATGTTTTCAGACGTTCACAATCTCATTCACAATTGACCTGTAAAATAAATCATAACTGAGGGTTTACAGTCAGTCCCTCCTAAGATGATTCTGACAAGTCCATGTGTTGTTGTAGTAGTGCAGAATGGATAAAGTTTAGTTTCAGAATTCAAGATGTAATATAGTTTACATTGTATTCATTAGAATTCATTGTATGAAAGTTCATGTAAAAATTTAATTAATATTTTGTATTGTTTTAGTAAGTATATGCTCGAGCATGCACCTTTGCAGAAGTACAGAAGGGTTTGGGTCTTGCATTTCTGAGGTTTTTTTAATTTCTTATATGTATCACAAATTTTTGAAGTCTTCATGTTTCTGGATTTCAAATTCCAGCGTCATATTGAGAATAATTTAGCAGTAGCCTGACCTCGCCTTTATGGAAGTAACGATAATACTTCCACAGACTTCAACAGCGGCAAGATCAGGTGGATACTAGGTACTTTTGGAAATGCTATCAGTGCTGTTTTCCTGTGTGCCTACTTACTTCACTACATTCATCAATCTATAAATCTTTGCATTTTTCATAGGTTCTCCCTGTGAAGTCTCCTTTGAGCCTGTGAATGGTGATTTTACATGCACATCAGATAAAGTGGGAGTTAACTGCACATTGCACTGTGCAGAGGGTTATAGCTTTTCAGAAGGGTCAAGTGAAAACTACTATTGTGCATATGAGGATGGTGTCTGGAAGCCGCCTTTCTCTCCAGAGTGGCCTGGCTGCTCTTGTAAGTCTTATTGTTACTAAAATGAATCTGCAACTCATCAAACACTATGTTTAACAAGGAAGCACATGAAAATATTGCAGAAATTATTACTTCTATTTAATGATGACAAATCTTCTCTGTCCTCTGCCTCCAAATCGTTACAAATATTGTGAAAGAATGCCTAGAAGTCCCTAAATGTGTTATTTCAGAAGCTTTCTAAAACACAACAATAGCTGAGAATTTGATTCCTGGGAATCATGAAGTAGCAAAGATGGTGATGTAGACAAGGTCTGTCATTATTTTGAATTGGTATTTGACACAGTTTGTTTAAAAACACTAACAGTGTCTTTTCAATAGGAATTTCAACAATATTTGCAACTTACTGATCCAAATGCACAGTGCATGCTGTACTTGCGTATCTAATTATCACCACATCAGAAGCGCTTATGTATTTTCTTTGAGATGGACACATGCAAAACTTCAGCTGTGGAATTTCCCAGCTTCAGTGACACTACTAATAAATGTATTAGAGCTACATATGAAGCCATTCTTGGCACCATGTTGCATCCACTTCCGTCAGAGTGGATTCTTGGTTTCAGCAACTGTTTCACCTATGAGGAAGTGAAAGTAACGTTTCAGAGATAACATATTAATTCAAAAGCTGTAACTTGGACACTTAGAAACTTTAATTTGCTTAAATTCTGCATGAGAATTTTTCATATTTAGCCTAGCAGCGTTAGTGATAGGACTTAATATTTAGTACCTCTCTCTCAGTGAAAAGTAAGTACGGAGTTTAGTTGACAGCTCACAGGTTTCTTCCATTAAGAAAATGCTGAAATAGATAAAACAGACCTTTTTTTAGTGTCTGTTACCTTTCCCAATAAATTGGATGCCTGCCAAAGGGTCATGTTCAACTGTATTGGCGGAGGTATGAGTGATCCAGTTTCATGTACACAACACCAGGAATTTAGATTTGCTGATTTAAAGACAATGCTTCTTAGCTTAGTGTATTCCATTTTTAGATTGAGTGATCTTGCTTTTACCTCTGAAACTCTTGCACTGACCAGTGAAAATTTATTTCTCCAACATTTTTCAGTAAATCGTTTTGCAAATCATGGGTTCAAATCCTTTGAGATGTTCTACAAAGCAACACAGTGTGATGACAGCAATCTTCTGAATAGCTTTACTGATGCATTCCAGAGTGCGCTTGGTAAAATGGTAGGTTAGTAAATACTCCTTCCTTTTACATACCTTTTAAAAAATGTACCTCATTGTTACTTCTCCAAGCTAACTAATTTCATACAAGGAAAAAACAACAGAAACCCGTAAATGAAATCTGTGCTTTTTCAGAAGATGACAAGTCTCCTTTAAAAATAAAGGTGATTCACTGGCATTTTAATGTAGTTCAGTTCAGTCTTCAATGTAGAGTTATATAGGACAGAATCTGTAGAAGTGTCCAAGTAGCTCAGGCACC
Organism: Strix aluco; assembly: GCF_031877795.1. Classification (NCBI taxonomy): domain Eukaryota; kingdom Metazoa; phylum Chordata; class Aves; order Strigiformes; family Strigidae; genus Strix; species Strix aluco. The sequence goes on from NC_133971.1 coordinate 22,721,370, forward strand.
TGCTACTAACAGATTTTCAGTAGGCCTCTGAAGAGAACCTGTGCAGTTTGAAAGTTGGGTGTGATTATAAAATATATGTATCTTATATAGAATATGTATAACATATACCCATATAATATAAATTAATATATATGTATACAAATAGATTAATTCCACACTTGGTGTGTAAGTCCAAGCACTTAAATCCAGTAGTAATGATTTAAATAATTTGCTCAGGTTTCTTGAGTTTCTGAGTTCTCACTCTTACCATTAAGAACTGCATGGCACTGAATTTAAAGGAGTACCATGTTCCTTCTCACTGCATCTCTTGCT